>NC_136065.1:990868105-992309355 GCF_964261635.1 Lissotriton helveticus | reverse complement strand
CCTTTTTCTTTCTTTGATAGCTGGCCTTGTGCACTTTCAGTAATGACACATTTTCCTATTGGTACGTTTCAATAAAAAAAAGAGGGATCCATAATTTAAAATAAATTACCTTTCACGGACGTCTAATGTGTTGCTTTTCTCTCATCTTGAGAGACAAGATCAAAAAGAAATATTAGAGCATAACAGAGATGCCAAATTGTCTTATTCTCCTAGGCTTCCACTTAACCAAAAACATGTAAATTGATTGATAAGAAAAAGCTTTAGGCATTTTTCTCTTGTACAATGCTTCAACAAAGGAACTTCTCTTTTAAAATGCAATTGCACGTTGGGTATCACCGCGCCATCCTTACCGTTGGGTAGAACTAGCAAATTAGTTCAATTGTGAAAAAAAGAAAAATATAGGGTGATTGGGTGAAAATAGTAACATCGGTGTTCAACTGAAAATAGAGAACAGGGGTTGACTTCCAAGCAATTTGTTGTGTAAAAATTACACAGATATTGAGCAATCACTGTCTCTTATAAGCTGGGATTTTGCAACTGGCATAATTTTAGTTTTACAGAATTGGTTGAAAGGTCCAATCAGTCCACACAAAATCAGATATGAAACCGATAAGCATGGATTATAGATGTAAATCGTGTTTCCCTTTTAACTTGCAAATTTCGGACAAGAGTTCACAAGACTTTGGACTGCCACAAGATCACACAAAACCTGTGCTGGAAAGTTGCGTTTAAAGTATAACAAATATCACTTTGCTCTACTTAAAGCTTTTATTGCTTTACAAAGACATTCAGTGGGTGGTTCTTGAGCATCTACCAAACATGTTTTCTTATGTAAAGTCAAATCCACAAAGATTGTTGGACTTGGTTTGTGTCAAAAAGTGTGCCTCCTTGAGGCAGGTGCAAAGCCGGAAAATGTTTTAATTCTCCAAATATTGAAGTCATTGCATGTGTGTAACACTGTGCAGCACACATCTGCTGTGTGAAATGATAAAAAACATGTCCGATCTGGAAAAATCCCTCTAATGAGCTCTCGAACCATAGCAGGAACTGGCCTGACAGTTCCATACAGGATAGGATTGAATGTATGTATGTATTGCGATTTATATAGCGCACGTATCACCCGAAGGCATCAAGGCGCTTGCCTTGGGAACCCGTCCTGGTATTCCCCTGTGAGATAACCCCAGCAGGGTATCCACAAGGTGAAAGCCAGGCATCCCGCCGCGAGGGGCCGTAGTGGAGATTAAGCAAGCTATTGCCCAGAGTTGCAGAGTGTGACCCCGTGAGTCAAGTAGGCACTGGAACGAGAATTATCGAGTCTATGGAATTTTTGAGCCCAAGACCCGCCGAGGTGGGGAATTGAACCCTGGTCCAGGACCGATCTCAGCTTCTGGGTCTGCCGCCTCTAACCCCTGAGCCACACTTCTCCTTAAGTGGTTGGCCACCTTTCAGGCTCTACAGGCCCCTATAATAAAACAAACTGCCCAGCCATGCCAGGCTCAACCCTATAGCCATCCTTTAGCGCATTGCACTCGAGCACCCCTGACTCCTCCAATTGCTTCAGCCATTAGCCATGGATCACGATCCCCAAAAATATTCATTACTAATGTTCCAAGATTTAAAACAACCACTAAGAACATCTTTGAGAGTGAAGAATCCCTAATTAACAAAGTAATTCACTGGATTCATCACACTAGGGGATGCCAATCGGTGATCAGAGATGATATCTCAGAGCTCGGAGATGTCCCGCACCCCTTACTCAATTTGATGATATTGAAATCATGATAAAGGATTCTGACACTGCGGAGAATCTCCTAGCTCTGGAGTTGTGCACCTGCCCTGCGAATGGCTCTTCCATCCAGTTTATACACCAGCCATTACACAAGCTAGGCAAGACACAATATACACCCAAGCAATAATTCACCTAGCAGGCAGATCTTCTCTGGAGTCCAATAATTGACTGTAAAAACAATCTCCTTTGATCGTCGTTGCTCATCTAAATCATCATGCACACATTTCTTATTGCCTAGAGGGCACAAATGGAGCAATAACACATCCAGATGAGGAATCGGGCACATACTCACCCCCTTTCACAGACTTACCATCTTCAGACCCTATGCTGGGAAATAACGCTATTTCCCCACAAAGGGAGGCATCCACCCCCAATCAGCAACTAAAAATAGTATCCTGGAACGTGGCAGGATTGAATAGCAAACTCCCTCTCCCTCATTAGAATGATTTTGTTGGGAATTTCGACATTGGTATCTTTCAGGAGATGTGAAGTTTGGAACCTTTACATAAACATGGCTATACCTGCCACTTTATCCCGGCAATATCTATCGGGAGAGGGCGTCCCTCAGGGGGCCTGATTGTTTGGACACGTATAGCTCTCAATTGTCGAATCACCTCCAATACAAACCTAAGTCCAGACATTCTATGGTTGAGGATTAGGGGACCTATGGGCGATAGCCAAATTGAGCTTTTTAACATTTATGCAAAAGAGACCAAGAGTGGTAGGCCGTCGATCACGATCTCTGCATTAGAGGACTGTCTGGATAAATGCCCACCACATGCAAGAACCATAGTCGCAGGTGACTTCAATTGCACCTACGAACCCCATATCCATGGAAGAACTGTTGGATACTGAACCCCAAGAAGCTAGGTGGGCTACACCCCAACTCGACCTCCAATCAGTTAAAAGATGGACCCAACAGGATCTCCAACTGAATTTCACTACCATGGAATACAGCCTAGGAGCAACTAATGGCAGGTCACAATCTGACAAGCAAGGGGCCAACACCTTCAATAGAACTAGCGGCCCATCACAGATTGACTATATCCTTCTTGACATTAGATTATGGGGGCACCTGATCAATATGCGAGTGGGCTTAACAACAGAAAGCGATCACAACCCCTTGTGCCTAACCCTGAAACTCCCCTAGGTTGTAAATCCTTCTCATCGAGTGAACATTCAATCCGTGGCAGTTGCCAGAAATGTAGTCCCATCAAATTGCAAAAAGACCTTGAAGTGGGGAAAGGTAGCATTTAGTGTGTCTAAGTATTAAACAAGAGCCAGCAACCGGCATGGCAAGCTCCAAACAGTGGTAAATAGCACTGCAGGACTTCCTGAAGGGCCTAGGATTCATGACAATATAAACACCAAAATGAACGCATACTTTTTGATCACACTAAAAAAAGAGAAAGCAAGTGATCTTGCCAAGGACCCTTATTCTTGGTTCAACAGGGACTACAGGGAAAATAGGACAGCCTTAATTAAGGCGATCAAGGGGAAGAACAAAACACAAATAAAAGTTGCCAGAACCTCTTACAAAGTGGCCCAACGTAAGGCTAAGATATCTTGGGATGCTTCTTGCTGGGAACAATTAAACACTGCTTGTTCATCTAGGGATAACAAGCTCTTCTTGAAATTGGTTACCTGGGGCAGCAGATCAGGCCCACATCCTCCCCCAAATTACATCGCCAGTCAAGCTTGGTTCAATCATTTTGAAGGGCTTTATGGCATTGAAGGAGATATCCAAGAGGGGGAACCAACAGGGCAAATTGGGCACCCATTAGAGGAGGAATATTTTACGATTAAGGAGGTTGAAACTGCCATAAGAAAAATAGTCCCCACAAAGGCTGCAGCCCGGATGGCTTACCAAGAGATATATTTTTGGCTGATCGTGTTCAATGGACACGTTATATTTTAATACTAATTAACGCCATAGCTAAAGGTGTACCTGTCCCAGCATCATGGAAGTATGCTCAAATAGTTCCAATATACAACAAGAATTTGCAATGCAATAGGTCTCGCATTAACTAGAGTTTGAGTTATTGGCATTGTAGATTGAAATACCTTTTATTAATGTGTTGGTTTTAAAAATAATAAATAAAAGGCATTGTCATTTACAATGCCAATAGCATAACTTCTCGCAAAAGCGAGACCTATTGGCTAAGCCAATGCTTGTTCTGTTTAGTCGTAAATCCATTTTCTCACAGAGAACATCACACAGTCCTGGGGTGCAGCCAACATCATCGTAATACCCAAGAAGGGTAAGCCCGTAACCGAACCAGGATCGTACCGCCCAATTACGTTGATGAACGCTGACGTCAAGGTCTATTCAAAGATACTGGCCAAAAGATTAGCAGGGGTGGTTGAGGGTTTAGTTAGCCCCTCTCAGCATGGGTTTATCCCAGGAAAAGGAACAACACAACACGTCAGGCAGGTCATTACCATGTTTGATGCAGCAGGTACCCTAGGAGACCCCATGGCAGCGTTGTTTCTAGACGCGAAGAAGGCGTTTGATAGGGTCTCCTGGGGGTACCTATGGTCAGCCATGAGGTGGAGTGGAATTGGGGAGGGCTTCATCAAGGCCATACAGACCCTGTATATCAAACCAGTGGCTAAGATTAGGGTCAATAGGGGATACTCGGCAGCAGTCAAGATTTGCAGAGGGACTAGGCAGGGCTGCCCGTCATCCCACCTGCTGTTTGCATTATACTTGGACCCCTATCTGCGTAGGCTGGAACAGAACCCACAGATTCCGGCAATGAATATAAACGGCTGCGTGATAAAAACTCTTGCGTATGCGGATGACGTTGCCATTTTGACACCTAACCCCTCCGTTGCCATTAGGGAGATTGAAGCAGAGGCTCAATGTTTCGGTCAAATCTCTGGATATAATCTGAACAACTCTAAGACACAGATTGTTGAAAATAGATATTCTGCGTGTAATGATGCCAGGGTAGTTGGATCTGCTGTGTACTTGGGGGTGGCAATATCAGCAAACCTTGATATGGTGGTAGAGATGAACATTGCTCCACTGATGGCAAGGGTAAAAACGGATCTAATAAGGATGAATAATTTACACTTATCGCTGGTGGGCTGTACCAACGTTATTAAGATGCTGATTCTCCCCAAATTTCTTTATTTCTTTAGATCGATTCCTTTATTCTTTGAGAATAGCTGGTTTAATACATTAGAGGCAATATGGAGCAGATTTATCTGGGCACATGGGAAGACGCGTAGGGCATATAGATATATTATGCTCCCAAGAGAAAGGTGGGGTGGGGAGCACCAGACTTCAGGTTATATTACATGGCAGCTGCTCTACAATACATGCAAGGGCTAATAGGAGGAACAGATCTGGATCAAAGAGTCAATAACCTGTCTACGAAAGTATATGCTACTGTGTTAGGGACAGATGTGGGGAACTGCTTTTTAAATTGTATTGACTTTGGCTACTTCAAAAGAACCAGGTTCAAGACAGTTTCTGCTACTGTTAAGATTTGGACTGCCTTCTTGAAAAGAAATAAACTGGGGAAATACAACAGATATACTAGACTCTATAAAACAGGTCATTTCCTCAAGCAATCTTCGCAGATGAAGTAATGTCAGAATGGGTAAACAGCGGTATTGTGCAGATTGGGGATCTATTTGATGCAGAGGGGATGGTACAGTTTGCAGATCTAAGAACTAAGCATGGTATTGATAATAGATGCTTCTTCAAGTACCTCCAGGTCAGGAGTTTTTTGAATAATAAGTCAAGGGGGTCAGCTGGATTGAGTAGGAATGAGATACTGGAAAAAATTAGACTTCTGGGGGACCGCACGATTAGGTCCTTTTATGCCTGTTTGGTTAAAGGGAAAACTCACGACCTAGGAAAAGTGGGTAATAAATGGGCGGAAAAACTTAGCGTGGATGCAGGGTGGTTTAAGGAATCACTGGACCTAGGCCGTACTATATTGTGTTCATCCTCCATGCAGTCACAACATTATAAAACTTTGTATTCACTCTATCATACCCCCGCTAAGATAGCTAAATGGGGCGGGACCATGGGTACCAACTGTCCCCGTTGCAACACTAGTGAAGCTGATAGTATTCACATATTTGCCACCTGTCCTCAACTGCATATACTAGTCAGGGACATTGAGGGTTTTCTGGACAGATCATTGAGGATTCAAATAAAACTTAATCCATCTCGGATAATTTTAGGTCTGGGATTGGAAGGGGCTGACACACAGCAGGAATTTCTGTTCGTGGCAATGTCAGTATACAGATTGACCTTAGCAAGGGCATGGCTTGATAAAAATCCGCCGGTATTGCAAACCTGGCTGGCTAATCTGTTGAACGCATATAATATGGAGAAGAATATTTATGCACAAAAAGGGAAAAGGGGAAGGACATTAGGCTTAAGAATATGGCAACCCATAAGTAGGTGGAAGGAGGGACTTGGGCCGCAGGGAGACCCAAGAAGGGCTTAATGTATAATCGTGGTAAAGTATGAAATATAAATACTGATGGTGGAAGCGCGTAATGAAATGTTTGGATATCTTGAAATAGAGCTCATTTAGCTATGAAGCATGAAGTAATAATGCTGAACAATGTATAATGTGTAAAGTGTGTGCAACATGGAAAATAATAAATATAATAAAAAAAAAAAGAGAACATCACACAGATCTTTGAGGGGTGTTTGCACACCGGGAATGTGGTCCTGGGGTATCTTATGCACGGGTGCTGACAAGCCTGGGTGCCCTCCGGGACCCCGCCTCGGTAGGATGCCGAGGAGCAGTTGAAGGCGCAGTTTCCTGCCATTTCGCCCTAAGACATTAACTCCACTTACAATTCCAACAGCTGCTGGGACTTGTCCAGTCACGACTAAAAAAAACAAGGAGGTAGTTAATCAGTGGAAGGTTGCATTTTGCCAAAAAAACTAACGCTATTTACCATCAAACACTGGTCACACGTGTGTGGCATCTTTTGAAAGGCCCTACTATCTCATTCATAAAGTTATATTTAAATGTTTAAGATTTTTGTACACACAAAAGTCGGGAGTTACCAACTAGAATGGAGACAGAAATAAGATAAAACCAGTCAGGGCACAGAAGAGAGAGGAGAGATAGGTCACTCAGCAGAGCGGCCTGACAAATACAGCATTCACTGTGTTTCAACATAACGTAGTTCTCAGTTGACACCCAGAAGTGGATACCGGTTAAAAAAGCAGTTTTAAGTATACAAAGCAGCAATAATATGGGTTTAGTGGGCCCTGGTGCAACTGTGTACCTCCTGCACCAATGGAAGCTGCGCCCCTGCATATGCTGCCTGAGCACCATGACGAGGCATGGGACAGCGCGCGCAGGAGGAGGTGTTATTGATGTTGAAAGCATGAGCGAGTTCACATGTGCAGTATGATTCCCAGTACTGGGCCTGGTTGCGCAAGGCCTCCAAAGGGAGAACTGTACATTTTGCGCAGTGCGGTTCCATAGGTAAAATACACACAGAAGGGAAGTGCGGAGAGATGATGCGCACAGCAGAGTCCTCTGCATATCTAAAGCAAACAATACTACACATGAATATACTGCAGGCAGGCGTGTACAGAGAATGGTGAGTGAGAGAAGGGTGAGTGAGGGAGAGAGAAGAGGGGGCAAGGAGGACGAGCGAGTGAGAAGTACGATGGAGGAAGGAATGTGAGAGGCGATAAAAAAAGGATGAAAAAAAGGTTCAAAAAGGGTGAGAAAGTGAAAGACAAAAGCGAAGGATAAGAGAATAGGAAAGGATGTAAAAGAGTGGGAAGAAATTACGTAAGGGAAGAAAGGGAGTGTGATGGACGTGTGGCAGAGAAGGGTGCAAGACAAGTCATGGAGAAGCAGGTGGAGGAGTAAGATGGAAGGGGGAAGAGTAAGAAAGAGGACTGAGGTGCATGGACCCCTGTTCCTGGGTACCAGAGATGAATCGTACAGAACTGAGGCAGGCACCCCAGCTGTGAAGGGCCGGCAGGCTGCTCTCCATCATCGCAAAGTGGCTGCTTAGGCCTAGGTAGTTGTTGGCGCAGAAGTTCAGGATTTGTGTGAGGGGGAAAACAGTGGGGCTCAGTGAGTGAAAAGACGCCCTTAACCAAACGCAGAGGGTCCTCTCTGCAGGGCAGCGCACATCTGCAGCCCTGGTCCCAACACATCTGGTACACTAGAGCTTTGGGAACCTGCTGCCTCCCCAGCCCTTCCAGCACCACAGCAGCGTGTGCTACCAGAGCTTTAGACAGCTGAAGACGACGCGCGGGTGCCGCGATTATACCACAAGTAAAGAAATAGATTTTTTTTTCTATTTCTTTATTTGTGGTATAATCGCGGCACCTGCTCGTTACTTATAACATTCAAAGTAAAGCGCGGGTGCCGCGATTCTACCACAAGTTAAGAAATAGAAAAACATCTATTTCTTTACTTTTGGTATAATCGCGGCACCCACGCTTTACAGTAAAGTGCGGGTGCCACGATTAAGCGATAGCGTTGCGATCGCTATTGTAAACAGCTAGTGGTGTGCGCGCACCACAGAGGAGCGGGGGGAGGGAGTACGGCAGCAAGGCGAATGCACCCTGCTACGCGTGCTAGTCACTGTTGGGAACGGGCATTTCAAAGGCGGGACATTGTCCCGCCTTTGCCCAATCGCGTGCCGTTTTTTCTAAAAAACACAAGCAAGCCAATGCCACACGGGGAAAGCAAACCCACACGCACAAGCGTGTGGGTAGCTTTCTAAACCCCTTTCAAGAGGTCTCGCACTACGCGGGTTGTGCTGCGCACTGCAACGCTAGGCGCGAGACCTAAAAAGGGAGCTAGGGACGAACCCGTAAACTATCGATCAATAAGTTTGGTCAATGCCATGCAGAAGGTATTTGATCGGATGCTACTGCAAAGGATTCAGACATGGTCCTGCGTCTTGGCAACTACCCTGTTCTCCCTGTACGTGAACGGGGTAGTGGACTTCCTCCTAGAGGAGCCTGCAGATTCACCGACCTTGGAGGGGGGGGGAAGATACCAACCTTGTGGTTGGAGGACAACACATTGTTGATATCTAAGACCCCAACAGGGCTACAGTGCATAGTTGACAGATTCCATCTCTTCTGTGAAACCCGGGGCCTAATTATAAATGTCAGCAAAAAAAAAATGTATGGCCTTTTGTCAGAATCGGAGCTAATGCACACTGTCTGCCCTTCATGCAAGGAATCGTGACGGCACCCTCATAAGAAAAGACTACAATTACCGTCATGCAACGCAAGACACGTATCACATGACTCAGACGTTACGCCGGGAAAGAACAAAGACGGCAGCTGCCTGGAAACGCTGCTGAATATCCTTCTGGAACAGCTGATGCGGATTCCTTCGGTGACTCCACAGATTTATCCAGGTGGTAAGAGTGCTCACGCACTATTCTTCGGCCGCCTGCTGCTGTCTTAGAACGGTAGTGAGTTCACTGTTATTTCTCAAAGGACTTCCCTGTTGTAATAGACACGCGGGACTCGTGTTCTCTTGCAGGGGAGCGTAAGTGAGTGCTCACACCCACTCCAGAGGACTTCAACTCTTTGCAGCAACTACATGGTGGTGGGTACACCGCACTTCCCATGGACTCCCCTGTTGGAAGAGATGCACATTCTTATGGTCTCATGCAGGGGAGCTTAGGTGCCTAGAACGGCACTTGGGTCTGCCTTTTTTCCCTGTTCGTGAAACCGTGAAGCTCCTCCGGTTTTGTGGCGGGAAATAGTTGTACCCCCAATATTCCAGTTATGACATAATAGCTTGGGATTTATTGACACTTTTGCTTTTGTTTCGTATTGTATTCTAACATTCAAGACTGTGTATGGGACAATACAGGTTGTGATTACATGCTGCTTGAACTTCCTTGAACTTACCAGGGCTTTGCTGGAGGGAAATATTGAGTCCAGTGCTATTGACAATTGTGGGCGTCTTACACCCATGGTTAAGAATTGGATTATAGGGATCCAAAGTAACCCTCTGCTTAGTTTCATTTGGTTGTTCTTTCTTTCTATAGTGTCATCAGGAGAGAGGTCGTTTGAAAGGGGTAGAACCAGGCTAACGGTACATAGAACAAATAGATTAGGTAGGTGTTTTTTCTGGTACTTAATACATAAAATATACAGGGAAGGCTAAAGGAGGGGGGTAGAACAAGGAACCGTCTCTAACATTGTATTCTCTGTCACCTTCTCTTTTACGTAGAATATGTTCTGGATATGCCTTCGCCCTCTGCACTCTTCTGATGTTATGGTTTCATTTCTCTTTGTTTCAGGTAGGGGATGTTGTATAGAGGAACAGGCTGTATAGTACGGTTGAGGGGAAGAAATACAGAGGAGGTCTTAAATTGTTTTCTTGTCTCCTTTACAGATCTCCCTCTCCGCAGTTCCTACCATTTCCTTCCCCCGCTCAATTACCTCAACAGTCTGCGTACATATCTCTATTCCAGACTTGGGGTAGTTCAAAGGTGGGCCCCCTTTGAGCATCAGCATGACATCGAGGAACTGGACGGAGGATTCTGACAGCCTTTATTCCCCATAGGGCATGCAGGAAGTGCCCACTTTTAGGAGGGACTCCTCTCGAAAAGGTTGATACTTTTGACTACTTAGTTGTAAGGTTCTCTGATAAAATGTCATGGAGACCGCACCTGGGTAAGTTGCTGGTGGCTCATAAGTGCACGACAGGTGCAGTTGTTAAAGAACATCGTCTTTCCCACACAAGGTCTGTAGCCCCAGCTCTTCAGATATACACTGCAAAGGTGGTCAGTGCTGCCCTTTATGATGCCGAAGTCTGGGGATACGACAAACTGGATGAGCTTTGCAGAGCAGAACATAAATTCTTAAGAGATCTAGTAACAGCACCAAAATACACCCCCTCACCCCGCTATTACTGGACATGGGTAGGCGGTCGATAAGTGATATAGCCAGAATGTGCCCTTTTATTTTGGGCCCGCAGGAGGACTCCTGAGCTTCCCCATATGCAGAGGCACTAACTGAGGTATTAGGGGGAAAATAGGTTGGATATGTGATACCAAAAAGATGCTTTCAGCAATTGGGCTTAGTGGATGATGGGCCAGTCAGGAACCCCAAAGGAGGGAGGAACTTACACGCCTGTACTGGGAATGGGTGGACCAACGTGATATTGGTAAAACGAATGTAGGCAAATTGACAACCGAGTTCTAGTCACACAAGCAAAGGAGATACTACGAGCCTTACCTGGACCTAATAAAAGTACCTAGAGATAGAAGACTCTATATGCATTTCAGGTAAGGCTCTCTCCCAGTAGGGGAAGTGACAATAAAGGGTCCACCAACAATGGAAAAGATTGCCCCAGCTGTAAGGCCCCTGTGGAAACCATTGCTCATGTGTTGTTTGCCTGTCAGGTGTACAATCTACTGCGGAAAAATGGTTGAGCCCGCTTTGCCGGCAGCTTGGAACATGGGATTATCATGTTGCACTTCGTATTCTTAAAACTGACACTAGACCTTTCTTATCTTGTTGTATGGCAAAGTATTTGGGCTAAGTGTGGTTGATATGAAGAAAAGCACTTGTTAAGAAGAAATAGTAGTAGTAGTTTTTATTGTTTAGACAGTAGTTAATCTGCAAATAAATAACAGGACTGTTGTAAACATTATCATGCATAAGCACTTAATTCCTTCTTAAACATTGGCAATTAGCCTAAGTATTTTAAAAGCTTTTCTATGCATTTTAAAGTTATGAATTATCATCTAGTTTTAACTCAATTTTATGATGACTAACTGTATTTATGTCACCACATCTTTTTAAATATACATGTAGTCTTATGGCTGTGTTACCTCGGTGTTATGATGCT
This sequence comes from Lissotriton helveticus, assembly GCF_964261635.1. Lineage (NCBI taxonomy): Eukaryota > Metazoa > Chordata > Amphibia > Caudata > Salamandridae > Lissotriton > Lissotriton helveticus. The sequence goes on along the minus strand of NC_136065.1, from coordinate 992,297,727 downwards.
TTTATGACTATTGTGTCAAAATAAAGCTTGTGATGATGATGATAAAAACATGCCTAACCTTAAAATTTTGTACTGGAAGGTTATCTGTCCAGTAGAAAATGTGTGAGAGTCATCATGCTCACATCTATGCACTATGGTGCAAAAGTGTATGCCAATGCAGGGCAAGAGAGCAGCAGGAGATATTCAGTAAATATGGCTCTGTGTTGCTTTTTCCGAGTGCAATGCAGTGCAGCAACTATGGCTGCTGCACTGTATTGCATTATAATTTAATAGATCTGCCTTATAGTGTTTTATTAAATGCGCTGGACAACTCTCATCCAAGCTATTAAGCACTACTGAGTGAGGAAAGCTCTCAGAAGCTGTTCTGCCAGCAATATTTTGGCATTAGTATTTTGCTCTATTCAAACCAAATTGATTGAGATTTAGCCTGGATATAAGCATACCCCCACATGAAACCCCAGGAGGAGACAACAGGATGACCCCACTGGTTAACTAATTATTACTGCAACACAGACTTATAAAAACCAGAAAGAAGTAAGATAGTCATAAATAGTGAGTTCAGCTGTTCAACACCCCTCTCTTATCAGCTACTATGCCCAAAAAATGTAAGCAGGCAAAAATTGTACCTCTTCTAAAGAAAACCCAGGCAGACCCCACTGATCCGGCCAATTACGGACTGATCTCTCTACTTCCAGCCCTCTCAAAAGTTCTGGAAAAACATGTAAATCAACATCTATCTTCCTACTTAGAAACCAATAACCTGCTACATGCTAGTCAATCTGGGTTTCATCCCAACTGCAGTACTGGGACAGCATTACTGGAGGTAGTCGATTCATCAGACTTAGACTTGATGTAGGTGATATGGCACTGCTGGTTAAGCTAGACTTATCCGCCATATTCAATACTATCTCTCACAACATCTTTCTTACCCCTCTCAGTTCGGTGGGAAATAGAGGGCAGGCCTGGAATTGGCTGAAGGGGGAGGGTAAGAGAGGTATCGTGCCAACTTTTGTAAACTGATGATGGGAGTGCCACAGGTTTTGTCTATCTTACCCCCTTGGTAACCCTGGCAGAATCACTAGGGGCCAAAATTATGTCTTATGCTCATGACACCCAACTGCTGTTCTCCTGGAAGAACAATGAGGCATTTCCTGATAAGAAAAATGAAATTGCATCAGTGCAGAGTTTCAATGGCTCTCTTTAAATCAACTTAAATGCAATGCTGGGAAGACCAAGCTCCTTTTCTATGGTCAGAAAGCAGAGGTATCTTGGCAGTCTTTCTGGCCAACTGATCCCCACCACCCACTTACTAAAAATTCAGCGGTGAAAAACGTAGGCATTAAATTTGATGGACAACTTTTGTTTCGCACTCGAGTCAACTTAGTGGGGGGCCCATGCTTTGCATTATTACGTATGTTGTGAAAGTTTTTGTATCTTTTGTCCTTTACGGCTACAAAACAAGTGATCCAAGCCCTGATCACAGCACGTTTGTACTATGGGAAAGGGCTCTACCTAGGCCTGCCCGACTACCTGATTGACAGGCTGCAGCTGGTCCAGAACGCAGCTGCACAAACAATTTTCGGGCTACCCCGAAATTCCCACCGTTCACGCTTTCTTCATGATCTTCACTGACTCCGGATCAGGAAAATTATCATTTTTAAGATTTTGCTTCTTACTCAGAAAGCCTTATACGGAACTGGCCCAGGCTACTTCGGAGCTAGAATTAAGTTCTGCACCCCCCAGAGAAACCTGTGCTCTGCCAACCTCTGTCTTGCCAGAGTCTAACAGGTTAAGAAGGCAAGGACTGAGGGCAGATATTTCTCTTTCCTGGGCCCCCCTCAGTCGACTAAGCTTCCTCTGAAACTCAGATGCATTGAGGCTACCCCCTTGTTTAAAAAAAAGCTTAAAACATGTCTCTTTCCTAGTTCACAAGTCCTTCCCCTCATTCATCCTCATTTGACACTTCTGCTGCATTAGCGCCAGGACACTCCTTGGAGTAACAGTTGCACTCTAGAAATACTACACATACATACATACGCTTGCTGAACATTCTGACAGACTCTCACATACAATGTGCAGTTTGAGACCATCAATATAGAGTTTGTTAAGTAGACCATGACTGCATTTTCAAATGGTGAGAGCAGTGTTGTTTTAGGAATTTTTGAGGCCCTGGACAAGACATAGTTGGGCCCCCCTGTTTGTAATTTTACTATCCAATTTCTGCTCATTTAAGCTCGCTTGATGAACAAAAAAGTTTGTGAATGGGGTTCATAGAAAAAAAGTTCCAATTTTAATTTCTAGGGCCCACAAAAGTCCTTAGGATGCCACTGGGAAAAGTGATGGAGAATCAGAGGTAGCGGTAGCCAGAGAGGCTAAAATATGGAAAAAGATAGAGGCGAGCTAGATAAAGGGAAAGGTAACTAGGGCCCTGAGTAAGTGTCCACTTTGTCCACGGGTTAAATCAGCTGTGGGGGAGGAGCGATTATGCTTGTAGTTCTACAAGCAAGAGTTTTCGTAGAAACAAAGGGAGTACCTACATGTTTTTTAAAATGCACAGCGGAGTTCTTTTTGTCATTTTATTGTACTGGATGTCTCCTTTTTCTCTTACCTGAAAAAGACCCGAAGGGATAACTGAGCACACATAGACTGGTAATGGGTTGAAACACCATTGGCATATACATTTGACCTGCACTGAAGAATATATGGGGAATTATGAGGGCATATTTGTTCATCTACCCATCTTCAGATTGGTGTTTACATATTTTAAAGCTGGGCCTGAGAAAAGATTATAAAGAGAATGAAATGGTATTAATTTTTCTACTCCCTTAACCATTGTCACATGCACTTTTACAGTTAGTACATTTAATCTCACAAGGGCATGGAATACTTTACTTAGGTTGTATTGTTGTTTGAATATTATGAAAAAGCTTCAATAACAATATATACTTTAGACTCCAAAGCACAGGTGCACCACAACACATGGTTCAGTAAAAGCAAATAGATAGTCCAAATCCAATAAGTAATGAAGAGAGATGTTCCTCAGTTTGATCTCTTTATTTCATCAGATAGAAATAGCACAGTACAGCTGATGCATTTCGTCCAAGTGCAGGACTTCTTCAGGGCGCTGAGTGGAAGTTCTTAGACTACCTCCATAGGTAAACGGGGCTATAAGAAGAGCGCTGCGCACGAAGAAAATAAATCGTCTGGCAGGATTGAGCAAGAAAGATATATCGAGGTCGTCCAAATACAAGTCACGACCAGTCTCATGGAGTAATAGAATTCAGCCTGCAAATACAAGGTCAGAGCCCGATTCCGTCTGAGGGTTTACCCGAAGTCAGAATTCATTCTTCACACTTACAGGTCCACTATAAGACGGGGGCCGTCTAGGTGTACTAAAAGCTGAATCACAGGGAGTAAGGCATTTGACCCGCAAATGAGAGGTCCAAAATCGGCACCACCCACTTGTTTATGCTGACTTTAGATTTCAATCAGCAGTTCAAAACAGTGGCTACCGTCCAACAGCATGCAGATATTCATACCATGCCCGTTACAGCTGAAGTACCAGGATCGTAATCTGATAATTACGATTGGCAATAGATATCCTCCAAGATTGTCGTTCAAACGGAAATCCTTGCAGCAATATATACTCTTTAGGTCGAGCTGGCGTCGACTGTGCACATGCGCAGTCGAGCTCGCGAGATTTTATGTTTTTAGGTGGGTTACACTAGCGGGCTTTAAGCTCCGCCCCTCTTTTCCATTGGCTGGACTCACGGTTTAGGGTAAACGGTGGCCAGCCATTGGAAAAGAGCGTCCTCTGACGTACACTTTTCTCTTTGTAGTCCGTCCCATTCGGACGGACTTCCCCGACTTACTGCTGGTGTAAAAGGTTTCTTATCTTCTTTATGGGTCCAAACAGATTGCCCATAAAGAAGATAATAAACTTTTTGCGCTATCAGGAAGTCCGACTGAGCCCGTCCAAGTGGGACGGCAGAAAAAAAAAGTTTACCCGAGCGCTTGTTTATAACTTGTCTCTCTTTCTGTCTGTGGCAATCTTTTACAGGCTACTCCCATCAATCGGAAAGTTTTCTCCTTCGTGGTGTGGGTTTTCCTGTATGTTCATCTGTCAGGCTCCATCTTTTTTTTTTTTCTTCTTTTTTTTTTCTTGTCCTCATTCGCCAGCTCGCCACCCGTTTCTACTAACTATTCCACTACTGGGCTTTTTATCTCATAAGCTGGTAAGAGGAAGAGGCATAAACCTCACCTATTCTTGAATCTGGCCGCCGAGATAACCAACCATTCCAGGCCATCTGACTCAACCGGTGTGTCCACCTCCTCCTCTATTATCGACCTGGAATAACGCATAGTAACTACCAGCGAGATAGGCGGAGGCTTAATCATTGAACAACATCTTTATTTACATCATATCTCATCCTCCCCTAGTCTACCCTACCCAAAACATTAAAAAAGGGTACCCAAAACCCACGTTTTTTCTTAGTGTGATCTGAAATATCAAGCTTGGCTGTATATCTCATAGCCAGTATCCAGTCCGTTATTTTAGGGGTGAGCGGAGAGACCCACAACTTGCATAGCTCTCTACGGGCTAATAAAATAGCGTAAAAAATAAGTTTCACATTATCATTCAGGCTCCATCTTTGATGATAGTGTGACTGGGGGTATATCACTTTATATTTTCTCTCGTTGTGGTAGCGTGTCTCTGACGGTCCACTCCGAACCCTCCCAACCATCTGTCAGGCAGCGTGAGATCGACCGTGTGCGTATTATTTATAAACTGTTTATCAGGTCCCTTCATTTGCAGAAAAAAACATTATTTCCCGTCCTTTCTCTGATGCTCTGTCTGTCCTGCCTCAGTCAGCCAGCCCCATGGTCTGCAGACATGTCTCCTCCTCTCATGTTGGGTACACGCCGGAATACGGCGCTCTCTCGCAGCAGGCGTGGCTCACATGCCATCGGCATTTCGTTTGCACTGTCGATGTGGCCCACACGGTGGGTGGCGCCTCGTTTCTGATGGATTCTGCGTGAGGATCGGACTTTGCAAACACTCCCTGCATGGAGCCAGGCGACGGCGTGTGGGTTTGTGTGAAGACTGTGGGGGCGCTGGGTGCCACTTTATGGCTCTGGGTAACCAGTGGGACTGCCAAGCGGTTTAGGAAGTCCTCGAGGAGCTGGTCAGTGAGTGAAGAGGCCAGCTATTTACTGTAAGAGCCAATGAGCACCTGTGGGAGGAGCCTGCAAGTGACCAGCAGTGCCAAGAGTGACTGAGGGTAACTCTACTTGGGGTGGCGGGGGTCAAGAATGCGTGGGAGAGGAACCCGCACCTGCCCTGAATGTCCCACGACTGAAAACTTTGCAGGAGACAGGGGTCATAGGTGAGCCCATGGCTCCACGTGTGATCTTGTAATGCAGGTGACTGGGGACTTAGCATATGGCAAGGGGAGCTTGCAGGAGGCTTAAGGAACTCCCACGTGACGAGCTGGCAGGCAAATTAGATAACTTGCAGGCGATGAGGGCACTAGAGGGTGCACAGTGGTATGGCTGGACAATGAGGCAGTTCCGCCGGGCAGACCTATGTCCTGCGTATATTTAGCGTTGAAACGGCAGCCTATGTGACACTAAACACAGAAAAGGACGACGGAATGCATAGGGAAACTATGGGGCGCCATTGGTAGTAACTACGCCGGTAAGAAACGGAGAAAACATGCTTCGGAACGGGAGGGTGCTATGGACGCTGATTAACAAGATGGCGGCTGCGGGCCGGAGGCTATGTTGAGATCGGAGCTTACAACCTTCTGGTACCATGGCGCACAACGGAATGACCTGACACCGGGTCGCTGCGGCTGACGGTGAGAGTGGCCAGAAGCGTAAAGGTGCGATTTGGGGGCTGGCTAACTCACCCTGGGGACCCACGGCGGCCGTACGAGAAGCGACCTTAAACAGCGACTCCCATAACTGACTCGCCATGCCGGGATTAGTGCGTGAAATCCCATGCGCGCTATAAGATGCGCTTCCATATCGCCCCAGAGTTGCACTCATGAAGGTACGCGGTTGCAATTGATCATCACTTCAAAACGCGACCAAAATAAAGCTATATACAGACTTGCGCAATGCCCCCCCGAGCAAACTGGCCGCACAGCTCTTTGGACCTCACATTTAGCGCGCACTTCATACCAGTTCTGCCCAGTGAATGAGATAACGATGTGTCTACCTTTGGGATACCTCCACGAACTGCTTTAAAGTTGTGGCGCACTACATGATAGGTATTGTGCAATGGCAATCAGTTAAGGGGCACAAACTTGCTGGCGGCCAGACAGCGGGGAAATACGTGAAGGAGGCTACGAGCGGCCATTTTGTGATTGTTCTGTGTATGCGTTGACAGCCTAAAAAATGCATCTAGATAACCAGGAACACTGCTATTGCGAAATGATTCGGGAGAAGCGACCCCACTACGCTTCAAAATGCAAGTATAACCAACATTGTGATGTCTAGTGTAAGACACGAACTTCACGACCCAGCCAAAGCATTTCCACCCGCTTCACGGCTGTAGTCCTCAGCGTTACATAAGTAGTATTGCTACGGTGCTGAGAGAGGATATCCTCTGCCTGATATATCTAGCAAAGGACACCACCAGGGACTGAAGTCCAGGAGCAGTGCTATCACTCACCCAACATCTGGTTGCGAATAAGGAGGTTCTCCTCTACATCCGAGGCGCCACAATACAACACACCGTACACTGCTAGCAGTGCTAGTGCTGAGGTGCGAAAAGGGACACAGATTGCGGGCAGAGATTGTACCGCTGTACACCTGATCACAACATCCTTGAGCAAAATGGGGAAGCCCGATAAGCAACAGCCGAAACTGTCATTTGAATCGCGACGTTCAGTAAGAGGCCCCACGGCTCACCCTGACACTGACGCAGAAAGGGAGGGGGCATCGTAAAATGGCATGGAGTCCATCCTGAAGGCCATTCAGCAAGCCTTCAAGATATTAATGGCAAACTAGACCACCTCACGTGCCGAGTGGACAACATGGCGACGAAACTAGATAGACAAGGTGAGAGGCTGGACGAGGCTGAGAATCGGCTGTCGGCGGTGGAAGATGAAGCGCAGACAAACATTACTAAATGCAGCAGGATGGAGAAAGTACTGGACGTGCTAAAAAACAAAGCGGAAGATTTGGAGGCGCGCTCACGCCGCAATAACGTCTGAATCGCGGGCGTGCCTGAATCAACAAACACAGGCCGCATGGAAACATATGTAGAGGACCTCTGTCGGGCAATATTTGGTGCAGAACATCTTTCTCCGCTTTTCATAGTTGAGCGAGCCCACAGGTCACTGGCCCCTCGCCCGCCACCAGGTGCAGCGCCTAGACACATAGTGGCCCGTATTTTGAATTACCGGGATCGTGATTGTATGTTACGAATGGCAAGGGAGAAAAAGCAGGTGAACTATCAAGGTGACCAACTCGAATTTTACCTTGACTACACTGTGAAGGTGCAACAAGCGCGCAAGGAGTTCGCAACTGTCAAGGCAAAGCTACGAACCATGCAGATAGAATATGCTATGCTATATTCTGCGCGCTTGAAGGTCATCTGTGATGGCAAGCCGACAATCCTCCTCACGCCAAAAGCAGCTCAGGATTTCATCAGAAAAGTTGCGAGTCATCGAAAGGAGCGAAGACAAGCTGATCAACCACACGATTCGGACTGAGAAACAGCTACAGCAGATCATCCTGAGGCGAGTGGGCCTGCCAGTAGGTAATGTAGATTACAAATGCCTGACAACCCAGTGGCTCCCACTACATCACTGACCGGCATACGCCACCTCCTAAGCGGTAAGTCTGCTCATCGAGCGGCATGCAAACTTTGTACAAAGGAAGGTATAACATATGGGCGACTAGCAAACTTGCTGGACATGGCTCACAAGTGGCAGACTGTTCGCGCACAAAACAGTTTCATGCTGAACAGGAGAGTAGGATATAAGTGGTGGTAGAGCTGAAATTACGTATAAGAGCCTCAAAACAGGAAGCGAGAGAGTAACTGTGTTTAAGGCCCATCCCTTGACTTGCTCATTAACATTATGGGTGCTGATACGAACCCTATTGCACTAGCGAACTTATGACTGCTCACGTGTTGCCTGTTGCTTTTATAAAGGACCTGGGTTTGAGGTTAAGTAGCTGGAGCTCCCTATAAGGAGGCTTGTGATGCAGCAAACAGCGGGTGAAAATATGTGCATATTGTAGCGATGCACCCCGACTATGTCACCCTGAAAACCATAGGCGAAACCACCCATAATCTTGGTGGTACTGCAACTCCTGATCTTTTGAGGAACTTTAAAAGGTAGTGTGCATGATGGTAATGGCGCAGGACTTCCACGTAAGCCATATACTAGCAATTTGAAATTATTGCGACGCATGATGTTTAACTGTGCTATCAAGGCTGTTTATATCTCTGTTAATTCTGTTCCCACATGTTATGTGATATTTCTGCCCATGACTATATTAGGGTCTGTCCGCATCCATTCATTTGGATGTTGTAGTGCGCCCTAGGTGGACCCCCATATGGGTACTCCCCACACGGTTTATGAGTTATTGGAATGTTGGGGGGGACATGGCTTTGGCAGGAATGGGCTGCTGATGTGGGAGGGGGATGGGGGGATTGGGAGTTTGTACTGGTTCAAGGATCATCACGCTTAAGATGCATGGCTGAAATCCGAGATGGAGATTTTACTCATAATACGCTAATGACAGGTACACTATGCTGGCTCTGCTGCAGGGGAGGACATTACACACACATCTTCTCTAAACTTGATTCTCCCTTCCAATGTCGAATATAATAAATAGTACACCGAACAGATCAAGTTTGAACTTGCTTACATGCAACGTGCGAGGGTTTGCCACTCCGAAGATAATTAGACAACTATTTGCATGCATAGATAGATGGCACATTGACATTGCGCTATTCCAAGAGACTCACATAGCCCCACACTCTAATGCGAATATTGGCCGGAGATGGGCAGAATCCACTCATAATGCAACATACTCGACATACTCTAGAGGGGTCTCGATACTGGTGAGGAAGGGTACAAACTTTACAATTGAAAACATGATAATTGACAGTCAAGGGCGCTATCTCATACTTAAGGGGGTACTGCGAGGACAGCGATTAACACTTATTAATACATACAGGCCGAACAATGACGATCCTGACTTCTATCATGGGTTACGGCAACACCTACACGGAAACATGGACCGAACGTTACTATGGGGAGGTGACCTAAATCTGGCTTTAGATGATCAAATGGATAGATCGGGGGCGACAGTTGAGCCGCACAGAAACGCGCGGGCTAAAATGCTTGATATCATACCCGACATGCAATTACACGATATATGGAGAGTGCGAAACCCGGGGATTAGTGAAGCAACACACACATCAGCAGCACACAATAGTTGGTCCCGTATTGACTATTGGCTGGGGTCCGAAACGACACTTATATGGACCAAGGGAATTAAACACATGCCTAAAACCTTATCTGACCACAATCCCATCATATTAACTCTTCACATCCCACGATACACACCGCCTCCATACAGTTGGAGGTTTAATGCTACCACCCTCACAGTCTCAGTTTATGCAGATACAATACATAAGGCAATCAAGGACTACTTTCAAACAAACAAGCAATCCACGGATGACCCATGCCTTCTCTGGAAGGCATTTAAAGCCACGCTACGTGGGGTCTGCATAAGCACTACAGTGGGGATCTTACGAGACATCTGGACACAATTGACACGGTGTGAAGTACAACTGAAATCGTTAGAGAGTAAATATGAACAAACACAAGATCCATCTGTGTTGGGAGCGATACGAAAAACACTGACTGAATACCAATTTTTTGCTGAAGACGAGATTAAATATGTCCGCAAATGGCCCAGCGCTAGAGCATTTGGTGAAGGCGGCAGACCGGGTAGGGTGTTAGCCTCCAAGATCTGCAAAGGGCGTAGATCCCAAGCAGTACTGCAAATACAAGGTGATGCCGGATTCACCTGTGCAGACCCGATGGGTATCCTGCAGGGTTTTGTGACAACGTATATCACGCTCTACAAGTCCCAGCCCACTGCGACGCCTGACAACATATTTAAATATCTCAAAGATGTGACCATTGCATGGCTTTCAAACACACAACGAGCCTATCTCTCACTTCCGACAACTGTTAAGGAAGTTTCGGAGATAATCAAATCTTTGCCGAACGGAAAAGCCCCTGGCCCAGATGGGTTCACGGGCGAGTTTTACAAAACAATTACTGATATCTTAGCGCCCGACTAGTTGAGATGTATGGTGATGCGTTTGGGAAAGGCATACTCCCACCAACGTTGCGAGAGGCGATGGTGATAGCACTCTTAAAACCAATGAAAGATCCTGAGTTATGTGATTCATACAGACCCTTATCATTGATAAATTTGGATTTTAGCCAAGTTACTCGCCACTAGATTGCAACCCCTCATGACCAGCCTGGTCCTTCCAGACCAATCTGGCTTCATACCATCTAGAGCCACCACGCATAACACCCGGACACTGTTTGCGCTATCCCATTACCTGATCCCAAACACCAAAGCTGTGGCGGTCATGTTAGATGCCGCCAAGGCTTTTGACTCCATTGAGTGGTCTTATAGCATCACGATACTCAATAGGATGGGATTCCCTTCGATTTCCATGCAGTGGGTTAAGCTTCTATACACGAGCCCGGTGGCTAGGGTCAGGGTCAATGGATACATCTCAGATGCAATAAACATAGAGCGTGGGACTAGGCAGGGATGCCCACTGTCCCCCTTATTGTTTGCCCTTGCCCTTGAGCCACTTGCTTGCAAGGTCAGACAACAGCACCGCCCCTCCGCACTACAATTTCCAAGCAGACCCTTGCACATTTCACTCTATGCTGATGACATGCTTTTGTATGTACGGGACCCTGAGAGACACCTATCACCACTACTATGTGAATATATTAAATTTGGCGGGCACTCTGGGCTCCAAATCAATTGGGATAAATCCTCCATTATTTCCCTCACTGACACCACGGTACCGCACACTACTGAATTTCCACTGGAATGGCAAGATGAACCCATTAAATACCTTGGGGTGTGGTTCCACAGGGATCCGGAAATTGTTATTAGAACTAACTATGGGAGGGCGCTAGCTAAAATCGAAGAAAAAGTAAACCGATGGATACAACTGCCACTGTCACTTGCTGACCGTATAGCGATTGTTAAGATGGTAATACTCCCTAAACTTTATCTTTTTAACAATATCCCAATTCCCCCCCTAAGGAGGTTTTCAAAAGGATATCCTCAGTAGTGATCAGGTTGATATGGGCAGGCAAGCAGGCACATATTGAACTACGCACCTTGACCGTACCATACTCAAAAGGGGGACTCTGTGTACCAGACTTTTTCTTATACTACCTATGTCCTCAGGCACAATATGCCACGTACTGGTACCATAAAATCTCATATCTAACACACTCGGCTATAGAAGTGGGAGACGCCTTACCAATACCACTAACAGCTATTATCACCCATAAACGTCTGCCTTTCCATGCAAAAGATATCAACACAATTGATGCTGCTAATGACGCATGGCACCGCCTAGGCCAACTGACGCATAAACTACCGCTATATGCTTCGGCTCTGCCACTACATTTCCATCCTGCACTGTCAGTTACAAGTGAGGAAGTAGATATGGGACTGTTGCGATCGGTAGGGTTGGATACACTGGGAGATCTATACAATAACGGGAGATTTAAAACAGTGCAGGACTTATCATTCATACAAAATCAGACACTGATGTTCCGTTTTACCTACTATAGGCTGCAGGAAGCTGTCAAGAAACGATATCCTTGTTATCCAGAAGAACCAATGCAACTTGACACCCTACAACTCATACTTACCTCCCCGAACACCACACACTTAGTGTCCCGACTATACACCGCAGCGCAAGGCGAAATAAATTATGCCACTTGCAAAGCAAGGGACAGATGGAACACTGTGTTAGATGACCCACTCACGGAGGTAGACTGGCAGACCACCTGCACGTTGATTAAAATGTTAACACCTAACGGCAATTTGAGAATTGTTCATTTTAAATACTTGCATCAAGCATATTACACACACACCCATGAAACTATGTAGATATGGACTCCGCTATGACGCACGCTGCAAACGATGCGGATTCGAACAGGCTGACTTCATTCACTTAACCTGGCACTGTCTGAAGGTGCAAGTATATTGGGAAAAGGTCACTTCCATACTAACAGCAATGGTGGGAACTGAAATTAATTGTACTATTCGTGTATGTCTCTTGGGACTTTTAAATAATGTTAGGGCTACGAAACGAAAGTACTGTGCGATAGCGCTGTTGCTTGCCAAACGGCGAATTTCTATGTGTTGGGAAAGCAAGTTAGCACCTAGCGCCAAGCAATGGCTAAATGATATGTCCCATTGTCAGGATACGCTGAGGACATATGAAGAACTGCCAGCCCGCTCCAGACTAAAAGAATATTGGAAATATTTATCGGACTACTTAAATGCAAACCCTGCTGTATAGATGTATTGTGTAACTATTTCCTCCTGTCTTCCTGTTGTGATATGTGTACTTGGCATGGATTATGTCTTTATATAACCTTTCCTGCTTGAATGAAGGATGCGGTAGTGTTATGATCCGCTTATTTGTTGTTCTATTGTACTCTTGATGTCTGTTTATGAAATACTAATAAAAAGAATAAAAAACATTTTTTTAAATAAGATAACTTGCAGGCGACCCCCGTAGCTCGCGTGTGACCTAAGGAGTTTGCATGTGACGTCAGACACTCGTAGGTGATAGGGGAAGCTCCGCGGCGGCTGGGGAGCTTTCAGGTGTCCGGCATAGCTCAGACATTATCGGCGAGCTTGTAGCAGAGTGCGGGGCTCACCTGCAAACTGGGGAGCTCACAAGTGACTGAGCGAGGTTGCAGGTGACTGACAGTAGCACAGAGCAGATTAGGGGGTCACAGCGGAGTGCGGAGGATCCGTGAGATGGCAGTTCACGAGTGACCTGCAGAAGATCACCCAGTGACGCCAAGCGATGACCTGCTCTGTCCTCCTGAGGATGCTCCACGGTGGTCGGGGAAGTTGGAGCCATGGGCGGATCCGGTCCTTTCACTGTAGCAGGTAAGGGCAGGAAGATGTGAAGGGGTGAAGGTTGTACGCCAGCGGCCAGGGCACGGTGGCACGGGAAGGGCACAACTCACAAAATGCACAGCGATGTCAATATATCTAAAGCGCATCTACGCTTCGCCAGAGAAAGTAAGCGCTAAATAAATGTATATACAATATGTACATTTGAGTGGCTTTTAACCACTATGATACATGACACCCATCCGGGTTACTTATGTCAAAAAGAGGGGCGAACCAGGAGCACTTACGTCCAGAAATCGAGGACATAACAACACCTGAATATTCTATGCCATTTATTGTGAAGATAGTGTGTCTAGGAACAGTTTGTTAGATGGGGGTTACCCTCCAGTGGGAGGAAGAGCCCTCACACCCAATAGGTTAATTTCAGCAAGCCCCAGATGTTGAGTTCAGTGCCCTCTTTCTAGCACTGCCATAGTCTCGATTTAGCAGTCGCTATTAATAAATTGGGCTTGGATGGCATGGTGGGGTGGTATGCAATTGTCGGGGAGGGCTGAGCTGTAAAATAGTTTTGAAAACTCCGTGCTTCCTTAAATCTAAAGAAGGTGTGCTCAAGATGAAAAGCTATGTAACTGTTACTGCAGCTGATTGTCTTCGGCAGAAGGCGGGATGGGACTGGAGTTGTTTCTGCCTGGATTTCGTTATAAGATGAGTCGGATGTTTGCAGACGCCCCCTAGTGTCGTGGAATGCGTGTTTAACAACTAACACCACTTATGTCTAGTGGATGGAGTGGGTGTTTAATGACAGTCACAAAAACAACAGTTGATGGACAGAATGTAGAACAATGTCATACATTCACCCCAGTACAGAGATCTGGGCCTAAATACATTCTTTTTTTCGCTCACCATGCCATTCCAGTTTGAACCCAGCCATATGCAAATCAGTGTTGACCCTGTGCCCCGTAGGAAGAGTCCAGCCCGAACTGCCAAGCCAGGTCCTCCCTGGACTGGAAACAAGCTGTCAGGAATCACACTATTGCATCTGTCCTACGCACTGATTTACACCAGACATTCAGGACACGAGTAGCAGTTAAGCCTCAATTGGTCAACCTTTGGTATAATATTAGACACAGTACATATACACCCACCCAAGATGGCCGCCGCAGTGGCCGCGGTGGTCGATGAGCGCTTTACACAGTCTAGTGGGTTTCTGAAGTGCGCGAGATTCTATCTGCGCACTTCAACTGAAGTTCAACTGAAGAAACATCGTTGGTTAGGAACTCCGCATTTAATATTCAGAACGGGAGTTATACATTCGTAGTATTTAGTAATTCTGTCACATTAGTGATATCTAGCTTTAGTCGTTTAGTATTCAAGAGTAATTCGATATTCCGACTTCACGAGCAGTCGAATTCCAGCTTCGAAGTCAAGGAGAAATACTGTTGAGCGGAGTCAGGATACCAGCTGAGAAAGCAGTGAAAGCGGCGACAGTCTTCTTGTGGACTCAAACTGAATGAACGAATTCAAACCGCTGAGTCCGTTGGAACTTTATTCAGCTGCAAGCCTTTGAGGCAGAACTGGTACTGTTAAACTTCGACTCGTCTCTACTGAACTAGTCTTCCCAGTCGCATCCTTACCTTCTCTGCGCTTACCCTGTTCTTTCCCTCCCCCTTTCTTTCCTTCCTGGTTCCTCTTTGCGCCATTCCTTCAAGCACTGGCTAAAAGACTAGCAGTTATATATAATTGAACATTATCAGAGAACTACGAACTATCCAGGAGAAGCTGAAGAGAAGTCAAGGTACCCATTCTGAGAGCATAAGGTTTAGAATAGTAAGACGTATGTGAACCCTTTGCTAATTACATGTCTCTTGTTATAGAAAGCTGAGTTCTCTTCAAGAAACAACCACACACATACAATAGAAGAGAGGCAAATGCTTCGAACACAGCTGGTAGGACCAATGCTGATAAAGTGTATAGAGTATAGAGTATAGAATGTTGTAGGTTGTTTGCTTATGTCCCTTCTCCTCTGTGCATTAGGCTTCCACGCAACGAAGTTCTGACACTAAGAAACTTCAAGGTAGCCAGGAGTAGCTGTGACGGAGTGTCTCTTCTCTCTCTTTCCAATTCCCCTTTCCCCCCTACTGGTTATGTAGCACCCAAAGCAGCGGCACCGGCGGGCAGGCATTGGGACCCGCATCCTTCTGCTCCTGCAAAGAACTTGGCAGCCGTGACACAAGCATTCAAGGACCGGTTTCGGGCTTTCAGCCCTCATCAGCCTGGATAGCTTGATTCCATGTGGCATGGAGAGCACGGGACTCACGTCTGTGCATACCCGTCCCACTCGGGGTGACAAATGCAAAAACAACAGTTGATGGATAGAATGTAGAGCAATGTCATACATTCACCTCAGTACAGAGATCTGGGTCTAAATCCATCGTTTTTTTGCTCACCATGCCATTCCAGTTTGGACCCAGCCATATGCAAATCAGTCTTGACCCAGCACAAAGTGGGAACAGTCCAACCCGAAATGCCAGGCCAGGTCTTCCGTTGACTGAAAACAAGCATTCTATGACCAGTTTTGGGCTTTCAGCCCTCATCGGCCAGGATAGCTTGACTCCAGTGGCATGGAGAGCACGGGACCCCAGTCTGGGCATACCCGTCCCACTCGGGGTGACAAATGTAAGAAGAACAATTGATGGACAAAATGCAGAACAATGTCATACATTCACCCCAGTACAGAGATCTGGGCCTAAATCCATGATTCTTTTGCTCACAATTCCATTCCAGTTTGGACCCAGCCATATACAAATCAGTGTTGACCCTGTCTCCAATGGGAACAGTCCAGCCTGAACTTCCAGGCCAGGTCCTCCCTGGACTGGAAACAAGCATCCTAGGAATGGTTTTGGGCTTTCGGCCCTCATCAGCCAGGATGGCTTGACTCGAGTGGCATGGAGAGCCCGGGAACCATGTTGGGGCATACTCGTCCCACTCGGAGTGACAAATGCAAAAAGAACAATTGATGGACAGAATGCAGAACAATGTTATACATTGACCCCAGTACAGAGATCCAAGCTAACCTGGCTGATGTAGGGTGATACCCAGAAACTGGTCCCAGGATGCTTGTTTCCGGTCCAGGGAGGACCTGGCTTGCCAGTTCGGTCTGGACTGTTGCCATGAGGCACAGGGTCAAAACTGATTTGCCTATGGCTGGTTCTAAACTGTGGTGGCATGGTGAGCAAAAGAACAATGGATTGACTTGACTGGGGTGAATGTATGATTTATTCAGCATTTCGTCCATCATTTTTTTACGTAGCACTTTTCACCCTAAGTGGGATGGGTATGCCCAGATGTGGGTCCCTTGCTCACTGTGCCACTGGATAAAAGCTAGCCTGGCTGAAGGGTGATACCCAGAAACGGGTCCCAGGATGCTTGTTTCCGGTCCAGGGAGGACCGGGCTTGGCAGTTCAGTCTGGACTGTTCCCATGAGGCACAGGGTCAAGACTGATTTCATTGGCTGGGTCTAAACTGGTCCCACGATGCTTGTTTCCAGTCCAGGGAGGACCTGGCTTGGCAGTTCGGTCTGGACTGTTGCCATGAGGCACACGGTCAAGACTGATTTGCCTATGGCTTGGTCTCAACTGGGGTGGCATGATGAGCAAAAGAACAATGGATTTAACATAGATCTCTTTACTGGGGTGAATGTATGATTCATTCAGCATTCCGTCCATCATTTGTTTGCGTAGCGCTTCAAAATTCTGTAGGTCCTACCTCAAAATGTCCCTAATTTCCCTGAACAAATTCATCAACTTTGCACTTCATGTTCTACACCACTTAGTCCAGACCACATTACTCCAGAACACATCCTTCACTGCCCTTTGACACAGGACAGGTTAACAAAGGCACTCACAATCATGTTAATAAGAACATGCACAACGAAGTACCTTCCTATATATGGCAACCTCTTACAGGATTTGTTCATAACTGAATTCTTTAATAACCGCAACATTTCTCATCCTCCTGACCAGCCAAATTAGAGCCAAAGAGCCTCAACTGAATTTAAGAGCACCTCCAAAGTACACCTTTTGCAGAGTTCCACCCCCAGTAATTGACGAAAATCCCCACGCCTCCATTCTTGTCTTATTTTGTAGCTAGGTCTTGTGGCTTACTGGACTCATGCGTCCACTGTAGGGACCCTGTGTTCGACCTCACATCATAGGTTCAAATTCTGACAGGTCCACTCATCCTTTTATCCTTCTGAGGTAGATAAAATGAGTACCATTGAGTTGGGAAACAATAAACATCTGTTATTCAACACCAAGAGGCCTATGGGTGAAGGTGACCTTTACAAATACCCATGCTATGTTATAAATACATGTTTTGGAAAACTTCAAGTTCAATTTTATTATTACGATTACTCTTATGTTATTTTGTTATTCTGTGTGTTTGACCCATCTCAATAGCATCAGACAACTACTTTTTCAAATGTGCCAGTATTTTAACAGTGTAAAGCAAGGCTGATAGGAGAGTCTGCTTTTTGAAGTTCAATAAACTCCAATAAACCTGTTTTCCATAATACGATGTTGCCCAGAGACCCAAATGAAATTCTTTTTTTTTAAATACCACATGGATGCCACAGAAAATGAGTGAGATTTTAACACAGTGCTAGGTGATGCAGATTAAGCAGATAAAAAGACAGAAAAGGGCTTGACGAAAGCCTCATGGATTCTAAATTGGTGCTAAGAAAAAATTGTATCCAGGCTAAAATAAATGACTGAAGTTTGCACAAAGGGAACCACATGTCAAAACTGGTTACTTCTATTGCCTCCAAGGTAAAGAACATGCTTTCAGTGCCACAGGTAAATTAATAATCAAGATGCAGATGTGACATCATGAAATAAAAGAAAAATACTTAATGGATAAATAACGTGTGAAACATTTGTCAGTAGTACACACATTTTCATATTTGTGGGTCTGAACTTACCAATAAATGGTTTGCAGGGGGACCTGTAGTCGTAAAAGGTGAGTTTGAAGTTTGGGCATGAACATCCTGCGTGAGAAGAACCTATAGTTGCTGGTTCCTTGAGTTGTTTAAGGTGCAGGTAAATGACAGACCAATCAATAGGGTAAGCAGAGAAACCTAAAGTGACCGTGGGACGAGACTGGAATTTCTGTTCACTAAATACCATCTGAAACACAAGAGAATTAGAATGATCTTTGTCTTAGCCCCTGAAAAATATGACGAATCGGTCACATGACGCTTGATATTTTTTAAAGGATTTGTATGGGCTTTATACAAGTAAACAAAATACATTTAGAAATAGAAATAAGTTTAATAAGTTTCTCATATTTTTTGCTGGACAATTCTAAGAAAAAACCTTGATCATATGTTGGGTCCTGGGTTTAAATGAGAAAAATATAGATAGGTCTCAGCATTAGGGAAGCAAAACAATTTGTTGAGAAGCAGAATTTGAGGAATTTAGGTGAATCCGCTACAGCAGCCCTGACTACGAGTCCCAGAATTCAAGAAAAAAATATGTACTAGAGCAGCACATCTCGCACGGACCTGGGATTTTTGGAGATATGCTTCACCCACCCCATCTTTTCAGTAGTGCTAAAATCACGTTAAGTTTGATGTAGTCAACGAACATTTCGATCAACTTAATTTACCCAAATTGGCACCAGCCAAGTGGCTGAAAGACCTTATTTGATGCCACTTAGGTTCCAGGAGACCAGATGGCTGTTATGGTACTGGATGCTGAAAAAATATTTGATCGGGTCTCCTGAGACTATCTCTGGTCAACTGTAAGATGATCTGGCTTTGGAGCGAGCTTCATTAAAGCTATTCAGGCCTTATATTTAGCTCCTACAGCTCGAATTTGCGTGAATATGGGATACACAATGCCCCTACAGATTCAACGGAGTACGAGACAGGGCTGCCCGTGTTCGCCACTCCGTGAGATGGAGGCGAACGATAGAATTCCCCCTATAGATACCCTAGGTGGTGAATGTAAAATTCTGGCGTATGCCGACGATGTGGCAATCATCACCCCAGCACCCACAGAGGCCGTAAGGGAGGTTGAGATGGAAGCCTCAGGCTTTGGTCGGGTTTCTGGATATGCCCTGAATCGACCCAAGATGCAGATAATTTAGAATGAGAAGGCAGAATGCTCGGATTATCGGGTGGTGGAATCTGGAGTTTATCTGGCGGTTAATATCTCTGCGGATTTGGATAAAGTGGTGGAGAGGAACATAGAAGCTATAATTAACAAAGCAAAGAAAGATTTAGATAGGCTGCATAATCTACACATTTCTATAGTAGGGCGTACTAATATTATCGAAATGACCCTCTTGCCAAAGTTTCTTTACCTCTTCAGGGCAATCCCGCTTATATATGAGGCAAAATGATTTGTTATATTAGAACAGATGATAAACAGATTTATATGGGCGCATGGCAAGACTAGCTGGGCTCCACGATATATGGCGCGCCCTACGGATAGAGAAGGTTGGGCTATTCCTGATCTCAAACTGTATTACTGGGTAGAGGCCTTGCAGTACATGTCTGGGTTTTTAGGGGGTGGAGCGGCCGAATCAGAGGATACTCTAGGCTCTATAGCTATATACTCGCTAGTGCTTGGGAGGGAGGCAGAGAATGGCTTTTTGAAATATACAGATCCCAGCTACTTTAAAAGAACCAAGTTTAAAATGTTGATTGCAGCATACAAGATATGGACATAATTTAGGAAAAAATACGGTTTAGGGAGGTTTAATTCATATACCCGATTATATGGGAATCACACTCACCGAGGGGAAAAATTTGCAGATTCTGTCTTTTCAGTTTGGGAGTGGCCTGGGGGTAATTAAGGTGGGGGATTTGATGGGCTTGAACGGAATGTGTTAATTTTCTGATACTCAGTAAACATATGGGGTTGAGACAAGGAAATTCTTTAAGTATTTACAGGTAAGGAGTTTTCTAATAACTAAAAAAGGAGGGCCCCCTGGGTTTGGGAAGTGATTGAGGGTAGGGCCAGCTGCACGATCAAAAGATTTTATGCCGAGCTGATTGCGAGTAAAGAAGATGACCTTGGGAAATATGAGAGCAAGTGGGCTGAGAAACTTGGGATAGGACATGAGTGTTTCCATCTCTCACTAGAATTAGGGCAAAATATTCTTTGCTCAGCCGCACTTCAGGCCTAGCACTACAAAACAATTTACTTGTTATATTACTCGCCTGCTAGGATTGTGCAATGGGGAGGATCAGTGGGCACCACGTGCCCTCGATGTGATAGTTCAGATGCTGAGATAGTACATGTCTTTGCCATTTGCCCACACTTACAACCACTTCATAGAGCTATAGAATCATTTTTAATGAGATCATTGGGAATTGAGACAACCCTTACACCATAAAGAATCTTGCTTGGTTTAGATGGCGATGGCGCAGAGGCATCAACAGGTTAATTCATATTTCTAGCTATGGCAGTGTTACGAATTTGTATCGCCTCGGCATGGCTTTACCGAACTCCACCTACCTTCCACCAATGGCTGGCCAGACTGCTCTCTGTTTATAATCTTGAGAAAGGGATATATGCAAGGAAGGGTAAAAGGGGAAGAAGATTAGGGCTTGAAATGTGGGAGCCTATTAATAACTGGAAGGAAAGGCAGGAATCAGGAGTTTAGCTATTTTTTTCTTTTCTCTTCTTGGTTGTATTTTATTTACTTATTCTGTAATGCCCATATATTCAGCTATCTTGGATTTTTTTTCTATTTAGCAAATTTGGTGTGTATGTGGTTATGATTTCATCTTAACATGTGCTTTTGATCTTGTGTTATCTTCTGTACATTTTGGTATTTTTGCATGATATTGTGCTCTGTAAAAAAAGGGGAAAAAATCTAATAAATATATAAAAAATAAAATACAATTTAAAAAAAGACCGGAAAGGCAAGTCCTGCTTCTTCCTTTGGCAGTAAGATGAAAGTTCCACCAATGAAATTGGCTCAGAAATATATCTCAGAACACAGGGAGAAAGAAGATACTTACTGTTCATCCAGTGCACTTGTCCACATAGTGAGTAGCATCTCAGAAGGGTATCACGTCCACGAGCTAACGACAATTATCTGTAGATTGACTTGTTTACTTTTAAAATGCAAACGTGAACGGCATAGTGGGCTTATACTACTGTATGTGTTCGAACCTGAAGAGCAACTAAGAATAATATTCAAAATTAAAAAAAAAGACTATATATTATTTGATGACAATCTATGTTCATGCACATGCATGCAGACATAAACAGCCACACACATTCACAGAGCACAGCCATGAATTTTCGTTAAAAGAATTGAAAAGGGATTGTACTTCCTAAAACATAAACATATCTACATAGGAATCCATATTCAGTCTGACACCAATGGCTTTGCATTTGTAAGCAGATACTGTATATCCATGCACATATGCAAACATTTCACTACATTGCCTCAGTTAAATATTTATGGAAGTAGGCAAGAACGAATAATGAAGTTCTAAGTTAAATTCTAACATGTCGCCCTCAGCCAAATTCTGAAATTTTGACATCTCAGAAATAGCCTTCAAAAACAGAAACATTGCTTTCAGTTGGGCCCAAAACAGTTTTTTTGTAGTTTACGAAATACCATATTAAAGGAGAATTATATCAAATGTGCTCTGCATTACTTTGCACTAGTTAGAAAGCTCACTGAAATTGCGTTAAAACCAATTGCTCTTAAACAGAATCTTTCCACACATAACTTAGCGGGGCAAGCACTTTATTATGTGAAGAGCGGGAGTGAAGCTTGTAGTTTAATATATTTCTCTACACAAGCTATTTAGTGAATTGGCAGTAAAATGTAAACAGAGCTTCATGGTGTGCTGCACATGATTTATATCAGCGTGAGGGAAACGTGCAGAATTCCTCTGCATGTAGGTTTTACTTTTCAGGAAAATATGACGAATGCGAGGACATACATAGCAATCATTGGGAGCAATTGATGCAAACTCATTGAACATTATTTTGATACAAAAATGCGATATTAAAACAGCAAACTCATTCAAAATTAATTAAATGCAAGGAATCACGGGCCAGATGTAGGTGTCAAAATACCGGTCGGAATCGGCCGAAAATACCGATTTTCGGCCGTTTCCGACCGGTATTTTGACATTGGTATGTAGGGGCACCTAAAACATACAGATTCGGTAATTTTACCGAATCGGTAATTTTACAAACTCGGTAAAATTACCGATTCTGTAAAATTACAGAATCGGTAAATTTTACCGATTCGGTAAATTTACCGATCGGTAAAATTACCGAATTTTTTATCTACATCTAAGTTACTGATTCATAAATACCGAATCGGCAAAATTCAGTATTTATGAATCGGTAATTTAGATTTACCTACATCTAGCCATAAGTGTAATTGCACAGAAACGACAAACAAGGCTGTTTGCACGGTGTTCTTCCTTGAGTAAACCTTTACTTTAGTGTTAATCTCCTGATCATTGGCGTCAACAAGTGTCACCGCTGACCTCCTTGCAAAAATGTTATAATAGTGGATTCGTTTTCTGATTATCTATTTCTTTCAGCAAACACACCTCTCACATTATTTTTTTCTAAAACACACACTGTTTTAAAGCTTTTGCCTGGCAAAATAGGCAATATGCATGGTAAATCCCGTGGATTCCCATGTTAACTCAATCCTGACCGAATTCCTTGAGCAGAACGTTAGCCTCGATACTACTCAGCATGGTTTTCGGCCAAGGCACCGCACTGAGTCTACTTTACTTACCGTATCAGAGTGCATCCGAGGGAGTTTGGATTCAGGGGACTCTGCGGCACTGGTTCTTCTGGACCTCAGTGCCGCCTTTGATACGGTCTCCCATGAGATCCTCTTGAATCGTCTCAAGGAGGTGGGACTGAGGGACCAGACACTGGCCTGGCTTCCGTCGTTTCTTGAGGACAGGTCCTTCCAGGTCCTAGTTCCTCCATACCACTCCCAGGAGGCTGCTTTACATCGGGGAGTACCGCAGGGCTCCGTTTTGAGTCCCTTGTTTTTCAACCTGTACGTCAGACCTCTGGCCGAGGTGGCCAGGAGCAGGGGGCTGTCACTGGTGTCCTACGCCGACGACACCCAACTGGTGTTTGCCTTCTCGAAGAGGTGTGACAACAACCTGATTAAGTTTAAGGATGATCTCTTGGCAATCTCGGACTGGATGTCGGCTAACTAATTACAGCTGAACGCCAGCAAATCTGAGATTCTCCTCTTTGGCAGGGATCGCGAGTTGTGGTCCGACCAGTGCTGGCCGAATCACCTTAAGCCTGCCCCTCTCCCCAAAGTGGCTGTGAAAAACCTGGGCTTATGGTTTGACAGTAATCTGTCTTTTGAAAAACAGTAAAAAGCCGTCGCAGGGACCTGTTTTGGACTTTTACGTGGCCTTAGACCGTTTCCCCTAATGTGCGACAGACTATCATCCAGGCATCTATTATGTTCAGACTGGATTATGCTAACTGTCTCTACCTGGGTGCCAACAAAGTGAGTATTATACGTCTTCAGAGGGCTCAGAATGCGGCGGCTCTGCTTTTGGACGCTCTACCTCGATCACACTCAGTTGCCCATGTGCTGCCTAGACTCCATTGGCTGCCAGTTGCGCGGCGTATAGTTTAAGGCACTGTGTTGCTCCCATAAAATTCTGGCATGACAGGCCCCACCAGGGCTATTCCACCTGCTGAAGTATTACGAGCCAGGACGCATACTTCGCTCTGCTGATCTTGCCTTGGTCTGTGTCCCACGCATCCGGAGAGCGAGGGCCGGTGGTCGCTCTTTTGGCTACCTGGCCGCAAAACTCTGGAACTCCCTACCCTTCTCGATTAGAGTAATGCCGAATCATCTGGCA
Source organism: Lissotriton helveticus (assembly GCF_964261635.1). NCBI lineage: Eukaryota > Metazoa > Chordata > Amphibia > Caudata > Salamandridae > Lissotriton > Lissotriton helveticus. Next base: position 992,273,651 of record NC_136065.1, on the reverse strand, counting down.
TTTCGCAAAACCTTAAAAACTTGGCTTTTTCCCTGCTAATAATGTATCGACCGCCAGCTACTTCCTGGCTCGGGTTCTTGGGGTTCTGATAGCGCTGGGACGCCTCGTCGCTGGGGCAGCTATGCGCTCTATAAATCCTAAAAATAAATAAATAAAAAATAAATACATTACCATAAATCGGTATAGGTGTTACTATACAATGTCCCAGTGGAGTGGTGCCTTGCTTATTGGTGTGGTGACATCTACGGGGAACATATGTGCATTTTTCAGCTTAATTGCAACAATCGACATGATTAACTGTAAAAACAAGCAGGGCACTAGATCACACCCCTCACATTCATAACACTATTTTAGGCACACTTCCACACAGAAATGCAATAATCATATTATCGCCTATTGTATCCAATATGCACACAGGTGCTGCCTGAATAATGACTTCAGACCAGAGGCAAAAGATCAAAATCACCAACAACATACATTTTTCACCAGGTTTCCCACCTACTTAACACATGTACCATGTAATTCTACCTTCTTGGTTTTCTAGTAGCACACCTATCAACAGTAAAAGTTTGGCATACAGAATTGCTGAGACCTCAGAAAGTGGCTGAAAAAATGGATACTCCAATGCCGACTAAACCCCTTCTCTCCCCTTCTTCATCCTGGTCCCTTTATCTCTAAAAATGTCTCTGGAGCCGATTTAGTGATTGGCAGACGGGTACTCAATCACAAACATGACAGATATACTGTTCGCCTTATTATTAGTGCATTATAATACATGGAATTCTGTAATCCTATGTAAACAGCATTCTCTAATTTCTTTATAATAAACAACTTCTGATACACCCATTTGCAGACTATAAAGAAAAGACCTCAGCACTCGACTATTATATGTTAATACAGTGGAGTTCTGATGTCACAATGCCTGATGCGAGAGCCAGCAGCCGAAGTGAAAAGCAGGTCAAGCCATGACGCATCATTAAAGCAGCTATTTAAAGCAGAAAAAATCCTAATGTTGATTTTCTTTCTTTTACTCAATTTCAATAGCTTACAATGACAAGAAGAGAGAAAATGTTTATTTTTTGCATTCCTTAGATATTTAGAAAAGTTTGAACCTTTCTGCAATATTCTATACATTCCGAGCTAAGGCAGGTTTTAAATAATTTTTTTAATCTGCCTTGCATTGAACTATTTCTAATATCTGCTTACAACAAATATCCAACAAGTTTTGATGTCGTTAATTTTGCACTAGAGGTTTTATTTTTGTACTTCATGTTTGCAAATATGCTCGCTCTTCCATATGAAAGTCCAATGCACCAAAGTTTTAAATGGTTTGTGGGAAAGGTGATGGTGTGCCCCTGTATTATATGGGATAATTACTCCCTGGCCTATGTAAGATGGAAAACAAAAGGCACCTCCGAGATCCATAACCTCATAAAGGACCATGTCATTTGGCCTCATTCCTCTGTATGGTTCTGGAACTCCTCAGTGACTTACAATATCCTTATAATATACAGAATAAAGTACTTTTATTGCTTATATATACTATGGTACTTTTTATAAGGTCATGTTTGTGACAGAGAACCCATCTGGCAAACTCTAAATCAGTTCCCTTCTGCATCATCGTTGAGTTTTATAATATATGTTGGGTTTTACCAATAAGACAGTTACCTATTTTACAGGAAGTGAAAATAGAGATTTTTACTTTGGTAGGAGCAGTCAGGACATATAATTAGTTGTTTAGCATAATGGCTTTGGTTAACATAGCTGCCATGTAGCTTTCTAAAATACCAACATATTTTGAACCTGTACCTTTTCTGGCCAGAAACGAAGATGCAATGTTAAAGGCTGTATGGTCCTATTTTTTACAGTTGTGCACCTGCTGTAGGTATGCTTAGATCAGGCTGCATTATTAACCCAATTGTAAAAAAAAGTCCTCTTTCCAATGTTTGTGTGACTTTTCAGAGTGCCAGGAACCTCACTCCCCTAACCCAAACATAAAGGATGAAGTCATGAAATCTGATGTTCCTTGTAAAAGCCTGGCATTCTCTGTTCCCCACCCACCCCAAAGGGTTGCCTCAGGGAGGGAACTGTGAACCACTGTACTATATTGTGCGGTTAGTACATTTCTGCATAACATTATGTTCTAGGATTGCATAGGTGTTTTCAAAAAGAGGTTATCTCATTTGCATGAGGCCACACCCTCTTCGAAATGAGTGAAAAATCTTCTACGCTGCACACAATGTAGTGAAAAAGCAGCTACTAAGCATCTACAGCTCCTTTACAAGTGCCCCGGGACAGTAAATGGTAGCTAAGCTCCCAAAGCACTTATCTATTCTTCTGATGGAAGTAGTCTTCTATATTTTGTGCAATCAAAATTACATCATAATCACCAAGGTGTGGGGCCTATTGAAGAACGTGGTGGACAACGTTTTATAGGAGACCTAATCTAGTGTGGGGACGATATTGCAGGGGTCACCTACTTATGATTGATGGACATGTGAGCTGCCAAAAAGGGGATTGTACTTGTTCACTGTTATTTATGTTGCAAAAAAAAATGATTACATCAGAATCTTCCGTGTCATGCAGCCTGTATGTTCATAGTCTAAGGGCCTGGCACTTTGGCCTCCATATAATTTTACACAGTTCCATGTTAAGATGAATGCTGCCAGACATTTGCGCGATTGACCCAGTAGTATTTTGGGGGGGGGCACTTCATCATTATACTTAAAGTTTCGAGTCCACGCTAGCATGAAATTACACTGTGTTCACAGTTGGAAACTTAAGGGTGTTTGCATGATATTCTCTAGTCCCTGATATGATAGGCTCCAGGGCAATGCTTCATGTCCATAGGACTCCAGGGGAAGAAGTCTAGTTGTTTTTCTTTTTATCTGTGTCCTTGGGTGGGATGAGTATTAATGGTGGAATAACCCATCATAATGGAGAGATGATGCGGCCTAACGGCTAGAGCTGTAAATCTCAAATCTGGGGAACCAGGTTTGAGTCTCGTCAATGACGCTCAATATCCTGTGATTCTGGGCAGAGCACTTAATCTCCCTGTGCCTAACAAAAATGAATGTGTCCTTGTGTAACACAACTGGTGCTCATGTAAAGCACTCTGATACCTAATACCTTCGGGTCAAGTTTGCGCTATACAAAATTCCGGAAAAAAGAAAAAATGCAGCTCCTCTTTCCTCTGACTACATTTTTCTCTTCTTAGACAGGGAGTATGTTATTTACTTGCTCCTCTCTAGGATGGCCAAAAAGAATTCTGTGTTGCCAAATGATAGCTTCCCTAAAGGTCTACGTCTAGTCTTTTCTGTGTCTTGCTTTCACCCTTCTTCTATCTATCTTTCTTCTCTCAGTAACATGGTGTCATCCACTTCCATAGCCATTTACTCTGTCTTGACCTGCCATGTTACTTTTCTGATTACTTTTTGTGGCTTCCGTGGGTTTGCTTAGCTTGGTAGCAGCGTCAAACCTCTCAAAAAGGTCCTTCAAAAAAGTAGCTATCGCTAAAGAGACTATCTTGCTGTTCAGAAGTTTTCATATAGTCTATCCTCTGAATGGTGAAGAAAGAAGCCTGTTCACAATTTTGGCAGTCATGCAAGGCTGTCCTTTAAAGTAGTAGATTCTTGGACATGTGGCTAAAACGAAAATACATTCTTTATCTGGGCCAAATAGTTTTGGTGTTTAGTGATGCAAACCTAATTACAGGGAGGAGAAGGGGTCATCTACAGGAATTGCATAACTTTTTCATGAGTTCTTTTATTGATTTGGGGGTACGTGTGAATGTTCTTTTCTCAGCAACATTGTGATCGGTGTAAAATCCATGCTTTTTACTCAGGAGGTGATGACAGAGCTTCCTTGTAATGTCTTCCAGATCAGTGTGTGAGCTAGACTACTTATAATACAGTCTCCATGTTACATTGTTGAAACATGTTGTCTCAATTTCTTGTAGGTGTTACATTTTGGGTCGGCATTGCTTCCTCATGTGGAATATTGTGGGTGGTTTTCTTTCCACTCACCGATGTACTTAAGAATTCTAAAGTTCCTGTAATTTGCTTGAATAATATTTTATTTCATAAGACCATGTCTACTTGCAGATCTCGGGGGCATAATGAAAGGTTATTTTCTGGAAATGGAATTCGGTTTAAAGTGTAGTGATGACGTCATGGTATCCATCAGAGCTAACAAAAAGTATTTGCAAAACCTAACCGCTCTACAGAAAAATTGATCCAAAACATAATGTTTGGAGTTACCTTTTTCATAAGACGACTTCAGCCCTCTGAGGTTTCATTAGTATTTCAAAGAGCACACTGTATGTGATCAGGTAGTCATCTCAACAGTATACTTTGTGTGTAACATAGACCAGTGCTGTAGATGTGTTCCATTACATGTGTAAGTGACAATGTTTGGTTACTCTGTATGTAGTTATATATCTTAAGAGGATATTTAAATTTCGCTCTGTATAGCTCTAGCTGGCCATTTCATTTTCACTAAATGAATTAATACAGGATCCCTAAAGCGCACCGCTACCCACGGGTGTCTCAGTGCTAACCCCAGAAGATAACGAGGAAATAAAACTGTGAAAAACATTATTGGGAAAAGACCCAGGTCTTCAGCTGTTTCTGAAATGACAAATGATTGTCAACTCTCCTCAGAACCACAGGGAGCACATTCCAGAGAGATGGTCCTATTAAGAAGACTATGCTTATGGATTATGCAGCCAATATAGCTGGGACTAGAATTGTAGTAGGCTTTGTTTGCGAAACACAGTACTTTAAATGTGACTCTTTCCCTTACTGCAAGACAGTTAAGAGCTTTTAAGTGAGAGGATACCAAAGTGAATCTATTCAGAACTAACCCCCACATGCATCATTGAGACATTTTGCACTTCTTAATTTGCGAAAAATAAGGAATCGCAAATTAAGAAGTGCAAAATGGTATGCATCATTATTTTCGGTATTCATTTGTGATTCGGTAAAAATCGCAATTTTTACCGAATCCCAAATAAATACCGAATTCTTAAGTTAATTTTCGCAATTCCCATTGATTCCTATGGGCCAAAAGGCCCATAGGAGTCAATGGGAAGGCATTAGCAAATTGCGAGTGGCACTTTGAAAATTTCATAGGTGCAGGGGGGGTCCAAAGGACCCCCCCATGCACCCCTGAAATGTATTTTTCGCATCATGTTTCACACACACATGTCCTAAGGACATATGTGTGTGAAACATGAATGTTGAAAAAAAAACATTTTCAGCATTTGAAACACTTTTTCCAAATTTAACGAGTGGTTCAACCACTCGGTAAATTTGGCACCCTAATTGCGAATTTACACTTTGAAAAGTAATGATGCATTGCTTTTAAGAAATCGCACATCTGCGACTTCTTAAAAGCACCCGCAATTTTAGAACTTGCAAAAATGTTACGAATTCTAAAATTGCTTCATGCATCCCAAAAAGCACTTTTGCATTCGCAAACGGCCGATTTTAAGGAATCGCACCGTTTGCGACTACAAAAATGCTTGATGCATGTGGGGGTAAGAATATTATTGCATCTGCATTTTGGACAATCTGAAGCCTCTGCAAAAATTATTGAGAAAGGTCAGGGTACATGGTATTCCTATAGGTCCGCTATAAGTAATATAGGCTTGGGCTACAGCCTTCCTAGAAGTACTAGGCAGTACCCAGAAGATTTTATGTAACACACACAAAATTCTTAAACAGGTGAAAGCCACCTTGTTAATCTAGGTCTTAAAAGGCAATTAATTGTCCAAATAGACCTCAAGAATTCTAGCACACCCCTTGAGTGTTGCCATTTGGCCCAACAGGTCTGACCACCAAGCTGGAGACTATGCTGGTGTATGTTTGACAAACAGCAAAACCTCAGTTTTTTTCTCTATTATGTTTAAGGAAATTTTGTTTCATTCAGTCAGGTGATCCACTCATACCATAAACATTTTCCTGCATGCATTCTGGGATATAGACCCCCACAATTTGGTTGCCATCTGCATAGGACATTAAACTCAGCCCATGGGATTGGACAGTCTTAGTCAATGGTGCCATACATATGCTAAATAGTTTAGGACTAAGTGACGAACCTTGCAGTAAGGCAAAAGGAGGTGACTCAGAAGGAGGGCAGGCTACCTGTTGAGTTTTGTTTGAGAAAGGACCTACACCATCTATGGACAGTGCCTGTTACGTTGGTGTCCAGCAGTCTGCCCAGCCTTATCAGATGAGAGACGGTATCAAAGGCTGCAGAGTGATCCAGTAGCACTAGGTCATCCCTCTTTGGTCCAGTTCCCTCTGAGTTCAGCTATTACCGCTAATAGTGCTGATTCATGGCTTTAATTCGCTCTGAATCCTGATTGTGTTTTGTTAAATTTGTGGTTATCTTCCAGGAATTTGGCGGAGTGAAGATTAACCTGTTTTTCCAGGATCTTAGTTGGCAGAGATGGTAGTGAAATGGTGTGATACTTGGCCAACTGAGACGGATCCAAACTGCTTTTTCAGCAAATGTTTGATGATAGCTTTTACCCAGTTAGAAGGGACAGTTGCCTCAGAAAGAGGAGTGTTAAACATGTTAGTAAGGACAGGTGATATTCTACCTGCCTCTGGTTTAAGATATCCAGGGTGAACGGTTAAAGAGGGGAGCCTGATTGTGTTTCCTTAAGTCCCCTTTCCACTTGCTGTCTTGTTAGCAGCAAGGGTTCATTAAGACTTCTTAGTCACTCTCTCACTGATTTTATCCAGGATCTCATCAATGTGTGCATTCTTCTTATACACAGAGAAATAGATGTGTTCCCTATTTCCTGAAAAAGATGGCCAGATCCTTCAAGTGGGTTGGGGAGATGTCATGATTGATTTTTTTCAGACTCAAGATTAGTTAGGGTTTTACAATAGAGAATGCCTCCTAAGCATGAGTTTTGGTGGTAATGCAAGCTTGTCTAAAAAAATCACCTTTTTGCCGGTCTAATCTGTGACTTATATTTAAGAATAGCCTTTCTATAATTTTTTTTGTTTTCCTCCTTGAAATATTGCCCCGATTTACGTTCACGCTTTACAATATTTTTTCAGGTCTCCATTGTATTTATTGTTAATCTGGTATCGATCATAGTGTATCTAGATTCAACTTTCACAGTAGGCTAGGCAGTGGCTGCTGGAACAGCAACCTTGGAGAATGACGAAGGCCTAGGATGCCAACTTTCCATCATACAGTGCTTCCCTTGTGATGCAGTTGTAAATATATGAAAGGTAGTGTAATTGTATCATTCAAGGATGCTAATCCCCACTTGATGTAGCGACATTGTAATGAATGGGAACCCACCCACCTTCTCAGTGTGGCACAGGGCTCCATTGCTCCCCCAACTTTGACCTTTATGTACACCAGTCCATACATGCACCCCTACATACATACCAGTGCTCTGGTTTGTAGGAAACTCTCTGCGAATAAAGTAGTCTTCTGACTGCACGGATCGGGGGAAACAGGTAGTGAGGTAAGCATAATGCATTGCTGTTCATTTTGTATTTCTCTGTGTTGAGCCTTGCTTGCCAATATAGTAATATAATATTTATTGGTCTTAAGTTGTTTGCACTGGCGTGCATCATGTGCATGCGTTGTGCTGAAATATAAATATGCGTTTCTGAGATGAAATAGTTCGTCCCCAATCGAGCGTTTTTTGCAGTACTAAAAACAGTCTCACAAGTGCATGGTCCCACAAAACTTTTTATTCCACAAATTATAACTCTGGTTGCCACTGATGTGTGCTTGACAGCTGCTGCCCAGTTCCCAAGACTGAACAGTTATTGCAAACTACAAGATGACAGATTGCTCGTAAAATAATGAGTAATTACTTTAGCAGGCGCACTGACCCCCTTCACCCACATATGACATGTTTCTGCAAACTCCATTAAAAGAGCAGTCATGAAATCATTATTTTAAAATAATGTCCAGTTTTATTCCAAACACTGGTTTGAAAAAGCAGTGTATTTTTTATATGAATACTGATAAACTAACAGTAATTCCTTCGCACAATGCCTTTTAATTTTGCGAATATGACTCAAATTGACAATAAAAGGGTTAGGTTTCTGGTAATTTTAGGAGTTCCACCAAGCCGCAAGCACACATAAATGACTCTGCCTATGTGCAAAATGTATGGGACTGTGGTATAAAACAAGAACCTACTCGGTTGCATCTTAGTGGTTTCAGTGAAAACCTAACCTGTGTTTAGAACACGGAGAAGTGTTCAATGATGGTTTTAATGCTATTCAGAGCAACTGAACCACAGTCATGGTTTCACCAGTGCATCTTAACTATTTTATCGAAACTGTTGACAACACTAGTGTCATATGTGCCCCAGGGGAAGCAGCATAACTCTCTGTATCCCTTTAAAAATAGCACTCTCGTACAGTGCTTCCCAAACTTTTTAGAACTACGACCCAAGTTTTAGTATTGCGTCAACCAACCTATAATGGACATGACATGAGGCGATTTTTGACTCTGACTAAGCGGCTGTTTACAACTTTAGAGGTGCCAGAGCCGTGCGGCATGCAACCACCCCGCTATCGCACTGCCGAAGTCCACAGCGGCTGCCCACCAGATTAGGAGTTTTCTCCTAGTCTGGCACGTGATCCTGCGGCATTCCCACAGCAGTGCCTTTGAAAAAGGGACTGCAATGGGAACACCAAAGCAATCTCCTGCACGACATAGACAGTTTAGTCCATAACATGCAGGAACTGGATGTGCATGCCCACAGGGGTACATCATGTGCTCCTGTGCATGCATCCTAGTGTACAAGGGCAACAAGGGCCCCTATAGGCCCCCCTTTGGTACCCCACTGCCAGCCTTTTTTATAGAGGACACCACCATGAGAAGGCTGGCGTGGAGAAAATCAGACTATTCATGGTGGTGCCATAGCAGCACGGCCATGCATATTGTTGCCCCAGACAGCCGCGCCACCACCATTGAACGCGGTTCCCTGGTGGTTGCGGTGGCCCCAAAGCAGTCCAAGTGATGTAGCTGTAATATGGCAGTCAGACCACTGGTGTAGGGGTCCCGGACCACCACAGCATATCCACCACAAGTTCGGTGGTCATAATCAGATCCTAAAGCATTTTGTGGTAGGGCATTGTCATTTAAAACAGAACATTTTCATTGAAATAGCCACTAAAGGTGCACCGACTTAATGTTTCACTGATAAAGACTCTATAGGGCACAAATGATAATATGTGGATATATAGTTTCTGTGGATATTTATCATTTGTGAATCATCAAGTAAAATATCTTCACTTGTTTTGACTGTAATAAAAGCCCTATTTCCAGCACAATTTCCAATTACAAAAGCAACATATGCTTCATCTTTGCCTTCCTAACTGCTGATTGCGTACAGTTAATTTAAAGGTATTTATATTGTGTTGTGCAATGCAAATAAACAACACCATGCAGCCTTTCTTTTCACACTACAGCCAGATTGTCCAGTAATTCATTTTAAAAACTCCTCTCAATTTGCAGTCAGTCAAATAAAAGTAAACACCAATAACCATGTAAAAAGAATAAGCAGTAATTTCTCATAAGACCTATCCTAACATTTGACATTTGTCTTTGAAGCACCAACCCACAGTTTGGGAAACGCTGCTCTGGTACCATGAAGATATTGTGACAAACAACTCACAACATTTTTAGAGCAGCTTTAATATTGTGCATCAGACTTCTTCACCCCTGATAAAAAAAACATTCCCTGCCCCAGACACATTGCACTCAGCACATCATCAAGAACTTTTTTTTGTAGAGTAAACACCAATTGAATTGAAAATAAAATCACTGTATCTCAAACACCCATAAAATTAGATGCACACAATGGCAGAGTGACACACAAGATCAGATACAAAGATACACCCAGCCTTTTGACTCACATAGAACTAAATGCACAAGAAAAAGTTTCTTTCCATTAGGCTCTATTTAAAAATTATGCCATCTTTTCCATGGGACAATTACAAGGGATTCAAAATGCATATGTCAAGCATCACCTAAATTGTCAACATGGGAATGTAACACATCCAGGCCCGGACTGGCCGTTGCGGGCACCGGGCATCCCCCGCTGGGCCGCATGGGTGGGGGTTGGTTTTGGGCCCCTGGGGGCCGTTTTTGGTACAGAGCCGTTTTTGCAGCTATGCTGCAAAATCGGCCCTGTAAAAAATCGGGTGAAAACCGGCTCTGGCAAAGTATGCGGTCGCACTCCCAACTGCGGGGGGGGGGGGGGTAGGGGGGGTCGGCCAAGCACTTTGATAGGGCCGGTTTTGGTTCCCAGTCCGGCCCTGAACACATCCTTGTTCCAATCGCTACTTTGGCTCCCTTAAATAAATGATTCTACCTTCAAGGCTCTGAATCATCAGAGCCATCCAAAGCAAACACCAATTGTTCCTCCAAGCTAATTTTCAAAAGCACTAACACTGACAAGTCAAGAAACATTCAAAACGACATGAAACTGATGAAAAACGTAATGACCTGAATATTTCCCATCTAATGATAAAGAACCACTCTGATCAAGAAACATAAAATCTTGGTAGACACTCTTCACATATATCTCTTCTCACTACCATATTCTAACTACAGACATTAGAATGCATTCCACTAATCGTTATGCTCTACAACGAAGCACTTCTTGCATAGACCACACCTATAAGCAATACCCTTCCAAAAACAAAAGACGAATAATTTACTATAAAACGTATGCATTCTAGATCTCACTCCTCAACTCCCTACTTCCCACCTAGCAACAGTGACCTACTTAAGGATACATGCACCATTTTGATTAATCAAACGCTACCAAAACCCATGCCACATATGTGACATTACAATTCAACACACTTCCATCCTAGCAATTCCATGAATGCTGGGGGGCAGATTTACAAGCCCTAATCAACCACTTTTACGTTACTATTCCCATTTTAAAAATGACGCACAAATGGTGCAAAACCTTGAAAATAAGCCCTTGGGTGTTTAACAGCTACATGTGCAAATAGTACTACATGGCACACTAGCTGAATCTGGGCTATACTTTTCTAATCGTATTGAGCCACAAGTCCTTCTTGCTTCCCCATTTTTGACTTTTGGTGATTTTAACGTCATTGAAAAATTAGTCAAGTCTTCAACTGTTAGTACGTTAATTAACTCCTGTGTTGAATTGGGCTTACATTAAAAGTTGACAGAATCTATCTACAGTGCAGGGCACTCTCTCAATCTAGCTCTTTCACATGCTGATTGAGTGATTGATTTGAGGAATTTACCTGTCACTTGGTCTGACCATCAAGACATTTTGTTTACAATGCTCTACTCTAAATTGAATACTTGGCAAAAGCTGTTACTTATGTCTGCACCTCAATGCTAGATGAAATATTGCCCCTTAATATGCTACTTTCTAATTTCTTTAGACCGTTGGCTTCATGGTATACAGGAGCTTGAGCAGCCATTAAACGGTATAGAAATTACTGGAGCAAGTATGGCAAAGAACATATGCTCCCAAAGCCAAAAGTGAATATTCACTTGTGTTACAGAGTTATTAATAAAAATGCATAGGAAGGTTCACTCTGTTTTCAGTTTCTCTCACCTTGCCCAATTTAAGACTCAGTAACAATAAATCTTTAAACTTGTGAAGTTCTTTAAGCCTATGTACAAACGTTTGCCATTCTCTACATTTGAACCTCTGTTTTCCTCAATTGCAGGTAAAATTCAGTCTATCTATACCTCTTTCTTGCCCGAATCCAATACACCTTGAGTGAAGTCATTTACATAGCAGTAGCCTCTAAATCTCTACCTGTGCCGAAGAGTTCTTTATTGGAGTTCTCTCCTTCGATACCTGAACACACCATTAATCTTCTAAGTCAGTACGTGGCCCTGCAGAGTGAAAAGTAGTCCGTGTCATGCCTCTACTGAAGAAGCTGCCCTTAGCTACTATGATTCTAAGCAATTACAAGACCTATCTCACGGCTGCTTTTTAATGCCAGGTTAGTGAAAAAGAAGTGAATGCCCATCTCTACTAATTCATTCTAAATAATGACCTTTTGATCCTGTTGAAGCTGGTTTTCAACCCAGACATGGAACAGAAGTTGCACTTAAAATAGCCCACAACAAACTGGGTTAAAGTGGCAGTGCTGCCTTGAATCTTGAGGATTTGGCTGCTTCCTTTGATACAGTGTCTCTCATTGCTCTGCTGGACAGGCTGTGTAGGACAGGAATCAGATGGAAAGTACTGGCTTGGACTTCCACTTTTTTCCATTGAATCGTGACCAAATGTTTGTCATGCCAATTTATTGCCCTTCATCTAAACAGTTCACATGTGGTGGGACACAGTGATATAGTTTTTGTTTAATATTTATGTGGCACTCTTTGTTAGACTGATTCCTTCCTTTAATCTCACTTGCACGTGTTCCGCAGAGGACACATTGCTAAACCTGAAATCACATGTTAATTCCCACATGGGCATGACTGGCAAGAATTTCCACAGAGGCCTTATGGCTGGGTCAGATTGGATGACTCTGAACTGTCTAAATTTAAATTCTGGAGATATACAAGTGGTGATGTTTGGTGGACCTTCTACTAAACTTGCTTGGATTATGCCAATGCCTCCTATTTTGGGCTACACATTTCTTAAACATGCCTCATATCTATATGTCCTAGGATTTCCCCTACTTCTTATCATTTTAAGAGGATACACTGGCTGCTTGTGTGCAAAAGTGCTATATTTACATTTATTTATAGGTTTAAAAATTCTTCAGAACCAGTGTTGCTTGGTTTATATGCTAGCTTTTTACATGGGAGCTTCCCCTGCAGCCTCTACTCCTTAGAAGCTCATCCTGTGGTCCAGAGGATCAAATGGCAATTACACGGTAAGGCATATCTTTTCCTATAAAGTTGATAATCTTTGGAATTCTTTGAACTCTGAGCTTTCTGTAGCCAAGGGTTCCTTGCTTTTTATGAAAAAGCTGAAGACATAGTAATTTTCAATTTTAATTGGATTCAGGTGTTTGCATTTTAATCAGATTTATTCATTTTATTCAGATTTTAGGTCTCAGCGCTAGGTCGCCTTAACAGGAAATTGTGTGCTTTAGAAATGTAATAAATTAAATCAATATATACTAGAGTTGGCAGCAGACACACCCCTGCTCTACTCTTCAGATGACCAAGTCATGATTGATGACATCCCATGTCTCCTATGTGCATCCTAGAGAATTTTCAGCTAACATAACATATTTGAAAGTAATGTCTTTAGAGCTCAAATAATAAGTCAGTTTAGTTTAAATGTTACAACATGAAGTGTATTGGGATCTTTAGCTACCTGGGGGTTAAATTTAGTAATGACCTCCTATAAGCTCCCAACCTCTATAAATTATGATCTGCTATGCCACTTGCTAATGCAGAGTTGTTCAAGAATGAATTACAAATGGAAGTAAATCAGGGGATTTAGATTGTGTTGCCCACCCTGACGATCTCTCTTACACTGGCACAATTGTGTAATTATAATTGCCATGTGACAGTTTTACTACCAACTACTCTTTCAAACTCAAACAATCATGTGGTAGGCATGATGTGAATTGAGCAATGACATGTGGCACTCATACATTATGTTTTAAAATCTTAATTTAACATTTATTTTGGGTGTCCTTCAAAGCCAGTGGATTGTGGAAAAATGTTTTAAAAAAAATACTTTGTGTCATCTGGCCAGGGCCAGACTGGAAACCAAAATCAGCTCGGGCAAAATTGTTCAAATCATTACTACCCTGAAGATGGGCACACATAAAATGAAGTCATGCTAAGGCCATGCAAACTAATCTGGAAACAGCCGCTTAACAGGTTAAGAATGACTTAATTGCCAGTCTTGTGAGCCTGGGCAATATGAACCGGTGTACTGGCTATCTAAGGTAAACACTGATGTTGAAAGATAAAGTTACTGTGGCTTTTATTTGGGCACTGTGAGAACGTGTTTCATTGGTTGGGATGGATTGGGGCCCTCCACAAGTAGTAAAGTTATTTTCTTGCTAGGTCCTGTCAAAGGTTTCAGTATTTTAAGCCAGGACTCAAAGCCTGGTATCTATGGAACAGAGAAGAGGGGCATAAGTAATATAAATGTGCAAAGCATTTTGAAGTAAAAAAACAGTTAAAAGGTAGAAAACACAATATAATAAAAATTACACTCCAATTCGGAAGACATGAAGCTAAATAAATGAAAAAAATAACACTAAGATTATGTAAATCCAAGAAAGGGAAATGGAGACATTAATTCTTAAAGATTTAATTGGAAAAAGTGGCAAGAAAAATAAACTACGGAATGACAGTCAATGGTCAGGAGATACAGCGACCAAGGCACAATTCCAGGCTGACTGCAATGGAGACCAGGTCAGTGGATTTGTCCCGGTGAAAGTCTGTAAGTCAAAAAGTTTCGAAAAATTCCCACAGGCCTGGCGGAAATATTTTCAAAGGTTTCCAAACTTGCTTCTGGTACACAACAACCACAGGAGTACACGCCTAAGGCCACCATGACCTATGGGGAGATACATAATGACTCACTGGTTGTCAGGCAGAGGGCAACAGCAGGGTCCAGTGCAGGTCCAGTTGCTACTGGTTAGATCGGCACTTGGAAAAAAGGCCTCTTACAGCTTGTGTTTCTGTAGCCACGCATGAGGTTAGCCAGCTGATTCTTGGAGCCCACTTCCTTCTTCTGGGAACAGGTAGGAACAGGTTCAGCCCTTCAGACATTCACAAAGGTTTCAAACAGCAAGTGGAGCCCTCAGGTCCAGAAAGGGTTTTGAGTTGGTGCCTTGGGGTGCCACATTTATGCTTGGCACCATCTGGTGGGTAGAGTGAAACCTGCGCATGGTTTCTGGTAGGGTTTTGCAATAGTCTCATGTGTGCTATCAATCATCTGACATAACAAATAGACTATCCACAGTGTCATACCCAGACCCTCTTCCCTCCATTGGCACGCCTACCACACTCGAGTTTCATTTTCTACCTCCATTTCTGACCTCTGTTGTTTGTTTGGCATTGAAAAGGGATATTGTGTCATAGAAAACAAGCACACATTCACTTCAGCATACAGATCCCACTCCCTCATGCACTTCTGTGTTTACATTTACTGGTTGTAGCTGAAAGCACCAAATGTAGGTACTGCCAGTAAAACATCTATGTACGTAAAACATCCTGACAAGTCCACTAGCAGAAATTAAGCAACACACATAATAGAAGGGAATATGAAATATTTCAGCCACAAAACAATTTCAGTCAATAATGAAGAATACACTCCCAGTTGCTAAGAGTCCATCAGATAATCACAAATAATAAACAACCTCAAAATTGCAGTTAACAGTGATCTACCCATCTCACTTGTTTTATTTTGCCCCCTGTGGTCTTTGTTGGCCTTTGGGCTTCACCCTTGCCCCCCGCTCTTCACTGCATCGTATCATTCCCCACTTTAAAATCACTGAATTTCCACGGCACCCATCCTTCGGATACCCTTTTTCACCTGAGACCGTCTCTTCCTATGTCTCCTCTGTCCCCTTGCTACCCTTCGGCTCCTCTGTTTTTCACCCCACACCAGGCTCCTCATCCTGTAACTCATCTGGCCCCTCCACCAATCCCAAGCCTCTTCTGTCCCTGGTCCTCTAACCCATCAGGTGCCTCTGCTGCCCTCTGCACCGCAGCGAACATAGGCTGTCTGATGCCAGGGAGAGTAGGGATTTCATATTGAGATCTACACAATGTTGCAAAAGACAACCTCTTATTCCAATGTGTGGTGCTACTGGACATCCTGCAATGTCACATACTGTAACAAAGCACAGCCTCCAACTGTGACAGACCACAGGGTGAGTCGTATTTTTGTGGCAGGCACATCTTCTGCAGCATTTGTTTTGTCTGATGGCTGCAAAATTAGCAAATGAAGCCACCCAGAGGTCTACGGATAAATGACAAAATATTGAGGTAAACAATATCGTTTGACAGAAATATCATGTTGAAAATATAGTTTATAAAAATATTGTGTCCTTTTACTTCCAATTGTAAGTACAAAAATATCAGATTTTTTTCTTACAAATATATCGATTTTTTCATATAGAGTTTGAAGAAGGAGATGTTAAATATTTGTATATATATATTTAAATGAACGTAAAATAAATAAATCCAACAAATATTTAATACTGTATATAAATATATAATTATATAAATACAGTCACACACACATATATGTATGTATATATGAACATATGTGTGTGTATGTAAGCATATATCTTTAGTAATATAATTAATAAAATAATTTATTTATCATTTTCTAAATTTTTTAATATTTAAAATGTATTACTGTGAAAACACACACTCACATATATATCATACATAGACAATAAAACCATAAAAATATATAAAATACATTAACACAAATCTATTAATTATTAAAGTCAATACATTTAATTTTACAAATTTAAAAACCAAAAGACACACTTACTAAAAATACTATAAAGGATAGGGAAGGCATTGAACTTCAGAGGTGTAAGACTTGCAATTCCAACCCCAGTTTGTGCTACAGTAGAGAAAGTGTTGGAATTTGGAGAGTTAAATTTACTTGTCCCACTCCAGTCAGTGCAAGAGAAGGAAAAGTGTTGGACTTTGAAGGGGTTAATTTTACTATTCCCACTCCAGTCTATGAAACAGTAGCAAAAGTGTTAGACTTTGGAGAGGTAAGATTCACTATGAAGTTCGGAGGGGTAAAATTTGCTATTCCCACTCCATTCTGTGTAACAGTAGGGAAAGCATTGGTCTTCAGATGGGTAGGATTTACTATTCCCACTCCAGTCAGTGCTTCAATCATGAAAGTGTTGGACTTTGGAATGGTTATATTTTCTATTGCCACTCCAGTCTGTGTAACAGGAGGGAAAGTACTTTATTTCAAACACATTACATATTTGAATAACATTAATAATTTAAAAAACAAATATTACACTCTTAATATAATCAATATTTATTTACCAAAACGATATAACTAAAAAATCAATAGCGCAATTTACATAATTATAAAACAATTTAATAATTATTTATCAATGAAAGTTAATTATTATTTAATTATTTCGTAATTAATTTCCCACCCTATACCTCTACAAACCTAGCAGCCCACACCTAAAATATAACTAAAACAAATGAGTATGATACATTTGACATATTTAATAATCAATTAAATAATTCTATTAATAGTTATTTATGAATTAATACTCAATAAACTGACCATCCTATACATCTACAAACCCAGCAGCCCACACCTAAAATATAGCTAGAATTTGTAATGATTACTCAATATGCATAATTCTTACTCAATTAAAAACAATAATTACCAATTATATTTAAGTATTACTTAATTATCTTTCCCATACCACTACAAGCTTAACAACCTGCACCTAAAACAAAACTGAAATAAATCCATATGACACAATGTACAAAATTATTATCAATCGCATATTCACTGAAAAAAATATTAATAGTTAATTAAGACATAACTAATTTCACATCCTAGCCCCATACACACCCACCAACCCATGATGCCGCTATAAGTTGCTATTAGCATTTACATTAAAAAATATGAATCACTTAAAATAACAATCCATATTTTAAAAATATATACTAATGACACAAACAATGATAACACTTGACATGAATATATGCACAAATCAAACTATATTTTTAACAATTATATAATTGAAAAACGTTTTTAAAAACAACAATATTTTTAACAATGATAGTACTTACCTAAAAAAATGATATTCTTGACAATGCTATTCCTGAACCACAATATTTTTGTATCACGATATTTATTTTCCAATATTTCAGTCTTCCAATATTAAAATCTCAATATCGTGTCCAAATATCAAGAAAGGGGCATAAGACAGAGAGGAGAGAAATGCCATATTACCCAAACAGGGGTTGCCAGTTAATGATAAACACTGTAATCTGTTTCAACTTAAAACATTGACTCTGTAGAATCAGAAATTCTATTGTTTGTTATGGTCACATATCGTCTTGCAGTTTCTATTCAAACAAAGAGGAGCAGCAGCTGCAGAGTGTAAAAAACATTAACTTTAGGCAAAAACTATAAAAAGGTAGATTTCAGAAACCTTATCTGTACCAATGAACGTCAGGTGTTCCTACTTTCAGTTTGTAAGATAGATGTTAGATCTTACCTGTCAAGTGATCTTTTTTCAGTGTCAGAATTACATAAAGTTATGCAAATGCGTTTTATAGCCTCCATTGTAGGCAGTTAAAAGCAGTGTTGCCCATCAATCACCAATTGACTGGCTAGGGTAATCAAAATCAAATAATGTGGTGTTCATTGTTTTCCTCTGGGCGGACAGGCGGGTAACATCACTAAGACACAGGAGTAAGGATTTTCTTATATCTTCATTACGAGGTCTCCAGATGTGGGTGTGTTAATTGTGTATCCCTGGAGTTAACCAGACCAGGAGTCCTAGTATCTCTGGGGGTGCAAAACGAAAAGAGGTTACAGGCTGAACCCTATGAATCCCAACCATAATTAGGAATTACTTCGGGAATCAGGAATTCTGGGTCTGATTCTTCAACAAATCATCATTCTCTCCTATAGTTTCCCATTAAGATGTCAGCTGGGTTCAACAGGCAAACTCCTATGTGGAAACATGAAAGGCCCGTGTTAACTATGCAGATCTCTTTAATTGTATTTCTCTCATAATGAGGGCCATAACGTCAATATGTTCACTTATATATATAAGCAGCTTTTAGACACAAATGTGTTCTATCAGCCAATAAATCCATTGGATTATGCTGAATATTAAAATATTTGTTTTTGTTTGTCTCCCTGTAGATAAAGGGTTAGGTAATAGGGCCCTCGAATCATAATTCCTATCTGAAGGTGACTACTATGTTGTCTAATTAAAAAGCTATACCATTCTGCTCTCTGATATCCTCATACCTGCTGAGGCAAAGGATACATATGTATACTTGTCACAAGGGAAAATTCCTTAAATTACATATGTGTGCATGTGCCGGTCCATCCAATAAAAATAAAATAAGGTTGAGTAGGTTATTAAAAATGTTTAAAATGTAGGATTTTGTTAAACGTCTCTATGCTCAGTAATTTTATATCAGCCACCAAATAGTGGAGGCCAGAACTGGCATTCCTGCTTGACTTTATTCAGTTATTGGCGAAATGCAGTGCACTCAGCTTGACAGACCTCTAAACACATTGTAATCCTATATATACATTATACCCAAAAACTCCGGAGCCAAAAGTAAATCGAAACATAACTATATCGACTGATATGATCCGTGGTGATGGAATTTGAATAGAAATTGGGTCTACGTTTACAGTCAACTTTACAGTTTTTGAAAATAGAAGCCATAGAAATTCTCACTTTCCTTAAACTCTACTTGTGAACATAGCAGAACTCAGGAGAACAAACCCAAGAATTTTCTGCATATTAGGTAGAGACACGATCGTTGTACAACAGGAATACAACAACGTTCTTGGAAGTATCACAACAATACAATATGACATTACAATAACATAACAGAACAATAACCTGTCAGCAGTAAAACACAAGAACAATGCACAACCAACCAATACAAAAGCAAGAACAAAACAAAATAACACAATGGCAAATAAAAAATAACACAAAACACTAAAAGAACATATTGTTACACATCAACCACAACATAGTTGTACTACATCTTGCTGACACAAAAAAAAAACCCAGAGAAACAACATACCAGAACAACACTATAATAAATCAACACAAATTAACAACAGAACACACCAACATATAAAAACAAATCAACAGCACACAATTACAGCAGGGTTGTTATGCGGTGTTTTAGTAGTGGCGGTCACTCGAGGGAGTGCTGAGGGGCGGTGGGCGGGGCTGATGAGGGGCAGGGTGGGGGGCAGCAAACTCCGGCATACAGCTGAAGTTAAGTAAATAAATAAATAAAACGAATTACATTGTGCACGCTGCATCGCCATTTGGCATTGCTGTGTGCGCAATGTAATTCGTTTTATTTATTTATTTACTTACTTAACTCCGTTCGGCCATATTCCGGAGTTTACTACCCCCCACCTTTCCCCTCCCCCGCTCCGCCCTCCACCCACAGCACTCCCTCGAGGAGCCACCACTGTGTTTTATTAGTGTTATTTTCTTATCGAACGCTGTTTAGTTTTTTCATTGTGTTCTCCTTTTCGTGTTGTAATTGTCTTGTAAAGTAGTTAGGTTGTCGTGATGTGCTTTTTGCTAATTATTTGTGTTCTAATGTCGTCTGTTCTTTTATTAGTGTGTTATGTTGTTTTGTGGTGTTATTTTGTGTTATTGTGTTGTGCACATTTTTTGGTGTTGAAGTTAATTCTTTTTTGCACTCAAATTGTTTTATGTTGCATTACTAGAGTCTTACCTCTACCTTCTCTTCCCCTGAAAATACCTTCTCTGTTGCTACCATCCACTTCCCTACCCTCCGGGGCTACCCTAAACACTGTTATCACACCCCCACCTGTCCCCTTGGTAACTACCCCTCCGACTATCTCGGCCTTCCTGTTAAACACCCGCTCGGCTGTCAAACACCAGTCAGACCTGTTTATTTTTTTGGACACTCATAAACCGGACCTAATGTTCCTAACGGAGACTTGGCTTCGCCCCGAGTCCTTGCCTAGCCTACTGGCTGCCCTGCCCACCTCATACTATGCTTTGCGAGCGGACCGGCCCCTTGGCAAGGCAGGAGGAGGGGTGGCCATGATTGTCCGCACCGGCATTCAGTTCCAACTACTTTCCTCCCCCTCGATTTCAGAGGTGGATTTTCTGATTGCCCGTTCTGTGTCCTTTAAAACCCCTATCACCTGCGTTCTGATGTACCGCCCACCCCAAAATATGTCTCACTTTCTCCCAGCTTTTCAGGATTTATTAGCTACACTCGCAGTAAGCCATTCATCGGTCCTGGTGCTTGGGGACTTCAATTTTTGGCCCTCAGCCCCAGCGGAAAACGCATCCTCTAGAGAGTTTACCGAACTGCTTGTTAGCTTAAATTTTACTTCGCATGTCCACACTCCCACACATGTTCTAGGTCATATTCTGGAACAAATTTAGTCTCTTAACATCTCTATCTCTGTCCCGATAGTCACTCCCTGTCTATGGTCTGACCACCACTTGATCTCCTTCTCCCTGGATTTGAGGTCAGCCCACAGGCCACCCCTCCCCAAAAACACCTGGGCGCGTAACTGGGGAAAAGTTGATATTCCATCTTTGTGCTCCTCTCTTTCTACTTCCAGTCCAGCTATTGATAAACTCTCTATTCCATCTCAAGCTGAGGCAATAAACAAATGGCTGACCAGGACATGTGATCAGGTGGCCCCCCCTTAGGCGTGTCCAGGTGAAGCGACCTCACCACGCGAACAAGTGGTTCAACCAGGAGCTTAAAGAGAAAAAATTGGCGGCTCGCCAAGCAGAGCGCACCTGGAGACGCACTTATAGTGAGACCTCAAAAACCCTGTACAACTCCATTCAGGCGGAATACAAGAGAGCAATTTTGAAGGCAAAAACTTCTTATTTTTCAGGCAAGATTCTTCAGGCAGAGAATAAACCGAGGGAAATCTTTGCCACAGTGTTTGAACTGGCCTCTTCGGACAGAACAACTGCCAAACCGGTTCCTTCTCAAAATCTGTGTGACTCCCTGAATGATTTTTTCATCACTAAAATTGAAGGCATCAAGTCCAATATTCCTCCTCCCTCTACTTCATTCTCTGACATTGTCCCGCCTAACAACTCTTATCACCTTGATCAATTAGCCTTGCTATCTGAGGAGACTTTCTCTCTATTCTCCCTAGTGTCAAATCTGGCTCCCCTGCAGATGTCTGCCTGGCTTATATCATATGTGATATTTTTCGGAGCTGTCCCCTTCCCCCCCTGACCTTTCTTAATGCGTCCCTTAAAACAGGCACTGTCCCTTCCTCCCATGAATCGGCCACGATTGTCCCCATCTTAAAAAAGCCGGGCGCCGATCCTACTATGCTGGCTAACTACCGCCCCATCTCCCTCCTCCCCTACCTGGCAAAGGTGCTGGAGCAGCACATTACGTTCACTCTCAGTTCCTTTATTGAGTCTAGCGGGTTTCTTGCTCCCTCTCAAGTGGGTTTTCGCCCCCTTCATTCCACCGAAAAGGTGGTAGTGTCCGTAATGGACACACTTAGAGAGGGGCTTGATTCCAATCTCCCACAAGCGCTGATTCTCCTCGATCTATCCGCCGCCTTTGACACGGTTGATCATACCATCCTTCTTTCCCGTGTCGAGGCGGCGGGTATCAGGGGCTCCGCCCTGGCCTGGGTGACCTCATTTCTTAGTGATCGCACCCAAGCCGTCCATCTGGCAGACTTTTCCTCAGCGGCTCAAAAAGTACAGTGTGGTGTCCCCCAGGGCTCGTCTCTCTCCCCACTCCTTTTTAATTTGTATATCTTCCCACTTATTTTTGCTTTACAGCGGATGGAGGTCACAGTGTTCAACTACGCTGATGACCTCCAACTTATTTTTACTTTGTCCAACTCACCTCATTCCATTCATAGCTTCCAGTCAGAGATGGTCTTTATCAGGGATTGGATGAACTCGAACCATCTGAAACTCAACCCTGATAAGACCGAACTTGTCCTGACTGGAGGTAAACTCAATCCCTGGTCTTCTGCCTTTTGGCCTCCCTTACTTGGTCCCCCTCCTCTTCCCTCTTCTTCTGTCAAAACTTTGGGGATCACTCTCAATCAACATCTCACCATCCACTCACATGTTAGCACGGTGGTCTCTTCTTGTTTCTTTGCACTGCGTACTATTCGCAAGATCTCACGCTTTTTCTCTTCCTCTGCCCTCAAGCTCATTGTCATGGCGATGGTTCTCTCTCGCCTTGACTATGGCAAAGCACTGTATAATGGCATCCCCAGTTATGCCCTCCGCCGGCTTCAGCTGGTGCAGAACCAAGCCGCTCGCCTGGTTCTTAGTTTACCCAGATCTCAACATATCACTCCGTCTCTCTGTTCCCTGCATTGGCTCCCGATAAAAGAAAGAGCCCTGTTCAAACTTGGATGCCTGGCTTTTCAGGCTCGCGCCGGGACAGCCCCAGCCTTTATTAAGGCCAACATCCATCATTATATTCCTGGTAGGCAATTGCGTTCCTCCTCCCTCTCTCTTTTAGTGGTACCCCGTTTTAAGAAAAGTAGGACAGGAGGCTGTAAGTTTTCTGTCCTTGCCCCGTCCTTTTGGAACTCCTTGCCCCTTCTTATTCGAACTTCTGCATCTTATATGGAGTTCCGTAGGAGACTGAAAACTTTTCTGTTCTCACAGGCCTTCTCACCTTAATCTACTGGTCCTCCCTGTTGAAGTTGTATCGACCCCGTAGCGCCATGAAACCGCTAGGTAAACGTGCGCTATATAAATATTTTTAAATTCAAATTCAAATTCAAAATACTGAGTTGTATTCTTGTTGTTAAATGATGTTTTGCTCTTATTGTGTTGCAATGGGGTTATGTTGTCATTTTGTTGCTGTTATGCTTGCATGTTGTGCTCTTTAGTGATGCTATGTGCTCTGTAAAGTTTTTTGGCGTTATGTTTTATTGTGTTGTGGTAATATGATGAGCTATTGTTCTATTACAGTGCTGTGACGGGCCATGTAGTTTCTTCACAGAATTCAACACATTTTCTAAATTTCCAACCGAAAGTAGCACATACAGTTAAAATGCAATTGAAAACGACTATCACTGCCTAAGTGATACTGAACGTAGCTACAGCTCTATGATAATCGGTCGACACCATGTAAACTACCATATGTCAACAAAAGAATTTCCAGTTTCACTTTATGAGATCCAGAGATTAGAAGCCACAAACTACACATTTTTAAGTTCATGTTTTTTTTCAGAACGTTTCAGAGACAGTCTTACAAAATAAAACAATTGGACTTTAAATATGTAACATATGACTTTACTGCACAGTGTCACAATCAGACTGTTGACCTTATTCATAGTTTGTCAGAGGGATACGCTATCAAAAATATGGCAGATATCACTGCCACTGTGTTACAAGTGCATTATTACATATGGTACTTGTAATAGGGAGACTGGATATCCGACATGGTTTGACAGAATATCACGTCTGCCAAATTCTAAATAAAGCCCTCTGTATTACAAAAGCATAGTTTGAATACTAAGGGCCTCATTAGGATGGCGGGCGGACTTTGCCTGCCTGCCATCCTTGCGGTAGTAGGGACTGCCTGCCATAAGGGCGGGGGTCCCGTCGGCAGCATTAGTATGCGCCCGCCACAGTGGCGGGCGCATCCCGCATTCCTACCATTGTGGCGGGCGGTGCACTTAGCACCGCCCGCCACAATGGCAGGAAAGCATGCTGTTCACTTCCATGCATGGAACTGCTGGGGGGTACCATAGGTACCCCCCATGTGCACCCCCCCACCCCCCGGAGTCCCTGGGGGCCCACCACAGGCCCCCGCAGGGATTCTCCTCATGCCTTTCCGTGGCGGCATTGCCGCCATGGAAAGGCATCCACAATTGCCCATCATAATATGGCTGACGGTGTCTGATAGACACCGCCACCATATTATTCCTTTTCCGCCCGGCCGCAAGGCGACCGGGGCGGAAAAGGTCCGCCGAGGTCCCCCCCGCCATACTAATATGGCGGGGGGGAAAACAAATGCGGATGTCGGGCGGATTGCCCCCGCCACACCGCCAGCCTGGCAGGGCAATCCGCCTGACATCATAATGGGCCCCTAAGACCGCATGCCAGGTCAGGGAGGACATCAGATGCCTGTGCGCTTCTGCAGTACACCATGAATGTGTTTTTAACCCTGTTGACCATAATGCAACAAGCAATGACTGCAGTTTGCCTGTCTGCATAAGGCAATCGGGCTTTCATGATAATGGAGCCGGAAATCGCAAGAGGAATTTGAGTACCGACAATTTATACCACAGGGTGAAGTAATTTGCAGAAACAATTTTCCACCTTACTCCAAGTTCTGAACACCAGAATTGGGATGCATTATATATGTAATTTGCACAAGTTTCATCTGCTCTGAGAGGCTCAAACCAGAACTGCGCACAATGTGACCTAGTTTTATGTATTATCTGTTGCGAAACGCGGGAAAACTCTTACATCAAACACAATTTTCACTAAACTCACAATTTTCAAGTGATATAAACCGTAATTCGCGCACTGATGGAAATCAGGGATAGGATAGGTAATCTCCACTCCTGACCTTTCACCCCTTTCACGATAAAAAGGGAATAATCCCTTACAGTGACAATCAGTCTCCTTCGTTGGGCTTCCCTCACTGACACAGCTAAACTTCTCTTAATATTGTTGCAGATGCTATAATAGATTTTATAACAAATAAAACGCATGCGATTGGCCACTTGATAAACTTTTAATTTGTCGATACTTCTTTTCGATTTTTTTTTCTTGTCTTATACTTGCAAGATATTCATCTGCATTGCAAGTACAAATGTGAAAGAATTCAGTTGGGTGTTTAAAAACAGGTTAAATTCGAGTGTTAATCAAAACGACGCCTTCATGCACTTTGAGTGTACTTATTTTTTATGCTAAAAAATGTTGTCTAACAGGTTCAATGATTGCATTTTAATTGAGTGCATGGTCAGCGGCAAACATGGTACCTATCATGTAATTTTCTGGTTTTCATTTCCAGGGGAAAATTTCTACATATTTTATCAGTTTTCTCCTGATTTTGAAGTTTTGACAGATGACAAGTACTAACAGACTCCTGCCCTCCCCATCTCGCGGATCATCAGCAGATGTCACTGCATTTTTAATAAACCAGCTTTCTTCTACATGAAGAAATGTATTTCATATAAAATGTTGAGAGCCATTCTGGAATGTTTATGAACATTATATAGAGAATATTAGATGAGCGGCATTGCAGTACTAGGAAATGTTTCTAGCAGGTGCTCAGATTGCATCAAAAACCAAAAGAGCAAAGCTTGGCTGATTTCGGATGCCATCATGACCCCTTAATAGAGGATTTTCTGGTACAGCAAGCTGGTGATTAAATGATTCTCTATGCAATAAATGGGTCCATTGTTTTTGTCAAGGACCAATGTTTTTCACAAACAGTCTCTACAAAACTGTTGCAGTTTGCTGGAATGACAAGTTCCGATAGTAGGAACTAGAGGTTTTAATGAAAATGTGTATTATGGTCCAAAAACGAGATATTCCCATTATTAATTGTTGAAATCACAAATGGAAAAAAAATGTTTCCCCTATATGTGCATGTCTAGGGTGTGAGTGTTTCTCCATAGTACTGTGAATACACAGGCCGCACACTGAGGAAGTGAATTAGAGTCAGCAAATACTGTTCTCAGCGAAAGGCATCCCAGACAATTGACTCTGATTTTAATCAAGAGCAAAATAGGGGTACAGTATTTAAAAAGCAACAGCTTTCACATACATTGGTACGTTTTGTGGAGTTTTAGAAAACATTCTGAAACTTTGAGTATGTGCGAAGCTGTTTTCAATTTTAAATTCAAGCGAACCCGTCTACCATCATCATTTTGCAGATTGTATTTCAGGTGCAGTAAAAAGAACACCTTAAGCAGCTGAAAAAAGAAACAAAAAAGCCAATCTTTCATGTTTTAGCTTGAGAAATGTCTCTCAAAGGGGATATAACGTTAGTGGAATTAAACTAAAAAGTTAAAACGGTGTAACATTTTGAATAACAACACAAATATTATTTATTAAATTTCAGTGAAAGAATACACATTTTGTGACACCTAGGAATAAGTCACATAAAAGTTAAAACTGTGTAACATTGTGAATAACAACACAAATATTATTTATTAATTTTCACTGAAAAAATACACATTTTTTGACACCTAGGAATAAGTCACCGATCAGTCATAAACACGGCAGCCAAACTACAGTCAAAATTGGAAGTGCGCACCTTGGACAGTCCTTAAAGACCGTACAGCGAAGCAAGTGATATGTTCTCTGTCTAGCAGTGATTGTGGCAAAGGTGGAAACATCAGTCACAGTCTAGTAGTCCATACCACCACCTACCCTCAGACTCAGAAATGGCGAACTGTCTGCCGCCTAACCAACACATTAGCTCACCCTTGCTTCCTATAGCTCACACTCTTCAACAAGATCTTATATCATCACGATTCTTGAAACTTCATCACGTTTAGTAGATTTCAATGTGATCAAACACAAAGTGCATTATTGGTGCCTAAACCAATATATCCCAAGTAGGCAAGAGTTATCATATCACTCCAAATCTCACTCATAGAATTCTAGTGTGATTAAATGTCCTAATTAAACCCAGACCTTTTCGAACTCAATATATTCAAATATCAAAATACCAATAAATCAGCACACTCAAATGTGCTCAAGAATTGAAATATATTGTTACAAACATATGAAGGTAACACCTAAGTGGGCAAAAGTCATCTTGTCATTCCAAATCTTTATCTATCTTTATCTAACTTATACCCCATGCCTATGAAACAGTTTCTCTGAAACTAATGTAAGGGAGACCCAAAGTGATTGTGATTCTGGGATGGTTATAAGCCTGCAAAGAAGGTCAATGCCCATTCTCATTAATTCACAAAAAAGTCTCTGAGTGTCTTTATGTTGGGTGCAATACTTAAATATTAGTACATTGTAATGTCACAATGATAATTCTTAAAAGTTGCCTATGACACAGGAATCCAGAGCCATAGATTACAGACATCATTAGTGATGTCACATGTGCACACATACAAAAACAACAGTTGATGGACAGAATGCAGAACAATGTCATACATTCAACCCAGTACAGAGATCTGGGCCTAAATCCATCGTTTTTTTGATCACCATGCCATTCCAGTTTGAACCCAGCCATATGCAAATCAGTATTGACCCAGTGCCCCATGGGAACAGCCCAGCCCGAACTGCCAAGCAAGGTCCTACCTGGACTGGAAACAAGCATCCTAGGACCGGTTTCGGGTTTTCAGCCCTCATCAGCCAGGATAGCGTGATTCCAGTGGCATGGAGAGCACGGGACTCATGTCTGAGCATACCCATCCCACTTGGGGTGACAAATGCAAAAACAACAGTTGAACTACATCATAGCGATGCAAGTTAAAAAGATGTCAGTTATATATAGCTGAGGAATTTATTGTTTTAATACAGTCGTTTTTTCATTATTAGGAGACCTATGAATAACTCCACTTTAACCATTTTCCTTTTCAGGGAATTTCAGTGTTTTTTTTCTACATAAGTTAAAATCATAGGGACCGGTAACGAGTTTGGCTCAGCGGCACCAGCTTAATGCCAGCTCCGCTGCGCCAAACCTGGGCAAGGACCACTGACCATATCACGAGTTGAACTCATGTTACACAAGTTGATCTCGTGATATGGTCAGCGGTCCTTTGCCTTTCCGATGGTGTTGCCTGGAAAACAGGCACCACAATGGAAATGGCAAAAAAGTTTCAGTATGGCATGGAACTTTGTAGGGATACAGACATGGGGACACATGTTGTGCCCCCTGAATGTATTCCCATGTCAGGTGCTACATGGGGGCCCTGTAGCACCCGCTTTGTTTCTTGCCCCGCCAGCCTTTGCATGGCGGGGCTCCACCATGAAATGGCTGGCGGAGCAGCATCTCAAAATATGCTGAGCGAGACTGAGCCAGTCCCTGCTCAGCATTTTGCGTTGAGGTGCTCCTGCGCCACCGCCAGGGAAAAACTGATTCCTGGCACAGATGGCGGTCCACCGCCAATACGACTTACAAAGTCGTAATTGGCAAAATGGTACACCGCCACTCCTGAGCAACCATGAGTCTGGCATTCGCTAAGCCCAACCCCTCACAGGCTCCCAAGCCCCCATCATCTGGAAAATCTCTCACTGACCCGCCACCCCACATGCCTTATTTTTTTAATTTGTCTTACCAATCCTGTAGGAGTCCTGTGGAAGCCAGGGGCTACACTAATCGCATTAACAAAGCCATTTTGTTTCTTATTCATTTGTATAGAGCATAATATCCACTAATTGTGGGTGATTTGACAGATATGCTTCATATGCTGAATATTGTGAAAGGTTACATCCATTAGTATTATATGGATGATAGAACATTGAGATTAGATGTAATTTGCTGAATTCCTTCCATCACAACATGTGTTTAATTATTTTTACCAAAATATATTGCTACCTCATTTTTTATATTCATAATAGGTTCTTACAATATTTTATAATTGAATATAAAAAATTTACTATTATGCTTATATATATATAATATATATATATATATATATATATATATATATATATATATATATATATATATATATATATATATATATATATATATATATCAAATGAGTTTATATTTAGTTACATTTTTAACTATTTTAACTAATTTAATTTCACATTATTTCTTCTGGGGTTTTATTTTAATTCCCAAAATCCATTAATTTCTACGTTAAGGTGTTGCAGTACCTGTAGTTAGTCCTGTGTATTGCTGGAGATATTACTGATTATTTTACTGGTAACTTACACTCTATGTGCCTGATCCACAAACCACACTTTATAAAACCTTTTGTAGCACAACAAAATGTACTACAAAATGTGCTATGAAGCAGACGTTTTGCCTACACTTATATTTGCAAAGTTCTCCGCTTGACTCCAGAACCTCCGCACATGAAAGTATAGATTTTAGTAGTAAATGTGGGAGGGACACAGGGGAGTGGGTGGAAAAAGGGAAGAAGTATTATTTAAGGGGATGGAATTAGGGTGGAGTAAGAGTAGTTTAGGAGGATCAGGGAGAGTTTTACAGAGGGATGTCACCCACCCACACAAGAGTGAGCCAATTGCATTGCTCTGGAATGGAGACATGTAACTTACATATTTGAGGTAAGTTTACACTTGGAGTTTCTTAATACTGTAAACATATTCAAAAGTGTAACTTACCTTTGTGGATCTGCCAAAGTTTGTGAACACCAAAAAGTTGTAAATTTACTCAAAAGTGTAAACTTATGCAAAAGTGTACGGTACCTTTGAGGAGCAGACTCTCAGCTCCTGATTCACAAAGGTAAACTTAAACCTAAAGTCTAGCTTTAGAGGTGAAGTCTAAGATTAGACCTAAAGTCTAACTTTAGACCTGAAGTCTAATTTTAGACCGGAAGTCTAACTCTAGACCTACAGTCTAACTATAGACCTTAAGTATATACCTAAAGTCTAAATTTAGGCCTGAAGTATAAGTTTAGACCTGAAGTCTAAGATTAGACTTCGGGTCGATAGTTAGACTTCAGGTCTAAACCGAGACTACAGGTCGAACATTAGACTTTAGGTCTAAACTTAGACTTCAGGGCTAAGCTTAGACTGTAGGTCTAAACTTAGGGGCTTATTTACAAGCCGCTTGCGCCGCCGGTGCGTTACTTTTCTCCCATATTAAAAGTGACGCACCGGCGGCGCAAAGGGCTTGTAAATAAGCCCCTTAGACTTCAGGGCTAAAGTTAGACATTAGGATAAAAACGTAGACTTCAGGTCTCAGTTTACCTTTGTGAATCAGGCTCTCAGTGTTTGTATTATACCCTGTGATATCCTGGGAATACATCTCTAGTTATTAAATTATGAGTTACATTATCAAGCAGGAGTAGGTGACAGCTTCCAATTTAGTTTCAAGGCATTGTCTTCTCTAAGACAAGTTAACCTTGGATTATGTGAAGTTCCTAAAGAAAGAAGACAATTTGTTTCTGAAAGAGATGCCACCACAGGATCCAAGGAAGGGTAGGAAACATCAGGAATGAATACCAATATGAAATGTAAAATATTAGGCTGGATTGCAAAGGCACAGGAGGTAATGGAGAACTACATTTTACGTTTCACTGTGTACTTAATGGATCATTGTTAGAAACGGGACCTCTGGCTGGCCAAGGCTTGCGTCAAAGTCAGTCAGAGACCACCACCTCCACGTTAGGGCAAGGGGGTCACACACCAAGATAACCCCTGCTCACCCTCTAGGTAACGTGACGCGAGCAGCCAGGCTAAACTTGGAGGCTATGTAGGTTAAGTGTTTGCGCACGCACCCAGCAACAACACCCAAGGCCCACCACAAAGGAAACTCCACACAAGGTTATATAAAAATAGCCTTTGTATTATACCAAAACACAATAGATAAGAACACACACTTTATAATGTGCCAACAGGCACGGGAAGAATTTTCAGGGGATATGTACAAGACAGGGCCACATAGACCACTGTCTGGAATATGCGCTTTTAGAGGTAATAATTAGCCCATAGAACATTTGTAGGACCAAATAGAAATTGTAACACACAACCAGTGATTACTGGTAAAGGGTAAGTACCTCCTACGCAACCCTAACCACCTGAGGAAAATATTGCACAGGGAACCAAGACCTCACTAGCAACACCTGTACTAGGAGAAAAACAACCACCTAAGTATCACCAACATTTAGGGGTATAAGCATAGGAACATTACACATAATGCATTAACATTCAGAGGTATAGGGAAGGAAAACACAAGATGCATCACAACATTCAGAGGTGTAGGGAAGGAAAACACATGATGCATCAAAACACATTCAGAGGTGTCAGAACAAGCAATTGCACAATACTCACATGAGCCACAACCTGTGGCAGCCCGTAGGCTCTCTGGCCTTGTTGGGGCTAGGACGCCCTGTGTCCCAATGTCAGGGGCCTAAACGTGGCAGCTGCCCACGAAGTGCTGGGCAGCTGAATCATCAATGGGGCCAACGCTGCAGCTCGTGGGCTCAAGAACACAATGGGACAAAAACAGAGCGTGGGAGCCTCGGGGCCTCGGGGCTCTGACCAACTACTCTTTTGTCCCCCAAGAGCCTCGCTGGGCTCTAAACAAGCAGACTGGCACTCTGAGCCTCTTTGGGCTCGTAAAACCAACTATGCTGCTGTGAGCCTCTCAGGCTAGTCACCAATGTGCCCCTCCAGAGCCTCTCTGGGCTCGTAATAACAAAATGCCCCCTGAACCTCTCTCGGGCTCTTAAGCAATGCCCAGGTCGTTTCGGAGCCCTCAGGCTCAACAGGAAGGTCACCCAACTCCGTTGGAGTCCCACTCGGGGGACTCAAAATTATAAAATGCCCCCGGAGCCCTCAGGCTGAAAATGCGGAATGCCTGCTGAAGCCCCTCGTGGGGTTGGGCACCAATGCGGGAGCTTCGTTGGAGCGGCCCACTGCCAGTCGGGGCCGCTCCGTGATGGGTGTGAGGAGCCCCGCACCTCCCTGAGACCAACAACCCGGGTCTTGCACTTACCGGGTCTCTGCAGGCAAGGGCTCCTCTCTCCTTGCTTCCATTGAGGGGCTCCCTCACACGGCGGAATTCCAACGGCCAAGTCCCCGCAGCCCTCCTCCAGCCACGGCAGTCCTGGGAAGCGTCTCCTCCCCGGGGAGACTCCAGCTGCGTCCCAGTGCGGGGTAGGCTCCCGCCTGGGCTTCCGGTTGTCCCCTTGTCCCGCCCCCGGCCTGTCTGACTTCCGGTTCGGGCGCCGGGCGACGGATCCTCTAAAATAACAATAAATCGGAGTGGTCTCCCGCGCCGCTCCTCACGCAAAATGTGGGCCAAAGAAATGCCGAGTGGGCACCGGCCAAAGCACATGAAGCGCTCCCAAGCGCTACGGACAGGTACAGCGCTCCCAGGCGCTTTAAAGCAGGAATCAAGCGCTCCCAGCGCTTAAGGGAACAAAAAGTCCAGTAAAGTTATTTTAGGCAGGCAGGGGGGCAAGGCTGGGCCCAGAGCCAGCTCACTGGGCCTCCAGGCAGGGAGGCAATCCAAGTGGCGGTCCTCCTGCCCAGCAACAGCAGCAGCCCCCTCAGGATCCTGGAAGAGAACCAGTTGTAAGGGGACACAGCCGCTTCTTATACTACTAAATCCTTTGTCTCAGGGTGCAGGGTGAGGGAGAAACCAGTCGCAGCTGGTTTTGGAGCACCCTTGATGTGCTTAGCCCCGCAGAGGCAGCATTGTGTGGGGGAAGCCCAGCCCTATTCAGGAACCAGGTGCACTCCTCCCCAGCCATCAGCATGCTAATCTCCACACTCACCACCGGGCAGACCCATCCAGACTCCTGGAGCCAGGCTTGCCAGCCAGCTCCAGCCAATCACACGCCAGCACCCTCACTGCACACACACACCAATGTCTAGAAGTGGCACTTCCCCACTAGACACATACATGCCGCATACATGTCATGAGTGATGTCACTGACCATGTCATGAGTGATGTAATATGTGACTCATCAGCAGTGCATTGCGGGCGCGCGAGTTATAGTTAGCTGAACTAACTATAACGGGGGAATTTCAAAGGTTTTGTATGAGTGAAATGTCCAGCTAACTATAACATGTGTGAAACCTATGGCTTTTTTCAATGAATTTGCAAGGTTTTTTAAATGCTAATTCCTAACTATAACGTGAGTGAAAACGTGTGTGAAACCTAGGTTTTTTTCAGTGAATTTCAAAGGTTTTGTAAATGAACATTTTTAAATGTATTAATTATTATATTTCTTTCTTTTTATAATAATTTCTTACATTTTTAATATGAATATTTATACTTATTTTATTTTTTAAATTATATTTCATATTCCTATTGTAAAATAATAACAAAACTAAATTGCAATTTATTTTTTTGATTATTGTTTTTCCCAATATATTAAAATTGAATTCTATATAATTCCTTTTTCATTGTTTTTTTTGGTAATCGTACCGTACGCGTACGGTAACGGAATTACACCAAATTTGGCACAGAAGTAGAGTTCAGTTTGCAGATTGTGCTATTTGTTAAATGGTGTAAATTGGTTCAGTAGTTCCTGAGAAAACCTCTATAGACTATGCATGTAGTGTTCTATGCACCATGAAACTTGTCTTTTATATCTTCAATTCCGCAATCTGTATCCTTACACTTCCAGTAAACACTATCACACTTCTGTTTCAGTATTGTGGTGACCATACAGCACTATGTGCTTATCTATACACTGTTCTAAAAGAATCCATTCACTACATTAAAACACTAATCAGCAGATGTACAATAAGTGGTACATCCCCAGAGATATGCCCGTTATTGTGTACTGTGATATCACCTCCTTCTGGCGCTGGGCTTTATAATGTGATGCACCTTCCAGATGTGTCACATTGTAAATACTACACACCAGGGCACATCTTTTGCACCACCAGTGCATCACAAAAGTGATGCAACGGCTGTGTTAAAAGAGGCACAGGGGGGTTGTAAATCCACCTGTAACACATAGGAATTCATCCAGGCAGTTTCACCAGCAGTGCAAATTGAAGCATAGACTTTTAACATATTTATGTGCATATGTTACATTCAAGTGCTTCGGAGGTACTACAGTATACTATAGGTAAACTGCTTATAAATTTATGCTGTAGCAGTTCCTTATAGTTCTGCACTTTCACATTCACCATACACTATTAATGTATTCATTCATTCATTTATGAACTACACATTCATTCTGAGAAACTTTTATACACTATCATAGAAATATAGTTCTTTCTTTGACCAGTGAAGGTAGTTCTAAAAAAGAACTTTTTTTTTGTGTTTTTAGTTTTCTATTTTTTTTGTGATTTTTCAACAATTGTTTTTTAAAACCAAAAAATGGAAATGGAACCCAAAAAGTGTCCAACAGGAACAAAAGAATGAAAAAAAACTAATGTCGAGGACAGCGATGGACCTGCTTCCTGCGTTTTATCAGGTCGATAGACTGTTCCCCATTACACAAAAGTTTATCGCAATAAATGCATAGAATTTTAACTTCACCAAAATCAGCATCAATTTGTGGGTGTGGACTGCTTGCTGAAAATGCTGCTGCAGCAGTTGATGTGCTTGGTGCAGTAGCAGGTGGGATGTCCTGCAACCTCCGTGTTGCAGCTCAAGCAAAGTTGTTGGGGTGCAAGTTCTTAATGTGTCGCACCATATTTGCTGTGCCAAAGGAGTATTTTTTAGATGGCAAATTTTACAGGTTACTTTTGAGCATTAACCTTTTTTTGCCCTTCAGGAAAAGTAAAAAACTTGCAAATTAGAGCTTCTTTCTTCTTCTTTGGAGGTTCTTCAGGAATTAAATCTCCCTCTGAAGAATAGCTGGAAGATGAGTCCATTGCTGTTATTATGGTGATGTTCCTTCTATTTGACATGATTCTCAGAAGAGATGCTTCTTCTTAGAAAGTCAAAGTAGAATGATTAAAATGGGATGGAACTTTCAACAGTTGAAATAGGAAGTGTTATGAACCAATCAAATCTCTTCTTTTAAAGTCACATGGCTTTGCGTACGGTTACGGTGGGCTTACGGTACTCTTACGATGCGAGTACGCATGAAGTTCCACCACGATTTGTGTAATTGCTTTTAAAAGAAATATACGATTGTTAAACGTTTAAAAAAACTATTTTCATAATAATCCCAGATCATTTCTACCCTTTTTATGTACATTAAATACATAAGTATATGTTTTAAACAATTAAAAACATTGGCGCCTTTCACGTACAGGGCGCCGTACATGACGTCACATGGAAGCTTTGATGTGACGCGTAACGTCAAAGCGTATTCGTAGCGTATGCGTGGGTACACACTGAGTATGATTAGCAGTACAAAGTTTGGTGCGATCACCCTCTCAGTGTCAAATCAGAGCACAGGGTGCGCTACAAGAATGATTACAAGTGGTCACTCATTGGAGATCCGATTCTGGGCCTGCCTCTGCGCACATGATAACCCCCCCTCCATCTCTCTCTGTTGTTATTTGTTGGTGCACACACTCACACTTGCACATGCGCGGTGCACGCCCGCCCACACTCCCCATATGTCACCACCTAGCTTTCTTGCTATTACTAAGCCTGGAAGCCAATATATTAGCCAATGGGAGGTCCCCCAGAGCCGTCATTCTTGTAGAGCGCGAAAACGCTACCAATGACGGCCCTGGCCTTGGTTTGGTCAGCCCCCGCGGTTCCCATATAATGCTGGCACTGACATGAGCATGCTCTCTTTTGCCTGCCTGTGCTACTGTGACAGACAGACTGTCATTGTCGATTATACTACGAACTGTTTGCTCGAGCAGAGGAGGACTCTTGACACTCAACGTGGTGTCACTGCTGCTGCTGCCCAGCCAGGCCACCATAGGCGCGGTGGCGGCGGCAGCGGTGCCCGCACCCAGCCCACCCCAGGCCCAGCCAAAGCCCCAGCCTTTGAAGAGAAGACAAGAGATGACAGAAGCAAAGGTAAGAGAAGCCATCACAACATCAGCCTCCGCTGTAAATTGTACCTGCATGATAGTATTTTTTTTACTGCGTCACGTGGCCCTCTCAGCTCTATTTTGCTTTATTTTTGTGCACCACATGCTTTGTGCTTCATCGTATTTTCTCCCTCCTAATCCTCCTGTGACTTTTAATATTGACTGCTGCCTCACATGGCCTTCCCATGCCTCTATTCTTATTGATAGTATATTGCTGATCGGAATATTTCCAACTGCGTCACGGGGCCCTCCTAGCCTTTTTTTAAATATAATTGTGCGTGCATGAATTTCTGTGTCGTATTTTTGAACTTTGTCATGTGAATTAGCCTGTATTGTTATAAATTGTGCGTTCATAATAGTATTATTTTTTTACTCCATCACGTGCCCCTCCCAGCTCTGTTTTACTTTATTTTTGTGGGCAATATGCTTTGTGCTTCTTCTTATTGGCTCCCTTCTAATCCTCCCATGACTTTTAATATTTATTACTGCCTCACGTGGCCTTCCCAGGCCTCTATTCTAATTGATCGTATATGGTTGAATGTAAAGCTTGTTTCCGAAACAATGACAAGTTATCTGTCAAAGGAGAGAATATGTAGTATGCAGCAGGCGCGGAATACCCATTAGGCTAATGGGGCTTCAGCCTCCCACCCATCGTCTGTGTCTCTTCCACGTTTTAATGTCCTTTTATCTCTCTCTTTCTTACTGTCTCTCACATTGTTTTTTTTTCTTTTTTACAGTTATGGACGCTGCTGTCTCCACTGTGCCGTATAAAACCTTAACCGAGATAAAGTGGTGAGCTCTATTGGCTACGGTGAAGCCTGCTTCAACCCTCTTTTAATCATGTCTATGGCACTAGGTGAGCAAACAAACTTGTTTCCGAAACAACAACAAATTATCTGTGAAAGGAGAGAGTCGATAGTGTGCAGCAGCTTGACTGTGTAGAAATTTATAATTACCACAGAGCAGCGACAACAGGTAGGTTACAACAGTCTGAGGAACAGATCTAAAGGCTTATTGTGCCACTTTTGTGTCACTTTTAACATGGGAAAAGTGGCGCAAGGAGCTTGTAAATCTGCGTCTAACTTTTCAAGAAAAACTCTCAACTCCAGACTCTGTGAGTCAATGAGGTGCAACAGTCTAGGTACCCTATATTAAGAACTCACATTAAAATTCACTTTTGACAGGAGTTTCGCAACTCAGTTTACGGCGATAAAGCAAATGTCCTTTTCTTTGCTTCACCAAACATCCTTCAGAAGCAATCACAGCATATCGAGCAACAGCAATGTTATGTTATGTTATATGAGTATTTATTACGCGCACAACTACTCTTGAGTATCCTGGCGCGGAGCATAACCACAACGAAGTCAAAAAGCACATAGCAGAACATAACAATTCTAATAGGCTTTATTAAAAAGGTGGGTTTTGAGAAGTTTTTTAAAGCTGCTAAAGTCTCTGGTATCCCTGAGAGTGAATGGAAGGGAGTTCCAGAGAGTGGCCGCTTTGACCGCAAATGATGGACCGCCCAATCTAGTTCGCCGGAAGCGGGGGGTTGTCAGCCGGCGTTGGGAGGCTGGCCTAAGATGCTGACTAGGGACATGGAATCTCACTCTTTTCCTGAGATAGGCGGGGCCAGTATCATGAAGGGCTCGATGCGTAAGTACCAGAGCCTTAAATTGAGTTCTTTGGGACACCGGCAACCAATGGAGAGTGGCCATATGAGGTCTTATACTGTTGCGTCTAGAGATGCCCAGCAGAAGTGTCGCGGCCGCATTTTGAATGAGCTGTAACTTATTTATCAAAAAGGAGGGAGAGCCCAAATACAGCACGTTGGCGTAGTCCAAACGGGACAATATAAGGGCTCTAGCGACCATCTCTTTGGCTGGTTGAGGCAGAAGAGGGAAAAATCTGCCCAGAGATCTGAGGGTCCCAAAGCAGGCACCCGTCAATCTCTTAATCTGGTCAGAGAACCTTAGATCTTCGTTGAACCAGATGCCCAGGTTCTTGGCTGGGCCACCTTCGGAGAGGGGACGGGGGAAACCAGGAGGCCAAACCAGTTCAGTGAATTGGCTTGGAAATTGGCCGTATAGTATAATCTCTGATTTTCCCTCGTTACATTTGAGTTTGGCACGGGCCAACCAGGTGAATACAGCCGCCAGGCATTTTTGTGCTGCAGCCGTTTCTAATGACGAGCTGCCCCAGGTAAACAGGAGCTGGGTGTCGTCGGCGTAAGCCATAATTTTTGCACCCAGCTCCTCGGCCAGGTAGATCAGCGGGGTCATATAGATGTTGAAAAGAAGTGGCCTCAATGTTGAGCCCTGTGGGACTCCAGTCTGAACAAGCCTGGCCGAAGAAGAGTACGGGGGCATCCAGACCTGCTGGTAACGAGAGTCCAGGAAAGACTCTAGCCAAGACCATACCGCCCCGGTGAGGCCAATATCCGTGAGGCGGGCCAGGAGGAGTTGGTGAGGGACCGTATCAAAGGCAGCAGAGAGGTCCAATAGAATTAGTGCCGCTTTGCCGCCCCCGTCCGTACACTCCCTGATGGCTTCCACCACCTCCACCAAGGCCGTCTTCGTGCTAAAGGAGGCTCTGAAGCCCGACTGGGCTGGATGAAGTACCCCAGACTCCTCCACAAAGGCATTCAGCTGCCGAAAAACGACCTTTTCGCTGACTTTCGCCAGTGCCGGGAGCAAGGAGATGGGACGGTAATTGGCTGCACTAAGGGGATCTGCTGAAGGCTTCTTCAGGAGAGGCAGGAGTTTAGCTTGCTTCCACTGCTTAGGTACCACAGCCGTTTGCAATGACCAATTAACCATAGTAGTGACCTCAGACCCTACGCATTCTGCTACTCCTGCCAGAACTCTTGCCGGGCATGGGTCTGAGGGGGAGCCTGATTTAAGAGATTTCAGCAGAGCAAGGATGTCTACTTGATCCACCATAGTGAATTTAGCAAGGCAGCTGCAAGCAGGGGCACCAGATGTCTCCGCCAAAGGGTGTGAGGCAGCGTTGCTCAAAGCTAATTCCTCTTCAATGAGCTTGATTTTATTAATAAAGAAAGAGGAGAGCTCCTCACACCAATCAGCAGAAACCGGGATTTTTTTATGCTCAGCTAGAGGCGACAGGAAGCTTTGGACTATGGTGAAGATTTCCTTATCATTGTTATCTGCTTTTAGGATCCTTGACGCAAAGTAGGCACGATTCGCAGTCTTAACTGCGGTATAGTATTCTCTTTGGGCTGCGCGGAGGTCTGCTTTGGTTTGCGTGGAGTATGCAACCCTCCAAAGCCGCTCAAATTGCTTGCATGACCTTTTTTGCTCTTGTAACGCTGATGTGTACCAAGGTTGAGAAGGTAACATGCGTCGGGGCTTATTCTGGGCAGGTTTGGAAATGGTCTCTACTCCCAGACTGACCCAGGCGTTAAAGCGATCCACTTGGCCCTCTAGATTCGTAGCACGAGCCATCTGGGAATGCGTGAGGGCTTCAGCCAGTCCAGGAATATACATTTTCCGTACTAAGGGACCTGACGGAGGAGAAGGGTAACGAGGTGGTACTGCCACGTCCCAAGAGAAGAAGATCACAGCATGGTCTGACCAAGTAACTGGCAGGGGATCTTTGAAAACCAGGGCAAAGTTGGAGCAAACCAGGTCTAGCACATGTCCTCGAGAATGTGTCGGTTTGGAGATCCACTGAGTTAAGTGCGTTATGGCCAAAAGGTCTTGAAGGCCCAGTGTGTCTGGGGAGCTAGTGGAGTCTAGATGTATGTTAAAATCTCCCAAAAGGAGAAATTTTGGGAAGCGTAACGCACGATCAGTCAGTGTATCTCCTAAGGAACTCAGAAAGGAGCCAATCGGCCCCGGCGGTCTATAAATCAAAGTCCCTCCTAGGGTGAAATGGGGAGAAAGAATAAAGGAGAAGTCAAGAGCTTCTCCATCCAGCACACTCAAGGATTTGTCACAGGAGAAGGCCCATGTTTCCCTGAATATTACCGCGGTGCCGCCCCCTCTACCTGAGGTACGGTCGGCTCTAGACAGGCGGTAGCCATGTGGGACTGTCAGTTCTACCACTGGGGCACTTGAATCGTTTAGCCACGTTTCCGTGACAAACAAAATATCTAGATTGTTGTCTTCAATGAGCTCGAATATATTCTCAGCATGTTTTACCATAGATCGAGCATTGATAAGATCTGCCTTAATCGAACGCTCCCTCTGGCTTCTAGGCATTGAGTGTGATAGGCGTGGGAAAAGGTGGAAGTTACAAACCTTACATTCCCCTATCAAGTCGGAGCTCGGCGAGCACCTTTGCAGACCTAAATGTAAGCCTGGGTTCAGGGAGAGTAAGGTATCACGACTATAGGTGAGTGGGTTCAAAATGCCTAAAGGCGGAGGGGCAGCCGGACTGGCACTAGGCACGGTCCAGGCACGGACGGGCACAGACGGGCTTACCTTAGGCGCACCTTCGGCGCGCATTCGGCGTGCCCGCTGCGCCCCTGCCAACACATGAGATTAAATAGGGGGTAGCAGGAGGCGCGGGCTCCTGTCTCCGCACTCCGGCTTGCTGTAATGACCCTGATTGGTCCGCCTACCTCCCCATGAGCTCTCCACTCAATCGGCACACAGCCGTGGTGGAACGAAGCTCGGGATTCGGCGGCCAAACTAACTGGTGAAACAGAGGAGCAGCCTAACTCGCTGACTTCCTCATAGATGTAACCAATACACAGCGCGTAATGAAAAATACACAACAATAGTCTAAAATAGGAGGAGCAGCCTAACTCGCTGTCGTCCTCTGTGCAAAGAGTAGAATTGTGCAAACCGGCAATAATTGATTACAATTCATGTCACGCTAAAAACAGATACATCACGTTTTTAAAAAAAAGCAGGCTAGAAATGCTTGCGCTCGCACAGTGGCAGCCGTAACTTCAAAGTGGTAGGCAGCGCGTCTATTGATGTCAGCTTCAAATAGCGGGAGGCGCGGGCTCCTGTCTCCGCCCTCCGGCTTGCTGTAATGACCCTGATTGGTCCGCCTACCTCCCCATGAGCTCTCCACTCAATCGGCACACAGCCGTGGTGGAACGAAGCTCGGGATTCGGCGGCCAAACTATCTGGTGAAACAGAGGAGCAGCCTAACTCGCTGACTTCCTCATAGATGTAACCAATACACAGCGCGTAATGAAAAATACACAACAATAGTCTAAAATAGGAGCAGCAGCCTAACTCGCTGTCGTCCTCTGTGCAAAGAGTAGAATTGTGCAAACCGGCAATAATTGATTAAAATTCATGTCACGCTAGAAACAGATACATCACGTTTTTTTTTAAAAAGCAGGCTAGCAATGCTTGCGCTCGCACAGTGGCAGCCGTAACTTCAAAGTGGCATGGACAAATGGAATTGTCCACAACATATTGAATATACTTTGACGTATACAACCAGAGTTCAATTGAAGTTGTGAACTCTGATGGCCGCAATGTTTATACAAGGTAAGCACAGCGGCCTAGATATACAATGCCTCCAATTAAATGCATTAGAAATAAATTGGCGTATTTACAATCCCGTTGTACCACTTTTCTGTCAGTAACGCAGTAGGCACTTCCATATAGACACCACTTGAACGCGGGAATATAACAGAAGTGAAGTGTACCAGGCACACTGCAAACATAAAATCGTAGTGTTACCTTGACTTGTAATGTTTCACCTCATTTACTCACATCTACATAATTTTAAATTCTAATTTTCTTTTTTGTTTTGCAGATTACCTATTGTATGGCTTTTGGAGTCCACATCACAATTGACTTATGTTTTATTCAAGTTATTTTTGCACTTGTTTATTATATTGTTATCATTAAGTTACGTTTACAGTTATTGTTGTTTTAATAAAAGTTAATAAAAAAACTATATTCTTCTTTTTCGGGGAAGGGGGTGACTGTCCACAATAAAAATAATATTTATAATTTGAAGTACTATAGTAAGATGTTCAAGAGTAGGGTTGAAAAGTACTGACTGTACAATAAGTTATATTTTCTCTGGATGGACTACAACATAGAAAAGAAATCAAAGTAAAACAAAACAATGTGTACCACATTTACAAACCTCTTGCGACATTTAACCGTGCAAACCTACCTCCCTACAAAATTAAGTGTGTGGGCCTCAAAAACACCCTTCAAAACACAGAAACAATCACCCCCCAAACATTTCTATATTGTATGAGAGGGGCTGGGTGGCCCTCCGCCTAGTGCCCTAGAGTCCACGAAGCCCAGACCCGGTTGCTACACTGTCCATTGGGGGGAAACAGCTATTACAACGTGGTCATAAGCACGCGTGATCATCACCACAAAACCATTAGCACGCATATGGCTTTACCACGCATGCTTTTACAACTAGTATACATTTACCACCCATGATAAAGGCATAAGCATGATAATGGCTTTCTGGTGACGGACACGCGTTGTAATGGCTGTGGCTTACGTGCTTCAAATTAGTTTTTATGTTTGCGTGTGACCAAGTCTGATAACATCGGAGGCCAAGGACAAACACCGTGGTGTCTGTGGC
Source organism: Lissotriton helveticus (assembly GCF_964261635.1). Classification (NCBI taxonomy): domain Eukaryota; kingdom Metazoa; phylum Chordata; class Amphibia; order Caudata; family Salamandridae; genus Lissotriton; species Lissotriton helveticus. The sequence goes on along the minus strand of NC_136065.1, from coordinate 992,230,812 downwards.
AGGAAATCTCATCGATCACAGAGAAGATAGGCGGAGGGTAAAATGAAAGTAACAGGTATGATAAAAAATAACGGAGGAAAACTACTAAAATGGCGGTGCACGGAGTATGTAATCAATGTTTGGCACCTTGGCAATACGTTTCAAATAAATATAGATAGAAAATGATTATTAATATATTACAAAAGAATAGCAGTGGATGACACACACGGCCCGGGAAAAGAAAGCGGCAAATTTAATACCTGAAATGAGGATAGCTTTGCTTAGCGAACTTGAAGAAAAAGAAAATAACATGGGCTTGGAAACGAAGCTGCGCATGCATAGAGAGTACAACTGGTGCACAAAAAAAAAAAGAAAGTTTCACATACTATCATAGAAATATAGCTCTTTTTGTCACCAGTAAAGTTAGTTCTCAAAAAGAACTGTTTTTTTTTTTAGCCCCAATGCCCCCACGATCCCAGACGGCTCCACGCGTCCTTCGAGAGCCGGCATTGCTTTGTCAGAGAGAGCAGCTTACATGCTGCTCTCTCTGACGAAAAGCAATCTGCTTTCCTACTTGAAAGAAAGAGCAGATTAACTTGCTCTTTCTTTCAAATAGGAAAGCAGTTTGCTGTGGTAAAGTGGGAACCGCGTCGTACCCGCCCTACCATAACAAACAGCAGCGTCCCAGGGGTAGACACCCCGAGACACTGCAGGAGCCTGCCCCGGGAGGCGGTGGTCCCCAGGGCCATCAAGGGCTCCAGGAGGGGGGCCACGCGACCCCCTCCCAACATTAAAAAGCCCCGGGGGTGCAGGTCCCCGGGGCTGAAAGGTTATTTTGCATATTACTGTCCCAGGAAGGTGGCAGTCCCTAGGGCGTGTACGGGAGGAGCTGAAAACATACTTTTTTAAAAACCCGAGGGGGTGGCGGTCCCCAGGGTTGCGGGGGGCCTTACAAGCCCCCATTATGGAAAAAAATGCCCCCGTGATATGGCCCCCCCGAGGCTAATTAAGAATAAAGCAGACTTCTAGTTTTTTTCCTTTTCCACGCGTAAACGTACAAAACGCGTATCCCGCAATTTAAAAAAAAAAAAAAGTACAATAAATTTGGCCCTAAAGATCAATGTGGGACCCCCTGAGCAGGCCTAGAGGGTCAGGATGTTTCTACCCTGCCCCCTTTCCTTATTTTTCAACTTTGTTTTACTGTTTACTTGTGAGCCACAATATGGCAACATGCAGCTCGTGCTTGTAATTGTACGGATTTCCATACGCGTACAGTACTTTGTCTATAGATATCACTATGATTTTACTTTTGATTTTCTTAGGAACTACTGAACGGATTTACACACAAAAAGCACAATCTGCGAACCGAACTCTACCTCTCTGACAAATTTGGTATAATTCCGTTCAGCTGTTTGGGCTGTAGCCCTGGCTAAAGGTCCCTATGGAAAATTGCATGGGGAAAACACGTTTTGGGACCCCCCTTTTTTCTCGGGACCCCCTTGACGAATCCCCCCAAACTGTCAGGGAAGGAGCAGAGCTGAGCAGGCCATTTTCTTGGAGAATTTCACAAACATTCGTCCACCAGTGCCAAAGTTATTCCAAATAGAATGTTGTGGATTTCCTATGGAAAGTAGGTCCTAACTATAACTACCTACTGGCGACCGCCAGAAGGTAATATATATATATATATAGGTAGTTATAGTTAGGAACTTGTTTCTATTCAAAAAGCGTTTCTTCTTTTGCCAATAACTTTGCTGCCGGTTGACGAACCTTTGTGAAATTTTTAAAACTAGTGGGGCCCACTGGTCCATTCCTATCTTGAAAGTTTCGGGGTGATTCGGCAAGCAAGGGCCGAGAAAAAAGGAAGACCTAAGACGTGTTTTCTTCATGTTAGTTCCCGAAGGAAACTTTAGACACGGCTACAGCCCGAACTGCTGAACGGAATGACACTTAGGGATCCATTAGGATGGCGGGCAGACTTTGTCCGCCCGCCACCCTAACGGAGATCGGGACCGTCCGCCCAAAGGGCGGGGGTTATGACATTGGCATTAGGATGCGCCCGCCACAGTGGCGGGCGCATTCCTCAAGTTAACATTGTGGCGGGCGGTGCTCACTGCACCGCCCGCCACAATGTCAAAAACAAATGCACTCATTTGCATAATCGAAGCGGCAGGCACCGAGCGGTGCCTGCCGCTGCGATTATGCAAATGCAGGTAGGTACCACAGGTACCACCTCGTGTGCCACCCCCCTTTGGCCGTCACTCTGGGGGCCCACAGGGGGCCCCCGCATCAATCACCGCCTGTCTTTCCGTGGCGGCATTGCCGCCGCGGAAAGGCCCCTGATTTCAGCCATCGTAATATGGTTGGCGGTGTCCATTGGACACCGCCACCATATTATTCCATTACCGCCGCGGTCGCAAGGCAACCGCGGGGGTAAAGCGGTGGACGGTCTTTCCGTCCCCTGCTGTCCCCCCTCGAAATCCTAATATGGCGGGGGGGATCCAGGCATTGGTGTCGGGCGGATTGCCTCCGCCAGGCCGGCGGTGACCACCGCCAGCCTGGCGGAGGCAATCCGCCCGACATCATAATGGGCCCTAAATTTGGCAATAAGGTAGCCCTTGTTTCAGAAAGAACTCTTTTTATTAAATGGTGTAAATACGTTCAGTAGTTCCTGAGGAGTTCAAGAAAAAGCGGTGAAAAAATCAATTTCCCATAAGAAACTTTAGACACGGCTACAGCTCGAACTGCTGAATGGAATTACACCAAATTTGGCAAAAAAGATAGTGCTTGTTTCAGAAAGCACTCTTTTTTAAATGGTGTAAATCCGTTCAGTAGTTGCTGAGAAAATCAAAAAATAAAAGTTTCTACATATAGAGGCGCGGTGGATCATGCACCCTGCGGATCACGAGCTGCATTCTAATTGGCTGACAACACTTCAAACCAGGAAGTGTTGGCAGCCATCTTGTGCCTTTGTAGAACCGAGTCACAAGAAAAGAGAAAAATGAACGCGCAAAACAAGAAAAAGGGGCAGGGTAGAAGCATCCTGACCTCCTAGGCCTGCTCAGGCAGTAACACAAGGACCCCCAGGGCCCAAAAAAGCATTTTTTTAAAAAAAAATATCGGGCAATTTTGCGCTGGGTACACAAATCCATCAGAGAAAATTAAAAACAAACGAAGCATGGGCTTCCGTGATTCGTTTTTATTTAGCCCCGGGGTGGGCCAAGCCCTGGGAGCATGCACAAATTTAATAGCGGGGGCCCACGGAGACCCCCGCAGCCCTGGGTACCACCACCCCCCGGGGCTTTCCATAAATATTTGTGGGGGGCTCATAGCCCCCCTCACCCCCAGGGACTGCCACCCCCTGGGGCTTTGTTTTTTTATCCGTGGGGGCCTCCAAGCCCCCCGCTGCCCCGGGGACCACCACTCCTGGGGCTCTTATTTTTTTATTAATAGCTGTGTGGGGGGGCTTGAGCCCCCCCCACATGCCCAGGGACCACCACCTCCCCGGGCACTAATTATTCAAATTTGGGGGTCCGTGAAGGACCCCCAAGCCCAGGGGACCACCACTATCCTGGAGCCAGTGATGGCCCTGGGGACCGCCACCCCCAGGGCCGGCTCCTGCAGTGTCACGGGGTGTCCACCCCCGGGACACTGGTGTTTGCAATGACAGGGCTTGAGCCTCGCGGCTATCACCCTGTCATTGCAAACTGCTTTGCTTCATTGAAGCGAGAGCAGGAAAAACCTGCTCTCGCTTAAATGAAGCAAAGTAGGTTGCTTTTCCACAAGGGGAGCTGCATGTTAGCAGCTCCCCTCGTAGAAAAGTAATGTCGGCTCCCGCAGGAGGCGAGGAGCCAGCAGGGATCATGGGGGCACTGGGGTTCCACCCATGGTCCCCAAAGGAGAGCGTCAGCCCCGGGGGATGAGGTCTCCGGGGCTAGAAGTGGCCCAGGAGGGGGGCCATGCAGCCCCGCTCCCCTGTGTATTTTAGTTTTTTTTTTTAAAAGGTAAGGCCAGGCCCCGGGTAATGGGGTCCCTGGGGCCAGAAGTGGCCCCCCTGCCCCCCAAAAAATAAGAAATAAAGGCGAGCCCTGGGGAATGGGGTCCCTGGAGCCAGTAGAGGCCTTAGGAGAGGGGCCATGCAACCCCCTTGCTATAAAAACACAAGATGTTTGGCCGTGCCTTGGGGGATGGGGTCCCCGGAGCCAGAATTGGCAACGGGAGGGGTCACATGCGGCCCCCCTCCAAATTATTATTATTTTTTTTAATAAAGGGGGGCCAGGCCCTGAGGGATAGGGTCCCCAAGGCCCACAAAATAGGAAAGAAATGGGGGACACACAGCCCCTCATCTTAAAAAAAACACAACAAAAATAACACTGGCATCGCCGAGGCCCACCCCCTCCCAGCAGCACTCTACAAACATGCCCTGTGGCTCGTTTTAAGTTGGGAAATTAATTCAACTTCAATACTGAGGGTACCTGGGGTCCAACTAGCCCACCAGGTACCTCCAGTAAGCGCCACAGGGCTGGGTTGCAGATCACGCCCCTTTTTACAATTCTCTGCAACGCAGCTCTGTGGTGCTTACTGGAGGTGCCCGGTGGGCTAGTTGGACCCCAGGGGCTCTCAGGATTCAAAGGGACTTAATCCCCCAACTTAAAACTCGCCACGGGCGCATTCACACAGTGGTGAAAGGAGAGGGCGGGGCCTAAAGTGACATGTGTGCAAACACGTCCTGTGACGCGTTCTAAGTTGGGGAAATAATTCCCCTTCAATCCTGAGGGCGCCTGGGGGCCAACTAGCCCATCAGGTACCTCCAAAAAGCAACAGAAGCCTGCATTGCAGAGAGATGGTTCAGGACACGCCCCTTTTTACACCTCTCTGCAATGCAGCTTTGTGGCACTTACTGGAGGTACCTGGTAGGCTTGTTGGACCCCAGGGACCCTCAGGATTCAAGGGGACTTAATCCCTCAACTTAAAACGGGCACAGGGCATGTTTGCACACATGTCATCTCAGGCCCCCCCTTCACCACTGTGCAAACGTACCCGTAGCAGGTTTTAAGAGGTAGTTTTTATCCTCCTGCCCTATTATGTACTATGGCCTTAGAGAGGAGGTCATTCTAATCATAAGAGTACCCCAAAGCATAGTGTTCCTTAGTGTATGTAGGTGTTTTCATTCTATTCTAAGTGTCTTTTAGCATAGCACTGGCTCTAGGCCTGGTTAGTCAGAGTCAGTTACAACCAGTACCCGTCTGAAAAAGTTTGTGGGCACAGGATGATTTTGCAACAAGGCCTCTTTCTTCTCCTCTGTTGGTTCTTTCTGCACATGTCTTGCTTCCTTTACTTTTCTTTGTATTTGTGGACTTCTGCTGCTTCTTTCTGCAGTTCTTTTGCTTTCTGTGTGTTTTTTCTTCTTTCTTCACATGTCCCACCTCTGTATGCATAGTTAGAAACTAGCATTTAAAAAACCTTTGAAATCCACTTAAAAAAACATAGGTTTCATGGATGTTATAGTCAGAAATTAGCATTTTTGAAACCTTTGAAATTCACTTAAAAAACCATAGGTTTCAAGTATGTTATAGTTAGAAATTAGCATAAAAAAACTGTTGAAATTTCCTGAAAAAACCACAGGTTACAGGCATGTTATAGTTAGAAATTAGCATTTAATAAACGTTGAAATTCACTGAAAAAAACATAGGTTTCAGGCACGTCATAGTTAGAAATTAGCATTTAAAAAACCTTAGAAAATCACTGAATACCATAGGTTTGAGGGGCGTCATAGTTAGTTGGACATTTCACTCGTACAAAACTAGAGAAATTCCCCCTTTATAGTTAGGTCAGCCATCTATAACTCACGCCCCCGCAATGCACTGCTGATGACGTCATATATTACATCACTCATGAAGGTTTTGCAGAGGATGCAGAGGGTGTTGAATCAGCTGGAGGTGACGGCGTTGACCTGTCAGTTCATGGTGAGTGATGAGTCGAGTACGATGCCAAGGTTCTTGGCATGGTCTGAGGGGGTAGGTGGGCTTCCGAGTGTGGTCAGCCACCAGGTGCTCTCCCATGCAGAAGGGGTGGTACGAGGACTTCTGTCTTCTCAGCGTTGAGCTTCAGACAGCTGTTGGTCATCCAGACTGCGACACCTTGCATTCCTTTCTGGAAGTTCAAAAAATCTTTATTTTGGTTTTTCCAACCATACAAGATACATAAAAAATACATCCATACAGGCTATTTGTGCAGAAAGAACAATAGGATGCGGTCCATATGACCCTACGCCCCAAATTAAAAAAATAAATCGGAATATATTATCTTAAAAAGGCAACAATATTAAAATTAGGATAACACACAACATTTACACATATTCCTTTTCAAAAATAGGCTACTCCTTTATTAATTAAAAGCAAAGGTCAATCAATATCTAAATGTATACAAATACATGATATAGTACAGATATATAATTTTATTTCAATACCAGCAACAGCGTTATATATTTTACTTCAAATTCAGACTAGAGCTTTAGACCTAATTGTGCTCTTAGAAAACTAGCTGCTAGCAGAAATCTGCTAACACCAAAAACAATAACATGTGTGGTTTCAGTTTTTAAAATCCTTTCAGCCTCTTTACATGATCTTATCCCTAGGTTAGAACAGATCAGTTTGATCCATTTTTTCCTTTCCTTAGCATATAATGGACAAAAAATCAAAAGGTGCAGCTCATTTTCCTTTGCTTTAGCTGAACATAAGGTGCACAAATCGTTGGCACCTCCTTGAGAATTTTCAGCCCAGCTTGCTACAATTGCATTGATATTCATTACACCATATCTGAATTTCATGTATAGTGTTTTGGCGAGTTGGGGACGTATCTCGTCCAGAAAGGGTTCAAAAAGTGCAGTATTCTTAAACAAAAGAAACCTTGAAGTTAGGACCCCACATACTGAATCATGGAGCCCACTGCTCTGAATGTGGGTCCAAAAAGGTAGATTTAAGTACCCTTTTCGAGGCTTGGCTCAGAGAAGATGGGTCATCTCAAAATTGGGATAGACACATCTTCTTTAATCATGTGCGAACTTGTGTTAGCAATATTTTTATTTGAATCCAACTCCACGATTTCTACTAAACCTGCCTTATAGTCTGACAACTCCGGAGTAGTCCAGAGTCTTACCCAAAATGTAAGAGGCCTTAGGATTACAAAATGATCAGTTTATCTTACATTTAGGTCCAAAGCAATTGGTATCAAGGGTGTGCGCACTGGGAGTTTTAACAATGCTCTATAAAATGTATTCTCTCCCGACTCAATTTTTTTTTTTACTGTTTGGTCCCCAAATTTCAGCCTTATAAAAGGCAGCGGATTGTGCCTTGTATCTGAATACCTCCAATACGGGTGAAACAGCCTTTGTAAAGCTATTCCTATGCCTTTTCATAATAGGCAACGTATTTTGTGTCAAAATCGACCTGCTTTTTTCCAATTGGGTCTTCCACAACAGTTTACTGTGGAGAGAAACTCCCAGGTAACTAAGACTTGAAACATGTTCCAATTTTTGTTCATCTAAGCTTAAGTTTGCTCGAAAAGTTTTGAGAGGATTTATAGCCATGTATTTAGTTTTATTAATGTTAATTTGAAGGCCCTTAGCATTACAATAAATCTGGAAAGAATTTATTAACTGTTGTAACCCCCTTGGTGTCTGCGATATTAATATCGTGTCATCCGCGAATAATAGAGCTGGCACCAACTCACCCCTTAATTTTGGTGCATCATTTTTACAGCCATTTAAATAATTTGGGATGTCATTGACATATAAAGTAAATAGTGTGGGTGCCAAAACACATCCTTGGTGAACCCCCTATTTATGGGTATTGGTTCTGTTAGCTCGCACCTTGGGCCCCACCTAACCTTGGCATAATTGTTCCCATGTAGCCTCATAATCAAGTTAAGTAGGTTGGGTGGTAACCCTTGTCATTTTAATGACTCCCATAGTAAGGCACGAGGAATGAGGTCAAATGCAGCCTTTAAATCTACAAAGGCTACATAGAGATGACCCTTTCTTAGGGTTACATACTTCCAGCATAAACAGAAAAATCTGAACACCTGATCTATTGTACTAATTTTTAATCTAAAACCCGCCTGAAATTTAGAAATAATGGTGTTTTCCTAGCAACATTTTTTTGTAAAATATCGATTACGATAATGGGGCGATAGTTTACCGGGTCATTACAATTGCCCTTCTTCAAAATTGTGAAGATTTCCGCCCCTCTCCATGTTTCTGGAATTTCTGCACCCGCAGCTATAGCATTACATAAATATTTAATGTAAGGGCCCCAGACACTGACTTCATGCTTAAATATATCTCCAGGAATTTTGTCAGGTCCAGGGGCTTTCCCTGATTTAACTAAGTTAATTGCCAATATGGTTTCTTCTAAATCGAATACAATAATATCTTCACTGAGACTAGATAGTAGCCCAACATTGGGTTCAACCGTGTCAATTTCAGGTGCTGCATACAATCTTTTAAAATGATCAAACCAGGTAGCTTCATCAAGATAAATCTCCTTGGTTTCCTTCCCTGTTTTGTTCCCTTTGGCCACTAACCTCCAAAAACACAATTGGTCCTTTTGTTTGACAGCTATTAGCAAATCGGACCAATTATCGTCATCCCAAGTTCTCTTAGCTTTCTCTATGGTTTTCCTATATCTTTGCCTAGTATTCTTTAATTCCGACATTGCACCATTTTTTAATGCCAATATTAATTCTTTCTTGGCATTACCACAGTCCTTATCATACCATGAATTAGATTTACTATTGGAGTGTTTTACCTCCCCACTTTTTCTTTTCGATATCCTAGTTACTAACGGGACCAGTAGTGACAAGAAATGGTGATGCAGTCCCAGAAACGAATCATCCACTGATGTTAAATCTACTTGTGAACTAAAAGTATCAAAGGTTACAGCAAATGTTTCGTAGATTTTGGCCCATACCTCCCTGTCCTGTAATATATGTGCCCATTTTAGTGAACGATGGTTGTTTCTGACTATGATATCATCAGGGCTCACATCTAGGCTTTCATTACACCACACAGCAGGAGGAAAAAGCTCCTCAGAAAAAGACATTTGAAGTGGTTGGTGATCACTCTCTATTCTTAGAACTATTTTAAAATCAACTGCATAGGGCCAGATATCGAATTATAGCATTATATAATCTATTTTGCTTCTAGAGTTACCCCTAAGAAATGTGTGAGCCTTTAAAATATCCCAAGGAATACAGCCGTTGCATGCTCTCAAGCCATGCCCTGTCACCAGTCTCAGAATTTGGACCGCTGCCACAGTGCACGGTACTAAATTAATATTGTCCAGTGCAGGAATATTATTGGCACTATCTTCTTCTTCGAATATATTACATAGCCCTGCCGTAGGTTCGTCGTTACAATTTAGATCCCCGCCTATTATTATCCCTGTTTGAGCATCTAATGAATTTAAAATTCTTCTTTTATCAGTGACTCTTTTGATGCTGGTCCAGGTCTGTTGTAGACATTAAATTAGTATAGGACTTTTCCATCCTTAGTTAATATTTTTACTCCAAGTATGTCATAAGAAGTTATGAACTGTTGGATAATTTCAATATCAAGAGTTACTTTCACCCATATTACAAGGCCCCCTGAGGGCCTCCCTCTTGTGGATGGAATGGCATCTACATTAAATGTCTTATAACCTACTCTGTGAGGGGATTCTAAGGCCCAGGTCTCCTGTAAGAGAAAAATGTCGCTCTGATCAATATAATCATTCCACTCTGGGTCGATGACATTCTTACCAAGACCCGCTATGTTCCATGAAATGAGACATAACTCTCTTGGTTTACTAGCTGTTACAACTAAGATAGGTTCTTCTAGTGTGTCTCAAACTGTGTGGTCCACAATACTTGTCATTTCTCCCTCATTTAGTGGCCTTAATACTACAGGTGGATGAATGGGTACGGATCAACCAATATCCCAGTCTATCTCCCCCTGTATCTCCTCCTGATTATCCCTACTTTCTAATGTATGCGGCCCCTCGACATTTAATGCAAGTGCTTGCTTCCCCAATTCCATTTCTTCTATAATTACAGATGCTGCTCCTCTTGATATCTCAAACATTTGTAGTCAATCTACCTACTCCAAGGATGATAGTTCCCTATATCTATTCATGGTCGGTAAGGGAAAACAATCACCCTGCTCGAAACCAATCTTCCCACTAGGTGGCTTGTAGAAATAGCCAAGGGGAAGTGCGTGGATGCAAGTGTCCAACGCCAGAGGCTTTTCATACTTGTTTAACAAATTTTGAACCATGTGTAGATGCCTAAAATTGATAACAATACAATCACCTTGAATATCCTTCGGAGATTCACCCACTCACCCTACCCTTCGGACCATTAAAATATTGTTCAATCTCTGGGGATTGAATTTTTTAAACTTGAATAGCCAGTCAACAGTTTTGTTTCTAAGATTGTACCAGGACTCTTTTTGCTCCCTCTTCAAAGTGGGGACACCAGCTAAGTTCAAAACATATGGACACGCAGCAGATGGTAACTCTAAAATATCTGTATTGGGGATTAAATCAGTTCCTCTTGGGCTGTGTGCTGGCCCCACCAAATTAACACCGCAAACTTCGGTTCGTTGGCCCACTGTTCTACCTTCATCTTCTTTATCCATTTGGTCGGCTCAGACCCTCATATTTCGACCCCCATTAGGCGTGTAAGTACTTGCTTGTTCTGGGTTCTCTCTATCACGACTATCTTTTTTACAGAAACGGTATCAACTCTCACTTCACTTAACTTTTTTGCCCCTTCCTCTAGGGTCCTTTTACCGTTCTCAATTAAAGCACCCAGTTGTATTATAGCCTCATTTAACTGATCTGTTTTTCCTTCTAAAGCCCTAAATTTAGTGTCCATCCATTCATTATTCTGGACCTGAATGACATTTAACTTCGCTTTAAGATTATCAGATATGACTTGCTCTAATGTCTTCACACCCTCACTAAATATTGATGAACAAGAAGGACAGTCACTCTCAGTTTGGGTGCCGATGGTTGCACAAGTGATTCCCTCTTCTTCACGTGCAACTATGCTTCCCTTAGACGCGCTAACTCCTGTCCCTGGGTTCTTTTTGGTTGCACCATTCTTCGAACCACTCCTTTTCACTATCTGAGTTTGTCTTGTTTTTCCCTTTGGTACCCCCCCTTGTTTTATCGCTCGTGATCTTAACAATTATCCTGACATTCTTGTGTCATCCAAGCTGGGGGACCTCGAAACGCTCAATATGGGTGCTACCACATGACTATTTTGATCCACAGAGTTTGATGTTACTGGACCATTTGCACCTATTTGCGTGGGTCTGGTTGGTGTTAATAAACTAATTTGACCATAGGTTGGTAGCCTAGCTGGGTCAAGTGATAGCCTTCTATCTGCTAATTGGATTTCATGCATTAAAATGGACTCAGATCTAGTGATAAAAGCGTCAAGGGTGCCAGTGGCGCCCTTCTTTCTGTTCATATTTGAATTAATGTTTGAAAATGCAAATATATTACCCTAAATCATTGTAACCAATTACAATTTAGCCAGATCCCAAATGTTTAGTCCCCCTTGGTCTCCCCTCGAACTTTAGCAAACGACCACTTACCAAAATGAATAAAAACTCCCAGAGAAATGGCCCAGTCCAGTCTCAAACAGTCACGGACGGGCGAGTGTGGGTCCCGGGCATGCCCGCGCACGCCTCGCGCACGCCCCGCGCATGCCCTGCGCCCTAGCCCCCTTTTGAGCATCTCCCGGCGCTCACGGTGCGGTGCGCGGCGTGTGCACTGCACGTAATGCTGGGGGATGTAGTTTTAGGGCAGGCGGCCAGTGTTGACGGTTCACAGGCACCCCGCGCCTGTTAGCAAGTATGTGGCTCCGTATCCTGGTCTCGATTAAATGTCCCAGGAGTCCCAGAGGTCAGCAATCGAGCTACGTGGCCCCAGCAGCAACAGTAAGTATTTTTTAAATCAGGCTCCCGCCCCAAGGGAGCCCTAGCCACCTTTTGAGGGTCTCCCGGCGATCACGGTGTGGTGTGCGGCGTGCGTGCCGCACGGAATGCTGGGGGATGTCGTTTCAGGGCAGGCGGGCAGTGTTGACGGTTCACAGGCGCCCGTGCCTGTTAGCAAGTATGTGGCTCCGTATCCTGGTCTCGATGAAATGTCCCAGGAGTCCCTGAGGTCAGCAATCGAGCTACGTGGCCCCAGCAGCAACAGTAAGTATTTTTGAAATCAGGCTCCCTGGAAGTTGAGTTTGGCAGTGGTGGGGTCTTTGGTGAGTTAGAGGATGAGCTGGGTGTCGTCAGCATGGGCTACGATGTTGAGGCGTGTTGTTGGACGAAGGCTGCAAGAGGGGCCATGTAGATGTTGAAGAGAGTGGGGCTCAGGGATGAACCCAGTGGGACTTTGCAGGTGATTTTTGTGGGGTCGGAGAGGAAGGGTGGGAGTCTGATCCTTTGGCTTTTTCCGGTTAGGAATGATCAGATCTAGTCCAGGGCTGTTTGTTGTATGCCTGTGTCAATCAATCAATACATAAAACAGAATAAATTGGCTATCATTAGGCTAAAAGCTGCAGCATGAGGCCTGGCGAATATGAGTCTGCTGTCAGAGAATTAGGGAAAGCAGCCCTTCATAAGTCAGCTCTGGCTCACCTCCAAAATGAGTCCGCCTTTTACAGCAAAATCATACAGTTAACATAAGGTGTGCAAAATGATACATGGCTCAACAAATCACAATATAGAATAAAATGTCACAATACCTGATATTATGCCCTAAGTAAACAAGAATTAGTCCTGACTTACACAAATGTAATCGGATTTGGTAGGACAAATCATGTTACACGTAAAAGAATGACATATTTATTAAATTAATGGCCTTACTGACCCTAAGGCAGGAAGAAATTTGAACAGTAACATTTGAAGGAACAGCTTCCTCTGGAACTTACCAAGGGCAGTTGTTGGACGTGGCCCTTTCTGCAGGGTCATCCCCAAACTTTTTACCTTTACCTGCCTGTTTTCTGAACCTGTTTTTTTGTAACTTTTAGAGCTCTGCACACTTGCCCTCTGCTAATCAGGGATAAAGTGCTTGTACTCTCTCCCTTAAACATGGTGAAATTGGCTTGCACCCAATTGCCATATTTTTTTCACATATTAGTGTCTAGTAAAGTGCTATTACATGTACCCAGGGCCTGTGAATTAAATGCTATTTGTGAGCAAGCAGCACTGATTGTGCCACCCACTTACGTAGTCTTTTAAACATATCTCTGGCTTGCCATTGCAGCCTGTGTGTGCAGTTTTAAACTGTTATTTTGGCATGGCAAAATAAATCATTTGACAGGGATAACCCCTCCTGTTTAATACATATAAATCACCACTAAGGTAGGCTCTATACTCCCAAAGGGCAAGTTGCAGTATATTTAAAAAAGTTAGAAATATACTTATGAATTTTCCATGTCGTGGTAGTAAAAAACTCTTGAATTCCTTTTGCACTACCGCAAGGCCTGCCTCTCCCTTAGGATAACATTGTGTAAACTTATTATATATAATAAGTGATAACTTTCAATGGGGAGCAGGTGTAAACTGCAAGTTTGGTGTCTAAAGAATTGCAATTTAAAGTCATCTTTAATGGTAAAGTTGGATTTTAAGTCACAATTCTGAATATGCCACTCTTAGAAAGTAAAAATCAAACATTCACCCCCAGTCACAGATCTGGGTTAGTTCCATCAATTGTTTTGCATGACACACCATTCCATTTTGGACCCAGCCATATGTAAATCAGTCTTGACCCTGCTACCCATTGGAGTAGTGCAGCCTGAACTGCCAGGCCAGGTCCTCCCTGGACCAGAAACAAGCATCCTGGGACCGGTCTTGGGTATCACCCCTGATCATTCAGGCTAGACTGAATATGGTGGCATAGCGAGCACCAGATTCATGTCTGGGCATACCTTTCCAATTTAGGGAGATAGATCCAAAAAGAAAAGATGATGGATAGCATGCTGAAGAAATCAAACATTCCCCGTCACAGCCTGGCTTGAACCCATCATTTTTTTGCACACCATGCCATTCCCGTTAGACCCAACTATATGCAAATCAGTCTTGATCCTGCTCCCCATGAGAACATTCCAGCCCAAACTGCCAGGCCAGGGCCTCCCTGAACTAGAAACAAGCATCCTGGGACCGGTTTTGGTGTATCACCTCTCATCAGCCAGGGTAGCCAGAATCTGGTTGCATTGTGAGCACGGGGCCCACATGTGGGCATAACTATCCCACTTATGATGACAAACACCTAAAGAACAGATGATGGACGGAAATCTTAACAAATCAAACATTCACCCTCAGTACAGATCTGGGTTAAATCCATCCTTTTTTCGCGCCACGCCATTCCAATTTAGACCCAGCCATATGCAAATAATTATTCACCCTGCTCCCCATGGGAACAGTCCAGCCCAAAATGCCAAGCCTTGTCTTCCCTGGACTAGAAACAAGAATTATGGGACCAGTTTAGAGGTATCACCCCTCATTAGCTAGGCTAGCCTGAATCTGGTGGCAAGGGTATGTCCAGACATGGGTCCGTTGCTCACTGTGCCACTGGATTGAAGCTAGCCTCGCTCCATCGAGAGGGGGACAAGTTTGGGTGCCTATTGGCCTGGATTTTCTAAAGGGAAAACACCCATCCACCAATTACACACTTGATTACCCCAGAAGGCAATAGCATCACTACTAGACTTTTCGCATGCACCTACAGGGAGTCTACACCGTGGATCCAACCTTAGTCACCCACACATACAGGCCCTTTTTAAAGCGCTTCTATATCCCTAGGCTATAGGTGGCTTCGACTGAAGCCCTGGATGAGCAATTGAATTTGGAGGAGATCAGAACAGCCCTGAGCTCACTCCAATGATCTAGGGCATTTGGGACCGACAGTATCCCGTTCAAATTCTACCAAGCATATTCGGCCAACCTTAGCGCACGGACTAATGGAGGTCTTTCTCAAGGCCATGGAGGCATGGATATTGCCGCCTCCCATACAGGAAGGAGAGATCTGTATAATACTCAAGCCGGGGGGAGCTGTGAAAAACCCGGACACTTATAGACCACTCACAATGATCAACACAGATATTAAGGTGCTATGCAAAGTACTGACCTTTCGCTTGACACCATATATGGAACACTTGGTCCATGAGTGCCAGTGCTCTTTTATAGCGGGGCGTAGTACTGACACAAATCTCCGACGCTTATCCCATGTCTTATATGAGGTCCAACATTGTGATAATGAACTGGCACTGGTTGCAATCGATCTAGAGGAAACTTTTGACACAGTGGACTGAGGCTACCTTTACGAGGTGCTGTGGCTTATGGGCATTGGCCCATGTTACTGTAAATAAATCTGGCTACTTTATTCAGAACCAACAGCAAGAGTGCGCATTGGAAAATGCTGCTTGGAACCCTGGCAGCTGGGCCGTGGTACATGGCAGGGCTGCCCATTGTCACCACTATTGTTCGCACTTGCAAGCCTTTGGCGATATGGGTGCATAGGTAATTGAGTGCCATTTATATACTTCTGTGTGGGACCCCACACATTATTTTGCACTACAGCGTTGACATCCTGTTTCATTGTTCCTCCCCATCAAGCCTTGCCAAAACTGCAATGAATGCTGGATGATTTTGATAAGATCTCAGGCCTTCGCCTCGACATCATAATCGGTCGGTCGGAAACCCTGTCTGTAGAGGTGCAGGATTTGGCTCTGACATACACGAATACTCTGAGAGTGAGTCAGAACCGATGCGGAACAACAGCACAGTTTCCTTTCTGACCGCGCTCATAGTAATCGTCGGGTAGATTGTAAACCGACCGAGTCAGTTGGAAGAATTCCGACATGGTCTAGTAGATTCCGACTGTCAGGTAGAAACTTGCCGCCAGACATTGTAATGAGGCCCTAAGTCCAAAGATAGAAATCTTCACCGGGAGAAAGCACTAAATGTATCCGGCCAGCAAGGGACCTTCTTTGAGCGCAAAATTCTAATTTCTCCTGCTAAAACCTTCTCCTCCAAAAGGCAACAGCTTCACAGGGAACTCGTCCAGCTTCTACTTGACGTTGTGGAACCTTTTTTAGCCACATTATGTTGCCTTGCTCCGCAGAAGAATTTGTATTTCCATTTTACAGAGTAAATTGAAAGGTAAAAAGTCTGACCAGGCGGAAGCTGGTTTCTGTATCTGACCCATGCTCCATCGTGGTTGGCCTGCATCTAGGTACCTAGGTATCAATCAAATTCAAGCAGATGACCATGTTTGGTGCTTGCTGCTTTTTGGCTCTGTTTTTATATTTCAAAATTTTAAATGCATAACTCTGATTTACCTTACTGAGTTTTTGTTGCTTTAACGTTGTTTTATTTATATGAACGCAGTTTATTTGCTCTAAATTGTTTTGGAATTGTTTTTGCGTAGAGTTTTCACTTCATTATTGTTTGGTACTGCATAAATACTCTACACAGTGCCTTCTCTGTGACATATATACACATTAAGCAAAATAAATAATTGATGGATGGAATGCTGGACAATGCAAACATTCACCCCCAGTCACAATGATCTGGGTTTAATCCATCAGTCTTTTGCTCACCACACCACCCCAGTTTGGACCCAGGCATATGCAAGTCAGTCTTGACCCTGTTCCTTGTGGGAACATTCTAGCCCAAATTGCCAAGCCAGGTCTTCCCTGGACCGGAAACAAGCATCCTTGGACAGGTTTCAGGGCATCACACTTCATCATCCAGTCTAGCTTGAATCCAGTGATGTTGTGAGCACGGGACCTACGACTGGCAATATCCCATCCCACTTAGGGTGACATATGCAAAAGAAATAATTGATGGATGGAATGCTGGACAATGCAAACATTCATCCCCAGTCACAATGATCTGGGTTTAATCCATTATTCTTTTGCTCACCACACCACCCCAGTTTGGACACAGCCACATGCAAATCAGTCTTGAATCTGTTCCTTGCTGGAACAGTCTAGCCCGAATTGCCAAGCCAAGTCCTCCCTGGACAGGAAACAAGCATCCTGGGACCAGTTTCAGGGCATCACCCTTCATCAGCCAGGCTAGCTTGAAAACAGTGGTGTTGTGAGCATGGGACCCACGACTGACAATACCCTTCCCACTTAGGTCGACATATGCAAAAGAAACAATTGATGGATGGAATGCAGGACAATGCAAACATTCACCCCGAGTCACAATGATCTGGGTTTAATCCATCATACTGTTGCTCACCACACCACCCAGTTTGGACCCAGCCATATGCAAATCAGTCTTGACCCTGTTGCTTGTGGGAACAGTCTAGCCTGAATTGCCAAGCCAGGTTCTCCCTGGACGGGAAACAAGCATCCTGGGACCGGGTTCAGGGCATCACCTTTAATCAGCCAGGCTAGCTTGAATCCAGTGGTGTTGTGAGTACGGGACCCACGACTGGGCACATGGTCAAGACTGATTTGCATTTGGCTGGATTCAATCTGGAATGGCATGGTGAACAAAAGAAACGATGGATTTAGGCCCAGATCTCTGTACTGGGGTGAATGTATGACATTGTTCTGCATTCTGTCCATCAATTGCTGTTTTTGCATTTGTCACCCCGAGTGGGATGGGTATGCCCAGACATGGGTCCGGGGCTCTCCATGCCACTGGAGTCAAGCTATCCTGGCTGAAGAAGAGTGCAACCCCGAAAACGGTCCTAGGATGCTTGTTTCCAGTCCAGGGAGGGCCTGGCCTTGCAGTTAGGGCTGGACTGTTCCCATTGAGCACAGGGTTAAGACAGATTTGCATATGGCTCGGTTCAAACTGGAATGGCATGGTGAGCAAAAAACGATGGATTTAGGCCCAGATCTCTGTACTGGGGTGGATGTATGACATTTGCTACATTCTGTCCATCAATTGCTGTTTTTGCATTTGTCACCCCGAGTGGGACGGGTACGACCAGACGTTGGTCCTGTGCTCTCCATGCCACTGGAGTTAAGCTATCCTAGCTGAAGAAGAGTGAAAGCCCAAAAACGGTCCTAAGATGCTTGTTTCCAGTCCAGGAAGGACCTGGCCTGGCAGATTTGACTGGACTGTTCCCATTGGGCACAGGGTCAAGACTGATTTGTATATGGCTGGGTTCAAACAGGAATGGCACGGTGAGCAAAAAAACAATGGGTTTTGGACCAGATCTCTGTACTGGGGTGAATGTATGACCTTGTTCTGCATTCTGTCCATCAATTGTTGTGTTGGCATTTGTCACCCCAAGTGGGATGGGTATACCCAGATGTGGGTCCTGTGCTCTCCATGCCACTGGAGTCAAGCTATCCTGGCTGAAGATGGGTGAAACCCAGAAACCGGTCCTAGGATGCTTATTTCCTTTGGGCACAGGGTCAAGCCTGATTTGCATATGGCTGGGTTCAAACTGGAATGGCATGGTGAGCAAAAAAGGCCCAGTTCTCTGTACTGGGGTGAAAGTATGACATTGTTCGGCATTATGACCATCAATTGTTGTTTTTGCATATACACATACTTTAGCATTGACCCTGAACCTTAACCTTTATACTTAACCCATCCAATCCATACCCATGACCACAGTCCTACCTTTAAAACTTACCTGACATTTTCCAATTAACTTGCCATTTCAAAGAAACCTAATCATACCTCAATCAGTGATCCTTTTCTCATTCTAGAATCATAAATAATAATGATAAAATATGATTTTAAGAAGTTTAACTGACCGTCTTCAATACTAGAGAAACAAAACTAAATATCCACGTCTCTTCATTATTTTTTTATTTGCGCAAATTTCCTTCATAAATATGTCATTATTTCTACATAGGGGTACGTATAACATCGTCATTCTAGTGTTTGTTTAGTTTTCATTTATATAACACTTACTACCCCTGAAGCAGGGAGCTCAAAGTTAGTGTCAGTCCTTTTAGTTATTGGGGGTTAGTTCAGCAGGCTCATTATATGCATTCTCCTGTGAAACGTCACAAGTTGTAGATGCCGCTCTATCCATTTGAAAAACAAACAAACGTAGAGGGGACAATAAATTACAAAGCATAACGCAAACCTTCTATTTTTGCATTTATATAGCGCTTACTAACCCTGATGAATGAGTAAAGAATGTTAAATAATATCAAACTGATTAAAGTAAAGCAGAAATAGGTTTGTCAACAACATATATAAAATCAATTCTCCCCAAAGAGTTCAAAAACGATCTGCAATTTCTCTTCAGAAACTATAAATATTATCCTATACTTGGGTAAGTTTGACGAGCCCAGCAGATTTCCCTTCTCAGGGGAGCCTCGAGGGAGGGACAGCTTCGGCCTACATCCCCTTCATATCTCGGCTCCACTCCCCACTATGGCGATGGGCATTTGTGAAGGTCTTATCGTGAGCAGAGCGGTCCCCGCTGCTTCTGCTTTGCTGTTTAACTATGTGTGAAAATGATATAATGCCGCGATGATAAGCATCGCATCACCTTCCAGAAAGATGTGAGGAGTGTATTAGCATGTGCTCGAGTGATTGAAGCTGCTTTCACACGGCTATTCAGTCATATGACAATGCGCGTTTGTTGTGACATGATAAAACATTACCTTATCAGGATTCCTCTTGATTTATACTCATCTATAAAGATCCAAAGACAGGGGAGTGTGTCATGTTTCCACCCAAACTGCATGAGGCTTTTTTTTCCTGAATTGATCCCTAAGGGCATTATTTAGGCAGAAGGATTGCATGTTCACGTGTCAAAAACATGATTATATCGCTTGTTAAACTTCTGCTTAACAGGCGCTGCAGTTCTTTGCTCGATGACAAAATGGCCTTACCAATGGAGCATAGGCAAGCGGCATGTAAATAAAGAAGACGGATATGGCGTGCTGTGCGCGCAGACCACCCAAACAATTACAAAATGGCGGATTCCACCGCTATTCCTTAAGGGAAGAGACACACACGTTTAGACGATATCATAATGTGTGGCTACCAGAGTAGAGGGGTGCACATTTTCTCGGTGGCAGTGCTGTTTTGACATTCTTCAAGGCAAACAACACATTAATCCTGGCTTTCATAAATATTCACGTTCTGCCTCATATCCTGCCTACGTTTGGGATGAGGGTTTGGGAGTATTCGGATCATAGAAATCATTCCCCTTAAAGCAAAAGCTTTGTAATTTAAAAAACTGTATTACTATGAAAGTGGGGTACTCTGGAGGAAAGGTAATCTCAGCGATGTGGTTGAAATGTTCCCCTATTTACTGCATCTGAAAATGCGCTCTACTGGAAACACACAAACAAACACAATTTCTTATGGTAAGTATTTCCACGGTTTATAAATTAATATAATATCACATTAATAATTGCGATGCCGAAACGATTGGCTTAAATGAAAATTGCATTCTTTCTTTTCCAATAATTTTTCAAATATGCCATATGAAAAAATGTTTAATGCCGTGCAATCAAAATGCAATATTCTACTACAATCTAGAAGGAGCACAGGATATCTTTGTGCAACTATTAGAGACTCAACTAAAATTAAAGGATCTCCATCGCACTTAATTAAACCCCCTTGTTCTCATATCTGATCCAGTTGGGCCTGGAATGGAGGATTCTGCCTAATCCTCCACTGACTCAATACTGGTCCCATCTCCTGAGGAAACACAGATTGTGCACTAATAAGTATTGAAGTAAAGCAGTGATTAAAGACACACGAATCCCGCTAGGGGTAAATTGCGCCACGTACCATTAAACCCATGCTTAGCAGATCTCGCTGCCTTGGAGGTGTGCACAGGCCCTCTGATATTCTGAACATTTCCTCGTTTTAGTCACATTCTGGGTAATATTTATTAATGAGCTGCTTGAAATGAACCTGCAATGTTATTACACCCCTTAAAACTTCCCCAAACACTTGCGCACAGTTCTAGAATTTAAAACAGCGTTTGTCTTCCATCCTCTCTGTGTTGTATGCCTTTCAAACATAGTTATTTGAACTTAACAAAACAAAACACAAAGCATAGGTAATATCTTTTTTTAGTAAAACCGTCTCTCTACCTGCACGTGGCAAGCTTAGGATAAGGTATTCCACATGCTGATCCGGTAAACTGAAACATATTTGGAAAGATTCAGTCAGAAGTGAATTGTAGTTCCCGGATAATTGTGTCATCACTTCTCCTTTACTGTAAGTATGAATTGGCTAGCTGTTAGCTAGTTGGCATAGATATTGTCTTTCCTCCAATTATAATTAAGACTTTCTTATTTCCAGCGTAGTACTGGAATTAGAGACAAAGGCCTCTTTCTGACTTTCTCCTCAAAACCTCCATTTTCGAGGTCTAATCTCTTTTAACAGCTAAATAAACAGGTACACTATATTCAGTTCCATGTAAATGACATTCAAGAGTGCGGTCTGTTTAGAATATGGGGAGGTATATGCGACGACTTCATCAATTTAAAATAGCCTTAGTTGTAATTCACGGTTCCCCACTAATTGTCTGGAAAGTAGTTCAAACAAAAGCTTTGTTCTTTCTGCTCTTTTCAGAGACAGAAGATTGAATAAGGCATCTGAATAAAAATGTGCATTACAGTCTTCTTTAATATTTAAGCATGACATTCATTGATTTGTTTCTTGTTTTCTGCAAACCTTGACAACATGATAAAATAAATCACAGCAAGAAAATATAGTGGTAACATCTTTTATGGACTTCACACAGTCATCAATCTCAAGCTGTGAGTGAATTATCAGTACAGCAAAAAGATCTATGCTTCAAGAGCTCCAATGGCATTCTAGCTGGAGGTTTTTCGCAAGCAAACTCAAGGCGAGTGACTGATAAGCATCATTATTGTTCTCTGAGAATCTGGTTTATAGTGTGTTGTGGAGGTGTTGGCATATATGTTTCAGAAGGAAAGGTTTGATCAATTCTAAGTAGACATCTACTAACATATAAAAAAAAATAACAAGAGTTCCTGCTGAGCAGTATTAAAGTACCTATCACACCATGTCAGCATGACAGGCCCCATGTTGAGCCTTTGGTTATATTTAATGTAGAATTAACCTTTTTAATGCACCATATTGCACATGCTGCATGAACCAAACAATATGTATTTAAACTGAGAAAACAACTCTTTATTTGTATTTAGATATGCAGCAGAATGGTCCTAAGAAGCAGAGATGCAATAAAACCATAAGCCCTTGTAGTTTCATACATTTGTGGAACAGTGGGACATACATTGCAAAGCAATACAAATGAGAAATTTTTATAGTGCATCTAATGAGAATACCTCGAAGTGTTTTACAAATATGTAAATTATGCAAATTATTTATTAAAAGCAATTGAAAAAAATTAAGTCTGCATTAAATGCCCTTCTTTTATAAATAGACCCGGAAACATCTGCATTTAACCGCTAATGTAGATCTACAATTGCGTACCTCCAATGCATAATAGCAAACGTTAGTGCGGCCAATTTACATATTTCTGTTACAAGATTTCCCAGCATAATTATCAATGGACAATTTGACCCATTACCAAACTGATACCACCGAAAGTGGGTGCATAGACGTTGCATACCTAATTAAGCCAGAATGAGGCTTTCTCTATTTTGGTTGGATGCTGTACCATGAACTAGAAAAAAGCAAATATAAGTATTTCTCCTGACAGCATGGGCCCAGCCGAAGCTTACAAAAGGTTAAAATAACCTAATGTATGGAAGCCCGAAGTTCTCAATGTTTATTAGAGTGAGGTCATGTAATATACATCTATTGATAAATGTAGCTAGTGAAAGCAAACACTGAGGAACATCAAAGCTCAAAGCCACAACAGCTGTATCATGAATGATTCCTTTCTCAACTTTCATTTGGCAATGTACCTATCGACTAAGCAGGTTAACCCTCCAAACCTCTGACACTTGACCTCCCGGTTTCCAAATATTTTATTATGCAACCAACGCCTCACATATATCTTAATTATTGGTCTACTTTTAACATGAAAATCTTCTTGCTTTCCCTGTGTTTACAAACTGACATAGGTTTTGGAAAAATGACAATATTTTTTGATAGTGGTGGTTGGTGCTGAAAACTTGTTTTCCCTTGAGTCATTGGTTCACTGTGAAACTGCTGTCCTTGCTTTTAAATTATGTTGGCAATATATTTCTTATTGATACAACTCGTTAGACCTGACATCCTTGGCCTGTTTTCCCCCCAACTTTTTGCCTTCAATCATCCCGTTTTTATTGATCCTGTGTTTGTAGGCCTCAGGACTTATCAAACTTAACCACTGCTATGCAGTGCTATAGTGCTTGTGCTCACTCCCTAAAACATGGTATCATTGGATTCCACCCAATTTGTACATTTAATGTACTTGTAAGTCTCGAATAAACACAGGGCCTATAAATTAAATGCTACTAGGGGACCTGCAGTACTTAATGTGGCATCCTTTTATGTAGTCTTTTTAAACCTATATCAGGTCTGCCATTGTAGCCTTTGTGAACTTTTAAACTGCCATTTTCACCTAGCAAAAGAAACTTTTTGCCAGGCCCAAGGCTTCCTTTTTAAAACATATAAGACCCCCCCCCCCCCAAGGACAGACCCTACACACAAGGTTGGGTGCAGTGTATTAAAATAATTGGTCATGTAACATGTACTTTTAAGTTTTACATGTCAAGGTAGTGAAAAACGTAAATTCATGTTTCTCTAATACAAAGCCTGCTTCCCCCATAGGATGACATTGGGTTACCTTTTTACATTAAATAGATGATAATGTTCAATTGGGGGCAGGTAGGAATGTCATAGTTTGCTGTCTATATAATTGTATTATAAAACCCTCTTTAATGGTAAAGTCGGATTTTAAGTCACAATCCTGTAAGTTAGTTTAAAAAAGTTGTCATTTTCTTGTCCTGAACATTTGAATCCTGTAGCCTGCATTCTGGGTCACATGACTAGGTTGTTCTCTGTGTATTACTTCCAGTCAGTGAGACAAAGGGGGAATAGGTGTTGGCAGGAAAAATATCTCTGATTTGATTGGAGGTGTGGAGCTGTCACCTACCACACTTGCACATCACAAAAACTCTGCCTCAGCAAACTAACAAAGGGCTTCATACACCAGTCTTTTGAGCCTCAGACAAACTGGGACCAGGGCAGGGAGGCAGGAAATTCCAAACACCACTGTAAGGGGTGGGATCAAGAAGCTTCTCCTACTTCAAAGTTGGCACCAAATATAAATATTGGACCCTCAGACACAACTCTTCAGTTCACATCTGGAACACGTCCACAGGGAAGACTTGGAAGAAGGACTGCTGTGATACTCTCCTGCAAGAAGGACTGCTACTCTGCTGCCCTGCTGCCTGAATGAGTAGGACTGGACCTGGATTGTGAACCCAATATCACCATGTGCTAGTTTGCTAGCCTCCTGATTAGAGCTTCAAGGACAGAAAAGGCTCCAACCACCTTGAACTCTGAACCTGGGCTCTGCCTGCTGTGAGCCTTTTCCCCCAACTGGTGCTACCCCAGTCTTGGACCCTTGAAAGTCGACCTTTTGGTACTCTGTCAGCTCTGCTGTGGTCATTTGGGTAGAACTGAAGCAGCGAGATGCATCTGCTCGCAGATCTCCATTGGAACTGCCACTGAACGATGCATCTCAGATGCAGGACCGTGCAGCTCTTCGGAACCACAACTGCACAACGCCTCCTTGATACAGGACCTGGAATCACAGCCCGCAACTCATTTGTACCACCACTGCACAACTCTTCCTCAACTCATGCAGGATCTCACATTGCAGCCCCTCAGCTCCCAGGAATCGTTTCTACGTTATGCATCCTCGACAAAGGACCTTGCACCACAGCTCGCACTCCATCAGAACCACCGCTGCGTGACACATCCTTCATGTGGAATCTGCCAACACGCTGCACCCCAGATTTAAGGTTCTTTGTTTAGAAGGCCTAACTTGGTCCCTAGAATTCAGCGAACACACCACCACAGTCGGCCTGAACTTGTGACTTTGTCCCCAGTCCAGCATGACTAGATAACCACAGTTGGCAATTTGTGCTTTTAAACAGTATTTTTACTTAAGTCTTCTTAATTAAATATCTCCTGTGCTCCCATTTGGATTTTCAGTGTTTTGATGTCAATTATTTGAAGTCATATCATTTATTATCTTTCACTCAATTTTTCTTGTGTTGTGTTTCCACTTAATAACTGTTTGTGGGCTGCATACATGCTCTACAGATTGCCTCTAAGTTAAGCCTGACTGATTTTGTGGCAAGCTACCAGAGCCTTAAGCATAGGTTAATTTAGGGGTTTGCTTATGTTGTACTCTGATGGAAATTGAGGCTACTGTTTGAACAGGTTTCCACCCCCTTAACCAGTAACACAATTTCCTACACAATTTAAAAGGACAAAAATACTAAATATAAAGGAAACACAAAACACACAAGCAAAAAAACTTAGTGAACTCCAAATACTAAAGGTAGTATTTCTGATAAGTTTGAAAGAGAAAAACATCACAACTTCTCACAGCCTTGAGTATAACATCAACTATAACCTTTATAATCCTTAATGTGTGACATGTTTGCTATGTTGGATCTTAATCTTTTGAAATCACAGGGTTTACACCGGCACAGCCTCAGCTGGCACTTGTTGGAAAAATTCTTGATTTGGCGGTCTCCTTCAAAGGACCACCATGTCATAATGACTGTAGTCTCCCTTATTAAGGCTGGGATGATTGTCACTCATTTTCCCTACCCGGGACCAGCATGTGAGAAGTGACATTACCAGGAGTGGAAATTACACACGTACCCCCCACACAAACAAAGAACAAATTCCCCATGCAGCAGGTCTATTGTATTTATTTTCGTATTTTGAATATAAATTTACCCTTTTGGAGTTTGTTTTTATAACACAAACACATTGATCAGCAGGTACACCAAATATGGCCTCCACTCAACAACAAATAAACATTTTAACAGGGATATCTAAATATGGTAAGATGTCCTCTGTCTCAGAAGTTGAGACCATAGCCCCTGCTGACCCGGAGGACTACATTTGAGGGTCTAAATTACCATTATAGTGGAATATGACATCTAGGATGATCCCTGCAAAAATTGGATCCTATTTTTTTTACCATTCTTGAGGAAGGGGCATCATTAATCATACATCTGCTTTTGATGATGAAACATTGTGTCAAATGTAGTTTCATGTGATATATAGTGCTCTGCTACCTCTGTGTCTGGTTTGAATAAAGCAAACGCTTTAAGATAAATGAATGAATGAATAAGTATATATTCCACTTCTATTTGATAGGTGGACAGTGACCCAGTTCTATCTGCATCTTTTAGTCCTTTCGTGTACCTGTTGGGACCATCTTCGTAATCATCCTTGTCTTTTCACTAAAGAGTCTACTTTGTTGATCACAGTTTTAGACTACAGTTCAGTGCAGGCAGCAGAACCTGCCCTTGGAATATTATATACAATATCAATGTACTCACAGGCAAAGAAGTCATGGAGATATTATACAATACAATCGTTGGTGAACAACTACATGTCTATTAAAAAATGCAACACCAAAATGAACTATGAACATCTTTAATGTCAAATAAGACAACTGTTATTTAAGTCAATAAATATAAAACGTTTGCACGTGTTCAAGACCAGATGTTTTTTTAATACAGCCTAATAACTACACCTCCTCAAGGATTTCAAGGAAAAAATAGATGTTCTATATGTATTTCCTATTTTGCTTAACAAACATGTTAATTGGACAAAAACAAACCACACTTCCCAAAATGACATCAAAGAGTAGGAAACAATAAATCACAAATCTGGGACTGGCTTTGATGCTACTTTCCCCATCTGGTGTTGCAGGGAAATACACAAAACCGTATTGCCATAGCTTGATTTCATTAATAGTTGTGGATTACTCCTGGGATTTTCAAGAGTGTGCCACAATTGTTCAGAGACAAACCTTCGTGACTTGGTACCCCTTTTTGTCATGAAATTGTATGATCATCAGATGTGATGTCAAGGAATTGTGCTGAAGAGCTAAAACAGTGAATGCCACCCTTTTTGTTCATGCTTGAAGCAACATTAGGTTTCACAAATCTTATAAAACAAAGGGGCATATTACCAACAACTAGCGATAATTATCGCTATTTTGGTTTAGCGGCGATATTTTTATCGCCGAGCTGCGGCAATTTTTATCGCTTAGGAGCCTTGATATTATCAAGGTTTATCTCCTAAGCGATAAAAATCGGCCGAGATGCATGAATATCGCTGAAAAGTCAGCGATATTCATGCATTACCGAGCTAATGCTCTTAGCCATGTTATCCACCTACCATTGGATAACATGGCTAAGAACTGCTCAGGGGCAGGTGTTAGCTTTTGGAGATATTCACGCTTAGCACGAATATCTCCAAAAGTTGGTAATAGGAGATAGCGATGTTAGCGACTGTTTCCAGCCGCTAACATCTTGGCACGCCCACTTTGCATGTCATTAGTGATAAATATCACTGACATGCAAAGCGGGGCCCAAGATGGCCGCTATCTCCTACTAGCTGTCGCTAACTGGTGTTAGCGACAGCTAGGTAATAGGGAGATAATTTTATCTCCGCTTTCTTGGCTTTTAAAGCCAAAAAAGCGGAGATAAACCCCCTTGATAATATGCCCCACAGTTCTCTGAGTGGACAACAAAAAAGTTCATACTTTGAGCCTGGAATCAGAAAATCCTATGAATTCAAGTTGCTTGCACCTATCTGAAAAGTAAAAAAGCACCCTAGGTTTGGTCTGCCGACAATAAGTAAGTCATTTTGGTTGACAGCAGTCAAACAGAATGGTTAAACCATTGGGATGAATCCCGATTAGCTCAGACAATGACAAATCAGATGGTTGTTGTATCATAAATTTGCGGATTTTTTACAATTTCGCGGTACGCGTATTGCGCGAATTTGCCCAAAATTCCGCAAATTCGCAAGTTGCGAATTATTTTGCTTGGTTGCGCTTGAAAAATACAATATCGAGCGCGCGGCATTGATTTACCGTGATTCTGAGTCCGCCGAGTTGTTTTTCTCCCGGTTTGCGTGTGCTGCCCCATTTTGGATCTTGCTGCGTGATCGCGCGTGAGTTTTTCGACCGCAATTACGTCATCGCGGTTTGCCATCTTGCACAGCGAGAGTTTTACAACGCGAGTACGTCATAAGGGTCCGCGATCACCCATCGAGGAAGAGTAAACAATGCCGAACACGTAGATGCGGCGCGCAGCTGACATCCGGTGGGAGAGTTGAAAAGCCCGCAGGCAGCGTAAACCTTCTTAAAATCATGATTTTGATCATAATAACTCCTCAGATTGAGATTTGTCTGCACTTTTTGGACTTCACTTTTGGATTTGAGATTTTACAAGTAAGTTGGTGTTGTTTGTTTGGGGCATTGCAGTTGCTGCAACTACAATTTTAAAACTTTTTCAACTTAAAAAAATATATATTGTGGGCAGCCTCAGTATCCAGTAGGCCCGGGGTTTGTCATGGGTGCATGATACAAGTGTTTCTGTGAGTTATGTTGAACTTAAATCTCATTTATGTCATTGAATTTCAGCTCACTATCTGTGGATTTCTATTTTTTTATTTTGGGATGCCTGTAAAGCCACACTAGCCAGTAGGCCCAGTGGTAGTGACTGAGTGGTGCATGGGCCAATTCTTTCTGTGGGGTGTCTTGAATTTAAACATCATTGAGGGCATGGGTGGCATTGGATTGGGGTGACTTTTTTGTGTTTTTCGACTTTTTGGGGTGGTGTTGGGGCCTGGCCATGTGGGTGGGGGCCATTTTGAGGCCTGGTCCAGGCAGGGCCTGGCCATGTGCTGGGGGTCAAGGGGCCATTTTGAAGCCAGGCAGTGTGCTCGGTCCTGCACCCAGGTTGCCTTGCTTTTATCCATTAGGCCCAGTGGGAGTGAGTGGTGCATGGGCCAAGTCTTTTTGTGGGGTGTCTTGACTTTATACATTATTGAGGGCATGGATGGCATTGGATTGTGGTGATTTTTGTGTGTTTTTTTACTATTTGGGGTGGTATTGGGGCCTGGCCATGTGGGTGGGGGCCATTTTGAGGCCTGGTCGAGGCAGGGCCTGGCCATATAGCTGGGGGTCAAGGGCCCATTTTGAATCCAGGCAGTGTGCTCTGAGCCATAGGCCTGCACCCAGTCTGCCCTGCTTTTACCCATTATGCCCAGGGGTAGTGAGTGGTGCATGTAGCAAGGCTTTGTGTGGGGCCTCTTGAATTTAAACATCATTGAGGGCATGGATGGCATTGGATTGTGGTGATTTTTGTGCGTTTTTCGATTTTTGTGATGTTTAACTGATGTTCCTCTGGCTTCTATTGCTTTTAGGTGCTCAAGAGAACCACCAGTGCCAGGAAGAAGTCCTGCAGTGGTGTGTGCAGCACAACATCACATGACGTCACCTGTGGCCACAGACAAGACAACTCTGCAACTCGTGCAACTGCGGCCTGCTGTTCTGACATCTGAAGAAGATGGCCCCAAAGAAAGGTGGCCGTAGCGCCTCAGCGAAAAAAGTTGCCAGTGCCACTGCCAGTAAGAAGGAGCAGAAGAAGCAAATGGCACCACCTACCAAGGAGACTGGTGTGCCCACCGACACTTTTTTGGAAAAAAAACACGCCTGAAGCAGCAGCGGTGTCCGCCGGGGACCAAGCTGGAAGCAGCACCTCCGCTTCATTGGGCTCAGTGCCACCACGCCAAGTTAGGTCCAAGACCATGAGTGCTGCTGCGGCAGCCACTTTGGTTGTTCAATCACTATCGACCAGTGATGTTGGCTCATCACAAGAAAGTACCATCCAATCAACGCCGGGTGTAACTCAGCTGACGAGTGTTCAACAACCACAGCCGCAACGACAACCACAGGTGCAACTAGTACAAGCGCAAGTACATGGGCAAGGAGAGGCACAAGTACATGCGCAAGGAGAGGCGCAAGTACATGCGCAAGGAGAGGCGCAAGTAGAGGCGCATCGAGAGGCGCAACTAGAGGCGCATGGAGCGGCACAACTGCCCACAATGCTTGTTCCTCCAGAAGCAGGGGCAGATCAGGAAATCGAGATTGAAGCAGAGGTATCATGCGAGGAAGCCACTCCTCCTGATGTTGATCCATTGTCTTCCACACCACCAGCAAGAAAAAGGTCAAGGAGGGCTACTACTACTACAAGTTCTTCTTCAAGCCCCCTTCATTCTGATGACCTTGATCCTGATTGGAACCCACAAATGCAGTCTGAGAGTGAGATACGCCATGAGCCGACAAAGGTAGCTAAGCCTAAAAGGAAGGTTCCCACAAGGCTTCGACTTATGGGTGATGACGACGAACAAGAAGTGGTGTCTTCTGCTGCTGATGAACAGTCTGACGATGACCCAGTCATCACAGACATCACTCCAGTCACAGCGGGCATGCAGCAGACAAACATTTTCACCCTATCCCAAAAGGCTGCTGAGCAGGATGTGGGCGGCGTGGCACTGGTACCACCACCAACGCAGTTCACTACAACACCAAAATGACCTACAGCTTCCATATTTTCTCGTCAGAAGGGCCGGCAGGGACCTCCATCCAGCTCGACCTCCATTACCTCAAGTAGTCGTGCTGTAAGTGAACAACAGAAACAAATTCAGCCACGCCCATCCTCCACTTCATCTGGCATTGAAAGTCAAAGTAGCACCTCCACCACCAGCAGACATCTCCAGTCCCCAGCTTGGGACTTCTTTACTGTTAGCCAAAAGGCGGAAAACATGGTCATTTGTTCGATTTGTAGACAAGCAGTTAGTCGGGGTAAGCTTGGTACCAACTATGGCACCGGAGGCCAGAGAGGTCATCTAAAAAAACACCACATTATCCAGTGGGAGGTGTACCTAAGGAAGATCTGGGAAGCCAAAAGTACAAATCCAAAGGTAGACATTGATATTGCATCTGATGATGACGAGGGGCTGATCGTGCAGGGGGGAAGTCAAGAACCGACCGACACTTTTTCTGGTACACCCAGTACCCCTGGCAGCAGCACTGCAGTGGTAGCGCCCACACCCTCTACCCCTGCAACATGTATGAGGCACACTAAGAGTCTGGGACAGACACCAATGCAAAAAACTAAATCAATGAGCCTAACTGGTGTGAAGTCTGCATCATCATCATCATCACGTAAAAATGGTCCAGCCCACCATTAGCAGCATGTTTTGGTCGGATGCGCCATTTGAACGCAACCCCCCAACGGTACGTCTGTATACCGCAAAGCTGGCTAAAATGCTAGTGCTGGACCTTCTCCTTTTCTCTTTCGTGGAAGGGGTGGGTTTTCTTGAATTTGTGGCAATAGTCTGCCCTAAATGGAAGGTTCCTAGCCGGTCCTATTTTGCCAGGGTTGCTGTTCCAGCACTACATCAAGATGTGCTGGAGGTGATTGGCGCAGCTATTCTGAAGAGTGCTGTTCACACTATCCACATGACAACAGACATGTGGACCAGTTGCCAAGCCCTTGATTACATGTGCATCACTGCACACAGGGTCTCTTTTGCAGGGGTCACACAACAGTTAAAACAAGCAGGTGTTGACACGGAGAAAGTTTTTCAAGCTACTCGCAAACATGCAACAGTAGGCATGTTTGCCTAGAGAAATCTCACACTGCAGCCAACCTTTTGGAGGAGTTTAACAGGAAAGTCAAAGAATGGCTGCATCCAAGAAATCGCATCGTTGGTTATGTTTCCACGGATAATGGCAGTAATATAGTTAGGGCCATGACTGATGGTGAATATTTCAGAGTGCCGTGTTTGGCACACAGTATTAACATCGTGGTGCAAGAATTCTTGAAAAAAGAAGACCCAGTCATCAAATTACTGACCATCTGCTGGAGAATCTGCACACATTTCAGCCATTCTCTCAAGGCCCGGAACCAGCTGAGGAGCATTCAACATCAACGTAATCTGCCAGTCAAAGGACTAATCCAGGAGGTGGCAAAAAGTTGGAACTCAACCTTTTACATGCTTGAGCGTCTGTCTGAGCAGTGGGGGGTAATTAATGAGTATGTCTATAAATTGGGTTTTACTCAGAAAGAAATGCGGCTAGAGTTGGAGTAATGGAAGCTAATTGCAAGACTGACAGACATGCTTCGTCCTTTTGAGGTCTTCACGCGTGAAGTCAGCAGGGAGAACTGTTCTTTGGGCAAAGCTATCCCATTGTTAGTCATGCTAGAGCACCAACTGAAGGAGTGTCTTCAACCTTCAGAGATCATGCTGAAAGGCGAGAAGCATATGATTTAGCGGAGAAGTTATTAAGGCGCCTACTTCCCAATGAAAGGCTTCAAAACATACATACAGAACAACATTACATTTGTGCCACTATTCTGGATCCACACTACAAAAAGGCAGTGGCCCGCAAAATATTCATTCCTTTTGATGAAGCAGATGTTTCAAAGTGCAAACATTGGCTTGCTGTGTCAGCCACTCGGTTCGAAAAAGAGCGGCAGAAATTGCAAGGAGACAGCACAAGTACAACTGAATCAGCAGGCCATCGGCGTCAAGTTCCATTTCTGAATCCGTGGCCGAAGGGAGTCACTTTGGCTCACAGCCGTTAACGACACCAGCAACCGTGTCATCATCATCCTCACCTGAACCACGCCCCAAAAAAATATTGTCGGAAGCGGATTGGCTAACTCAGCATGGGTTTGCTCGGTCCACTGCTGCAAAAGCCACAGATTTTACTCAAAGTGGAGCAACCCTGGAGAACCTTAAGTCGGTGGTGCAGGCCTATCTGGATGACCCAACAGAGGTCTGTCTTAATGAGAATCCATTGGTGTATTGGTATAGGAAAAGGTCTGGATGGCGACTGATCACCAACCTGGCTCTAAATTATTTGTCTTGCCCACTCGCAAGCGTGTCTTCTGAACGTGTTTTCAGTGCTGCTGGTGCCATTGTAACTTCAAAAAGGACCCGCCTCTCGCCCAAAAATGTACCCGATTACAAAATACTTGAATGCACGCAGGAAGAAGAGGACACTGACTTAGGTGATGCCGACGGAAGTTCTTCTCTGTCACCTGACCTACTCCCGTCTCAATTCATAGACTTTGAGGACGAGCTCTTCTTCCCTGACACCGAGGCCTGAAAATTACTTCCTTTTTTTCGTCCTTATTCACTTTTATTCCTGTGTGTCTTTCTTTGTTTTGCAACTTTTACCACAACAAAACTCTAATCACCTAATCACAACAAGTCCATCATCAGCACTGTCTTCATCTTATTTTCCTTATTGATTTGAAGGTGTCGCAGTCTGCATTCCTGATCTTCACAAGTTCACAACTCAATCATGCTCCTCTATCCTCCTCCTCCAGACTCCCCCTATTAATTTCCCTCAAGGCAGATGGATTGATTATGGAGAATAAATAAACTTTGTCTTCGTGGACGAGTCCCCTCAAGTGGGACTGAAGTTACTGACTGACTACATGCTTGCTGATTGTTGACAGACTTACTTCTGAAATTGACAGGAGAGGCTGCCCTGTGGGCCCTCACTTTCCGAAGAAGATGCGGACAAAAAGTAGAACAGGTAATGAATAATGAGAAGATGGCATGCAGTGGACAGCAATGGCTGTCTGTCTCTGTTGAAACCAATTGCTGTTTGTTTTTTGTGTTTTTTGTGAACAGCGCAATTTGCCATGTTTTGAATATACCAGTATTGCAGGTTTTTGGGGGTTTCTTTGGGGGTATTCTAGATTTGCGGTGCTGGGTCGGGGAGTTTGGGAGCACTGCTGGCACAGTCTAATTTTGATTGCATTTGTTTTTAAGGAAATCCATGGTGGAAAAGGGGAGTTATGGCCTAGCTGCAGAGAGCGTTTGGACAGAATTGAAAGAAGGCCGAAAATATTCTAAGTATGAGATTTTCCATTTTTGCTTTTTGCCTGTTTGGGGGGGGGGTCTGCTTTTTTGCGGGTGAGTTGGCGGGTCTTGGGGCATTGCTGGGAAGGTCTAATATCGGAATCAAGTGGTTTTGACACAATCCATGGTGAACATTTTTTCCCGTTTTTGCTCACTTGCCTGTTTTTGGGGGGGCTGTTTGGGGGGTTCCTGGTGTTTGGGGGTGGGTTTGGGGGTCTTTGATCAATGCAGGGCATGCCTAATTTTGGTTGCAAGTGGTTTGAAGAAATTCCATGGTTGGAAAGGGGAGTTAGGGCCTATCTGCAGAGTGCGCATGGAGTGATTTTGGAATGAGGCCTAAATATTTCAAAGTGTGAGTTTTTCCGGTTTTGCGTTTTGGCTGTTTGGGGGTGTTAAACTTGTTTTCACCTAGGTTGATGGGTCTGGGGGCATTGCTGGGAAGGTCTAATACCGGATAAAAGTGTTTTGGCTGCAGAGCGCGCATGGAGTGATTTTGGAACTAGGCCTAAATATTTCTAAGTCCCAGTTTTTGTATTTTTGCTTTTTGCCTGTTTGGGGGTCTTCAACTTTTTTGTGGGTGGGTTGACGGGTCTGGGGGCATTGCCGGGAAGGTCTAATACCGGAAAAAAGTGTTTTGGAGAAAATCCATGGTGAAAAAGTTTTTCACTTTTCAGAGTTTTCGCTCACTTTTGTGTTTTCACGGGCCTGATTGGGGGTTACTGGTGTTTGGGGGGGGGGGTTTGGGGGTCTTGGAGCAACGCTGGGTATGGATAGTTTTGATTGCAAGTGGTTTGAAGAAAATCCATGGTGGCAAAGGGGAGTTAGGGCCAAGCTGCAGAGTGCGCATGGAGTGATTTTGGAACTAGGCCTAAATATTTCTAAGTCCTCGTCTTTGTATTTTTGCTTTTTGCCTGTTTTGGGGTCTTTTGCTTTTCTGTAGGTGGGTTGGCGGGTCTTGGGGCATTGCTGGGAAGGTCTAATATCGTAATCAAGTGGTGAATTTCTTTTTCCGTTTTTGCTCACTTGCCTGTTTTTGGGGGGCTGTTTGGGGGGTTCCTGGTGTTTGGGGGTGGGTTTTGGGGTCTGGGAGCACTGCTGGCACAGTCTAATTTTGATTGCATCTGTGTTTCAGAAAATCCATGGTGGAAAAGGGGAGTTAGGGCCTAGCTGCATAGCGCGCTTGGAGTGATTTTGGAATGAGGCCTAAATATTTCAAAGTGTGAATTTTTCCGGTTTTGCTTTTTGGCTGTTTGGGGGTGTTAAACTTGTTTTCACCTAGGTTGATGGGTCTGGGGGCATTGCTGGGAAGGTCTAATACCGGATAAAAGTGTTTTGGCTGCAGAGCGCGCATGGAGTGATTTTGGAACTAGGCCTAAATATTTCTAAGTCCCCGTTTTTGTATTTTTGCTTTTTGCCTGTTTGGGGGTCTTCGACTTTTTTGCGGGTGGGTTGACGGGTCTGGAGGCATTGCTGGGATGGTCTAATACTGGAAAAAAGTGTTTTGGAGGAAATCCATGGTGCAAAAGTTTTTCACTTTTCAGAGTTTTCGCTCACTTTCGTGTTTTCAGGGGCCTGATTGGGGGGTTACTGGTGTTTGGGGGGTGTTGGGGGTCTTGGAGCAACGCGGGGTATGGATAGTTTTGATTGCAAGTGGTTTGAAGAAAATGCATGGTGGCAAAGGGGTGTTAGGGCCTAGCTGCAGAGCGCGCATGGAGTGATTTGGGAACGAGGCCTACATTTTTCTAAGTGTCACTTTTTCCGGTTTTGCTTTTTGGCTGTTTGGGGGTGTTAAACCTGTTTTCGCCTGGGTTAACGGGTCTGGGGGCATTGCTGGGAAGGTCTAATACCGGATAAAAGTGTTTTGGAGAAAATCCATGGTGAAAAAGTTTTCCACTTTTCAGCGATTTTGCTCACTTTCGTGTTTTTGGGGGGCTGCTTGGGGGGGTCCTGGTGTTTGTGGGGGGTTTGGGGGGTCTTGGAGCAATGATAGGCATGCCTAGTTTTGGCTGAAAGTGGTTTGAAGAAAATCCATGGTGGGAAAGGGGCGATTTGGCCTAGTTGAAGAAAGCGTTTGACACTATTTTTAACCTAGGGCTCGTTAGGGTTAGCAGTATTGCATGTGTTTGGGGGTGTTCGAGATTTTGGCAACTGGGTTCTGGGGTCTACTCTTGGAGCACTTGTCGAGAAATGTCTAATATTGTTGCAAGTGGTTTGAAGAAAATCCATGGTGGAAAAGGGGGGATTTGGGCCTACTTTACTTTCAAAGTACGTTTTGTCACCATTTTCCACTAGGCCTCAGACAGGTAGCAGTTTCGCACGTTTTTTGGGGTCTGATTGGGGGTCTTCTACATTTTTGCAACTGGGTTTAAGGGTCTGGGAGCACTGCTGGGAAGGTCTAATTTTGTTCTAAAATCGCAGTTTACAGTACACCTAGCTTGAGGGGAAATATCCGCCGAATTCGGCCATACTTATTTATCCTTCAAAAGGAGACACAGAGTACGCTGTTTCGAAACTATTGGGCTGTCGATTCTGAAACTGAAAGTGTGACTTTTTGCACTACACAGCGTACGTACCTAATATTTTTTTCTCAGTGGTGTTTTAATATCACTTCCTGTTTTTCCATCAACATTTACAGGGCGGCTTTCACCCTGTGCAATCGGAAAAACGATGAAGTCAGGCTTCACATTAGCGTGCCGCAATTCAGCATCCCCAGGCAGGCAGTGGACAGAGTGTCTTCTGGTCTCCAACATTGTTCGACGGAGCGTCAGATGGAATGGAGGAGTACCGCAAATAAGAGGAATGGCTGGATGCATGCAAGTTCCCAAATTCAACAGGACAACTACAACAACATACAGTAACAGTATCCATTCATTTCTACTTATCTTTTAAGTAATGTTATTGCTGTGAACTTCTATGAGTGTGACTCTGCATTTCTTTGCTCTCTGCTTCTAAATTCATCCCTCCAGCCATTGTATAGGTTTTACTTTGCTATTTTTCAAACAAATTTAATGTACAAAGTGTTTCTCTGAGTGCAGAGATAGGCAAGTGAAAACGCATAATTACTGCAGCCCTGTACTGTCGCATTCTTTCATTCATAGTTAGTATGTTGTAGAAAGTACTACTTTCTTTTTAGTAACCTACCCATGTAGCAAACAACTTGATGCATGCAGTAGTGCATGCACTTCCTTTATATCACTTAAAAGATTTATGTTTAGCTTCGTATCCAAAGATTTGTTTATCTTCATTTGTTGGTTGTCTCTGCTGTGCTTTTTTTTCTTCTCTCAACAAAACTTTCCCAAAAAAACCCATTCCCATCCAATTTCCAAACCCTAACCCTCTTCCCCCGGGCTGTGTGGTTTTCATTGATGTGTGAGTAAATGACAGCAATAATTCCACACACTTGCTGGGGGGGATAAGGTCATAGCAACAGAAAATGAATTACATTTCAAGGCTGGTGAAGGAATCTGAGGATATATTCTTACTCAGCCTGACACAGACCCATGACTATTGGCAAATCAAAGCAGATTTTCATGGGCGCCATCAACTGGATTGATCATCAAGAACATCCTTCTCCTACACGTGGCAAATGATTACGCTGCTGTGTCCTTCACCTTCAGTACTATTTCTTGTGGTAGTAGCCAATGTCAAATTCCACGCAAATAGTAGTAGTTATACTTTCAATACTTTAGCATTTGTAAGGCTACATTATGGCACTGTTCTAGTGTACTGTCACGTGCTATAGTATCTATCGTACCGTTCTAATGCTCCACTCAGGCCAATCAAGGTTTCATTTTCTTTTTTTTTCATATGGTGCAACTGCCCCTGTGTACCACCACTAGTACCACCGCAATGAGGCCATTTCATCCGCCCAGGATTGCCAACCTTAATCGTCATTTGCCATGCAGCCAGCCCTATGCCTAGCCCTATTTTCAAACACAAATTACAGGTAAGATAAGCGTTTGGGGGAGGAAGAATAATGGAGTAGTAGGAGAGACGAGAGACTGACGGTAGTACTAGTAAAGTCCTAGGACAATTGAATTCACTAACTCTGTGAGAGGCACTTAGTTTTGTAAACATTTGGGCAATTACTTACACAATTTGAATCAAGAAGCCACTTAAGTTTCAGGAAAACAAACTTACAGTTAAACCCCCCCCAGCCTCAACTGCAGTAAAAACATGTATGCTATGTTTAAGTTGAAAGTAATTATTATTTGTATCCCTAACAAAAATAAACTATCCCGCAAGATCCGACCCACCCCCCTCCCTAACCCCAAAGAATTTCCGTGAAATAAAAAGTCCCCAAAGTCCAAAAACCCAACTCCCAATTCCCACCCCCCAAAAGGGGCAAGGGACAGTGTCTCCTCCTCTAATGCCGACGGTGGTGTACTATTTTGGCCAGATGGTCATGCTCCTTGCGGAGGTTCTTGAGCAGGATTCTCATTTTCTTCTGCTCCTGCTCAAAGTAGGGCACCCTGAAGGTTAGGCGGTGCACGCGTGCTTTTGAAGTGCTGTGGGGGGCAGTTGATTTTTTGGCTGCTTGGCGGTGGCGGGTGGCTGTGGTACGACGGCTCCGTACCGCTGAAGGCTTGCACTGACTGGCTGACCCAGGGAGCGCGGAGGAGGATGCAGCTGTCGCTGTGGATGTTGTGGAGGTCGACTGCGTGTCCTCCTCCTCCTGGGCCACCAGCCACCGATATTCGGTGACAGTCGCCTTCAGCTTCCGTTGCCGGGCCCGTCTAGCCAGCTCCTTCCGTGACCGTTTTGAAGGAGCATCTATATGAAGAAAGAAAGACATAGTCTGTAACCAATGCTCTTTAAGATTAACACAAAATAATTCAGCAGAAAGTTGTGTTACAGTAGAACGAGCAACTTGCAAGCACAGTACATAACATTTGTGGTCTGTATCTATCTAAACTCCCACTTCTTCAGCCTTGCTCTAACATTAGTGGGAGTTTCAGGAATCAATTCTATGAGCACTATGAACTCACTACATTAGAGTCGACTATGACAGTACAACAGTCTTATTCTTCTTCTTCTCTCTTGTTTAGCAAAATTGGTATGTAAACTTCTGGAAGCTGGCATAATGCCAGCGCAGTCAACTTGCACCCGAGAAAAACAGATGCACGCCATGATGACACAGGCTTGCGTTACTGTACCAGTCCAGTACATGCAGGTGGTGAAGCTCTTACTTTTCTATTACCGGTGGCACTGAGAATACTCTGTTACAAGGGCTACTGCTTAATTAATTTAACTTTCACCCTACAGTGCCAATGACTACTAGAAAAGGAAAATGAAGAAGATAAATAATATGATTATCTATCCCTTCACAGGATATGTATTTGCTTACATATGGGATGACTTTAGGTGCTTTGTTTTTTATTGAGTGAAAACTGATAGGCCACACATGAATGACAGAGCTGTACTAAAATTATTATCAGAGGTAGTGAGTGGCCCACATAATCGCCGGATATATGCTGTGCTTGCAATACAAACTACTGCTACTATTCATGGTAGTATTCGGAAAAATTACAACTTCTTTTCCTTGCCTTTCCTACACTGGAACGGACGTGCGGGTGCGGTGTTACATGCTCTTCAAAGTAATACTTAGTTCATCCAGTGACCGTCTACTCTCTCTACATACACATATGCTATCTATAAGTCAGATAGTACCATGATCCAGGCATCCATCCATTCAAAGTAAATGTCAATCATTCTTCTTAATGTCTCAACTAGACAAACCTTACTTTTTCCCACGGGAAAACAACATTTTCATTTTATTTTGGAAACCGCAAGCCATGCATCCGTGCTTGACTTGCATTTGAATTTCAAACAAAGGATATATTGCGCACACATACAGTTTCTGTTTCACCCACCCAGGCAGTCCTCTTTCCTTTCTCCTTCCACCCATCCTTGCTTCATCCTTCAACTGGCCATGCATCATATTCCCAGCCACCCCGGGCAGCAATCAAACACGTATCATTCTTTGCCAGTCATCATTACTTTTAACTCGCTCGTCCTTCCACACTTACTTACACCCTTCTTTCCCTTTTCGTTCATCCCATCCATCAAGTCAATCTCTGATCTGACTTGGATTCTCGAAAAAACTTTCACAGCTGAGTTGAAGTCAATATAGAGGAGGCTACTACCTGGTTGATAAAAACTTAGTTCTAAATTTGTAAGTCTTCTTAACAGTATAGTATACTTGTACTGTACAACATATACACCCGTGCAGTGAGCACACTCTGAAGTCTGCAATCTCAATAAGTAAGGAATATAATAGCTTAAAACTGTCCGCCACTAACCGTGGCATCCCCCACAGCAGTTTCCGCTGGCTGTTGTACCGCCTCTGCCCCAGGAGTGCCCACCTCCGCACTGGCCCCGGCACCGGTTGATGGTTGTGCCGATGTTCCGCCTAGAAAATACATTTCAGATTCTTAGATGCCATATACACCACTCCCTAGTATTTTGTCTAGGAAGGAAAAAATGTCACTACGACTACAAAAACAAATTTGATAATTTGTGACTGTCTAGTCAAAACTACAAATTGCCCTTTTTTCAGGGAAGGGTGTTGTCTTGCTACACTTTTTGGCACAACTGATGAATGCTTGCTTTTTAACACGCACTCTTTTTCTCATAACAGACAAAAGGTTCCCTTCTAAGAACAAGAGCAAGATCAGATCATCATCACTAGGACGGAGTCAGCAACGATTCAGCACCACAAAGAAGATTTGAAGTTCCAACCAGGTGAGGGCTCGCCCACAATTAATGTGTGAAATCACTCAGCACTTTTCCATTTTCAATCCACCGTTTATGTTGTATGATGAACTTCATTTTAATAAATGGTTTTACTTTTAATAAAGCTTTAAAACTTACATAGACTCTGTGGTTTTTGGTCATGAGTGAGTGAGCGAAAGGGTTTGCAATTTGCAAGCATGAGTCCGTGGCTCTGACAGTTCTGGACTCTGACTCCAATAATCATCATTGGGGATCAATCATCGATGAATTAGGGAGCTAAATGACTCTGCCACACTAGCTAGTCAGTAAGGAGATTGGGGGGTTCAAATTCTGTTATGACTGAGGTATGTGGAAGGTCTAACTGCGCCTATTATAATTGATAAACAATGCACTATTTAGTGTCCATAGTTCTGTTTGTGCAGAATTGTCCCTGCAACAATAGTAGTATGGATTGTCCTCCTATCCAATCAAAAAGTTAACTAGTATCTTATTCTTTCTTGGTGGTCGTTGACATTTTATTGTTGGGAATTGTCAAAGCGTAAACATTTAAAAGACTTCAAAAGACATTATGGACAACCCAGAGGACTGCACTCAGTGCATAGAGCTATTGCTGAATAGAATGGGAGTTTCGTTTAACACCTTTTGCCAACTGTGCAAGCTTAGTTAGCTAAACAGACAGACTAAAAATAATAATCTAGTACTTCCACAGGGAGTCATAGTAGAGGCAGGATAAGAATTTAGAAACAGTCTACAAGAAGATCAAAGACGATTTAGAAAAAATCGAATGAGGAACGTTAGTAAAAAATAGGTACTCTAAAAGATAGGGAAGTATAATTATTAATATTAACATGAAAACTTACTGGGGCCAGCAGAGGAGCCCTCGCCGGACCGATCCTGGCCTTCCTGTTCCTGCTCCGCCGTCGCCGCTACCTCCTCCTCTGTCCTCTTGCCCCTGACGGGAGCTGGTGTACAACATGAAAGAAAGACCCAAACAGGGATGATTGTTGTCAACCAAATCAAACATTTCAAAAGAACAATAACAAATTATTTCGGGGAAATAGCAAATAGACAACAATTGCACTACATTTATTGACCTATCTGATGTGGTCTACTAGGATATTAGTATTGCTGGATTCGCGGACCGTCGACTTGGAAAGTTATGTAACTCCCTAAACCAACTGCAAAAAGGTTCGACTAGGACTGGCAGACAGCACTCCGCAGCACGCGAAGTGACAAAGTCCATTGTGTTTACAGACCAGTGAGAACACTAAAAAGTAAGTTTCCT
The DNA here is from genome assembly GCF_964261635.1 of Lissotriton helveticus. NCBI lineage: Eukaryota > Metazoa > Chordata > Amphibia > Caudata > Salamandridae > Lissotriton > Lissotriton helveticus. Next base: position 992,188,897 of record NC_136065.1, on the reverse strand, counting down.
ACTACATAACCAGTCATTAAAATACTCAAACTATCAATCCACCACCACTATCTCTTCTTAGTGGCATGTGTACACAGGAAGGACTGGACTTGAGTCTCTAGGGCCAGATTTACAAGCCCCTTGCGGCTCTTTTGCTCCGTCGTTGCGTGACTTTTGTGATGCAGCGGCAGCGCAAAAGAGGCGCCATGGTGCGGGGTATATTAACAACGTGACGCATCTGGGAGATGCATCACGTTGTAAAGCCCTGCGCCATCAGGGGGCGTTCCGGTGCAAGGGAGGGCGTTCCTGCGCAGGAACGCATCCTAAAAGTGGCTGAGTGAAATCTACAAGATTTCACTCAGTCACTTTTAAGCCAATGCTGCCTCACTCAAAACCCTGCGCCTGCTTGAAGCAGACGTACAGCTTGACGCAGCATTGGGGAGATAGGGCACCCCAGTGCATTACTGGAGCTGCATCGTGGTTGCGACGTAACTCCAGCAATGCGCTGCTTTTAGGGCACAGATGCGTGACGCTTCTGTGTCGTTTTTGCCCCATGGTGCGCCGCATTGTAAATGCGGCGCACCATGGGTGGTGGAGGTGTGGCGCACAATTACTGGCGCATCCCTGCTAATTTGCAGGGATGCGCCAGTAATTGTAAATCTGCCCCTTAGTGTTTAGCATTACGCAGTTCTGTAAAGTACACTCATACATAATTACTCAGGCCAATGAATTGAACACAAAATCGAAAACAAATAAGCATAGTAGCACCGCCACTGAGCAGGAGAGCAGTGCACCTGAAATGCAATCACAGAAGATTTTGAAACATAATTTACCTACAATGTAATCTGCAGCATTATTGCTCTTCGGAAAAAACAAAAATTTGCAATATGATAACACATAGAGCAGGAGAAAACAGAGTAGTGATTAAATAGCTACTACTACTCACCAAGCCCGGGGAACTCGACGCCTAGCAGGTCGAGCAGGTCGTGTTCACGGTCCAGGAGGTCAGACCACCGGTGCTTGGCCTGGCTGTAGGTGCGCTGGACCCGAGAGTGTTTATACATGGCCCGGCACACCTTATCTCACAGCTTCTGACGCTCCCGGATCCCGTACCCGCTAGCGATCCTGCCGCCTGCTGCTATGGTATTGGGGAGGCGGCGCTGCACATAATAAACCAGTGCGGCCACCTCCTCCGCGCGGAATATCTCCCGGGCTGTGACTTGCTCCCCCCTCAATCGCCCGCTTGGGAGCCGGGAACGGGGTGCGGGACCCTTCCCCTTGTCAGGCTGCTTCCCGGCTCCCTTTGCCATGGTCTGGACAGGAAGGTAAATAATAAATAGGAAAGAGAATAGGGAAAAAGTAAATAAAAGAAAAGAGTTTAAAAAAGTAGTTTTAAATTAACCAAAAGTAGAAGAAAACACAAAATATAGAGCTAGAAAACTAGAGGGATAGATAATAAATAAAAGAGATTAAAAAAAACTTCAAACAAGCAAAGGATGGAAAAGATTGAAGCTCGATAGAGAAAGCATGCCCAGCACCATAGCAATGAATGAAAAACAAAATGGCCGCGCCCGTTGAGGACCGCGTGAGTACGTTTGCGCGATAAATCCCCCCGAGCACGCAAAAACACACGCAAACTTGTAATAGCGCGCCGCACACAATGCGAGATTGCCAATAGCACCCGGAAACGGAAATACACAATTCGCACAAGATGGCTGCGCCCATGTACGACCGCATGGGTAACTTCGCGGTCGGTGCGCTGAAAGCGGCTCGCGAATACGCAAAAAACTCCGTGAACTCGTAAAAAAATCCTCAAATTCACACAAATTGGCAAATTTTGCGGATCGCAAATTCGATTTCGCGCGAATTCGGGGACTGTGAATTCGCAAATTTCACCCATACTTAATTTCCTTATAGGAGCCCGTGTGACAGCTGGTTGTTAGATTGTAGGAAATAATGAGACTACGACCGAACAAGTCGCATTGTAATCAGTTGGGCAAAACCGCCGACTGAGAGTCGATTGGTACAGAATTTGACACCGTGACGGGCGGACAGTTTCCAACCAACATCGCAATGAGGCCCTTAGTTGTTTTTCTAGAGAAAAGTCTTTGTCATAGAGTTCATCGGCGCGTCAGGCTGCAGGTTTGATCTGCAGAGGGACTCGACGATGATCCCAGCTCAAGCTCGGGTTCTAAGTAGGAGCTGAGGCTCCAGCAGGAAGTTTGAGCATCTGGGCTTCGAAGGAGGCAAATCTCCAAGCAAGCAAAGTCTGAGGATTATGACCCGGGGTCGGCAATGATCGTGGGGGTCTGTTTGATGTTGGTCCCAGAAGAAGTTCTCTACATTTGGGCTTAGAAATGTTTCTGGAAGTCAGAAACCTTTCAGCGGGGCAAAACAGCAAGTTGAGTCTTACCAGCAGTTCGACTTCAGTGCCCGCGGTTTGGCGACAGTCTGGTGGAAGCCTCTGGTTCCTTTGGCAAAGAAAGTGTCTAAGGGCCAGATGTACAAAATTATGGGTTTGGGATTCCCTAATGGTGAATTTTTGTGATTCGCTATTAGGAAATCGCAAACAGCGATATACTACATTGTGTTTGGCACTGTTTCGATTTCCAGTGAGTCTCAATTGACCTACCTTATTAATATTCATGAGGTAGGCCCCAATTTGTGACCCATTCAAAATCGCTAAAATCATAAGGATGGTGGCCTGCTGGGGACAGCAGAACGCTATGTCTGTTTTTGTTTTTTCAATGAAGCCCGTTTTCCTTGAAGGAAAATGCAATGCCTTTCAAAAAGAAAAATTAAAAGTTTTCTTTTCATTTTTTTAAGCGTAAGCAGGGGTCCGTGGAACCATTTCTTGGTCCTAAAATCTTTTTTGCATACATTCACAAAGGGGAAGGGGTTGTAAAATGCAAATGTTTAGCGACCACATTTGTGATTCGGTATGAGGAAGGGATGCCCTTAACACGCCCCTTCCTAATACAATATTCAAAAATGCAAATTTTATTGATTCAGACCTCGTCTGGGGTCAACAAATGGAAGTACATAATATTAAAGAGTTGTATTTATACTTTTAAAGCTTTCTGTAAAACACGTAATAGACACAAAAAATGTAAATTGATGAATACAGATACATGCTTTATGATTATTAGATTTATACCATTTTTTAAAACAGCTTAAAAGAACTCTTTAAGAACTTAAAAAAGTTATAGAAAATACATTCATTTGGAGGAGACTTGCACAATGTAATTAAATCTTCAGTTAAATTATCATTCTATCTAAAGCGGATGGGTTTTTATAAAACATTGTCGAGCTTCTACCAGAGTCGAATTAGGGCAAATTAAAAGTACGTGGCGAAGGTCTTGTACTCCACCCTTACACAAGTCACAGATACCTGAAAATGTTCAAGGATATTCCATCTGGAAGAGTAAACTTTTAAAGGGAGAATTCCTAGTCTCAGGAAAATACTACAACGCCTTATTCTGTGTTCAAGCTGAAACATTAAATAGTGCTTTGGAGTTTTATATACTATATTATCTGCACATTTTTTGTAATGCTTTAATTGAGTACAATACTCCTTGTCTGAAACACAGCTTATTCTCAGCATCATATGTTTTAAAAAAAATCTTCAAATGTGCTAGTGACCAGGCCTGCAAAAGTGCTATAGTGTATTGTGATGCCTCGAGGGCTACTTTAAAATTCCTATTAAAAGTATGCAGTGCCAATTCTTCTCTGAATATCTCTGATTTTAATATATGTCTTAGGGAACCAGGAGCTGCATGTAACAGGTTAAAAGCCCATCATATAATATTAGAGATTGCCCGAGCATATGTGCTTGTTAAGGAAAGCTTGAGGCGTAAGGCTTGTAGGGGGACTGATTGGGAGACTTCAAGCAGTTTCCTTATGATAATCCCTTCTTTCACTATTATTGGTTGCCAGGTTTTAATCTGCATATATTCCAAAGCATAGGATAGAATAGGCAGAATTTTCATACTGTAAACCTCTACCAGGAATTTAAAATGTCTCTTCCCAGTTGAGGAATAAAATCTCTGTAATGCCCCAACAGGGGAGTCGGCCTTTCACCCCAGGTGCTGAAAATGGGAATTCTTTCGAAGGTTATATGAGAAGATTCGGCTCAAGTAAACATACTCTTTCACTATCTCAATTGGTTTACCTCCCAGTAACCAAGTAAATGGCGAAAATTTCCTTCTTCCTCTAAAGGGTAACATTTTTGTTTTAGATTATTAGGGGCAAGAAATTTTCTTTTGCATATCTGTTTAATTCAATTAAGTTTCTTTGTAGACCAATTGGGGTGCGATCGAATATAATGATGTCATCTGCGTACATTACTCTATAGATGTTACTCTGCGCAAGTTTTGAGGCAAAATTATTCATTTGGGAAAAGTACCCCGGTAGGTCACTTATATAAATGGAGAATAACAAGGGGGCGAGGAGGCATCCTTGTTTCAAACCATCATCGTGGGGATTGAACTGGTTAAGCCCCTATTGACCCCCATTTTCACTCTACACCATGTTGCTGTATGCAAAGATATGATTATTGTGAGTAGATCGTGGGTTATCCCTAAACTCTCTGACTTTTTCAATAGCCTTGGCCTATTCGCGCTATTAAGAGGTTGAAAAATCTATAAAAGCACAGTAAACTGTAAACTATTTGTGATGTTTGCACTACATAATTATCGAGAACAGTCTGTAGGATAGCGGTGTTGTCCGTGACAGAATGTTTTGGGAGACACCAGCCTGTGTTATAGGAATCACATTGTTCGAGAATGCCCAATCTTTTAGATGGTCCACTACACATGCTGCGAAGATCATTCCAGTGGGGTCTAAAAGGGCGATTTGTCTATAGTTAATTGGATTTGATCTAGAGCTTTTTTTAGAAGTGGGAACACAATACTCCCTTGCCAGGATTTTGGTATATGCCCAGTGTCGAAGCAGTACTGAAAAAGAGGAATTAAGAATTTGCTCCAGACTTCTGAGTTTGATTGAAGAACTTTGATCGGAATGTTAGCTGGGCCCATTGCTGTGGATGATCTGGTAGATTTAGTAAAAGTGGCAATCTGTGTAGCTGAAATAGTTAACATGCCCTGGTCAGATTGACCCTTTCGATCGGGACACTGGCTAGAAGAGGCTTGTATTTGACTGTAAATTTATATAGATTTAGGATCTGTTTCTCCCATTCATATGGTGGAACTTGTGATGCTTGAGTTGCCTTTCTTATGCCCATTTGTATAGATACTATGTTCCAGAATGCCTGAATGTTTCCACTTTTTACTGCAATGTGGATGTCTGCCCAGTTTTTGTCCCTTTGGGCTTTCTGTTCTTTTGCTTTAATACGTTGATGCAGTATTTTCAACATAATTATTTCTTTTTGTCTTGATGCACAGGATGATAGGCATTGCATTCTGGTCAGTTTATTTAAGTGTACTGACTGGTGGTCTGTTCGCTTTCTATTGAGGACAGTTTTTCCTTTAACTTTGTTAATTGTCTTTGGCTGAAGGGTGCCCACAATTGATTGCACTAGATTTTTGTATCTGGTTATGACGTCATCTTTTTCACTTATAAAGTTTGGTGTAAAGGAGGAATTGCAATGTTCATTTTGTCAATTGCTTTAAAATTCTAGTGAATTCTGCCTGATTTCTGGTTTACATTTGCCCAACCATTAAACTTTTTTAGAGACAATGGAGAGGAGGATTGTGTTAGAATTTAATTCCCAAAGTCAAATGTGCATGATTGCTTACGTACGTGTGCTGAATAGTTAATGACTGAACTTTTGTGCACAGATCTATGCTGCAGATTACATAGTCTAAAATAGAAGAACTACGATTACCTATTCTGGTGAATGCTGCTGGGATATCTCCTTCTACTCTTCTCTTGGGGACAATGCCATTAATTCCTGCAATGTGGGATAGTAGCTGTTTCCCCCATGTATCTGCTCTTATCTTGGCTGGGAATATGGTCATTGGAATTGAAAATACTTCCTCTTGTGCTGATATCCCCCATTGTTCAATAATGCATTCAAGACTTTTCCATTGAAGTCCCCGGCGATAATCGTAGGAGGGAACCCCCTGGACTCCAAAGTTTGGTCAACTTTCTTGAAAGGTTTTTCCAAAAGAGAGTTATTTGAAAAGCCAGGTGGAATGTATGTGTTGAAGAGTAATAAATCTGAGGAAGGCTCTGTACTTTCATTTCGATACTTTATTCTAACGCACTGCGTGTTTGACAGAGAGAGCTCTATTTCTTCATGGTCCCAATCAAATTCTTCTTTTAGCAGGACCACAAGTCTGACTCTTGCATGGCCCCTTCTTGAGGCCTCTGCTGCGTTGACAAGCACAAAATAATCTTTTGAAATAAAGGAGCCAAGGACCATGTTTCTTGAGCAACACTATAGGTGGAGTAATTTCCAGGATAAGAGAGAACTTTTCTGTGGTTTATCCGGCTATGTTCCATGATACTATTTTTAAGTTACTGCTAAAAGGGTAGTTTTGGGTCTTTGCCTGGTTTGTTGCTGTTTAAGGCACATGAAATCCACGCCCAAGTGTTTTCGTCAGGTTGAGGGGTCTTTTCGGAACAATTACAGATTCGGCGCACTCCATCTTTAAGTGAGATCATTAAGGGTCCATCTGTTCTATTCCTAGGAGTTTCATTACCCTTAAATTGCTGGTTATAATTATAAGGGAGAGCCTCATTCCATTTGGGCCCTATTGGATATATGTGGAGGTCGTCAGTTTCTTTAATTTCTGATATATCGAAGCCATTTTTGTGAAGAATGTCACTTTCTTTTATTATTATAAGGGGTATTACGTAGGACCAGAACTCTACAATTGCCACTGAGGTATAGAGTTTATTTGGAAAGGAGACTAGTTTCATCTCTGCGGTGGTAAGTGAATGAAGAGAATGATTTTGTGTTACAGTTTAACTATTCTCCCATGATTTAGCAGGATGTTGTCACAAGGAAATAAGTCTGTTAATTCCAGAACAGTTGATACTGATTTCCACCGCTGTCTTGTGGTATCCGATAAGCTGAGTGTTTTACAGTATCTGAATAAACATGTTTTACAGGATTTGTTGTAAAAATTGGTGCGAGAAGGTTCAAATCTTTGAGGATTTCTTGAGTTTCAGATGGAGCAGGCCTCTGAGTTATGAATTGGGTTGCATTTGAGGCTTTCAAGTCACACCTGTTGTTTTCTTCTTCCACTCTTCAAAGCATTTATTGTGGAAACACTACTTTTCTCAAAGATCTTCTCAATATTCTTCGCTTAACCCTTTTCTTCTTCTTGTTATTTTTGTTAATTTTTGCATGTGCTTTTTCCCTTATTTTGCTTGCAGCATTATAGATTTTGTTTTAGTTAAAGATACTCTCTCTAGGATCTTTTTGTCTTTTTGAGGACGGGATTTGAAGCCTCCTATTTGGGCCTTTTGTGTGAAAATTGGGAACATCTGGGTAGTGGTGTGTGGAGTACTCTGCTGCGTGATCTCGGACAGGGAATCCTAGAATATTTTACGGAAAGAATAGATTTTGTCATCGCTAGATTTATTAGTTTTCTGTTTGATGGGAAAACCCTCGGTTTGAGTTGTTTTCTGCTTTTTTTTTTTAGTAGAAGAAGAACTAGGCACTGGGGAAGTATAGTAAAACTTATCTTCTCTGCCCGTAGAACTCTCAGAGATTGTAGGTAGGATTTGAGCCTCTTGAAGAAGTTGTTTTTTCCTTTTTTATCCACAAGGTGTTGTAATAATCCTGTTTGTGGTTCTAATATCTGGTCCACATTTTCCATGTTCTTTTCTAAGAGTAGTAATATAGATTCCATAATTCTCAGCAAAGATATGATGGTACTTGAGATAAGATCTTGCCTATTCTGTGATTATCGCATAACAAATGACGGGAATTCAGAAGATTGTGAGAGGCTTTGTGCTGCATCAATATGATTACTTGGTGTACTAGAGAGCAAGTGCAGTGGGATTTTCAGAGATTCACCAGGCTCAGAGCAATGAGGTGGCAAATGATCAATGTCCAGAAGAGTGAAGGCAGTGGCTAAGATTTGTGGGGCAAATATTTCTAGCGGTTCATCTGGTTGTTCAATTGCAATGGTCTGGGAGATATGCTCTCAGATCACCGTAGGATCCATGGTCTCCTCCGGGACCATAGGCTCTATGCCTTTTCGATGTCCGCTTACTTTTAGGCGCTTTTTCCTTTTCTGCATTGATGTAGGCCTTCGGTATCTCCCTGCCAACAACTGACTTATCTTTAGTTCAATCAACTCTCAATGGCATCCCTGCACAATTGAGGCAGATGAATCCCCAGTTTCCAGCGTTATTGTAAAAAAAAGCTTGTAATTGGAGATTCCCCTACTGTAGCTCCTGAGTAGTGCCCTGCAGATGCTTTTTATTGATACTTTTGTTGTACCCAATTTTTTTATGTGTACTGTTCGAGACCATAACATTTTGTAAACCCTGGGTAAGTAAATGCCTAATTATGTTTTATTTTTGACTCTCTTTTAGCAAGCTCTCCTTCTGTAGCTTGGTGTAGGATTTTATGTCTTATGACCGTAAGACCGCTTAGATAACAGCGTTTAATGGTTTGTGGAGGAGAAGACATAATATGGCTCAATAAGCCGCAGCACTGATTGCCTTACGCTTTTAACAAGAAAAGAGAGAATCGTTCTGATCCTACTGTAGTAATTATAAGGATGACGATGAGGAGTTATTAACAACTTCAACTCTGGAAGATCTATGATCGTTGACGTTTCCTTTTTGTTTCATGTCATCAATGTCGTCGATTTCTCAGTAATGCGTGTGGGATCTCCAAGCAGACCGCAAGTCGCACCTGGGCCTAGCTACGCTGCCTCTGCGGGCGCCCTGGCGCTCTCTCTTAGCAGGAGCTGAATACAACTCTTGCACTCGTGGGTCTTTAGTTGTAGTCCTGGACTGTCCTGGAGTAGAGCTGGAGCAGATTGGCCTCGAAGGGATGGGCCAATAGGTGGGCCTTCAGATGGAATATGACCCCCGGCCAAATTGTCGACTGTCGGGACACTGGAGTCACTGGAGGTAATCTCAGAGAATGAATGTGGGTTGGGTAGAGAGATGCCGTAGAAAAGGCTCAATACTCAAGAGGTCGAGATGCAAACTCACCCCCCAGTGTTGGCTTAGAAAAATGATGCCCAGTGCCTGACTTCCCTGCTCCCTTCAGCGCCCGCTCTACGCCACTGCTGCCTCTGCCACCACCCCTGGACAGTTCTAAACGGCTTTAAATGGCCTCCCGCTCCATAGGTTGCGGGCGGAGCCAGTACAGCTAGGACCAGCAAGGTGAGGGGGCAATAGGTAATAGTTAAAACTTAAAGGGTGGACCATTAAAAAATATCAATATCCTCCCAGTCTGAGCATAGAGCTGCGCTCACTTCAAACACAGGCTTCAATGCTAATCAAGGGCCACTGGAGTCCTCCACAAACTGAGTTCCAATATCCCCTGCCCCTTGGTCGAATGAGACGAGGAGGGCACTCTAGACACAGGGGAAGGATGGACAAACTGCAGCTTGCAAGCTTGTGGACCTAAGCAGCGGCCATTTCACAGACTGCACTGGTCTAACGCCGGCCACCTCCGCAAGTTCAGGCCGAATGGGTACTTTGCTCTGCTGGCTGTTTTACGCATGGGGGCAGTCAGTGAGAGGTGTGAGGCCTTGCTGAGCGAATAAGAACAGAACAGACTGTAAAGGTAAAGAGCCCAAACTCGACTCATCTTAAAGAATGACATTTTTAGGGAGAGGTGTGGCGCCGCGGCCAGGGCGACTGACGCTGGAATCTGGGGACCACGGTTCGATCCCCGGCTCCGGCGGCAGGTTAGCCCAGCACCATGTGACTCTGGGCAATAGCTCGCTTAATCTTCCCGACGGCCCCCAGCGCCTAGAGACCCTTACGGGTGATTGTGCGCTTTACAAATGTGGACTTTACTCTACTTTACGCCTACTAGTTTACCGAATCACAAAAAGGACTGTATACATTTGAAAATGCTTTTATCAGCCCGATTCTTAGAAAAACCAGCAGTTTGTGAGTTGAAACAAACTTCATACATCTGACCATTGGTGTCCAGTCTTGCAATTTTTTAGGGGGAAGAGCACACCCTAAGACCAGCCAAGTGTCTAGACCTTGTGGGCAGCACTTGTGGTTTAAGACTCTGTTAGACAGAAGCCACCATCAGGCTCTAGGGCAAAGCCAGTTGAAACTGGTCAGCTTCGGTCAGCAGAGACTTGGATTCTTGCTGCTTTTGTGTTCCTGCATCTGAAGAGAAAGGAAGCTGACTACCCCTTGGAGTCCACTCTTCTCTCCTGGGTACAAGTGGGAAGCAGGTCCGCCCTTGGGGGGTCTGTCTCCACAGGTTCAACAGCAGGGGCAGTCCTTCTGTCTTCCACAGATCCAAAGTTGTTCTCAAGAAGGTTCTGAGAGTTCCATTGTATACTCTGTGCCAGCCTGTGGGAGGAGGAAACTCCTGACCACACCCTAACCAAGGGATAAAAGTTCTCAGGGGTGCTCTCTTGTAATAATGAAATAATGCAGGAATTGTAGATAAGTATCCTTTAATACTCGAAGAGCTCAATGGTATGTCATCCAGTAGGTTCAGCATCCAAGGAACAACTGTCCTTTACAAATGATGCACATCATGATGACACGTACATTCTACATTCTAACTATGACCTAAGCAGGCACATGCACAAGGAATGAATACAATTACATTTAAAATATGCAAACACAACACATCCCCCTTTTCCTAATAACAGAATAAAAACAAAATTAAAAAGCAAAAGGAAAAGAATAACACTAAAACACCATGCTAAATATGAGAACATAGTAAAGATATATGTACAGGTTTCTATAACCATACAAAAACATATAATTGATAGATAACATATCATTGATAGAAAGATTTTACTTCTTACTAATAATGTAATCTTTTAGCCAAGAAGGCACCACCCTCTTCCTTGAGGAATGGCGACACAAAACAGAATGATCTCCTTCAAAAACAGAAACCTCATCTTGTGGAACAGTAATTTCACCTTCAGAAACACTATCAGATGAAGAACTCTCAGAAACACTACTAGATGAAACTACATTTCCACTACTAGAAGGAACAACATTCTCCATTTCACTATCACTAGAAGGACAATTAACTTCCCCTGGATTGTCTTGCAAATCATCATCCTTTGACACAGAATTTTCCACATCCAAATCCTCTTGTTTCCAATTAGTATTAGAACTCCTTGGTCTACACTTCGCAATTCTGTTAGGATTCCATACTTTTCCATTATCAAGCTTCACAGAGTTCTTCTAAATTTCAACCACTTGAAAAGGCTCTGAGAATTGGGAATTACCTTTTTGGACCTTAACAGGTTTCTTAATTCGGATCCAATCTCCAACCTCAATTTGAACCTCCTTTGAACCACGCTTCAAATCATGATACATTTTGCTTTTTTCATGTATCTTTTCCATGCGTGTTTTAACCAACTCTCTAGACCATGGTTCCACATCACTGGAAAATAACCAAGCAGGAATAAATTTAGAACGAGGATTCCTACCTTTCATTGGCACAAATGGAGATATACCAGTGGAAGTATTACTAGTGATCCGGTAATTCCAAACCACTTTTCCAATTTGTGTTGGCCAATCTAAATTATTACTTAATGACAACTGAATAGTGTTCTTCAAAACTCTATTAAATCTTTCAACAACACCATTCCCACTAGGATTATATAGTGATGTTGTTCTATGGGTAATACCCAATTTTTTAAAATATGCCTTAGCCCTCAATGATAAAAACTGAACTCTATTATCCGTGAGGATGCAAGAAGGAATTTCTTCAGCTACAAAAGTCTCATCAAGAAAAGAAAGAACTGAATCAGTGTCTGCTTTCTCAACCACTTTAACAACAGGCCATTTAGAGAAATGATCCATAAGAACAATTAAACGATGATGAGAACCATCATGTTCCTGAATAGGACCCATAATGTCAGCTGCAACGCATTCCCAAGGATTATCGGGAAAAGAACTCTCTAACATTGGAGGACGAAAGGTTTGTAAGGTCTTATCTGAAGAAGCACACATAACACAATTCCTCACAACTTTCTCTATTTGAGAATCACAACCAGGCCACCAAAATAATTTTTTAACCAATGACTTAGATCTCACAATTCCTCGATGACCCTCATGACAGAGTTCAATAATTCCCTCACGTAAACCTATAGGAGGAATTATTCTTTCGCCTCTTAAAAGTGTACCATTTTCAACAGAAAGTTCTGACCTAACTTCCCAATACGGTCTAATAGTATCATCCAATAAATCCTTTTTAACTGGCCATCCATTAACAGTATATGAAATAATCTTTTGTAAATTACTGTCTGTGGAATACTCATTATTCCACTCCTCTTTACTGAAAGCCGAAATACCCTCATCATGAACAAAAGCGACATGTAACTCGTTCCACTCATTATCATCACACTCTTCCAACATGACTGGCATCCTTGACAAAAAAATCTGCAACTACGTTACTTTTGCCAGGAACATAAATAATCTTTTAAATAAAGTTTTGTAACCTCATTGAAATCCTAGCCAATCTTGCAGATGCATTGATTACTCCTTCTGTTGTTAAAATCTTCACTAAGGGTTTGTGATCACTACGCAAAGTACATATTTTCCCCCAAACAAAAGATTTGAAATGTTCCAACGCCCAAGCACATGCTAAGGCTTCCCTTTCTATTATTGGATACTTTTCTTCACAAGGGGATAACGATCTTGAAGAGTAAGCAATCACCTTATCAGTACCATTCTTATCCACTTGAGCTAAAACAGCTCCTAGGCCCCTATTACTGGCATCTGTTGTAATTACTCTCTCTAGAGATGGGTCAAAACTATGCAGTGCAGTGGCTTTGGCAATAGCTTCTTTTATATTCTTAAAATACAAATCACACAATTTAGACCACTCAAATTTAACGTTCTTTTTCAAGAGTTGCAGAATGTTGTAAGTTATATTTGCAAAATTAGGTACATACTTAGAGCAAAATTCGGCCATTCCTAAAAAGGATCTAATGTCATCTTTACATGTAGGAACAGGAGCTTCTGAAATGGAAGAAACCAAAGAGGGTTTAGGCTTTACACCTTGCTCGTCAATAACATGGCCAAGGTATGTCACACTCTTTTGTGCGAATTCGCACTTAGAATGTACCACCGTAAGGCCTTTACTTTCAAGAATAACCAAAACATTTTTCAATCTTAACAGATGTTCATCTTCGTCACTTACAAAAACAAGGATGTCATCTTGGAAAAATCTGACTCCCTTTTCTTCCTTAAAAAGTTGATACATTAATCGCTGAAAAATAGCGGCCGCCGAAGCTAAACCAAAAGGCATTTGTTTATATTGGAAACAACCGAATGGTGTAACAAAAGATGTGAATTTCTTTGATTCAGGACACAAGTAAATTTGGTGATACGCCAACGATAAGTCTATCGTCGAAAACCACAGCGCATCACTTAAACTAGACACCATTTCATTAATCTTTGGAAGTGGGAACTTGTCAACCACGATGTTGTTATTTAGGTACCTTAGATCAACACATAACCTAATTTTTCCATTGCTCCGTCTCGCTACGACAATCAGAGAAACCCATTCACTGGCTTCGATTGGCTCAATAATATTGTTAGAGACATACTTTTCAAGCTCTTTACTCACTTCATCCTTCACTAAAATGGGAATATTTCTACATTTATGTACCTTAGGACAAGCGTCCTCTTTAATTATGATCTTGTGCTCAAAACCAATTAAGTTTCCTAAATTCTTACTAAAAACTTTTGGAAATTCATGCAAAATTTCATTAGTAACTTTAGTACTATCATCCACCACTAAGACTTGTTCACGGCTGTTTGGATCAAGAATGATGTGCAATTGCTTCTGGTCGAACCATCCTAAAACTGGTGGTACCTTCTTAGCAATGTATACCTTTCCTCTGCATTCTCTACCCTTGAATTTAAACACAAACCAACGGAAACCAAGGATAGTAATAGGTTCCCCCATATAACCTTCTGGATGAATATCAGGTAACAATAATTATCTTCCAAATCTTTTTGAAAATCTTTATCCTCATCGTTTTCATTCACAAACTTAACTTTACTTCTTTTCCTGTTACACGCTTTTGTCAAATGACCTTTTAATCCACAATTGGAGCATTTTGCTTTTAAGCCAGGACATCCTTTAAAGTCTGCTAAATGCTCTAAACTATTGCACCTAAAACATTTAAGTCTGGAATTTGATGAAGTTAGCGAATGTTTGGCATAAAAAGGTTTACTTGCACTGACAGTATTTTTGGAATTATAATTAAATTTCCTTCTATCAACAGCATTCACCTTTCCAACCACTTCATTAGTAAGGGAACTATTATCTTGTTTGATTAAATTCACACACCTACCAGACATTTCTGCCTTACGTGCAATAGCCAGAATATCGTGTAATGGAGAATGTCCATTAATCCATAGTCTATCTTGAATGGAAGAATTGTAAGAGTGCATAACAATTTGATCCCTAATAAGTTCTTATTGTACACACCAAATTTACAATCCAGTGACAATTTTTTAAGGTCGGCAAAGTAACGATCAATATTCTCATCTTTGACCTGTTTCCTTGAGAAAAATGTGTACCTAGTTACACCTATACACACTTTAGGGGCAAAGTAAGTGTCTAAATGCAATAAAGTTAAGGCATAAACTTTTAAATCCCCTGGAAAGGAAGGTTTAGTCATAGTTTCATATACTTTCAATCCCACAGGACCTAAGGAATGTAATAGAAGTCTTTTTTTTTTGAGCGTGTGACATTTTGCCTTTCTCATCTAAAGCATCAATATAGTTGCAGAAATAAGGTTTCCATTCTAATCATTTGAGTGGAGGCTCAGTGCCAGAAATCCAAAATGCTTGAGGGGCACTAATATTGTAATTAGGTTGAGTCATAGTGGAAATGTCAGTTAATAATATTTTCAAGTTAACTCTATTAATAAAAAGCTAATGTAGTCTTAAATGAAATTGCTGAAAAAATGATTTTTGTATCTACTTCACATGAATTCCAACGAGTAGATATAAGTTATTAATCTTGTAAATACCTTACTAAAGTCTTGGATTGAGTGGAGAGAGAATCACTGTTTAAAAAACGAAAGAGAAATAATAAATCAATAAACGTACTATAAATAAACAGTAACAATGGAATAATATCGGAAATAGTTTTCAAAAGGTGTGCGAATCACCGAAAATGGTATCGCAATGAAGTATGTCGGTAACGTAGGTCTTCTTTGAAGACTTCACGAAAACTTCACCAAAATGGCCACCCAATGCGTGCAGCGTAAAACGTCACACGCAAGCGTACCCAGAATGCATCCTTGAATTCCGAAGTCGTCCTCAGTCAGAGTTGATTCTTCAATGAAGAGAAGAGTTCCAAAGTCGAACCTGGAGGTAATTATTTTCGAAATATGGTGCATGCTGGTGCGTGCTGGTAACGGGGGTTTAAATGGCGTTGCAGAATAAAGTCCGAATCGTACAAGTCCGAATCGTGCAGCATTAAATCCCAATTTACCAATTCAAAGAAAAATTGGTTTTTCACACACAAGATCCTCCCCGTTTCCAATTCCGAATGTTAAGGTTGTGAAAACAATAGATTCCAGCTTACCACAACCACAGCACAACACCAAAATTAAGGAAAATACATTCAAATAGCGGTGAAAGCGTTTCCAAAAGAGTTTCAATTAGCGTTTTAAAAGGCTCTTCCTCAGAATTCCTTCCAGAGTACCTCAATTCATTAATCCATTCCGAAAATTCAGCAATCCAATTAATGATTATAAATCCAAGTTGCTCACGTAGGTTCTGCTCTTCGAATCTCGTCACCAGTGTAATAATGAAATAATGCAGGAATTGTAGATAAGTATCCTTTAATACTCGAAGAGCTCAATGGTATGTCATCCAGTATGTTCAGCATCCAAGGAACAACTGTCCTTTACAAATGATGCACATCATGATGACACATACATTCTACATTCTAACTATGACCTAAGTAGGCCCATGCACAAGGAATGAATACAATTACATTTAAGAAATGCAAACACAACACCTCTCACATTTGAAGCACTACACTGTAACATAGACCATAATTGTCCCTCTCTACCTAAAACCAATGGGGCAGAAATATCCTTTCCCTGTGCAGAGCTAACTAGGCCCACCCAGCAGTGTGGCTAGTCTAATGGGCAAAGTCTCCCTTGTTGTCACTCAAAAACAGCCCCAAGATAGCCCCCCTACCCGTGGATTGGTGTCCAGTTGGCTATCAGGACAGTGAAGGGGAAAGCCTACTTGGGAGTGACATCTGATTGTGACATCGTAGAAACATTTTAAAGTTTAATTAAGTTCTTTGGCACAGTACAGATGGCCATTCTGTCAGAGAAATACATCTTCCCAAACCCAAGTGTTTTGTCTACTGTCTGGGAGCAATACGCACCTTACATCAGGAGAGGCAATAACAATCAGGTGACACAGACAGAAAGGCACCTTTGGAAAGTGCCAATATTAAAAAAAATTGCCTTTACAAAATATTAACTTAAAATCCAACTTGGCTGTTAGATTGAATTTTTGAGTCATTGAATTATTGCTCTAGCTATTTCCAAACTGAAGCTATGCATTTTAAGTTGTTATAATAGAACCCAGTGCTTTTCTATGTGAGAGCTGGCCCTGCCACTGTGAAAACCGTCTTTGGAGATTTTTCACTCTCAGGACATGTACAACGTAGTATATATGTCCTACATTTTTAAATTCCATGCACATGCCATATGAGCATTTTGGGCCTACCTTAGGGATGTCTTACAAGTATTAAAAAGGAAGAGTTAGCCAGATAAAAGGTTTATTTTGTCAGGCTGAATTACCAGTTTTAAAACCGTACTCTCAGGCAGCCTGAAGACCTACTATGTGTTGTAAATTTAGTGGTGGCAAAATAGGGGCTTCAGTCCAGCAGTGACACTTACTTTACAGGCTCCGGGTACACTGGGTATCATATGGTAGGGACTTACAGGTAAGTTAGATATGCCAATTATGATTTGTAACCACTTCAACAAGTTTTTAGTCATGAAATGAAATGCTATGGTTATGGTTAACAGGGCTCCAAATACCCAGAGCATAAGTTCAAAAAATAAAATGAGAGTGATCATGCAAAAAGAGGCATTGTCTTACATTTAGGCAATCCTGGTTAGCCAATCAGAAGAGCTCTATGACTAACTATCTGAAGTCTTGTTCCTAGTTCTATTGTTGCCAGTGCCATTCTGAACCACGGATCTGTAGTGGGTCAAGACTCTCCCAGATAAATGTAAGGATCCTTGTGTAACACAGCTGTTAAGCACACTTAGTCAACTTGGTACATTTGCAAATATTCAACCAAATATTTCCAGTAATCTCTAGGCTTTGAACCCGTGGGTTGCTCCTCCTCATATGTTTGCAAGGTATCTTCGCAATACGTCAAATCTTTGAGCCACTGTTTAAACTTTGGGGCCTTTGTACTACCCCAGCACAATGATATTCTGCGTTTGGCTAGCAGTAATCCAATTACATAAAATTTGCTCTAAATTCCCGTACACCTGAAACAAGTCCCAGCAAGCATGTACGCACAGAGCAATCAACAGTAATGCCCAAAATATCACCCAACATCTGTGTTACTTTTTTTCAAAAGTCAGTCACTGCTGCACAAGACCATGCAAGGAAAATAAAATCTGCTATTTCTGCGTTGCATCATTGGCATTAGGAGTCCGTACGTAAGCCATACCAACAAAGCCTTGTGGGGTATAATAGGTCTGCTGCAGGTACTTATAGTTTAACATACGTAAGTTCCCATTGGGCGTTAACAAACCCATCAGTGAGCAGGTTATAGCCCATTCCTCCTCTGTTAATCGTTCATCTAGACTATCATTCCACTTCTCCAATGCCTTGTGTGTAGTGTCCGTTATATCTTCCTGTAAATTAACATATAGTCTAGACACCATGGGGCCCATTACGATGTCGGGTGGATTGCCCCCGCCAGGCTGGCGGTAGCCACCGCCGGCCTGGCGGGAGCAATCCGCCTGACATCCACTCCCGAATGCCCCCCGCCATATCAGTATGGCGGGGGGACCGCGGCAGACGGAAAGACCGTCCGCTGCTTTTCCACCCCGGTCACCTTGCGACCGGGGTGGAAAAGGATTAATATGGTGGCGGTGTCTCATAGACACCGCCAGCCATATTAGTATGGGCCAAATCGGATGGTGGGGGGTGCACACGGGGGGTACCTGTGGTACCCCCCAGCATTGGCATAAACAACGTGGCAGGCACCGCGCGGTGCCTGCCGCTTTGTTTATGCAAATGCGTGCATTCATTTTTAACATTGTGGCAGGCGGTGCAGTGAGCACCGCCCGTCACAATGTTAAACATGGGGGATGCGCCTGCCACTGTGGCGGGCGCATCCTAATGCAGCAATCGGGACCCCCGCTCTTAAGGCGGGCGGTCTCGTTTTCCGCAAGGGTGGCGGGCCTAATTGGGCCTCAAGTGTTTAGCACTAGGTGCTGTGATTAGTAGCTGTAACGTGGACAATTGTGGTGGCTCCGCATGGTAGGATGGGTATAATTCCTTTATCGCACCTTGTAGTCTATGATATGTAAATTTAAACAATAACGTCTGATTGCTTATAAATGAAAGCTCATCAAGGGATTTAAAAACACCATTACAGTATAAAAACCCCCTGGTATCAATGCCTACTTGGCGCAGCAGACCCATGCCCACCTCTACTGGGTAACCGATAGTTCTGGATGATAATGTAGTGGCAGTGCAGGGCGTATAATGGTAACTTATTGGCCTTTCAACCCATTGTTCGCCAAGCACTATGTTCGTATCTATAGTATTTATGTCTCGATTATGAAATGGAGACCTACAGTGCGTTATTATGATAGCATTTAACGGAATTGGTAGACATGAGTTAGGTAAAGGATCTGATGATACCAAAAATGCGCATATTGTTCTTGTGCAAATAGATAATAAAGTAAAAAACCTGGAACCTTGAATCCTCCTTGTGAATAGGGCAAAGTGAGAGTGCGCAACTAAATCCAGGCCTGTTTACCCGCCCATATCAGGCGAAGCACCATGGTGGATATCCTACAAAAAGCTTCTGCTGGAGGCTTATTCGGAATATTATTAAAAAGGTACAATAATTTTGGCAGGATAACCATCTTTACAATGGCTAGCTGGTCAGCCAATGATATTGATAGTTGAATCCATCACCCTATTTTATCTTCAAATACACTAATTGCCCTGCCAAATTGGTGCGGATTACAACTTCTGGGTCACGGTGATACCAAACACCTAAATATCTTACGGGCTCTGATTGCCCCTCTAGGGGATAGTTCGTGGGGTGTAGTGTCTTTTAATGGTATAATTGGTGATTAGGACCAATTTATTTTGAGGCCACACTGTTGCCCAAACTTAATATATTCTCTCAGTAGAGGATTCAGATGGTTCTCAGGGTCTCACACATATAACATCATATCATCTGCATATAATGATATATGCAAGAGTATTTGCGGGAATTGAAGCGCTGAATAAGGATGTCCCTGCCTAATCTTACATGCCAACGGTTCAAGCGCTATCGCAAATTATAATGGGGACAACGGGCAGCCTTGCCTTGTCCCCCTGGCAATAGGTATGGCGTCAGATATGTATTTATTGACTCTAATACGTGCCGTCGGAGCAGTGTACAGTATCTGTATCCATTGTAAGAAAATAGGGGGGAATCCCATTTGCCGTAGAACTGTGTGCAAGTACGACCACTCAATAGAATCAAATGCTTTAGCAGCATCTAATAGAATCGCAGCGGCTTTAGTAGTGGGAATCAAGTAATGCAAGAGTGCAAAGAGTATTCTGGTGTTATGGGGTGTTGATCTTGAGGGAATAAACCCTGATTGATCTGGCAGAATTAAGTTGGTCATCAGTGGTTGCATTCGAATGGCAAGGAGTTTGGCCAAAATCTTGGTATCTACATTAATAAGAGACAATGGCCTATAAGAATCACAATATTCCGGGTCTTTGTTAGGTTTTAGAAGGGCAATTAACATGGCTTCTCTCAATGTTGGCGGTAGTAGCTGCTTATCATGAGCATCCCCATACATCTCTACCAAATGAGGCGCCAACTGATCAACAAACGACTTATAAAATTCACATGCGAACCCATCAGGGCCCGGCGCGTTACCATTTGGCAGCGATTTAATAACTTCAGTTACGTCCTCCACTGTGATCGGTAATGACAGGTAGTCCCTCTGCGCATCCGATAACCACGTTATCGCTACATCTGCTAGGTAGTCCATTATTGCTTCTGGGGAAACTGTATGCTGCGAATCCCCCATATGTGTTCATAAACTCCCTCAATATTTACTGTGTATCAAGTTGCAGTACACCATTTGCATCTATGACCGCCCAGTTGACCTGTGGCACATGACCTGAACATATTTTAGCAGTCAGAATCCTACCAGGTCTACCACCTTCACCGTAGGATCTCGCTATCTGACGCTTTGCCACATATTTGATTTCATCTTCTGCCTACGTTTGGTATTCTGACAGTACAACTCTAATGTCACCCAATATCTTTGTGCATTGTGTACGCTCATATTCGTGTTCCAGTGTGCGCAATGCTCCTCGCGCATAGAGAGCTGCCATCGTATATCCCTGAGAATGCCAGTGGTGCTTATGCAGACACCCCGAATAGTAGCTTTAAAAGCCTCCCATAGTAGGCCAGGATCTTCAGTAGTGGGTTTATTGAGGTCAAAATACTCTGTGATAGCATGACTAATGGTGTCAGTATACACTGAATCTAGTAATGCTTTTGCATTGAACCTCCAGCTATAAGGGGGTGGTACATAGTGTGGCATCTCATGGAAAGTAATACTGGGTTGTGATCTGACAGTGTCCTTGACAAGTGATTTAAGGAACGCGTCCATAGTAGTATGTCATCAGAACCCAACCAATAATCGATACGGGACCAGCTGTTGTGTGCTGCTGACACATGCGTGGCCTCCAGACGCCCAGGGTTTCAGGACCTCCAAACAGCAGTAAGACGCACATCGGTCATAATATCTTTTAATTTGCCCAATGCTCGATTGTGAGGTTCCACTGATGTTCCTGACCTGTCAAGTCTGTCATGTAGTGCGATATTGAAATCACCCCCCAAAGCAAGGGGATGTCCGGTAAATCATGAAGTTTGCACCTTACTGTATGGTAAAATTCGGGGTCATCTATATTTGGGCCATATGTATTAATTAAAGCCAGTCTCTGCCCCTCAGTGTTCACGTTATAATAACATAGCGCCCCAGCTCATCTGAAACGGTAGTATCTATATTAAATTGCAATCCTTTCTTTATCAGTATAAGGACCCCCCTAGAGTAGGAGGAGTAGGACAAATTGTGTATTGACTGCGCCTATCTTCGTCCGATGTGAGTGTTAGAGTGAGGTGCAATACGCGTTTCTTGCAGAAGGGCGATGTCAACCTGCAGCCTGTCAAAATATGCAAATATTTGTCAAATCTTTTTCGGGTTATTAAGCCCCATACATTCCAAGTTAACAAGTTTAAGTGTTTAGGTTGCAGACTCTCAGTGGACATCTCTAACCATTAATGCCCAGTGTGTTGACGTGTAGAGATTGCAGCATGCATTGCTGTCGTTTTCTAGGATAAAACTAATGGTGCCGTACATCTCGTTATGGCTCTGGACTTCAGCGATGTCTCTCAAGTACATTGGTCTGCATAACAGTTCCCAACACCAGAACCCACTTCAGCAGATTCCCAACCATGCCAAAGACATTCCCCTGTTGAAAAAAACAACATAGCCTAACTTTGATTGGGGAACACCCGCTTAGGGGGTCCACCAAGTGCACACAACTCCATCCAACATAGTAGATGTGGTCAGGTATAGATTAGTGATGCAGACTGAACATTTCCTACATCGTATAGGTTGCAAACACAGTACCATAATCTGCATAAACCTCCCTTGGCTCTACATCCACAGATACAGTTTTGTTCATTAATTTGAAATCAGCAGGGCCAATCGGGGAGACCATGCACGTAGGTCTATAGCATTTATCATCCCTGACAAGATCAGAACATATATGTAGAGTGTAGATACTTCCCTCCGAAGAGAGTAGCGCCCCCATTCGTGACTTAAATTACATTACTTAATTATTGGATACTCCAGCATTTTTTGTGTTCTGAGATAACGTAGTCCTGGCCGAATATAGGCCTGTTCTTATCGGCCTACAATAAACTCCAGATGGCGCTGGAATTTTGTGCCTACGTTATCGCACAAGTGTGCCAGCAATTCAGTATGTCATTACAGTGCAAACATATGCCTTACCAGTCTATAGTGTCCTAGATCCGATGTTATCATTCCACCCTAGAAGCGTTTACTCTGAGTCTTTGTTCTGCTCCTCTCTTTTGTTCTTTCCGCTTATTGTTGATTTTCTTAAGGAAGTCTTGTGCTGCCTTCGGTGTCTGGAGAAGTGTAGAGCGGCCCTCGTGTGTAACCCTCAGCCGGGCTGGGTAAAGCATAACGTACACTATTCCTAGTTCTCGCAGTTTCTTTTTAGCGGGGTTGAATTCTTTTCATGCATAATGGACTGTCATTGTGAAGTTTATTTTAAGAGTTTTATATAGCGCTGGCTAGACCCGGAGGTATCAGAGCGCTTTACATGAGGTTCCACAAAATTACACGATTACATCAGTTCCAATTTATATAAGTTGCTAGACAAACAATTACAAGAACATAGAAAAAGAGATAAGGGTAGAGTAGAGGGGAAGGGGGTCAGGGTAAAGGGGTGGGAGGGAGATACAGCAGAAAGACTAAGAAGAGTCTGCCCAAAGTCCGGCTGGGTAGGTGACGGTCGAAGGGGAAGACCCAAAACCCATCTCCTCTATGGCTAACAGGTAGCTCCATCGGGCTTTGGCCAAATAGCTAGGTCTCAATGGGAAACATTTAGAGAACATGGAGGGCAAAAATGGAGCGTAGAGGGGAGGGGACAGGGAAGGTGAGAAAGAGAGGATAGGGGAAGAGACAACAAGGAGAGACGAAATTAAGTCTGTCTAAAGGCCGACTGGGTAGGTGACGACCAAGGAGGGAGTCCACGGCCCATCTCCCCTATAGTTAAACCAGGTAGCTCCATCGGGCATCAGACAAAATAGTTCAGTCTCAATACATTCAGAGAGGGGAGAAGGAGAGACATAAATAGAGGGAGGATGCAGGAAGAGACGACAGGAGAGACGAAAGGAAGTCTGCCCAAACTCCGGCTGGGTAGGTGACGGTCGAAGGGGAAGATCCAAAACCCATCTCCTCTATAGCTATCAGGTAGCTCCATCGGGCTTTGGCCAAATAGCTAGGTCTCAATAGGAAACATTTAGACAACATGGAGGGAAAAAATGGAGCGTAGAGGGGAGTGGACAGGGAAGGTGAGAAAGAGAGGATAGGGGAAGAGACAACAAGGAGAGACGAAAATAAGTCTGTCTAAAGGCCGACTGGGTAGGTGACGACCAAGGAGGGAGTCCACGGCCCATCTCCCCTGTGGCTAAAACAGGTAGCTCCATCGGGCATCAGACAAAATAGTTCAGTCTCAATACATTCAGAGAGGAGAGAAGGAGAGACATAAATGGAGGGAGGATGCAGGAAGAGACGACAGGAGAGACGAAAGGAAGTCTGGCTAAAGACCGACTGGGTAGGTGACGTCCAAGGAGGGAATCCCCGACCTGTCTCCCCTATAGCTAAACCAGGTAGCTCCATCGGGCATCAGACAAAATAGCTGGATCTCAAATGACGAGGGAGAATTCACAGGTAGACAGGGTAGGGACTAGTGCCAGGATAGGCGAGGGCAGAGGTAAAATGTGTAAAACTCCAATGCATTCCCCTCGTAGTTAATCTGTTGCTGCTCGCGAGCCTGCCTCAAGATGACATCTCGATCTATATAATTGAGGACATGGGCGATGATGGGTCTTGGAGTGGCGCCGGGCTTCGGTCGCGGGGCCAGGGGTCTATGCGCGTGTTCTATCAGGAAGACCGCTGAAAGGTGTTTTGTTCCGAACACGCTGCGAAGCATTTCCTCCACATAGGTTTCCATCCATCCTGTGTTTGTGGACTCTGGAACTCCCGCGATTCTGATGTTATTGCGTCAAGATCTTGATTCTAAATCCGCTGCTTTGTTTTTGATAACTTCCAACAGCTTTTTCATCTCCTTGCACTTTTGGGTTGTGCCGTGTGATTCGTCCTCCTCCGCAGTTATATGAATTTTGGCCTCAAAAAGAGGCTCTCTGTGCTTCTCCAATTTAGCCGCCATATGGTCGACCCGTAGAGTGATGGTGTCCAATTTCCCATTTATGTCCTGTAGACTTTGTTGAATGGCCTGCAAAACACCTTCCATGCCAGTGCTTGCTGCATTTTCACTTTCAAGCTCAGTATTCGATTGCGCCGTCGCACCCCTGGTATTCCTTTTCACTTCAAATGGCAACTTGGACTTTTGCTTGTCCGGCTTTACCAGTGTCACTTTATTAAGCACCGCATTCTTGGGAATGAAGTACTTGTTCTTGTTGCACGTGTGGTGGTGTGTAGATATCGCTTCTCAACGTGTGGCCGTCCCCCTACTCAGGCCAGTCAACTG
Source organism: Lissotriton helveticus (assembly GCF_964261635.1). Taxonomy (NCBI): domain Eukaryota; kingdom Metazoa; phylum Chordata; class Amphibia; order Caudata; family Salamandridae; genus Lissotriton; species Lissotriton helveticus. The sequence continues at coordinate 992,164,198 of NC_136065.1, read as the reverse complement.
CTAAGTAAATGCCAATCCACAGCAAAGTCCACAGCCAACCAGCAGCAGGAGCGGCGTGTGATTGTTATTGAGGCGCTGCTCCAGGATCAGCTTTCTTCACCACAGAGACAGATCAACCAGTGAATGGGCCAAAAACACAGCTACTTCACAGACTTGATCCTTCCTCACCCAGCTCTTGGCACGATTAACATTTCACTGCGATCCCATCAGCCACATTCCTCGAGCTGCACAGAACAGGGGCCATCAGGACAGAAAGACAGTAGATGTCGCAGTCCACTTTCCTCATCACAACATTACCAAGCAGTGGCAGTTCCAGATACTCTTGCAGGCTTGATGGCATCCAGTCTGGATTTAACAGCATGACTGGTAATTGCAAATATATCCTAACCTCCACAGGAGATTCTCCGCTTTTGACCTCCATACATCTCCCAGTTGGAGCGCGATGCAATAGGCACAATAGTTAAATTACAGTCACAAGAGCTGGGAGTAGCAGCAGCACCAGCGGGGGTCTCACATTGCAGATCACACACATTGGGCGCAATGTAATCTCCAATCTAGATGCCACGCTACCTTAAAGCTCTGCTATCTGTGGCTCCGTGCGCGCTTCACACACCAACGGTCGCCACCATAATCGCTGCCTGCCATTTTATGCTGATTGTCAGGGGTCTTCATCAATGGCGTCCCACCTTCTCCCTTCAGTAACTTCTGGGCGCCCTGGCAGTATAGCGCGGACTCTTCCCCCGCTGCTGCACGATGAATACAGTGTATACTCACTTTGATGTGCCTCACCTCCATGCTCTGCGCTGCATCCGCTCCGGTTCACCCGCACTTCAAGCCAGGGTGCCGCCATCTTGTCCACTACAGAGCCCCTCGCATGCCCGGCTAACTTTTACAAATTACCGGCGTTCACGACGTGCTGCAAGGTTCTCGTTTCTCTTGCCTTAGTGCCAATATCTTCCGATCCTCAGTCCTGTCATTTGCGGCCAGTTTTGCGTCCGTAGAACGCTCTTTTTATCAAATTTTGGACCTGACCAGCAGAGCTGTCTTAAAAGGCAGCCATTCCGCAGTGCGCCCTCTAGCGCCCCTCGCCACTGGTATATTTGTAAGGCCATGTAAAGCTACTTTGTGTGGCTTTTCATGGCCCTATAAATATGTGTCCCTTTCACATGGGCATTCCATTAGTGTATCAGGGTGCTCCCAACAACATCCATGGCTTTTTGACACTGCCCCAGATTTATGAGAAATTGTAAGTCTGAGACAGTGCCAAAAACTTACGCCCCCATAGGGGTGGTGTAAGGGAGACACAGCGAGGATAAATATCTTTATTATTCCTCGTTTTTCCACTTTCTATGTGAGCTGCATTTTGCAAAAGGAAAAAGCCTCTTGTGATTGTTTCTCTTCCTGCACAAAAATAATCATCCCCGCAATGCAAGCACCCGTGCAGCCCATTGTGTGCCGGCACTGGTGAAAAGGAAAGGAATGCGCCGTATCTAGTAGATACGGCGCATTCCTGCCCTATTCTTTTGCCACAGGCAAAAGACTCATAATGTTCTGTTTAAAATCTAAGGTTAAGTGAACAACTCTTCCTTTAAGGCCTTTTCGAAGGTCAGTTGGTGGCAGCTTCCCTGCCTTAGGCTCCATACAAACTTTATCCTGTAATGGTTGTACACATTGTATGAGAATGGACACATGAACATTTATATCTTGTAGTTCTTGTGGCTTAGATACTAATTCTAACTTGTCATGGACTGCTCTAGCTGGCATTTTGTTTTCCTCTAACTTATTGTAACAGTACTTACATATAATCTGCCATGTGGCTATCTCAAACCGTTCCTCTACAAAAAAGTACACAGCAAATTCTTGCCACTTATCTCTATTCTCCTGTTCAGATTTTGAAAATACAACTACATTGTGAGTTTGACTTTTATAGTGAGTGTGTCAACAACAAATACAAACACAGTTTGGTTTCTCAGAAGAAACTGTGTTAAACGTCCTAATCTCTTCTGAAAAATTACCAAAACGAATACTTGTGTCTTGTTCCTCTACAGCTCCAGTTACCAAGTCTCTACACTCCTATTCAGGTCCAAAGAAACAAAACTGAACATCTTCACAAGCTTTTTCTACCTCTGCTACCCTAACATGCAAAAGAGCTCTATTAATTTCTCCTAAGCATAAGGCCGGAGTTTTATAATGCGAAAAACAAGGACCCCCTGATCAGAATTAATAATTCCTCGGACAGTGAAATAGACTGAGTGTATATAACTAAAACAATCCTAACAAACACAAGGGAAGGGTAATTGCAAAAAAAGGAACCTACAAATTTATTTTGATACGAAAGTTCTATTCTTTTTAATAGGTTTTCATGTTAAAAACAAGCATTGTATACATCCAAATTACGTAAAAATGACACCCAAAAACAATTTATACAGTATTAATAAAATATTATCATACACTATTAAAAAGGATAGAAGTGGCGATCAATACTTTCGACGCGTGTTTCGGCGTTCTGAAAAAATGCCTTCTTCAGGAGCCACAAATTATATCTGAAATACACAATTAATAAACATAAAAATACAATCAATTACATTTAATAAAAAAAGGTCTATTTCAAACAATAAAACATCGTATAAAGCATAATCAATTCGACAAATTTAAAACAATCTTTCTATGCAACACACCCTCCCTACTTGCTGTAGCAATATCATATTTACTAGACAAGTTACAAAACTAATATTTTTATATTTGAGCAGTTGTTTAGTAGCCAAACCGAGGTAAATAGGGACCCAATGGAGAATGACCGTCCCAGGCTTAGATAGTATTAGGGCGATTGTATAAAGACTGTACCATAGAACCGAATTCTAATTCCTTAACAATTCATAAATTCAGAATTGTTAACGAATTAGAATTCGGTTCTAGCCATTGTGATGAAATTTTAAGAGTAAGTATTGTCCTCCCTGTACTATATAATTGCCTATGGTACAGTCTAGGATTTGCAAATTGGTTATCAATATCTAGTGACTGAATGATTCTGGTTTTTACCTCTTTTATACAATCGCCCTAATACTATCTAAGCCTGGGACGGTCATTCTCCATTGGGTCCCTATTTACCTTGGTTTGGCTACTAAACAACTGCTCAAATATAAAAATATTAGTTTTGTAACTTGTCTAGCAAATATGATATTGCTACAGCAAGTAGGGAGGGTGTGTTGCATAGAAAGATTGTTTTAAATTTGTCGGATTGATTATGCTTTATACGATGTTTTATTGTTTAAAATAGACTTTTTTTAATTAAATGTAATTGATTGTATTTTTATGTTTATTAATTGTGTATTTCAGATATAATTTGTGGCTCCTGAAGAAGGAGTTTTTTCAGAACGCCGAAACGCGCGTCGAAAGTATTGATCGCCACTTTCTTTCCTTTTTAATATTGTGTGATAATATTTTATTAATACTGTATAAATTGTTTTTGTGTGTCATTTTTACGTAATTTGGATGTATACAATGCTTGTTTTTAACATGAAAACCTATTAAAAAGAATAGAATTTTCGTATCGAAATAAATTTGTAGGTTCCTTTTTTTGCAATTACCCTTCCCTTGTGTTTGTTAGGATTGTTTTAGTTATATACACACAATCTAGGGCCGGAGTTTTGACATAGTAAATTCTCCTAACTAATTTTCTCATTATAGAGTGGATAACAGCTGACATTCTGAATTGATGAAAGGTTCTTTGGCACACTTTCTTTGACAGACATGCTAGTGAGTGTCCTTGTAAATTGGTATACTTTCTTACTTTGCAAGGATCTAATCCTTGCAAAGCCACAATTTTCTGTTTTAGACTTCTGCTTTAAAACTTACATAGGAAAGTTCTCAATGTATCAATTGATTCCTGCCAAATGCTGCAAATGCTGCTACAGTTCCATTTGTTTACAGGAGCCTATCTATGCCTTGCCTGTACAACTTCAGCTATCACTTTTTCAACATTCCTAGTACCATCTCCATTTTTGGAATTGGAGTTCCATCTTTCACCTCTTATTATCGACCAGTTGTTTCAACTGCATACTCTAATGTTATCTCTTACAAGTAGTGTTCTTCATTAAAGAAGGGCTCAGAGCTGGAAGAATGCTACCCTTCACCATTGAAACATTTACAAAAATTACTTTTATTCACTAGTCTTTTCTTTTTGCTTTTTCTCCTCATAGTCAACACTGTTTTATTCAGTGCTCTCCTTCTGCTCAGAATCAAAATAATTAGCTTCGTCTTCAGGGCAAATGTCTTATTAACCCTTTGACTGTAGCGCGAATTTCGCCAGGGTGTGGGTGAAATAATGAGTGGGTGGGTTTGGACAGCCCCTGGACGTCCTCCACACATGCCCACTGTGATGTCTGCCACATGGAAAGGGTTAACTACAGCTTTTACTGCTTCTCTTCTTTTATATGGTTTCATAGTATGTATGAGATTCTGGGAAAATGACCTTTATAACGCGGGCTGAGCTATGTGTGCCATTTCCTCACAGGCGCAACGAGTCTCACTCCAGGGAGTTATAATATAGGCCTAAACAGTACACCAAAAATATGTCAATAGTAGAAAATGTACCAAAGGAAGAGCTGCTCTTTACTTGTTGTGAAACAGCCAGTCTCTAACCAGAGATTTTGGGAAGAACCAGTGGTGCAATTTAAGGGTAGGGAGCGCAACTCCAATGTGAGGCTTACTGGGGCATAGTCTGAAATCATGATTGGATGAAAGTCGGCAGCTAAAAGGCATTGTTTGAGTGATTGGCTAACAAAGGTATGGTCCAGGCGGGAGTATGTGCAGTGGTAGTGAGAAAATAAAGTGTAATCTAGTACGGTTGGGTGCAATGATTGCCAGGAATTCAGGAGACCCAGAGCGTGAATCATATGTTTAAGCGCTTTTGTGAAGCTTCCCGTGCCCGCCCTCTGAGAATGCATACAGTCCAATTGCGGGTTCCATATCAGGTTGAAATCCCCCATAAGTATAATATCGCACTCAGCAAAGCCCGCCAGAAGAGGAAAAAATGTGTGGTAAGAATAGTTTACAGCAAAATGGGAGCATACACCATTGCGAAGGTGCACAGACAGGCTCGTAGGTATCCCTTGACATTTCAAATCCTAACCCTCTTTCTTAGTCTTGTAAGCTTGAGGCTGAAACTGAATTAAAGTTTGAAAAAGGAGGGCTACTCCATTGTGTTTCATAGGTGCAGAGGAGCAGAAATTAACCGGGTAAGCCCTGTGTTTCATTCTGGTCTCCTCTGTACTTTTAAGGTGTGTCTCTTGTAAAGCAACTATGTCATGCCGCTGTTCTAAAAGGAACTTTTAAAAGTTATGTCTCTTAGCAGGGAGTTGAGCCCCTTAACATTACATGTTAGTGTATTTATAACCATGGTGCCAGGAGAGGGGCGGGTCCTACTTGGAGTAGGGCTATACGTAATGCATCATAACAAGTTGTAATCTCTACCATAGTCACCCCCACTGGTACCCTTCACCCAGACAGCCTACTGAGTGGTGACACCCCACAAAAGGGGTATGCCTATCTGTATTTAATATTGTGCTGTTTTTGCTTGTATGTTATCGTTTTGACCTGCATTCTCCTGGCTAATGTGGAAGGGGCAATGTCCTGAAACACCAAGCATGTCGCTTACTGGAAAGACACTTGATCCACCTTGTGTGCAGCTTGGAGAATAGGTTCCTTCAATTTGAAAGAGTGTAACTCTGTCAGAACATCTCTGGGACGTTTCCCTTACCTGGCTGGGGCAGACCAACTCACTGCAGTTTGACTTTAGGATCTGATCTGCCCATAAGATCTGAGGACATTCCCACCTCAAAAACCTCCAAAATCCATACCCTCTGCAGCCTCCTCCAAGTTACGAGGCCAAATGTTGTCCCATCGGGACTGGTGTTCTAGGTTTTCACATGTCCACTCGGCCCAAAAGTGATTAACAGGTCTTGTCAAGGTGTTCTCAAACCAATGGAGTCCACATCTTGCTGGAGGGTCTACAACTTGGAAGTAAGTTCAGCATGGAGAGCCTCCAATGATGTGGCAAGATCAGTTTTAGGCTTCTTGTGTAGTTCTTTTTTGAAATCCATAAGAGATGACAGGAGGTCCTCATTAGTCAGAGCCATCTCACCACAAGGGGCCACTAGTATATTTGGGCTCTTGGTCACTGCGGGCTGAAAATAACTTGAGACTCTATTGGACTTAACCTGCTTGGGAGGCATGTTGAGGGAGGAACCACTTCATAGGGTGATATACCAAAAGGTAAGCCACTAGGTGCCAATGAGCATTTTAGTGGAGTCAACACTAGATTGGAATACTGATCACTGCACTCTGTTAATGAAGAGGAAGAGCGGCAGTGTCCAGAAATGGGGCACTTCTAGGTGACTTAAAATGCAGGGTGCTATATTGCCAGGTGACATGGGGAACCCTTTCATCATGTTTCTTGGGGACCTGGCTCAGATACAATAGCCTGTCTGTGGCTCCACATTTGGAACACACCTCACCACCTTTCTCCCCAGTACACCACTGTCACTAGTGCATTTCTCCATTTGTGGAAGTCATCTAGGGCCCTCTAACCACATGGAGGAGAATGCTTGTCTGCTCTCTCACAGGCTCAATCCATCGATAATGATCGCCTCACCCCATGTCTTCACATTTCCCAGTGGAGCTTCAGCAGGCAACGTAGGCATCGGAGAAGTAGCCCTGTATGAGCTCTTCATGATCTCTCCTCACAAAGTGGGGGATCAGGGAAGCAGATCATGGAGGCATCAACAAGGCCCCCAAGTGCCTCAGAGACCACCAAGTTGCCCCGCGGTTAGGGTCTCACCACTATCTGGAGGCAGGATAGATGGCCATTATTGTGGAGGTGGAAAAGCTGTTCCTGCACAAAAAGGAAGGGCTGCTGAGCTCTCATAGCAAACAATTTGATGGAGAGTCAATGCTGGGGTCATCAACTCTCAGCAGGGGCATCCGCCTCAACCTGGCCTATTAGCAGCTGCGATGGAGGCCAGACGTCGAAGGCGCTCTCCAAGCCCAGACTGTCGCCGATGTCATCATAGCTGCGGTATCAGGCACAGCGGTATGGAATACGGCACTTGAGACATCAGCAACCCGAAAGGGTAGGAGATTGCAGGGCTTACTTAGTGCTAATGGAAAGGCAGGTGGATGGCCATCTGGAGTCCCTGTTTTGGGAGAGGCTGCCCATCCCAGGGACTGCGAGCTCAATAACTCTCTGGTCCACTACCAGGATTTGCGGCCGACGCTCCCTCCGCCGGGACCCCTCCATTCTTATGCCCAGCACCGCTCTTAGGAGGCTCGAGGTGCTGACTCCCAGTGTGCCCCCAGGCTCGAGCTCCTCTGACTCCCAAAAAGTCATATTTAGGCCAGGTGGGGGTCTAATACCTCATTGCTGTGAGCGAATGTGGTGAAGCTCATATGGATCACATCCATGGGGCCATGATGGTTGGCCAAGACCCCTAGTTCTTTTCTCTTTAACCCCCTCGTCCACATTGTGTCCCTTTTCTTTCTATGTTGCAAACACATACTATACTTTCCTCTGTTTCTTTCTTTGTGTTTTATTTGGCATTTTAACTATCTGTTTTTAAGTAGAAGTAGAAATTTTCCCCAAAAAGAAATACGTATATTTAGCGTTTGTTATGAGGTAAAAAAAATTCACAATTTAACCATTTAATTTCATATATACCTAAGTGTGCATGAAATAAAACTTCAAAATGTGTGTCTTACCTTTTAAGCAGATTCCATTATATCCTATACATACCTACAGCTTACCTTAAGGGCCACATATAAGTAGCACAAGACTAGTTCAGGACCTAACAAGGGGTTTTAAAACCCAATCAGCACAGTAGTAAAACTGCAAACACTGGCTCTGTACTAGCAAGACCAAGATATTTGTAATCAGCTCATTGTCTGGATGAGCACCGTGGTTGTGCTAGCACTTTAATACATGTCTTAGTCACAGTATCAGTCCCTCCTTCAGTCCCTTTAAGGGTGTCTGAGTGTTTGTCCAAGTAAATCAGTGTAAAAGTTGCTCTCTTATTAACCCTATATATATGTAAACCTATATGCAAGTGGCTATATGGTTAGGTAACTGGCTGTGTTACTTAGCATTAGACTAGTTAACTGTGTCTACAACTAGCGTCATTTGTCCTGGTTACATATGAGCTGCATGTGTGTGTGAGTGAATATTTGTGTGCCTCTGTTACTGTCTGACTAGGTGCATTAATGGCTCTATCGTTTTACACATAGGTATGTGCATTTAAGTATGCGTAAGAAACTAGATGTTTAGCAGGCGATATAGGTCTACAAGTATGCATCTAATTCAATCAAAATGGAAACAAAATGTCTTCTTATATTTTTAGCTCATAGCTCGGCACCCTATGGGCTACCAACAACCTCGCTCAGGAGTGCCTTATATTTAGTAGAAGAGGAGTTTAAGGCTTATCAACATGTTTTGAACTTGAACTCAGCCTAGCAGTAAAACTGTATTACCAAACTCTACTACAGCAAGTGCAAGACATATTTAAAGGCCTACTTATCTAGATGGGTAACCTCTAGCTATCAGTTCTTCAGTACATATCTGAATGAGTGTATCAGTGCCTATGTGAATGTGTCATTGGATATGTAAGTCAATATACTGATAAGTGTCTGGGTCTTTTAGTTACTCTATGAGTCTCTCAATGTATATGTAACAAACTGCATGGATTGATTGCTGCCTGTTTTGGTGAATATTGGATTTATTGAACTGTGTGTGAGCTGTGTGCATTACTTGCATTCCTTCTGAATTCATAAGAGCTGTGTGTGTGTGTGAGTGAATGTTTAAGTGCCTCTGTCAGTCAGTATGTGACTTGGTGTATTACTGGCTGTATCCTTTTACACATACATTTGGAAGTTGCAGTATGGGTTGGAGAGTACCTTTATAACTGTCACACTAGGTGTATTACTGGGTATGTGGTTTTCTAAGAGCTATACGTGTGTGTGAGTGAATGTTTAAGTTCCTGTGTCACTGTCTGACTGGGTGTATTAGTAGCTCTATCGCTTTACACAAAAGTATGTTAGTTGCTGTATATATAGAAAAATGCCACTGAAACTGGACATAAAGCTCTCCAAGTGCTCATGTAACTATATCATACTTTAAACAACATGTGTTATCAATTAGGCTCATAGGTTCCTCTCCTATAGCCTACCTACAACCTCCCTTATGGGTGATTAATATGCAGTAGAATAGAAGCATAATGCTTAGCAATGTGTCTTGAATGTGAAATCGGCCTAGCAAGGAATCTACGTACACAGGCTCTACAGTAGCAGACCCGAGACATGTTTAAAGGCCTACTTCTCACCAACAGTGATTTATAAGTCTGTTATTCACTACATATCTAAATTAGTGTCTCAGCCCCTCTGTGGGTGTGGCATTGGATATGTTGGTAAATATGTTGTTTCTCAATCAAAAGGGAGAGAATTCTGACAATCTGTGAGGACCCGGGCATTATCAATCATTCACCGAAACCCTCAACCAAACTTAGCCATTAGTGATGTATATTAATCACCACTGTGGTATTATCGTTGGGCGGCGTCATCATTGGGTTTCACACCTAAGTACTCGCTTCCCTAGGTGAGTACCGCCTCTACTCGAGGGAAAGTACTGGTGGAATCTGTTTGATAGTGTCTAAAATTACTTCCTGTATCTTCAAGAATACCTTTAATTTTGGTGGAAGATTCAGGGGTAAGATTAAAAAGAACGGTGATGTTCTAGGAAGTGCGAATTAACTGTAACATCATTCAAGGATGGTACATGTCTGGCTCTCTTAGTTACTATATGTCATTCTACGATAGACCACTAATTTTCCTTATGGTCCATTGCGCAGAAGGCTGAGTAGCAGTTTATACTACTTCTTTGCAGACATTTGTGCTGCCTTTGATTTGGTGGACCGAAATTGCCTATGGGAAACTCTGTTAAAACAAGACATTTGAAAGAGTCTTTTGGTCTTAATTCAGGAGCTACACTCTCATAATCAAGGTCATTCAATCATGTACACCAAGTGACATTGACCCAGAAAACATTGATCAACAATGGGCAGAGATGGGTTTGCAAAGGAAGATGGATGCGCTTGTGGAATAATGTAACTATAAAGTGTTAGAGGGAAACATGGAGTAGAGTAAGGTGTTGAGGTTTGCCAAAAAAGCTGTAAAGTTTTGCTGGCATTTAGGCACAATCAAGTTTGAATTGGTCAATGAATATAAGTAGGTAGGGGTCTGGTTGGAGAAGTCATTGAAGTGGAATGTTCACATTAAATCATGTGATGGGATGTGCCCATGCCTCTGTAAGCAGCCTGATAAAATGAGATAGGGATTATGGTGAGATGTCCCATAGGCAAGTCTTAAAAGCTTATGCAGCCGTGATGTTCCCTCAATATCAGTACAGAGCTGAGCTGCTATGTCTTAGTACCAGAAGTGGTTGGACTCAGAGGAGAGGAAATGTCTGAAAAGCTTACTGTCACTGCAAGGATCATCAATGATACCGGTCGTGAGAATGGAGACAGCTTGATGTCATGGAACATACTGGCCCAAGTGGCATTAATCAGATTTTGGCAACGTTTGAGCCCTGGCGGTGGGCAAAAGGTCTCTCTATGGTGTAAAAACGAGATTAGGCAAAGTGAATTGAAATACCCAAAGGGGGGTAGGGAAAACCTGGAGGATATTTGAAGGGAAATGTAACTTAAGATTTGTTTTCAGAATTTAGAAATAGAGTCCTCGAAGAGTGGATGTAGGCTACTAGGAAATTAATTGTCCAGAGAACACAATAGGCAATATCTAATGGGGAAAAACTCAGCCCAGTTTATGCTCAATGCCTGGCAAAATGAAGAATGGTTCTCTTATGTGAATTTAATACCCACCCCTTGGCTGAGATACAAATTGTTAAGGCTGAGAATTGGTAGTAATCCATGCTACGCCAATGACATAATAACGTCATCAATGATCAATTCTGCTGGTAAATGTACATGTGATTTCAGTACTAAATGCAATAATTTGCACGCTTTAATGGACTGTCTAAATGTTTTGCCCCATCAGAAAACCATTCTATGCTCAGTTTTTTTTAAATTTGGCATCAGGAATCATGCACAAGTTGTAGCACTTCTAACTGATATGCACTACCCAGATGAAGCATGTGTCACTGGGAAATGTATGATTGCTGTAAAGAAGTTTTTTATGTGTATATGAGAATGATGGTATTGTTATGTATTTTATGACGAGGGGTTTAGGTTTTAATGGGTTTTATGGGTGTTTTTTATTTTAAACTTTGTATGTCATCTAAGAGAATGTATTTATATAAGGTGATCAGTAGCTGTATGTTTTATGTTGATTAAAGTCTTGTGGTCTAAATAAACATTATTTTTACTGACTGACTATGGGTCTGTAAATGTGTATGTAAGGGGCTGCAAGGATTGCTTAATAGCTGTGTTTGTGAGTGCTGGCATATTTAACTATATCTGCAACTGCCTCCATTACTGCTGCATACATAACAGCTGTATGTCTGTGAGTAAGTAATGTTTAAATACCTCTGTCAGTATGTGACTAGGTGTATTACTGCCTGTATCCTTTCACACATAGGTATATGAGTTGCAGTAGAAGGAGGTAAGTGAGAATGATGGTATTGTTATGTATTTTATGACGAGGGGTTTAGGTATTAACGGGTTTTATGGGTGTTTTTTATTTTAAACTTTGCATATCATCTAAGAGAATGTATTTATATAAGGTGATCAGTAGCTGTATGTTTTATGTTGATTAAAGTCTTGTGGTCTAAATAAACATTATTTTTACTGACTGACTACGGGTCTGTTAATGTGTATGTAAGGGGCTGCAAGGATTGCTTAATAGCTGTGTTTGTGAGTACTGGCATATTTAACTATATCTGAAACTGCCTCCATTACTGCTGAATACATAACAGCTGTATGTCTGTGAGTAAGTAATGTTTAAATACCTCTGTCAGTATGTGACTAGGTGTATTACTGCCTGTATCCTTTCACACATAGGTATCTGAGTTGCAGTAGAAGGAGGTAAGTGCCTCTGCAACTGAACATACAGGTCTGCAAATGCATATTTAACTCAATCAAACTTGAAAAAAACACGTCTTATATTTCAAGCTCATAGCTCCCTATCTCATGGCCTACCTACCACTTCCCTTAGAGGTGAGTTATGTGTAGCAGAGCAGGTGTTTAAAACTTAGCAATGTGCATTGAATGTAAAATTGGTCTAGCAGGGAAACAGCATACACAGGTTCTACAGTAGCAGGCCCTAGACAACACTAAACACATATTTGTCACCATGAGTGACTTGTTAGTGTCAGTTATTCAGTACATATCTAAATGAGTGTCTCAGTGCCTATGTTGGTGTGTTATTGGATATATAGTTATGTATGTTGGTATGTGCCTGGCTCGCTTACATACTCTATGGACTCTAAATGTCTATGTAAGCAGCTGAATGGATTAATTACTGGCTATGTTAGTGAGTATTGGGATATTTAACTGTGTCTGCAAGTGCCTCTATTAGTGCTGGATGCATAAGAGATGAATGTGTGTGAGCGAATATTTTTGTGCCTCTGTCGTTGTTTGACTGGGTGTATTACTGTCTGTATCCTTTTACACAAAGGTATGTGAGATACAGTATGCATAGGAGAGTGCCTTTCTAACTGTATATCTCGGTCTGCAAGTGCGCATGATACTCAATCAAACTTGAAATAACATGTGCTATCTTTTAAGCTCATAGCTTCCTGTCCTAAGGCCTACTTACAGCCTATCTCAGCAGTGACTTATATATAGTGGAACAGGATTTTAAGGCTTACCAACGTGTCTTGAATGTGAACCCCATCTAGAAGAGAAACTGAATACACAGGCTCTACAGTAGCATGCCCGAGACGTTTTTAAATGCCGACTTGTCTCCATGATTGACTTGTAAGTGTCAATTCTTCACTACGATTCTAAATTAGTGTCTCAGTCCATATGTAAGTGTGTCACTGAATATGTAGGTAAGTACGTTGGTATATGTTTAGCTTTCATGTTACTGTGGTTTCTAAATGTGCATGTAAGAGCCTGCATGGATTGCTTACTGGCTGTGTTAGTGAGTATTGGAATATTTAACTGTATCCACAACTGCCTCCATTACTGCTGGATACATAAGAGCTATATATGAGTGAGTGCATGTTTAGGTGCCTCAGTCACTCTCTGACTGGGTGTATTACTGACTCTATCCTTTTACATATTGGTATGTGAGTTGCATTATGGGTAGGACAGTACCTCTGTAATTGGACGTATAGGTCTGCAAGTGCACATGTAGCTGAATCAAACTTGAAACAACATGTGTTGCCTTTTGACCTCATAGCTCCCAGTCGTATGGCCTACCTACAGCCTGCTTAGGGGTGACTTATATGTAGTAGAAGAAGAGTTTAAGGCTTGAATCTGAAGTTGGCCTAGCAGGGAAACTGCATATACAGGCTTTCAAGTGGCAGGCCCAAGACATCTTTAAATGTCTACTTTTCTCCATGAGTAACTTGTGCATGTCAGTTCTTCACTACATATCTTTATGAGTGTCTCAGTCCTCTATTTGGGTGTGTCATCAGATATGTAGGTAAGTATGTTGGTATATGTCCGGATATAATTGTTACTCTATGGTTCTCTCAATATGCATATAAGGGGTTGCATTGATTGCTTAGTGGCTGTGTTAGTGAGAATTGGGATATTTAACTGTGTGGAATTTGCTTCATTAGTGTGTATGTGAGTGAATGTTTAAGTGCCTCTGTCAGTATGTCACTAGGTGTATTACTGACACTTTCCTTTTGCACATAGCTTTGTGAGTTGCAGTATAGGTAGAAGAGTGTCTCTGTAACTGAACAGATAGGTCTACAAGTTCACATGTAACTTAATCAAACTAGAAAAATGTGTTATCTTTTAAGCTCATAGCTCCCTGTCCATTGGCCTACATAGAGACTGCCTTAGTGGTGAATTATATATAGTATAGGAGGAGTTAAAGGCTTAGCAATGTGTTTTGAATCTCAAGTTGGCCTACCAAGAAAACTGCACATAACCATGCTCTACAGTAGCAGGCCTGAGGCATATTTAATCATCTACTGTTCTTCATTAGTAACTTATTAGTGCCAGTGCTTCAGTACATTTCTTAAAGACTATCTCAGTTCCTATATGCATGTTTCATTGCATATCTAAATACATTTGTAGTTTTATGTCTGCCCTTTCTTAGTTACGGTATATCTCTCTCAATGTGTATGTAAAGGAACTGCATGGATTGCTTACTGCCTCTGTTAGTGAATATTGGAGCTATTGAACTGTGTGTGCAACTCTCTCCATTACAGCTGAATTCACAAGAGCTGTATGTGTGAGTGAATGTTTAAGTGCCTCTGTCAGTATGTGACTAGGGGCCAGATGTACGACCATTGAATTTTGCGACTACCAAATTGGGACAAATTACAAGTCGCAATTTGCAAGTGGCAAAATTCAATGAACAACGGTGTCTCAGACTCTGTTTGCGGTTCCCAATGCTGTCGCAATTTGCAACCCCATTGGGAATGGCTACCCCTGCCAGGGATGGTGGCCTGCTGGGGTCAGCAGACGACCATGTCTGGTACTGCTTTGGCAATAAAGCAGTTTTTTTTGTAAATGCAGCCCGTTTTCCTTAAAGGGAAACGGATGCATATAAAAAAGAAAAATTCAACTTTTCAGTTTAATTTTTTTAGGGCAGGCAGTGGTCCCTGGCACCAAAAGATGCTCTTGAAAAATATTTGCTCACCTATTCACAAAGGGGAAAGGGTTCCCTGGAGACCCCTTCCTGTTTGCAAATGGTTTACCACCTACTTGAAGTAAGTGGTAAACTGCGAGTTTTTTGTGACTGCAAATGCGGTCGCAAACCACTCATAAATGGCATTTGCACTCGCTATCAGCAACGGACGCCCTTGGCACATCCCTTCCTAATAGCGAGTCGCTAACCCTATTTTCAGAGTTGCTAATAGATAACCTACTCACAAAATAGGGTTAGTACATTGTGCATCCATTTTTTGCAATCGCAAACGAGCCAAATGCGCAAGGGAGCTGCATTGCAGACAGGTGTTCAGAGGCAACGACCCTTTTTACACCTCGTTGCAACGCAGCTCTGTGACGCTTACTGGAGGTACCTAGTGGGCTAGTTTGACCCTCAGGACCCTTAGGATTGAAGGGGACTTAATCTATCAACTTAGAATGGTGACAGGGCGCGTTTACACAGTGGTGAAGGGAGGGGAGGGGCCTGACGTGATGTGTGCAAACACGCCCTGTGGCACGTTTTAAGTTGGGGAAACAATTCCATTTCAAACTTGAGGGACTGTGGGGACCAAGTACCCACCAGGTGCCACCACTGACCTGTGTTGCAGAGAGGTGGTGAAGGCTGCGCTCCTTTTTACATCTTTCTGCTATGCAGCTCTGTGACGCTTACTGGATGTACTAAGAATACCGATTTACTCACCTATTATCAGGAGAGACCTCAGTGCAGCATCTTTGAGCCCAGTACTGATCCTGAAAAGTAATTCTAACCATACTTACCGGTAACTTGAATTTCCTTCCATAGGAATCCATTGTCTGGTTTTCATCAGAAAAGTTTCTAAGTGTCTATTTTCAGAAACTACAAATATGCCTAAAAAATCGCCTGAATGACTTAAACGCATTCTTTCAACTGTTTACAGGCGATGCACCAGTGCTGAATCCAGAATCCATCACTGAGTAGGAAAAAGTAAAAATAACGAAACTTACCTGCTAAGTGAATTTCCTTCCTTAGTGTAACATTGACTGGTTTCACTTGAAAATTCTTTTAAGTGTAGAGTTTTGGAACTTTAAAATATTCACCTAAAATCAGCCGGACAACGAATTCCGATTTACTCACCTGTTATCAGGAGAGACCTCAGTGCTGCATCTTTGAGCCCAGTAATGATCCTGAAAAGTAATTCTAACCATACTTACCAGTAACTTGAATTTCCTTCCATTGGTTAACATTGACTGGTTTCACTTGGAAATTCTTCTAAGTGTAGAGTTTTGGAACTTTAAAATATTCACCTAAAATCAGCCGGACAACGAATTCCGATTTACTCACCTGTTATCAGGAGAGACCTCAGTGCTGCATCTTTGAGCCCAGTAATGATCCTGAAAAGTAATTCTAACCATACTTACAAGTAACTTGTATTTCCTTCCATAGGAATCCATTGTGTGGTTTTCACCAGAAAAGTTTCTAAGGGCCATATGTAGGTGGCTAAATACCGGTCGGTAACGGCCGATTTCGGCCGTTACCGACCGGTATTTTGAGTTTCAGATGTAGGTGGCCAAAATATTACCGATTCTGTTAGTTTACCGAATCGGTAAATTTACCGATTCTGTAAATTACCGAATCGGTAAATTTACAGAATCGGTAATATGGGATGTAGGTGGCACTGTAAACAGTGCCACAGTCCCTTACGAATTCGTTATTTACCATGAAATACTATTGCATGGTAAATAACGAATTCCTGTGTACATGCACATCTGTGCATGTACACCTGTGCCATGTGACACACATACATGCCCTTAGGGCATGTATGTGTGCCACATGGCACACAAGCCAGAATCAGGGGTGCAACAGGGTGTCAAAGTGACACCCTGTCCCCCTTGACAAATCGGTAATTTTACCGAATCGGTATTTACCGATTCGGTAATTGCCATTGATTCCTATGGGCCTCAAGGCCCATAGGAATCAATGGCAATTACCGAATCGGTAAATACCGATTTGGTAATTACCGAATCTTACCGATTCGGTAATTGTTACTGAATAATAACCTACAGGCATTTACTGATTTGTAAATACCGAATTGGTAAAATTCGGTATTTACGATTCGGTAAATGCCATTTACCTACATATGGCCCTAAGTGTCTACTTTTAAAACAAAGTAATATTCCTTAAAAATCATTACTGTAATCAAAACACTTGTACCCAACTGTTTACATGAGATGTCCCAGGACTGAATCTAGGATCCAGTCCTGTGGTTAGAAAAGTAATCCATAAAGTAACTAGGTGCATTTAACTAGAAATTCCCATTGAGCTCAATGTTGCATTGGGTCTGAAATGGTGTTGCCCATTGCAACAACTGTAACTACTGTACTTAAAACTCTATTGCCTATTTGCAAAGTATTTAAACTAAAGTAATTCATTCTGAGAAAGTACATTTTGGAATGTAATGTATAATGTAATTATAATGTAATTTAAAAAAATAAAATATCTAAAAATAAATAGTTAAAAACAAATTTAGTAAATCAGTATCAAAAAAATAAATATAAGAATTAATACATTTAAAAATTGTCATTTATAAAACCTTTGAAATTAACTGAAAAAAACATGGGGTATATTATCAAGCAAGGCGTTAAAATTATCACAGTTTTAGCGGCAGAAAACTGCCGCTAAAGCAGCGATAATGGGCTTCATAATATGCCCTGGAGAATTCCAATAGAACCCCATGTTCAAACCAGAACATGGGTTTCTGTTGGAATTCACAGGGCCATATTATCAAGCTCATTATCGTCGCTTTAGCAGCAGTTTTCTGCCGCTAAAACAGCGATAATTTTTAATGCACTGCTTGATAATATGCCCCCATAGGTTTTAGGGGTGTTATAGTTAGATGGACATTTCACTCGTACAAAACCATTAAAATTCCCCCGTTATAGTTAGTCGTACTAACTATAACTTGCGCGCCCGCAATCCACTGCTGATGATGTCACATCTTACATCATTCATGACATGGTCAGTGACATCACTGATAACATCACTGATGACATCTCAAATGACTTCACTCATGACATCACTGATGAGATTTTCGAGAGTCTGTGCATATTTTTAAAAAGTGTATGAATGTTAAATTTATATAGCAAGGTGTATTGGTGAATCAGTGGGTGTATGACTGCATGTATGGGTGATTCAGTGGCTATGTGACCTACTGTATAAGCCAGTGAGTAGGTGTCTCAGTGAATGTATGGGTGAGTGACTGGGTGTGTGAATGTTTGTATCAGTCTGTCAGTTGGTGTCTAAGTGCCTGTCTGGGTGTGTGAGTGGGTATGTGAGTGGCTGTATGGGTGGGTGATTGGTTGTCTGAGTACCTGTATGGCTGTCTGAGTGTCTGTGTGGGTGAGTGAGGGGGTGCCTATATGGATGAGTGAGTAGATGGACCAGTCCCTGTATGGGTTAATGAGTGTGTGTCCCCGGGGCTGTATGTGTGAGTGAGTGTGTGTATAACTGTGTGGGTGAGTGAGTGGATGTGTTAGTAGTGTACGGGTGAGTAACTAGGTATGTGAAAGGCATTATAAGTGAGTGATGGGTTGTATAGGCCTATATCCCTTTTTCCAGCCCTATCTAAAAGTTTAGAGAAATAGAGGAATATACAGCTGTCTAGCTTTTTGGAAGCAAATAACTTACTTCACCCTGGTCAGTCAGGCTTCAGAGCCTGATAAAGTACAGAAACAGCACTGGTGGAGGCATCAGAATATATTAGAGGAACCCTGGATTCAAGGGAAGTGGCTGTATTCATTATGTTGGACCTATAAGCAGTATTCAATACGGTCCCCCACACAATGCTGATGGATCGACTTCAGGCCATTGGATTAACAGGGCAGGCTCTGGTCTGGCTAACATCATTCTTAGCAAATAGGAGCCAACAAGTTTGGATGGGTGTCAATCAGGGCTCTGCCCCAAACTGTACATGTTTAATTAATATCTCAACCTCTGGCTCAACCAGCAGAAGAAATGGGAGCGAAAGTGATGTCCTAAGTGGATGACAGACAACTGCTTTTCTCTTCGGACAAGGGAGTTGAGCTGAAGGGCACACATATCAAAACTTGCCTAACTGCAGTTTTTCATTGGTTAGCTACAGCTCAACTCAAAATCAATGAGGAGAAAACAGAAGTTCTCTTCTATGGGACGAGTCAACCAGTTTTCTAGCAAACATTTTAGCCAGACGATACCTCTTCCTCTGGACCCCAGAAAGATTCAGTAAAAAATCTGGGTATCAAATTTGATAACAGGCTGTCCTTTAGTCCTCAAGTAAAAATGCTGGTAGGCACCTGTTTTTTTCTGCCTGCCTCCTATCGTTCTCAGCAAAGAAAACGGTTATCCAGGTGCAGATAACATCTATAATTGATTATGGTAATGCATTATATTTTGGCTTATCCGAGTACCTAATCGACAACCTATAAGTGATCCAGATTGCGGCTGGCCGATTCTTCTAAATGTACCGATGCGAACGCTTATTAGGCCACATCTGCGTATACTCCATTGGCTGCCCATTAGAGAAAGAGTCAAATTTAAAGCTCTAGTATTGATACAAGCATGACCTTCTTACTACAGAACCCGATTCAGGTTTTATAACCCTACAAGACAGCTGAGATCCATCAACAAATTTCTTGCAGGAGCCTCAAGGATTCAGCGGCAAAGAGAGGGAGGAAAATCTCTATTGTTCTTGGGTTCGACAGAATGAAATCAGCTTTTGCTGGAGGTGCAGACCATGAGCAATTCAGTGATGTTTAAGAAGCAGCTTAAAACCTGTTATTTTGTGCAGGCCTAAGTCTTTTCACCTCCAACCTTGTTGCTTCTGCACCGGGACACTCCCTGGAGTAGCTGTGCACAACATAAATTGATAATCATTTCATATGAGTGACTCTATGGGTGAGAGAGGGACTGTGAGAGTGGCTGTATGGGTCAGTGTGTGCTTGTGCCATTGACTGTATAGGTTGAGTGAGTATGTGTTGGTATCTGTATCAGTAAGTGAGTGGGTGTGTGTATCTGTATAGGTTAGTAAATGGCAGTGTGATTGATTGTATGGGTGAGTGAGTAGATGTGTGAGTAGCTCTATGGGTAACAGACTCAGTGTGTGAGTGGCTATATGGGTGTATGAGTGGATATGACAGTGGCTGTATTAGTGAGTGAGTGATTGTATGAGTGGTTGTATGGGTGAGTGAGTGGATGTGTGCATAGATCTATGAATCAGCGAGTGGGTGTGTAAGTACAGGTATGGGTCTGTGAATGGGGTTGTGATTGGTTGTGTGGGAGAGGGTGTATGAAAGGTTTAAAGGAGTGTGAGGGTGTGTCAGTGATTCTGTAGTCATCAGTGACATCATCAGTGATGTAATTTGAGATGTCATCAGTGACCTCTTCAGTGATTTCACTGGCCATGTCAGGATTTATGTAATATGTGAGATCATAGGCAGTGACTTGTGGGGGCATGAGTTATAGTTAGCTCAGCTATCTATAACTGCTGAAAATTGCTGGTTTTATACAAGTGAAACCAGAGCCTAATTATAAAGTCCCTGTAACTTTTGTTTTTTTCAGTGAATTCCTAAAGTTTTTTCAATTCCATTTCCTAACTGTAACATCCCTGTAACCTTTGTTTTATTGCAATGAATTTCTATGGTTTTTTAAATGCAAATTTCTAACTATAACGTCTGTAACCTTTGGTTATTACAGTGAATTCCTATGGGTTTCTAAGTAGTTGGAATTGGGTTTGCAGAGTGGTAGAGGAGGGGTGCGGGCCTCCAATCAGCACACAGGAATCTATCTGTATCGGAATTACTGGAGGTACCAGGAGGGCTTTTGGCCCCCAAGATCCCTCAGCATCCAAGAGGACGTCATCCTCCAACCAATAGTGTACCAGGATGCGCGTTTGCAGAGTAGTGGCGAAAGGGGGCGTCGCCTCTGAAGACCTCTTAGCAATCCCATTGTGTGAGACTTCCCAGGAGTCACAGGAGGGGCTGCAAGTCCCAAGGACCCTCAGCATACATGGAGTCTTCATGCCCCAACTATTACTGTACCAGGAGATGCATTTACAGAGTGGTGGAGAAAGGGGGCATGGCCACCAATAACTTTTCAGCGATCCCATTGTGTGGGACTTATTGGATGTAACAGGAGGGGTATGTGGCCCCCAAGGACCCTCAGGAGGAAAGTGGAATGATTCCCCAACCTGTAATGCACCAGGAGACATATTTGCAGAGTGGTACACAAAGGGGGCATGGCCTACAAAGACAGCACAGAAATCCTGCCATCTTGGACTTACAGGAGGTAACAGAAGGGGTTCCTGGCCTCCAGGGACCCTCAGCATCCAAGGGGACTTCATCTCCCAACCAGTAGTGCTCCAGTAGGTGCATTTGCAGAGTAGTGGAGAAAGGGGGCGGGCATCTGGCGAGTTGCTGGTCCTGCATTTTTTCTTAACTGGATGGGGCTGCGTGGCCCCCCTACCCTGGGCCGATTTAGGCACCACAGACCCCCTCCCCCAGGGCCAGGACATTTTTTAATGGGGAGGGGACACTCGGCTCCCCTTCCCGAGCTGATATTGGCCACAGGAACCCCATCCCGTGGCACCAGCCTTTATTTTTTACTTGTTTTCAAACTAATAGGGAGGGGGATTGCACAGCACCCTAACAGGCCAATTTAGACCCCCAAGTACCCCATCCATGGGGCCTGGCCTCCAATGTGGGTGTCCTGGTCCAACACAGTGCACCCACTCACCAAAGATGGGAACCGTAGGGGGAGCCTGAAGGCCCCGTGGTCCCAGCTATCCCCCACCTCCTGCGGGATCCGGTATTACTTTCACACATAGGCAGCTGCTAACATACAGCTCCCTGTGTATAAAAGCGATTGTGCTCCGCTTTGAGCAAGCAAGAGCAAAAGCTCTCGCTTGCTCAAAGCGTAGAACAGTTTACAATGGCTCAGTGGGAAGCTCCCGCCAAACCGTAGCAAACAGCTTCATTATCGGGCTGCTCTTCGTCGGGTCAGTGGTGTAATACCTGACGGGCTCCCTATGTAGGGGCACTTTAGTGGAGATCAACTGCCGACCCGACGAGGAGCAGCCCGATGATGAAGCATGGCACCCTACTGGGTATGTGATAGCATTATAATCCAATGAAATGAATTCCCAGCTATGACCCACTCTGGTCAGGTTGGGCTATATTCCCTTTGTTTGATCACCTCATAGGAACAGCATAACTCTTTTCTCTAGACTGTCCTTGGGGCCTTTATGCTGGACCTTCTCAAAAGCCCCTTGTCCCCTCTTGAGAACTAGACACAGGGGCTATTTCCAAGGTAAAAAACACTGGTCTGGGTTTTGTGAGCACAATTTCTCTAGTAAAGAAAAAAGAGAAAGGTTAGCGCCCCATAATAAATTTGGGCGAACCAAATACTTTCTTCATGTACAGATACTTTAAGATGGCTCGTAAAACCAAACCTTGAGGACGCTTATTTTACAATCCCTATGGACACAGAGGCTCAGAAATACCTATGGTTTGTATGGAAAGGAGTGACCTACCAATTTCGTTGTCTCCCCTTCGGCCTCTCCTGAGCACCTTGGTGCTTCACCAATGTTCTGAGACCAGTGGTTGCTTCTCTGAGAAGAGGAGGAGTTTGACTAATAAACTACTTAGACAACATTTTACTGATGTCTCAAAGTCAAGAGGAACTGCTGATTCACATGAAATGGTCTGTGGACCTTTTAGAAGGTTTAGGATTTATTATCAACATAGAGAAGTCCGTTAGGACCCCAACACAAAACCTGGAATGCCTAGGTTTCCAGGTAAACACCATTTCGGCTCAGCTACAAGTACCCTTAAAGAAGTTGTCCAAAATGAAAAAGGAAGTAACTTATGTTTTATCAAAAAGTATAGTGAGCTTGCGGAAACTTGCGAGAGTAGTTGGTCTCTTATCCTCTTCGATTCAGGCAATCTCCCCAGGACCTCTCCACTACAGGGCCTTACAGAGACTAAAATCTTCAGTGCTGAAGAAGGGCCTTTGGTATTCAGACACAGATCCCCTGTCATTGGAGGCTCGAGAAGACCTCTTATGGCGGCGGAACAATCTAGGCAGCCGGAATGGAAAAGGACTATTTGGGAACAACCTCGATCACACTCTGGAATCAGATGCAAGCAATCTAGGCTGGGGTGCCAAATAGGGGGAAATGGAAACAGAGGTGAAATGGTCCCAAGAGGAACTCCCACTACACATAAATTGATTAGAAATGTTGACAAGATTGAATCCATTAATGAGCTTCAAGTCAATACTAAAAAACAGAGTTGTTTTGATCAAACTGGATAACTTTACAGCTTTATCCCACATCAACTGCTTGGAGGGGGGGCAAGGTCAAGGTTATTTGGAGATCTAGCCAAGAGGATTTGGTACTTCTGCTGGAGTAAAATAATAGTTCTAAGTGACTGGAAACTAAATCCAATAGTCTTCAATAAAGTTCAAGACTTTGGGGCCCTTTCCAGGTGGATCTTTTCGCCAGTAGACTAACATTTCAGATAGATCAATATTTCAGCTGGAGGCCAGACCCCCAAGCTGCTGCAGTGGATGCTCTGGTCCAATCTTGGAACAAATGGAGATGCTGCACCTTCCCTCCCTTTGCAATGATTCAGAGGGCTTTGCTAAAAGTTCAAATGGAGCGTTGCTGTATCGTTCTAACTACACCCTTTTGGAATACTCAGATATGGTTTTCTGTGGCGATGGAGTTGGCAATGGAGGTCTCACACCTTATCCCACGGAATTTAGATCTTCTCAAGGGCCAAGAAGGACAGGTTCACCCTCTTCTTTTATATAAGTAAACACAAACCTTCTTTTCAGGAGTATTTCAGGAGCTCAAAAGGATACCCTGGCCTTTCAGGAGAGGCTAAAAACCTACTCTATGAGTCATGGCACCAGTAGCAAGGAAAAGATACACTGGTGTATGGAAGAAATGGTGTAGAGGTAGCCAATTACCTAGCAGATCTATTTGAATCAGGTTTATGCTATAGAACAGTTAACTGCTACCGATCTGGAATCTCAGTAGGCCACACACTGTTAAATGATTATTCTATTGTACTAACCCCATAAAACATAGAGTAATGAAGGGAATAAGACTTAAGCGCCCTCCAAAGGCCAAATATGATTCACTATGGAATGTTAACCTTAGCTTCGAGCTTTTCACCTTTTGGCCAGATAACTTTTATCTTTCCAGAAAACAATTATTAATTTTTGAGATATGGAAATGAACCAAAACGATGTCTGAAAATAGTTTTTATCCTTATTTTACTGATTACCCAAAACTATGTGTGGTGAGGTGTATGAAAGTGTGTGAACAGAAAATGATTAATTTTAGACCTAATAGTGAAAGTCAATTACTAATATGCTTTGTAAAATCCTATAAGGCAGTTTCTTCTGCCACAATTTCGAAATGGGTTAGAACAGCAACGATGAAAGCAGGGATAGACTTATCCAAGTTGGAAGCACACTCATTCCATGGCGAAATGGCCAGTAAGGTGTTCTGGGGTGAAGGATCCCTTTCGGATATTCTCAAAGCTGCAGATTGGTCAAATGCTTCCATTTTTGTTAAATGTTATCTTATACCTGTGGAACACATAAGCAATATAGCATTAAAAAGCTTTAAACTTGCATAATGGTAGCCTCCGGTCTTTTAATGAAATGACGATTCTCCAATTAACATATAGAGAGAATCTTGATTTCATTAAAGACTACGGAGGCTAACATTATCCCTCGCACCACTCCCTGGTGGATTTTAAAGAGGTGATATGTACACGTTGTTTTTTTATATATACGTAATGTTTAAATTATACATTTCACTCTGTTTCGTAGTTTTGAATGACTTAACAATAGATATTACTTGTTCTCCTTTCTTTTCTTTCCAGACACTGTGTCACTGTGAGAACTTCTTACTTATCTAATGCAATTAACCAGGAAGTAGTCGAATTAACAAATACTTTACCTTGTCGCAGCTCTAAGAGGAAGATGCCTAGTTACCATGACGTTTTGTTATGTTCCATTGAATGTTTTACTTATGATGTAATACATGTTCTTTAAAAGGCTGCACGTGTGGGCAGCAATAAAAGTTATTGCATAATGTTAGCCTCCGTAGTCTTTAATAATATCAAGGTTCTCTCTGTATGTTAATTGGAGAATTGTAATTTCCCTGCACAAGATCGTCTTTTTTCATGAAGGGTACGTGCCCACAGACATCACTAAAACATTTTTCCTTACATTTCTCAAAAACTACTGAATGGATTTGCACCAAATAACAAAAAGATCAATCTGCATAACAACATCTAACTTTCTGCCAAATTTGGTGTAATTCCATCCAGTGGTTCGCGCTGTAGGTTTGACTAAGTATTCTACGGGAATTAAAATGGGATAACACATTTTCTTTAGCCCCCTTTTCTCAGTCCCCACTTACCCGATCACCCAAAAACTTCCCATGCACAACAAGACTTACTGTGAAACATTTTCTGTAAAGTTTCGTGAAGATTTGTCAACCGGCACAAAAGATATAGCCAAGTCTAAAAACTACCACCAGTACCACCTGCAAATTTGCTTTGTTAATGCTCAAATTTTAATAGACTCTCTGTTTAAATTTCTTCTCACTGAAAATTATAAGCACCACTCTCTGGAAGAAAGAACCTCTACTGGTAAATGTTCCCTCTCTTTTTCCTGTGGTACTGATGTCGTTCGCAAATCAAAGCGATTCCTACCTTTTTTCCTGTGAGTACTCAAGTTTTCATTGGCTAGTTTTGTAACCCTTCTATGCCTTCCTGGCAAGAAGGCTAATCTGCTAGTACATTGGGGAGGATTTCTGACTCTGTTGAGATGCCCAGCATGGCTCCCCCATGTAACTTCACAACAGAGTTGTGAATACATCCAAGAGTCTGCAAAAGCATTTACAATAATAGTACTACCATATTTAAACTTCATATGACATCCTATCCTATTACTGGATTGAAAACATTGTATTTCACAAGGTATACTAACTCCAAAGTACTCTGAATTCTAATTTCAAACTACTGTGTATTTGGAACCCTTCTCCCACACTGTTTTCTCTCAGTTCCCATAGGAACCTGCTTTGAAACACTCTACTCTGCGAGTAAGTCAAAAGTTCACACCACTTTCTACCAGGAGTATACCAGCTTCAAGTTCAACTGTAGCAGGTGTGGTTGACTGCTTGAAAATGTAAGAAAATCCACAATAGTGCATTCTCTCTTAAATGTATCCAGGCCAATCACAGATCTACATACTTTACCTATTAAATCACTAGCTATTTTAAGCTACCAAATTATTCACACCACTCAATCAAATACATCCTTTTCTTATGATTTATCACACTGGGGTGTTGCTTGTGTATGAACTAATGTTTACTCATTATATATTTTTCACACCCTTAAATGAGTACTTTTCATAAGTGAGCGATTTTGCTCAAACAGCACAATGGTGAATGAGGTACGATAGGTTTTTATGCTGATCTTTCCAACTGAACCTAGATGTTCAATAAATTATAAATAGAATGTATCATTTTTTGTTTGATAGCCTTGAAAAAGTCGCAAAAGGCGACGAAACACGTGTCGGCTGTGGCAGAATCAATGTTACTTACAACCTAACGACTGTGATGAAGACCCCTTGCTGGACAAATAACTGATGCATTTTGTGTATTAAACTTTGTACTGACTGTGGATAGTCAGTTATATATTTACTTGGTGCTGTGCTCTATCTATGTTGTTTCTTGCATGTATATATATATATAGAGGATTCTATGTATATCGTTTAGTACTGTGGGTGGCTCGGTACAGAGACATAGAGCACGCTTAGAAAGAGTAATTTCCTATTCTACTTTATACGCAAACATAACGGATGTGCTGGCCATCTTAGCTAACCACAGACATCTTCTGTCTGCCGATTACATCCTTTTCTTAAACCAGGTCCAGTCCTCCAGTTTAAGTGCCTTTCATTCTACCAACCATCACATTCATCTGCAGCCTTATTCTGTGTGCTACTGCTCCTTCCTTAGAAATGGTTACAGTGTGGAATGTAGGTTACAGGTATGCTATTTGGGGCCACAGAGGGTGTTAGAAGGAGTGGCTTTGACAGGGACGTGGGTTTGCCTAATGTTGACATTGGATAGGCCAGAGAGGGTTAAAGTGCCACCAATTGCTGCCTTTGGTTCTGAGCATTGCAGATTGTCAATATCCAGACCTCTTAATTGCGCACTCTGCTGGAAATTACCTAGGTACTCTTACTGGGGTAGAATTGGAAATAGCAATGAAGGAGATATGTGGCCAAATAATGGCACTTTTCACTTGCATTGCCTTGGTGTACTCTAACATTTGCCAAAGGCAGGAATGAAAACGGTCAGAGGAATTCTTGCTACAAATAGACAAAGCCATGAAACATGTTAATAAAATGGTGTCTCCATTCCTTAGAGATCACAACATGGGCTCCATCTATAATAACCTACACTTTAATGTAGAGCGTATATATATATATAAGTGATGGAGTACATTTCTCTGAGAAAGGCAACAAGATATTCTTTGACAACTTGAAACACTGCGTCCTTCTTTATGTGTGGTAACCATCTACACAAAATAAACACAAATGCTCTTCCAAGAGCCACCCTATAAACAAACAGTAAATAATTTTCATTTTAAATCCTTTTAAAAACAAAAAGAAAGTTAGAGTTGCGACTCCATTGCAGATTTGCAAACCAAATGCACAAATTCAATGCACAACACCACATTTAAATTTAAAACTCTCAGTTTGATTCAATACATATGGCAATAGCTCTGTGAGTAGTCTCGTGAGTGTCTAAGTGTGTCCGTAAGTGGGTGCATAACTGTCTCAGGGGTTGTGTGAGTGCCTAAGTCACTTTCTGAGTGGGTGTGTCACTGGGTGCATAAGAATCTCAGTAGCTCAGAGAGTGGGTGCATCAGTGTCTGAGTGGATGTGTGATTGGGTGTATGAGTCTCTGATTGGAACTATGACTCTTTTTGTGAGTGTCTGAGTAGGTCTGTGAGTGGGTGCATGAGTCTCTGAGTGGGTCCGTGAAAGGGGTGTAAGAGTCTGAGTAGATGTGTGAGTGGGCGCTTGAGTGCCTGAGTGGGTCTGTGAGTGGGTGCATGAACTTCTGAGTGTGTAAGTGAGTTGGTAAAGGAGTGTCTGAGTGGGTCTGAGAATGAGTGTCCTAGTGAGTTTGTTAGTGGGTGTATGAGTCTCTAAGTGGGTCTGTGAGTGGGCATGTGAGTGTCTGACTGGGCCTACGAGTGGGTGCATGAGTCTGAATCAGTCTGTGAGTGGGTACATGAGTTTCTTAGTGGGTCTGTATGTGGGTGCATGCATTTCTGAATGGGTCTGTGAGTGTGTGCATGACTGAGAGGATCTCTGAGTGAGTGGGTTAGTGTCCAAGTCGGTCTGTGTGTGAGTGAGTGGGTCTTTAAGTGGGTGCATGAGTGTTTGAGTGGGACTGTGAGGACGTGCATGAGTCTCTGAATGGGTGTGTGAGTCAGTGCATGAGTTTTTGAGTGGGTCTGTGAGCAAGTACAAGAGTCTCTGAGTAGGTCTGTGAGTGAGAGCATGAGTGTCTGAGAGGGTCTGTGACTAGGTGCCTGAGTCTCTGGATGAGTTCATGGGTGAAAGTCTAAGTGGGTCTGTGAGTGGGCGTATAAGTTCCCGAGTGGGTCTGTGAGTATGTGTAGGAGTGCATGAGTCGGTCAGTGAGTGGGTGTGTCAGTCTCTGAGTGGGTATGTGAGTGAGTGCAAGAGTGTCTTAGTGGATCTTTGAGTGGGTGCATGAATCTCTCAGTGGCTCTGTGAGTGTGTGTGTGTGTTTGAGTGGGTCTGTGAGTGGTTGTTTGAGTCTCTGAGTGGGTCTATGAGTGAGTGTATGAATGTCTGTCTAGGTCTGTGACTGGGCGAACGAGTCTCTCAGTGGATCTATGAGTGGGTGCATGAGTGCCTGAGTAAGTCATGTGAGTGGGTGTGGGAATCTCTGAGTGGATTTAAGAATGGGTGCATGACTGTCTAAGTGCGTCTCTGAGAGGGTGCATGAGTTTCTGAGTGGGACTGTGAGTGGATGCGTGAGTGTCTGAGTGGGTCTCTGAGTGGGTGCACCAACCTCTGGGTGTGTCTGTGAGTGAGTGCATGAGTGTCAGAGTGGGTCTGTGAGTGTGTGCATGAGTTTCTTAGTGGGTCTGTGAGTGGGTGGGTGTGTGGGTGTGTGAGTGTCTGAGTGGGTCTGTGAGTGGGTGTGTGGGTCTCTGAGTGGGTCAGTGAGTAGGCATGTGAGTCTCTGAGTGGGTCTTTCAGTGGGTGCATGAGTGCCTGTGTGGGTCAGTGAGTGGGTGCATGAGGCTATGAGTTGGTCTATAAGTGAGTAGGTGAGTGTCTGAGTGGGTCTGTGAGTTGGTGTATGAGTCATTCAGTAGTTCTTTTAGTGGGAGTGTAAGTATTTGAGTTGGTCTGTGAGTAGATGCATAAGAATCTGAGTGGGTCTGTGACTGGTTGTTTGAATGTGTGTGGACCTGTGAGTGCCTGTATTTCTATGCAAGTGAGTATGTGAATGTGTTTTTAAAAAAATCTGCAAGGTTTGCTACACCACTGGGATGTTACACAGGGGCCATGTTGAGCATTGCGATGAGTCTGCAGCTCCAAACACGTGTAAAAAAAAGGATTGCAGCAATTTCAAAATTAATAAGGGTTCCCTCAGAGACCCCTGCAATGCACGCATGGGGACAGGGTACCCTTGACCCCTTCTGTACTTTTCAACCTTCTTTTCCCATTGCCCAGGACCACGTTCCGCTTCATAAAATGGTGAGTGCAACTTTCTACGCAAGTTGCAGCCAGCCAATCACAACACTGCTCCTGGCACGTAGAGTCACAAAGCTCTGCGTAGGCATTGTGAAGGGTCCCCTTCCATAGATGTACAAATTTGGATTTCTTTCAATAACTCTATAACTAATCAATGGATTTACACCAAATTTGGTATAATTCTGTCTAGTGGTTCGGGCTGTAGTCGTGTTCAAAATCACCATGGGAATTAACATGGGAAACACACTTTTATTCCCCACCTCTTTTTCTTGGCCCCCGCTTGACGGATCGCCCTGAAACTTTCCATGCACAACTAGAATCACTGGAGCACTTGTTTAGGGAAAATTTCAGGATGATTCATCAAACAGCGCCAAAGAAATAGGCAAGTCAAAAAACGCTTTACCTATAAAAACTAGATCCTAATTGTAATGACCGCCAGTAGGCAACATGTAAAGAAATGTTGCGGCAGCCATTACATGACCTGAGGAATAGTTTTAGAAAAAGAATATAAGGGGCCAGGGTAGGGATACACTGTCCCCATGTCTTGTTGGGGGGTCCCAGCTGTCCCTGCACAGCCAAAATTCAATAAAAATTGCCTTTTTTCCCTCAAATACTGTGGTACTCTGACAGGATCGCCGAAAAAAAATAACGGCTACCATTTGAAAATTAAAATGACCCCGGGGTAAGCCAGGCCTGGGGGTAAACATTAAATTAATTATTTGGGTAGTGGGTCATGCATTAGGCCCCCCTCCCTGAGCCAAGTGGGATCCCCAGAACCCCATTCTCTGGGGCCAAAACATAAAAGTAAGGGAGAGATGGGCATGTTAACACCCTCTCATATCCTGTAAAGTCTATGGGGATCCCATTCTCTGGGACTGACATACATATTTAAAGGGCTGGGGGTGTGTGGCCTCCTTCCTGAGCCAAGAAAGGCCCTAGGGACTCCTTCCCCTAAGGCTGGCTCCTAGTATATGTCCCAGGAAGCCCACCCCCTGGACGCTATTTCCTTGATCGTGAGAGTGTGGGCAGGGATCACTTGTCCGCTCCCACCTGGCAGGAGCGCTAACAATGCTCCTGCTGGGTGGGAGCTGATATTTGTTTTCATGACCGTGCTCTCGCAGTAATGGCTGATTGTAAATTTTTTATTACTAAAAGGAAAATATGTTTTTGGTCTCAAAAAGCACACATTACAAATGTAGTCTCTCCCACTTGTGTGCGGATGTCCAACTTGTGAAAGAGCAGAATGCTTTCACTCACAATGGAGTTGACCACTGGCTGAATGCAGTAGTGGGCGGCAGAATACATAAATGACACAATAGCAGAATAATTTATATAGTTTTAGATAAATCAAAAGGTCGTGAGCTATGCCAGATATAACAAGCATTTGCAATGCAATAGGTCTCGCATTAAGACAGTTTGAGCCATTGGTATTGTGAAGTACATTTTTTTTATTTATGTATTGGTTGTGAAAATAGCTATAGTAATAGCTAAAGTAATAGCTTTGTCATTTACAATGCCAATAGTTTTAACTTTCACAAATGTGACACCTATAGCATTTGTAATGCAATATGTGTTGTATTTTCACGAAAATCCAAGAACAGAAGTGAAATGTTAACATTTTTTTGTGACATTTATAAGACAGACGTTATTGTTGTTCGAGTACTTTACGCTGGTGTTTGGATTCCTGTAAATCCCCAGTGTTGCAGGGTGCTTAAGAATTTTGTGATCACAGTGGTCAAGGTCAGGTACTCACGCTGGTCTATAAGGAAAACATTTACTAGAAACACAAGATATGAAGACAGTCCCAGACTAACACGTTTTCACAAAAACAAACACATAACAGAAATAGGTCAACACTTAATTGTTTACGTACACACAACTCACACAGAACTGCAATAGTAATGCCCTAGTTTATCAGGTGGCATTCAATTGAAAGCAGTACATGAAATAGCAAGATGATTTGCAGCCTCTGCTTTTAGAGAAAGACACAAAGAAGATGAGAGAAACAATACTGAACAATACTGCAGCTGTGTAGCCATTCAACATAAAGGGTTAGGGGTGATCTTAAACTGTTAGATAAAACAGAACTATTAGTTCCAATAAAACTTGAACTATTACACTGTTAAAAAATAAACACACTAAAGTACTTCAACAGCAGCAATTTTTCACATGTCAGCATAATGATCTAATACAAATCTAAGCACACGTGCAGGCAGATTTCTCTGGGGATGAAACATTACTGACAGGATTTCTGGAAAAAATGATTGAACATGACACGTTTTTACATTTAAAAAGCGAAAGCACACACTAAATTGTAAAGAAAAAGGACAGTAAAAAGAAAACATTCTTCACCTGATGCCCTCAATCAATCTGGCACAATCTGTTTTCCCCCCATGGCTGCCTATAAATCTAGAGCACGGATGTAAACACGCATACACTAGACTAAACAATGGCTATAAGCAGCCCCAGCTCACTCTCTCTCATGCACGTCCCGTGCAAGACTGTGGGAAAATCGCACCAATGACATGGAGGAACTCAAGTGACGTTTTCTGAAAACAACCCAGAGCTAACAAGTATGTAGAAGGGCCTGGAAGCCTTCAAGACAGAGTTTTTAACTAATACTTGGCACGAAGAAAAGATTTATGTGCCATCTTTGGCTAAAATACTCAAATTAATTACCCAAAGGGGCAAAGCACCAAAAGTGTAAAGTCTGCGCTATATAAAAATGCATAAATACATGAAGAAATAAATACCGCCTTCGGGTAAAGTCCGCGCTATATAAAAATGCATAAATATATGAATAAATAAATACCGCCTTCGGGTAAAGTCCGTGCTATATAAAAATGCATAAATACATAAATAAATAAATACCGCCTTTGGGTAAAGTCTGCGCTATATAAAAATGCATAATTAAATAAATAAATACATACTGCAAAACATCCTCGTTACTCTGCCGGCCTGCGACCAGGAAGTCAGGCAGGCCGGCGCGACAACAGGAAACAGGAAGTAGGAGGGCGGGAGCCTACCCCGCCTCCCACGGAAGAGCCGCGATTGGAGCCGTGTTTGGAGCACCGGAGCAGGCAGGAGTCTACCCTGCGCCCCGGTGCCGAAGGAGGGAAGAAGAGTCCTGCTGCCGGGCCTTGCAGCTGAGGAGAGGAAGCCGGTGAGTGCGTTGCTGAGCTGCTGCGGGCGGGCGGGGGGGAGAAGCATGTACGCGCGCGCGCGTGCGGGGGGGCGGCCTGTGTATGTGTGTGTGTGCGTGCGTGCGTGTGTGTGTGTGTATGTGTCTTGGAGTGCGTGTGTGTGACTGTGGGGGAGGGGGTGTGTGTGAGTGAGCGAGTGTCTGTCTGCGATGTGTACGGCGCGGGACGCGACGTGCGCGTTCGCGCACACGAATCCAGGAGAGAAAAAGCTTGTGCGCCCTCTGGTCCTTCATTCCTCCCACAGTGATCGCTACTGGTCTCCAGCTGGATGCATCCTTACGGATGCATTTCCAGCGAGACCCAAAAATGAAAAGTACAGATTTCAACACATACACTGCAGAGATCTGTAATATTAGTGCAGGAGATTTTATAGATCAATGTTGCTTCTTTACGTTTTAAATCAACAGGAAGTAAACATAACCTATGTTCGGCATCCTCTGCTATTCACTAGTGCTTGGGAGATATATGAGAGAAAACAATCTAAATACTTCGCATTACTAAGGTATGCACACCAACTCGTAACACCTGGAAATTACCAATATCTAGTTATCTAGCATAAAAATACACACTGATTAAAACTCACTAATATGACATCAGTATCTTCATAACACTGAGCCGCGCTCCTCTATTTTCCATTTTATTTTACTTTCCTAACACTGACTCGTGACAGTATCTATAACTTGTCAGTCATTTAATCAACTGTGAAAATCATGCTGCTCATTTTTTCAGGATATGTTAATGTTAAAAACTAATAGAAGCCAGGAAGAAAATTGTTGCCCGCATATTTTGGACACAGCAACAATTACCTTGGTAGACAAGATATAATAAAAGAGGAAAATGTAATAGTGTCCTCATTCCATTTATTCTCTTGGGCATCCATTCCTAGGTACTGTAGAAATTAACAATTACTTCT
Source organism: Lissotriton helveticus (assembly GCF_964261635.1). Taxonomy (NCBI): domain Eukaryota; kingdom Metazoa; phylum Chordata; class Amphibia; order Caudata; family Salamandridae; genus Lissotriton; species Lissotriton helveticus. The sequence goes on along the minus strand of NC_136065.1, from coordinate 992,130,406 downwards.
TCTCATTGTTTTTGATGATCTTTTCTCTATTACAGACTTACCTGACTTAAGGAATAATTTAAGCCTGATTTTTTTCATTTCCATATTGTCTTGAGATTTGCAGTCTAGTTATGTGAAGGTAGAGGGAAAGTCAACTTATAGCTTTTTTAAATTCTTTTATTTAAACATGTATACAAGGTTGTGCACATTATTTTTAAGATAAAACATGTATTTTTCAAATTACATTTTTCATGGTTAAGATAAGTTACTTTTGTATAATGTTTGCAACTTTTTTGATAATTCTGTGCTTCAGGGTTTTGGGAAGTCAACTGTATATTACATACTTTTATATCGGGTTTTTTTGCAATCCAGCTGCCATTTTTTTGTTGGGAATTGTCGGAGAACATTCGCCTCAATGATTAGGAAAATCGAGCACACAGAACAGTTTATTGACGAGGTAACAGACAGAAAACTAGGGCACCAAAAACGACACAGTTTAGCAGAAAAGAGCTTGGAATTTTAAATGCCATTTCCAGTGACAGGGGTGAAGGCTGGGGTAGTGTTTGAGATGCATGGCCCATGTTAAAGAAGCGTGACAACTGGATACGCCTGGTTTGTAAATATGTGTCAGCCCTAGAAATCAGGTGTAACTAAACGGTAAAATTGTGCAGCAAGTGCAGGCAACATAAAGAACTTTCCAGACGCGAGAATCGTGATTTGGTTCGTCTCTTTCGGAAGTAAGCCTTGAGTGCAAGTCTACAAAACGCCTTTAATTATTTATTTGGAATAATTTGATACTCAGGTAAATTAATGCTAACGCATCTCTTTGTTTGTGCCAAATCAGTGCTTCTCAGTAGGAAGTTAGTCCAACCTAGCGAGCAAGCTTTCTCTCTCAGTAGGCAGTCCATTTCTGCAGAGTGCCATTAAGTTAATTTCAAAAAGAACCAGTAAAGGTATATGGAGCAGGCAGTAATAGCGCAGAAAATATCCAAAATTACTAGACCCCAGCAACAGAACTCAGATGCCATTTTCATGCACTAATAATTTGTAGTTTACACATGGTGCAGAAAACTATACGCTGACAACTTCTCTGGTTAAATCATTGAGGCACTGCAATATACACCGTGTGCCTTCTCTTAACGGCTACAAATAATGGATTCCACCTAGAAAACATTTCTGTAACATTTATCACGAGAAGCAGGGTGGACGCTATTTTGTTGCTTTAACTATTTAATTAACAGGCAAATAAAATTAAAAAGTATAAGCCTCTCATTTGCAAGCAGAACTTCATGTTTTTTTTACATGCTGTCTAGCAATAAATATTAATAGAGGGGTGTAGCGGAAGATATAGGGAATGATTTACAAAAATTGTGATTCGATGAATACTAGAGTAAAATAGGCTGTTGAAATAAATGACCCACGCATCCATACAAAACATGATCGCCTTGTTCGTAAAAGTCAAGATTAATATGTTATGTACAGTTAAAAACGTGGTTACTTATGTACATTTTAAACGTTTATGTCATGTTTTCTGCATCTGAAATTATCTGACAATTACCCACATGAATGAATAAGTCAATGGATGAATGAACGTTCTAAATTTAGTTGTTACTGACGTTCTTTTTGCAGGAAAGGCAAGAAGATAGGATATCCGTCAAAGTGGAGGCGCTTACAGGGCTTCGTTGGCAAACGAATAAGTGGAGGAACCCAATGTTGTCGTTAGGAGCCCACTGCTGCTGCTTACGAAATGCCATGGTTGCCACATTTTTAGGCTTACTAGTCCTGATTCATCCTCATCCCTCTATTTTCCACCACCACCCAAAACGTCCCATCTCTTTATCTAACTTTGGCAGGTTCTTTTTCAGCCATGTTTTCTGTATGTATTGATATTTATGCAGTCCATATCTACCTGGGGAGTAACAGAACCATGCATATTACAGGGAGCGTTGGGAAACAACGCAAGATCATGCAACTGCAGAATAACATTTTATTTCACAAAAATTGCAACATTAGGCACGTAGATATTAAGAGATTTGTCCAGAATCACATGATTTCCAGTCAAGTTTTGGGACAGGGTTTTGCCACTTCGCCATATATCCTTCTTTCTAGTTTTGTCACTGGATTCCTATCATGGTCTTTCTCCTTATTTGTTTTCCCTTTTGGCCCTTCCCTCCCTGGGAAACCGCCTTTACAACATGGCTCAAACGAAGCTGTGCCTTAACAATGCAGTACGAACCACAAATGCGTCTTCACAGCGCAAGTCATTGGGGAAATCATTGCTGGACTGATGTTGGAACTTAAGTCCAACACTTTTCCGACTGTTGCGCAGACTGGAGTTGGAGTAGTAAATGATGCAATTCCAAATTCCAGCCCTTTACCTAGTGCAATTCATAAAGGGGGTGGTGATGGGCAGAGTATCTGAATTAAGCAGAACACTCCTACCCAGTCAGGAGATCAGGGCTTGATCCATCACCGTTTTTTAGCTCACTGCACCATCCCAGCTCAGAACCTGGCTACATGCAAATTAGTCTGACCCTGGCCCAGTGCATCATGGGAACAGGGCAGACCAAACTACCAAGCCAATTCTTTACTGGAAAGGAAACAAGCTTCCGGGGACCGGTTTCTGGCATTACAGCCGTCTTCGGCCCGGCTTGCTTGAATCCTGATGGTGCAGTGAGCAAGGGACTCACATCTGAGCATACCCTTCCTCACTCGTGGTGGCCAAAACGATTCATAAAGGGGGTGGTGATGGACAGAGTATCTGAATTAAGCAGAACACTCCTACCCAGCCAAAAGATCAGGGCTTGATCCATCACTGTTTTTTAGCTCACTGCACCATCCCAGCTCAGAACCTGGCTAAATGCAAATTAGTCTGACCCTGGCCGAGTGCATCATGGGAACTGGGCAGACCAAACTACCAAGCCAATTCTTTACTGGAAAGGAAACAAGCTTCCGGGGACCGGTTTCTGGCATTACAGCTGTCTTCGGCCCGGCTTGCTTGAATCCTGATGGTGCAGTGAGCAAGGGACTCACATCTGAGCATACCCTTCCACACTTGTGGTGGCCAAAACGATTCATAAAGGGGGTGGTGATGGACAGAGTATCTGAATTAAGCAGAACACTCCTACCCAGTCAAAAGCTCCGGGCTTGATCCATCACCGTTTTTTAGCTCACTGCACCACCCCAGCTCAGAACCTGGCTACATGCAAATCAGTCTGACCCTGGCCCAGTGCATCATGGGAACAGGGCAGACCAAACTACCAAGCCAATTCTTTACTGGAAAGGAAACAAGCTTCCGGGGACCGGTTTCTGGCATTACAGCCGTCTTCGGCCCGGCTTGCTTGAATCCTGATGGTGCAGTGAGCAAGGGACTCACATCTGAGCATACCCTTCCACACTTGTGGTGGCCAAAACGATTCATAAAGGGGGTGGTGATGGACAGAGTATCTGAATTAAGCAGAAAACTCCTACCCAGTCAAAAGATCAGGGCTTGATCCATCACCGTTTTTTAGCTCACTGCACCATCCCAGCTCAGAACCTGGCTATATGCAAATTAGTCTGACTCTGGCCCAGTGCATCATGGGAACAGGGCAGACCAAACTACCAAGCCAATTCTTAACTGGAAAGGAAACAAGCTTCCGGGGACCGGTTTCTGGCATTACAGCCGTGTTCGGCCCGGCTTGCTCACTGCACCATCAGGATTCAAGCAAGCCGGGCCGAAGACGGCTGTAATGCCAGAAACCGGACCCCGGAAGCTTGTTTCCTTTCAAGTAAAGAATTGGCTTGGTAGTTTGGTCTGCCCTGTTCCCATGATGCACTGGGCCAGGGACAGACTAATTTGCATGTAGCCAGGTTCTGAACTGGGATGGTGCAGTGAGCTAAAAAACGGTGATGGATCAAGCCCTGATCTCTTGACTGGGTAGGAGTGTTCTGCTCAATTCAGATGCTCTGTCCATCACCACCCCCTTTATGAATCGTTTGGCCACTATAGGAGTGGAAGGGTATGCTCAGACATGAGTCCCTTGCTCACTGCACCATCAGGATTCAAGCAAGCTGGGCCGAAGACGGCTGTAATGCCAGAAACCGGTCCCCGGAAGCTTGTTTCCTTTCCAGTAAAGAATTGGCTTGGTAGTTTGGTCTGCACTGTTCCCATGATGCACTGGGCCAGGGACAGACTAATTTGCATGTAGCCAGGATCTGAACTGGGATGGTGCAGTGAGCTAAAAAACGGTGATGGATCAAGCCCTGATCTCTTGACTGGGTAGGAGTGTTCTGCTTAATTCAGATGCTCTGTCCATCACCACCCCCTTTATGAATCGTTTTGGCCACTATAGGAGTGGAAGGGTATGCTCAGACATGAGTCCCTTGCTCACTGCACCATCAGGATTCAAGCAAGCCGTGCCGAAGACGGCTGTAATGCCAGAAACTGGTCCCCCGGAAGCTTGTTTCCTTTCCAGTAAAGAATTGGCTTGGTAGTTTGGTCTGCCCTGTTCCCATGATGCACTGGGCCAGGGACAGACTAATTTGCATGTAGCCAGGTTCTGAACTGGGATGGTGCAGTGAGCTAAAAAACGGTGATGGATCAAGCCCTGATCTCTTGACTGGGTAGGAGTGTTCTGCTTAATTCAGATGCTCTGTCCATCACCACCCCCTTTATGAATCGTTTTGGCCACTATAGGAGTGGAAGGGTATGCTCAGACATGAGTCCCTTGCTCACTGCACCATCAGGATTCAAGCAAGCCGGGCCGATGACGGCTGTAATGCCAGAAACCGGTCCCCGGAAGCTTGTTTCCTTTCCAGTAAAGAATTGGCTTGGTAGTTTGGTCTGCCCTGTTCCCATGATGCACTGGGCCAGGGACAGACTAATTTGCATGTAGCCAGGTTCTGAACTGGGATGGTGCAGTGAGCTAAAAAACGGTGATGGATCAAGCCCTGATCTCTTGACTGGGTAGGAGTGTTCTGCTTAATTCAGATGCTCTGTCCATCACCACCCCCTTTATGAATCGTTTTGGCCACTATAGGAGTGGAAGAGTATGCTCAGACATGAGTCCCTTGCTCACTGCACCATCGTGATTCAAGCAAGCCGGGCCGAAGACGGCTGTAATGTCAGAAACCGGTCCCCGGAAGCTTGTTTCCTTTCCAGTAAAGAATTGGCTTGGTAGTTTGGTCTGCCCTGTTCCCATGATGCACTGGGCCAGGGACAGACTAATTTGCATGTAGCCAGGTTCTGAACTGGGATGGTGCAGTGAGCTAAAAAACGGTGATGGATCAAGCCCTGATCTCTTGACTGGGTAGGAGTGTTCTGCTTAATTCAGATGCTCTGTCCATCACCACCCCCTTTATGAATCGTTTTGGCCACTATAGGAGTGGAAGGATATGCTCAGACATGAGTCCCTTGCTCACTGCACCATCAGGATTCAAGCAAGCCGGGCCGAAGACAGCTGTAATGCCAGAAACGGGTCCCCGGAAGCTTGTTTCCTTTCCAGTAAAGAATTGGCTTGGTAGTTTGGTCTGCCCTGTTCCCATGATGCACTGGGCCACGGACAGACTAATTTGCATGTAGCCAGGTTCTGAACTGGGATGGTGCAGTGAGCTAAAAAACGGTGATGGATCAAGCCCTGATCTCTTGACTGGGTAGGAGTGTTCTGCTTAATTCAGATGCTCTGTCCATCACCACCCCCTTTATGAATCGTTTTGGCCACTATAGGAGTGGAAGGGTATGCTCAGACATGAGTCCCTTGCTCACTGCACCATCAGGATTCAAGCAAGCCGGGCCGAAGACGGCTGTAATGCCAGAAACCGGTCCCTGGAAGCTTGTTTCTTTTCCAGTAAAGAATTGGCTTGGTAGTTTGGTCTGCCCTGTTCCCATGATGCACTGGGCCAGGGACAGACTAATTTGCATGTAGCCAGGTTCTGAACTGGGATGGCGCAGTGAGCTAAAAAACGGTGATGGATCAAGCCCTGATCGCTTGACTGGGTAGGAGTGTTCTGCCTAATTCAGATGCTCTGTCCATCACCACCCCATTTATGAATCGTTTTGGCCACTATAGGAGTGGAAGGGTATGCTCAGACATGAGTCCCTTGCTCACTGCACCATCAGGATTCAATCAAGCCGGGCCGAAGACGGCTGTAATGCCAGAAACCGGTCCCCGGAAGCTTGTTTCCTTTCCAGTAAAGAATTGGCTTGGTAGTTTGGTCTGCCCTGTTCCCATGATGCACTGGGCCAGGGACAGACTAATTTGCATGTAGCCAGGTTCTGAACTGGGATGGTGCAGTGAGCTAAAAAACGGTGATGGATCAAGCCCTGATCTCTTGACTGGGTAGGAGTGTTCTGCTTAATTCAGATGCTCTGTCCATCACCACCCCCTTTATGAATCGTTTTGGCCTCTATAGGAGTGGAAGGGTATGCTCAGACATGAGTCCCTTGCTCACTGCACCATCAGGATTCAAGCAAGCCGGGCCGAAGACGGCTGTAATGCCAGAAACCGGTCCCCGGAAGCTTGTTTCCTTTCCAGTAAAGAATTGGCTTGGTAGTTTGGTCTGCCCTGTTCCCATGATGCACTGGGCCAGGGACAGACTAATTTGCATGTAGCCAGGCTCTGAACTGGGATGGTGCAGTGAGCTAAAAAACGGTGATGGATCAAGCCCTGATCTCTTGACTGGTTAGGAGTGTTCTGCTTAATTCAGATGCTCTGTCCATCACCACCCCCTTTATGAATCGTTTTGGCCACTATAGGAGTGGAAGGGTATGCTCAGACATGAGTCCCTTGCTCACTGCACCATCAGGATTCAAGCAAGCCGGGCCGAAGACGGCTGTAATGCCAGAAACCGGTCCCCGGAAGCTTGTTTCCTTTCCAGTAAAGAATTGGCTTGGTAGTTTGGTCTGCCCTGTTCCCATGATGCACTGGGCCAGGGACAGACTAATTTGCATGTAGCCAGGTTCTGAACTGGGATGGTGCAGTGAGCTAAAAAACGGTGATGGATCAAGACCTGATCACTTGACTGGGTAGGAGTGTTCTGCTTAATTCAGATGCTCTGTCCATCACCACCCCCTTCATGAATCGTTTTGGCCACTATAGGAGTGTAAGGGTATGCTCAGACATGAGTCTCTTGCTCACTGCACCATCAGGATTCAAGCAAGCCGGGCCGAAGACGGCTGTAATGCCAGAAACCGGTCCCCGGAAGCTTGTTTCTTTTCCAGTAAAGAATTGGCTTGGTAGTTTGGTCTGCCCTGTTCCCATGATGCACTGAGCCAGGGACAGACTAATTTGCATGTAGCCAGGTTCTGAACTGGGATGGTGCAGTGAGCTAAAAAACGGTGATGGATCAAGCCCTGATCTCTTGACTATGTAGGAGTGTTCTGCTTAATTCAGATGCTCTGTCCATCACCACCCCCTTTATGAATCGCTTTACCTAGTGCAGTCATTGTATCTACTTGCGTGGCAAGGGAATGTGTTGTAAAATACGTGTTCGTGGTGTGGACTTCATTGTTAAAGCGTGCATGGTAAATGCATGTGTGGTTCAAATAAGCAACATCCTCCCTTGCTCTGGGTTAAAATCTGATGATGAAAAGTAAGTTCAAGCCCCAAAAATGAGTGCTGATGCCCACCACCTACCACCAATGGCACAAAATAGTCACTGGCTACACAGATACCAGTCACTGAATTTTAAGTCAGTTGTAAAAAAGACAGCATTTTCATCATGAACGCTGGAAAGGAAGTTTCATGCTGTCAGAATCCCTTTCGGAGAGCCACAACACAATCAGGAGCTACTGGGCCTAACAGTGGGAGATGAGGCCTTTTACTCCTGGCTTCCTGGACCTACTATGGAATCTGAAAAACTGGACCAAGAACTACCCCTTCTGCACTTGATTCTCAATTGTAGCTCGGGTCGAGCAGTATAAGGCTTCTTAGGAGGAGGTAGGTGGAAGGTTCACACCAGCACAAGACACAAAATATTCTCAGCAACCTCAATAAATGACTGTCCAGCCAGATAATATGTTTTCATGAAAAAATATTATTCATATTGGTCAATCAGGGAATCGTGAAGTGCGCTACTCACCTGTGAGGGTGTCAAAGCGCTGGGAGGGGGGAGCAGCTCCGGTAAGTCAAAGAGCCAGGTCTTGAGGGTCTTCCTGAAGATGTTCAGAGAGGGTGCAAGTCTGATGTTGATCGGGAGCTCTTTCCATGACTTTGCAGCAACATTGGAAAAGGCTCTTCCACCTGTTCTGGCTCTGCGGATGCATGGAGTTTCTTAGAGGGTGAGGTCGGCGGATTGGAGGTTTCTCTTGGGTGCGTGGAAGGCGATTCTTTCTTTGAGATATTGGGGTCCGCTGTTGTGCAGGCATTTGTATGTGTGGGTAAGTATCTTCATGGTTATTCTCTTCTCGACGCGGAGCCAGTGGAGGTTTTGCAGGTGTGGGTGTTTGTGTTTGTGTCAGGAGATGCCGATGACGACACTGGCTGTGGTGTTCTGTATGGTCTAAAGCTTGCAGAGTGGAGATTTGTTCATCCCAGCGTAGAGGGCGTTTCTGTAGTCTAATCTGCTGGTTATGGGTGCGTGGGTGATGTTCTTTCTTGATTTGGGGGGATTCGTTTTAAAGTCTTGCAAAGGATACGGAGGGTGTTGAAGATGGTGGAGGCGACGGCGTTGATCTATCCAGTCATGGATTGCGAGGAGTCGAGTATGATGCCGAGAATCCGAGCGTGGTCCGTGGGTGTGGGATGGCTGCCGAGGGCGGTGGGCCACCAGTTGTTGTTCCATGCAGAATGGGAGGGTTCGAGGAAGAGTAATTCTGTCTTCTCCGAGTTGAGCTTCAGGCAGCTGCTGCCATCCAGGTTGCAATGTACAAGAACACAAGGTGAAATACAGAACGCCAAAAATAATATACACAGTCTTCATGAGTTCGGCACTCTAAGTTGTCCGGGAAAGATCTTGGGTCCTATTCCCCTGTCTGAAGACTGTGATTATTCCCCATTTATGAGAGGCAACATTCAGACTGGGCCCCATTAGTGGGTACGAGTCATAGAATTTCCACAATGGCTTTTAAAAAGTGACATTTTTGAGGCACCTCAGTGCTCCAGTCAGAGAAAATTCCCCAGAAGCTCTGTGGGTTAGTGATCAGTCAATACAGAAGACCTGGGCATGAGTCAGAGACTCAGAGAGGAGAAGGTCTCTGGATTCTGTGATTGGGGTGGCAGGCACCCACGGGACTCCTCAAGGCATGTGGTAAGTCTTCCTGATTCCCGTGGCAGGATTTTGGTTGCTTCTGTGTCCTGCTGGTTGAGTCGATGCCCTGCGAACATGTGTTGTAACCCACTAAATTTCACTTTCAAACACTGCTCAAGGGTGATGGCCATCTCTCTTCAACTCAGGACCCCACTCGACATATTGGGGACTCAAACAGCAGCACTTCAGGCAACGGCCCATACGGGTCACTGAACTGCACGGGGCGACAGCCCTTAATCTTACTGTGGCCCACAACTGGTATACTGTGTGGCCTGGAACAGCGGAACACAGGTAAACTGCCCCTCTGGGTCACAGTATTGCAAATCTGACAAACAAGTTGTCCACCTTACAAAAGGAAGAGGCACGAGCTAAATAAATTACCAAGGAGCATTTAACATCCAAAAGATGCAACAGAGACTCCTCCGGCGATGAAGGAACAGGAAAGAAGACAGGGAGGACCACCTCAGCAGAACGATGAAAGAAAGAGGCCACCTTAAGAAACAAAAGTAGGGTGAGTACGCGAAACCACCCTATCATCCAGAATCCGTAAAAAAGGAGCAGACCGTAGGAAAGCACCCAACTCCCCAACTCACCTGGCAGAAGCACTAGCTACCAGAAACACCACCTTGAGAGTAACATTTTTTAACTCCACCAATTCCAAAGACTCAAAAGGAACCGATTGCAACACCCTTAATACCAACGGAAGGTCTCACGGGTGGAGGAGACAGGATCGGGCGGGGATGTTGAAAGGCAAGAGATCTAAAAAGGCGAGCCACCAACGGTTTCACCGACACAAAAGCCAACCCAAATGGCAGCCCACTGTGCACAGAGGGTAGAAAAGGGCCAATCCCAAATCAAAACACTCCTTCAAAATATCTAGCACATAAGAAGGATCTAAAGACTCAACAGACCAACCATGTTGAAGACACCAACCAGCAAAGTTGTCCCAATGTTTAGCGTAAGACTTCAATGTCGAGGGATGCCTGGACTGTTGTAAAAGACCAGCAACCTCCTCTGAACAAACAATATGGATCAGGGACTACCTCTTAAGAGCCAAGCCTGCAGACCCATTGAGCAGAAAACTAGAGGGCCCATCAAAGGAAACGGATTGAACAGCAACGTCCAACCCGGACTTACCGCCTACTCCAACAAGAGAGGAAGCCGAGGTCGATGGCACCAACCCGGGACCACCAGAAGAACAAAAGCTCCCTCCCGCTTGATTTTCAACAACACCGCCAGAATCAGGAGAACCGGAGGGAAAGCATACAACAGGCCCCTCGGCCAAGGGAGGGACATCGTATCCACCTTCCATTCGTCTGGACATGGTGTAATCGTTCAGAAACAATGGGTCTTGGCATTGGCCGGAGACAGAAACAAGTCTACCACCGGACACCCAAACCTCATCTGCAACGTCCGGAACATCTATGGGGTCAGAGGCAAAGACCCCATGGAGGGAAAGACCGGCTCAGACAGTCTGCCATGACATTCTCGCAACCCGGAAGATAAATCGCCGACAGGGACTCCAGATTCAATTCTGACCAAGAACAAATCAGGCGACTGAGACAACTTAGTGAACGAACTCTGCAACCACCCTGGTGATTGATGTAAGACATGACCACCTGGTTGAACGTCCGGACCTGAACATGGTGACCCACCAGCAGGGAAGAGAAAGGCAAGAGACCCAAATGAACTGCCTTCAGTTCTCTGTAATTCGAGGAACAGGCCATCAGATCCTGCGACCATACGCCCTGCACTGTTGCATCGCCCAGAGTAGCCCCCTGCCCAACGCGCTGACATCCATAATGACCACAAGAGAAGGGACAATCAGAAACAGATGTCTCTGGGACAGATGAACATTGACCAGCCAACAACTCAGGTCCTCCCTCACCCAGGCCGACACAGGAACCCTCTGATTGAAATCCTGAACACAGGGGCGCCAATGAGACTAAATCTGGTTCACAATTGGATATAAGACGAGCCCACAGAACCATCAACAAGGAGGTGGACATGAGACCCTGTACCCTCAACCATATTCTCACAGGAGGACAAGTCTCTGATAATAGGGATCGAACTGCAGACATCAGAGTCAATTTCCGTGCAGGAGGCAGGAACACCAACCCCAACTGAGTCTTGAATCAAGCCCCAATGTACTTCAGATCCTGAGAAGGAATTAGGCTGGACTTTTTCCAATTCACTAGAAAGCTGTGACCCTCCAGGACATGGCAAACTTCCTGGACATGGAGCTCCGCCTTTGAAAGAGAAGAAGCAAAAATCAACAAATCATCTCGGTACGGAAAGATCTTAATGCCCTACCCATGTAAATGACCCATCAGAGGGGCCAGAACGTTAGGAAAGACCTGTGGCGAAGAACACAGGCCAAAGGGCAACACCTGGAATTGAAAATGTTGACCTAGAAGAATACAGAATCGAGAAACTTTTGGGAGTTCAGATGGACTGGCACATGGAGATAAGCATCCTGCAGGTCGATGAAGGCCAGAAAATCCCCTTGACTGATCAGAGAAAGGATCACCTGCAAGGATACCATCTTGAACTTCATGGGAGGAATGAACCAATTTAACCACTTTAGATCCAAAACAGGTCTGAGGTCCCCGGTGCGCTTTTCCACCAGGAAGAGAATAGAGTACACACCCATTCCCCGCTGATCCATGGGAACAGGAATGACAACGCCCTTTGCCGCCAGACAACAGATGCCCTCCAACAGAGCCATCATCTTCAGAGAGTCCCTGGGCAAGGAGTGACCCAAAAACTGTCTGGGGAAGTCCAGACGACTCCGAGGGAAAAACCTCCCGACACCACCTGAAGAACCCATTGATCCGAAACAGTATGCTTCCAGGTGTCCAGAAATGGAGACAGCCAACCCCCCACTGGACCCACTCCCGGAGCAACACAGTCATAACTTGGAGGGGGCAAAGGACAAAGAAGATTTGTCAGAGAACCGGGATTTGCCAAAGGAAGGAGCAACCCGGCCACCCCCCTTCCACAAAAGGGCTGAGGAGCCCGCCCTTGACGGGCAGGACCAAAGGCCCTTTGAGCCCCAAAAAAACGGGAACGCCCAGCCCTCTCCGGATCCAGCAGTTTACGATCCCCCGCCCACTTTTTGACCACATCCTCCAAGGGGGCCCCAAACAACTTCAAGCCAGGAAAAGGGATCTTCATGAGCAAACCCTTCTGCGCAGCATCAGCTTTCCATGATCGGAGCCACAATTGCCGGTGAGCAGCCACAGAAGACCCTGCAGTAGAAGCTGCTGCCCCAAAGAGTCAAAGGAAATATCAGAAAGCAGAGAAACCTGCTATTCCATCTGAGTGAGTGTGGGAGAAATGTCCACTCCCTAGTCTAACAACTCAACCAAGGATTGAAAGTCCTTAAGTAAAGATTGGATGGCATAGAAGTAATAGGCAGCCGCCCTAATGGAAAAATTGGTAGCAAAAAAACTGTATTTCACCGCTGCACCCACCTTTTTATCAACTGGATCAGCCGGGGAAGCATCCTCAGAAATAATAGTCCCCTAGGACGACATGCCAGCCATCAAGGAACCAACATTCACTGAGGCCGGAAACTTAGCGGCAAAGTCCTGTAAGGGATATCGTTTTGCTAAAAACAGAGGAAAGTTGTTCTTATCCACATCCTTCCATTCAGCCTCCAATACCATCAAAACCGATGAGTGGAGAGGCAAAGACTCTGGTTCCTTCCTTTGATAGTGTGAAAATAAATCAGCGTCCTCCACATTCACTTCGGACTCAGGAAACTACAGGTTGGAACGGATGTGTTGAAGAACATCTCTAAGATCCAACCCCTGCAAAAAATTATCTTTAAGGTCCACATCTTCCTCTCCCTCCAAACCATGGGAAGGACCACCCTCAATGGCATCAGAAACCATAGCATCCGCTTCCATCATAGTTAAACACAAAATGACCAGCAATACCCCTACGGCAAGCAGGTGAGATGAAAAAGTGTACCATTACCATGGAAACACAATCACAATTAATGACATCGTAAAACGACCCCCATAATAAGCGCAGCATACAACGCGCCGAGCTACACAGAATACGGCAGAAAGCCACGCCCTCATGCTACAGTCCGATGGAAGACGGAGACCGCTTGTGACCGGGACGGCAGGAAGAAGCAAGGGATGCCGAGTCCGTTAAAGCAGGACTCACAATTACCCCACGATACGTGCATGCGGAAGAAGGCAATTCCCTGGTCCATCCGTCCATTGGAAAGTAAAAGACCAACAACAGATGCCAAGTCTGTTAAGCAAGACTCTGAGTCTAACCAAAGAATCAAAAGCAGGAGGGATTCAACGTCCCTGTTAGTGCAAAAGTCAAGCAAATACATTGAGACCGCTAAAGCAGGATTCAAACATAACAAATGAGAAAGAGACACTGAGTCCGCTAAAGCAGGACTCGGCATCTCCAATGACAAACACACAGGCATGGCAAAGCCCCGTGTCCGCTAGAGCAGGACATGGGACATGTCCAAAAACAATGTCAAACAAGGGGGAGTAAAAACAATGAAAGAACACATCAAGACAGTGCCTCCCTTCCCTCATAACAGGGCCCCAAGAGTCCACTTAAGCAGGATAGCCACCCCCAACTTACCTGAACAACAGGAACACGAACAGCACTCGGAGTAGTGCAGAAACAAAATAAACAGGTCGTGTTGGGACTTTTGTGTCCTTTTATCGGATTGGTTGTTGTCACTGGGGGCCATATTGGAGGGATAGGGAGACTAGTATGTAGATTTTTACTTGGAGTTTCTGTAGGAGCAGAATGCTCACTGTTAATTACTGTGGCGAGGAACATGGATGAAGAGGTAATGCGGCAAGCTGAACGTGGCTTTATATGAATGCTACATGTAATCCCGACTGGGCTCAAAACAGGACCTTCCATCCATGTTTGCTTTAAATATTTGCTTTAAATATTTTCTGTATTACACAGACAAGGGGGCTGCTTTCAAACTTTCAAACACACACAAGGCGATTGGTGGAGCACTTGCAATAAATCTAACCACTGGTAATTGCTCAGGGTAGCCTTCCAACCCATTAATCATTTGGTCACCACGTCACCTCAATTTGGACGCAGCCATATGCAAATCAGTCTTGACCCTTGTTCGATAGGAATAGTCCAACCTAAAATGCCAAGCTAGGTCCTACCTGAACCAGAAACCAAGCAACCCAAGATTGTGTTCGCTATGATTTGGGCTTGTCAGTCAATTGTAGCTTGGTTCCAGTGGCAGCCTGTCCGTGGGACCTGAGGTACTGGGTTTTTAAGAACCGGTACAGAACCGGTAACCCAGCGGTGCCAGGGGATCAACACACCAGAGACCTCGGGTTCTCCTGAGTCAGACCTACAGAAACTTCAGAGTCTTCCAGGTGAAGTCAAAGATTCGTTTTATTGGCTGCAACCAAGGTGACAGGGTCCTAGAAGTACAATACCAGTATATTCAGGAGACTGCACACTTTCACAAAGTTAGGCTTCTCTTCTTATACACAATTTTCACCCTTTGGCGAAACATTCCTTGGGTGCGTGGTATTTCATTTATGGTTACTCTTTTACAAAAGAAAGCAGAGTCATGATGACATGTACATATTTCACGTCGTGCTGCCCATAACAAATCATCCAGCAAGGCCCAACATTTCATCAGATATCGCTGGACCCCTAATAAAAATGGTCACCTCCCCACCATAAAATAAGTGAGGAAAAGGAGTGGAGAAAAGATGTGAGCGAGATATGGCAGGTGTGCGTGCTGAAATGGCTTTATGGCCGGTTGGGCCTAGATACTATCTTGCTCGGCCACTGGGAGGGAACTGACCTAACGAGCTCGGCCTGGGGCAATGGTTCTAACTTGTACTGGGGTCAGGAAGAAGTCGATTAAGGAGTATGTGTCCTTGTGGAATCAAATTCGACTGGATTAAGGCCTATGTAGAGGGCAACATGCAGCTAAGGGTTTAGAAGGCAAATGACGATTTCGAGGTGAAATCGTCACTCGAATATGCCAGAAATACATGTACTTGATGTACTCCTCATTTCCGGTCTTTTGATACCAAATTCGTCCTATTTCGACGAAGTTTTTATTCTCGAGTCCGGTACTATTACGGATCCATATTTTTCAGAACCACAGACCCTCCTTTTGCCCTTACATAGGCAATTAATCTATCCTCATGTTAATCTGAGTCCAGATCTATATTCCTAAAGTCATTGAGATGTTGCTGCAACATCATTCTAGTGCTGAGTTCGTGTCTTGACACAGGCTTCCTTACACATGATGTAGCACAGAGGCCACATATTGCAGGAGCACACTGTATACATAGACAGAACAGGAAAAGAATGGCTAAGACCATCCCAATGACCATCAGAATTTTCCATCCCCAGGCAGATATCAGTCCCCAGAACCATCCCATTAATGACCAATCTCCTTTATCCACATGAATAGATTCGGAAATCTTATGTAGTTTGGAGATGGCCCCGTACACTGTTGGAGCATTATCTGGAATAAAAATGCAACAACTGGACTGGATCAATTTGCATACTCCACCCCGGTCCGCAAGTATTACATCCAAAGCGACCCGGTTCTGAAGGGTCATCAGTCGATCCGACTGGAGTTCAGCAGTCAGGTTACTAAGGGCACCAGCAGTTTCAATCACGGTGGATTCAACTACCCTTGTCAATTGCCTTATGTTTCTGCTGTTAACCATGGCTCCCCAGAACGGCAGAATACCCATTGCAAAATCACAAAATTCTTGACCCGCAGTGTCTTCTTTACCCAAAACACCTCTAACTACCCTTGTCCGATGGTAATCCGCCGCTGCTGTGTAGGTGGGAGGTAACAGGAATGAAACAAAACATGAGCCCGAGAAGTCAGGGGGCAACCATGTATAGGCTCTATCGTGGCAGATGAAATAAGTACCCTTTGCGGCTAAAAAGGCAGGGGAAGTCTGAGATCCAAAAACGTACGTTTCTGTGCAGACACTCTTCCCTAGCTGAGCTCTGGGATTCTTACCAATACCTTGCAGACACAGGTGACCTTGATGGGGTACGATCCAGATAGGGGACGATCTCTTGGCTTGCTGTTTCTCACTTAATGTAGTGCCATATCCGGTCACATTCCAACCTACATATGCAAGTATCTCATCGTCCGGGGTATCTTCGTAAGAAGTCACTTCCTTGATCATCTCAACTATACCCTTCACTAGGGCGCTAGTCTTGAGGTTGTCTTTTACAGAACGTAGGGGTTGGATTTCTCGTGCATATATGAACATTGTCCTATATGCCCATACTGACCCATTGTGACTAAATGGCAGGACCAAATAGGGGATACCTCTATCCGTGGTGTGGGGCATGAGACCACACACCCAACAGTTGGTTGTGTTCATTACAAGTTGGTGTTGGTGTAATAGCCGAACGAAGGAGTTATTAATGAACTCTAATCTCCTACTTGATTTGTGGTCAGGCAAAGAGTGGAAAGAATGAGAGGAAACAGTAGGGGGAGGTATGGGCGATGCAGTAGGCGTGAATGTCACATGAAAAGAGAATAGAACATAGCTTATTAAAAACACCATTACGCTAAATAGCATAAAAATACACATCATTATAAAAATTTTCTTTCTCATTGTTTTCAAAAGTCTCTGCTTAAAGTTCATTTGTTTGGCAGTTCTCTCCACATCAGGAAACTCCATCCTCTCTAAGGTGCTGCCCGCGGCGGTAGGTTGTTTCTGCTAAAGGATGCTTCCGTCAGTCTAGGGTGGCTCCCTTGGACCAACTGGAACCAGCAACCTATTGTTGTCAGCTGCACCCAAAAGTCTTTAATCAACCGCGACCCTAGCAGCGGAACCCGGATGGCGGTTCGAAAAAACAAAAATAAGCAAGTTACCTAGATGGGAGAATCTGCATTTTCAAAAATAGCATTTTGGAAGGAAAAACTTATTTTTTTTATTAGTCCACAGGTTTTTCTCTCGGATCATAAAATAAATCACTTTTACTTTAGTCTGTTTTTCTTGGTCGCAAATTATAGCGTCTTTTCCCGGGCGCTGTCTGGTCCGGAAATAGTAGCTCAGGTTCCACAGAGTTCAATTGTTCTGATGGCGGCGTAGTTTCTTGAAAAATGTTTCCACTTTCACAATCACGTTTAGCTTCTTTTACGCGTTCATCAGTTGTGCGCTTTGAGTCAGTGCCTCCTGTCCGGACCCATTGGTCATGTGGCAGAGGGAAGGGTATCTTTTTACAATGGATCCCGTGGACCCAATTGGCCTTCCCCTCCACTTTAACGGTCGACCTTGTAGACAGGAGGACGAGGTGAGGTCCGGTCCATCTGGGCTGGTCGTTTCTTGTCCTCTGGAAATTCTTGACCAATACCCAGGAGCCGGGGTCAATGGAGTGACCCGGTGTCTCGGAAACCGGAGGCAAGGTGTTGTGGACCTGTTGATATAAAACACGCAATTTAGCCGTCAATTCATACAGATAGTCAAGCAAAATGGGGTGTTGCAGCTCGCTAAACTTCGTGGGCCTAGGCACTCCCCATATGTTGGCTGGCCGACCAAAGATTATTTCATAGGGGCTGAGTTTCATTCGCGAATGCACAGTCATTCTGGTGGATAGGAGTGCTAAGGGTAGAGCGTCGGGCCATTTAAGACCCGTGCTTGCTTGGATTTTGGCCAATTTAAGTTTAAGCGTGCCATTGTAACATTCCACTAATCCAGCTGATTGGGGGTGATTTGCAGCGTGGAACTTCTGACTAATGCCTAGCCCTTCACACACTCGTTTCATCACACAACCCACAAATTCACTTCCGTTGTCCGACCAGACCATTCTAGGCATTCCGAATCTGGGGAAGAACTCTTTCACAAGGGCTTTCGCTGTGGACAAGGCAGTATTGTCCCTTAGGGGATAGGCTTCTACCCACCTTGAGAAGGCACAAACAACCACGAGCACATATTTTAAGTTGTTGCACCTCTCCATGTGTATGAAATCTAGCTGCAAAACCTCGAACGGATACGTAGGAGGTGCAAAATGACCAGCTGGAGTTGGAGTTCCCCTACCAGGATTGTGCTTCAGACATACCATGCAATTCTTGACAACATTCTCTGCACACTTGGGAATCCCTGAATTCTTCCACACTGGGGCCAACAACTCGCAAATCCCTTTCGCGCTGATATGGGCCATCCCATGAGCCATTGTAACCACTGCAGGCACATATGCATCGGGTAACAACCATCTTTGTTGCTCTGTCGATTCAATCCAACAACCATTTGCATCCATTCTTCCTGTACTTTCTTTCCACATGCTTAACTCTTTCTCCGTGGCCTCAGCTTGGATGGACTTCACACTTTCTATCGTGTCTTCACATATTCCAATATCACCAGTCCATCTTTCTGGGCTCGCAACATACATTCGGCTCATCACATTCTTTGCCATTTCTTTAGCAGTTTCATCAGCAAATGCATTTCCACGACCAACATCATCAATCACTTTCTTGTGTGCACTACATTTTACGACCGCTACTTTCAGGGGTAACGTCAGTGATTCAAGAAGCTCATTCACCAACTGACCATGCTGAATCTTAGCTCCATGCGAAGTCAGGAACCCACGTTCTCTCCACAATCAACCAAAACTGTGAGCCACTCCAAAAGCATACTGACTGTCGGTATAGACAGTCACTTTCATTCCTTTTGATAACACACATGCTCTCGTTAACGCCACGAGTTCGGCGGCTTGAGCCGAACCATGTGGTATTCGCGCAGTTTCAACGATTGTGTGCAAAGTTGTGACAGCATACGCTGTAGTCACGTTACCATTTGGGAGTTTAAAGCATGAACCATCCACCCATAATGTACAATCACATTCGGCGAGAGGAGTATCAAATAGATCAACTCTCCCTTTTGTCTCCTCCTCCGTTCTGAGGAAACAATCGTGCTGTTCTGAAGCATCCGATTCCTCAGCAATTGGTAACAATGTGGCTATGTTCAGAGTACTGCACCTTTTGATGTGCACATGGCTTGCTAGTAGCGTCAATTCATAACTGGACAGTCGAGCACTAGTTAAGTGCTGTGTCTTGGTCCTATTTAACAATGTGTCTACTGCATGCGGGACCATCACGATTAGTGTATTATTCATTACTAGACCTGCAGACTGTCGAATAGAAACAGCTGCTGCTGCTGTGGCCCTTAGACAACTTGGCAATGCTCGTGCTACCGGATCCAAAGTTGACGAAAAATAGGCGCATGGCCGTTGTCTATCTCCGTATAACTGAGTCAGCACAGACAATGCACAACCCTCCTTCTCGTGGACATATAATGTGAAAGGTTTACTGTAGTTGGGGTTACCTAACACAGGGGCCGAACATAATGCTGTGCGTAATTCGAGAACACTTTTCTGACACTCATCAGACCAAGGAATGGGATTGGGTGTATTTGTACACGTTAGTGCCAATAAGGGTTTGGCTAATAACGAAAAATTTGGAATCCACTGTCTACAGTACGATGTAATGCCCAAGAAGGCGCGTACTTCTCTCTGCGTTCTTGGCACATTTAATTTCGCTATTGCCTGAATTCTTTCTGGGGTCAGTTTCCTTCCCTCCTTCGATAAGAGATGACCTAAGTAGGTCACTTCTTGTCGGCAATATTGGAGCTTGGAAAGTGACACCTTGTGATGTAGATCACATAGATGATGCAGCAGTGCCAACGTGGCCATTTTACATATTTTCTCAGTATCCGCGGCTATGAGCAAATCGTCCACGTACTGTACGAGAGTGGAACCTTTGGGCAAAACCATTGCGTCGAGCTGGCTTTTCAGAGCTTGACTGTATATTGAGGGGCTTTCACAATAGCCTTGAGGAGCGCGTTTAAAGCGGAAACTGCGACCACCTAAACTAAAGGAAAAAATATCCCTGCTCTCCTCCGCAATCGGGATACTGAAGAAAGCATTCTTCAGGTCAATCACCGAAAACCAGGATGCGGATGCTGAAATCATAGTCAATAATGTTGTAATGTCGGGGACAACTGGGAATTGTGGCACCACTATCTTATTTACTTCCCTAAGATCGATCACAAATCTATACACAGGTGGCTGAGAAGGGTCAGTTCGTTTTAAAACAGGCAGAACAGGACTATTGCAAACATTGCCTCGTGTTTCTTCAATTACGTCTTTCTCAATTAACTCGTAAACAATCGCTAGCAAAGCTTTTTCGCCCTCATTGGATATTCTGTATTGGGGAATTCGTGGCATTTTGACATTCGACTTCAATGTTACAACATATGGTGGAATTTCTAAAAGACCTACATCATTCGGACCAGTAGCCCAAACAATATCTGGTAGAAGTGCCAATTCTGCTGGAAGTGTATTTCTCGACAAATACATGGGAGAAACCACTTTCTTACCTAAAGTCAGTTGTACTCCTGAGGGAGAACAGTACAAAGTCGCATACAATCTTTTTAGCAAATCTAATCCTAGCAAATTTTCACCACAACCTGTTGTCAAAATAAGGGGTGCTTCGAATTCACAAGGACCAACAGAAAGAGATAAAGGGTCAGAAATCGGATTTCTAACCGGGGCGCCAGAAAAACCTACGGAAACGTTCATTTCGCCAGACAAAGGTGCGCCAGGGAGTTTGGAGTGCATAATAGAACTCTTTGTAGCACCAGTATCCAACAGAAAAGGCTCTGACACACCCGATGTAATCACCTCAACGTAAGGTCCACTCTGATCTACTGGAACTGAAACAACTCCCTCTCCTTGTCTAAGGCTGTCCTAGCAATCATTATTCTCCCACTGCTCATTTTCTGTGTAATACTCATCGACGTAGTATTGAGCTGTCCTGTCAGATACGTTATTTTGCTGGTCAAACCTGTTCATAGAGTTCTGTGGTGGAAGGGGACGTGCGTCCTGAGGGGTGTTTCCACGCCCTCTACCTCTGGGCGCTTGCTGACTACCACGACCTCTTACACCAGAAAATTTGTTTGTACGTTGCGGCAGGGCAGGACAGTCATATTTGTAATGACCCTCTTGTTTGCAGTATAAACACTGGTTGGGACCTACGCGGTTTTGATTGTAATCGAATCTCTGCAAGTTTCTCTGAGGCTGCTGAAAAGTGTTCTGGTACTGATTCGGACCATTATTATTTCTGTTGCCACCACCACGTGGAGGATAGGCTTGCTGTAGCAAAACCTTCGTTTTGAGTTCTCTAGCTTTCTTCTCTACTTTATCTTTCTCATCCTTGTCTCTATTCTCATAGTACTGTGCGGTAGCTAATATCTGGGCTGAAGATGATACTGCCCAAGAGCTTTCTGAATCTTTTAATTTCCTACACAAGTCTGGAAGTAGATTGTGCACAAATTTATCGACAAACAATCTCTGGCCACCTTCTGTGGTCATATCTTGACCGCTGTGGTCAATGAATGTTTCTTCAAATCTGGTGAAGAAATCTGACACAGTTTCTTCTTTCTTTTGCTTACATGCAGATAACTTATCCCAATTTACACGTATTGCAGGCATTATTGTCTTCATGTAATCTACTATCCTACCAGGTAGTTCCGCTATCAGGGGCTCAGGCTTTGCACCACCAACTTGTCGTGCATCTGCAACAGTAATATTAGCCCACGTGTCACCTAATTCCTGGTCATGATCTACATGACGAATTTTTCCCCATAAAGGCTGTGGAACAAAGTTCCCGAATAACATATCGATATCGGCCAAATTCATAATACATGACCCAGCAGTTTGCGACAATTCTTTATAGTACCCTGCAGGATTTTTACGCGGATCTGGTAGTGTTTGTTTGAGTGCTAAAACTTCAGCTCGCTTCCATGGAACATGTACCCATACTCGGTGAAAGTGGGGCAGGACAGGTGGGACAGCTGTCGCGTCACCCTCTCTCCATTGTGGGGGAACTTCTCTCATAGGGTATTGTCGTTCCTTTTTCCTACTAGATGCACTAGATTCCGATGGTGACCCAGAACTACTTCCCTTACTTCGATAT
Organism: Lissotriton helveticus; assembly: GCF_964261635.1. Classification (NCBI taxonomy): domain Eukaryota; kingdom Metazoa; phylum Chordata; class Amphibia; order Caudata; family Salamandridae; genus Lissotriton; species Lissotriton helveticus. The sequence goes on along the minus strand of NC_136065.1, from coordinate 992,108,208 downwards.
GATAATAGCATTTCAACTGCTTCTTCCACATCGGGACCTACAATCATACCCAGACTAAATTTAAACCTTATACGACACATCTCTTGTGGGAGGCAATCCTGATCATTGTCTTCTAAATCTTCGCAAAGAAAAACACACATCTGTTCGAACACATATCTCTGTGTCGCTGTTTCCCATTGATGGAAAACTTCCATGACAGACTGTAAATCATATTTTGCAGTGTCCATGACCCATTTCCGAGCTAAACTATTCAGGGAATCTCTCTCTTGATAATCAGGCAGTTGACTTCGCAACTGTCTTCTTCCTATGTTAGGGGTCATAGCAGGCGACCCGAAAAGGGGTAAAAGAAGATTAGTAACAGTGCTGGCCATTTTCTGCCGAAGGGAAGGTGAAACGGAAGAACAAACAGATGAAAAAACGGGGTGAGGTAAGGCGGGTGCAGAGATGGCAGAAGAGGTATGAGGAATAATAGATGTGGTACTAGGCAAAATCATAGAAGGGGCATTAGGAGATGTAGAAAGTACAGTAGGCAAAATCGTAGAAGACATAGATAAAGCAGAAGTGGTCGGTGGGCCTGGAGGAGGCTGCACCGAAGAAGTAGGAGCCAGCTGAAAAACAGTTGCTGAGTGCTGCGGAAGAGCCAGAGGCGCAGCTTGTGCAACTAAAGGTTGCGGGGGTGCTGTAGCATTCTGCGCATAGGGCGGTGGTGAAGTTAACAATTGCGACATTAATTGGTCTGTTTCACGCTCTTTTGCTGTCCCTTGCTGAAGAGACGGCAAAACTGGATAGCACTTATCTATTGCCATTTTACGTTGCCTGTGCAATTGTTCATTTATCTGCTCTTCCTCATTATCTTTAAACTGCACGGCAGCTTGCATTACTGAAAGTCCCTCTTCTCTCTTATTTTTCTTAGCTAATTTAATTTCTTTTTGTTTGGCTTCTTTGCGCCATATGCGGAAAGAGTCAAACATCGCCGGCCGGGCTTTCTTTTTGAAGAGTTTAACTTCAAGGTTGTCTAAGATTTCAGAATCAAAGCTACCATATAGGGGCCATTTTAAAACACCGTCTTTCCTAGTGTATTTAATCCATACCTCGTTGTAAACGATGGGGCCTACCCCATGTTTAACGTACAGCTCGTAAGTCGGAGTTCCAACTGGAGGAACCGGACATGAGTCCTCCAATCGGGAGTCCCTATTATTATTACCAAGACAAAACAAATTCCCGAGTCTAAGACTAGGCATCCTTTCTCTCTAGTCTAGTTCCAAAACTTCAAAGGAGTTATCGATTACGATATTGCTCGTGAAAACACGAGTCCTTCGGTTATGGTGCTTGCAAGAACCAATAAAAACCTTTATGTATCTCTAAGATACCACAAAGTAAGTCCAACTAAGGACTAGGAGACGCTCCACTTATACTTAACTGAAAATATCGATGGCTTCACCAGAAGACTCGTCTCAGCGTTTCGCTCTACTGAAAATTTCAAGGGTCCAACATCAGGGCGATAGCCAGGGCAGCAGTCCTTTGTAGCCGTCGAGAAGCGGGGAACCTCGCAGTAAAGACCTTCGGACCACGTCGACATGCAGGGGTCGATGAGGTGGTGGGCCCTCCTCCGGAATTTTCACACGAAGCTCCTCACGATCTTCAGGCTGATTGGTACCACTGGAATCGCTCCAACGCTGGGCGCCAAATGAGGTACTGGGTTTTTAAGAACCGGTACAGAACCGGTAACCCAGCGGTGCCAGGGGATCCACACACCAGAGACCTCGGGTTCTCCTGAATCAGACCTACAGAAACTTCAGAGTCTTCCAGGTGAAGTCAAAGATTCGTTTTATTGGCTGCAACCAAGGTGACAGGGTCCTAGAAGTACAATACCAGTATATTCAGGAGACTGCACACTTTCACAAAGTTAGGCTTCTCTTCTTATACACAATTTTCACCCTTTGGCGAAACATTCCTTGGGTGCGTGGTATTTCATTTATGGTTACTGTTTTACAAAAGAAAGCAGAGTCATGATGACATGTACATATTTCACGTCGTGCTGCCCATAACAAATCATCCGGCAAGGCCCAACATTTCATCAGATATCGCTGGACCCCTAATAAAAATGGTCACCTCCCCACCATAAAATAAGTGAGGAAAAGGAGTGGAGAAAAGATGTGAGCGAGATATGGCAGGTGTGCGTGCTGAAATGGCTTTATGGCCGGTTGGGCCTAGATACTATCTTGCTCGGCCACTGGGAGGGAACTGACCTAACGAGCTCGGCCTGGGGCAATGGTTCTAACTTGTACTGGGGTCAGGAAGAAGTCGATTAAGGAGTATGTGTCCTTGTGGAATCAAATTCGACTGGATTAAGGCCTATGTAGAGGGCAACATGCAGCTAAGGGTTTAGAAGGCAAATGACGATTTCGAGGTGAAATCGTCACTCGAATATGCCAGAAATACATGTACTTGATGTACTCGTCATTTCCGGTCTTTTGATACCAAATTCGTCCTATTTCGACGAAGTTTTTATTCTCGAGTCCGGTACTATTACGGATCCATATTTTTCAGAACCTCAGACCCATGCCTGGCAAACCCTTGCTACTTAAAATTGTGTTGGGAGGAATGTTCCAATAAGTCTCACCTCTGGTAGTCACTCAAGGTAGCATTCCAACCCATTGTTCTTTTGTCCACCATGCCAAAAAGATATGCCCAGACATGGGTCCTGTTATCAAGAAAGACATATTTTAAAATGTATTTGAAAAAAATATTGTTGGTTTAATTCTTAAATAATGTTTCTCAAATACTTGTGGGAATGGAGTCAGAACAGTAAAATTGAGAACTGAATATACATGCTTTTCCCATTGTCTGTGAGATTAGAGTTCTAAGAGTAAACCTGACTCCCTGGAGTTAGAACAGTAAATCTAACGACACAAAGTGGTTGCCACATATGTGGAGTTAGGCGAGAATTACATGTTGAACCCCTTTTATTTTCAGCATTTTCCACATTGATTTTAGGATTGGAGTTTGATTGATAAATGTCAGCCTCAAAATGTTATTTGTTAAAAAGAAATAGTGGGAATGCATCATCATAATAAATATGAATTGCAGTATATGAATTCACATTTTAAATGAACAGGCTTTCATTTTATAATTGTTCATTGGGTTTTTTCTTCTAGTGTATATTCTAGTGTATATTAATAAATATTTATTATATTTGTGAAACAGTTGTAAAAATGTTTCATAGTTGAAGAAACACTTTCATAACTGAGGGCCCGATTCACACAACTAACTTAAGACACAATCCTAAACTTACTACTTTTGGTATTCACAGAATGCACTTACTAATTTTGGTATTCAAAGAATGGATTTACGACTACTAACTTTACGTCCGCACTCGGGCCGGAGATTATGGCCCGGAGGTGGAGATTACAGCCTGTAGGTGGGACTTACGGCCCATAGGTTGGACTTCCGCCCCGGAGGTTGGAATTCCGGCCGGTGGCGGAGATTTAGCCCATGGTGATTCCCTTGTGTCAGATATCTTGGTGTCCCTGGTCATAGACACAGCTCTTCTGTCTACCCTGTCTCTCCCACCCTCTCTCATGTACAGTCCCAGTTCATACACCTGTGTGTCCATGGTGCCTCTCTGAACAATGGCAAAATGCTATTCCTCCTGGTGAAGTCTAGTGGCCATTGGCATCAGTTTAGTACTCTGTCATCTGTCGTCCTCTGTCATTTGCTCCTTCCAGAACACTGGACTTCCTTCTTCTGTCATATTCTCCTGGTTTCCTGTAGTTTGTTTGGTATGGATGCCCTTGTCCTCCTGCATCTGTATCCCAACAGATTGCAGCATCCTTCTCAGCGTGTCCTTGCAGCTCCAGCTGAGGGTTTCCCTGGACTCCCGGATTATAAGTTATGTTTGGGAGAAAGGACCCTTTATAGTCCTCTCTTTGTTTGTGTTCTTCTAATCGTTCTTCTTTTTCTTTTCTTTTACCCCACAGTCTGTTTTCCCTTTTCTCAATTTCTGTATGCATTAGTTCCTTTCTAACCTATTTCATGTTTCTTCCTCTATAGACCCTTGACATACGTCGGTAAGTCTATAATAGCCCAAGAGACCAGCGCTCCTCCACAGTATGTTTTCCTTTCCACACAGGACTAATGATAGAGCTAAGTTTATTTATCTACTGTCTTATTGAATCTTCATTAATTAATTTCAGTTTTTGTAAATCAGTTAAAAACTGAAATCAGGACAATATTGCCTGCTGTGTGTTTTGTCCTCGACTAATTCTTACTATCAGCTTGAAGATTTCAGACCAAGCCTGGCACAGTCTAAAATACCAAGGCTGCTGAAATCAGACTTCGTTCTATTAGCTGGTCAAAGTCCCATCCAGCATGCTTGACCATGGCCACCTTGCACACAAACTATCTTTCAAAACCAAGGTGATAACTGAAATGGAATGGCCAGATCAAGCAATCTATCCGAAAACACATGCACAAACGAATATCCCTGGAGCAAGAAAAGAAGGTCTCAATCAATCTCTCTCTGCTGGCATGGACATTACCCAAAACACACAAGTCCCCACAATGTCTCTGTTTTGTGCCCTCGCTGCCTGCCCCACTCCTCTCCTCCTGACTGACCCACTGACAAAAAAGCAAAAGAGAATTTGACCAATTTGCATCTCATACTATGCCTGTGAGTCAACCTTCCTTATGGTTCTGTATCAAAACTGATTCCCCCCGGAAAGGGAAGTGACTGACAACAAACAGTGTTAAACATTACTTTTTATATATGACTATAGAAATCTTGAGCTATCTGCCATAGTTTATGTAGTCACAAAAATAGTTAAAGAAAATGAACAGGGACTTAGCTCTTCTCCTTTTTGATTTTCTTTTTCAGAGCAATATTATTGGGCAGCAATTCTGTTAGTCCACCTATGAAGTAGTTCAATTGCTCTCAATTGATAAAGACTTTGCTAATGCATACCTGTGTCCAATACAGTACCAAGAGGCCTTGTGTGACATAACTCCCTGACAAATACAACAGGCATGGCTTAGTAGTGCAAACATTGTCAAGTCTGTGATAAATACAGAAGGAAGGGGTTTTGCATTGTGAACACAGTGACAAATACAATGGAAGGGGCTTTACATTACTTTACATAAAGATTCCTTCTCACACAGATTTCTGGTTAAAATGGGACTAGATGTGTCTGGTATGCATTTGTATATTAGTCATTTATGTTTAGCATTGAGTAATCCTTTGAGTGAATGCCTTTCAGGTACTCTTTTTTCTTTTTTAACAGTGAACATACTGATTGGACAATAGCTAAATGTTTTATCTTTTATTGTATTATTTACAGACTTTTTAACCCACACAACCTCCTTGAAGCAATCCTTGAACTGTTCTGCCTCACTTCCCTGACGTGCAAGTGCTCAATGTGCGAGGTCTTTGGGTAGGACTACCTATAGTGTTCACTGGGCAGGAGCTCTCAATAGTAAATAGATGGGTTAACTGTGTCATTAATGACCCCCATCTTTTACTATTATTCTTTTATTACAATATTTATTAAATGCTCCCTCATCTCATAAAAGACATCCTGCCGCTGAACCAATGTTACAGGAGCCCCATATACTAACAGCCACAAGACAAGGTATACCCAAGTCTTCAACCTCCTCCGAAAGGTGAGGAGATCTGCAGTTAGGCGAAGTTCAAGGGACAAAGTATTCCAGTGGAGAGTTGATTGGCGATTAAAAGAGCAGTCACCCATTCTGACTTTAATTTGCATGCTACATACCAGAGCTTGTTTCAGGGATTGAAGTTCTTGTGGTGGCTTATAAAAAGTGACGTGATTGTGCAAAATTGCTGGCCTAGTGTCATGGAGTGCCTGATGTACATAACATAATACGTAAACTTGCCTCTCTTGCACAACGGAAGCCAATGAAGTGAGTTAAGACAGGCCTAAGTTAACCCTCAATGCTCTGTGTCATAGCTACTAGTTGAGGTGTTGAGGTCAAGTTAATTTAGTGACTATGAAGGTTAACCCTGAAAAGCATTGTGATTATTCCTTCAGTTGGGTAGTCACCTACCCAATTCATATTCCATTTTCTTAAACTGATACAACTATAAACAACAGCTACTCACAATGTACTCCTTCATAAACAAATAGTATTGCCCTTCATAAGTGTTCAGTGAATTTCCCTTCACCTAGACTCCCAGAGTTTTCAAATAGTTGTTTACAAAGTCAATTCAAGAGTTTTGTGACTCATTATGTGTGCCTCCGAATTTTGACAGGATGCTTCACATGTGAGACCAAACTTCTTCTCTAGCTTTCCTTCACGTGCATGTATGAATCTGATACCTTCTCTTCTGGAGTTTCTCCCCAGTGTAGGCACCATACCCCACAACAACTCTCTGCCCTGCACATCATCAATGCCCTCTCTTGAGAAATTAACTCTTTATCAATGTCAACCCCCACCACAAAACTAGGCACCCCATCTTTTGGTGATTGAGGAGTGAGTGACAGCCCTGTTGACTCCTAACTGTGCTGCCAGTATTATCATTTGACTGCACAAGTCCCAATCTAGCTTTCGATTTGTCTAAGTACCTCTTCTATTCCTCCAGTGATAACTTCTCCTCCAGGGGTATGGCAGCCAGTTTGTCTGGCAGATCCCTTTCTGATTTCATGCGAATGTACCCAGCTGGCAGTTTACCAGCTCTGAGGGGCTCAGACTGTGGGAACTTGCAGCACTTCCTTCCCTGGAAGGTGCACCAGCAAGTCCATTTTGAGACAAGTTATCCTCTGCTTCCTCCTCTTCTGGATCCCACAGCTGAATACCAATGCAAGTAAATGGGATAGTAGTTGGTGTGGCTGTTAGCCCACCACAAGGAAGAAGACAAGGAAGAAGACAGAAAAGTTAACAGGGTAAAAAACAGTTTCAATCATTTACACCTGTGCTAACTCCCTGGTAGCTATGGCACAGAGCAGACATGCCTAACTTACAAAATAGTGTAAAGTATTTAGCAGTAACAAACCAGTTTTTAAAAGTGAAAACACAGGACAAAATCCCAAAACAATTTTCTGAGACTGGGGAAAAATTTAGTTCATAAAATGATAACAAATTTACAAACATCCAAAAAGGGAGACTGGAGATATGAATCTTTAAAGATTTGAGGCAAAAAGTGGCTAAAAAAATAAAGCGCTGATCAGTATTCACTCTTGACAGTTAAACTGAACAGAGACATGATTTCAGGCCAACCACGCTGGAGCATGGGTCAGATACACCAAGATCGTTCATACCAGTCAAATATTTTATCTTCTGTCTTAATGTCTGAAATGAAAGCCAAAATCTTCCAGAACAGCAAGGTTGCATGCTTTTTCCACAAAGGTTATTTCAAAGCAAAATAGCCATTGGATAAGGTCCCTCTGAAGCTGTTGGTTTTAATGGCTCAGAATGGGAAACAACATTTTGTGGGACTCGAGGTACTCGTGTTGGCCGGATACTTTGCACCGGTCAAGATTTCTTCCATCAGAACTAGAATTTGTTTATAGAGTTTAAAGTTTTCCAGGGAAGAAAGCCTGAAGCTGTATTCAACGTACTCCCCGCAAAATTGGACACCTTTGCTAAGAGGTCAAGCTGACATTCAGAAAGTCTTGGAACCCCAAAATGTTTTAAGCTCCAATTATTTGGAATTTTTGTGGATCAGTTCCTTATGGTCACTTCTAAGGCTTCCATGATCCTATGGACAGCCCTTAGACCATAAACTCAAACTACCAGCAGGGTTCAGTCAAGGTCACTTTACTACTGGTCAGCTGGTCACTTAAGGAACAAGCCTGTCCCGCCTGGGCTCAAAGCCTTGCTTGCCTGTGGGTGGTACTCAGATTCTTGCAGTAAAAGTATTGACGGATTGAGCTGTCTCAATGGCACGACCAGTGCTGCTGACACGATGCATTGTAATCACTCCAATTACTTCTTCATTAGACAACTTGGTGCCTTTGTCTTTTTGATGATTTATTAAAATTAAAATCACATACGTATATGTTGCATAACTAACCCTCTCTCACGGGACTGTGCAAGAGGGAGGTCATGTGAGAAAGAGATTGGCAGGGCTTGGTGAAGGGTTCTGCCAGACTTCTCCCTGGTGGTGCTGCTCCACAGATGCTACAGATGTCTTATGCAGTCACATTAAGTGTTAGCTGCCTTCACGTTCAATAGAGCATATCACAGCCCCACGTGCTTTCACCGCTTGTAATCACTCCAGAGCGTTTGAGCACTGCGAAGCCACAAAAGTGGAAGTTTAGCACTACACACATGCTAGAAGCGATATAATTAAATTACAGACCAACATATAATACCGTCCGTCACCTGCAATATGTACGGCCACTTGCAATCGCTCCAGGACGTCTGAGTGCTACAATGCCACACTAGTGAAATACACTACACACATGCTAGCAACTATAGCATTAAGTAACAGACCTATATGCCGGGGTTAAGGAATGGGCAATGCCCCATCTCCTTCATGGCACAATGACACTAAACTCGTCTGATATCTTTCTGTCACTAGATCGGCTCAAGTCAACGACCTCTAGTTGAAACTGTCTTAAGAGGTAATTAACAATAAACCAATGTGGAGACATTCCTATAATCATAGCGTGGGCACAGTGACAACAGTTCAGTGCAAGAAGCATGAGGCTGGAGATGGCTCGATGCCCACAGATCAGAGGAGCCTTGCCAGCTGGGCAGGTAAGGCATTCCACGCTCACACAGACACGCTGCCACCCTGATCAATTAACTAGGGTCGACATTAACATTTAGAGTGGATTTAGTAAGTATCGGAGCGAGGCTTCCCTGCTAGCAGCTATAGATCAGATAGAAAGTTACGGTGCCAGCAGCCTGCCCGGGCCGCTGCAGGCTGTAAGGTCAGGCTGTAAGGATGCCTTCACCGTCCGCTGTCTTTATCAGGAAATCCAATGGTTATCTCGCTTCTTAATGCAAAACCTTTCTCGCGCTTCTTTACCGTAAATACTGGAATATGCCCGCAGGCGTATTCTTGATGCAACCCCCTACCCCGTTGCGCACAGTAAATACAAGTTCCAATATCTATAGGGTAACACAAACACCCTAAGCAGTTCAGTGGGTTTATGGGAAGGATGAAGACTGTGTGCAATTGAGGGTTCATAAGACCTAAGGGCTTTGAAACAATGACCCTATAGATATTGGGACTTGTATTTACTGTGCGCAACGGGTAGGGGGTTGCATCAAGAATACGCCTGCGGGCATATTCCAGTATTTGCGGTAAAGAAGCACGAGAAAGGTTTTGCATTGAGAAGCGACATAACCATTGGATTTCCCGATAAAGACCATGGTCGCTCCAGGCTCCCCTCTTTGTCAGCTGAATGCATAATGCCCTTTTTGCACCATGCTCTTTAGTGTGACACCGCATTTCCAAGCTGTTTTCGGTAATGGCAGTGAAGTAAATGGACGGTGGTGCAAACAAAAGAGCTCGCAAAGATGGATGACGCGTAAACAGAAAGAGCCTTTTTCCGGCGGACGTCTGTCACACGCACAGAATAGGAGACCCTGGTCGGCAAATAAACCCCAAGACATTGGATGTTTTTCCATTGGTTCATCGCTTGTCCTGCAGAGGAGAAGCCCAACTCTGAGCCCCTAAACACACAACAAGCGGCATTGATAAAACAAGCATTGGCCGTTCAGCCGTAAAAGTAATGCCGCGCGGCAATAAAAAAAAACGTGAGTGGTGACACAAGTTGTGCGCAGGCGACCGTGTGATCGGAAAAAGTGCTGTGCACGTCGCATGCGCTTGTGCGCGTTCTAGCAAGCTGGTGGCCGGCAATGTAGCGCTTTTTGAAGCAGCTACTAAATGTCTCGCCTGCATGCGCTGACTCTAGCGAGACCTAAAAAGGAATCTTGCACTTTGTTGTGTCCCTGTAGCCACACAAGAGGTCGGCCAACTGACTCTTGGGGTCCAAATCTTAGTCCTGTGTACAAGTGGGAGCAGATCCAGCCCCTCAGGTTTCCACACAAGTCTCAAACAAAAAGTCCAATCATCATCTGTTCTTATGCAGGTCTAGAAAGTGTTCTTATGAGCTGTGGGTGAGGTGCCACTTAAGTAGCATTCACTAGCTTTTCACTGTCAGCACAACATTCATTAAAAACTATAATGTAACACGTTTAAATATTAGGTACCCTAGCCTGTAGGCTACAAGGCCTACTTAGGATGACATTTAAGATTTTAAAATGGCGCTCTTGCCTGTCAAAAGGAATAATTTGACAGTTTTTTCTGCAGGTTTAAAGCTTCAGGAGTCGGGCTACCCAGGTAGGCATGAAGCCATGTTTTCTTTGAAACTCTTGTGGATAGCACAGTACATGCTGCAGTCCCCTGGTGACATTTAACTTTCCATGCCAGGGGTGTACTTTCCTGCATAGTGTGTAAGAAAGTGCCGTCTTTTTGCATGGTTTGCCCCACTTTTTGCTAAACTGCTGAGTGTGCCCTGGGTTCCTGCCAAACAGGTACCCAGGGCCTATGTTCTTTCTATAAATTGCCTTAAAAACAAAACCCAATTGGCACTCCCTGGTTACAGGTCAGTCCCTTGTAAATGGTACCACAGGTACAAAGGCACTGTGGCCAGGGAAGGCCTCTAAGGGCTGCAGCACTTATTGTGCCACCCTTAGAGGCCTGGTACCTTTACTCACACACACTGCCATTGCAGGCTCCGTGTTTTGGTGCAGAATAAAGTGAAGAGTCAACATGGCACCCATCACTGTGTCATGCCTACAGCCCACTGCCCTTGCATAGATCAGCCACCCCTCTAGCTGGGTGCACTATACCAGTGGAGAGGGTAAAGGTACTTGAACCCTGCACCCTACAGTGTCTAAGCCAATTCTTAGACATTGTAAGTTCAGTAATGCCATTAAGAGTATATGGTGCCGGGAGTTTGTCATTATGAACTCCACAGCATCAAAATGGCTTTACTGAAAACTGGGACGTTTGGTATCAAGCGTTCCAGCACATTAAACCCACACTGATGCCAGTGTGGGATTTAATGAAAAATGCACTCAGAGGGCATCTTAGAAATGCCCCCTGAAAACTATCTAACACTAGTGTCCACGCTGAGTGGCTGCTCGTCAGCTGCCACCACCAGACATGATTCTGGACCCCTGGATCAAGAGCCTGCTGCACTCGGGTGTCTGAAACAAAGCACATCCCGGGACGAGGTGCCAAGCCTCCTCCCCCAAGATGGGCAGGGTCCACAAAGGGGAAGCTTCAAAGGTTTGCCACCTTTGTGAGCTACGCCAGGCCTTTGCTGCTTTCAGCAACTGGCCCCCACCGGTTCTGACCCCCACTTTGAGTGGGAGAATCAGCAGGAAAACAATGTGAGGAAGGGAGGTGTACACACCTTTGCCAACCCCACCCCTCAGGTGTGGGTAGCAAGGTGAAGCACAACTTTCAGTCCCTGCCATCTTGCAGATGGGGGACCCAGTCAATCAGAGTGAGGCATATGCCCTCTCCCACTGGACGGTGGCATAGGGGGGTACCCACCCCAAGGTAGGGACCCATTGGTCCCAACCTTTACCTACCTGTAACACCCCTTAAATCAAGTATTTAAGGACAACTCTGAACCTTGCATCCTCAGACAATAAGCAACACGAAGAAGACAAGAAGGACTGAAGAACCTGTGCTGAAACTAAGAAGAGGAGGACACCGACTGACTTGGCCCCACCTCGAACATGCTCCAGAAAAATCCCAGTGTGCCCTGCAGCCAGAAACCTCAAGAACCCTGAGGACATGCCCTGTCTTCCATGTCAAATACTTTGTTTCCCGTGAACGCCGGATTTGCTCAGTCACAGACTCTGGCCCCAACCAAAACCACAAGGCTGCACCACTCTGCATAACATTGGGCCTCAGCACTCTGCACCCGGCCACCCTAGTGCTGCCGAGGATGCTTTCAGAGTACATCCTTGACCCTAGGGGAACCCTGATTCTCACCTCAGAATACCACCTCCCACAACCAAGTACTTACCTGTTAACCAATAACCACATTTTCTCCATAGGAATACATTAACTGTTTTTCCTTGGAAATTGTTCTAGATGTGGAGTTGGTTTTGTGTGAGAACTTGAAAACCGCAAATAACTAAAAACTGCTATACTTACCTTTTCTCTAGGAGATGTCCCAGTGCGATATCTAGGCATATCACACTGAATAGAAAAGGTAATCCATAAATTAATCTGAAAAGTAATCATAAGTAATCAAACAATAATTTCCACTGTATTGAAAAGATTTACAAACCTGTAACAAAGACATTTTCATTCAGTTTGCTTGTGTTGTTCAACCTGCCTTGAAAAGTACCATTTACACTTACCTGTACCAGGCTTGCTTGGTTCTAGAAAATAAATATTACTAAATAATATTTTGTATACAAACAAATCAGTCTTTGAGTGTGTAGTATCATTTGTTGCCTGAGTGTGTACAACAAATGCTTAACACTACCCTCTGATAAAGCCCTACTGCTCGCCCACACTACCACAAATAGTGAGTGAGGTGCTATCTACTTTTACCTCTGCCTACTTTTGGGGTTTCACTGGACTCTCTGCACACTAATCCTCATTTTGGTATAGTATATACAGCACCAGCTTCCTACACCATATACTACAACCTTGCTGTAAAGTTAACCATGTCAATTAGGGAATAGCCAGTTTTACCATGTTTTACGGGTCAGTACACGTACACTGGAGCTTGGACATCTGTACCCCAGCATGCACAGTTTAGAAATCAATACAGTCAGCAGAAATGTAGGTGGCTGCACAAAACTGTTAAAGGCATTATAGTGGGAAAGAAAATGCCTACGTATTTATAGCACTCTCACACTTCTCCCAGAATATCAGTCACACAATACTGGAGCACTCTCACATTCTTCATAGCCATATTCTACAAGAAGATTCCTTACACCCCTCAGATACTAGCAGTCTCATACTAACAGCACTCACACATCTAACGGAGTATCAGGTATACACTACCAGAAGCATTCTTACACTCTTGCACCCTCAAACACTAGCAGTCTCACACTACTGACATCACCCTCAACCTCACAACCATCCCAAATCAATAGTCATAAATTAGCGACCATTTCACACCCTTCATAATTTAGTAGTCCCACACCACCAAAGGTACTCCCACACCCCTTACAGACTAGTAGATACTCATTACCAGAAACATTCTCACCCTCACAAGCAGTCACACCACTGACAGCACTCTGACACAGGTGAGATCCTAGCAGTAGATCACTACCAGAGGCACACACACAACCCTCACAAACTATAAGCAAGGAAAAAATGTCTGCCAGATATCTGAAAAAGACACTTCTTTGATTGACCAGTCTTTGTTTTTGTGTGTGTCGTATTCAAAACGGGTGAGTGGATATATACATGAATGTGTCAATGTATAGATGAATAGCTGAAAAATAACAAGGATGAATGACTGAGTGCATGGATAGATGAGTGACTGCATAAGTGGAAGCATCAGGCATGGCCAGTTAAAAGCCAGGGCAGTTGCCTTTTGCCAATGTTAGTTGTTTTTTTTTCCAGCACCATTTGAATGTACCTGAAATATGATGTGTTGGTCTCTTACCTAACATTTCTAACCTTCACCTCACAACCACCACCTCCCTAACTGCAATTTAAAGTAAAATCACTCTGAGATTTCCTTAATTTTGATGCAGAGGCGGAAACTACTGAAAGGTAAATATCAACAAATAAACACACTTTCTGCCATCTTTGATCGGAAAAGTCCAGCATGTCCTGAACAGAATGAGCAGCAGTGGGCTCTCTGACAGCTATAATTGTGAGTTTTGTATGTGTGAAATAAAGAAAGAGAGAGAGACAAAGAGAGAGAGAGTGTGAGTGAAAGTATAAGTGTATGCGTTTCTATTTGCAAGGGAGTTGCCAATGTGTATAGGCTTGCCATTTTTCTGCCTATTGCACTCTAGAATAGACTTATACAGCCTATGATCATACAGTCAGACAGTAGCCGCGGCCCATGGAGGGAGTTCCAGTGGGGCAGAAAGGCGGGGCGGGGGAGGGGCAGGGTGGAGGGTGCTAAAAACTGGAATATGGATAATTGGAGGTAAGTAAACAATTGTGAGAAAAGCATGTTTTTGTAATCTGCTTCTTTTCGAGGCCATTTATACAAGTGAGTTGGGAAAAAGGCAATCTGTATGAGCGCCATGTTTTAGAATGAGCAGTCATCTTTACCAGGCATTCAATTCATGGCTGGTTTCGCTTGCATTTGTTATTGATTATAAATATATTTCAATATATAATGTATTGTAAATAATCAGCGGAATTTCATTGGTTCTCAATTATGGCATTAAATTAGATTCTGAGTGCCAAGTTAAAAATATTTAACAATGACCATATATCATGGTACCAATTCTAATTTTGAATTTCCATTTAATTATATATCAATAAAATTATTAAGTCAAATCAAAATGATTGTTTTTAAATGTAAATTCGAAAGAACATACCAGTTTAAAAATGCACAGTTGAATACCTACCTGGAAAAAGGAATATTAGTAACAAATATGTTCTACACTAAGGACTAACAAATGACACTTTTTTTAATTTGTTTTACGTTGAGGCTTCATAAGTGTAAAACATGAGCTAAAAAGTGTTATTTTCAATTTTTGTATAACATATCTTCTTGGCTATGTACCTAAATATTTCTTACCTACAGTGGGAAGTACACAACTCAGGAGCCATCGTTATAGCATCTTTGGCAACAAGCTGATGTTCACATTGTTTAATGGACGTTTACAGTAACACATAGCATATGTCATTCATCTTGAAAAAAGGCTTCCATACTTGAAAATAGAAAATAAAACAAATGAGACGAATTGCCGTATGTGGCAGAAAGCCTACACATTTCACTTTTGATTTACAATAAAAATTCATCTGGAAAGTGACCGTGACAGCCCCTGGATTTAAAGCCAGCACAGATTAACTGAGAAAGTACATATAGGCATGGGAAAACACTTCCTTTTGACATAACTAGATCATGTACCTGTTCCCCTGTGGAATGTGAACACTTGGACCCTATTCACAAACACAGCGATACAAACCATTCCCTTATCGTCACAGGCAATGTTCAGGGCGAAAAAAGAATCACTGCGAAAAATACTTCCACACGAATGCCATACAATCCACTCTATCAAGCAATGTTCGAAATTAAATCCTCATACATTATCATATTTCCTGGGATTAGACATGAGAAAATATGGTGAAGTCTTCAGACGATTTAAATTCACATATTCTGCTGATAATTCTGATATTCTCTATCTTCACTTTGATACCATTTTTGATAATGCATTGCAATGCGGAAATTACATTTTCGGGTAACTTAATTTCTGCCTCTTGTAAACAATGTCACAATACTATGCATATGGAAACGTACCTTTCCAACCAAGGCGGCCAAATCAAGGCAGTGTGAAAACACTGTGGAGCAAAACCTTTAAAATGTCTTACAATTCAAAATCAATCAAATGTGAGGGGTATTTCTTTTCCCATTTTTTTCCGTTGTAATGTTATTCATTATCACATATGCAATTCAAAGGAATTACAAACGTGTGCTAATTACAGTTGCAAGCGTTCACTTGTACAATATTTAATGAGAGTTAAAATGCAAGGTGTGAAGTGATGTTGGTGTACAACTATTTTAAATAATGATTAGAGATAAAGACCCCAAAGTACTATTACCATTCACAAACCAGAGATGTTCACTTTACAAATCGGAATGCAATTTGTGATGCATCCAATAAACTGATAGGTCACATTGTAAATGGTACATTCGCTCTGGGTTGCAATATCGCGTGGCTAATGAATATAAACCAAGTAGGTTGCATTGTAGTTTACTACCACACGTGATTCATTGCAAAGGCAGGCTAGCAAGAGACAGCAGAACTCTGTCCCTTCCTTTGCATGTTTTCATTTCCAAACAGAACCCCTTTTTTTTTTTAGAGGTACCATGTTTCCTTAAGTTGGGGAGACATTTGCGATAGCTTCCCCTCTGCAAATCAGATAACAGACCTGTGATAAAGTTGATTATTAGCTGAGGTGGATGGTCGTCCACTGAAAGTAATAATGTCTCTATTCTTGTTAGCTTCCGCAAAAGTTTCAGAGGCATATTTACAAGCCTCTATCTCCACCACAACGTCACTGTAAGTGATGTTGTGATAGAGATCGGGGCCTTGCCTAATTTACAAGGCAGCCTTAAGCCACTGAATGTGGCTTAACGCTGCCTTGTAAATAAGCCACCCTTTTGCGCTGTGTTTAGTGTGAACAGGGAGGGCAATTGGTGTTGTGGTGGGCGTTCTACCGTAGCACCTATTGATTTTGATGCTGTTCCCTATTTACAAGGGTAAAATGAGTAGAAATGCTTCATTTCTCCTTGTTTTGCTGTATCATGTGTGCTGCCTTTTGCAGCACACAAAAACAGCAAATTGCCTATGATTGTTTATGTGCATGAAGGCCACCCTTCCTGCATATAAACAATCTTTTAAAAAAATGCATTTTTGCAACTTCTGTGTGTGCTGCATTAAGCAGCACACATAGAAGTTACAAAACAGCATTTAAAGATTGTTTATGTGCAGGAAGGGGGACATTCCTGCACATAAACGTTCTTCCCCGCAACACAGGCATCCTTGCACTATGGTGCAAGGGTACCTGTGTTGGCGCTAGGAAGCTAAAGTTAGCGCAGGGGGAAACGCAGGACTGCACCATATTCTAGTAAATATGGTGCAGACCTGAATTTCTAAAGTGACAAAGTGTGTCGTTAGCCTCTTGGCTTAACAACACACTTCACCACTTTATTGTAAATATGCCCCTCAGTATTTTAAATGTGAGCTCCGTCCCTGGTAGCCATGACGCAGGGAAGCTTATATAAGAAAATGTGTAAAGTCTTAAGAAGTCATAAACAGTCAAAAAGTGGACAACACGACAAAATAAAAATCCGACTTCAATTTATAAAAGTATACTACATTTTCATGAATAGAATGACACCTAAATGAGGAACATTCAATAAGGTGAACCAGACATATGAATTTCCAAAATTGTTAATCAGTTTAGTGCCAAAAAAGCACAAAGCGTCAACCTCAGGCAACCAGTCACGCAGCACTTGGGCAAAATGAAAATTTAAGGTATACTGGGGTTGATCACAAGTTGAATAGAGGGACTGGGTTTGCCCCAGTTAAAGAATTACCTTTCTTTTTCTAGAAACAGTTCAGGACATCGCGGTTCATCGAGGAATACATTGGCGTAGAAGTCAGCAAGCGGAAGACAAAGCGGTAGAAGGCAAAGGGTTGCAAGAGGCCAGGTTCCCAACACAGTTCTCAACAAAGGTGGGAGAAGTTTGGATTTCTATAATCTGTAGTTCTTCAGCATTGAACGGTTCCTTGTCAACGGCAGCTGCAGGATAAAGTTGAAGTAGCTTTGGCTTCGACGGATTCCAATGTCGATTGGAGAACATAATAAGAGCCACTGTGAGGTCAATCCCACCAATGATGCACCCTCAGTAGATCATCTGGCAGTTGGTTTCCAGTCTCATAATGGTTCTCTAGGCAGACATTTAGAAAAAAAATTCAGGCCAGCTTTTAGATTTAGGCAGGAGTGCACTCAAACACACAGCCATGGGTCCCTGGACCTCAAGAACTGCACTTGGGGGTCAGGAATTTCTCCAACAGAAGCCACCAGCAGATTCCTGTGAAGCTTCAGTGGAAATTGATAAGCTGGTCTCTTTCAGAACAGTGGCTTTTTACAGCTTTTGTGTCCCTGTAGGTTAACAGACGTTCATCCAACTGAACCTTGGAGGCCACTTTTTTACCCTTGGTACAAGAGGGAGCAGTTCCAGTCTTTATGGTTCTCCTTACTGGTCTTAACAGCAGGTGCAACCTTCTTCTGTCTTCTACAGGTGCAGCAGTGTTCTGAAGAAGGTATCCAGGGGTGCCACATTTATGCATGCTGCAAGCCCGTGGTTGGAAGACAATTCTTTGTCTACCCCATAATCTGGTGCTGGGCAACTTTCCCCCTTCCACTGGGTTTGGAGTCAGCGTGACAAGAAGAAAAAAAAAGTGAGTCAGGCCCAGGTATGAGCTATATATTCCAGTGACTGGGTAGGCACCATTAAAGCTCAGTAAGGAACTGAGTACAGCCTCCGGTCATCCTACTCAATGAAGAAAGACAACCCTTCCCAACAACCAAAGCCCTTTGTCCTCAATCTCAGAGCAATCCACATCTCTCTCCAGGAGAGCCATCAGGGATCAGTTGACAACTGGACACTGGTAGTGAAGCATTTTGGTTTTGGGCAGAAAACAGATAACTTCCTAAAAGTATCTGTTTCTTTTTTTATAGTAATATTTAACCCAACTTTTTTTGTATTTCACTGTTCAGCTGCATCTGCTTGGAAAATTCCACTGTGGGTGTGCCTTTGTTCGATCATGAATTGTACATAATGTATCTTTATGCTTGTTGATTTCAGTCCTCTCTGCAGCACTCCTAGCAACTGGGCTGACTGGGCTCCGCTCTGAGTGTAGATACAGTGGCGGATCCTCCATGGGGGCGTTTGGGCGCCGCCCCACTGCTTTCCTGACGTACGAGAAGGCAGAAACAAATAGTAGAGAACTACCATCAGCACGGCGAAAAAGCAGAAGTTCCTGGTGAGAGAGTGGGCGGCGTTACTCGAGGGCAGGGGGATTGGCTTTCCCACTGTTGTTAATACTGTCTGTTTGGGCAGCCTGGAGGCTGTCCAAACAGACAGTATTAACTGTATTAAGAACAGTGGGCAAGCCGCTCCCCCTGCTCTCGAGTAACCCATCTCACTCTCCATGCTCTCTGTATGCTACAGCATACAGAGAGAAATGACGTGGTTGGGGCAGCCGGCCGAACCAATCACAGCGCTGTGCTGTGGTGAAGGGGAGGGAGGCTGCCTGCAGCCTTCCTGCGTGACGACGAGCACGACTCGGAATTCAAAAGAAGAACAGGATGGCGGGAGTCGGGAGTCTGGAGTCTCGTAGTCGGAACTTGAAGGCGGGAAGAAGGTAAGTTTAACTTTTATTTATTTCATTTATCCCGCTTCCCCCCCACCCATAATGCCGGCCGCAATGATGTGTGCTGTGAAAATAACGATGTTTAAACCAAGTTAAGGTGGAGAAGAGGCCTGGCCTTCTAGTGTAAAGAGCCCTTGTGATGTGTGCCTCTCTATAACTCGGGTAACAGGCATGCTTGCAGCGTTACGCTGTATTTCTGGCTATTGTCAGCCGTAGAATAAATGGGAGAAGGGGGCGGGGTGAATTTCACATTCAATGGTTTATGACTTGGTGGGTGTTTAGGAAGGATGACAGGCGGACACACATCTATTGACTTCAGACACTCAGGAGACACGAGACTGCTGCAAAACAGAAGGATAAAGAAGCAAACTGGAGTTGGAGGTGTGTGGGAAAAAAGAAAGACGGCTGGGTAACAGTCTTCATTTCAAAGCGTAATCCAGTGGATGGTGCCAAGAGTCTCAACAGCAGTCACATGCTATCAAACACTGGGACATCTTGGAATCGTAGCTTGTTTAAGTTTGTCATGCTGAGATGAACGCGACTCTGCTTGTATATATGCAATGCATGCTCATGTTTAAAGTATTTGCGAGACAGACCGATCGAATATTTGATGGAGAATGCACCCTTTGACCACTCTTTTATTAAAAAATATTTCGGGGGTAGTACGCCCTGAACCCCTCTTTATTACAGTCAGGTTCGCACATTGTGCTCTCTCACCACAGGGCATTCAGAGGTTTTACGACGCCCCACTTTCAAATGTCACCAGCCGCCACTGTGTAGATATATATAAACAGTTATTGGTTTGTATTCTCTACTGTCTGACCGACTCTTCATTTGGTACGGAAGGCCAAGAGGTGGTCACAAGACTCGGGTGACCCTAAACAGGTCACTTCCTTCATTGTCACTTTAGTTGTGGCATAATAAGTACAGCAGTCCACAATTGACGGTTAACTTACATGCCCAGTATACATTATGTACCATATACTAGGGACTGATAGGTAAGTTCAATGAGTCAGTCAGGGATTTTGCCAATTCAACATGTTTTGGGAGTCAGAGCACATGCACTTGTAACTGGACAGCAGTATCCCAGTATGCAGAATCCAAAAAACAGGAATGAAATCTAGCAAATTATAGGGGTGGCTGCACAAAAATCTGCATTTTCCCAACACGTTCCATTAAGTTATCGCTAATCAGATCAATGATTTGCAACTAAATTTGCCATAAACTATTGATACTTTCCTCTTCAAATTGCAGACAGGAAGGGTATGCCCTTTCAACACTCCCCTATTCACGATTATAAAAGCTTCACAAACTACCCCATACAAGTTTAGAAAGAATGTTCCTTCTAAATAGTAAAAAGTAATTTAGCCAACACAAGCCCATAACTTTGCAACTGCAAAATACCTATGCGTATTAGGCCCACATAGATGTAATTGAGAACCACAATGGCAAGACAAAAAATGTTTCACAAAATAGTTTTGAACCGGCACAGAAACTTGCACATACACAGACATACACATATGTATACTTATGCACACTCCTGCTCTCAACCACCAGTGCAGTCAATCAATCAAATAGCATTTGTAAAGTGCACACTGTCACTTCCAGGAGTATCTGTGTGCTGTGTCTCCATTGCAGAGCCAGGTCTTGACTCTCTTTTGGAAGTCTGCCAGCGAGGGGACTGTACGGAGATGGAGGGGAAGGTCATTCCAAGTCTTGGCAACAATTGTAGGAGAAGGAGCAGCCACCGCTGCGGCTGCATGGATGCGGAGTGTGTGTGAGTGAGGTGCATTCATGTAGATATGTCTAGAGGCAGGAAGAAAAGGAAAAACATATAGTGGTAAAGTAATCATGTACAGTTGATGAAATGTTTGTAAATAAAGCTCTGAGGTGTTCTACATATTAATGATGCAGAACAGGCACCCCTGTTAGTACACAACATTTCCACATTAAACATGCAAATGCATGTATACCTGCTCTGTGAGTCTTTTCTTTGAAGTCACTCAAACTAAAGAAGTTATTTATGCGGTTGAAGTAAGAAAAGAGCTGTCAGTCATGTACCCTTGAGGATTGAAAGGGTTGCTTGAAAACAAATATAGGAATAAATCAGTTAAAATGCGCAATTTTCTAGCTGCGCTTTTCAAACATGTTAGAACATTCTTCTGCAGTCGTTTCAGAATTTTATATTTACATGATTGTAAAAATGGCACCTCCAGCTGGAAAGTACACGCCAGCATGCTCTCTTTTTAAACTGCTTACAAAAAGGGCCAAGATAACTCTTTGACAAGAATTAGTCAAACATGGCAGATGAGAAGGAATGTCCTAACAAAAATACTTACATCCAAGTAGTTAGCGCACAATAATATAGGAGCTGAGTTGTAAACGTGCGATTGAGAGTCATAGTGACATAAGACAGGGTGAACAATAATTAGTGTCAAAATGTCAGCAACGTACAATGTTGTTGCAAAATAATGTATTTATACACCTAAGTCCAACAAAGATATTAGAATTTCTGAAAGAGGAAGGACATTGCAACAAGGAAAACAACTAGAAGTGGTCTTAACACCTTGCAGTAGCCATTGTGAAACTGTTTCTTGGAAGAGGAGGGCATCAAAGTAAGAATCATTTAATAACAGGGGAATTTTGGAAAAAGCTTACCCGCGCTAACTTGAATACTTAGCAATCTGCAGTCTTCTGATGTTCCTGCAAAGTCGAAATACAGGCTGAAGCACATCCTTTGTGTTTTTTTCAGGAACTCGATTTTTGCTCTTCATTTCTTTTTTAGATTAAACTAGGAATTTTTGTAGAGCTAACCTGTTCATTCCTTTGCAAACATCACGCACAGTCAATATTTTTTTCACACGGCACTGGCACATCTTCAGGGTTGGCAGTAAAAATACTTCATAATTGCAACAAAAAAAAATAAACAAAAAACAACAAATTGGTAGACTTAATTGTATGTTCATCAGTTCTCATCATTATAATTACCTTTGAGAAACTTGAGGTTTTGATAAGAACAAAAAAGAAATCATTGTACTTTATTTTGAGTAGCATGTACTATTGATTCAATCAATCAATCAACACATTTATATAGCGCGCTACTCAGCCCTGAGGATCTCAAGGCGCTGAGAAGGGGGGGGGGGCTGCTACTGCTCGAAGAGCCAGGTCTTGAGGTGTTTCCTGAAGGTGAGATGGTCCTGGGTCATACGTAGGTGTGCGGGGAGGGAGTTCCATGTTTTGGTTGCCAGGTAGGAGAACGATCTTCCTCCGGCGGTGGTTCTTCGAATCCGTGGGACGGTGGCGAGGGCGAGGTTGGCTGAGCGGAGCTGGCGGGTGGGAGTGTAGAACGAGAGGCGGTTGTGGAGGTATTCAGGGCCCATTTTGTAGAGCGCTTTGTGTGCGTGGGTGAGGAGCCTGAACGTGATCCTCTTGTTGATGGGGAGCCAGTGCAGGTTTTTGAGGTGGGCGGATATGTGGCTATGGCGAGGGATGTCGAGGATGAGTCGTGCAGAGGCGTTCTGTATGCGTTGTAGTTGTTTCTGAAGTTTGGCGGTCGTTCCTGCGTATAGGACGTTTCCGTAATCCAGGTGGCTGGTGACGAGGGCCTGGGTGACCGTCTTTCTGGTTTCGGTGGGGATCCACTGGAAGATCTTTCGGAGCATGCACAGGGTGTTGAAACATGATGACGAGACAGCGTTGACTTGCTTGGTCATCGTGAGGGAGGAGTCCAGGTTGAATCCTAGGTTGCGTGCGTGGTCCGAGGGTGTTGCCGCAGAGCCCAGAGCTGAGGGCCACCAGGAATCGTCTCAGGCGGATGGGGATTGTCCGAGGATGAGGACCTCCGTTTTGTCTTAGTTCAATTTCAGACGGCTGAGCTTCATCCATTCTGAGACTGTAGGTTGGTTTTGGCAGTGGCTGGGTCTTTGGTGAGAGAGAGTATCAGCTGTGTGTCGTCGTCGTAGGAGATGATGTTGATGTTGTGTTGGCGTGCGATGGCGGCAAGGGGGCTCATGTAGATATTGAAGAGGGTTGGGCTGAGCGAGGAGCCTTGGGGTATGCCGCAGATGATCTCGGTGGCCTCCGAGCGGAAGGGAGGGAGGCGGACTCTCTGGGTTCTGTTGGAGAGAAAAGAGGTGATCCAGTCCAGGGCCTTTCCTTGGATCCCAGTGTTGAAGAGGCAGGCTATTAGGGTGCGATGGCATACGGTATTGACGGCTGCCTACAGGTCTAGGAGGATGAGGGCAGTCGTTTCTCATGTCATCGGTGGCTGCGATGAAGGCAGTCTCAGTGCTGTGGTTGGCTCGGAATCCGGGCTGGGATGGGTCGAGCGAGTTGTTTGCCTCGAGGAAAGCTGTCAGCTGTTTATTGACGGTCTTCTCAATGACTTTGGCCGGGAAGGGAAGAAGTGAGATGGGGAGGAAGTTCTTGAGGTCTTTGGGGTCCGCTGTGGGTTTCTTCAAAAGGGCGTTGATTTTTGCGTGCTTCCAGCTTTCGGGGAAGGATGCTGTAGCGAATGAGATGTTTATAACATTCCGGAGATGGGGTGCGATGATGGTGCCGGCTTTGTTGAAGATATGATGGGGGCAAGGGTCCAAGGGGGAGCCGGAGTGGATGGAGTTCATGACGTTGGTGGTGTCTTCAGTGCTGGTGGGGGTCCAGGCGTTGAGGGTGGTGGTGGGGGTCGCTGGTTTGGTGACCGGAGGCGGAGTCTGGGGTCCGAAGCTGTCGTGTATATCTGCGATCTTTCAGTGGAAGAACGTGGCGAGGGAGTTGCAGAGTTCTTGTGACGGTGTGATGTCGTTGCTGGCGCTGGGGTTGGAGAGCTCTTTGACGATGTTGAAGAGTTCTTTGCTGTTGTGGGTGTTGTTGTCTAGTCGCTCTTTGAATGATGTTCTTTTGGTGGTGCGGATCAGCTGGTGGTGTTTGCGGGTGGCGGTCTTGAGGGCTGTTCTGTTTTCTGTGGTTCGTTCGTGGCGCCAGGTTTTTTCGAGGGTTCTGCAGGTTTTCTTTGATTCTTTGAGGGCGTCTGTGAACCATGAAGTTGATTTGCACCTTTCAAATGTGTTTGATAGAATCATGCGTTATTCTCTTCCTCTTTTTATTGAGTTTATTTAGTATTTCCCATTGCAATTATAAAACCAATTCATTGTTATTAGAATCACACATTATATAGCCCATAAACGTTTCAATCCCATATACTACCCCACTATTTAGCTCATACCGCTAATATAATTCCTTTATTTAAATAATGTATTTTTGTAGTATAGACACCAAAGTTTTTTCAAATAAGTTAAATTACATGCAGTGGGATTCCAACTCATATTCAGTGGTGATGAACGTAGGAACCACTAGTGAGCAAGACTATGACCTACAGGAAATTGTTTCATTATTAGACCAAGAGCTGGTCATTCTTAGCGCATAGTAAAATGCAGTTGCCATTGTGATGCTTCGTCTTTAAAAATAATATGTTGATGTCAGAGAACAGCTCTGGAAACCAGGACAACTGTTGGTCTGAGTAAATATTGCACCTGGTATAATTGTGAAAGATTAATTTTTATTCTATATGAGCAAGCACAATGAGAAGTATATATAAAATGCAGAATGAGAATTATGAACACAGTGGGACTGGAAACTGAATTAACTGACTACATATTTATCAATATAGCTACAATAAAATGCAACCAAATAGTCATGCATAAACTAATGCCCAATTTTGCAGACAATGTAGTATCAATGCCAGTGGATTGGAATTTTGCAGTACAGTCCCAAGTCACTCCACAATCTAAGGCTCTGCAGTTGATTAGGGACATGAGCTCAGAAAAAGACTTAGGAGAAGCAGGGAAGAGGTGAAGGAAAGGGAGAAGCACTGGATTACTCTGTAGATGGATATTGAAGGTTTGTACCTACTATTACTGGGCGCTCTGCACACTAAAGGCCTGATTATGTGTACGGTGGTCCCAAAACTGTTGTACCCGTTGTGGCGGTCCGACCCTTGCCTCCTCAGCAGTCCAGCCACCTAATTTCAAGGTTGGTACTTGGACTGCCACATGCCCAATGCAAGACCGTTGCCACCGTGAGGATCCTGGATCCTGCAGAGGTGGCAGTGGGGATAGTAGTGATCAATGGCAGTGGTGCTGTTACCGGCACCGCCAATTCTGATCACGACCTGCCTTTCCGCTGACCTGAAAAGGTCGAAGGAAAAACAGGGAAAGGGCCCCAAACACGGTCCGAGGGCAAATTTGACCATGGGGGGTTGTGCATAGGGGCATATGTTGTGCCCCCCTCTGCTTGCACTGTCATGTGTGCACTGTGCCATGCATGACATGGTGGATGGTACACAGTGCACCAACGTTCAAGCAGTGCTGCCCCACTGCTGGCAAATACTTCAGGCTCTTTCTATGAGCCAAAGCATGCTGCCACGGTGGCACTGCTGACACAACACTTCCAGCCTAGTGATTTTATCATAATACGGCATTCGGGATGCCGCCGGCTTGGCGACATTCTCCCATCTGCCGCAACAGCGGTCCGGCAGACCGCCAAACTCAGAATCAGGCCCTTAGACAGTGATTCTCATATGTAACAACAGAGCTATGTAAGGTGTGGTAATTTGCACAATAGCTTAAAAAAGGAACACACCACCCTTGGGCTAATACATCATTTTGCCCAAAGCAGAGCACACAGGCATTTAGGAGAGTAGAGCACAAGTGGCATCCAAGTGTAATTCTTTTATCAGAATATGCCTCTGAGAAAGAATGGCATCAGTGGCTGCAGAAGATGTGTTGGTCTTTACAATGAAAGATACTCTAACATCCAGATGTCTTAGGAGGATTAAGCAGTGAGGATGCAGAACATGGCCCATAGCTGTACTACAAAATAGCACATAACTGGTATCCTTCCATCCACCCCAGAAACTCCCTGCCCATCGTTGCACCCAACCCAGCCCAAATATGTTCTAAAAAAGTGTGTCTTGCCATCCCACTGTCAACCTTAGCAGCTCTATCACCTTTTCTCATCAAAGTGCATAAAACACATGTGGCATCCTACTGGCTTCCTCCATTCCATCAACATGACCTTCTAAACAACTCTTTCCACTATTAAAAAATACCCTGTTACCCTATCAGACCACCTGCAATAACTCCGTTCTACTTCCAACGATAAAAAATCCAAACTTGTTATCCTGACACCTTTCATCCCCACCATGTGCATTCTCCCTCCTCACCTCATAAGAAGCTGGTATGCATAAGCTGATGCCATACTAATCGTGTCAGAATTACATGGATTCCCCTTTCAGAGCAGATCCAGCACAGCAAGGGAAATCTGAAGTTGACCTTCCCCATCTCTCTCAGTCTGTGGAAACCTAAGAAAGGCGGAGAGACGGCTGACTATAAAGTAACTCCTTACAGCCGCCGTTGGTTTTCTAGAGATACCGAAAAGACGGCAGATCAGCATCCTCTAGAGCACTGGCTTCTGAGCCTGGTTTTCCACTACTCTGATATCAGAGTTATAAAAAAACAACATTTTTTCCACTGGATTCATCTCACAGGAGGGAATAATGGACTCCTGCGGATGTCATGCCCAGAAAAGATTTTCTCTGTTCAATAGAAGGGGCAGCAAGGAAATGTTTCATGATATCAGATAGATACGCAAAGGCAAAGGAGGACATATCTTTTTTAGAATAAGCATAACACAGTTTTACAATGAACCTCAAATTTTCTTAGACATTTTTAATGTACAAATCAATAATCTGTGATAGTCTGCGGTTGACTTTTTAAGGATTTTGATTTTTCCAAATTAGGCTCGAGCTCTTATCTCCATGAGTGTTAACTCCAAGCTCCTTTGTTCTTGCACAGCATACAGATTAATTTACCATATATACAGCCATGCACTTGTGGTCCATAGCATGCAGGAAGGAAAAAGAGCAGAAAGGGCCAACCACTTGTCGAAGGGTGGTTGTTTTTTGGGGAATTCCTACTTTAGGGAGACACATTCCAACCATTACAAATTCTTAGGGAATATTTTGGTCTTCTAGGTCCAATAATCATGAAACTCGTTGTGACCTGGAAGAGCTAAGGGGGGGCAAAAAAATGTATGCCCATGCAGAAGGATAATACAGGCTTTAGCGATTCTCACTCCAGATGAGTGGGTGAAACAAGTCATTTGAGGAGTTTACTCACTTTTCTGTGTCACTTCAGCTTGTTGTCCAATGAGATGGCAGGCTGGAAAAAAGATTGCTGATTCGGAAAGAACTTAGTTGTTCACTTTTCAAGACAGACTTTCAGGTCATCTTACCTGGAACATCTCCGCATGCACATTTTCATAGCACAGTGGGTTCCATAGTGACTTGCTATTGTATCCTACAAACTACTTTTAGAATTAGACCAGATAGGTGTCTCTCCACATATAGGTGATGTGCACACTACCATCCCTGAAACTGTAATCTGCAAATAATTCACAGAGCCAGATGAAGGAGGAGACGATACACAATTGAACTAGTCATGTTGCAATACACATGAGTCCTGCATGCTCAGCTGTGATTTAAAGATTGGTGATGTGTAGAGTGGGCCTTCAGCCTTGCCATCGCTGTGGCAGCCCCATTGAATACACAGAAACTTTGTCAAATGGGCACCATGTTGTATGTGTTTTCTTGGCACATTGTTTTGTTTCCTGAAAAATATGTGCAACAGATGAGCTTTCAGAAAACAAAACATCATGAGCGTACACAAGCAGGGAGTCTTTCGCCAAGTGTGCAGGGGCCATTGTATATTTTCCCTACCCAGAACCTCCATGGTGATGTTGTGATCCATTGATGGACAGGTCAAGGGTTTACATCGACAGAGTTGAGGCTCTTCAATGTAAACACAGTGCTTCCATTGACTGTAAATGGACTCGTTGGAACCAGAAGTTTGGCTAAGGTAGGATAGTCATTGATTTCTTTTTGAGGCCCTACTCCACCAAACTCTCAATGACTGCATACGTCTCTTATGACACATACAAACAACTGTGAGCATTGCTTCCACCCATTATAAAACTAGCTTCTATTAAGTAAACAGGCTGCATCAAAAACACTTTTCTGAAAAACAAATGCGACCTGGCTTTAAGGTAAAAGTCAGGTTAGAACAGACCAGATCTATAAAGAGAAATCAGGAAAGGCTATTTCAAAGCATGGTCCAGTATGTGTGTAATGGTCTTTCTATTCACGTAAAGATGCAGAGCAAGAGAGGTGGTATTTATTTCACCTTAAGAAGAGGCAATTATTTGTTTTGCATTGACATTCTAATAAACTGTGGTACATCTGACTGGAAACCTAACAGTATAAGTCGAAGTAGGTAGAGGAAACTACTTGGCACAACAAATATAGAGCATGACAAGAACCTAACAGCAAAATAACAGTTTAAATCAACAAAATGACAAACAAACAGAACAACGCAACCCAGGAACAACAACACTATAAGAAGAAAAGAAAAATGCATCAACATATGCAAATATACTACAATAGAACACAAGCAAAACAGATCCACCAAAAACACCAACAACATAAGTCCAGCAACATGAGAATACAAATCAATAATTCAGAACAAAACACATCTCTCAATATTCCAACACAGTGCAACAACACCACATCACTACAATACAGCAGATGAACTCAGCAACTCAACACAGTGCAAAAGAAAAACAAACCACAACATTAGAGGATGATAAAAAGACACAGCAAAAGAACATGGTATAGCACATATAATCCTCATAACGCTAAATATTTCTTTTGCATGATTGTTTTGTTGAAGTTGTCAGTGTGCCTAATGTTGTGCTGTTCAGTTGTTGCATTTTTGTGGTAAGGTATTTGTTATGTTGGTGTATTCTGTTATTGTTTTGTACTGTTTTATTGTGTTTAGCTCTTATTTTTATTGGTGAGCTATTGTGTTGTGTTGGTGTGTTGAGTGGTGTGGTGTAGCATTCATGTGTTTTTTTTGTATTACCATTCGGTGATTGTGGTGTATTTCACCGGTGTGTTTAGTTATGTCCTGCTGTCGGTGTTATATTGTCTTTTTTCTATTGTGCTTAGTGATGTTACTGTGTTATATTGCAGTCTATTGTTTTGTCGTACAGCTGAATTGTCCAGTTGAAGTTGGGTTTGCTGATATATCCCTGTGGTAATATTTTGCTTCAGTTTAATATCATCAGTGCCTAATTTGAGGGGGTGGCTGCAGGTGGGACCCCCGCAATCAGGTTTTGAGACTAACAGTTATTTTTCTCAACAGACTTTGATCCAAAGAAAGAGAACAAATAACTCAAAAGTGGGAAAGAAGGAGGACCAAGAAGACAGAAAAAATAGTGGTAAAGGGTGGAAGCAGGGACGAACAAGCATGGGCAAGCCAATATGTTTCTGCTATGCAAATCTATTGGCTTTGTCAATGCTTTTTTTAACTTGTTGAACAACTAAAGAGGTACTCAAACATGGCTGAAAGTATAAAAAAAAAAATATATAAGCACTACAACAAGGCCCCTGTCCGTGTCATCCTGAGATTATTATTTTGCAAGTACATCTCGAGTGAGCTGGTGAGTTATTGCAAAAATATGTTTTTTTCAAATTTTATTCCAACAGACTCTCTGTGAATCGCCCAACAATCATTTTGCTCGGCAATGCAGCGAGCGCAAGGTAAGTGGTTTACTTTTTTATTTTGTATTTTCTCTAATCGTCGCCTGTCGACTTTCCTCCACTCCTCCCCACCGCCCTTTATCTGCACCGGCCACAACTGGAAAGCAGATGACACGCTGACCAATCAGAAGCAAGGAAATTAGAGCAACATTGATTCCAACGACTGGCAACTGAAGGTATTTATTTAAGTTTTATATAGCGTGAACTTGACCCAAGAGGGTATCAGAGTGCTTTGCATTTAGGATTGTTGCGTTACAAGTAACATCAGATACAAGAGCATAGTGGTGTGGAGGACGTGAAAGAAGGGCTGCAGAACACCACGCCGCGTAGCCTCAGGTGATCGGAGCCCCGCCCCCCAGTAATAGCGGATTGTACCTGGCGTGTGTGCGGGATGCTGGCGTTCTCACCTCTCGGCTTCTGAAGAAGAGATAGCGGCAATGCAGCATTGCGGTGGAGCTTGGCTCCGAGGAATGATGCAGAGGAGCGCATTTGTTCCCTGCGGTATTTGCTCTCCCACTCGAACATTTTGAAGCCCTTTTTCCGGACTACGATCTCCTACCAGGGAGGTGAGGAGAGGCAGAAGAGAGAGGCCACGGCGGTGGTGGCGGCACTTTGATGCTTGCGCGCTGTATGTTTCATTCCTTGGCTGCGCTGCAGGCGCCAAGGTCTTGGCACAGGGTTCGAGCTCTTGCTGATCCCTTGCTGGCTGCTGGCTGGGGGAGGAAATTAACATAGACATTACTGCAATATCTCTGCATTTGTTGCCTTTGCTGTTATCAGTAACAGTTCTGACTCTGGCCTCAATTGTTCGTCTGCTCCTATAAGAGGCCTCGGCACAACTCGCTTTGACAGGCAATAGCATAGATACTAGCCCCGTTTGGCTTTTTTCATGCAAAGTGCCTCCCCCTGCTCTTTAGCAGTTGACTATATGCTGGCTTTTTCCTGATTTAATCTCATGCTGCATTCTGGGAGAAGTAGTGTGTAGAAGTTCGTCGAGCGCCTCATCAGGTGTTCCTGTTTAAATATCCTATAAGCTCTCTCTACACTATCCTGAGGTGCTGTGAGGAGTGGCAAGGAGGCACCAGTATGGGGAAATTGCTTAATGCTTGCCTTAAAGATAAAACCCGTTGAACCCAGGCAAAGGAGGTTAAAGAGGCAGCCAGATTGGCATGTAAGGAGAATGTCCCCAATCTGCTTGACCTCAACTCGACTTTTGAGAGTTCAGAGGAAGAGGAGCTACCCTCGGTTGTGTCTTCAGATCAAGCCAGCGTAGCAGGTTTGGCAGATAAGAACACAGCTACAGCTATGCCTAAGCTAGCTCCACAAGACATCTTGGGGTCCGAAGGCCCCAAAAATGTGAAAGCAACAAAAGAGGCAAAACAATTAGCATTATTCCTGAAAAAGGAAACTTTGCAGTCCCCTTCTCCTGGCTCAAGTCCCGCCCTTAAACTCTCTAAGGAACCTTCAGGTGCCATCTTTCCATCGGCTCTAACAACACCAGTAGTAGTAGATTTGATTCCTTCGAGTTTGGCTAAATCGCAAGTGAATCCGAATGCTGGTTTCACCGCAATTACTGAGTCACACCCGGGCCAAACACCCAATCAGGCCAAGAAAACATTTCTAACTCCACTGATCAATCAGGAAGGGAGATGAGGGGGACATTTAGAGTCTGTGGAGATCCCGGAAAATTTTGATGGTCCAGATCTGACCGTAATTACATCTAGTTCCTCCAGCACAACCTCAACTCTTCAAGTTAACTTACTGCCTCAGATCCAGGCTCAGGCTCAGGCCCCCTTAAGAGAGACTCTACCCTCAACTCGAGCGAGGCCCCCTGAGGAGATTTTGGAAGGGAGCTCTTCTCTGTCTGTGGACCCTGCCCATATTATCTCTAGTTCTAATCCGGAACCAATTGGTGAATTTTAGATGAGTGTCAATGACATGCTAAACTTAATCCTGGAGGAAGTCAGTGAGTTGAAAAGAACTCAGAAAGTCAAACTTGCCTCTATCCATCAACGTCTAGAGAAAATTGAAGGCACAATGACATCCTTCCCAGTTAGGTTGCAGGAGGCAGAAGTCAGGATCTCAGCATTAGAGGACCAGATGACTATCGTAATTGGTGAGGCCAAAGCGGCGGTTAAAAGCAAGCATGCCCTTTAGAACAAACTGGAGGAGTTAGAAAACCACTCTCGGAGGGCCAATCTTCGGCTAGTGGGAATTCTGGAAGGGCTCCCAAACCATGTAGTGGGTTTATTCATTTATCAAACAAAAGGTCATGCCAGGGTTTGAAGGTGATCTCACCATCACCAGGGCTCATCATGTTCCTGCCCACCCATTTCCGAATTCCACAATACCATGGACGATTCTGTTAAATTTTGCAGACTATCGCATAAAAGAGAGGATATTGTCTAAGGCAATCCAGCAGAGACAATTTCCAGTGAATGAGACTGCAAAATGTTGCATTTTCTCCGATATGACAGCTGTGGCGGCACGTAGGAGGAAAGAGTTTGTGAAGATGCTTTATTTCTTTAAAGCTAATGGGGCACACGCATCCATCACCCAGCAGTCCAAATTGAGGGTCCTGGTGAAGGGCACATTTTTTATGTTTTCCGATTTGGATGAAGCCCAAGAATTATTAAAAGAGATCTTGCAGGGCTCTGGGGTCTAGGGGGGAGAGCCCATTTATTGTGCTAACCATGCGGGCAGGGACACTGAGGGTTAGGTGGGTGGAGCAATGCTTACCCGTTGCTTCTCTCATTTGTAGGCCCAGCTAAGGATATGTGGTCTGTTTAGCTACTATCTGATTATAGTTGACTCTGTATTCTTATCGTGCATGTCTGCTTGTCTGTATATTCAATTGGGGGTCAGGGGCAAAATCATCGGGTGTAATTACATGACACCCAGGTTAGAGGGGGAGGGTGAAATGTGGTTGCGTGGTTGGGGGCTTCCACATTTCAGGGGGACTGGTCACAAGGGATGGGTGCAGAGCATAATGAGCGAAGAAATGCAGTCCTTTTTTTGTTTTTTGATTCCATTCAGGTCTTATACTCCTGTTTTGTTAGCTTGACTCTTGGTAGGATGTTTAAGGGGCTCACAACCTTGTTGGGTCTCAACCATGGCTAGTAAAGACCTGCTGAAAGTGGTATCTCTTAACGTTAACGGTCTTAATAACAAAAAGAAAATGCGAGCAATCGAATCATGGATTAAAACAGAAAATCCGGAAGTGATTTTGTTACAAGAGACTCCTTTACCAGCTGTAAAGCTGCCCGATTTTTCGATGTTCAGATCCTGGGCTACCTATAGGGGATTTTCTTCGTCCTCAGCCTCCCATAGAGGGACAGCAATATTTTTAAGCAAAAAACTTCAAGCAGAGGCTGTTAATTTTGATAAAGATCTGCACGGGCGCTGGTGTTGGGTTACCTGTTCTCTTAGACAAAGTAAGAGACCGTTAACATTTGTCAGTATTTATGCCCCGGTTGAGGATAATCATAAGCCCTACGAGGATCTTTTTCAGTCCTTAATTCAGGTTCCTGGGGAGTTCTTTGTGGGGGGCGATTTTAATATCCTAATGAACCCCAAAATAGATTAGTCAGTGAAGGGTAAAAAACAGTTCAAACCTAAATCCTTGAGAACCCTTCCTATATAATGGATTCTCTGATCATGCCTTGTTGGTTCTTGAGCTATTTCTAGGTAACTGCACTAGGTCTCCTAAATGGTGGTCATTGAATAGACAATATTTGAATGAAGAGGACTGGGTGAACTTTATGGGGATAGAGATTAAGGAGTTTTCATCACAAAATATTGAGTCTGCCTCTCTGAGTGTGGTATGAGACACACATAAGGCCTTCATTCGGGGGTTAATTATTGGCAAAGATGCAGAAACTGTTAAAAAAGTTAAGAAAGATAAGAGAATCTTGGAGCAGAAGAGAAATGTCCTATTCTGCTTTTTTAAGTAACCCCTCCGTCTCTAATCAGCGGCAGTTGGATCAGGCTAAGCATGCTCTCAGTGCCAATTATTACACTCAGAGCGATGCCTACTTTCAACAACATCGCCAAAAATCTTATGAGTAAAGCAATTTTAGAGGCAGGTTCTTAGCTTGGCAGGCCAAGGAGCAAGCCACCTCAAATCAGATTAAGACACTGAAATGCCCCTCAACTGCCTTATGCATAGACGACCTAGTTAAAATTGGGGAAATAATGCTACGGCATTATGAGTCCATCTATGGTCAACTCCAGACCTTGGATATGGCCTTGTTAAAAGAAGTTTTGCAGAACAACAGGCCCCCAACACTTTTGGATTTTGAGAAACTCTCTATGGCAAGCCTCTTCATTATGGAAGAGCTGGAGGACGTTATTAAAAATCTACCAAATGGGAAGGCCTGAGGCCCGGATGGGTTTTTGCCTGAATTTTTTTAAGTCTTCTTTAGCTTTGTTTGGCGAATTCTGTGCTCAAAAGGGGGGAAATACCAGAGTCCTTTAGACAAGGAAACATAGTCAGCTTTCCGAAAAAAGGCAAGAACAGTGAGGATCCGAACTCCTATCGGCCAATAACGTTGTTAAACTCTGTGTGTAAAATCGTTACTAAATTGCTGTCACTCCGGTTCAATCATCATGCGGCACAATTGATACATTTGGACCAGAACAGTTTTATCGCTGAGAGGCAACTAGGATCTAACACACATTATCTATCGGAGGCGTTATAATGTTTCGAGACTCAATGGATACCTGCGTTAGTTCTTCTGCTAGACGCCGAGAAGGCTTTTGATATTGTTGTTGGGAAACCTTGTTTAAGATTCTAGATCACTTTGGTATCTCCTCAAAGATCATGGCCCTGATTCATAATTTATACAATAATGCGGAAGCTAATGTAATAGGTAATAACTCGGTGGTCGGACGGGTCAAAGTAAAACGGGGCACAAGGCAAGGGTGCCCTCTGTCACCTGTGTTGTTCGCCTTTTTTATCGAACAATTGGCGATAGCTATAAGGAACTGCTCTGATATCCGTCCCCCTATTCCATCTATGGCGAAATTTAAATTATACGCCGACGATATCATGCTTATTATTAAACCAGAAACAGAGGTTCAGGTCAAAGTCTTCCAGGTTTTTGAAGACTTTGAGGCGCTTGGGGGTATCGCATTAATAAAAGGAAGACCAAAATTTTACAATGCGGTGGTGCAGGTTTGGATCTGCACCCTGATATCCTTGCTTGCGCCAATACCCATCCTAAAAGTTATCTTGGAGTATATTTCTCTGAAAGCGTTTCCAATCTATATCATCAAAATTTTCTTCCGCTTTTGAGGAAAATCTAGGCTTTGTTTTCACGCTGGAATTCTTTGCCGTTATCAATTTTGGGCTGGATCGCCTTGATTAAAATGTCTGTTCTTCCTCTGTTTAATTTTTTGGTTTCAACCATTCCTTGTTGTTTGTCAAGCGCCTTTTTCACCCAAGTAGAGTCTATGTTTACATCTTTTCTTTGGGCAAAAAAATCATCACGTATCGCACTCAGCACTTTATATAAAGAACAGGACCAAAGAGGTTTAGCCCTCGCGAACCTCAGGGATTATTACTTTGCTTATTTTGCTCAGTATTTGTCTAGATTTAAATCTCAATCTCAGTCAAATCTTTTTATTAATTGCTTTATGGAATTAATGTGTAAGGAAAGTCAGATCCATTCCCCATTGTTTATTTTCCGATCCCCTAAGCGGGTTCTCTATAAGTGCCTTCACTGGTTTTTGAACAATGACAGGCACTTTATAAAAGATATTCTATTCCGGTAATCAATTCAACCACTTTACTAGCTGATATTTTACCACTAGAAGGGATCACACAATCCGCAGAACTCACTCTAAAATGGGCGTCGGTAGGATTTTGTAAGGTTTTAGACTTTCTGATGAATGGAAAATGGCTGACCATGATCGAAATGGCACATTTAATAGTCAATGACTTTATTATTTTGGGGTCATATAACATCTTCCTTAAATTCCTTGCTGAGCTAGATGTCTCTCAAATTAGCGAACAACATCAGCTAACTAACTAACTCTTTGAAGATCCATCGGTGAGGAAACCAGGGGCATGGAAAAACTTAGCCTCAGTCAGGGCCCTAGATCTTGGGCAGAAGGCTATTAAAAAATGGAAGGATTGTGAAGACCTAGATATCTCAGCTAACCTGTGGTCATCTATTAACAATCTTAATTTTAACACGCTTAGAGGTGCGAACTGGTGTAGGATGCTTTTCTTTAGCAAATGGCAACCTTATCGAACCCCTTTATCTTTGTCGAAAATGTATGCCAATCATTCACCACACTGCTTTCATTGTGTCAATTTTCCTTTAGCCAGTTGGTTATATATAATTTTACGATGCCCTATGATCCTGAAATTCTGGAAGGATATCTTTTGTTATTTGGAAATCGAATGTGGCACTCAATTAGCAGTGAGTGATTTGTTAATCGTTATTGGTTACGATCCTGTCCTTTCCCTTTCTCACCACTTGGTTACATTTCTTATATATTGCAATGGCAGTAGCCAGATCACTCATACTGCAAAGGTGGTGCACCGCTGAGATTCCTTCTGTCCCGGAATGGGCCCATAAAATGAAAGCAGTTAGAAACAGTCAACGTACTTATGCACTACATGTGAGGGGGTCTTAGGTAATTTGGGAAAATATGGGCTACGTACTTTGACTGAGATTGAGAGGGGGATTACCGTATTTATGTGGTTAAAAAACAACTTCTTGGGTTTCTATGTATTTGTCCCTGACTTCATAATGCTTTGTATAGAGGAAAAGTGGAGGACTGTGCCCTCACGTTTTGTCAGAAGTGATCCGAAAATGAAATACAGACTTTCTTTGAAAGTCTTAAGTCCGTAGTTTTTATTTCATGTTACATCTGTGGATAAAGAACAGCCGACACGTGTTTCGCCCTGGTGGCCTGTAGGCCGTGGGCTTTTTCAAGGCAAGGGTCTGGTGTTGGCGTAGGTCAAGATCATGATTCTGTTAGGAAGCTGTATCTCGTCTCTGCGGTCCTGGAACAAAAAATAATGCTTTGTGTATTATTTAGGATATTGTGGAAATGTTATGTTTGCCTAAAGGTAATTTCTTTGGATGGATGTATTGGCTGTAATGGATTTAATGCGTTGTTATTTTTGGACTTCAATAAAAAAAGTTTTAAAAAAAAGATACAAGAGCATAGTAAGGTACAGTACACATAAACAATGTTTCAATCATTCGTAGGAGGGAGGGGAGGAAGGAGTAATAGCAGGAGACAAGGAGGAACAATGCCCTATGTCCGACTGGGTAGGTGACGGTCAAGGGGGAAACCAGGGCCAATCTCCTCATTAGCTGTCAAGCAGCTCCACCGGTCATAAGCCATGTTGCTCAGGTCTCAGCGTTCAGGAAAAAACTGTTTTTAGTTTATTTGATTTGCGAAGGTGTTATAGTGCTATCTAGACCCGGAGGTATCAGAGCACATAACGAGGGGAATGTTGCATTAGAAGGTACATCAAAAGGATTATAAAGTGCTGGCTAGACCCGTAGGTATCAGAGCACTGTAACAGAGGAACATTGTATTACAAATTGCATCAGTTACAATAGTGTAGTAAGGTACAGTAAACAAACAACGAGGTTGAGAGAATTTATAGGAAAGGAGGGGAGGAAGGAGCCATAGAAGGGAGACGAGGAAGAGCTGTGCCCAATAACCGGAGAGACAAATAGATAGGGAAAGGGGAGAGGTGGAGTGAGAAGGGAGAGGACAAGGGGGAAGACGGCAAAGAGATAAAGGGAAAGTCAGCCCAAAGACCGAGTGGGTAGGAGTCTGCCAGGGAGATTATCCGAAACACAGTCTCCTCTATAACAACTAGGAAGCTCCAACGGGCATCGGTCAGAAAGATGGAAAGAAAGGAGACAAGAAAAAGGCAGAACAGTAGAAATATGCAGGGAGGGGGGTGAGACAGGGAGACGGGGAGAAACTGTTCCCAAGGTCCGGCTGGGCAGGTGATGGTCAGAGGATGAACCAAGGCCAATCTCCTCAATCAGCTGAACAGAGCAGCTCCATGGTGCACAAGTCCTTTACTCCGCATGAAGCCCAAAGCACTAGATATCTGAACTGCACAGCGCTTTAGTTTCTCTTCTGGAATTCCAACCTGATCCTGACTCAAGGAGAAAAGATCACCTCACTTCGGCAAATACATAGTGCTCCTTGGCCTGGAAAGCAACTCAGCAGCTGGCGATAATATTGGGGAGCGAGGAGAGACAGAAAGCTATGAAATACTCCATCAAAAAGCTCCTCTGTGATGTACGGCCTTTCCTGAGAAGCTTCAGGGCCACTTTCTGGTCGGTTGTCCTGTTTTGTGCCATCAGCAGTGATTCATAGGCGCCAGAGCCAAGCTCTTGCAGAACCTCAAAATAATCTTCCAGCTCAACCTCCACCAGGTTCGTTGCTTCCAGGATCAGTTCAGTCTCGGTCAAGTGTGGGTTCATATTCTAGTGTTCTCCCTTTAATGCTGAATGTGAACGGGACTGTAGTTAAGGCCGAGCGGTTCCTGCAAGATGTGACTCTCGCCCTCTTTTCAGGATTCCTGGGTCTGGTCAGGGCTTTCGTCTTCAAACTCCAGTAACAGAGGCCGTAGCACGAGTTATAAGCATGCTAATCAGTCACCCTGACATCTTGGATTCTCCTACATCCCCCACAGTAACACAGAGAGCGTGCAAAGAAAAGCCAGGTTAGTAGTTAGTTTCACTACCCTGATCTCTAGATTTTGACTTCAAAATATAATTGCCCACTCTCTGTTTCACTGGAGCGATGTGATGATGAAGGAGAAGAAGCCTCGATCTTGCGTCACCTCTCTTAAATAAGATGCCTCTTTCACCGGCCGACATGATTGGAGTTTCCCGCCTTTAAAACCGGAGATGAGACAGTCCAGAAGTTTGAAGATGGGACAACTCTTTCTTCAATCGAATCAAACCATACTGGTGAGGTTCAGCAATGCGTCTCCCTTCCACCCTCCTGCAAACATAAGACCGGTAAGCAATGAGCGGGTTCGAAGTCCCTTTTAAGATTATGTTTTTTTAATACAAGAGATTTCACAACCACAGCGAAAGCGCTGTGCAAACGAAACCTAAAAAGAACAAGGAATGAGATAAAGAAGTATGAGATGTCCGGTTGCGTGAGATGGAATCAAGAGTAGGAAGCCTTGGTATTCAGCACTTTCACCTTCAATAGTTCGGCAACGGGTTTCTGAGCAAAACGCTTGGGCCAGGCACTTATTACTTTGCTATTAGCCACTGAATGTGATGATGTATGTATTGTTTTAAGATATTGTGCATTGTTGTTTTTAGTTCATGTAGTGATAAAGCAACCCAAGTGCAGAAAGCCTTGTTAAACATGCACACTCTTCAATTACGGTTCCATCATGTCAGCTCCACTTTTGAGAAACAGTGGTATATGGCCTGTCTGCATGAAACATAGATATCAATTCATGCATTATTTTGTATGTATCAATATACCTGTCCCTCTTTATTGTGGCTAAATCACGGTAACTTGGCAGCAGTAAATGACAAGCAGAACAAACGCAAAATCGGTAGGAAAAGTTCTTAGTGGAAAACAAAGTGTTTGTTTTTATGTATGAAGAAGGTAGGTTATTTGATATCTATTAGCTGCATAATAATTTACCTGAATTCATTCAATACTCCGAGCAACCAAGCTGAGTCGCTACGGCGTGTTTCTAAGTGTATGTAGTTTCAACAATACCAACTTGTGTAAATATGGATTTTATAATAACAAATAACGAAAAAACGATTTCATGCATGTCTCTCTTCGATTTGGAAGCCACCCATAAAGATATATGCCTGGAGACAAAAACGGTTTGAAACTGGACGCAGAACCTCTACAAAGGTAGGAGAAATCAGCACTTATCCTTGGCTAGTCGTCTATTTAGACCTTTGCCCCTCCTGTATAACTGCTTTAGTTACCTTCTTCCAGCCTGTTAATTGTTCCACTAGAACGACCATCTGTTGGAATATGGCTCTCCACCGCTGAAACATATGTAAGAAAGGCCAAATACCCAGCCAAGCATTCAGAAGCAGATGCTGTCGCTAACCTCATTGTGGAGGTGATTGCTTCAGACCTTGAGCCTGATTATGATGGGGAGCATGTAGGTTTTAGAAGGCATTTACACCATTTGGCATCGCAGTGTCAAGCACAGCATTCCTGGCCGGCATGTGTGATGCCAGGGCAGTCACAGCTCGTCTGTAAAGCGCCGTTAGCCAGGTGGCACACGTGAAAACTGCTACATGAAATTACTTGTCAGCATTATTTTACAAAGAATGCACGCTAGGTGAAATATCGCGAAAAAAGGTGGGGGTTGCGGATGGGAAAAGATCCTGTAATGGACATTTATATTGCATTGATGTGTTCTTCGTTTAACATTTCTTCACTTCTGTCGCAAGAACCTCTCTGCAATTCCAGGCAAGACTTTTGTTTTGAAAGTGATGCTGTGGGGAATTTGCCTCGATAACAAAATATAAGGACAAATGATCACTTTGCAAACATGGTACATATATCTTCTATTATAACCCATTTCTTAAATTGGGCGTGGTCTCCTGAACGGTGTACTGTATGATTAGAAGCGAAAAGAAGGCATAGTTCTTCATAAAAGAAACACATCGAGTGACATTCAATCCAGATTTTTTTTTTGCGTAATGCAGGACAGCAACCAAAAGATGCTGCACTGTGTTGCGTAAGGGAAGGAAAGCAGGGCACAGAATATATGACGTTACAACACAAACAATTACAATGCATGCCTTTACAATGCAGTTTTTACATTGCAACCACCTTTACAATGCATGATTTTACAATGCATGCCATTACAGCGCATTTTTAGAAACTACCATTAAAACACATACCATTGCAACACATACCATTACAAAGCATAATACTTTTGGGACAACTGTGGGATAAGTGTTGGATAGTGTAGGGATTCAAATTACTATTCCTACTCTAGTGAGTTCAACAGTAGGGTGTTGGATAGTGTAGGTGTAAAAATGACTATTCAAACTCCAGTGAGTGCAAAAGTAGGGTAAATGTTGGATAGTGTAGGGTAAACTACTGTCCCCATATACCCCAAAACCCATACCCACGCTAAAACTAAAACATCCCAATTACTTACCTTATAATGCATTGTAATGGCATTCGTTGTAATGCTATTTGTTGTAATGGAATGCATTGTAGTGACATGCGTTGTAATGGCATGCGATGTAAAGGCAGCTGCATTGTAACAGCTGTGTTGTAAAGGTAGTGCGTTGTAATGACTGCATTGTAATGGTTGTTTCCCCAGGAGACAGCCATATTTATTCATAAAAGTGACCTGCGGCTGCTGTCTTTGCCTGCTCTGACGCACAGGCTGTCTAGCGCCACTAGCAACATTTGTAGCATGGGGCAGAGGCATAAGTCTAGAACAGTGTTTTACATGCAGCATACCACTCCAATACAAAACTCTATGCCTAGACAAATTCTAATACATTCTTTAACTTAGATGTATGCTTGACAGTGCAGTGTGAAATGATTGAAAAAACAAAATCATTTTTCAAGTTAGCACCTGCTTCTAGGAGGTGTCGTTTTCGACGCAAAGCCTGGTCTTTGTAGATCAGGGTTTATGTTGAAAATGATGGATGTTTGTAGTGATAAGCACAAATGCTGTCCCCTCGATGCAAAGTGCTATATACACTAAGAATGGGGTATATACCAGAGCAAAATACCTTTTGTGCTGGGAAGTTAATACCCTTCTAAGACTATGCAGTTTAGTATCGCACCATGACTGTGGCAGTGCAAGTCTTGGTAAATCTGCTTAAAAGTATTAAGTGAGGTTTACTAAACGGACGGATAAAATCCACAATAAACAACCACAGTTCATTGCCTCTGAACTTAAATAGGACTAGGTTATTGTCTCTTGAACATCACATTTGTAGTTTTGTTTTGTCTGAAAATGTACTTGTTAATAAAACTAAAGCTACTCATTTGAACTCCCTAGCTGCTTCATTAAAAAAACACAGCAGAATAATTTTATAAATAAATGCACATGGCTGGAATTATACTGAACAAATTGATATCTGCTGATAGTAAAAGGGACTTTTTGGAAAGTTATTCTCAAAGGATATCTAACTATACTCTGTAACGATATCTCAGAACTAAAACACACATCATTGTAAATGAGATTAAATACATTGTTAGAAATTTCTCGTTGGGTAGAGGTGTGCACCCTGTCCAAACAGGAGCTACAATCCTAGTCAGGGTAAACCAGGTACACACTATAAATTAAACTGTGCTCACCCTCCAGGAGCTTGGCACACAGCGGGCAGGATTAACTTAGGAGGCAATGGGTAAAGTATTTGGGCAACACTTCAAACACTAAGACAGTGAAAACACCACAAAAAGACTCCACAACAGTTTAGCAAAAATAGATTATGATTTTATAAATAAAACAAGATCAAAATCGCAAATATCCAATAAGTAGCAATCAAGATCGGAATTTTAAAAAGTTAAAAGTGAAAAATAGTGCCTAGAAGCAATAAGCACCTATGGGGTTATCTGGTCGCCCTGGACCTGGGCAAAGTCAAGAGTTCAGGCTGACCGTGGTGGAATGGGAGCTGGATACAGGAGTCACGCAAGGCCTCATGAACAAAAGAACCATAATCCTGATCACAACAGCAAGTTACGGGGTGCAGCCAAGCAATGCGTTGGTGTCGATCCTCCAGTCAAGGTGATGCATCAATTTTCTCCATGTAGCGAGGACAATGCACTGGTTCCAAAGATGAAGCGCTATGTTCAAGTTGCATTATATCAAAAGCAGATGTGACCGTTTTTTCCATGCAGTCAAGGGAATGCTTTGATCATCTTTCTCCTGCAGCAGAGGTGATGCAGTGGTTCTGCTGCATCAGTTCTGATGGTATGAGCTGGATCGAAGTGAGATATGTCAGTTCTGGTCCCGCAACAGTGTTGATCCGTCTATTCTACTCATGCAGCACAGGATGGGTTAATTCTACAGGGTCAAGCACCTGCAACCACTTCCAATGAAACAGGCACATCAGCAGGGTTAGGACTTTGATATCCCTGACAGACATCTTAAGGATTACAAGGGCCCAGGGTCAAACATATTTTTGGGGACTCTGTTCATAACAACTTTGAATTCCTGATCCATTTCAGCTCTTTCATGCCCTCTTTTGCCCGGTCTCTGATAGTCCACAGGCACACCCTAACAACTCCCCCGCATATTACGCAGTTTCTTTTCAGAGTCCGCCCAGAACCGCAAGAGTCCTAGTGAATGCAGCATCAATATGCTACATCTACAAAGTGACAAGCATAATATGAAATCACATCTCCTAAATCAGTCCGCGAGGACGTCCCAGTTGTCTGCCAGCTCGGGTGATCAAGGTTCACCCTTATCAGGCAACGGAGGCACAGGCTTAGACTCGAGAGGCGGACCTGCAGTCATGATCGCCTATGACGTATTTTCAGGGGCTGGTGAGTATTGAGATAGGTGTTTAAAATGAGATGTGTACCAAGTGATAGATTTCCCAGTACGATTTGCTGTCACCATACATTCCTTGCACACCACCACCTGTAAAGGACCAGTGGTGAAAGGGGTGTTTTTTTTTTGTTTCTGCCTCTGCT
The DNA here is from genome assembly GCF_964261635.1 of Lissotriton helveticus. Lineage (NCBI taxonomy): Eukaryota > Metazoa > Chordata > Amphibia > Caudata > Salamandridae > Lissotriton > Lissotriton helveticus. Next base: position 992,064,806 of record NC_136065.1, on the reverse strand, counting down.
TTACTAGTACCCAGTCTCCTTTGTGAAAAACTGATTCCTGGGCATTGCGACGCTGATCAGCATATGCTTTCATTTTGCTCTTATGAGCAGTGTCGGTGTTATCAAGTTTGTCAGCATTCACTGATCGATCTGATGTCCATTGATGTAGTTTTGTTCTGATGGCTCTCCCAAACAACAATGTAGCTAGGGTCTCACCCGTTGTGGAGTGAGGAGTTGATCAATAGGCCTGCAGGGTCTGGCACATAGCTTGGTACAAGTCAATTCCTTCCATCGATGCTCATTTAATTACCCTCCTAAGGGTTCGCGTAACTCTTTTGACTACACCATTGGCTTGGGGCCAAAGGGATGTCCTCCTTTGGTGATTGATGATGATGAGTAGTACAATAAACTCTTTGAACTCTTTGCTGTTGAAGGGTGAGCCATTATCGGATTTGAAGATCTCAGCGATACCGCATATTGCAAAGATATCATCAAGTCTTTCTATGACTTTATCATGAGCTGTTGAGGATTGTTTTCACCAAAGGAAAACATGAATATTTATGACTACCATTGTTATCTTCTGATTGTGGGAGACACTATTTACTTCCTTACATACGATTATAAAGCACAATGGCATCCTTTGATGATGATAGAGGCAAGCTTTAACAAGAACCTCTCTCTGGCTCAAAAGCTAGTACTAGGATCGACATACCAAACACAAGTCAGGAGAGTCTTAGGCAGAAATTCATTATACTTGAATGTCTCAGAATGCAAGAGCTGTCAAGATGGTGGGATCTCACCATAATCAAAAGGTACATTGATCTGAAATAAGTAGCTCGAGGCTTGCAAGTTATAATATTTCCTTCCTTCCTTTCAAGACCTGGACCCAGATTTGCTGGACAAATGTGAAAACGTGATCCCATCCTGCAGCGGACTCCTCTGCTGGCTAACAGAACTTCATCCCCATCAGGCCAGCCTGTTTGCACCAAACCTATTTAGATTGCCATGTTGTTTTGGTGCTGTCCTAGGGGCAGATTCCTGATGGAGTGAGTCCCTGGTGGAGTGGAGACTGGTAAGTACTACTTGTTAATGTGTCACTACGGAAATATGTTGTATTTGCTTTAAAAATACATGTAGGTAATGTGTTATTACACTTTTGTTACACATAGCATAGCACACAAACAACATACACACACTATTAAATGTACAACCAAAGGCACCACAGCACAACACCCTCAACCACAGCAACAAACAAATGTTGTTTTAAGTGTCAATACAAGTGTGTTCATTTTACGTTGATAAGTTGCAATACCAACACCACTGCATTACACATACGAAAAAAATTGCATGTATGAGCACTGTAAAAATATTTAAGGCCAAAGCAAATATTAGCAGATGATTCATACTAAAACAAGGGAAAACGAAACTTACCTTAGATTCTGGCAACAACGGAGTTGATTAGCGACTTGGTCAAGTAAAAGCAGCAGCAAAGTAAGGACCTGGAAAATGGGGTACAAGATGGAAATGGAAGTGGAAATTTCTACCTTATTTCTTTTGATTTCGCCAACTCAAGCTGGAGGTGTCTTCGTCACAGTTTCCTCAATGGAAAGGCACATCGTGATTGACGCGGTGGAAATCTTGGCTGGACTAGACCCACCAATATCTAAATAGAGTGGGCAGGCCACCAAGTAGGCAGACGGTGAAACCATCGGAAAAGTGACAGCGAGACTAGATCTGCCAAGATCTAAATCAAGCCCTCAGTCTCTTGTAACTGAACAAACAACATGAGTGGATAAAGTGGTAATATACCTTGAGTTCTATTGTAGCTCAAGTTCGTGGTATCCTTTATTTAGGTCAAGATGGGAAAATACTTTAGCCCATTTTAGTTTCATGATAATGCCCGCTATATGGGGACCAGGGTGTCTCTCTCTTTCAAAGGCTCTGTTTGGCTGGTGCATATAAACAAAAATGCTCATTTCTCTACTAATGTCCTTTATTGGTACAACTATTATGGGTGAAACCCATGGTGTGGGACCTATTGAACTTTCAATGATGCCATGTTTCAAAAGTGTTGCCAACTCTTTCTTTACAACTTTATGCAAATGAAAAACAACTTAACTGTGTCACTGGGCAACAGGATAAACGTCTTCAGTGATGAGAAGCTGTACTTTCATTTTCTTGAGTTTTCCAAAGGCATGATGCAACAACTGAATTGGCTCATGATATCAGCCTGAGTGCAGAGTTTATTGTTGAGGGATATTAATCCTAGATCAGCCGCTGTGGCAAAACTGAAGAAACATGCACCAGACAAGGTACCTTGAAGAACATGAATGGTGGGTCGTACTGACATAGTTTTGTGGTGCATGGCCACTGTGAATGACCCTTGGCTTCGTAAGGTTTTAAAAGCGACACCTTTATGTCTGAAGAAGTGAGCTGTGGCACAGGCGATAGGCTATTGAACTTTTCCACTGTCATGATATTAATTTATGCCCCACTGGTGATTTTGAAGGCCATCAGGTGACGATCACCTTCAATGTAATTTTTGGACAATGTCTGAATGAAGGTTGGTCCTTTGTTTGGTGAATTATTTTGTGCTTTGTTCTTCTTCACAGGCAGCTAACCCCACATGTGCATGCCCTCTTTTGATGGGCTTCCTCAGCACGCACCCATCTTCTTTGCTGTTACTCCAAAGCTATGTTGAAGAACATTTGTACGATACCATTGACGACAATTGATTTTGCTTGGTCTCTACTTGTTGAAGCTGATGTTGTTTCTTGATTTTGTGGGCACGTAGAAAGTGCTTCTGGTACGTTCTCACATCCATTTTTTCTTTCCATCATGATGGACTTGATTTTTCCTTGACTCGACACAGTTATGGAGTGGATCTCTTTCCCACAACCCTTACAGATTTTTTTTAGGGCTGGACATTTGCCTTCATAGGAAAACGAAAATACACATCAGAAACTTGGTTTCCTCTTCTAGCTATGAAGTCACTGAATGTTTAAATCCACAAAATCCGCCTGGCACCAATGTTTAATTTTCTTGGATGTGTTGAATGACTGCGTGGGCTTCAAGAATACGGCCACATTGTATTTTGCGCTCCCTTTTGTCGCCATTGAGTTTACATGTCTTTGGCGGGTGGCACTGCACGGGGTGAATCAACAACTTCTGCAAGCACCAGCCTCTGGTATGAACATGAGTTGCAGCATGCTTGGATTGTCCATCACAATGTCTTCATTTCTCTTTGCTTTCTGTTTTTGTATTTTGTTGGTGCTATAGTTATTTTTTCAAATTGTTTGAATAGTGGCTCTATGTTCGGGGCACAGCGCAGCGTCCCTGCTGACAACCTCACCAGCGGTATTTGTGAGTGTTTTGAAATATGCTCCTCTGCAGGGCCTTCGATTGCTTCTGCAGCTGTGTATGAACTACAGCACAGCTTTGAATTCACATGTGCAGGTCACAGACTGCTTTACTTCAATTCTGGGCACAAGCAGTTTGTCGTACTGTTGCAAACTCTAAGGGGGAGCAGTCTCATTTTCCACAGGCACGTATCCCGTACTCGTTGACAGTTGTAGCATCTTCCCCAGTCCTGGAGCAAGTAAATAAATTACGCCACTCACGAGAGCTGCGTTTGAGCATATCTTAAAATTCATTCACACTCTGCACATTGTGTCATACTTCCCAGAACCACACCGTAATACCTCCCCTGCATATCATATAGTACCTATTCAGAGTCTGCCCAGAACCACAAGGATCCTAACACATACAGCATCAATATGCTACATCGTTCTTGTTCACACTCTTCCTCTTTCTCCGTACACTTCTCACCACATCTCCATGACTACCAACTCAATTTGCCTCCCTTGGTCCCTCTTTTCTCCGTTTCACTTTTCTTTACTTACTCCACCTCCCTTCTACTTCTCTCCTATTCTGTCCTAGTCTCTTGTCTCCTTTCCTCACCTCATCCTACTGTGATGTACAAAGTATTAGTTCTGTGTTTTTGGTTTCAATATTTGGCCCTCTTGTTTATGTGAACTGTAAAAGTTTATGTTACCATGTAAAGTGCTTTACTCCACTTGGTGTTCAGTGCTATATAAAAGTTTGAAATAAACATAACAATTTAGGCTGAGGGCACACATGCATGCTCGGCATGATATCTATTCATGATATGCTTGAAGAGGGCACCTGGTAGATGGCTCTCAATCAGTGCCATTCCTCTTATTGCCAGGGTAGCTCTTCGTGGCTCCCAGAACAGCTGCCCTCTGTCAAAGGCCCAATGACACTTTCCCTTATGATTTTCTGCACAACAAATAGCTACTGACTTTGAGTAGCTGCACATAGCCTACAAAAAAGAAGACTTATGAGCCTTTAAACTTTATCATATAATCAATAGAGAAAGATCACTTGTCCTGCATTACTAGAGTATGCAGTGTTCGTTCTTACCAGTCCCAATAGAACCCTCATGCACGTGTTTTAGATGGCCGCTCAAGCGGTATATCTTGGTTCTCCGCTTTCCCTCACACGCGTGTGCATAATCATTGGGTTTAGTTGTTTTTGCACCCTCCACCAGGAGGTTGTACCCTTAGGTAAGAGCAGTAGTGATCAGTGATTTGTACGTGATAAAGTGAGGTGAAAAAAGTTTAAAAATCTCTTGTTACCAGATTTGTATGTTTATTGGTTCTGGTTAGGAGACAATAACATTAATTTAAGTGACTGAGAGTGATTATGACTCTCTCACATTGTAATACGTGAAATAGGTCGACATGTTTCAGCCCTCAGATGCCAAAAGGTCTGTCGGGCTTTCTTCAGGACCAATGTGCAGAATGTGGAGAGCCCTAAGGCGTCTCTATGTGTGGTGAGCAATATAGGTATTTCCTAGTATGCTAGTTTTCAAATAGGAAGCGTCATTTATTCTGGCTCCTTGAAGGTCTCTAGGTACCTTTTGTTTAGGTTATTATTAGTACCTCATCGGGAATTCCAGTGGGTCAGAGAGGCCTTCTTCGGTCTCTGTCGGCACGACTTGTGCTGACTCTACCACCTGGGCCCGGATCCATCGACCTTTAAACTTTATGACATTAAACACATCTAATCCAAACTAAAACAAAGTAAAGCATACAGTTCAGAATACAGCATTCCATACTGCAAATTTAAAGAAACAGTTAAACTGGTATTGGTTTTTTATAATTGAAACATCATAGAAATTAAATTCACAGAATTGAACACATGGCAAAAGACTGATAATGAGACTTTTGTATGAAAGTCTGGTTCTGTGTTCCAAGCAAGATGCACTGCGTACATTTGCGTCTACTTTCAAGAAACAGCGAGTAGGCCAGTTCGTCATATGTATGGTTAAGCCCAGAGCTAGATTTTAACTTATGCAGATACATTTCTCTTCAGTGGGGCCAACTGTCTGAGTTCAGAGATCTTTAAGTTTTTATTTAAAACGTGCGTGCATGAACTTTTCTAGTGGCAAGAGGAAGGGCGGTCCAATAATTTAGGTGGTGCATCCCAACTTCTATTTTGTGAAGTCAGGTTTTACGTGGGAAACAAACTATTCTCTCAGTTTCATAGGGTCTCTTTTGAGTATGGAACAGTATATCACCAGTGCATTTTTACTATGGTAAAGGTTGCCATATTTCTTGCGTAATACTTTAAGTAACTATGCAAGCGCTCAAAAAATTATTTATGTCTGTTAACAAGAGGCTTGAGTATAAACAGCTTCCCATTGAACATCACTAGTTTTGTCACCAGAACATGCCATGAACTCGTTAGACTCTTGTTTTCTTAAACCTGAAAAGATGGTGACAGTAATTGTGGGGAGTAGTGCAGATAATAGTGGGGGAAATGAGAACTCCTGAACATCCCATTTAGAGGTTGGGGGACTGAAGGGCTTCCACCAGTGGAGACTTAGATGGCTTCAAAGGTGAAAGTCCTTGGCCTGGAAGCCCACTTATTACAGGTTCACGTGTCAATGCGACGGCCACCCCACCCTATTACCACTACATTTTCCTGCATGGGACAGCCACCTGAGGCGTGATGGCCTCAGGCTGGCAAACCAACCCTGAAGCACAAGGAGCAAAGTTCCTATATATCAGGGCCATTTTTCTGTTGCCTTTAAAAAAAAAACTTTCTTTTAAAACTTTCGCTGAGTATGGCCAAACACAGATAGACAATCGCTCAGTAAACTCTTCTGCCTTCACAGCTACTGATGCACAAGTGATTGTTCTGAAGGCAGTAGGATTCTTGCCAGGCGGGCATCCTCCCTTATCAACAGAGAGGAGGCCTTAACGTCTGTTGCCTTGGCAGGCATCCCACCAAGGTATATATTATCTCCCTAAGTTTCTTCTCTCTGTTTAGTGAACATTTGCAATTCATGCACTGTATACCTTACATCACAGTAAAAGGTTTTATGAGATATGGCTGATTTTCTTTTTATATTAAGTCTAATGAAAACATTACTTACTTGCAAGGGACCACAGTGGATGCATTTTTCTTTCCATCTATTGATACTTTATGATACGTCCACTCGTTAGGTGTCTTGATTTGAAATGGATGATGGTATGGGAGAATTGATTCTTGCTGAACTGCGACCAAGACAGTAATTGATATCCAAGAATATATATTCTACATCAATATATTAGACCATGCCTTTCTGGAAGAGATATCCCGCTAAGTGCCAAGAGACCACTTTCTCTTGACTATCCTAATGGCAGGGATGTCATGGTACTAAAAGACACCAGAATGTCTAACTGAAACACAGGATGAATGCCTTGTAGGAAGAAACCCCTATATTTGAAGTACTGTTGATTTTCCCTTGTTAATAATTGTTTTTATTTTCAGGGAGTGGGTTGTGGTGAGCTCTTACAGGTTTTGGTTTCAGTGTGGTAGGTCTAGTGGTTTATTGGTGTAGCACAATTTGTGGAATATATTCACTGTAATTGGAATTCCTCTTAGTATGAATGAGATAAATCAACACTGCAGGCGCCCATGTTACTTCAGACCCTGTTAGGTTCACAGTTCGCATTTTAACTGAACTTTTAATTAGGTATTATGAGAAAGTTAGGCGCTGTTTGGATGTCCTTGTAACTTGAGGTCTTATTTAGTGTTTGGAGGAAACTGATAATTCAACAATTTCATGTTGAAACTCTATACAAGAAGTTGAATCCACCAACTAAATTTCTTCAACTATACTACGGCGGATTAATTCTGCTAGTGAATTTTGCTCCATCATTTATAGTTTTCTCTAGGAATTGGAGTATTTTTAGTGAACGCTAATCTCTCATTAAGGTAATTTGTCTTTTTGTCAATCAATAATGGTTGATGGAGGCATTGAAGCTACTTTAAATTAGAGTTGGGTGGTAAACTCAGCTCCACCAGTGGAGTTCAGAGAATTTTGCTATTTCACGCTCTACTCAGAGTACAAAATTCATCAAAATCTCCGCCAACTGCTAAGTGGCGTTGTTTACCGGCACCCAGCCCTAGTTTTTTACGGCTTCTTGCAAATTTTTTCCAGGGGTTAGTGCCGCATCTTGTGTATGTAAAGCAGACACAGGTTTTCTTGAGACATATTTTCCATTTAGGTATACCCAGGTGTTCATGGTACATTGTGCTCGGGATTAATTCAATTACTTTCTTGCTCAGTTGCAGATATTCATGTAAGGGTTTTAATATTCTGCTGTTTCGACAAATGTCCCCAATATCCTATATTTGAAAAGTCGTTTCGCATTCTTTGCGCCCTCTGCTTTTCAGTCGATATTATGAGGGTGATACTGTGCAGCGAAACAACAGACGTCCCACCCTCCTAAGACCTCTGCAACTGTCTCAGTTTCATCTTTCACCTCAAGATTAAGACACTCTGTGACAACTTTGATGACCAAGACCTCTGCACTGCTTCCGCCCCAACCCCCAGTGACACCGCCAACAGATCCTACTCACTTGGACCCTGTTCACGACAGAAGACACCTTAAAGACCATGAAGAGCAACCACTCCGGAGCACCCTCAGACTCCTGTCTCCCCTAAATCTTCCACAGGGCTGCCATTGTACCCGAACTATGCCAGACGATCAACTGCTCCTTCAAGACCGCCACTTTCCCCAATGTCTGGAAGCGCGCCGAAGTCAAAACCCTCCTGAAGCAACCCTCCGCAGATCCAACTTACCTCAAGAACTTCAGGCCTATCTCACTGCTTCCATTCACAGCCAAGGTCATCAAAAAGGCCGGCAACACCCAGGTAGCAAATTAATCGAAGATAACAACATCCTGGACATCTCCCAATCCGGATTCTGCACCAACCACAGCAGCAAGACCACCCTTCTCACTGCCACCGATGACATCCAACCCTCCTCAACCAGGGCCAAATGGCAGCCCTCATCCTCCTGGACCTTTCAGCTGCCTTCGACACGTCTCCCACTGCACACTAGCTACCAGACTCCACGATGCCAGCATCCAAGGAAAGACCCACGACTGGACATGCTAATTTCTCACAGGCAGAACACAGCAAGTCAGATTCCCGCCTCACCTTTTAGAACTGACAAAGACCAGATGTGGAGTACCCCACCCTTTTCAACATCTACATGGCCCCCCTCTCAACCATTGTCAGAAACCACAGGCTCAACATGGTCTCCTAAACTGACGACACCCAACTCATCCTCACCCTGACCAAGGAACCCAACATCACCAGGCACAATTTCCAAGAAGAGATGAAAGATGTTGCAACCTGGATGAAGAAGAGCTGCCTGAAACTCTACTCAGCGAAACGAGAAATCCTCATCCTTGGCCCCATCCACTCAGTATGGGACAACACCTGGTGGCCCCCGGCCCTCAGAACCCCCCCCACCCGACAGACCGTGCACAAAACCTCGGCATCATACTGGACTCATGCCTCACTATGAGCTGCCAGATCAACGCTGTATCCTCTGCATGCTTCAACACCCTCCGCATACTCTGAAAAACATTCAAATGCGTCCCCCCTGAATCCAGAAAAACGGTCATGCACGTCCTCATCACTAGCAGACTGGACTACGGCAATGCCTTCTTTGCCGGAATCAACAAAACGCTCCTCTGCAAGCTCCAGAGCACCCAGAACGCCACATCCAGACTGATCCTAGACATACACTGTCAAAATCACATCACCCAACACCTCCGCGATCTCCACCCGTCTCCCCATGGAAAGAAGAATAACCTTCAAGCTCCTCACATGAGCATACATGGCCCTCCACAACATCGGCCCAGCATACCTAAACAACCACCTCTCCTTCCACGCCCCAAAGAGAAACCTCAGATCAGCCGACCTCTCCCTGGCCACCATCCCATGCATCTACAAGACCAGAACTGGTAGAAAGTCCTTCTCGTACCTCACAGACCTGTCAAGACCTCCCCGTCCACCACCTCCAGCAAAGCCCTACACTGCTCCAGTTCTGGAACGACCTCAAGGATTGGCTCTTCAGATGATCCCAGCACCCAACGGAGCCACCACCCCAAGCGCTTTGAGACCCTCACAGGTGAGTAGCTGCACTTTATGAACCCCTGATTGATTGATTGTGTCCTGTGGATATGTGGGTGACAGGGTGCATGTCTGAATTCCAAGGATTGTTCACTTGGCAATACACTGGAGTTATGAATTGGAAATTATAATTCTTTTCTTGTGTAGAGTGCCAACGAAACTGGCACTTGTTACATTTCTTTGGAGCGACCTTATTGTGTGAATGAATCAATCATCCATTTCTATGGTGCCCAGCTGCTCCCGTAAGTGTCACGACACTCAAGCTGACAGTTGACAGACAGTGCATTCAGTGCAATAAAGAGAGGAGTTAGTTTTTGCCAAAAAGAAAAGTTTTTAATTCTTTCTTAAAAATGCAAATGGACGTGACTCTACACAGATTTATTGGGAGAGAATTCCACATCTTGGCTGTTAGGACAGTGAGAGATCTTCCTCTTTTTCTTTGCCTAATTAATTTCAGGAAAAATCACAATATATCCTTTGGTTGGCAAATACTGAGAGAACTCCTAACCATTAACTTACCTAAATCACACACATTCATTCATGGGGGATACAGTACCAATTGAAAAAGCAGTGTGCCAGTACACAAGAAAAATATTAGAAATGTCATATATCAATTTATTAAAAGTATAGAAAGCAATTGTAGCAAATTAGAAAAACAGTTAATCATACATAGTATATTTATGTTCAAAATCGAAAAACATCACACTATAAATAAACAAATGAACAGACTCAATAACAAAGACAATTAGACGAAGTATTAAAAATACACAACACTTTGTCAGAAAGGGACCATATCCGTATGAGGTAACAATGGGGCTGGACCCTGATGTACAAAAGACAATCAATATCTAGTGTGGCAGCCCACTGTGCGGATTATGGTTCTATTGCGTCAATGCGTTTAGATGGTATTATCTTGATTGAAACCATCTTTATCAAGACTAGAAATATTAATCTCTGATGATATCTACAATTAAAAACATACAATTACTACACATAGACAATAATCAAAATGGGCAATACAAACAGAACATTTCAATCACATGATTAATCTGTTAAATTGTAAAAATATACATCTAAAACTACAAGTCAATCACAAAGTTCATGACATTACTGCTTTAACAATTACCTCAAACTCCCTCCATACGTATCACATAACACATCCATAAATTCACACTTAGTTCTATCCAATTGGCAGTACAGTATGAACCCATACTTGACTGGACATTTTCTCACCTTAAAAAGTAGCTTGACCAAAGTGCATAAGTCACTTCTATCCTGAAACTCCTTGTCGGGGAATAGAAAATGCTTCTCCCGACACCAGAATATATATATTTTTTAAACTAAATAAATAACAGAAATAGTGTCTAAGAATCAGCATATTGCATCTTATTATTTCTCTTATATCCTCATTCGGTGTTGGAGGCCCTAATCACTTGTAAATAGGATCCTGTTTCACCTTGTATAGGATCAATACGAAATGAAAATTCGAACAACAGCTAGTCTCACTGTCCTTCTTTCATCGTGGAATCCAAAACAACGGGATATTGTACTGTTTATAATGCAACTCCCAAAAGGTCTATTCTTGCCAGAATTATACAAATATCAACCTACCTCTAGCACCATTAGGGAATAACCTCCAATGTTGTTATAATGCTGCCTACTTAGGCCTAAATGATACATCACAGGGTTCCTATATGCCCTTCATTTGATAGGGTCTGCAAGAAATAAAGAAAACAGAACTCAGTTAGTTAGGGAGCACCCTTCACTCAATAGAGCCTTAGCAAAGAACACCTTACACATGTTCAGAACTCCAATACTAAGGGAGATAGTCCTATCTAGCCATACTAATTTAGGAAGAGTGATTATCTGCATCACCCTGCCTCTGCCCAGGTGTGCCTGTGCCCCACCTTCTCTCTCTATTGGGTCCTCAATCGGTCACTAGCAGCACTCCAGAATACCCTTTCACCCACTAATGATTCCCTACTCCTCAGTGCTTTTTCTTGTGTATTTTTTACTCTAGGGTTCCTCTTGATTATTTTCTCCTCTGTTTACAGTCTTAAGTATTCAATTGGTTTACCGGGATCCCCTTTTTTGGTTCACTGCTAGTGCTTCTTTGATAGGGCAGGTGGTCAGCCCAGTGCACATTTCAAGTGACAGCCAAGGAAAGAATTTGGTCCCTGAATGTTTGTATAACAAGTGTTGCAAGCATGTGAAGAGGGATGAATGGCTAGGGTACCCGGTAAAAATAATAGCCTTGTACCTTGCATCTGGAAAAGGCGCAGTGAGATGTAAAATGAGTGTGCACCGTAGAGGCTCCCTCTTTTGTGGTGGTTTACTCTAGTTTTTTTTATTTACACTCTATGGACAAATTGCCAGCTCAGTGCAGAAATGCCCGACATGCCCATACCACCCCATTGTTTTCAAAGCTGAATGTATGGCAAACATCACAAGAGATAGCAGACGTTTTATACAGAGTGGCTGTTGTGCTTTTGGCCCATTTTCTTCCTCTAAAATATCTATTTGTAAGAGATAAAAAAATATTTAAATAGAGAACAAAAGCCATGGCTGGCACATTTTGGAGTGGGCTGATGTGGTTGATTGAAATATTAGACAAATGATTTCATTTTTACTTAAGAATATCAAAAATGAAGAGGCTATTGAATTTCCAAGGGGTGAGTGGGCCTCCGTGAAATCTCACAGTGTTTTTACATAGCTCTGCAGAATTGCACAGAGTAAAACTCAGTGAGTTCCACCCAGCCCTACCTTAAAGTAGTTCAGTTGGATTGCTAGGGGCTTCAACAGCCTTGACAAATTGAGCTAGATCTTGCAGAATCTGGAGAGGTAGCTATTGCACTTCTCAAGAAAACCCCGTTTCTCATCTGCTAGCAACAGGGAGTATGCCAAAAAATTAAGCTGTTTTTGCTATTTTGCATTTTTTTATATTCATTCTATTGGACCTGCCGTGTTCACAATACAACAGTGTAAATCTTAATGGAGTATAAATTGAAATAGCATTTTGTACTTTTCTATTATGATATTATACATATATGAATAATAGGAGGGACAACCCAATCGACCCTTGTAGGTTTGGGCAATAAGAGAATAAAGTAAACAATACCTGCAAGGGATTTTGTTTAAGCAGAAAGACTCTATTAAAATAAATGACTTAATCAGGAATGTCACTCCACCTGGAGATAACTTCGTGGTGTCAACAGACAGCAAAACAACAATGAAAAAAGTACGAAGAAAAACACGGGAAGCCTTTGGTAATTTGGAAAAAAGTGTCAATCTTATTTAGACATTCAATATAAAAATGGGGTACATAATATAAATGGATCAAGATTATTTACAGCAACAGAATTATGTAAGGAAGCCAAAATCAAATTGTGCTAACAATACATAACTAAAACAACTATTCCACATGTAATAACCAAAGTCACAAAAATCAAGGATTGAAAAGATGTAACTTTCAGAAAAATTAATTTCCGCTTGGAAATAGATGCAGAGGTCGACGTTCCGGTCTGTTCCGCTTTCGTCCATCAGACCATCTTCAGGACAATTTGCTTTGAAGCTGTCAGGTAAAACCTAATATTTAAACATAAAGATATCAATATGTACATACATACTTGACATGTAACAGCAATTTAAAAGGAACCAAGGACCCGTGTGTAAGGAAAAGTAGTGCACATATCTGAGCATGCACAAACCCGAGTAGGAGTGAATGACACCATCACCTTTTTGATGTAATAAAGACAATATAAATGAAAGAAGCTGCTGAATGCTTACAGTCTGATGACAGTAGATCACTGTCTTGGGATAATATTGTTTTATTTAATTTTCTGCAGCAATTTCTGTCTGTGAAATCAATGGGGAAAAGAAATGACTCATAGGTATTTAACTATGGTTTTAACTAGACCGTCAATGTTGCCAAACGTTAAATAAGTTACCTATATTTTCACATTGATCTTTTAAAGTTGAGTGCTTCAATCGTTTGCGACTCTGTGGGTAGCTTCGTGTTACTTGAAGATAAATCAGTGCAATCTGAAAGGAAAGACCCATGGGTCAAACACTGTGTGCAAACAATGTATATGCCGATGGGCTCACAGATGGTGTTTCTAGAAGTTTAAAGAACACACATCTTGGATATGGGAATCACATTATCTTTAACAAATGCTGGTATTCGGACCGATCAGAGGAGTCTGTTAGGTGGCTAAGAAACTCTTCAGTTAGAGCGGAAACGCTATCGGAAAAATGAGTTAAAAATCTTACTGCTTAATGCTTCTCATAATTAGAGTAGAATTATGTCACATTTACAAATTCTAATGATATTATTTCAAAGACAATTCATGCCACATGCGTGTTGGTCAATTCAGATACTGAACATCACCCTGAAAATGAGGATCGAAGTGCCAAGCGCAACTATGTTTTTGCCGTGGGCTGACATAGGGCGACATAATTAGCACGGCTAAAACGAAAAAGTTAATGATGTGAAATACTTCAGAGTTAAGTAATCACGAGCCCCGTATCGACTCAGAAAATGGAATGCTTGCATACTTGAAAAATCACGACCAGCGTCTCTCAATGGAAATCACAGGAGAATCTCTAAGACGCGGCTGTGAGTTCGCTTGTTTTTCAAGACGTCTTAAGCCGGAAGTAAAAACCTGACTGGGCGTGAGATCGCTTCATAGAAAGTGAAAGAGGACACCTAATGAAAGTCACATTGGCGGCCATATTGAGTGGATGATACACCCACATCGGCCGTAAAACAATGTTAAAATGAGTATAAGTCTCTTTGTAGGTGTCATCCAGACTTACAGGGGAGTGCAATAAGCCTTAATACAAGGAGAGCTGAAAAACAATAAATGCAATAAATTGATAATATCAAAAGCGTTTGTACCACATACACATACAATTGGAAATCAGTAAATACAATCTATGCATTAGATAATCATAATTTGACAAAAATGAAAAAGTCGCCTTATTATATCAAACAGGCCACGAACTCTTAATCATATGTATATTGCAAAAGTAGTGTGTCTGTAAGACAGAACCAAATCAGAGTCCCGGGAAACATGATACATATGTCCAAAACAAACATGAATATAAACAGTTCAACTTGTATCACAAAGTAACAGTTCATAGTATCATAAGTTCTAAAACAGATTCTCTACTTGGACACAGAAGAGGCCTAACACAATAATTGTAAAGTGACAAAAAAGAGAGAGAGAGATCGGCCTGAGTGTTGTGATGAGCGAATCCAGAGCAAAGAAGGGGTTGACCTAAAGGCATGCCAATGTATGCCACTCTGTATAAGAGTTCAAACCATTCTTGACACTGTCAGCACGGCAACTCCAACGTTGTTCTCTTAACGTCAATTCCCTATCTAAATTGTATTGTCTGATGTTAGATTTGACAACCTCTATAACCCACCTCTGTATATCTTTCTCTGTGTGATTCATCAGAATGTAGTGGTCAACCAGAGGTGCATTTTCAGTTTTGCATCTCACTCTAGATTGGTGTTGGAGAATTCTTTTCTTTATTGGCTGAATGGTTTTGCCGATATACTTTAGGCCACAAGGGCATTGGATGCAAAACACCACATTGGTGGTGGTGCAATTAGAAAAATTGCGTAATGTGATTTTAGCATCATTAAGGTCAAACTCTTTAAGATTGGTGGTGATATTGCAGGCAGTGCATTGATTGCATTTATAATGTCCTATCAAGGGGCTTAGTTGTCTCATGTCCTGTACTATGTTGGTCTGCTCCTTTGGATAGGCATGTACTAGGCGATCTCTAAGATTGGGACCTCTTTTAAATGAAAAAAGAGGTTTCTCAATAAGTTCTGGAAGAGATGCCAAGTGGAGGCCAATATTTTTTAACAATTCTTTTGACTTTATTGGTGGCTGTGCCAAACGTGGTGACACAAGCCAATTGTGGAGTAGACATTTTACATTTGGTTGTGAGCAATGCATCTCTGTCATTGTACCAGGCTCTTTTAAGTGAACGTTTTAACAATTTGTTTGGATAACTGCATTGTTTAAGTTTAACTTGGAGTTTCCTAGCTTCATGAAAATAGTCTATTCTCCTTGTGCAATTCCTTCGGAGACGAAGGAACTGCCCAAAGGGGAGCCCATCCTTAAGGGCCTGAGGATGATGACTATTATATTTGAGCAGCGTGTTTTTAGCTGTAGGTTTAGTGAATAGAGTGTTGTATAATGTCTTCTCTTCACTAGCTTTAAGGGAAATATCAAGGAAATCCATTTGTGATCGATCACTCGTGATTGTAAACTGCAGATTAGGATTTCTTGAATTAATCCAGAGATGGAATTCATGCAAAAGATCTTCGTCACCTTTCCAAATTAGAAAAATGTCATCTATGTAGCGCAGCCAACAGCTGAGGTTGGCTGCGAATGGATTACTGGAAGCATAGATGAATTTATTTTCGAAGTCATTGACATAGATATTGGCGATGTCTGGAGCAAAAATTGCTCCCATTGCAACTGCTTTTTGTTGCTGAAAAACGACTTCTCACATAGGAAAAAGTTTTCACAGAGTGCGATCCTGATGCACTCCATTATAAACTCTGTGGGCACTCTGTGAGGCCTTGGTCTAAGATCCAAAAGATTCTGCAAAATGGATAAAACTTCATGTTGTGGAATATTTGTATATAAACTTACGATATCCATGGATACCATAAGTTCACATAACATATCAAAAGGGTGATTTTCAACAACATTGATCACAGAGGTGGTGTCCCTGATGTAGCTCGAGACCTCAGTGGCAAACGGGCGAATACAAAAGTCTGAATATTGTGCCAATGGCTTCAAAATTGAATTGCACCCGGAGACAATTGGTCGACCCTGGGGTGTCACAAGATCTTTGTGCACTTTTGGCAGAATATATATTGCCTGCACCGTTGGTGACTTATTGATCAGGAAGGCTGCTTCTTTGGCACTCAACCACCCGCCATCAAAGCCAGTTTTGCTGAATTCAGCTATAATTTCTTCAAGGCGTTTGGTGGGATTCACAGATAATATCTTGTAGTGGGATTCAACTGAAAGTTGTTTAAAAATTTCAGTCCTGCATGCTTGTTGGTCCCATAGGACAATCCCCCCGCCCTTATCTGCGGGCTTAATGATCGTATCTGGCAAAGTCTGTAATTGTCGAAGTGCTTGTTGTCGTTCCTTAGACAAATTATATTTGACAAAATGTGGTTTCTTGAAATAATTTTCTACCTCAGTGAGCACCGCATTCTCAAATGTAACTATCTCTTTGGATATCATTGCATTACCAGGAAAGAAGGTTGAGGGATTGTGAATTTATTTTTCTGAAAGTTACATCTTTTCAACCCTTGATTTTTGTGACTTTGGTTATTACATGTGGAATAGGTGTTTTAGTTATGTATTGTTAGCACAACTTGATTTTTGTCTTCCTTACATAATTCTGTTGCTGTAAATAATCTTGATCCATTCATATTATGTACCTCATTTTTATATTGAATGTCTAAATAAGATTGACACTGTTTTTCCAAAATACCAATGGCTACCCATGTTTTTCTTCGTACTTTTTTCATTGTTGTTTTGCTGTCTGTTGACACTACGAAGTTATCTCCAGGTGGAGTGACATTCCTGATTAAGGTATTTAATTTAGTAGAGTCTTTCTAATTATACATATATAGCAACAACCATTCATATCAGACAAACATCTTTAGCTTTTACTGATCTTTCCATGACACCTACTCCTTGTTCATACACTTGCATTTTCAAGACACCTCACTGGCCTTGTTGTTGCACCTGCTACACCCTAGCCAGCTGACATACTCTTGCACAGTTTTTTCATGTGATCACTGCTCATTACAATAGCATCTGTGGAGTCTCTTGTATTTCTCTGCAGTGAATCACGAGCCTCCTCATAGCAGCAATTCTTTGTGAAACATGGTTAAATATCTGGGCTACAGTTCTGGTGGCAGTGGCCACAGGTGATTGAAAGTCAGTTGATACTGGCTGCAAGAAGACAGTAATTTATGCTTGCACCTTGATTTGTTAGTAGCACATCCTCCTTCTCCTCCTTTCTTCACCTTCAATATATCTCAGACAATTTGTTGAATTTGTATTGCAACAATGGGCGAAGTAATTGGCACTGGTGCAGTAGTTAATTCACATCAATGAGCTTGGACAGTGGTGACAATACCAATATGATCAGGCTGGCTCAGTGTGATATTGCCAATCAGGATGGTTCTTGAATTTTGAATGGCACTTGGTGTAGTACTGGAGACAACAGTGGAAGTTGTCGAAGTTGCTGTAGTTAAGGAAGATTTAGAACTGTGGAGCCACTGTTGTCATTGGTGTATTGTGATGACTTGCCCTTAGCATGTTTAGACAATAGAGGTGATGGTGAATATCAAGTAGAGGGCTGATCAGGCTCATCATGTGCTGTCACCTGCAACAAAAATACTGTGACCCTGTTCAATGATTTGACAAGGATATCACAATACAAGCATATACAATGTTATAATAACCTGAGCCATGCATGAGATGTTTATATTATTTGACAATGAACATGCACAACTCTAGCACATGCAGTAATTAATCCAAATAGTACTATTACAGTCCAGCAGTAGAAAATTAAATAAATAATGTCTTTAGTTTTCTTATATTGTATTTATTATTTTCAGCACATTGGCTTTTTTTTCGGCCCATTGGCCTCTTCCTTTGTTTCTATAGCCAACCAACACGTGTTTCTTCTGTGAGGGAGTCCCTCATGACTTCTTCAGGGTTGCATGCTTGATGCTCTCACAGTCAGTAACAACCTGGACACCGGTTCTAATTCCAACCCGGCCATCAGGATTAGTAGTCTGACATGTGTGTCCAATACAAAATAACTAGGATTATATCCATAATTAATCTGAAAATGTGTGTATCGTCCATCAAAAATAAATATTCCTCACAACCTTAAGCATCCAATTATGTATACAGGAAAAGTAGGAAGCAAGAAAGCTGTAAGTATTAGCTGTCTACCTCTGCACTCAGGCTTCCTAATTCCAAATCCCTGGCTGTCGGTATGCCCACTTATTCATTGTCTGGAAGTATTATCCGATTAAAGTATGGAAGATGCGAGAATGCGGATACCTTACATGTACTCATGTCTTCCATATACCTATTAAATCACCCAAAATATTTTGTCTCTCAGACGCCATGAGCTATGACCCCCAACTTTAAGGGTGCCATTGCCAACCCTTCTCTTTCCTCTTTGGGTCTTCTCTCCCTTGTGGATATCTCAAGGTCTGTGTACAGGACTCCAGTGTAAAAAGAAAAGGGAGTAAGGAAATGGAGAAAGAGGTACACACTCCTGTAGGTTGGCTGTTGGAAAACCCCAACTGGATTGCTATAGAACAGCGTCTTTGACTAAGGTTCAAGGGGTCTGCAGTGCTCCTCCTAGGGGAGAGATAGTGCAAATAAGTAAAGGAACAAGATGCTAAACGTATACAGAAAGCATTATCACTGGAATGCAATATGGCCTTACCCAGTGCAGCATGAAACCAGAAGTAGGCTGAAGTAAGGTGTAACCTCATTGTAGCAACAGGAGGAGGGAGCTTAAGAGTAGGAGGACAACATAGGATACTATACGGTGACAATAACAATAAGGGGTCAGGAACTGTGGGCAATGCAAAGGATAAAAACAATAAGCAGAGTGTGAACTAAAACATAAGCAACATGGTAACAACCGCTGTTGCCAGATAGCTTCCTTATGCACTTGATAGGTCTTTGTATTATCTTTCCTGCTGCAGCGGAACTGATTTCCCTGACTCTGGAAGCATTGGCGTGTACTATGCAGGTCTGTATTTTATATCCATTAATCTGTAGTTCAACATCTCCAAATGAAATCTTCGAGGTTTTCCTCAAGATACCACGTTTGGTAGCCTGGCAGCAAATTATTGATTTTGCAGATCAGATGATGTGGATGGCAATGTCTTCTGAGGGATTGAAGTGGATTCTAAATCCCAACAATACCTGTTGGAGGTGTTTGTACTGAAGGTGGTTGACAATACTGAGATTGTATTGGATGTAGCTACTCAAAATGATTAAGGAGAAGGCAGTATGCTCTTTAGAGCACTGAAACATTTTGCTTCAGTAGGAAATAATGCAGTTTCTGTTGATTATTGTAAAATTTTCTTTCTGCACAATGTGTCAGCGTACTTGACTTTTCTGCATAGGTTGTTGCTCGCTAATAAAACGGCATGGAAAAAATAGCATGTGGAAAATCTCACCAAGTATTTCTGAAAATGCGGTTCTAGAAAATATTGATACTTGAATTTGATTTCGCCTTAGATAGTCAGATATACCAGCCTGGGGATTCCAGAGAGGCCGTGGCAGATCCCACATGATTGGCGGCTGGGTACACGCAGCCCCTCCCTTTCATTGCTGTCAAGACATCAGGCCACCAGGACACTGTCTCTATTTTGTGCTGTAGTATCAATGTTTCCGCATCGAGGAGCTGAGAGTCTGGTAGCAACAGTAGTGCTGTCTGAAGCTAGCAATGTTACAGTAGCAGTATGCATTGCTTTTCTGACCGCAGCCCGGACGCTGAAGGTCCTTAGTTGGATCTAAATGGGGGGGGGGAGGGGAGGTGCATGCTGCGCACACCTAGCTATCAGAAGCAGCCAGGAAGCAGGTATCAGTTGTAGAGTGGTCTGCTTTCTGCTTCCACCATTGGTAGCCTGTGCAGCCTAGGCAGTACATCTTCCACTGACCTCTGTTGATATTACGGATGCGTGCAAGCAGGGAAGATTATATTGAGAGCCAGGCTAGAACTGGCATCTGGGGGCTGTTGCTGGAGATTGGACTGAATCGCCAGGTTTCCCGCTGGGAGGGTAAGTGCTCTCTCCTTAAACTTGGTTACTAAGAGGCATTAGGGATTCCGCCCAGCTGGGGGGTCGCTCATTTGGTTCAGGTAATCGGTGGCTTTTTAAAGTCTCTTGACTCCATTGACTTTTTTGCGACATGCTTTAAAGTGTAGTCTGTTGACTATGCAAAAGTATTCCAAGGCATGAGGCATGACTTCAGCCTTGGCATAGAGGATAAAAAATATGGAGTTCAGGCATCAGTGAGGGCTAACTACACTTCCTTGTTACAAAAAGATACCATGATGACTGCAGGCACATGAAATTTTGATGATAATTTATAGTTCCAGATGCAACTGAACGTTCCGATCTTAAAGCAGCGGACTTTGCTCCCTTGCAGGTTGGCAAAAAGTATTTGGGTACTGGGGCCCGTATTCACAAGCAGATGGTCAGGGAGATATAGCCGCAACCCCTATGGAGTAAGAATTAAGCCTGGGTCAGGGTTCTAATACAGCTAAGAAGTATCTTTGCTCCAAAGAAATTCAGTTGGTACTTGGGTCGTTGTATTGGAGAATGCACAGGCAATTGCTTCTTCTCCTCCCTTTCCAACACCTGGTATTGCTTTAATGCCTAATCATTATATACTTCAATTATCCTCATTGGCTCTGCAAGAGGCTCTATCTAGGGCTTCTCAATTGAATGGATTGGCAACAGAGTCAAGGGGGCCTGAGCGGCCCAAATTTGCTAAGACACCACAGGATGTTGTAAGCCCTATTGTGTAATTAAAAGTTAAAAATATGCGCAATCTTAGTTTGGATTAGATTAGGGGTTTGACGGTCTCTCAAATATCAGAGTCAGATGCCCTATATGCCAGGCTTTTCAAAATCAAGTTGCTCAACTCCTAGATAAGCTAAAGTAGGCTGAATTCTGGGTTTCTGAGTTGGAGGACCGGCGTATTATGACGCAGAAGTAGATCAGCCAGATCCATAAACCACAGTATTTTATTGAAAATAAGATTGAGGTACTTGAAAATCATTCACGTCTTCCAGTTTGCATTGTTGGGGTCCTGGAGGACTGTGAGGGCCAACAAATTCTTTAGTGGGCTGATTCATTTATTAAGACCCATGTTCTACGAGAATTTCTAGCGATTTAACAATAACAACAGCTTCTCATATTCCAGCGCAGCAATCGCCCCTTTTCAAAATACCCACACACAATTCTTGTTAATTTTGGGAACTATTGAGTCAAAGAGCAAGTTCTGTTGAAGCCAATTCCCAGATGCAGTTTCCTATGCCTGATGTACCCCTTTGCAGCATCTTTTGTGATTTGTCTGCCTCTGCAGCTAGAAGACGGAAGGATTTTTTTTTTAATGCTTAATTTATTTAATGCACAGGAGGCACAAGTAGCAATTGTGCAACAATCTAAATTGAAGGTTCTGGTAAAGGGGCAATTTCATCTGTTTTGTAATGTCACAGAAGCGCATAAGCTTTTGCAGCAGACCTAATTGTGTTTTCAACAATATAGGGATCCAAGAAGCTGGCAGTGGATATATAGAGATGTAGTTTAATTTTCTGATCAGTGACGGAACTGGGGAGAAGGTGTGGGTACATAGGGTGCAGTTGTTATGATTTCGTTGTACTGTAGCCGGACAACGTACCCACTTTGCCCTCCAATAATGATTTTTTCTTTTTTCTTTTGAACAATTAGTAATCAGTTCTTGTAATGTAAATCTTCTTTTATTCGATTTTGAAATAATTCATATTTATAATATTAAAGCCTCACACTATGATTGAAACGATTTCCAATGCATCTACTAGGACAATTTCTTTCAAAAACATGACTGGTCTAATAATCTGATCACCTTTTGCAGGTACATTGACAATATATTTCCTATATGGAAAGTTCAAGAAACAGAGCTAATTTCTGCCATCGAGAAATTGAATACCATCGACGAACGCATTGGTTTCACCAAAACTATCAACCAAAGTCGGATTACATTTTTGGTTATTGAAGTTACATTTCAAGGCCAAACCCTTACTACAAATGTATTCACTAAACCCACAGACAAAAACAACTTACTGCACTACAACAGTTGTCACCAAAGGGCTTTGAAACAACACTTACCATATTCCCAGTTACTCATAATTAAAAGAATAATATCTCATGAAGAGTTTCACAAGAAAAATTGTAGTACACTAGTCAACAAATTCAAACAAAGAGGGTACCTCAATAGCATCATAACTACTACTTTGGAAAGTGCACATTTCAAGATGGCGGTCGTGTGTGTGGCTGAGTAAGAGGTCGGGCGAGTGAGGTCCCGTCTGAAGGTTGTTTGCACCGTATGTACCTGCAATTTGGCTCCTGCAGATGCGGGTAGCCCGCTGCCGAGTAAGATGATGTACTGAAGAGAGAAGTTTACCGAGGAGCAGTTGGCAGGCTGCAGGTGTGTTAAATGGCGATTTTCAAGCGTTTCTGGAGTGGCGTGGAACAGCGGTAGCCTGGTACCTTAAGTGAGACAGCATTAACTGGGTTAAGGGCTGAAGGTGCTGGTCGAAGCCCATCTGTGGCGAATGTTGTGAATGGTGTAAATGGAGAAAATGGTTCAAAGCGCTCCCAGCCACCTAGCAACAAAAGTGGTGAATGGTCATATTAGAGAAAATTTTCATGAGACCTCCTTTTTAGATAATGTGACGAAAGAGCGCACAGTAGCTGATATATTTAAAAAGAAGATCACATCGTCCATCAAACAAACAGCCCCTATAACCTTATCTGGAGCTAGTAAAGTAGATATGGGGGCAATACCTAAATCTACCCCTGGAGGAGTGGGGGAGGATGCGATGGCCGAACTGTGTCAGGCTGTGGGCAAAGTCACAGTTTCTCCTAAGACTGTTATTCAAAATATTGAAAGCCCTAATGATATAGGAATGGCAGTGGTGAATGATGGAGAATCAGCCGGTTCTGGAGGCCAATTTTATTCTCTGTCTGACGTTTCTATTACTTCAGAGGACGAGAATGAGAATGATAGGCAAAGCTTTTCGGGTGATTGGGCTGATGATGGGAGCCTTTCCCTAGAAGATGATATCCTAAGTTCAGATTCTGTAAAGAATCAAAATGGCCAACAGACAGTTCGTAGAATGGCTGAGTCAGCGAAAGTGTTGTTAAGCGCTGGACCTAGTATGGTTAATCCACTGCAATGGGATACTCTGCCCTGTATACAGAGTGACCAAGATACGATAAGTGAAGAAGATGAACTAGAAACGGAGATCACTCTTAGAACCATTGATAAAATCATCATGGCGCATTGAGAAGAGACCAAATCTGAAGGGTTGCGTACTCAAGGAGCCGTACGCAAATTACAAAACACTGTCCGGCGCATTGCCAAGTCATGCACAGAGGTAACTTCCAGAGTACATGAAGCAGAGGAGCGGGTCTCGGCAGTCGAGGATCAACTGTTTTGCAAACATCCTCAATTACAACCCTACAGAAAAGTGGGCAGGATGTGGATTGGAAAATTATTGACTTGGAGAATCGTGCGTGCAGAAATCACCTACGGGTT
The DNA here is from genome assembly GCF_964261635.1 of Lissotriton helveticus. NCBI lineage: Eukaryota > Metazoa > Chordata > Amphibia > Caudata > Salamandridae > Lissotriton > Lissotriton helveticus. Next base: position 992,040,929 of record NC_136065.1, on the reverse strand, counting down.
TTAGGGGTGCCAGAAGGTAGTGAGGGGAAGGATACGCGGCGGTATGTGGTGGAATTATTTTCAACAGCCTTTCCAGACTTAAAGGATTGGAAGTGGGACACTGAAATTATAAGGGCTCATAGATTCCCTTTTGTGCAGAAACCAAATTCAGGGGGTGGGGTGGAGAAACCCAGAGCAATTCTTATATGCTTTCATAACTATTTACTCCGTGAAATTCTCTACGACTTGGCCAGACCAGCAAGCCCAAGGAAAGGCAATGTTTCAATTGTTTTGATTTTTTTGTTCGCCCGGACTTTTGTCAAGTGACGGTACAACAAAGATGGCGCTTAAGGCAAATGATATCACCTATTCAAACCAAAGGGGACCGGCGTTTTTATTAAACCCTGCCAAACTGAAAGTGATTTATAAGGGGAAAACAATATTTTTTTTTTCAGAAATTAAGGCACAGGAGTTTGTGGAGAGCATGTAATGTAAATTTTGTCACTAATTAGGTTGAGTTTTCCTGTGTATAGTAGAAACTGTTATTAGTTCCCCGCCTTGGTGTATTCTGTCACGGTAACAGAAAGAGATGTATCTGAAGAGTGACATGGCGGGACTCACTCATTGCTCGATCACTCACCATCACGGAGGACTTGGTGCTTAAGCCTCTTTTGGGTGGGGTCACAGGGGGGTCGGGGTGGGTGGGGTGGGCCAGCAGAAGAGGGAGGGGGGGAGGGGTTGGTGTGTGGGGCAAGGAAAACAGTAAAAGAAATTTGTGTGCAAATCAAAATCGAGACAGTGCCAAATTGTGTTATCTTTTTATTGTAGTAATGGGTGCGGTTATTTTCAGATTTGAATATGGGTAGATTTATAATATGCTCATGGAACATTTGTGGGCTTAATGACAAAGGAAAAGGGGTATATTGGCTCATGTAATGAGAACTTTGGAAATTGATATTTTGTGTGTTCAAGAAACCCACATACCCTGGAAAAATAGAAATTGGTTTAAAGATTTGGGATTTGAATTAGCAGGTTGTACTCGGCAGGGAACTACCACAAGAGGAGTTGCTAGTCTAAAAAGGTATGGGGTAGGGTGAACTAAACAGGTTAAAGAGGATCCCTTGGGGCGATGGGTAATTATTGAATTACGATTAGAGGCTACACTTTTAACCTTATGCTCCATCTATGGCCCCAATTCCGATGATCCGGATATGTTGAATCAATTGAGTATTGAATTAGCACTGTGGCCGGTGCACAGACATAATATCGACTCCAAAATATCGTTTGGACAGAATATCGAGTTTTAAATATCGTTTGGAGAAAATATCGACAGGACAGAATATCGACAGCCAAAATATCGTTTTTAAGGTAAGTGAAGTAATATCGACTGTAAATAATATAGAAAGTGAAAATATCCAAGTATATAATCTAGATAGTAAAAAATATCGTTTTTTAAATAATATGTAATTATTTATATTGTTTTTATGTTATATGTGTGAAAAGTGTCATTTTATGTTATAATTATTTTTAATTAATGATTTTTTTTAATTATTGTGTAATTTTATTCTGTAGCGGGTTGTGGGTTTATAGGGGAATAGGGTGGGAAGTAATTTAATTATAATTAATTAAATATGTAAATGTATTAATTGGTAGTAATAATTAATTAATTGGTAATTAAATAATATATGTTAATTATTTAAAATTTAATTGGTAATTAATTTAATTTAATTTATTAATTGCTAATTATGTAAATTAAAATAATGTATTTCCTGTAGCGGGTTGTGGGTTTATAGGGGAATAGGGTGGGAAGTAATTTAATTATTATTTATTAAATATATAAATGTATTAATTGGTAGTAATATTTAATTAATTGGTAATTAAATAATATTTGTTAATTAATTAAAATGTAATTGGTAATTAATTTAATTTAATTGATTAATTGCTAATTATGTTAAATTAAAGGGGTATTTTTAGGGTTCAGGTCAGTTTTTAGTTTTTGGGTAAAGGGTTATTTTTAGGGTTCAGGGTCAGTTTTTAGTTTTTGGGTAAAGGGGTATTTTTAGGGTTCAGGGTCAGGTTTTTAGTTTTTGGGTAAAGGGGTATTTTTAGGGTTCAGGTTCAGTTTTTAGTTTTTGGGTAAAGGGGTATTTTTAGGGTTCAGGGTCAGTTTCTAGTTTTTGGGTAAAGGGGTATTTTTAGGGTTCAGGGTCAGTTTTTAGTTTTTGGGTAAAGGGGTATTTTTAGGGTTCAGGGTCAGTTTTGGGTTTTTGGGTAAAGGGGAATTTTTAGGGTTCCGAGTCAGTTTTTAGTTTTTGGGTAAAGGGGTATTTTTAGGGTTCAGGGTCAGTTTTTAGTTTTTGGGTAAAGGGGTATTTTTAGGGTTCAGGGTCAGTTTTGGGTTTTTGGGTAAAGGGTTTTTTTAGGGTTCAGGGTCAGTTTTGGGTTTTTGGGGTACAGGGGTACAGTGTAAAAATAAAGTAAAATTAAATTTACATTAATTTAATGTAATGAAATTAAATTAAATTAAATTATATTTAAATAATTTTAAATAATTTAAATTAAAAAAATTATTATATACTTACCAATACTTACGTTGTAATGGTAGTGCGTTGTAAAAGTTGCGTTGTAACGTCATATATCCACTGTTGCACTCTTTGCAGTGGGAATAGTAATTTTTACTCTTTTGTATTTGTACGTTAATAATATTGGCTATTATTTAATTAAATTTTGTTACTATATATATATATGTTTTAAGAAATATGATTAAAAAAATATTATTTTTTTACTTTCATTAGTTATTTAATTATTAAAAGTTATTTTAAGTATTGTTAATTATATTTTAGTAATTAATTTTTTATATTAATGTAATTAAACATTGTTTTTATTAAAGTCGATATTTTTTACAACTATATTTTTGTAAACGATATTTTGTACTCGATATTTTTGTACTTACCTGTTTGTACATACAAACTCGATATTTTGGTTGTAGATATTTTTTCCTCGATATTTTGGGTAGTCGATATTTTGGTAGTCGATATTATTTCAGTGATCCCTGTGGCCGTCACCGCTAGTTTTATGTGTGGATTTCAACCTACATTTGGACGGGAAAGATGATATATCAAGTAATTATATGGATGGGGGTAGGAAGAAAAATGTGTTTAAGGCGACTAAAGGGATCATTGATGAGTTTGGGTTGGTAGATGTAGGATTTCTAATGGGAGGAGGTGCTCCTGGGAGAACTTTCTATTCCGCTCCGCACCAGAAACATTTCCACCTAGATTATTTTTTTGTTACGACTGGATTTATCAATACTGCCAAAAATCTCAGATTTGAAATCGTGCCTAAAATAATTTCCGACCACAACCCCATTATTCTCGATTTAGACATTGATCTTAGACAATCCTTGAATTCCCGAGTTTTTTAAATTTAATCAAGGCTCAGTGTCAATTGAGATCCTATGGGATGCTTTTAAATCAGGAGTTCGGGGAGAAAAGTTAAGCTATTCAATAAACAAACAGAGCGAAATTAGGAAGGTAGACGATATGGAAATGGCCAAATTGCAAGATATTGAAATTCTGCTGATGACGGCTTGCAATAGAGGGACTAGTACTGAGCTAATTTGAAAAAACCTAGCCGTACAGAATGCCAGGATCTATCAGACTTTTTCCACGAAATTGTCTCAACAAATTGCCACTTTTAGATCAGAGATGTATGAGGTGGGGGAAAACTCTGGCAGGCGTTTAGCGAAAAGACTTCGACAGAAGGTGGTATCCGAAAATATCGATAAAATCATGGATAACTTAGGGCAGCTACAGGACAATCCATTGGATATATTGGGGGTTTTCGCGAATTTTATTCCGATCTATATATGGAAGAGAATACCAGAGATATTGAAGCAAGGGTATCAGATTTTATGGATTCCTTACCTAATATTACACTATCATTAGAAGAGTCTGAACAATTAGATACCCCTATTACCTGGGAAGAAATAGAATTATCCTTAATGTCATTAGCTTCTGGCAAGGCTGTGGGCCCTGATGCTATACCTCTCGAGTTTTTCCGGACTTTCAGAAACATTCTTAGAAAAGAAATGACTATACTTTTTATGGAGGTCCAAAGAGGTAAGGCTCCATCTTCTTGGCAAAATTCAGTAATTACTGTCTTCCTTAAAAAAGACAAATCCCCATTACTTCCGTCGTCATTCCGTCCAATCTCATTGATCAATGCGGATAGCAAAGTTTACTCCAAGATCCTAGCCTCACGCATTTCTAGGATTATTACACCACTTGTTTCAAAATTTCAACATGGGTTTATCCTCGCACGTGACACGGCTGATCATATCCGTCGTGTGATTACATTCTTGGACTGGGCCCAGGCAACAGGCTCTTCCATCGGTCTCACCCTGTTGGATGCTGAGAAAGCATTCGACAGGGCTGCCTGGGCATATATGTGGGATATCTTAACTAAAAAGGGATTTGGTACTGGTATCTTAACAGCTTTAAAAACAATGTATTGCTCCCCGTCTGCCTCTATTCTCCTGGATGGTCAAATTTCTACTCCATTTTTAATTACTCGTGGTACGCGGCAAGAGTACCCGTGCTCACCCTTACTTTTCTCTATATATATGGGTCCTTTTGTAAACCATTTAAATTCTGCTGAGAATATCAAACCAATTAATTTAGCCCACATAGACTATCGAGCCCTAGCTTATGCAGATGATATTGTCGTAGTCACAACAGATGTTAAAACTGCTCTTCCAGCTATCAATGATTTAGCAGCACAGTTCGGATCCTTTTCTGGATATAAGTTGAACTTATCCAAAACGCAGATTTTGTATGTTGGATGTACGCCCCCCATTACTATATTAATAGTGCCAGAAGTTACATATTTGGGAATCAAGATTTCCCTCCCAGTTTCTAATATTCCAGAGCTAAATATAAATCCTGCTGTGGCAAAAGTCAATGCGATACTAGAAAGATTAGATCATCTTCATTTGTCTTTATATGGCAGAGCTAACGTATTGAAATTGCTGATCTTAGCTACATTTTTATATATGTTTCGTACAATACCAGTCGAATTTCCTTTTGCTTATTTAAAAAAATTAGAGAGGGTCACCTCCAGATTTTTGTGGGGCTACAAACGGCAACGCAGAGCCTATGAAAAGATGATTCTTCCTAATGAGTATGGTGGGTGGAACATTCTGTATTTCCTATTCTATTATATTGCTGCGTCCTTACAACCCATCAGCCCACTTATAATTGGCGACAAAGCCCGAATTCCTTTGTGTAATACCCCCTCTATCTATGAGTTAGGTCTGGGAGAAGAGATGAAAGGATGTCTTGTAAGGGTAATCGAACCAAGTTACTTCAAAAAGACTAAATTTAAGATTTTAAAAGCTGCTTTTGCAGTTTGGAAAGTAGTTAGGCGACACTTGGGCATACCAAAATTAAATATATATACGCCTTTTGCTTCACCTGATTTATTACCTTATATTTTTCAGGATCAAGTTGCTATTAGCTGGGGGGCCTAAGGAATCCGTTGTTTAGGGGATTTGTTTAAGGAGGGTCACTTAGTCTCATTTAATGATTTAAAAGTTAATTTTGTTTTACTAAAAAATGACTTTTTTTAAATACTTGCAAATTCGTAGTTTTTTACTGAGTGTTCGACCAGTAATAGAACATCAAATGAACAAAGTCCCCCTTATTGAATTCATGGCAAAAAATACACCTATTGGCCTATTCTACTCTTGTTTGATTCATGAACTCCTGGATGATTTGGGAAATTGTCAAATAAAGTGGGTAAACATGCTCGGGATACCTGAAATCAATATTCTTGAATCTATCATGTTAACCAACTGAGTGTTTATAACAGGGATGATGAAGTCACAATATTTTATGTCCATACATGATTTTTATTACACCCCTAGGAAGGTATCCAAATGGAGTATGACAATAGGGTCGAAATGTAATAGGTGTGGCCAATTTGCCACTGATGCGGTTCATATGTTTTTTCAATGCCCTAAACTTTCTGAGTTCTTTTTGCATATTGAACATTTTTTGGCTGTAATTTCAGGATGTACAATTCAAGTCAAGTCAAGTCATTATACTTTTATTCGACACATGTATCATAAAAAGTACAAACATATAATACACACAATTATAAAAAACAGTTCATTATTTACAAAAATACATATAAGAATTATGTGGAAGAATTGACTTGATGAACATTTTTTAAAATCTTAGTCCTGATGATCCATGCACAAGATAAAAACTTTGCAACTCCACAGATAATAACCATGGAAGTGGTGTTGGAAATAAGAATACGTAAGGCTGATTTGTAATCTCTAACACCAAGATTCTTTAGAGCTGGTTTTAACCATTTCTTCCTAGGTAGAATGTATGCCTTACAGGCAAAGAAAAAATGGCCCAATGATTCTTCGGGATTTGCACACCCTGGACATTTTATATCCTCTTCCCTCTTATTGTTCCATCTAGATGTGAAAGTTTTGAGGGGCAATGTTCCATGTCTAAATTTAAGATATAAGGTCCTTTCCCGAGGAATTTGAATAAAATCCAGGAACAACTCCAGTTTTAAGGTGCATTTATGGGTCAAAAATGTCTCGGTCAAATGGCCCCAGTTTGGGTTTTGTAATGCCCTGGCCTCTATCCAATCCCAATATAATTTTTTCACCACTTGTTTTGGTGGGGGTGATTGGGATTCCCAAGCATCTCTTAAACCCACATTTGCTGCAAGGTGTTTTAGGGCATTTAGCCACTTGATTTTGCCTGAAGTATTTAATTTTAGCATTTCATCTAAAACCGAGGCATAGTTAGCTAACTCTGGGGTCCTCCTCAAACGGACCCAGTATAAAAGAGGACGAAGCTGGAGGATATCCCGAATAGATTTTCTACCTAGGTCTAAAAATAGCGGTTTAAGTGGTGTGGAGGAAGGAAGTGATACCAGGTCCCTCATAAACTTATTCTCTGATCGAACGTGATCTTTGGTATTCTCATTGCCCCACAGTTCCGAGCCATATACAGCTGAGGCAATAGCTTTACCCTCATAAACAGATAGGGCAGGGGAAACTGGCCTACTCACAGAGAGACGTTGGTTTTTTAAAATAGTGCCGGAAACCCTCTTAAGATTTAAAAGCATTTTATATATATGGGGTTCCCATTTCAGGTGATTATTAATCCTAACACCAAGGTAATCAAACTCTTCGACCACCTCCAAGGGAGATCCATTCAAGGTCAAATGGATATTCCTATATTTCCTCTTGGCGGTCATAACCATTAGTTTAGTTTTAGTTGTGTTTATTGTGAGACCCCGTTCCTGACAAAAAACACTAAACTGATCAAGAAGGGTTTGGAGGCCTGTGGGGGTTTTAGATAAAAGCAGGGTGTCATCGGCAAAGAGGAGCGATGGCATTTTCTCCCCAGCCACAACTGGGGCGTCGGCTGGTATCTCTTGCAGATGTATCACCACCCCATTTATAAAGAGGGAGAATAAAGTGGGGGCCATCACGCACCCCTGCCGTACCCCTCTATTAACGGGTATACTCTTGGTGAGTTGCCCCTGTGTCCCCCAGCGTATCTTCGCATAAGTACCCTCATGGAGTTTGATGATAAGATTTAGCAAATAGGGTGGGAAACCCATATCCAATAGGACATTCCAGAGTTTAACACGGGGTATTACATCAAAAGCAGTTTTAAGATCAATAAAAGCCAGATAAAGGCTCCCTCTGGTAATTGACACGGTTTTCCAAAAAACTGCACAGAATCTAAAAACTTGGTCAATGGCCCCTACATTGCTTCTGAATCCTGCCTGAAAATGGGACAAAATGTTTTCTTCCATAAGCCAACCCTCAATCCTATTTACAATTACCCTACCAACTACTTTTTGGACGACATCAATTAAACTAATTGGTCTGTAATTGGCAGGGTCCTCTCTCTCACCCTTTTTAAAAACAGTGACAACTTCTGCACCCTTCCATGAATCCGGTACTTGCTGGCCCAACTGGATGAGGTTCAAAAGATTTACAATAAAATCAGCCCAAACCAGTGGGTTAGACAACAGTAAATCACCCGGAATTCCGTCCGGGCCAGGTGCCTTGCCCGATTTTATTTTAAGAATGGCCTCCTGTACCTCACGGGACGTGAAGAATACCTCTGTAATGCCATCTTTCCGATGGACCAAAAGATCGGTGCCAATTATAGTAGATGCTAGATCCACTTCCAAGGAGTCTACGCCATATAATTTCGAGAAGTGGGAATACCACTGGGTCTCAGTAATATGGTTGGAAATAGGCTCAGCGCCTCGTCTGTCAATGACGTTAATCAGTTTCCAAAATGCAGTCGCATTTTTCCCATGCGCCGCTTCCTTTAAAGCCTGCCAGTGATCCTCTTCCCAATCCTTTTTGGCTTTCGCAATACTAATGCGATACTCATTTCTAGCTAGTCTAGCAGCTAAGGCATCCTTATTTTTGATAGCTAATGAAATTGCTTTCCTTTTCCCTCTACAGGAGGCAGTATACCAAGGGTTCCCCTTTTTTTGTATACATTTAGTCAGATCACCACCCTTGTTTTTTTTAGAAAAAAACATACTGATCTCCCATATCAGGTCTTTATACTTGGTTGCCAGCTCCAGCCCCTGAAGCTAAAGTGCAGTTTGGTTCGCTGGTGCCAGGGCAGATGAAGCAGCTGAAACTAGAGCCCTAATAATCTCAAGTGTCCCTTCATTACACTGAACCACATTCCACTTAATCCTGCGATTACAGTTAGAGGGGACTAGTTCTTTAGTGATCAGCTCATTTTGAACCTCTTTACCAGTATTGTTTCCCCAAAACATACCCATGCAGAGGGGATTATGATCACTATCAGCCCTCTGGCTGACCTCCATATCAATTAGATTGGCCCATGACCGTACATCCAAAAGGATGTAGTCAATCCGTGATGGGCAGCCTATTCGATTAAAGGTCATAGCGCCCATACGATCAGATGTGGTACGGCCGTTTAGGGCCCATAGGTCGTAAGCGGACACCAGGGCATTCAGCTGAATGGCTCGAGCCGACCACTTCTTAATTGGGGCCAAAGATAGGGATGGAATTAACTGGTTTCCTTGTTTCATAAAAGAGCCCAAAAATTCATCCTCATCGAGAGGCTCAAATGTACAATTAAGGTCACCTCCCACTAATACTGATGATTTGGAAGGGAGAGCTGAGAGTCTACTATCCAGCAACTCCAGTATTGGAGATGATTGGCCCCCTGGGAGCCCCCTAGCATAGATACAAAAAAGTTCAAAAACATTCCTGGCGGACTGCCTTTTAACAGTTAGATGGAGAATATCATTACAGGGGACATAATTAACTGTAACCTCACAATTCAAGTCTAGCCTAATCCAAATAAGTAGACCACCTGAAGGGCGCCCTCTCCCAAGCTGTATTGCAGGGACAAAAAATGTAGAATAACCCTGCTTATATTCTGGCTCTACACACCAGGTTTCCTGGAACATGCAGATATGGAAATCTTCTAAGAAAGTGTTCCATTCCGCATCGGGCAAGTTTTTCTTTAGGCCCGCTATGTTCCAGGACAAGATTTTGACAATGGAAGGGGACAGCCTAGGTGTATCCAGGACGGCATGAGAAGCAACATCCACTGTCAAGGGGTCTGGAATAGCGCTGTCCTGAATGGGTACTTCCTCCCTAGCAGTAACAATAAAACCTCCATCTACAGGAGTAGGTACCCCACTGCCCATGGCAACTTCAGTACTGTGGGGTGATGGTCAGTCCACTTCTTCCAGCCCACTAAATCGATTATAACAGGGGAATAGAGGGTAGTTGAGCTGTGGGCCCCAAACTTCTCCATAGGACTGTGTAGCTCCCTTCCACTGATTCCCCCTCCTCCTATGGACTAGATTCCATCCTTCCTCTACAGGCATTCCCCACTGTTGCTGATTCTGGTATGTACCACCTCTACCTAAACCTTTCCTAACCGGCCTCATCCAACTCCATCTAACGTCCTCCTGCCCCTCTTGCACATAGAAAAAAGACAGGGGTTTAGCTGATACCACTGACTTGCTGTCACAGGGAGGAGAGGAACAAATAAATTCTACAAGTCGCGGGTCCTCAAACGTGATGACGACACAATCACCCTTTATACTTTTCTTTTTCCCACCTACCCAAGGTGCCCGTTCTACCATAAGTATATTCTTATTTAGGCTAGGTGGTGGAGGGTAATTTTTGTCAAGCCAGTGGCATATTTTATTTTTAATCGCCCAGAAGGGCTCAGAGGTGGACATTGGCAGCTCAGGAATCCCTGTCAGAACGACCACATACGGGCATGCATCAGGTGGTAAATTGATGTTACGTCGCGATGTGGTTTTTCTGGGCTGTGGCGGGGCAGTACTGGGGGCTGGGTTGTTAGGGGTCTTTCTGCTCACTGCACTAGGGGCCATTCCATTCGCTGCACTCGAGCATGTAGAAATGGAGGGTTTAATAGTATTCACTGTGCTTGATACCGGTAGAGGGGAAATAGAGGGGGTGGTTGTAGGAACCGGAATACTCCTCGTAGGTGGATTTAAGTTGGTACTCCTAATATTAACAATCGGTGGAGCAGCCACCGAAATAGGGGGACCAGGGGTAGTCAATCTAGGGTCTTGAAGCGCTAGAATGGTAGCTAGTTGTTGTTCGATGTTGGAAAGCCTATTCTCCAGTGGCGAAAGCAGGGATTTTAACAAAGTAGACATAGACTCCATTAAGGAGTCAAGCCCATCCCCTGAGCTGGATAGTGTATCATTAGATCCACTAATGTCCAAAATACTGGCCAGGCTGCTATCATGAGTTATATCGCCCGGGACCCCTAAAGATAATAAATGGGGAGTGGAATCTAAAGGATCAGACTCTCTATGATCAGTGGGGGCCTGAAGAGTCCCATCATTTACTATCGCCATACCTGTAGTCTCCCCCCTAGGATTAGAATCCATAGATCCTTCTGAGAATATAGCGGGATTGTCTGTTAGAGGATTTGTTGAGTTCAAAATATTTAAAGTTGCCATAGTAATGTCTGGCCCACCCGTCTTCGAAGAAGCTGTATCGTCGTGATTAATTATTACGACTGGTTGGGGGATGTTAGAAGGTGGTATGCTAGTAACGGGGGCATTGCTGGAAATTAGTGATTGGCAACTAGCAGGAGTAGGGTCAATAATGGGCAACCCAGCAGGAGCAGCAACAAGGGTGGTCAAACTTTGCGGTGGGGAGTGTATCATGGCAATATTGCCCAATGAAGACCTTTTTGCGTGAGCAAGGTCCAATGAAACCCTCCTTTCCATTAAAGAGATACCCTGGTCTATCAGAGAGTTTGTTCGAGAAATAAAATTATCTAGTGTACCAATAACTTTTTTGGTTTTGTCGTTTCCCGCTCTCTGACTCCTAGTTTTGCGAGTGGACATCTCTAACAGCGTAAAAAAGCAAAGAAAAAGCAAAGAACAATAAGAATATCACAACAAGTGACCCACAGGTTACAATGAGCACAGAGGAAACAGATTGGCTATACAAAGAAAAATAACCCCAGAAGCGTCAATCCAAAAGGTGAGGGTAAGAGGTAAAATTAGGGTGCGCCCAGACCAGACACTACAGACCACGGAGGGCCACAGAGGGCCCGCCCTTTGCCCGGGCTTAGCCCCGGGCGCTCCCGCGTGCTCCCGCGCAGCGAGGGACTCACCAATATATAGTCATAAATCAATAGGGCGTGGTGGGGCGGGGCGGTCAGGGAGAGCGTGGCCAGGTGACTCGGCCAGAGACACCGGGACTCCTGGGAAAGCGAGTCCCGGGTCGCGCTCGCAGCCCTGCCGCCTCACAGCCTCACAGGATCCCACAGGAGCAGATGGGTGCAGGGAACACCAAAGAGTCAGGCAGGTCAGTTCACAAACGAAGCGGGACCCGCGGAGCGGGTACCGCAAGGTGTGGGTCGGTGAGCCTGGGGCAAGTAGCAGCGCCGGATTCAAATCCCAGTTTCAGCAAAGGAGTGTCCCACAGCGAGGAGTTCCTTCCCTCCTTTTCACTTGGAGCAGCTGGGGCGGGGCGGTCAGGGAGAGCGTGGCCAGGTGACTCGGCCAGAGACACCGGGACTCCTGGGAAAGCGAGTCCCGGGTCGCGCTCGCAGCCCTGCCGCCTCACAGCCTCACAGGATCCCACAGGAGCAGATGGGTGCAGGGAACACCAAAGAGTCAGGCAGGTCAGTTCACAAACGAAGCGGGACCCGCGGAGCGGGTACCGCAAGGTGTGGGTCGGTGAGCCTGGGGCAAGTAGCAGCGCCGGATTCAAATCCCAGTTTCAGCAAAGGAGTGTCCCTGACGAGACGGTATTGATTGGCTGTAGCTCGGGAACGGCTGATCAACTAACATCAACTAACATCAAAAGCTACCACATGTTTTCTCTTTATTTGTATGGCCGTGGTACGAGCATCTATCACAAGAGACTGGATTAATCCCGATCCCCCTTCTTTTTTCAGTTGGCGCGAAAGACTATTAGCAATATACAATCTTGAAATGGCTATTTACAAAACTAAAGGGACAAAGAGGAGGGTTATGGGAGTAAAGATATGGGCACCCATAACGGATTGGATTTAGGATAGTGTAATGCCCTCAAGATGTTTTTTTTTTTTACTATGGACTGAATGTAATTAATTATTTTGCACGACTGTGAAATATTTGATTTGTACTTGCTGTTTCTTCCTTGCATGAAATAAAAAAAACCTTATAAAAATAAAAAAAATAAAAAAAGGAAAGTGCACATCTCAGAGACAGGAGCATTTACTCCCAAGTCAGAAATTATGCAATCGCACCAACAAAAAAAAAATCACATCTGTTTTTGTTTTCCAAATTTTCCACAAGGAGTTATCTCATCAAGAAAGCAGTGTTAAAACACTGGCAAATGCTGCAAACCAAAGATAATTTTAAAGATATCTTCAATGACTTACTGCTTTTTGCATATCAGAGAACCAAAAATCTTAAACCACAATGTTATTCATAATGGAACCACCCCGTATCATAATTGTGGACATTGTAATAACATAATAAAAGACAACACCATTTTGCACCCAGGCCAAGGTACCCCCATTAAGTTACACACCAGAGCTATTAGTGATTTAAAAAATGATGTATATATGTTGAAATGCCCATGTGGGTTAGTATATGTGGGGAAATCTGAACGAAAAGTGAAAACAAGACTGAATGAGCAAAAAGTAACATTCAAAATCATAATGAAAAATCCACAGTGGCTGTTCACTTCAACATACATAAACACAACATAGGTCAACTGAGATTTTTGGTGCCTGAAATCGTACTTAATCAAGAGGGCAGAGACAACAAAAAACACCTTCTACGAAGGGAGACATTCTGGACCAAAAAATTGGACTTGTGTAGCCCAAAAGGTTTGAACGAATGGATAGATTCAAGTTGTTACCTTTAATCATCATTTGGCTCCCCCTGTATTGGTAAACAATGTAGGAAGACTGCTTTTCTTTCTCTTTGATTTTTCCAATTTACTTGTTTTAGACTTACTTCTATTGCACTTTATTACCCTTTAGGTTGAACATTTTGTGACACATCCATGTATAAAATGGTGCTGACGTTTATGACTCCGTTTTCTAAATGTAGCTCTTTTTTTAAGTCCTCTTTCTATTTTTATTGCCACCTGTCAATTATTAACATTTGTTTTTTGTGCCGAAAAACTGTAGGGTATTGTGTTATTTGCCATTATTGTTATAACTATCTTGGTTCTTTCAAAATGAGTGGGCGCAAGACGGGCGTTGGTTCTGGGGTAGTGGAGACCCTAGATGCCTCTTTATTAAGAGTGGAATCGGCGCTCATTCATGAGAGTGAACGATCAGAACACAGGTTATCTCTAGAAATACAGTTTCCCCAGAATTGCAATTTACTAGTAGAGCCCCCTTTCCCAAATTCTATCAAAGGTATTACTTCCCAAATCAACCAGACACAGCCCGTAGATCTAAACCCAGAAATAACTACTTCCTCTGAGCCAGTAAGTGGGCCAGGCAAGTCTAATGTCATGACTAGGGGCCAGCAAGTCACCCAAGCCAATAGTTGCGAGCCACCCTAAAAAAAAGAATGGGTTGAGGCCCAGAGAAACAAAAGCAGCAATCTCCTAGGGTTACAAGGCGTAAAATCACTATTCGTTCGATAACTTTATTTCGGCCACCACGGACCATAAAAGTTCATAGAAATACATATAATACGAAATTTAAGATAATAAATAAGAATTACATTTAAAATACGTTACATTTACAGATTTACATGTAAACATACAATACTATGCACAGAATAAAATGAGATTAAACTTAGAATTCATTATCGAACATCACATTGAATTTAAAACAGGCATTTGTACTAGACACTGGGTACGGTAATCAATTTCCTGCGTTTGTGCCACATTGCATTCAAAAAGCGGGAGACAGAAAAAATAATAGGGGGGTGTGTATCATATTTTAACACCCTAAATGCATGTGCACACTGGCAGAAACCTAAGTTTCTACAAATTGCAAGTAGCCAGTGCTTACGTGAGCCCTGGTACGCTGGGCAAAAGAAGAAAACATGAAACAAATCACTATTAACAGTAATGATGGTAACCAAAAGACCAATGTGATGTTACCAACCTGTAGTATAAATGGAACTTTTCCATGGACAAACGAGGAAGAGTTTTATAAAGGGTTGGAAACAAGGGTATCAGCTTTATTGGAACCATTACTACAGAAATTGACTTTAATTGAAGATAGATTAACCATGCTAGAGCAGTCCATCATTAGCACTCCCATAGCAAATGCGGCTGGGTGCTCATATAGGGGGACTGATGATACACTGCTTATGAGGGGAAGAGGAAAAGAGGCTAGTAGCCCTGCAATTAAAGTACATTGCCCTTCAATATCTGTAGGCAGAATTACTGAGTCAAATCGAAATAGTCGTTTAGATGAAAGTGGTACACCTCCTGCACCAGCTCATTTGGGGCCTCAGAATAGTCCTTAATCTGTTCCTGACCCTGACTCCGGTTCCCCCAGAAGGGCTTACTGTAGTCAAGCAGAATAGTAACTCATCAGGGGAAGGCTCTCGAGCCTCACATACACAGAGTTATCAGTCATCAAACCATGGACTTATTCCTAATTTAAATTTGAATTAGCATTTTCTGCCACAAGCAACTCCTTATAAAGTCGTCCTGGCAAAAGTTCCCTTATTACCGTCTAATGCCTATGAACATTGGCCAACACTACACAATAAGTCATTACATTTATTGAATACTAGGACTGGCATAAAAACCACACTTTTTTCGGAGTTCAAAATGGCACGTAGATTAGCTTGGGTTGGTAAATCAACCAAGTTTCTACCCGGCGATTGTGTGGTCCTAACTTTTAAATCCCCAAATTTGGTACAGCATATTTTGGATAGGGCTGGAAATCGACACATTTTGACTAATGGTATAAATATTCTCCCTTTGGGGTTCTTCTATCAACCCAATCTCTGGTGTGACTGGGGGGGAGACACTCACGTATTGTAGACAGCCTAGATGCACGGTTCCTCTTGGTAATCCTTATGAAATCTTAGATTTATTTGAAGACATAGACTGACTGACCAGCCCAAGACCTCCTCCCACAATCAACAAACAGGAATATAAGGGATATCGATGTCATAAACTACAAAATGTTGAAACTAACCCTGCTCATTCTCAGACAGCTTTAGTAATTAACGAGCTATGTCAGGCCACCACTGAGGAGACAGAAAAGAGTATGGGTATTTATAACGTGGCTTGGGGCTTGCGTTCTGAGGATATAGCAAGTACAACTAGAGAACTGGCACATACTACTGTTGGTGGCCTTGTATCAAGCCCAATAGCTCTAGTAGGCTCTCCAGGCAAGGGGGTAGAAACCCTTTGTAATTTTGCCTCATGGTATATTGCGGGTTTGCACTCCAAGTTGACCAACCCTATCTGTTGTGAATTTTTATTAAAAAATGATGTATTATGTATCCAAGAGACGTGAGCTAGAGATATAATTCACATTAATGGGTTCAAAACCGTCCACACCTCGGCAATTGAGGGATTAAGTGGTAGGGCAAAGGGAGGGCTTTGCACTTATATATCAAATAGGTTGGAACCAAAAAAGATAGAGTTGTATGCGGGGGAAATTTATTACCAATTGATTAAAATTGATATAGATGTTAAATTATTTATTGCATTATCTAACTTTTACAACATTCCATCTATGAAAATAGGTCCTGTAGTAAAAAAGTGGGCAATGATATAAATTATTTATGTTGTAGGACCACTAAAGATACAATGGTAATTGTGGGAGGGGATTTTAATTGTGCCTTGTGTCCTAATGATGATGGAAAACTGTGTGGTCTTATGAATGAAGAAGGGACTAGTAATACCCATTTTTGTCATTCTACACTAGGTGAAATGTTTAATGACCTGGTGCTTGGCACTGACCTGGGTTTTGCAAATGAGTTATGCCCCACTCCCATCCCCATGTGTTATACCTTTAATGGAAGGGGGCTAAGTTCCACTATAGATTATATATTATTGTCGAATAAGTATGCATCGCGACTCCGTACTTTTCATGTTGGTGATAATTCATTGAGCGATTTTCCATTCTGTCTGTATCCTTGCTGTTAATTAACTCTGATAGATGTCTCAAAGATGACCAGATGTAATCAAATATCATAATCGATAAGACAAATGGTTATTCATTGTGCTGGTCACTGTTGGACCCCCCATCGATTACTAAGTGTTAGACCTGGCATCATTGGCGTGGGTCACCCTACCTCTTTTCTCTTCCTCTCTGTTATGTTGGCTGGATTTATATGCTCTGGGCGCTGTGCCACTGCTAATCAGTGCCACAGTGCGGATGCTCCCCGTGTACATATGACTATATGAATTAGGATAACCATAATGCCTAGATCTGTGTAGCATGTTCTAAGAGTCAGTTACCCTCCCCTTCACTGTCGCTACTGTGATACGATCCGCTCTCATAGGCCACAATGGGCCAATGGAGGATTACCTTCTATCATCCCATCTAACCCCAGGAACCTTATAGGAACTTCGAGTTTGATATGTTTATTTTCAGGACATTGAGAGACACCTTTTAGTAAGGACAGTATATGTATCCCATGTTGGGAAATGCCTCTTTTGAAAACGCAGTCGTTTTTTGCCTAAGTGTTACTGTAGGCTTGGCGAGCATGTTTATTGGCCGTCTGGTTTTGGAGCAGCAGGGCCAGCTGGGTCAGACCTGGCTGGAGAGAGAGATCGGTATTCAGGGAATGGGGAGGGGTGACTCTTTGATCCGTGCAGAGCCGTGCCTGGCAAGGTGAATGTTGGCTCCACCTCCCACTGGGTGTCTGATAGCAGACCCCCTCATTCTGAAAGGGCAGGATGTCACCTCATAAACCAAGTGCTCCCCGACCCCACCGAACTGGTTCTGACTGGCCCGAGTTATTTGTGACTTTAAAGAACAAAGACTTTTTAGGTATAAAACGCTGCGCTAGAACCAGGTGTGTTCCTTTTGGATGTCAAGACGAAACTCTGTCCATGTGAAAAGAGGAAAGCTCTTTGAAACTTTCACCAAGCTTGCAGAAGACACTACCCGAGGGCCTGAATCAAGAGCGCCTCCTGCAGAAGTCTCAGGGACATTAGACTTCGCCCGTCAGCTGTCGGAATTCCTGTGCGAGGAATTCTGCTTGCAGGTGAGGCCTCCGTAGAGTAATCCGAAGCCTCTAGTTCTACTGTGAAGACTGCGGACTGAAATTTTGAAACTTTTGCTGAATCTGTGTGGGCCGCTGCAGCTGAGAGAGAGAGCTGCCGCCGCTGAGAGCCCACCTGAATTTGAACCTTCTAAACTTTCGCTGAACCTGGGTGGGCCGCTGCAGCTAAGAGAGAGCTGTCGCCTCTGAGAGCCCGCCTGAGTCTGAACCCTTGGAACTGTCGCTGAATCCGTGTAGGTCGCTGCAGCTGAGAGAGAGCTGCCGCCGCTGAGAGTCCACCTGAATTTAAAACTTTGAAACCCTCTCTGAATCCGTGTGGGCCGCTGCAGCTAAGATAGAGCTGCCACCGCTGAGCTCCCACACCTTTGCCAACTTTGCATCACCCTTCGTCTTGTGGGCTGCTGCAACTAAGAGAGAGCTGGTGCCGCTGAGTGCCCGCACCTTTGCTCACTTTGCCTCATTGTGATTTGTCCTGTGGGCCGTCGCAGCTAAAGGAGAGCTGCTGCCACTGAGTGCCCGCACCTTTGCTATCCTTGCCCCATTGAGATTTGTCCAGCGGGCCGTCGCAGCTAAGGGAGAGCTGCTGCTGCTGAGTGCCCGCACCTTTGTCCTCTTTGCGTCATTGTGGATTGTCCCGTGGGCCACCGCAGCTAAGAGAGAGCTGTTGCTGCGGAGTGCCCGCATCTTGTTCCCCACTGTCGAGGATTGTCGCTATTGTCTTGTGGGCCACCGCAGCTAAGAGAGAGCTGCTGCTGTTGTAAGCCCACCACGGAGCGGCAAGACAAGAATCATCGACCCCACCAGCCGGGCCGCCACAGCCACGTGCAGCTGCTGCTGAGAGACCACCTGTACCCGAGTGCCTGAATCATTGTGGGTGCATGCTGTGGACCTCTGCAGCCAAGACTTGTGGTCGCTGGGAGTCCGCCTGTCATCGTCTCCGCTTCTCTGAGAAGCTGCGTGTCCTGTTTCAACGGCAGGTATCTGGTGCGCAACGGGTCGCATAGGCCCCGGCCTTAAACTCAGTCATTTCCACGTTCTAGTGAATACATTACCTTTTTTGAGAGTTTTGAGTTAAACTGTTGGATAAAGATACTATTTTTCTATATCTACCTGAGTTGTGTCCTTTTGTGGTGTCGTTACTGACTTGTTGTACATGGTCATAAATGCTTCACACACTGCCTCTGAGATAGGCCTAACTGTTCGTGCTACGTTACCACAGGGTTGAGCAGCGGTTGTCAAAGGGGGTAGCCCACTTGCCCTGACTTAGGAAGAAGGGTCCCTATTTGGACATTGGCCCAGCCATTGCCAACTAGAGACCCCCATTTCTACACTAAGCAAGTAATATCTAAATCCAAACAGGCTTTTTAGATCGGCCTAAGTGATGCAGCTACCCCAAAGAGCATTTTGACTTCTTTTCAAATAATATCAGGGGCCGTAAGGGAGGCATTGTTTGTTCAGAAGTCAAAAAAGGGAGACCACTAGTTTTGAGAAATGAAGCATGGGGTTCTTTGCATATGGCCTCCTTAAGGGGAAATAGTTCGGCTTTTTGGAAAGCTGTTAAAGCACCTTTTTTGACCCCTGGAGATGGTCCCACAATAGAAATTGCGATAAATGAGGAGCAATGGAGTAAACATTTCTCAATGGTATTTAACGGTGTGGGTGGAATTGATAAAGACAAAGAGGTTATTACCTCAGATTCCTTGACACAATACCCTGGTCTTCAATTTACTTTGGACAAAGTAAATCGGGGCGGGATGGTCCCCGGTCCGGACCGTGTTCCAGTAGACCTGCTTTAGTCAAATATGACTTTATGGGGGCCAATCATCACCGAGGGTATACATGCCAGTTGTTTTACACCTTTATTGCCGACCTGGGTTGAAACTGTCATTGTACCAATATATAAAAAGGAAAATCGTGAGGACCTGGGATGTTACAGGCCCATCTCCTTATTGGACTCCATGACTAAGGTAATGGGCCGAATAATTCTCGAATGATTACATGTGTGGGCCGAGGATAACAAAGTCCTCTCTGACATCCAATATGGTTTTCAGGAGGGCATGGGGACGATCAAGCAGAGCCTGAATTCAAGTATCCTTATTGGGAAATATACACAGGTTAAGGAGGGTAGACTTTTTTTTTAGCTTTTGTGGATCTCACTGCAGCCTTTGATTCCGTAAGACATGCTAAGCTCTGGGAGATCCTTGAGGAGTTGGGGGTGGAAACACCAATTATACATTTTCTTAAACGCTTTTATTGCAACGCTCAGACGCGAGTTCGATTCAGTCCGATCGGTGATTGCACTTCCCCCATTCCTGACAGGAGGGGAGTTAGGCAAGGATGTGTCCTGGCCCCCTTCCTTTTTAATTTATATATTAATGGCCCTGGAGATGCTCTGCTAATGGATAATAAAGATTTTCCTCCGATAGCGGGATGCCCTATTCCCACCCTTTTATATGCAGACAACGCAGTTATAATGTTACGTACCCATGTCGGTCTGCAAAAGGGTTTTAGACAGTTTTTCCAAATGGATGAATGATGTGGGTCTTAAGGTGAACACGACAAAGACCTTCATAATGAGGTGTTGCTGTGGCAGTCGGAGGTGTAGGGATATGTTTGTGTACGGACAGGTAATAGGGCCCACAAAGAGATTTTCATATTTAGGAACACTCTTTGACCAACACGATTCGTGGGCTCAAGCTGTACCAGCTAAAAAATATTATTTTCAAGAACTATTACCACTCTCATCTATTTCTCAAGAAAATTAGCTAGGAGACCGCTAGTGGAGCTCTTGCAGATTTATAAAGCTAAATGCATCTCCACAGCAATGTGTGGAGCAGGGGTCTGGGGCTTTACTGATACGCACTCACTACAAACACTGGAAAATCATTTCTGAGATATATTTTGTCAGTCCCAGGTAGTACATCCTCGTACGATTCCCATGCCGAACTGGGTTTACCATACCTTTCTGATCTGATAAAAATGGAGCCTGTTCTTTTATGGCACTGGATCTGGACGAAAATGGAGACCCACTTAAATAGGGACATTCTAATCAACAGTTTAAAGCTGGAAACAGTGTTAAAAGATCCCTTGGCTTAGGTATGTCCGAATTTTTATGCATGATATGGGACATTTAGAATACTTTACTGACCCAAATACCATGCAGATGGTAGGGAGAAAGGACTTAAAAAAAGAGGGCCTTTTGCTGCTGGACAAGATAAGACTTTCAGCTGAAATTATTAAGCCTAGTGTCCTGCACAATCCGACAATTTTAACTACTTTTAGTATTTAACCTTTCTTAAAACTGTTCCAGGTGGCTACGATAGGTACTTATTAACATGATTTAGGTTTGGGATCCTTCATAGAATTGTCAGCTTCCCTAAAATGAACGACTGGGGACGTAAACTGCAATTGTGTCCTGTGACAACCACTAAGACCAATCCACTATTCATGTATTTTTATTTTGTAAATGGAATAATGAATTAAGAAAAATACGGATGGTACCTATTTTAAATCTTTGGGGTTGAGACAGTGTCAACCAGCGTTCATTGCAGTACAATTCTTAGATGTACATATCGTATGGTGAACAGCAATGTTGTTAAAGAAAGTAGTCAGCCTTAGTGAAAGTATTGTTACATAAGTATAAGGCAGAATAGTTGCATAGGGCATATTAATATTAGTTATGATTTTAAACATAGAACTTTGCTGATATTATTTGTCCATTTTATATGTTTTTTATGATTGTTTGAAACAGCAGTTGTCATTTAATATGTTTTTAAACTCTTGTGTGTAATAGCATGTATGCTTTTTTTATGAGCTTTTATGATTGTATGAAATTGCATTCGAATAAAGCTGTTTCTGATTCTGATTCTGACTCCAACTCAACACTTTAAATGGCTCGAGTGAGTTCGGCATGCATTCAGTCGGGGAGATCACTGACCAACAGACGTGTGTGTTTAGGAGATTCATGGTAGGTAATTATTGAGCATGAGTATTCAGAAATTTACACTCACATCACGAACACGATTGTACTTTTAGGCACGTTATCGAGCGGTTCACTCGGTTTGAATACCCATGTTGATTTTTCTTTCACTTAGGATGTGTTTGGTTTGCTTAATGCATGGTTACTTCAATATTAAAAGGGATTCACTACAGCATGGTTTTGCTCCTTGAAACGTAGCCTCATTTCTATCTGTATTTTTACTGGGTGGTTACGACTTTAACCTGTTATCTTAAAGACACAAGTGTGTTCGGCATGCATTTCACTCGGGAAGATCGTCGACCTCTAGACGCAAGATTCCATCTATTTAAAAAACTATTTAGAAACTTGCATCCACATCAAAACTCAGGTATAATTTCAGCACTTTGACGAATGGTTCACTCGGCTTGCATGCCCCCATTCTTTTTTGCTTCAGTTTTGACGGATTTATGTTTATGTAATGCGTTGTTACTTCAACATTACTGCATGGTTTAACTATTAAAATTGACATAGATGCAAGAAGTTTGTCGCAATTATCATTTAATTAAAGTCAGTTATCACCTTTGACTTGCACAAACTTTTTTCTTTACTGGCAAGAGCCTATTTCTTCACCCAGTATTTCTTATTGCACTCACGGACACATGGATGTTTTACTTGCTGAATGAACGCACAGATTTTTAGTCTCTAGTTCACCTTTAATCATAAAGTGACTGTGGAAATTTGAGTAGTTGATTATATTTAATTATGGTTTAGGACAATTTCATCTTATGAAGGATTAGTTCCGAAATGCATTGGGATTCCTCGTAAAGGCATCGGAAATTGTTTCCATCATAGTGTGATGCTTCAACATTATTGATAGGAATTATTGCAAAATGGAATGAAATAAGATTTACATTACAAGAACTGATTACTGATTGTTTACCTTCAAAAGAAAAAATGAAAAATCTTGAAAATCATTATTGGAGTGCAAAGTGGGGACATTGTCCAACTCCAGGACAAGGCAATCATAACCTGTCTATTTGTAGTTTACTCCTCTGATCGGTGGGTGACATCCACCTGCACCCTACACAGTTTTACTCACCCAGAAGATATAAAGTGGAATTTTGTCAACATTTAGAAGAGTGCAACTATTTTTCTTCTTGTAAAATGCATAGACAACAGTGTCATGGCACCCTGATTAGGTAGGTGCACTTTGGGAGGGGAATGGTGGGTACATTCCCTTCTCGGTGGGGTTGAAGATTTTTCTGTGGTCTCCTTATGGTATATTTCTTCAGGGGTCACTGGGATGTTGTGGTAGGGTTAGGTGGTAGGTGCACATATCCAAAAATTAGCAGTTTTGTAATGAATTTCTAAAGGAAAAAGTTGTGGGTTTAGTTTTTTTTGCACTTTAAGAATCAAGCAGCTTGTTTAGAGCCCTTGTTAGAAATGAGTGAGGGGTTCTGTATAGATTTTCTTAGGGAGATTGTAGAGGGAAAAATAAATGGTGGAGCATTGATGAGATGAGTGGCTTCTTTTTCTGCTGAAATATTATGTTTACAAGAGACTCATCTCAAGGTTAATGTGCTGAAGGCGCACATACCAAGGCAAATTCACATGGTTTGTTTGCCTCAGCTGGCCCTGCAGTAAGAGGAGTTGCTATCTATCTAGGCAGAGTGCTGGACTGGGATCTTAACAATATGATAAAGAATCCACAGGGTTGTCGCTTGCGGGTTAAAGTTAGGTTAAAAGGGCTTCCCCTACATTTAGTAAACTATTATGCCTCCGTGATGGATGAGCGCGGACCATTACAGCAGATTGAGGAATGAGGTGGGGGTGGTCGGGTCGATCATAGTGGGGAGATTTTAATTACATCCAGGAGCTTGCCAAGGACACTTCCAATAAAACAAAAAAAACAATTAAAACCTCAAATTAAAAAGGTCATTGATACCCGTAAGTTGGATTTCGATTTGGTAGAGCCATGGAGGTCAGACCACCCTGGTTTTAAACAATTCACTTGTTTTTCAGGTCGGTACCAGACAGCCTTTTGTATTGATTTTTTTACTTTCTCATTCGATTACTAAGACAGGCTGTGATTTTTGGATCAGTTCTTTTTCTGATCCTTCACTTATTTCAGTTGTTATAGAGGTGGCAGGAAACCGGAAGGATAGACCCAGGTGGCAGCTGGACCGCTCGTTACTGTTGTATCAACAATGGCTTATTGGTATGAGAACATTTATTTTTGAATTTTTAACAACATAAGGGTATGGTATCTTGGTTTACTATATGGAAAGCTTTTAAGGCTTCAGCTAGAGGGCAAAATATAGCCTATCAGTCAAATCAACATACAGAAGACAAAATTGCTCAGTTGCAAATGGTTGTAGATATTCATAGGCTTATGGCAAGCAGAATTTGAGGGATTATTTTGTGGCGCAAGAAATTACCAGCTCAATGGCCTTTCATCAGCAATTATATGAACAAAGTCAACAGATTGGTAGGTTTTTTGGGCTGGTCAGCTTGGGAAAAACAAGAGCCTGAATTGTTAAGAAATCGAAAAATCCAGAATCAGGAGATAGAGTAGTGAATAAGGAACAAGTCTATGAGCTCTTTGTAGATCATTACAAGCATGTATATGAAATCAGTTATTCTACTTCCCACTTAAGTTTAGACCAATATTTTCAGGCTATTAGAATGCCATCTCTGTGAGAAAATCAGATGGACAATTTTATAAACGCTTTTTCTCTTAAAGAGGCAAAAGTTGCTCTAGCCAGAATGCATAATGGCAAGGTCTGTGGTAATGATGGCTTTCCCGCTGAAATTTATAAAGTTTGCACTGTTGAATTATTGCCTATCTTGGTTGAATTATTCAATCATATTAAAGATGGAGGTGAAGTTTTATCCTATTTTAAGGAATCAACTATAGTCAGTTTTTCAAAAAAGGGCAAGGATCCTGAGGATGTAAATTCCTACATGCCTCTTAATTTGCTCAATGCTGATTATGAACTGTTCATGAAACTATGGGCAATTTGTTTCACTCGGCTTGCTCTGGCTTTAATTCACAGGTATCAGAGAGGTGATGCAAATAGAGCTCTTTTGTTTCAGGCAATTGATTTTTTTCTCAGTTAATCAGACAATGGCTGTAGTTATAATGGTTGATGCAGAAAAAGCCTTTGATCAGGTTAACTGGGATACGTTATTCTTTGGCTTCGAAACATTTGAATTTCCTCAGCACTTTATTAGAATGTTATCAAATGTCTATCATGGGGCTAATGCCCACATTTTTGTTAACTCGTAACTAGCAGGCACTGTGGCGATAAATAGGGGAACCCGACAGGGGCGCCCCCTTTCACCCATTTTCCTTACTTTTTTTATAGAACCTCTTATAATCAGGATTAGGGCTTCCCAGGCAAATGAGGCCCCTCTTTCAGGTATGACTATGTTACAAATGTTCGCAGACGATGTTATTCTTTATTTGCAACCAGAAAAAAGCAATAGCTTGAACGTTTTAGAGGCATTTGTTTATTTTAAAGTGATTGAGGGATATACGATAAAACTAATAAATACAGAAGTTTTGCTTTTTAATTCTTCTGCCAATGCTCTCCTGGCCCTTTAACAATCACAGGCCCGAGATCAGTCACTGATTCGCTACTTTGGGGTTTATGTCACCCAAGAATATTCTAAACTTTTTCAATGAAACTATCTCCCAATGTACTATAAAATCAAGGGGCTACTTGATAGATGGACTTTGCTTCCTTGTACCTTGATTAGGAGAGCCCCTCTTAGTAAAATGTCTCTTCTGTTTTTGCTGTTTCTTTTTTCTAATGTCCTTATTAAAGTGAACAGCAGCTATTTTGCTGATTTGGATGTGCTTTTAAAGCAGTTCATCTGGAACAACAAAGCACCCAGGGTGAAATTCTGCCTTACGGTTGGATAACTTACAAGGGAGATTGGCTTTACCCCATTTTCAGAGTTATTATCAGGCAGCTCTTTTAGATTAGTGCACAAGGGTTCCGGACGGCAGACGCATGATTGATTATTTTTTTATATATAATGATGCAGGATGTCGGTGCTCAACTGCCATTTTTTATTAGGGTTTAGAAATTCCCAAAAATACCAGATGTAAGGTTTTTTAGATTTAAGAGTAAGACTCTTGAATATATATTGTTCTCGTGATTTTTCCTGATGCTGGATTTTCTCACACTTCAGTAATTAGGGCATTTTGGTTTGACCATTTCCTATGCTGAAGTTAGCCTTTGGGGCCATCCTGGGTTAAGAGAGTTGGGACATTTTCTTTTGCAAGGTAGATGGATGATATGGCTTGAGGTTTTTGCTCGGTGCAGTGAAGATGGGCCACAACTTTCTCTGGGCTATAATCAGATTTTTTCTTTATCAAGGGCTCAACTCTTTGATTCTAGTATGGATACCCACTCTCTATTTTGAGATTTTCTTAGGTCTAGGATGGTTGGGATAGGGAATTGGTATTGCTTAATACAGAATTTAGAGGGACGATCTGATTTTATTAAGAATATTTTAGAAAACATCTGTGTAGAATACACTGCCATTTCTCAGAGGGTGAATGGCAGACCATATCACTTTTAGGACATAAGTCATTGAGAGCAGCAAAATTTAAGATGTTGTTCCTCTCTCTTTGGATGGCATATTAGGCTCCTGAAGCCTTGAATAGAATGTATCCAACACTGGACAATTGTTGTTTTCATTGTAAGCAGCAGGGCGAAGGGGGTTGTTTGCCAATTTTTTATTCTTGCCCTAAGTTAATCTCCTCCTGGAGGCGGTTGTCTACAGTTTTGGGCTCTGCCATGGGGGTAACGATTGATTTAGATCATGCCTTGGTACTTATGTTTTTTTTTTAAACTGGCACTCTTCGAACTTGGTAAAAGCAGGAAAGAGGTTCTTGTCAATTGGTTTTATTATAGCTTAATCTTTGATTGTGCACATGTGGCGAGCCTGTAAAGTTCCTGTCTATCAAGTATGGCTGAAAAAAATGATCAGAACAAAGCAATTTGAAGAAGCCTATGCAAAGAGGGTCGGGGCTTAAAGCTATTTTATGCACACTGGCAATATTTCGACTTGATTGAAAACCAGGGACTGGGGGCCCAGTACACTTTGAGATCTCCTCCACTTGTAATATGCCTTTAAGTAAAGGGCTGTAGTGCTGTTTTTAATGGGCTATAGGCCGAATGATTGATCTAATTTTGTGAGATGAACATATCAATACTTGTCTATGCACTTGATAGTTGAAGAAACTTTGGATACTAGTTGAATTTGCACATGCATATATACTTTACTATATTTATAAAGCACTTTAGGTATTGTATATTCATTAATTTTATATGTCCCCGAGGACGGACCACAGTTCTTTTTTATTATGACACTGTTTTAGCTGAATTAATCCAGGTTGATTGAAAACACCATTGCTGGCTTGCTGCACTTTGTTGTCAGAGTATCTTTTCCTTCTGCATTTATAGCGAGATGGGGTCCTTTTCAATACTATATGGGTTTTGCATCAAGCACTTTATTATATCAGTAAGGAATTGCCATAATAAATATTATTCAATTTTATATGAACTTTATAAACTACACATATGCACTTTATTATATCTGAAAGGAACAGCAGTAATGAATATTTTTTTTATGTTTTTCTTACTTTGCTCTTTTCGGAAACCTTATAAATGAATGTTTAGATATCCTGCATTTATCAATCTATCAATAGGTTTAAAATGTATTTTTCTGAATGTTATTTTCATTTGGATTTTCCCCAATTTATGATTATTTGTAATCATGATTGATGAATTAAAAGTTTTCGTTTTAATGAAATTCTGCTTAATAAAAAAATATGTTAAAAGATAAAGTTTTACCAGCCTGGGAGTGGTAATTCCTAGTGTTGTGAAAATCGCAACAGGCATTACCACTTCACTTACAACTAGGGGCTAGGGGATGTGTCAACTGTCAGAAACAATTTCAGGTGGATAAAAGAACAAAATAATTTGGAAGAGTGTTAAAGAAGATCAAGTGAGATATGCCAACATAAAAACAAAGAACAATTGAGAAACTGTAGTAGACCGGTCAACGATCACACTTGTTCTTTGAAGCAACCAGAAAGAAATTGTTTTTAATAAAAATTAAGGCCCAGAGTATGACTTCGGGAAGGGGGGGCGGAAGATGAAAAATGACCAATAAACTGCAAAGGGCCCGATATAGGTAATAGGGAAATACTGATTCCTAAATACCGAATTTTACCGATTCGGTATTTAGAAATCAGTATTTCAGATGTAGGTAAGAATTCGGTAAAAAATCATTAATTCTTAATATTCGTTATTACCAAATCGGTAATTGAGATTCAGTAATAACGAATACCTACCCATTCATTCCTATGGGTTTGGAGGCCCATAGGAATGAATGTGAAGACATTCGGTATTACCGATTCGGTATTACCGAATCGGTAATACTGGGAGGTATTTCAAGGGTGCCAGGGTGTCCAAAGGACACCCTGTTGCACCCCTGAAATGTGCATGTGTGCACATGTGGCACACATGCATGCCCTAAGGGCATGGATGTGTGCCACATGGCACATTTCAAAAAGCAAAAAAGTGCTTTTTGAAAGGAAATCGCTACTTACCACTAACTTGAAGTTCGTGGTAAATAGCGATTCCTTAAGGCTGAGGTGCACTGTTTTAAGTGCTACCTACATTGCATGTAAGGAATCGGTATTACCGATTCCTTAAATGCAAGGCCAATAAGGTATCGGTATTTACCTATTCCTTATTACCGATTCCTTCCCTACATTCCACACCGCTAAATACCGGTCGGTAACGGTGAAATTTAACGAATTTCACCGTTACCGACCGGTATTTGCCCACCTACATCTGGCCCAAAGTCTTTAAAAAAAAGGGCTGTAAAAAGTTGCCCCATTGATGTCACTGTGAAATCAAAAATATGTAGATCAAGTTTCTTAACTACCGCCCCCATAGCCAATGGAATATTCACATTAAAATAAATGTTATTACACCTGTCAAGTTAACGAAATGAGAGACGTTTGAGGCAACAATAAAATAGATTTTTTTTAAAAGTTGAAGTATCTCTCGAAAGAAGAAATAGCAAAAGGAAAAAAGCACATCTACAAATACTTTAAGACATATCACATGTATAATTGCCATAAGACACCTGGACTCCGATGTTTACTCTTTGACAAGATTAGTAATGTTTTCCGAAGAAAAGTGATTTTATGTGAATGTGCAAAACATGAATAGACAACACCAATGGTAAAATATTAAACAGCTTTCAAAAATGTGTCAGCTGTCCAAAGATGGTTATCTGCACCTAAGCACAAGGGATACTCTTAATACATGGTGATACATTATTTTATGCCACTTATATTGTTAACGGCAAGTGAGGTTTCAAAGCTGTGAGTAAGCAACATTGTAGGTTATTTGCAATTCATTCTGCACAACATACACTTTCTTGATGTTGCAAATAAGGAAATATTTGCCAAGCACTTTTTAACAATAAGTAAACAATTCTGATAGATAGTTTAATAATAGGTTGCAAACTTGTAGTAACATACTTTGAATATTTTCAGGGCAATTCCACACCTCCCCTGACTTACTTATAAAAAGAGTATTTTGCATATGTGATAAACATATGAGCCTTATATGACAGTTATGTGTGAGTAAGGTTCCGGATATGAATGTCACTTCTTGAAGCACAACTATTGAGTTGGGGTATGAAGAGGTGAGAGGAGGCCCGATGCAGCAAAATCAAACAACTACAATTGCAAAAACAGAGCATTTGAGAAGAGGTATTGATCCACAAACTGGAAATTAAGGGCCTGATTTATACCTTGGCAGAGAGGTTAATCGGTCATAACAGCGACAGACGTTCCTCCCTGCTTAGACTATGGTACACACGCCTAATTTCCATTCAGGCAGACCATACTTTGACAATGGCGGCGACTACTCTGTCTCTGCCATGATCGATCTACTCTGACGGCCCGATGGAGTAATGAACGTCGGTAGCATAGCTATATATCTGCCCACCTAA
Organism: Lissotriton helveticus; assembly: GCF_964261635.1. Taxonomy (NCBI): domain Eukaryota; kingdom Metazoa; phylum Chordata; class Amphibia; order Caudata; family Salamandridae; genus Lissotriton; species Lissotriton helveticus. The sequence goes on along the minus strand of NC_136065.1, from coordinate 992,011,177 downwards.
TTTAGATGTGCGGATATATAGCCGTTTTTTAATGCCTGTCACCGACAGGAAAAACCTGGCAGCAAGGGTAACTGAAAAGTACTCAATGCTACCCTCGCCTAGGGAGGAAACTGTCATGATGATGGGGGCATTGTTTTCCCACTCTGAGATTTTTTTTCTATATAAAAAAATGCAACTTTGATGTATGGCTCCGTCATGTTTGATGGAGTTGCCCAGCACAGTTACAAGATATTGGCAGGAACCTATCAATGCTTGAAATGTCAGCTGAACGAGTGGACATTTGATAATTTGGCGGGTGTCACCTCTGTCAGGGCAACAGAGTACCTTACTCCGTCACCCTGGTGGAGGACGGGGCACCCGTGAAATTATAAATAGGGCCCTAAGTTACTACCGATAGAGGATTAAATGCCTTTGGATTAAACTGATATTTCACATAACAGAAGCAACAATTTGCTTGGTTTTCTCTGGCTGTGGGTTACATTATTTTCAAGACTGCCATTTGCTAAGATCTTTTGATTTTACTAAAATGTCATCCCTAAAATACTTACTAATATGAACTTTTGCCAGCGCACTTCAGCCGTTGGAATTTTGTTTTGTCATGGAAGTTTCTTGTGTCATTCATATTTTTGATTCCATTCACTCCCCCATTCCACTCACTAGGGGCATTGAGTCAGCCCAATTTAGCTATTGGCTAACTTCACTCTGAGTGACAGCATTGCGCTCTTTCAAAAGGAGCACATCTACACATAAAGTACTTTCCTTTAGTACCTATGACTACAATAGCAATGTGTGATTTTTGAGAATAAAAAAGTTTGCTTTCAGACAATGTTTTATTTTTTATTTTAATGAAGGGCTAGCAGCTCTCCCAACGATAGTTTTACAAAAGCCATGACAAAACATAACAAGCATTGACAAAACCAAAATGGCTCTTAATCAACACCGGATGTATTGACCTTATCAATGCTTGTTGTACTTGGCCTTACTGTACTTTTCAGATGGGGAAAATTGAAAGACAATCAATAAATTGTTCCTGGTACATAAACCCATCATAGACAACTATTTTGCACGTTTATTAAGTGCTGCAATAACTCAATTGATGTTCCAAATGCAGGTGCTATACTGAATTTTCCTTGTGACTGTGAAAGCCATCTAAGATCATATTTTTCCCATTCTACAGAAACATTTTACATGAGCATAGAACCCCACTTGAAATGTATATCCAATGCAGATGGAAATGTTTTAGAATCCCCACCAAATACTGATTATGAGGCCAGCCCCACATGTGAAAGCTGACGTATTGCAAATCATGTCACAATTAACAACTAGCATTTTATGAAGAAGACCCAATATGTTCTTAATCATATTTAATGCTGGTTTATTAAAAATCTTTTCAGAATAGTTGAACAAGTATCTGACTGTGGCATATTTACATTCACTATCCGTCAAAATGTTATGTTATATTTATTTATTAAAGATCAGAGAATCACACCCGTAAGTGTATCTCGGTGCTCAAACTCCACATAAGTTGCATCTAGTAATTAAAACAACCAGGTTTTAAACAATCTTTTGAATTGGGTAGGGTTTGAGCAGCAGCGAAGGTGGCCTGGAAGCTTATTCCACGCCATCTGGGCAGCATAGGAGAACACTCTGCACCCAGCTCTTGAGGTATGGATGTGGGGAATGGAGAGAACTGCCTTATCACTTATCACTGGGTCTCAATGTGCGAGAGAGACAATAGTAGTGTAATTTTTTTTAAGATACAGAGGGGATTTGCCCAACAAAGCTTTGTGGGCAAGACAGCATATTTTAAAGACAATGCGCTTTCTCACCAGAAGCCAGTGAAGGGATCTGAGGATGGGGGCAGAAGAAGAGCCTGCCGGAATGTTACAAACTAACCGGGCATTCGTATTTTGCTCCACCTGTAGTTTGGTCAGGCGGGTGTCATATGCTGCGATAAGCAAAGCATTGCTATAGACTAAATGGCTAATTATCAAAACCTGTACCCAGATTTTCTTAGTCGAGGACGAAAGCCATGGGAAAATCCGCATGGTGGCAAAGCATTTCCTCTTGTAGCGGCTACAAGGCTATTCTTAGACTATTCTTTGTCAATTTTGATACCTAGATTTTTTGCCGATTGGCCTGAGCAGGGGGCAGACCCAAATTCAGAAGGCCACCAGTCAGTGAACCAGAGATGTTGGCCTTTGCCAAGCAGCAGGATTTCTGTCTTCTCTCTATTATGCTGAAGACAGTACTTGGACATCCAGGCTGCAATATTCCTCATGCAATCTCGAAAAAGGCACATACTACCATCAATGACCTGTCCCAAAGAGATGATCAGCTGAGCGTCATTGGCATAAGAAGGAAAGTACTTCAAAACCAGATGTTTTAACAATCGGCGAAAAGGAGCAACATAGATATTTAACTGCATAGGTCTCAACAATGAGCCCTTCGGTACTCTTTTGGTAATGGAAACCAGACAAGATTTAAAAGGACCCATGGTAATTATTTGAGTCTGCTCTTTTAAGAAATCAGCCATCTGTTAAAGGACAGTACCTCTGACACTGATCTCTGCCTTCGGTGCGTCCATGCTGTCATCTGGCTGAAATAAGTGCAGCCGAGATGAGCGCTAGCAGAGCCGGACTGGCCATTGCAGGTATTGGACGTTTCCCCAGGAGGCTGGAATAGTGGGGGCTGGTTTTATAGTGGTGGGGTGGCTTTGCAGTGGTGCTGCAATATGGGGCTCAGTATCAAGCAGCAGTGCTTCAAACTTGCAGCCTCTCCCACACCCTCAGGGCTAGTCCAACAAAATTGCTAGGGCTGCTTTGGATTTCCTGTCCGGCCCTGAGTGCTAGACCGCTGACCAACCAGGAAGTGGGCAGCAACCAATAGAATTCAATCTGCCTAACTGCTCTTGCCTCACAAACAGCTACTGCTGCGGCAGACTGAAGGGCACTATGTAAATAAGGTAACCGTTTAACGAGCAGTAAATCAAACAGAATTCCTCCCACCAAACAAAACCCACAATGTAAAAAATGCGAGGTCTGAAATAAACAGATGCAGGAAACGTGTGAAAATGACACAAAGTATTTCCATCTGAAATTAACATGCCATGAAGGGGTTTATCAGGAGCCTATTGTAATGTACATTTTGTATTATTTTATTGTGCTCTGCCACATATGCAGCTAAAAAAGAACCTGCATTTGTGCATGGTTGAATTTCGCCTTTAATTGGATGACAAATACCGTTTGAAACAGATGCAAATTCATCTATATTTTCATAATGCACAATGTCCACATGAGTACCTCCTTTTTTTATTGAACTCAGTAATTGCAGGACAAACCTCCCCACCCTCATGACGCACCACTTTGCCAATATGGTCGCCAGTACATCACTATAAATTCCCTTGAAAACTCCACTCCCCGTCCCCTGTAAGTCATGCCTGCGGTTCATGAAGGCGCTCAAGCTGTGCATGCTGATCCCACATTCATTGTAAAGCACTCGCAGTTGGGAAAGCCGAGGACCAGCTGCGTCCATTTGCCATTTTGGACCAATTTAGAATTCACCATTAGAGGCATCATAAAGTAAACACAGATTGAAGGTATTACATTCTCACTCGAGAGAAGAATTATCTTTAAAGGACCAGTTTGTCAAATAAGCGAGCCATCTGTTGAACCCATTAAGACTCCGAAAGCCACACTGCTTATTACAAAAATGTTCTTCCTCTCGTTCACAGTTGTATTTTTGTTTTATGGGTCACTTGCAAGTAAAACCCTAATCCATACTGGAACATTGACAGTGTGAATATGAAAATATAAATGGCCAGTCGCATGGTTTTAAGCAATACTTAGCCTGCCTTCATGCACAAGGACATACAGAACTTCTGTTACAGATATTCTAGTTGCACGAATTGCCTCTTGTCAATGTCCCGAAATTCTTATGAATACTGTAATTTTTCACAGAATATATTCGATAGATTTTCCTTATTCGGTTGCAAATATACAAGAACAGATTACTAACAGTTCCTTGTTCCTTTTGTGGCCTTATAATCCAGCAAGCAGGGGAACTTGGAAACAGTTGAAAACATTAGTAAACAAGGACAGTATAAAGGGGTTTGAGACCATCGCTTCAAGTAAGACATATAGGAGTCCCGCAGCTATACATCGTTCTCAATCGTGGCACAACCACATTATGCACTGCCTGAGATTTGTGTTCTTGGTCATCGCCTACATTGGGTTCAATCATCCAGCATGGCGTGTGGTCTACATTTGACAATCACTTATTGTTCGTAAATATTAATCAATATAGTGATACAAATAACACACCTCCACCTTTTTTTATATTTGAATTACAATCTGACATTTGGCAGAAAACGTCTTGTCGTATTGTTCCATAATAAGTAGCTCCACTTGTTTGGGGCAAGACTCTGAACAAAGGTCCTTATGCATCAGAGCATTTGTCTGTAGACACAGAGTGGCGACCCTTTGATATATGAAGCCCTCTGTGTTGGAGTTGGAAATTATTGTTCCCAGTAATTATTTTAATCTAGAGTTATTTAAAATAGAGGCCATCAAGCTAACCTTCCCATAGCATTCTCCAAAACAATATGGCTGCTTGGTTTTAAGGTGTTTCAACGTGCCTTGTTGCTAATGATCAGTGCATTCATAACATAAGCTACAGCAGCAGTTCTCAATCTGTAGACTTCTGTCGATCGACCCCCATTAAATCATTAATGGAATGTGGGGAGCCCCACTGAATCATCACTGGAAGCTGGAAACCCCAACTTATGCATCTTTTATGATTTGAACTTCACAACAATAAACTAAAACAGGTATGCACCAAATAAATACTTAAAACATTGAGATATTTTGTGTAATTCACAGTCAAATATAGAAGTTTTCACATTTTCAACGTTGCTTCTCTATTTATATTTACTTTATTGATTTTAATTTACTACGTTTAATATTATTCAATGTTATGACACAGTTGCCGACCCCTGAGTTGGCTTCTCGGACCCACAGGGGTCATTCAGAAAATCTACAGAGACTTGCAGAGTAACTGCTTCTTATTAATGGCCATGAAACTTGTTGAGCTGCCGCACGTGAACACATTCAGGAAGGCGACGCGTTTGACTATTAAGTGTTTGAGTTATTTCTGATGACAACCGCGAAGGCAGTTTTAGAGAAATAGAAAAATGAAGGGTGTGTAGAGGGTGAAAGGCGCCCCTGCCCTGACTGAGTTCCTCAAACAGCGATTAGGCCGCTTTTACACGCTGACTGATTAACAGCTCACTTACGGGTGTCAGCGGAGATTGATTCAATTACCTCGCCAAGATGTCTGACTTCTTATGAACGCCGGGTAATCAAATAATGTATTAGGTAATTAACATCGGTGGGCAGGGCACCTCGCCTCTTTCTATGAAGAGTGCACCCATTTTATGAAGGGGGCCGGTCTTTGAAACATTTTATGTTTTATACCGACTATGCAATCAAGCATGGGTAGGACATTCCCAGCCATCTGTTTGCTTGATAACTAAGTTTTCTTTTGGAATCATGATTGCCTATTGGTGAGTTAGTTACTGTGGAAAGGAACACTTTCTCCTTAACTCCTTTCCCGAAGATTCTCTACTCTAGCTGCAATATGATTTAATTATTTGCTGACATATAAATTCCAGTGTCCATATATGCGCCGCTGTTTATATATTTGCTAATTGCATTCTTAAAGAATTGTTTGAGACGAAGTCATCAAAGCCAAGCCAATTAATGTTTACTTCCTGTAATTCATTTTTAAATCAAATTATGACAATTTATCAGTGATACACATTGAAAGAAAAGTTATATCTCAAAGGAATAAAGCTTGGTGCAAGAAGTGTTGACCCTGCCCACAAATTATGTTAGGTAAAATATTTGCTTTGATCTGTTTTGAAGTACATTTCAGACCTAAAACATAGGCCCTCGTCATTATAAGTATTACTGTAACGCAGATTAGGCCATAAACATGATTTTACAGTGGAATGGGGATTACGACTATTGCAGAATTACTGCACTTCCAAGTGACGTGTGCAGCGGGAAGAATGAGGTCAATATGTAGGAACCAGTGTACACAAAAAGTACTGTACCCTGCAATATCAGAGCGTCCCGTGCGATACGACCCCTGCCGCTTGCTTAAAAAAGACATTTGAGGTATGTCTGGCAACAATAGACACAGAAGAAGGCTTCATCGGCAGGGACTTACTTTGAGGTGAATGCGAACTCTTATGCAGCTAATGATTCAGATCGCTTTGCATGATTTTCGATATCCCTCAGTCACGGTGGGTAACTAATGACCTGATAAATTGCACTAAATATGAGCTGTACGTCCCGAGGATGTCCATAGCTTCAGATACTAAATCCAGGCCAGACAAGGAGGCTTCACGTTTCGTAATGTACATCCAGCCTGTCACGGCCTGGCCGCATAATTCTGAATTATAATATGAATTACTCTATAAATGTCACGAGTTTGCATGGCAGGAATATATTCTGTCTCAAGGCGACCTTTAATTCGATAAGCCATTCTGACCTACTGTATAATAGTACATGACTTAGACCAACCAGCAAGCCTATTTTGAAGCTTCTGGAATGAAAGCAAAAAATGGCTTCTGAAGGATAGAAAATACATTTCCCAAAGCCAGGAAAGGAACTCTTTAAGAACAAGGTTCAGCCTACTCCTAGCTTGTCTCAGAACGCAATGATGCAAATTAAATCATGGAAAAGTGTGACCTTGTAACCATTGTTTGTATCTTGAAAATGATACTTTATAGAAGGCATTCAGCTTGAATGATTCATTTGCTTTGGTTACAATGGATGGTAATACATTTTGTGGCAGGTATCGGATGCAATTTGCACATCAATATAACATTGGAGAATAATGTGGGCAAGCATTCTATTGTAATTAATTGCATACTTTTTTTATATTAGATCACAGTTATTTATGGCAGCTTCCAGAACATAGGACCAGGTGGTAAATGTTCGTGAAAGAAATTAGGAGTGAGACGTGGTTGTGGAATAGCAGGGATTTGTACACAATTTTGCACTCTGCAGCCACCTCAGAATGAAACATGTAGGGCTTCATTCTAATTGTTGCACCGTCATAAATGCAAATTGCGCACCATGGGCCGTATTTTACCATGGTCAGCGACTAGCTGCCGCCTCCCCCCCAATCCGGCACCCAACACCCAGGAACGTGGACACGAGACGTGTTTTACTTTTGGAAGGCGGGCGCTAGTCGCCCGGCCGTATTTATTAAAGTATGAAATTAAAAAAGGTTTTAATTGCATAATCAACAATGAATACAAAAATCAGCAGGACATTCAGTTATACAATTGTTATCAACAAGTTTGAGAGCCTGACCTTAACAAAACTCTAATACATGTTGTTCCTAGCTTAAACTAAACATCCTACACTTGATTTTTGTACATTTCTGGCCATATGGCAGGGTCACTACCGGTGTCAGGTCCTACAAGCTGCGCCTCCCCCCTAGAAGTGCGCATGCGCAGTGTTACCCCGGGAGTTGCCCGGTCTACGCCCTAAACTCCATTTACCCACTAAAGGAGGGCCCTTACTCTGCGCCGGTGGCGTCATGAGTCCACGCGCGCGGGGTGGCTACCAGCCTAAGGAAAGCGTGAACTACTCCTACCCGCGCTCCTTTGCATATTACCTTGCCCCTGGAGTACTGGGAGTGGCCCGCAGGCCCCTCCCCCGGGCGGGAACCTCCATAGGATGATGCCCGCCCCCTCAGACCTCAAATATGTGCTCACCGATAATGACCTTACCGCATGCCCCATACCTAATAAATACGACGACCTATGGAAAAAATTCTAAAGGACAACTACACTGGCTAATAAATAACAGTATCCACGCATAGCTAAAAGGGAAAAAAGGCCTAACGACACATGGCATAAAATTACAATTCGGTTCACTCATGTTACTCAAAATCACAATATCAACGTATAGCTATAAAGGGAAAAAAGGCCTAAAGACACATATCTTCAAATACAGTTCACTTCACACATCACTTTTCTACAAAGGGGAAAAAATTCCTAAACAACAGATAACAAAATACACCAACAGCCTACTCTCTCCCGTGGTCCATACCTTTGAAACTTATCATTAAACCGGACATAACGCTGCTTAAACTTTGTACCAAGGGATGGTGGGTGGGAAACAAAGAAGCCCCGAACGCGGGGCACAACGTTCAGCGAGGGAGCGTCCAGGGACAAGGGGGTCTCCTGGGCGCTCCCTACCTCTTATTCCCGAGGGGCCGGGTGGCCCCTCCTATCGCCCGCCCCTCCCGACCCGGAACCACTCCATTGAATCCGGGTCAGGAGGGGCGCCGGCCAATCGGCGGTGGGCCGCGCCCCCAGGGCACGCCCCCACCGTCGAATGACACGAGGGGAAAGGGGGGGAGACGGTCGCCGCGCCGCCATGCGTGCTGGGGGGCCGAGGGCCCCCCCTTTTCACATGGTCAGCGACTAGCTGCCGCCTCCCCCCCAATCCGGCACCCAACACCCAGGAACGTGGACACGAGACGTGTTTTACTTTTGGAAGGCGGGCGCTAGTCGCCCGGCCGTATTTATTAAAGTATGAAATTAAAAAAGGTTTTAATTGCATAATCAACAATGAATACAAAAATCAGCAGGACATTCAGTTATACAATTGTTATCAACAAGTTTGAGAGCCTGACCTTAACAAAACTCTAATACATGTTGTTCCTAGCTTAAACTAAACATCCTACACTTGATTTTTGTACATTTCTGGCCATATGGCAGGGTCACTACCGGTGTCAGGTCCTACAAGCTGCGCCTCCCCCCTAGAAGTGCGCATGCGCAGTGTTACCCCGGGAGTTGCCCGGTCTACGCCCTAAACTCCATTTACCCACTAAAGGAGGGCCCTTACTCTGCGCCGGTAGCGTCATGAGTCCACGCGCGCGGGGTGGCTACCAGCCTAAGGAAAGCGTGAACTACTCCTACCCGCGCTCCTTTGCATATTACCTTGCCCCTGGAGTACTGGGAGTGGCCCGCAGGCCCCTCCCCCCGGGCGGGAACCTCCATAGGATGATGCCCGCCCCCTCAGACCTCAAATATGTGCTCACCGATAATGACCTTACCGCCACAGGCCAGTATTGTTAACCGACGATCTGGCCTCCCCCTCAAGCCCCTGCCTAAGGACACACTCCTCCTTTCAAAGCCCTCTAGCCAAGCCCAGATATTGTCAGACCATAGGACATTACCCTCTTCTGTCAAGTGAACCCCGTCCTTCAAGTAATACTTGTGACCCCAGATGCACCCATGAGGTATTGACTGTAACAAGGGGGTTCGAAACAACCTATCCAACCGTGTGTTGATCCTCTTTACCGAGTGATTCAACGCCCTGACCGAATGACCCCCCCGCCACTGAAGTCGAGGTATGAGTTGTGACCATACTAGTGTGCACCCGGGGCAGGTCCTAGCTATCCAACCCGCCGTTGAGATAATCTCCTCAATCAAGATGTGCCTGCCCAGTGTTGCCAAGTCGTTCTCCCCAGGTGAAGTATCACCACTGACAGTGGAGACTGCTGGCGTGCTAACAGCCCTTGGAAGAATCCCCTAAACTCGTGAAGACACAACCCTCCTCTGCCAAAGAACGTGATGTTCAACCCTAGTTGTGCCGCCCTTTCCTTCTTGTCACCTGACAGGAAGACACATTCTGCTCGCTTCACATATGAATGACCGACAATCCAGACATTGTTCTTTGTTGTTTCCTGTTCGCCGCTCCGTGCCGATGAATATTGGCGGTGCCCGACGACAAATTCCTCCCCTGCGTAACAGGTCTGAGAAACTGTAAGAGAGCGGAAAGAGACCAAGCGTGAGTGACAAGTAATCATAGCATGTCAATCCGAACATAACGTTTATAGTAGTCTGAAGACCACCTCCCAATTGTCTTCACTCTTTCCACCGGGAGGCCCCCCGCCACCGCCTCAGTTGCTGCCCCAATCCTGAAGGAATGAGATCCAAAATCTCTAGGATCAAGACCCGCTTTTGTAACCCCTATTTCGAACACTCTCCTGAATTGATACCTGGTCAAGGGGCTCCCGTCGGCGTGACAGAGCAATGCCCTGCCCGCTGAACCTACCAATAGTCCAATGAGTGATTCTACGTGCCTCACCGGGCAGCACGGGTTGGCGGGGGCCCGTTGCAGAACTATGGTGTGACCCCTAGCTTCTTGGTCGGTCTTTGATTTCTGGATAGTCACCCACATGGTGTCACCCCTTATCGTCACCCCAGCCTTCTGCAAGCCGCCTAGTAGGTCAGACTTGGACCCTGTCACAAGTTCACTAATTCTCAGCGCCCCATAGAATGCCAGGGAGAATGCCGCCTTAAAAAGAAGCACTTCCCACTCCGAGTTACAAACAGTCTCCAGCGTGCCCAGTAAGGCTGTTAGCCGGGCCAACCCCATGGGCTTCCTCTTATCCTTCTGGTGTCCCTGAATACGGCGCCATCCCCTTAAAGCCTTACGTATCATAAAGGTATTAGTGGGATCCCGGAAGCCCCTAGCTTGAGCGAAGAATGATACTGCTGCCCTATGTCTGGTCGCCGCTGCCACCGAGCGCCCCTCCTTGTGCATCCATTCTAAATAGGCTGCAAACCCATCCTCCTTCGCCCAAAGCACTTCCCACTGTGGCCCCAAGAAAGAACAATAAGACAGAAACGCCCCTTCGTAAGCCGTCTTGGTCCTGGGGGCTAGGCTAGCGACCACGAGGTCCTGTAATCTGGGGCACCAATCTGCCAAAGTACTGCTGGGAAGTGTGCTGGCGAGGGGTCTGCTGTGGGAAGATGTTCCCTGAAAACCTGCATTTTGAAGCGAGAAAGGGAGTCAGCCGCATTGTTTAAAACACCAGGGACATGTTTGGCTCTAAAATTTGCATTCAGTTTAAGGCACCGCAGAACAATTTCTTTGATCAGACGAAGTATGAAAGGACACCGCGCCCCCTGCTGATTGATACATTCCACCACTGTCATGTTATCTGACCAAAACACCACTGATTGGTTACATAGGTGTTCGGGCCAAACCATCAGTGCCACCCATATTGGGAAGAGTTCAAGGAAGCCAATGTTGCTGATCAGACCCCATGTTTTCCATTCTTCTGGCCATTGTTGAGCGACCCACCTATTCCCTAGGATGGCACCAAAGCCCACACTACCGGCCGCATCAGTCCATAGTCCCAACTCCGCCGATGTCGTGAGCGGGCCGGGCCAGACCACCCTACCGTTAAAATCCTCCAGGAATGCCATCCAAATAAGCATATCCTGGCGAATTTCAGACGATAGGCGCGTGCGGTGGTGCTTTTCCCTCAGCCCCCTCATCGCGTGTGCGATGGAGCGAGAGAAGGGGCGAGCCATTGGGATAATTCTTAGTGCGAAATTCAATTGCCCTACCACCTCCTGTAATTGCTGCAAAGTGACCTTCTCCTTCCGGAGGCATAACTGTAGCGATGTCTTGAATTTGCACACCTTGTCCTTAGGTAGTCTAAAACATCTCTCCATTGAGTCAATCTCGATGCCAAGAAATTCTAAGCAGGTGGTCGGGCCCACCGTCTTCCCAGGCGCAAGCGGGACCCCAAAAGCCCGCATGAGCACGCAAAATTCCTGCAATGCCAGTGCGCACTCCTGAGATCCCGCTGTACCGAGGAAGAGGAAATCATCTAAGTAATGCATGACCCTTTGATGGCCCGTCACTTGTCTCATGGCCCATTCAAGAAAGGAACTAAACATCTCAAAGTAGGCGCAAGAAATAGAACAACCCATAGGCATGCATTTGTCCATGTAGAACCTATCCCTAAAGGTGAAACCTAAAAGATGCTGGTCCGCCGGGTGGACTGGGAGGAGGCGGAAGGCGGATTCTATGTCTGATTTCGCCATCAGCGCCCCGGGTCCTGTGGCCTGCAATAAGGTAACAGCCTGATCAAAAGAGGCGTACTTAACACTACAGATACCCTCGTCAATGGCATCATTCAGTGACGCCCCCTTTGGTGCTGACAGGTTATGAATCAATCTGAATTGCCCCTTCTCTTTCTTGGGGACAACTCCCAGTGGGGAACACACAAAATTGGGTACTGGCACTTCAGGAAAAGGGCCAGCTATCCTGCCTAATGAAAGCTCCTTGTCAATTTTGGCGGCCACAACAGCCGGATTGTGTTTGACTGATAATTGATTTCTACAGTGCGCACTGCCTGTGTATCCCCCGGCCGGGATCCTAAAACCTTTAGAAAAACCTTCCTGGAGTAGGGTGGCCGATTTGTGGTCAGGGTATCTGTTCAACCATGGAATCATTGCCACAACATCCACTGGAGTGGGGGGGCGTAACCTGTCTGACTTATAGTGGCTTTCCCCTACCCCTCTGTCCTGTGTTACCTTGCTTGGACCTACAGGTAGTTTCTGGATGAGAGGGGTGCCCACAGGAGGAACATGCATGTCTAAACTTACACGCGGCCCTTGTGCAGGTGCGCCTATTAAAATCCCAGCACACCCCTTTTTTCTCTGGCCCACCTGCCCTAAATTTCCCAGGTACCTCACTCGTTTGGGGGGGCCGAAAGGGCTGCTGCGGTCTAGTGAACACCTTGACCGCACCGAACTGAGGGGGAGGTGCAGTGTCAGAGAACTGTTTGTGCCAAGCCATGGAATCTACCGAGTCCCATGGCAACGATCTATTGAATTCCAATGCCTTCCTAAAATTGACATCATAACCCTTCCATGCTTCCCCAGAATACTGTTGACTCCACCCCACAATCCTGCTCGAGTAGCAAGCCAATGCAGCCTGTAGATCTGGAGGACGCTCAGCTTTAATTGCAGTGAATACAGCCCATGCTTGCATCCAATTATTGAGATTTTCCTCAACCCTGAATCTAGTACACTGCGCCCTCCACTCACTTGGGAGCATCCACTCTTTTAGTGCTTTTGCCTGCTCCATTTCCCTATTATCCAACAATAAAGAATAAATGTACACGTATTTATCAGCCCAAATCATTTCTTTCACAGCTAATGACACATGCTGAACTAGATTTTCGCTCCTGGAAGGTATCACACCGTCCCCCAAGAGCGGCAATGCCACTTCCTTACCAGGTGTGGGCACCGAGGGCGGCTGCCCCTTAACTCCGTCCGGCTGGGGAACACTTGTACCTGCAAGGGGAGAAGATATTGGCAATGCAACACTGTCGGTGACCGGTGCCGATCTGATTTTTTCTACAAACCTTGCCGCCTCTGCTGCATGGTCTGCAGAATTCGGGAAGGCTCCCCCTTTTTGGAGCCATGGCATCATGGCCGTTAACTGAGATACCAATTCGGGTGGCATCGAATCTACATTACCCCCCGGGACAACAGGTACCACTGGGGTTAAGCCCGGTGGTCCTGGCACAGGTGGCAGGGCGGGCGCCGGGTGAGGCCAGCCTGTCCCCGGGATTGTGGGCACCGGTGCGGGAGCAGACCCAGCGTCTACTGGTTGACCTGCCGGCACCGGCACCACAGGGGCAATGGGTGTAGGCACATGCGGGGGTGGGACCACCGCGGGCGGTGCGGCGGGTAACGGATCCACTGGGCCTGGGGTGGGGACCGCCTCCTTGGGTCTTTTGGACCTAGGTTTCCCTTGCGGGGTGACAAATTCCCCTCTTGGCAATGGTGCCACCCTCTTGCGGATCGGTCTCCCGGACGGGCCCGGTGCATCACCCTCTCTGTCATCCAACTGAGCTTCCCGCTCCTTAATTTTTCCTAGCTGTTGCTTAATGTCGCTCATCTCCCGCATCATAGCCCGCATCATAGCCTCCATGTTGGACCCCCTTTTTCCACCCCTTGGACCTGGCATGACGCTTACCCCAGAAAACACCCGCTGCCTACTCTCTTAGTTCCCAACAGGTCAACTGTGTGTACCTTTCAGATGGAGGGTCACCAGGGGGCTTTCAGCACCATGCAACGGCGACCGCAACACTAGCGGCTTGTCCGCTTATGTAAGGGGTGAGTAAACCTAATGTAGACCCACCCGGCGGCCACCAGGAGCGATGAGTGCTAGCCCCCCGTACCCCTCTTACCGATCAGTCCCGTGTCCTCGCCGGCGATGATGATCTGCGCTCACGCCCCACACCACGTTGCGTGCTGAATGCCACCACGTCTTGTCTGCGAGTGACTTGTACCGGTAATGTTTGTAAAATAGCCTGGAATCGAGAAATATATTAACACCGTGTATAAAAGTAGGAGCAGATGAGGAGAAACCTAGTCTTAATACAGAGGAATATTTGACCCTCCCTGACAGATCGCACTGCAGATGTGCGCCAGTAAAACACCCTGTATGGGCACTATATACACGTAATTACACGGTTATTTAATCATAATCTTAAGTACAGATTAAGCAATTACTAGGTTAGATCAGGCAATGCAATACGCCTACCACAGTTACTGACTATGGGGACTATAAAGCATGAGCAGAATTTAGAACACAAAGATTGAACTTCTTGGAGGCTCGCACCCCCACTGTTAACCACCCACAAGGCTGCACTTATTTGTAATTTAAAAACACAAAGTTGTTAAATCCCCACATTGGCCAATAGCCCCACACTTAACCTAGTAGAGGTGGCCTTGAATAATTAAAAACTTCTGTCATGCAAAATCACCGGATTTTATTAGAAAACACAGAATTGCCTCCCCTCCACTCAGGTCTCCCTTCCAGGGCCTACCCTGCCTGACCCTGCTTCGCCTCTCTTCACAGTCCGTGCGATTTGACAACAATTATTCAGCCCGATTGCTCCTCTAGCGTCAGCTTGCTGAAAGTGCCCGCACGAGGAGATAATTAGCGGATGCAGGGGGGGGGCAGGTCTAGGGCACAGAAAACACGGGACAAATCACAACCCAACGTGGGGCACACCGAAGAAAACCCGCGCTAGCAAAGAGGGGGGGGGGGCAGGTGCAGAGCACAGAAAACACGGGACAAATCACAACCCAACGTGGGGCACACCGAAGAAAACCGCGCTAGCAAAGGATGGCGGGAAATGTACGCTGGAATCCGCGCCCCTTTGATGCACCACGCAAATGCGCCTTGTTACAACGCTCCCCCGAATTGCCCGATATTACTGTGACTGAGTCCGGACAATACTGGAACAGCTCCGTTCACCAACGATCGGCTGGCACCGCATCAAGCGTGGACCTGGTCGGCCGATGCGCAATCCCCCCGAGGAATACCTCTGAATCCGAGCAAGCTAATGCCTGATCCCCTGCCACACGATACTCCTCTGGCGATGTCCGCAGCTCTCTCCCCGCAGCACCGCTCCGAACCCAGACCGTCCTTTTCAGTACTGGAAACCGGCTCCCGCGTTTCACCACCTGGAAGAAAAAAGGAACACGGGATTTATTAAAACAAAGAAGCCCCAAACGCGGGGCACAACGTTCAGCGAGGGAGCGTCCAGGGACAAGGGGGTCTCCTGGGCGCTCCCTACCTCTTATTCCCGAGGGGCCGGGTGGCCCCTCCTATCGCCCGCCCCTCCCGACCCGGAACCACTCCATTGAATCCGGGTCAGGAGGGGCGCCGGCCAATCGGCGGTGGGCCGCGCCCCCAGGGCACGCCCCCACCGTCGAATGACACGAGGGGAAAGGGGGGGAGACGGTCGCCGCGCCGCCATGCGTGCGGGGGGGCCGAGGGCCCCCCCTTTTCAAATGCAGCGCATTTTGCTTATAAGTCCAGGGCGCACCTTTTAAAAGGTGCGCCCAGCGCAAACAAGGAAAATGTGGTGTTTTTGGATGAATGCACTGTCCCCTGGTCAGCCACAAACTCGTGCTGCCCAGGGGGCAGGCTTTCATATCAAAAATAGAGCGGCTTTAAAGTAGGCCTGGGCGGAAAATTCCATTCTGCTCAAGGTATTTGCGGAAAATTCCGTTCTGCTCAAGGAATTAGCGGAATTTGGGTTATTTCACATTACGCGACTTTCCAGAATTTTTTGCTTGTTCGGGCTTTCAAAATGCATGTTCGCAAGGTATTTCCACCGAGCATGCAAACAGCGTTCGCGAACAGGAAAAAAGCATCGCGAAGGGGTGGTTCAACCAATTCCACGTGTTCGCGGAACTCTGTGGGCTCGCAGAACTTTTTTACCATTTCACGGAGCTTTACGCAAATTCCACCCACCCATACTTTAAAGCAGCCACTCAGTGTTTCTCTGTGGAGGCAGAAACCTTCCTGCACTTTTAATGGGGTTTAGAGGTATCCTTGCAGGTGGGGGCAGTGTGTGACTGCACCCACCTGTAAGGGGATATCTGGTGGGGTCCATGGGACTCCTTTTCCCCCTCTAGAGGGCTGCCATCAAGAGGCTCATTGACAGAGTGCCACCTTTTAGGTAGCGCACTGTCAGTATACCTTCTGAATGCTTCTTTGCCTCGGTGCCCGCATTTGTAATATGATGTTGGCACAGATGCAAAGGGATTCCTTCATTTGCATGGGGCAAATGAGGGAATGCCCTATGATGGAAGTGCCATCCCTATCGGTAACTGCAAACACAACAATGATGGACAGAATGTGGATCAATGTCACACATTCATCGGTATCACAGAAGTAGACGCACAAGCGTCTGCTGCCCTTTCTGTAATACCAAAGTGTGCCGGGCACACGCAAAGCAGGGGCACATGCCTATTGTGACTGGGGAGCACTCGTAATACAACCCCAGTTAATTGCAGACACCTAATGATATTCTATAGAAACGTTGAGCATTGTTTGCACCAGTCTAATTTTTGCACCAGAGTGCGAGTGATAACATTATAATAGCACATTTTCGTTTTTTTCTATGGTTTACAAACCTGAAACACCTGCAGGCAAACAACCCCCTCGCCACAATGTGCAACTTACTTCTGAACAAGTCAAATATCTAGGAGAGCTAAGGACCGATACACTGTACCACTAATAATTTCCTTTACTATTTGTATCAGATCGTTGCCCACCTCTCTGGGTTAGCTGCCCAACATCACAGTATTAAGAATTATACCACAAAAAAAGAGAAGCAGCGTGTTTAAAATAAGCTACAAACAACTCTTTAGTTCAAAGTAGAAATAATACGTTTCCCGAAAATTTCCAATTGTGTACAGAGAAGAAAATATCATAATGATATTTTTTTTTCAGGTACTTTATTGGATTGAATATTGATTTTGCCTGCCAGTTCATTTGTTAGACCATTTTGCACGGTTTCGCAAGAATGTAATCAAACGTGTATGTTTTTATTTTAATACGTGATTATAGATTTTAATAGTTGGCTCTTTTGTACATTCCAGCCCTGATGAAGCTCTTGCATGAGTGAAACACGTTGGCTGTTTTGGCTGTTTTATCATGAAGAGACAATTAATTAAGAACTGCTTTTAAACAACACTCATTGGGAATTTCTGGTGCCTTATTATTTGGACTTTGAGTTAAAGATTTTTTTGTAACTGATTGAAAAAACGTTGCCTCTTTTTTTTTGTTGTCCAACTTTCATCTGACTTATTCAACTTGGAATGAGAGCATTAATGTCCTTAATATCATTGCTTAAATACATTAATGCAGGGTAGTGAGACTCAGCAATATCTCCAGGTGCTGAGAATATAAAGGGTGTTAAATGCATTGTGAATTAAAAAAAATCTCTGGAAACACAATTGCTTGGAAATTAAAGATTGCTATAATGTATGGCTAAATGAAAAACCGCGGTAAAATGGATGAACCATGAACCATCCACAATCAAAGGGTGGCTAACAGATATAGCTAATGGTGAAAGAGCAGAGGAAATTAGATTGGAAATGGTTCAACCTAAGTGACAACCAACAAGATTAGAATGCATGTATTAAATAACTCTTTTAGTCTCTCGAACTAGGCCCTGATTAAAAGTTTGACATTTCAGCCAGAGGGATGATGTTGGGTATAATATCCCGAATGCTTATGAAGGCGGAAGCCAGGAGATGAAAATAGATGCTTAATGGATTAATGCGAATGTTTTAGGCCACCCACCAAACACGGAAGTCAGAATTATGAGTCTTGAGGCCTGAAATTATCAAGTCGAAAAGCTGCAGACCCTATAATTTTGGGCCTGGACACACCAAGCCTGTCACATTAGCTGTAGGGGATAGGAGGACAGTAGCCTAGTGGAGCAGTCAATGCTCCTCTTCTACAAGAAGAATGGTGCCCTAGAAGCCCCTAACCCACTGCCAGAAAGTACATTTTATTTACAAAATGGGGACAAACTGCTTGAAAATCTGGTTCCAAGCTGCTTTTCCCTATTTCAGCTAAAAAACACACTAATAGCTGGATTTTGATGTTCTCTTACAACAAATATTGGCTAACTCATAACGAGGGCTTAAATGTTTCTCTAAAACAATAGCAATTACTATTACATATTGTAAATGATATAGATAAGATTTGTTTGGGATGTTAAACAGCAAAATAGAACTACATTATTTCTCAGTGATGTCATCAATGATGTTAGTGAGCATGTCAGGGCTGATGTAATATGTGCGGTCATAAGCACTGCATGGGTGGGACACAAGTTATAATTAGTTCAGTCAACTATAAATGGTGAATTTCAGTGTATTTTTTATTTTATTTTTTAGCTGGCTTCTTCACTTTACTAAAATGCCACTGTGAGAAAGTGGATTATTAGTTAAGGTGGATAGTATCCCACCACAAGTAATAGTGTCACTGTTCCTGTTAGACCCAGTAAAGCCTTCTGTTTCTTAAACCTGAGCTCATCCCTTGGTAGTTATGTCACAGAGCAGAAACAATCCACTTAATAAAATGTGAAAAACATATAGAAGTACAAAAACAGTTAAAAAGTAAAAAAACACAACACAATAAAAATAAACATTTGAATTAACAAAATGACAACAAAAATTCTGCAATAGGAACCAGAAATATGCATGACTCTTTATTTATTCAAACATAGCACCACAACGTGCAAAGGTTAACTGCAGTCATCACACTAGATTGAGGTAAAGATAAGATTTGAGGTCCTCCCAGTTGGAAGCTTTACCTTCTGACTTAGTTTCTGAAATGGAAGCAAAAAATCCTCGTGGGCCAAGGCAGCAGGTTGCGGGTGAGATGGATTCCACTAAGCCACATAGCCTTTGGACAAAGTTCTGGTGGAGCACTGATGTTTGGCAAAAAAGCTTAGATTGCGAGAAATCCAAAATTCACACCCAAAGAAGGTGCCTCACTGACTTGATACTTTTAATGCATTTTCCCCCTGAAGATTATTACCTTCACACATGTTTTTGGAGCATGGATTCTTCTAATGGTGAAATTCTGCAAGCCGTAACTGAACAGGGCTCCATGAGATGGAACCCTTATCTGTTCCTGTTGAAATGGGATTGATGATGTGTAAAAGCTTTGTGCAGAAGCAACCTGAATCTTCGGCCCAGCAGCAACACACCTTTTTTGGTTTGACTTGGTAGGTTTGTACTGGTCATCGAGTTCCTAAGTCTCATGTTTTAGCTGGTATTAGGAAAACACCTTCTTGCAGCTTGTGTGTTCCTGTTGCTTAAAAATGAGGTCAGGTAACTGATCCTTCGAGCGCCATTTTAAGTCTTGAGCACAAGCGGGAACAGGTCCAGCCCTTGGGGAGGTATCCTTACAGGTCACAAGAGCAGTTTCAGTCCTTCTTCTGTTTTCTGCAGGTCCAGAGGTGTTCTTCAGAGAGTACTGGAGGTTCCATATTTATTTCCAGTGCCAACCTGTGAGTGGGAAAACTCCTTGCCACCCCCTGCCCACTTTTACAGCATTTCACAGTGCCCCTTTCTACCTAAAAGCAATATGGCAGAAACTTTCTTTACCTATTCAGAGATCCCTGTGCTCACCCAGAGATATGGCTATGATTATGAGCAAGTTCTCCATTATGGTCACACAGAATCAGTTCTGGGGGCAGCACCTTGCTCACTCTCATTGGTGCCTGGATGTTTAGCAGAACACTAGAGAAGTAAGGAGAAGGTGTGAGCTACATCGGCCTGTGACAGCGTAGGCAGCCTTTGAAGTTATTTAAGTTCCTGGGTACATCCCAGATGGCCATCCTGTCAGGGATAAAACATCTCCCCCCTAACCCAAGCCCTCTGGCCACTGTCTGGAATCAATACACATTTCTCCACAGGGGAGCTATTAACAGTCCGATGAAAAGGAACACTGGAAGAAAGGCAGATTTGGCCCATGCAGTAAAATGATTACTTCTAAGTGTGTCTTCTTGAGTGTAGCAATCTAAAATCCTACTTGACCATTAATTTGGATTTTAAATTATCATTAAAATGAGTCTTGAATTATTTTGCATGTCAAATTGGCAGGGCTAACACGGCCTACAGAGGTTGAAGGGGCAGACCTGGAGATATGCTGTGCATGTTTACTTTAGCTGTGGCACAAGATGTGCTGCAGTTCAGTAGTGAAATTTACTTACAGTCCCTGACTATGAGTTGTTCCATATTATTCAGACTTACAGGTAAGGTAAACATATTAATTGCCATCAGAGCCAATCTGACATGTTTTTAAGGGTCAGAGTTCATATACTGAGAAATGGACAGTAGAGTCCCAGTTTGCAGAGTCCAAAATCCTGCAGAAAAATCTAGCACAAAATGGGGTTGGCCATGCAAAAGGGGTATATTCCTACAGTCAATTAACCTTTGTTTTCTTCAATTTCTAGTGTTCTTAAACGTAAAATAATATATTACTTCCAGACCTTGGGAGAATGGGACCCCAGGGCCCGTCACCTTGCAGCAACTCTCTGCAAACGCACCCGGTGGTGCATTTTGACGATGGGGACTTAATTCCCCTTCAATACTGGGGGTTCCTGGGGGCCAACTAGCCCACCAGGTACCTCCAGTATGCGCCACAGGGCTGCCTTGCAAATAGGTGGTTCAAGGCCATGGCCCCTTTTACACCGCTCTGCAATGCAGCTCTGTGACGCTTAATTGAGCTACCTGGTGGGCTAGTTGGACCCCAGGGACCATCAGGACTCAAGGGGATTTAATCCCCTAATTTACAATGCACCAGGGTGCGCGTTTGCACAGTGGTGCAGGGAGGGGGCCTGGCCTGATTTGACAAGTGTACAAACGTGCCCTGTGGCGCGTTTTGAATTGGAGGATGAAGTCCCCTTCAATCCTAAGGGTCCTTGCTGGCCAGCTAGCCCACTAGGTGCCTACAGTATGCGCCAGGGAACTGTGTTGCAGAGTGGTGTTTAGAGGCCATGCCCCTTTTCCTCCCAATTGACAATGCTCCAGGGGGCGTGTTTGCACAGGGGTGCATGGATGGGGCGTGGCCTGATGTAACAAGTGTGCAAACATACCCTGTGGCGTGTTATAAGTTAGGGGATTAAGCCCCCTTGAATCTAGAGGGTCCCTGTGGGTCGACTAGCCCACCAGGTACCTCCAGTAAGCTCCAGGGAGCTGCGTTGCAGAGAGGTGGTCCAAGGCCATGCCTCCTTTTTACACCACTCTGCAACGCAGCTCTGTGCAGCTTACTTGAGGTAGCTGGTGGGCTATTTGGCCCCTAGGTACCCTCAGGACTCAAGGGGACTTAATCCCTCAATTTGCAACGCACCAGGGGTTGCGTTTGCACAGTGGTGCAGGGACCGGGGATGGCCTGATGTGACAAGTGTGCAAACGCGCCCTGTGGTGTGTTTTAAGTTGGGGAATTAAGTCCCCTTGAATCTTGAGGGTCCCTGGGGGCCAACTACCCACCAGGTACATCCAGTAAGTGCCACAGAGTTACTTTGCAGAGAGGTGTAAAAAGGGGCATTGCCTCGGATACCTCTTGGCAACACAGCTCTGTGGTGCTTAATGGAGGTACTTGGTGGGCTAGTTGACCCCCAGGGACCCTCAGGATTCAAGGGGAATTAATTCACCAACGTAACCCCTTGCACGCTGTGCTAATTCTACCGCTGTGCAGGCAAATTAACGAGTGAGCGGGATTCGGACGGCCCCCGGCCATCCTCCATACATGCCCACCATGACGTGGGACAGCCAGGGGCCGTTCGCAGCACCGAAGAGGTTAAAGCCCGCCAGGCGGGGTGTTTGCATAGTGGTGAAGGGAGGGGGCGGGCCTAATGTGACATGTGTGTGTACTTATGCATTCCCTCTGCCAGAATCCAAGCACTGCTAAAGTCACCATGCACTCTCCTTGCAGCACGGTAATCATCCAGTCACTACCCATCCACTCATGCAATGACCCATGCACTAACTTATGCACTGCTACAATACCCTGAGCAGTACCCATGCAGTCCAGCCATCACCCTGTCACTACCCATGCACACCTCCAATCACCCAGTGAGCACCATGTACTTATCCAATCACTCCGTCAAAATCCAGGCACTTATACATTTACCATGCACTGTCCTTGCAGTACTCTAATCATCCAATCAGTACCCATGTATGTATGCAATGACCCAGGCATTAAGACATGCACTGCTACAATCCTCTGAGCATTAACCATACAGTCCAGCCATCTCCGTCAGTACCCATGCACTCTTTTAATCATGCAGTCAGCACCATGTATTTATCCAATCACTCCATCAAAACCCAAGCACTGATAAATTCACCATGCGTTCCCCTTGCTGTACTTTAATATTCCAGTCAGTACCCATGTACTCATGGAATGACCCAGGCCCTAACACATGCACTGCTACTATCCCCTTTGCACTACCCATGCAGACCTCTAACCATCTACACAGTACTGATTCAGTCCTCCAATTACCCAGATTGTACCCATGCAGTCCAGAAATCACTCTGTCACTACTCATGCACTCCTCAAAACACCCATCCAGTATCATGTACTTATCCAATCACTCCGCCAAAACCCAAGCAGCTATAAAATCACCATGCACTGTCCTTGCAGCACTCTAACCATCCAGTCACTACCACTGTACTCATGCAATGACCCAGGCAGTAACACATGCACTGCTGCAATCCCCTGAGCACTACTGAGTCTGTCCAGCCATCTCCTTGTCACTACCCATGCACTCCTCCAATCACCCAGCCAGGACCATGTACTTATCCAATCACTCCGCCAAAACCCAAGCACTTATAAATTCACCATACACTCTCCTTGCAGTTCTCTAATCATCCACTCAACACCCATGTAATCATGCAGTGACACAGGCACTAACTCATGGCAAATACAGAGGAGGTCATGCTAATTACAGGGTACCCCAGCACATAGTGTTCCTACTGTATGTAGGTGCTTTCACTGTATTCTAAGTGTCTTTTACCATAGCACTGGCTCCAGTCCTGGTTAGTCAGAGTCAGTTACCACCATTACCTGTCAGTAGAAAGTTGGGGGCACATGAGGACTTTCTGCTCCTTTGTTGGATCTTTCTGCACTTTTGTTCGTCTTTATGGACTCCTGTTGACTCTTTCAGCATTTGTCTTGCTTCTTTCTGCGCTTTTCGTCCTCTTTCTTCACATGTCCTACCTGTGTAGCATAGTTAGAATTTAGCATTTAAATAACCATTGAAATTCTCTGAAAAAAACCATAGGTTTAGGGTATGTTATAGTTCGATATTAGCATTTAAAAAAACATTGAAATTCACAGGAAAAAAACATAGGTTTCAGGCATGTTACAGTTAGAAATTAGCATTTAAAAAACCTTAGAAATTCCCAGAAAAAACCATAGGTTTCAGGGATGTTATAGTTAGTTGCACATTTCAATCGTACAAAACAATAGAAATTCCCACGTAATAGTTAGTTCAGCTAACTATAACTCGCGTCCACGCAATGCACTGCTGATGACGTCACATATTACATCATTCATGACGTAGTCAGTGACATCACTGATGACACTACAGATGACATCTCAATTGACATCACTGATATGTATAATATATATATATTACCTACTGGGGGTCGCCAGTAGGTAGTTATAGTTAGGATCTAACATTCTATTGGGAATAACTTTGGCGCCGGTGGACGAATCTTCGCGAATTTCTCACAGAAGATGGCCCGCTCCGCTCTGCTCCTTCCCTGAAAGTTTGGGGGGGATTCGTCAAGCGGGGGCCGAGATAAAAGTGGGGTCCCAAAACGTGTTTTCCCCACGTTAATTTCCATAGGGCGGTTGGACTCACTTTTAGCTCGAACGGCTGAATGGATTTTCACAAAACTTGGCAAAATTGTAGGGACTGGTAGCCCGATGTGCCTTTGATATGTCTCAAGATATGTGCTCCAGTGGATTCTGAGTAATTTAGGTTCCAAAAAATATATATATCGATAAGCGCGCCCCGGTACGCGCGAGTTTGCGAGTGAAAAGCTGATTGGCTCTCGGGTGTCTTGTCAACATTCCAAACAGTCCAGAGCGGCCGCCATCTTGTGTCTCGGTAGGATCGAGACACAAGAGGTGGCAAAAACTAAGGGGGAAATCACTAAAAGGGGGTAGGGTAGACCCCCCTGACCCCCTAGGTTTGATGTGGGGGCCATAAAAGGGCCCCGCGGGGGGAAAAAAACGATTTTCGCGGGGGGAACGCCCGGTACGCGCACCGGGGAGCGTACCATGGGGAAAACCCAGTGAAACAGTAAAATAATAATTTAAAGTGCTTAGAGGTAGGGTAGCTCTGAATAGAGTTGTTGTGTTGTATGGGTGATTTAAGTACCAACATGTAGTTACCAATGCAGAGTCTTAAATTCAATGTACACCTTTTTTTCTGTAGATATCTTGCATGTTGTTACAGAAGTTATTGTGGTATATGGAATCCATACCATAATCTGTCAGGAAAGCAGAAACAGATCCTTTCAAGCACTCCCTGAGAAGACCTAGGGGATCATGGGTAGTCTACCCTGCTCCCTTATGATGTTTTAAAATTGCACAGTATACTGTAAGTTTCACTTCATATTATAATATAAATATAATCATTTTGGTAGTACTTTATGAATTACATATAAAAATGAATAAAGTCTGAAACAATTTTTAATTATGAAATAAAAATGTATTGGTTACAATCTTCATAGTTTAATAAAACTTCCAGCATTAGTTCATCTGGAATCTCCTCAAAATTGCATGATTCAATATCTTGTAAACAGTCAATACATTTTTGGTCCAAAGACTCATCCATAAAATCCTCGTCAACCAAATCATCTTGAAGAATCTCTTCATTTGTAATTTCGAAAGAAACATTGATTTTTTCTTGCTCTCCTTCCATTTTCTTGCTGTAAATTGCATAAAAAATAACTATATCAGTAGAGTTAGGGCACTGTTGGGTTTAAGTTCAGACAGGTAGTTCTGATTTTTTAATACTCAATTTATATTTGGGCAGTGTATGGTATCGGGTAGGAAGTATAAATATTAAAAAATGCATGTGATGAAGCCTAAGTAAATTCATAATTATACCAGAGAAGCCTAACTCAATCCATAAATATAACAGAGAAGCCTATCTCAATTTATAACTATAACAGCGGGACAGTAAATAACTATCAGAAAACGTTTTTACAAATTAACTTAAAGTGCCCCTTACAAATTAACAACTTACTTTACAGAGAGGTAAGAAGAAAAAATGCGAAAATCCTTTCAAGATGTACCTCAGGTAGTTGTAGTCAAAATGGCTGTGTTTCCCTCTTTTTTCATTTATATTCATGTACATAACCAATTAAATGTCAGGAAATAATAGTAGAAAATGAAAGTAACATTTTAATTGGTTGTAAATTCTAACACTTCAGATGTGTTTTTGTCATGTAATTTACCTCAGGATATTATGCAGGGCTACAGGCCAAATGGCTCAATGGAATTCCACCAAATTTGGGAAAATGGTAGGGACTGGTATGTAGTATGGCCTATTCTATATTTGGTGAACATTTCTACAGAGGTTTTTATGTAAATTAACTTTTAACATTTTTTGGGAGTGCTTACCGGTGAGCGCCCCAGTACGCGTACCGGCAGCGCTACGGAAGTCCTCCATCTTGTGTTTCGGAAGAATTGAGACATAAGATGGAGGACAAACAACGTTGGGAATGGGTAAAAGGGGGCACGGTAGACACCCCCTGACCCCCTAGGTTTTCCGAGGGGGTCTTAGGAGGCGCATATATATGCCAAAAAACCACAATTTTTTTTAAAAAAAAATTCGCGGGGGAGCGCCCGGCACGCGCACCGGGGAGCGTACCGGGGAGCGTACTTTGGTGAAAAACAGTGAAAAAAGTTAGAGTAAAGTAATCATTTTGAGTGATCAGAGGTAGGATAGCCCTGAAAAGAGCTTTTGGGTTCTGTGGCTGATTTAGGTACCTACAAGTAGGGTCCGATGCACAGTCTTAAAATTCAGGAGAAATATTCTATTCCCCTCATCTGAGAAGTGGACACCATCTCCTCTGTAGATATCTTGCATGTTGTAACGCAAGTTATTGTTGTATATAGAACCCATTCCATAGTCTCTCATGTAAGCAGAAACAGATTTATTCACATGTTTCCGTGCTTTCTCAAATTGTGGAAAAAATTGGCTGGACCACTTCCATTTCTGTCTTTGGCATATATTGGAATATACCAAGGCAGTTTGTGGAAAAAGTGTCATCAATTGCCCAAAGGTGTCCTTTAAAACTATTTCCAGACCTACCCCAGTCAAAGTGCCTAGGTCATTTCCACCACAGTGCACATTTATAAGGTCAGGGTGTGGCAGATGGTGAAAGGTTTTCACCAATGGTATCAATTGATGACATCTCAATCCTCTTTGGCCAATCCACTTGATGTGCACATTTGGTAAATCAAGGTTGTGAAAATTTCTGAGAGCTCCATAACTTGGAGCCCAGTGGATGTAGCTATGTCCAATAATCCAGACAGAATACATGGTGAGAGGAGGTTCTGGTGCAGTCAGATGAAGTGTAGGAATAAAATGGCAGTTGGAACAGTAGGAGTTTGCAAAAAAAAACTGTGGAGTTTCAGTGCAGTGCAGAATCACAAGCAAAGATTGGTGGATTCAGATAGTTGAAAACTGAAAGTTAGGGTGCATGGTTCTGTTCTGTGAAAGAAGTAATTTGAATGGTTAAGAAAAAGTCATGTAAAGAAACATTGCACCTGATAAGCTGGTGTATTGAGAGGTCACACATCCTTGCTGAGTTCATTTGCAACATTGTAGAATAAACTTTTAACCCTGAGAGCTTCACCCAGGCACTCGTCACCAGCCGACTGGACTACGGTAACACCCTCTACGCGGGAACCACAGCCAAACTACAGAAAAAACTCCAGCGCATACAGAACACCTCCGCCCGACTCATCTTGGACATCCCCCGATGCAGCCACATCTCCGGACACCTGAGGGACCTGCACTGGCTCCCCGTCAGCAAAAGGATCACGTTCAGGCTTCTCACCCACGCTCACAAGTCTCTCCACGACCTGGGCCCCAAGTACCTCAACGACCGCCTGACCTTCGACACACCCACCTGCCAGCTACGCTCTACAAGCCTCGCCCTCGCCGCCGTACCACGCATCCGAAGAGCCACCGCCGGAGGAAGATCCTTCTCCTACCTGGCAGCCAAGACATGGAACTCCCTCCCCATCCACCTCCAGCTGACACAGGACCACCTCGCCTTCAGGAAACAACTCAAGACCTGGCTGTTCGAGCAGTAGCAACCCCCTCCCCCCAGCGCTCTGAGACCCTTCCGGGTGAGTAGCGCGCGATACAAATGCCATGATTGATTGATTGATTGATTGAGAGCTCAGTGAGGAGGGAGTTGCTACGGTAACAGGTAGAAAGGGCTGAGGGGCAGAAGGGTGTTGGTTTGAAAATAGAGAGGGAAGAGTTTTCATTGGTTAATATAATGGATATATGTGTAGAATTAGAGGTTTTCTGTAAGGGTGGGCGTAGTTCGCGAAGTAGCGCTACGCGAAGCTATGCGAAGCTACGCGAAGTGCACTTTGCACTACGCGAACTTCACGTAGCACTACGCGAGCTGCGTAGTAGCATGTTCGCACTGTGCAAGATGCATTTTCAATGATTGCACAGTGCGAACAAGCATCTGGCACTGCAATCATTGAAAACTGCATCTTGCACAGTGCGAGCTGTAGTTTTCTGCCGCTCGAGTAGGTTTTTACTCGAGCGGCAGCTTTCTCAACGCGAACTGGTAGTTTCTCCTCACGAGCGGTCGCGAGCATGCATGACCACTCGCAATGAGAAACCTGACCTCCCCGCGTTGAGAGTCTCGCCGGGATGTCATTTTGCTTGCTCGCGGTCGCGAACATGACGTTGAGGACCGCGACCAAGCAAAAAATGACCGCTGCACTACGCTATGCTGCGCTACGCGTGTTCGCACTGTGCTACGTGCAGCTCACGTACTGCGAAGTTGCGCAAACTTCGCAAACTAAGCGAGCGTAGCGTAGTGCTTCGCCCAGGGTTCGTTTTCTGTGCCATTCATGGTTGCAGTGCCTGGAGTACATACCTTTTGCTCTGCTAAAGAAATATCGGTGTGTGTATCTGACCCTGTTCTCAATCTCCCAAAGCATTTGTAAAGGTGAGTTATGATTCATTTAATATAGATAGAGAGTTCAGATTAGGAAGCACATTGAGCTTCTTTGCTGTTGGTTTGTGTCATGCTTTTTGAAAATGCATGGTATCAATATTTGCAAGATAGAGGATTTGTATTTTGTGAAATAGTGAGGTTTTAGTAGTGAATGGAATGCTTGTACATAGGAACTGCGCTCTGTTTCTAAAATGTAATTTAAAAAACGATTTTAGGGCAAATCAATGGGTTTCAGTAGTGAATTGAATGCTTGTACATAGGACCTGCGCTCTGTTTCTAAAATGGTATTTAAAAAACGATTTTGGGGCAAATCAATGGTTTTTATATTTTTGAGTAGGAATAAATAGTGTGTGCATGATTAAAAAAAATATTTGAACCTTTTACAATCATGTCACCTGTGTTACCTCAGATTAGGAAGCACACTGACCTTCTTTGCTGTTGGTTTGTGTCATGTTTTTTGATAATGCTTAGTATCTACATTGGCAAGATAGAGGATTTGTATTTTGTGAAATAGTGAGGTTTCAGTAGTGAAATTGAATGCTTGTACATAGGACCTGCGCTCTGTTTCTAAAATGTTATTTAAAAAACGATTTTAGGGCAAATCAATGGCTTTTACATTTTTGAGAAGGAATAAATAGTGTGTGCATGATTACATAAAAATATTTGAACCTTTCACAATCATGTCAACTGTGTTAGCTCAGATTAGGAAGCATACTGACCTTCTTTGCTGTTGGTTTGTGTCATTTTTTTGGTAATGCTTGGTAGGAATGTTTGCAAGAGAGAGGAAATGTACTTTGTAAATTAGTGAGGTTTCAGTACTGAAATGGAATGCTTGTACATAGGACCTGTGCTCTGTTTCTAAAATGTTATTTAAAAAACAATTTTAGGGCAAATCAATGGGTTTTACATTTTTGAGAAGGAATAAATAGTGTGTGCATGATTAAATAAAAATATTTGAACCTTTCACAATCATGTCACCTGTGTTACTTCAGATTAGGAAGGACACTGAGCTTCTTTGCGGTTGATTTGTGTCATTTTTCTGGTAATGCTTGGTAGGAATGTTTGCAAGAGAGAGGAAATGTATGTTACCTGTGTTTCCTCAAATTAGGAAGTGGATTGTGCAGATGAGGTGAGGCATGTCCAGGGGTGCAAAGGAGTTGAGGCCTGTGTTCATGAGTGCAATGGAGAGGACTTACCTCCTCTGACCCTTAGACAAGCATTATCTAATCTGTGCCCCTTGGACAGGCCTCAATACATTGAGTATAATTGATGGTAACAGGGTGCAGATGAGATGAGGCATGTCCAGGGGTGTAGATGAACTGAGGCCTGTCTAATGGTGCAGATGAGTTGAGGTCTATTCAGGGTTGCAGATGAGGTGAGGCTTGTCCAGGGGTGCATAGGAGGTGATGCCTGTGTTGAAGAGTGTAGTGGGAGAGAGGTCTGTCCAGGGGTGGAAAGGAGGTGAGGGCTGTGTCTAAGAGTGTAGTGGGGGGATAGGCTTCATGAAGTGCAGTCCAGTGCACTCTTAGACACCGGCCTCACCACCTATGCTCCCCAGGACAGGCCTTACCTCATGTGTACAATCTGCTTACTAATCTGAGGAAACACAGGTGATATGATTGTGAAATGTGCTAATATATTTTTTTAATCATGCAGATATTATCTAATCCTTGTCAATAATGTAAAACCAATTCATGTGCCCGAAATATTTTTTTAGAATAACATTTAAAAAACAGAGATAAGGTCATATGTATAAGCATTATAGTGTTTATATTGTTTACTTATTGTCATTGCTTTGTTGTTTGGGAATAGTGGTCTATAATGTGGTTTTTTTTTGTTTACCACAGATTGATATCAAGATTTCAATAGTAAGGAAATATGCCCTCAAGGCAGAGGAAAAGGAAAGATGCTAAGCGGAAAAAAACAAAAACAGCAACGGAATTAAAGCAGTCTCCTACAACAAATACTTCCAAAAACGCGAAAAAAGCTCCTGGTAAGACAACTAAGTCTTTTTTTCGGAACATATGTAGATAAAAAAAAAAAAGATAATATACATGTGAATTTACAGAAGGAGAGAGCAAATTTGAAGAGGAAGGCGCGGCCCCCCAAAAATGTTACTACTGCAGCAGGAGACAATAATATGTATAGGAATAGAAGGCAAAATCAATTTAGGGACATTCGTAAACAAATGTTTCGCAATAGGGTAGTTTTAAATTTGTTAAAAAAACGTTAAGAAAGGTAAACAGAGAGCTGCTTTTTACAAGAAAAAGAAAAATGTAGAGAAGATTGTTGATCAAGCTTTTGAAGTTAAGAAAAAATTATTTATTTTAGTAATTAATAGAATTAGGACACTTAACAAGACAGTTGATATTTTCAAATCAAACAGTAGATGCAAAAGAGTAATTAATCGAACTAATTTTTGTAAAGTTTTTTCTGGAGAATGGATGCATAGGTCAAGTTGTGAGCCATTTTTTAATGAGGAGAGTTACTTCCAGGAGAAGGATTTGGTGCATGCATTTGACACCAGTGGTCGAGTATATGAGGTGAAAGATGGTTGTCCGATTGAAAAAGAGAAACTTGTGTCTAGAGATGCAGAAGAGGTGTTAGCTGATGAAGTTTTAGGGAGACGTACTAAGGGTCCAGTGTACACTTGGAAGTGTAGTAGTATTTGTAGTGTGCGACAGGATTCAATCGATGTGCTTCGTAATTTCTTACGTATATATAGTAAGAAAAGTCTAAAACAGAAAATGAAGATGTTGCAAGACTTAGATCCTTGTAGAGTGAGAGGAAACACAGGTTTGCATGGACATTCACTGGCTTGTCTTTCAAGAAAAGTATGTCAGAGTGTTTTTCATCATTTTAGGATGTTAGCAGTGCATCATAACAAAGTGAGGAAATTAGTGTGAAGGTTGTATTATGCAAAAAGTCCAGCACTTAAGCTTAAACAGTTAAATAGTGCTCTTTTGCATTGAACTGAATTAGATGTGAAGAAGATTTGTGAAGAAATTGAGATTTGTTATTTTTGTGAAAAATAGGACAGTGTAGAAATTGACACAGTATTACAAGGTAATGTGGAAGACAATGTACAGATTTCAAGTACAGAAAAGTTTGACCAGAAAATTACCAAGTTTAAGGAGAAATCAAGTGAAAGGCCTAAATTTACTTGTGTGTGTTGTCGACGGACTCATTATAAGATTCAGGCTAGGTTAATTGATTTATATGCAAAAAGTGAAATGGAAAATAATAGTGAATGGAAGAATTTTGCAACTTATTTGTTGGTGGAGAATTCTTTTGATATGAGTTCTGATCAGCGTATTTGTAAATATTGTTATAATAAATTAAATGAAAACAGAATGCCTGCTAGAGCTGTTCATAATAATCTTGAGTTGGTAGACATTCCTGCTGAATTGATGGATTTAAATACATATGAATCTATTTTGATTCAATGTGTCCATCCTTTTCAGGCTATTGTTCGCATGGAGCCTAAGATAGGGAAATTGCCTCCTTCAGATTTACAGAGAGGATTAAAGGGAAGAGTTGTTTATTTGCCTCTAGATTTCAAGAAAAATATTGATACAATTGGTGTAGAAAAAGTGTAAGAGGAACCTTTAGTTATTCTAGTTCATGGGGTTCCGACTAGGCCTACTTCGCCCTTTGCAAAGTAGGCGAAGCAGGCAACACTATGCCCACTTTGTGGGCGTAGCAAAGTTGCCCGCCACCCGCCTCCCTCCCGCCCTCCCTAAATGCTTACATTAATATAGAAATGAAGTATAAAACCACTTACCTTGTCCGCCGCGTCCCCGGGGCTCCCGCTCGTCATCGCGCCGCCGGCGCGCGCGTCTTGGATTCTAATGCGCATGCGCGGCCGCCCACGCATGCGCATTGCTCATGAGAAATGCGCTTGCGCGGGTGGCCGCGCATGCTCATTGGAATCCAAGACGCGAGCGCCGGTGGCGCGATGACGAGCGGGAGCCCTGGGGACGCGGCTGACAAGGTAAGTGGATTTATACTTCATTTCTATATTAATGTAAGCATTTAGGGAGGGCGGGAGGGAGGCGGGTGGCGCGTAGTGGGTCTACGCGAAGTGCGTGGGTGGGCGTAGTTTTTTGCCCACTTCACGTAGCTTTGCGAAGCCCCACTACGCCCACTACGCCCACCCTTAGTTCCGACAAAGAGTAAGAACATTTGGCAAGATTTAGTGGATGTTAGGAAAGTCAAAAAGGCAACGTTGTATTTAGTCAAAAACAATGAGTACTACAAACATGTATGTGTTGGAGCAGAGGAAATAGCTGCAGAAGAAGACAGTGAGTGTTCAGGCGGCCAAATTGAAAAAGTTGATGTGTCTAGAAGTGAAGAAATATATGAACATTATACTGTTCATCCTTTGCATTCCAAAGTAGTAATGGGGAATGCAATTGAATTGTTTCAAATGAAAGCAGCGAAAGGAAGTCCCATTAGTGTATGGGAAGAAAGTTTGGAAGCTCGTTCTTTTCCACAGCTATTTCCAACAGGTCGAGGTGGACGATATGATGATCGACCACTTCAAATTCCAACATCTGAATACCGGACTTTAAGATTATATGCTTACGATTCAAGGTTTCGTCAATGCATTCCATATTTGTTTCATCTACTGTATGAAAGTGACTTGTCTGGGCTTTCTTATGCAGTAAATCATATACTGAAAAGTGGAGCACATCTGCAAAATGTTTCGGCGAGGGACTTTATGGAGAAAGTGAATCTGCAAGATAATATTTTGGAATCTCATCTAATCAATCTCATGGCAAGTCAGCGTGGTACAAACGAGTATTGGTACCGTCGTCATGGGGAATTGAAATGTATGCTAAGAAACTTAGGAACTCCTACATAGTTCCTCACTCTTAGCTGTGCCGAGTATGCATGGGACGACTTACTTTAATTTATACGCGAGGCAAATGCAAATATACAAAATATAGAATTCAAAACACCTGGAGAACTGTGTCCTTTGGATCCAGTGAATGTATGCAGATATTTTAATCATAGATTTGATGCTATGATGTCTTTTATTACCAACAAAAAAAATCCTCCCCTTGGAGAGGTTTTGGATTTTTTTTGGAGAAAGGAGTATCAAGCGAGAGGTGCTCCTCACATACATATGTTGTTGTGGATTAAAGATGCACCCAAATTTGGAACAGATTCGGATGAAACAGTGATGAGTTTCATTGAAGAGTATTCAACATGTGCTGTTCCGAAAACTACCGAGGAAAACAGTTTAAGGCAACAAGTTTTACGCTTTCAATCCCATCGTTGTGGGAAGTATTGTCGTCGAAAATTCAAAAACAAGGAAAAGTTCTACACAAAATGTCGTTTCGGCTTTCCACGACCAGTGATTTCTAAAGGAAGAGTAAATAATTTGATGTCTTCTCTACGACATACTGTGACGAGGAAATGACCCAAAAATACATACAATTTAAAAGAAACGAAGAATCCAAGTACATCAACGACTACAACCCAGTGATTTTGTCCATGTGGAATGCTAACATGGATATTCAATTCGTTGCTGACAACTCTATTGCTGTGGCTCGATATGTGACGTCTTACATCACAAAAAAAGAAAAGACAGAACTGAAGGAAATGTGGGAGGATATTTCACATGAAAAGAGCCTAAGCAAGAAATTATACAGTTACAGTCTGAAGATGTTGTCACATCGAGAAATTGGAGCATATGAATGTTCTGATCGATTGTCATCAGCAAGTCTATATGCCAAATCTAGAACCATCATTTGGGTAAGTCTAGGTCTTGCTACAACACGAAACCGAGTTTTGAAATCTGTACAAGAAATCGAGTATTTGGCGGAGAAAGAACCAGAAAGTACAGATATTTTGAAGACAAACATGTTGGATACACACTATCCAAATAGAAGTCCTCACCTTGAGAACGCTTGTCTCTATGAAGCTCTGCAAAGCTATATTTATAAGAGGAACATCAGAGAAGATATCAATAATGGAATATATGCTGTCATTGGATGTGAAGGATGTCTAGTGAAACACAGAAAAGGTCATTTGATTAATCATCGAAAATTGAGTTGCGAAAATGCAGACAAAGGGGAATTTTACTATTTGGCTCTTTTGCAACTCTTTTAACCATGGCGTACAGAAGAGGAACTACTTGGAGATTTTCTCTGTTGCGAAGATTCTTTTAATGCAACCAAGGATACCATAGAATGTCCTGTTTTTCCAAATTATCTGCAAATGTTGAACGAAGAAATAGAGCAAGAAGCAACAATTGCTGCAGAGATTGCTAGAGACAGTTCTCAAGACAGTCAGAGTTCTACTTCATTGAGTCAGGATCCACTAGGAGGACCAATTATTCAAAATGAGACTGCCACTGCCATGGATGAGGTGGAAAGAGCTATGGAACAAGCTGAAGAGGATGTAATTAACCTAGAAGATTTGGTGAAACAACTAAACATTGAGCAGAAACAGATATATGACGAAGTCACAGAACAGATTGAACATGGATTCAGTCATGAGAAAAAAGAGTGCTCATGTATATCATTTAAGCCTGTCCGAATGTACGTGAGTGGAGAAGCGGGAACTAGAAAAAGTTTTCTGATTAAAGCAAATTGCAACTTATTTGCAGAAAAGGACTGAATCACCGCTGTCTTGTGTTGTAACCGCTCCAACTGGGCTGGCAGCACATAACATTAAAGGGATCACTCTACATCGTTTACTGATGCTACCAGTTGAGCATGATAATACATTGCAATACCACAAGTTATCTGGAGATGCGTGTTCTGAAGTTTCGAGAATCCTGAAGAAAATGAAACTTCTTATCATTGATGAAGTAAGCATGGTCTCAAATCTAATGCTTGCTTTTGTGCATTTGAGAATGCAAGAAATTCTTAGAACAGACTATGATGTGTTATTTGGAGGAAAACACATTATTGTTTTTGGAGATCTACTGCAGTTGACTCCAGTGAAAGGACAACCTGTGTTTAAAATGCTCACGCATGAAGATACCAGGAAGTGCCTAGGAAGCATTGGAAACGTTAATATATGGTTAAACTTCAAATATGCAGAACTGCTTCAAAATATGCGACAGGCAAAGGATGAAGATTATAAAAATATTCTACAAGATGTAAGAATCGGAAAACTAAGTGAGCATGGGAAGGAAGCTTTACATGCACGATTAATTTCAAACTTGTATCCAGATGAAAACATTCTTCCAGAGGATATTTCTATGAAAATTACTGACAACAAATCTGGGATATGTTTGATGCCAACTGTGAAAGAATGTTCCATGTTCAACAACAAAATGTTAAAGTTAGAAAATGAAGAGATTGTGAAACTGGAAGCTATAGATAAAATAGAGCATATGGGAGCAACAATTATTTTGTCTTAAAATTTGAAATCAAAATTGGATTCATTAGAGAAGAGTATATCTAAAACTGCTGGTTTTGAAAAGACTCTGAATGTGTGTTTAAATTGTCGTATCATTTTGAGAAGGAATTTAAATATTGAAAGAGGTCTGGTAAATGGAGCAATGGGTCATGTTGTTGATTTTGTGAATTACAGAAAGAGAGATGGAATTGAATTTTTAAAAATTAAATTTGATGGCATTGAGGAAGTACAACAAATCAGTCATTGTTCTGCTCGATTTTTGCTTGTAAAAGACTTATATGTTCGCCGAAAACAGTTTCCTGTTTGTTTGGCATATGCGGTGACAATTCATAAATCTCAAGGTTTAAGTGTAGATAGTGCTTTGGTGAACATTGGAAATTCTGTGTTTAAAGAGGGTATGGCATATGTGGCATTATCACGAGTCAGAACTTTATCAGGATTGTACTTGGTTGAGTGTGATGAGACAAAGATTTGTGCAGATCTAGATTGTGTTAAACAATACAATAGGTTAAGAGGAGAGTATGCTCCACATTTGCCTCAATATCCTCTGTTTGAAAAACGTGTGGTAGGCCGAAAAAGAAGAAATTAGAATAAATGCAGTGAGGTACTAGCAAAAAGACAAAAAGTAGATGAAACTGTAATTGTAAGCAGACAGAAAAAGGATTCTGTTGAAGATGTTGTTGGATTTCACGTTTAAAACAGTTCTGGTGTCAACTGCTATGCTAATGTAGTGGTTAATATTGTTTTATTTCTTCAAAATCTACAAGAACAGATTGTTGAAAATCGAGATCAAACATTCTGCTGTTTATTGAATTCTGTGTTTGAGAAATGTAACAGTGATAGAGCAAAAATAGAAAGTGTTTCAGAAATTCAAAATCTTTTACATATATGTTCTGGTCAAAATCAATTTTCACAGAATATTCAGCAGTATTGTCAGGAATTTTTAATGTATATGTTTGGTGTATTAGAAGATGAAGGTGTAGATGTAGAAAATCTATTTGGCCTTTCTTATCAATGGCAGCACGACTGTGACAATTGTAGTTTATCAAGTAGTACTAGAATAGACACTGAAATATTTATATATTTGACTTTACCAGACTGCAAATCAGTGTCTTTCAATAATCTAGTTAAAGCAGATGATCACAATATGGTATGTACCCAATGTAAGTCTGCAATGCTGTCCACATTATTTCTACAAAGTTATGGTCACTATGTAATTTTAATGTTCCAACAATGTAGACCTGATGGAACGAAATTGATAACTTCTGTTAAAAATTTTGTGGCTTCTCAGTTATCAATTTCAGGAAGAACCTTTGCAACTGTAGCTATTATTTATCATGAAGGTCCATCGACAAGATCAGGGCATTACACATGCTATTTAAAATGTCAAAAAGGATGGAAGTTGTGTAATGATACTCATTTGACTTTCAAACAACGTTTGCCTTTTGACTTAAAAAACTCATACCTAGTGTTTTTAGAACCAAAATTTAAGTAAAGGTAATTGGCCTATGAAGACGGGAGCAGTTAATAAAAGTTAGTTTATTGTTTAAAATTATATTCTGAGTAAAATTGATCAAGATAATATAAAAAATTGAGATGTCATATAGGTACTGTAAGTGGATCTCATAGTAAATGATATTAGTATCATACGAAATGTTGAACATGAGTGAGCCAGATATGGAATTATGAATATTTAAATATTGTGAAAATGTTGTATAAGCCTTTCTTTCAGAACATCGGGAAAACGGTAATTTCAGAGTTTGTTTTAAGTAATTTGAAAATATACTGATACATCTGACACTATTTGGCCTTAAGGAAAAGTGAAGGAATGAGCAAAGAGTCATGACTGAAAAAAAGGAGTATATGAAAATATTGAAACATATTTCAGATGTTCTTAGAGCTTTTCTTCTAGAAAGTCGATGAAATGGATTTTTTAGTGAACAGCAGAGTACTTTCCAACGAAAAGGACCTTCATGATGTACTATTTGGCCTAAAGGAAAAGTAAGTGAATCAAAGATTAGTGTACATTTGTGATTTTTAAGTTTATATGTTTTTTTTAAAACACAATCTTTTTGATTGTGGGTTTTTTTCCCGCTGTCATATGATGAGTAGTTTGAACTCACTGTTTTAAGTGAAATTCAATATATTGTGAGAACAGCAAAAATAAACTATGTAACATGTTGTCCAAGTTATTCTATAGTTTATATTGTGTAATTTAAATTGCATTCCAATTGTCTCACACTCACTTTCCTTTTTGCACCCTCTTTCAGCTCTTTTTAATCACTTATAATGTCTTTCTCTCACTCTGTTTCACCACTGTTCCTTTACTCCACTTCATTCACAACCCCTTATTCCCATTTCAACTGTCTGCATCCCCTCTCTCCCTTGCATCAGTTTTCAACTTTCAGTCTCTCTGTTTTATTTCCCTTTTCCGTGTTTTCCTTCTTTCCTGTTTTAGTAATTCCTCTTTACTCATTCAGCTCTTTTGTCGTAGTCTGTCACTATAACTCACCCACTCTCCCTGACTTATCTTTCTATGCTCTTTTCTTTTGTCCTCTTCTCTTTTTTTTTCCTTCACTACCTCTATGTCCTCAGTCCCTGACTCTCCTTGTGTTATGCTCACTTATGTTTATCTAGCTTCTATCATTTCTCCTAATTCAAATTCACTGCTCCTCTCTCATAGTTCTTCATCTCCTTTTTTTTTTACTCCGGTTCCATTACTACTTCTCATTTCCTATTATTCAGTGTCCTTCTCTTTACTTTCATCACCGAATCACATTCTCTCTGTTCCATTGCTTTACTCCTCTTACCCTCTCTTTCCTTCTTTTGCTCCCTTACTCATTTTCCTTTCCTCACTCATTGTATTCCACTTCACTCAGTCCTTCCCTTAGTCTCTCTGTGTACTAACTTCCTCAATCCTTTTCCCTCAATCCTTCTATATTATCCTCTCTCCCTTCATCCCTTCACTCTATGATTCTCCTTCACTTACTCTCAGTTATCTTCCATTCCTCATTCTTCTAAATGCATCCTTAATTAGACTCCTTTCCCTCTCAGTCATTGTCTTTTTACTTACTCCTGTTTCCTGATTTAGTTTTGCTAACTCACATTCTTTTAGTATATTTCTTACCTTCAGTTCATTTCTCTCTTCTTATCTTCCTCTCTGTCAGTGAATCTATATGCCTTACTCTCAGTAATTTGCTCTCCTTCTATTTCTTTTACCCTCTTTGTGTCCTTCTACATTACTTTATTTCCCTTTCTGTGTCTTTCACTCATACTTTATTTCTTAATACACTGTTATGATTGTTAACCTCTTCATTTGTATCTTTTATTTTAAAATATATATTTGACTAATTATAACTTATTTTTTCTTCTCTCTTTCACAGATACAAAGTGTAGTAAAAAAATGTAATTAAAGTTACATTAATTATATGGTAAGTGTGACTAAAAAAATGTAGTTTGTCATCACCCTTTGCTTTAACCTCACTATTATTCTCTCACCCTACCTCACTCCTGTTTCCTTACTCTGCTTCCCTCACTTATTCTTATCCTCCATGTTTACTCCCCTTTCTCTAAATCCCCTTCCACATTCAACTTCTTTCAGTCCCCCTGCTTTACTTCCCTGACCCTCTGTTCTCTTCCTTTGCTCCCTCACTCATTCTCTTTCCCTTAATCATTTACTTCACTCCTGTCACTCCTTCTCTCAGTCCGTCTGTCCTCACAGTTCCTCACTTCTGATTCCTCAGTCTGTCTCTCTTACCGTCGCTGTCTCTGTCCCCTAATTCTGTCAATACTCTTCCGTCATGCTCACTCCCTACAACTCACCCACACTCCTTCATTTACCTTTCTTTGCTGCTTCACTTAATCCCTTTCAGTCACTCCTTCCTTTACTCTCTCTCTCCTTTCTCTCTGTCACTACCCATGTCTTAACCTTATTCACTTTTATCCACCCTCTTTCACCCCTCTTTACTTAGAGTCACTGCTCTTTTCTAATCCTCCCTCACTGTTTTACTATCTAATACACAGTTCCTTTGTGTTGCTCCCTCTAGCTCTCTTTCTCTTAACATCACTCTCTCTGTCCCTTTCCCTCATGCTCACTTCTTCATTCTTTTTTTTTTTCTTTTTTTTTTGGTGCGCGCCCCGGTACCTTGTACCGGGGAGCGTACCGTTACGCGTACCGTGGAGAAAAAAGAATGACAGAGTTTTTTAAAAATGTTTTTTTTTTTTATAAATTAGAGGTAGTTCTAAAAAGAACTGTTTTTTTTATTCTTTTTGTTGTTTTATATTTTTATTTATTGCTTTTTTGAACATTTTTAACTTTTTTGGGCTTTTCTGAACAGTTTTATATTTTTTTGTATTTTTATTGGGAGAAACAAAAAACAGGGCATTGAAAACGGCTCAACTGGAGCAAAAAAAAAATCTGGAAAAATTAAGGTTTCTTGGGGCATTTGTGGTTATCACCAGCAACATTGATTAGGGTAATGCTTTGCTCACCATAACTAATTGTTTTGTTACAATATATATAAACACTTTTGTATCCCCCAAACTTTGTTTGTATATTTGGAATCATCTGACTTGCCTCTGGACCCGATGGAGTGGGTTCTTTGGTTGTCGAGGTTCGAGAAGATGATTGGGGTAGGTTTCTGCAGAGTTCTCTCACCTCTGCTGCAGAATAGTTATTTGGGTGCAAACGCTGCATGTGCCGAATCATTGTATGATTCCCAAAGGAATATTTTTTTGCAGGGTTCCCCCTGGATAGCACAGCACCACAGATCAGACAGGTTACCTTCGCAGCGTTCACTTTTTTGGAACCCCTTGGGATTTTATAAAACTCCCATATGAAGTGCTCCCTACGATTGTATGGGGTTGAGTCTTCAGGCAGGAACTGCCTTCTCTCTTCCTCCTCTTCCTCCTCCTCCTCCTCCTCTTCTTGACCACCAAAGTGATGTTCTGGTGGTCATTGTGGTGGTGGTGGTGGTGGTGGGGCAGATGCTCCAGCTGCTGATAGTACTGTAGCCATATCTGTAAGCAAAAAGCAGGTCTTCCTCACTCAAAGAACAAAGTGAGAATGAGGAAAAAAGGTGGGGGCTTTCATCATTTGGAAAACAAAACTGTTCTGAACCAATGAAAAGTGTTATTTTCAAGTCACATGATCCGGGCTTTCATCATTCGGAAACCAAAACTGGTCTGAACCAATGAAAAGTGTTATTTTCAGGTCACATGACCCGACGCGCTTACACTACGCGCCCCTGTGCGCTCCTGGGGGCGCGCCCGGCGGCGCTTACGTTGCCCGATCGTATGCGCTCGGGCGCTTCCTGGTGCGCTTACGCAGCTACGCAATACGTCACAATGATGTTTTCGTTCGCGGCAATAGCGCTAACGGGAAGCTCACCGGTACGCGCAACGGGACACGTAACGCTGCGCTTACCGGTGAGCGCATCGGTACGCCCCCTTGGGAGCGCACCAAGGCAAAAAAATAAAATAGGAAAAGGGAAAATTTACATAAAAAAAGTATTATATAAATATACAATATAGGATTTATTATAAAAATATTATATATCATAGCTACAGATATTAGCTATTAAAAAACATATGAAATTCACTGAAAAAAACTTAGGTTTGAGGCCCTATATAGAGTTAGGAATTAGCATTTACAAATCCTATGAAATTCACTGAAAAAAAACCATAGGTTTCACACCAGTTATAGTTAGGAATTAGCATTTAAAAAACCTATGAAATTCACTGAAAAAACCATAGGTTTCACACCAGTTATAGTTAGGAATTAGCATTTAAAAAACCTATTAAATTCACTGAAAAAACCATAGGTTTCACACCAGTTATAGTTAGCTGGAAATTTTACTCGCATAAAACCATTGAAATTCCCACGTTATAGTTAGTTGGACTCACTATAACTTGCGCGTGCAATGCACTGCTGATGACGTCACATATTACATCACTCATGACATGGTCAGTGACATCACTCATGACATCACTGATGACACCATCCTTGTGACAGAGTGACAGACCTCCTTTCACTGTAATGTAACCCTGGAAACACATATTCAAAAATAGAAACTAAAATTTTCAAAAAAATGGAGATACCCATACCAGTTACAACAACCAATTCAATAAATCCACCATCTATATACACATCCACTCATGCACCAACAGTTCTATATAGTCACTCATACGTATACTCACTCATCATATGTAGTGATACACCTATACATCCTGTTACACACCGACAGTCATCCAAAAGATACTCTCACACATACTCACACATGCAAATAAACTATTGAACATCCATTTATTTGCATATACAGCTATACACTCACTACCACTTTACTTCTAAGGAAACTTACACATACTTACTCTCTTAAACAATCACTTATAGAAACACATACTAATTTAAACAGGAACTCTTACAATCCCTTACTCTCACATATACTCATTTATATACATCAATATTCACATATACTAGATTAAAACATATGTAGTTACTGATAAAGACACTAGTGAGACAGTCATTCACTCACTAACACACACATATACACACTCATCCACCCATACAGTCCTGCACATATGCTGTCTTCAAAACACATACAAAGAGAGAGTCAGTCATTCATGCATCTATGTGCTAAGTAATACCCCCACCAAACCATACAAACACTCATACTGATACTAAGAAAAACATCTAATAACCCATATACATACACATGTAGCTACTCACCAACCCATGCAGCCACTTATACACAAAGTGAAACACTAATACATATATTTAAATATTTAAACATTACTCTCTAATATATGTATTCATTAAGATATCCTTAATAAACCAGTTAACCAATCAATTTTTTTTTTTAAACCTCCATGTAAACACTTATTTAAACATTTATTCTTCCATCAACCTTTACATATACATATATAACACATATTTATTTTTTAAAAAGACACACATTCACTGGATGGTGTCATCAGTGATGTCATGAGTGATGTCACTGACCATGTCATGAGTGATGTAATATGTGACGTCATCAGCAGTGCATTGCCGCGCAGGTTATAGTGAGTCCAACTAACTATAACGTGGGAATTTCAATGGTTTTATGCGCGTAAAATTTCCAGCTAACTATAACTTGTGTGAAACCTATGGTTTTTTCAGTGAATATATATATATATATATTTATATATATATATATACATATATAGATATAGGCCCTTTTTACAACTACGGTGGGCTGTACTAATGGTGGCGGTCAATCGACCGGCAGCCTGGAAGTCCACCAGCCATATTCTGACTGTGGTGGTCGGACTGCAAATGGACCACTGCTACCACCGGGGATTCGCGATCCCTCAACGGTGGTGCAGCGCTCTGAGGCTGCAAAATGCTGGCTGTGCCACTGCAGCACTGCCAAGCATATTACGAGCTTCCTCGCTGCCACAGGTTTCATGGCAGTGAGCCTGCCATGAAAAGTGTGCCCTAAGGAAACTAAGGCCTGTTGCCTCTGCATCAGGGAATGTATGCAGGTTATACCTCCCCCTCTGCATTCACCCCCAGTTCCTGCACAGCATGGACCTCACAGTCCATGCTTGAACGTGCAATGGTGTTCCCATTGTAGTGCTTTGCAAAGGCTCACTGATGAGCCTTAGCATGGCACCGCTGTGGGCAGGCTGCCGAAGGGCCACCCGACCTGGATTCCAGTCAGAATCCGGCAAGCAGTCTCTTTATGGGTTTGACTATCTTGGAGTTGGGCTCTAGTGTTGCGGCCTGCTCCAAGACTGCCAAACTCAAATATATCTCACATTATAAACAAAACTTAAATTACATTATCATAGGAGGATATACCTGATAAATAGATTGAAACTAAAACTAACTATACCAATAAAATCTAATTGTAAGCAACTTTAACCAATAAAATCAGCCAAACAATTTAGGGCCTGTATACGAGTTTGGAGGTCCATCGGACTGGCGAACTCTCAGTGGTGTGGTGGTTGGGGGAAAATCCCAATGCTCATAGGAAAAGTTTGTAGAAAAAAACTGTAAAGCAAACTAGAAATCTCACCAGTAAAACACACTACTTCCCAAAAATACATATACATCACAATTAATCATCAAAAAATAAGTGATATATCAAAATTTTACATAACAATACATTACTAAAACAGTGTACGATGCTCAAAACTACAAGCTAGTAAAAAACACGAATACAACAAAAAACCTACAAACAACAGCATAACTAAATTCTAGTCCTTCACCCCCCAAAACCCACACCCACAAAATCCTTAAAAAAGGATTTACCTGTTAACATGAACAGCAGGGCCTTACCACAACCTGTTTCCTGGAAAGTAGACCACAAATAACACAAATTGA
This sequence comes from Lissotriton helveticus, assembly GCF_964261635.1. Taxonomy (NCBI): domain Eukaryota; kingdom Metazoa; phylum Chordata; class Amphibia; order Caudata; family Salamandridae; genus Lissotriton; species Lissotriton helveticus. Next base: position 991,966,973 of record NC_136065.1, on the reverse strand, counting down.
TCACAAAATAGAAGGTAACGGTACAGCAAACAATGGCCACTAAATTATACTAGACTATCTCCCCATAGAAATGAATGAGAACTAATGTAAAAATGTTGAATTAATGTATGAAAAATATTTGCATTTTTCAAACATGTCAAGCATGTCATATGTTATGAAAAACAAAAAGAAATTGTAAATTATAAATGAAATAATAGTATAAAATATGTACAATATAATATATATGATTATTATATTTTTTAAACGTATGGTAAAATAATGTGGAAAATATGAATATAAAATGATTTAAGAAAAATAAAAAATAAACATAGGAAAAAGTAGAAAAGGTACAACATACAATACTATTTAAATATAATTAGCATTTATTATTTAATAATAAAAAATGTCTGAGACCTCAGAATGTGCTAGAAGACCTTAGTGAATATGGGATTTATAATAGCCAAAACAGACATAGCACAGAAGTGGTGATGTGACACGGCGCCATCCTAAAAAAATTGGGAAGAGGGTATGAAAAAAGGTCAATAGAAATAGAGGCTATAAAAGAAACACAAGAAGAGCTGACGGGCCTGTGACACTGGGGGCATAGAGGATTAGCCGGTTTAATACCTGTTTATTCACTTGAAGCAAAACACATGGGAGTGGAAGGAGGTGGATAGGGAAAACAACACACCAAAGGAATGCCCTAAGATATGATCTGCAAAGACAGACTCCAGCAATTAAGACCCAGCACAAGGGGGAGGGAAGAAGATGGGGTGGGTGCGATGAACTTGCATTGTAATGAATTAATAATGGTCTATTGATATAAGATTGCGGTGTACGCACACTCCTGATTTGTTATATATGAAAGTAATAAATATTTTTTTGAAATCTTTTTTTATTCAACTAGTTAAGGGCCCGATTAGGATCGCGGACGGACTTGAGTCCGCACGCGAACCCTGAGGAGGAGGGAATGTTCGCAGGGGCTGCGGCGTTCCCTCCAAGCAGATTAGGATGTGACCGCCAGGGTGGCGGTCACATCCTCTATCTTTAACATTGCGACGGGTGCAGCATCAAGCTGCACCCGCCGCAAAGTCAAAAATGCATGCATCGCTTTTGCATGCACAAAGCGGCAGGCACCGCGCAGTGCCTGCTGCTTTGTACACGCAAATGCAGGGGGGTACCATAGGTACCCCCCATGTGCACCCCCCACAACCACTTCACCCAGGGGGCCCGCAACGGGCCCCCGAAGTGAAAGTCTGTATGCTTTTCCACGGCGTAAAAGCCGCCGCGGAAAAGCATGTCTTTCCCACCATCCCAATATGGCTGGCGGTGTCTGTTAGACACCGCCACCGCATTAGGGCATTTCTGCCACGGTCGCAATGCGACCGCTGCGGAAGAGCGGCGGACGGAATTCCAGACCCACCAGCCATCCTAATATGCGGATGCGGAAAAAACGCAATCATAATCGGCCCCTAGGTCTTTATTTCTAAGTTGAAATATATGTTTAAAATTGAAAAATATATATTAAGTAAGTAAAATAAGAAAAATGTGTTACATGCCTTTATTCAATAAGAAAATGTAAATAATTATAATATTGATTATAAACATACAACTATCTTTTTTATTATATTTGTAAAAACCAACAATGTTAATTAAATATCACAAACTATTTCTACTACATGTAAATAAAAGCAAAACAAAGAATTTCTGACTAAAATCATTCAATTAAATAATCACATAAACCATTTTGACGAAAGTGTTGGACACTAAAGGGGTGATATTTACCATTCTCATTCCAATCAAAAGCAATTTGAGGCAGTATTTGATGCTAAAGGGGTGACATTTCCTATTACCTCTCCAACCAAAAGCAGTTTGTGGACAGTGTTAGACACACAAGGTTGTTTACTATTCCCACTCCAACCTATACCAATTTGGGTAAGGTTTCAAACACTAAAAGGGTAAAATGTACTATTCCCATTCCAATCTATATTAATTTGAACAAGGTGTTGGAGATTAAAGGGTTGAAAAATACCATTCCCACTCTAAACTAAACCAATTTGGGGATAGTGTTGGACACTAAAGAGATGACATATACAATTCCCACTCCAATCTAAACTGATTTGAGGAAGGTGTTGTACACTAAAAGGGTGTAATTTATTGTTCCCTCTCCACCCTATACGAATTTGGGAAAGGTGTTGGATACTAAAACGGCAACATTTACGATTCCCACTCCAGTCTGTATCAATTTGAAGAAGGTGTTGAATACTAAAAGGGTGACATTTAAATCCCCACTCCAACATAAACTACTTCGTGGAAGGTGTTGATTAGCAGGGGAATGGCATTTATTATTCCCACTCCAAATTCATCCAATATGGGCAAGGTGTTTTGACACTAAAAGGGTAACATTTACTATTTCCACTCCAATTACTAGGGGATGGTGTTGGACACTAAAGGTGTGACACTTGCTATTCCCACTCCAATCTAACCATTTTGAGGAATATGTTGGACACTAAAGAGTGACCTTCACTATTATTACTCCAATCTAACCATATTGGGGGAGGTGTTGGACATTAAAGGGGTGTCATTTACTATTCACGCTCCAATCTATACCAATTTGGGGAAGATGTTGGACAGAAAGTGTTGGACACTAAAGAGGTGAAATTTACTATTTTCACAAATTCTAAAATACTTTATACAAGATATTACAAACTAGACATTTTATATACACAATTATTATTCCCTACTTACACAAAATCATGTAATCATAAATTAAACTAAAATGTAATCTAAACCACACTAACCAAAGCTACAAACCTATCTATTTATATTTAAACATTAACATAAAATATTTGTATTACTATTATTCATCTATATTTTTTAATATTTTCTACCATTTCTAATCTTTAAACCAGAAAATTAAAAAAACAATCATACTAAATAATTAACAATCATACAATATATAACCCAATTAACAAAAAAATATATTTTCTTCTAAAATTGTAATTTTAAAACAAACATTTTCAAATGTTTGAATAAAAAAATGCATTTCTCACAAAAATGATAAAAAGATTCTGATTATTTTTCTTTACTAAAAGAAATAGTTATACATTTTTATTTGTTATTGTTTAAAATGTATTTGTTTAATATTTACATTTTGTAATTAATACTGTTTATATAATTTAAATGATTATGAATGATTATATCTCACTACTAAAACCATTATTTATGTAATTAGTACATCTGAAAATTAAAATGTTGCAATTTCATAATTAATAAGTTACATTACTAAAAGCACAAATAAAAAATCAATAAACATGTAGAATCCAACACACTACAGAAAGTTACATACTAATTAACACGTACTAACAATATGACATACAGCAATGTTTTCTACATAAATATTTGTTACAATAATATTAAAAACATATTTTTACCTTCCATACTCCTTTTGATGATATTTTTGACATTGTATTGTATTGAAATTGCACTTAAATGGCGCTTACTCCCCCTGACGAGGCGTTGAATATTTTTTTAGGTGAGTAGCATGCTACTCCGTAAACCTACGGGATTAGTTGTGATTTAGTACACAGAAATATGAAATTAATCTGAGCGGTGGATATGTTAATTTGTTATTTTGATTGAGACGGATAGTGGAGTGATAGAAGAGGGAAAGGTTTGCATTTATGTAGAGCTTGCTGCCCATGATGAGGAGTCAAAGCACTTTTTCGGGGAGGAACATGCTACTCGAGAACCCAAAAGGATTAGTGGTGAATTAGCATAGTAAAATATTAAATTAGTTGGAGCCGTGGATATGCTATTCTGTTATTGGATTGACAAAGAGTGTGGACGGATAGAAGAGGGAAAGGTTTGCATTTCTATAGCACTTTCTATCCCTGATGAGGTGTTAACGCACTTTTCGGTGACTAGCATGCCACTCCAGAAGCCAAACAGGATTAGTGGGGAATTAGTATAGGGAAATATGAAATTAACTTGATCGATGGACGTTAGCATGTTATTTGGATTGTAAAAGGATAGTGGAGGGATGGAAAGGGAAAGGTTTGCATTTATATAGCTCTTGCTACCCCCTGATGAGATGTTGAAGCGCTTTTTGGTGGGTAGTACGCTACTCCGGAACCCAAGCAGGGTTAGTGGGGAATTAGTACAGGGAAATATGAAATTAATTTGAACAGTGGACATGTTAGTCTGTTATTTGGATTGGGGGATAGTAGAGGGAAGGGTCTAGGAAGTTTTGTTCCTTTTTTGGAGGAGTTCATAGCTGTAGGAGGGGTTTGGGAGGTGGAAAGGGAAGAGTCAGAGGGAAGGGTTTAGAAAGGCTTGTTTGAGAGATCTAAATTGTAAAAGAGGTATGAGATGATTCTTGGAGGGGTAGGGGAAGGAAGAGTCTAGAAAGGGTTATTTTTGGGATCATAGTAGTGGTATGGAGTTTGAGATGAATGAGAGTGTGGAGGTAGAGGATATATATTGAGAGAGGTTTAGGGTAAGAAATAGGGTAGTACATTGGAAAGAGTAGTAGAATGAGGTTGAGATGACACAGAGAGTTGAGGTAGAGGATATATTGAGAGTGGTATAGGGTGAGAAATAGGGTAGTGCATTGTAGACAGTAGTAGAATGAGGTCTGGGAAAAGTCAGGGTGGAGTAAGGGGATATATCACAGAACTCTCTTCATAAACACTCATTGAAGTTGGAGCACAGTGAGGGAGAACAAGGCACAGGCAGACATTTTAGAGAGCACACAATAGCAGAGAACAGACCTGGAGGTAGGAGTATGGAGGATACAAACCTTGCCCGTCAGGATAACTACAACCCAACACAGGGTACACCCGAACTCTGTACCCACCGCGACGGGACTCGCGCATGCTAAAAGATTATCTACATTGTGAAAGACGCAAGTAATAAGGACACCCCAGCAAACAGCCCTGTGCACAAACCTAAACCACCATGGAGCTTTCATTAAAGTCCTAACCACCTAACGCTGCTTGGCACTCTGCGATGCTGCTGGCCTGTGTACGTTAAGTGACCCCAACACCATCCCTCGTACTATTATCTATACAACACCTGTTGTATGTGGGGCAGCGACCAGGGAAACTGACTCTGGAGCACGGGGCACACGGTTCGATACCTGGTTCCGGTGGCAGCTCATCCCAGCTAAGCATGAGCGTCAAATCCGTTTCGCTCACGGATTTCGCGGATTTTTGGTAAATCCGCAATCCGTGCAGTCCCGCGAATTTACCGAAAATCCGCGAATCCGCGAACTGCGGATTCGGGGGGCAAAAGTTCAAGCATTCAAGCTTGAAGTTGTAACTATTTTAGGATGGCGCCGGCAAGCTGCCAGCGCCATCCTAAAATTGTTACAAAGTCAGCTAAGTTAGCTTCAACAGGAAGCACTAATAGATAAAATAAAGCAGGTGCTCGAGCACCTGCTTTATTTTATCTATTAGTGCTTCCTGATCGGTCTCTGACCTTTGATACACACAAGAGGCATGGACTCGCATGGAAGCCGGATAGAGGCCTTTGCATCCTTGACTTTCACGAGTGCAATCCTCGTGCTGTTCCTGTGGCCAGGAGCTGAAGGGACCCCTGCCCCCTTCGGGGCTATTGCATAGTAACACACACATGGTCGCTGGAACTAGCTGAAGCTCAAATTAAGTGACTTATTCATCAGCCCAAAAACAATCGTGAGCGTCGTCGAGGCTGGGGAGGTGTGCCTTCTTCCCAAATCTACCGTCGAAAATCAGCTGTGATGCTGGATAGAGGCCTTTGCATCCTTGACTTTCACGAGCGCAATCACTTTGCTGTTCCTGTGACCAGGAGCTTCTGTCTCTTCATCTACTGCTCTGATCGGTCTCAGACCTTTTATACACACAAGAGGCATGTGCACTTGCATGGAAGCCCCGCCCACTCGCGGTGTGCACCGTCTTCCCGCCATTGACCCACTATGATGGACAGCTCACCCAAGGGACCCCTGCGCCCTTCGGGGCGATTGCATAGTAACATACACATGGCCGCTGGAACTAGTTGAAGCTCAAATTCAGTGACTCATTCATCAGCCCAAATCCACAAATCCGTAAATCCGCAAAATCCGCGGATCCACGATCCGCAAATCCGCGGATCGTGGATCCGCAAAATCCGCCCATGCTTAATCCCAACACCATGTGACTTTGGGCAATAACTCGCTTTATCTTTCCAAGGGCCACCAGCGCCTTGAGACCCTTAAGGGTGATTTGTTTACGCTTTACCAATACCAGCTTATTAACACCTGATCTGAGAAAGCCACATGACTACACTAACATGCTACAGTTTTGTGGTTGTTTTAAAGTACTAAACCCAAAACTTAACAATGAAATAGCAGTATAAACGCCTTCTTGTTCCATTGTTCCATACCCCCTCCCACTCCTGTCCTCCTCACCCGCCATACCTTCCATTGGAGGCACACAGCTCTATAATCCTTTTTTTTTGCAGTTTTGTTCCATTACTCCAGCCCACTTAACTGTGGAGTCCTAGGCAAGGGTTGCTCTCTGCTGCTGGGACTGGTGGGCCCATGGTGTATCTTCTGCTGAATAGCCAGCAACCTCCAGCTCCAGGTGGACCTCCATTTTGCGGGGCAGAGGCTTTGTCAGGACCCTCGGGTGGGGTCAGGTGTTGGTGGGGGATCGCCCTAAGAAGTGCTGGTGGCTTCCACTGTAGGGCTCGGCACGGTAGGCTGAGTAGTGATTCAGCAGTTTGTGGTGGGGCACGCAATAACCATCAGGTTGGTAAGCCGTGGGCTACGTGGGCTTATGGGTCAGTTGCCCTCAGGTGCGGATGGCTTTCCTCCGCCGGGGGAACAGACCTCTTCCTCATCTGCAGGCACCTGTCTGCCGCTTTGCTTTTGCTCCGGGGGGACAGCTGAGCCCTGATGGGGGGCTAAGGATGAGGCCACCTGCATGGCCATTGCTGGGGAGAGGGGGTGCTCAGTGCCCAAAAGACTACTCCCGCCCCCGGCACAATCCCCCCACTACCCGGGAAGGGAGCATTGGATCCCGGGAGAGGATATACACAAAACAGAACATCAACACAATACCACAACAACACAGTGATACAACCCAAAAAGTACCACACCTCAGAAAACTAACCCAACACTGTGGCACAAAATTGTGGGGGGCAACCTGATATTCTTGACACAATATTTTTGTTTCACAATTTATTTTTCGGATATTTTGTCCAAAGTCACCATTAACAGTAGAGTGACAATGAACATTTGCAGAAAGGCCCATTTGACTCAGGCAGAATTTTTTTCTTCTTTTCTTTAGAGTTGTGATTTTCAATAAAACAGCAAGAAAAGAGCAATGTAGATAAATGCTCAACATTGTTACAGCAATTTGAAGAGTCAGAGATACAACATGCATGAATGACAGTCAGTGATAACATGGGGCACTGTAAGGGAGCAAACATTCAGACAAGCAAATAACGACTGTGTGGAGTGAGGATAAGTTGCAGAAAAGCAGGTGGGATGGGGATGGGAGGGGAGGAGAGCAGAATATCTGTATGTCTAACTTGGAGAACAAAGTTAAGAGAGTGGAGGGGATTGAGGTGAAGGGGTTAGAGGGCTGAAGAGGAAGGGACAGGGCAAGGTGGGGACCTGCAGGAGGGTGGGAGGGTAGTGAAGTTTAAGAGTGAAAGATAGAGAGTGGGGGTAAAGAGGATAGTAGGGGAAGAGGCAAGGAGATGGAAAAAGTGGCTGAAGGTGGATCGTCATGGGAAGTGGAGGACAAGACACCCCAGATGAGGGGGCAATCTCACAGAAAGTTTTTTAGCATACAGGTGTCCAGGTGTGGCCAGACTGTGGAGGGTTTGCCACAGCAGTGTTCTTTATTGAGCAGTTGGGGGGGAGAGGAGAGGGGAAGAAGAGGGCAAGTGGGACAGGCCAGGGACACTACAACTGAAGCGGGTGCACAAAGTACAACCACAAACACCAGACTTACCTCAAGAAAAGAGATCAGATGAGAAGAAACGTTTTAGCCCTATCCAGCAAATTGGAGATTATTCTCTCTTAGAAGGCGGTTGTATACGTAGCTGTGAGCCATTCATCATATGTCAGCATCTGCAGGAAATGCCAGTAATGGAGGATGCAGACCTTAGCTGCCATCAGGGCGAGGAGAGTAACTGAGGGGCATGATGGGGTATTTGGGGAGAGTCTGCCAAGTCATGGATGTGAACCAGCGGGCATGGCTAAGGAACGGGTACATCCATTGACTCCAGCAACGTAGACACCACTTTGTCCCTGAAGGTGCAGATGTTCAGGCAGTCATAAAGCAGGTGAACAATATCACAGTTTACATGGCCACACCACCAGCAAGAAGAATGGGGAAGAAGTCAAGCAAGCTGGAGTAATGTCGGTGTCTGGTTCCACCCCTGCTGGATTTTGAAGAGGCAGAATTTCATCTGGGCCTCCCTCACACCCCAGCCAAAGTTCTCTAGGAGCAACCCATTTAATAATTATTTCATTTTCTACAACAGCATCATGTCCTAATATGCAAGACTAGTATAACATAATTTGGTTTGTGCCATTTTTGATTTTAACATCCACAGCCTCAAGTTTCTTGGGTATTCTATATGATTAGACATTCAGGCTCTTATTCTTTCTTTTACACATATAGTCTACATTTCATATTCCTTCTTGGGTTTGATCCATATATAATTTTTTTTTAAAAAGAATTTATGGAGCATTTTTTTTCGGAAAGCGTCAACAATACTTCTTATCGATAATCTTAATATATTCTAAAAAAATCTCTTAATGTCCATTGTATTATTATTCCACAACAAATTAAATCAATTGCTCAGGTTTTATGTGATAGCATAATTTCAACAGTTTAAACCAATTTCACATTATAATGTACCTTGATTTTTTGTTTAATGCGTAGAGGCCTCAAAAATCCTATTCCTTCATCTAGAGCAGATCATATCCAAGTGGGAAGGTCTATCGTCTCCAATAATACGTATGTATATTCTGCTGGCCCATGCACTCATTATGACACAATTCTAAAACAGAGTTTATAAATAACCTGTTACTTAAACTATTGTTTTTTTAGAATTATATTGCCAACAAAAATAATGACAAATTATATTATGCTAGCCTCACATATTAAGACATGATGCTGTTGTAGAAAATGAAATAACTGATAAATGGGTTGCACAAATATGTCAATGTTTGTTAACAAATGTTGAAAAACCATTACCAAATGTTTTGGTGGATAAACAATATACAATTGGGCAGCTTGTGTAACAAACGTTTTATTGGAAAATCTTTTTGTAATTGATTTTATTTATGTGCATATTATTTGTATTTTTGTAGCCCTGAAGAAATCTCTTGTGAAGAGACAAAATACATTGGCTACATTAAATATCTGATTTTAAGAAGATTTGAATAAACGAATTCTTTTTAAAACAAAGAACATATGAATGAAGTTTGAGCATCCCATGTCTTAGCAAGATGCATATTACAGGTCCATAAATAAAAACATTGTGTGTGCTGATCATTTTTGTGCAATAGTATTATGGAGTAGTACTCCTGTGAGGAATATTAGGAGGTTTTTCTACCAAATCAGAGTTCCACATAAGTCTGACTAGATTCACTAAATGTGCTAGGTGTGATTTCTCTTGCCACAGCCTCACTATTTGTAAATCACTCAAAAGTTCTCTAGGAGCTCTACCCATCCTCGTACTCCACCTGGAGGCGAACCTGCCTAGTCACCTTCAGGCAACCCGCCTGTCACTGGCAGTAAAGGTAGCGAATCAGAAGGTTTTACACACTGGACATCACATATTTAAATGCCCCAATGTATTGAGATAAGTGAGCACGGAGAAGGAGGGACGCTCCAGGTTTGGGGACTAGTCTGCATATGAGGCTAAGTAGCAGCTGTGTAGATCACCACTGTTGATTAGGAGAGTGGCTGAATTAGTCTTGGGTTTCGCGTGTAACTGAGGACGTTAATCACCTGCGTGTAAACGCGCGTAGACTGTTCTCTACCTTACATGATTGATTTAAAGGGCCAGACCCTTCGCATGCTAGTGCCGCCAACGTTACTTATCAAACCAAGTGCAACTTTATTTGTGCTGTGCCTCTGAACAGTCCAAGTCAATATGACAACCGAAGAATAAACAACAGTCACATAGTCCCTTACGCATGATAAATAATACCGAACTATGAGGGTCCACGATAAATAATGCGTAATACTAAACAGACATGCCCGGTGACTGCTAGTGTGTGATGAGACTACAGTATTCCAGTGCTATACGCGCTCTTTCTATTACCTGCTGAGGGGCTGGCCCTTTAAATTAATCATGTAAGGTAGAAAACAGTCTACGCACGTTTACACGCAGGTGATTAGCGTCCTCAGTTACACGCGAAACCCGAACAGTATATTCACATTCAATAAAATCAAACCAATACAATTCATATTTAGGAAAATATATTGATTATATTTATTCTTTCCTTTTTTAGAAAGAAGCTATCACGTTTGTTTTAATTTCGTCTGTCCTGAGGAAGGTGCCACAAATGCAATCTACGCACCGAAACGCGTCGACAAATAGGACTTATTAACCATTAATGAATTGTATTGGTTTGATTTTATTGAATGTGAATATACTGTTTGAACTAAGTGTGACTCTGAACTAGAAACCGTAACCCGGAATTGTTAGATAGTAGTTATAAGTGTAACAGAGCACACTTTTTAAATGACTTAAAGCGTGACATAAAGTTTGTGAATATATATGTTCTTCTTTTTTATACTTTAAAAAAAAGTTTTTTACGAAAAAAAGATTTTAAATAATAAAACTTTGAGAGTAACTAAAATGACATTCTAGTGTGGTGTACCTATGTTGAAAAACTGCTTAAACTTAAAAGTAACAGCAAATGAGTCAAATGTGTAGGCCTGTTGGTCACCTTAGAAAGACGAATACACAGAAAGGATTCCTTTTTTGTTAAAATTTGTTTATTTTGTTGCTTTATTTTTCTTTTTGAGTGCAAATCCTAATAGCCTAGGACACATGTATTCATCAGACCATTATCAATTTATGTTACTTTTATTGATTGGCTTTCTAACATTGCGTTGTAGGTCCGCGTAGAGGGCATCAAGATTTGGAAAAACGTTCCTTATTTAAGTATTGTATTTCCCCTGAAGAAGGGTTCGGATGAACGCGAAATGCATTGGGAGTTTTGTTAATAACTCAGTTTGACAATTTACTTTTGTATATGTACATTCCATGAGGATTCAATTTATTATGGAGATGGCTTGTAAAAGATGCGAATGAAATGTAGTTCTGTAATCTCTCAAGCATAACAATTTAAGATTTTTGATAACATGTTGATTTAACACTGATGAAATACTCATAAATACAAAACTTGCAACTAGTAAAGAGTGTTGAATTTTCCTAGAGACACTTCGTGTCATTAGCAGTGCATCACGTAGGCTGTGGTTTCCACTGTCTCTCATTGACTTATATTTTTCAGGGATCTTGGGCTAAATCCCCCACATGTGATAGCACGCATAATTTTGTTTTAAAACACATTTAGAACGATTAAGTTTAGAGTCATTTGATTATATTGGTGTGCAGGAGAACCCTTTATATTGAAGTAGTATGGGGGACATTATGTTAGGCTCCCCCAACTTACCTCACAATCCACTGATCTGCTCTCTCGCACTGATACCTCCAGAGAATCCTTACCCTCATGAGCCCCTGGGTTGCAAGTCCTCGGGAGAGGAAGGCTGAGCACAGAGAGTCAGTCTTTGTCGCAAGCCAGTTAGGTAAGCCTGTAGAAATGGAAGCATGTATTCAGGACATGCAAGCCCACTTTCCATGAAGTGATGATTAAAGAGTCATGGGTGCCATCTGTTTGCCTGAAGATCAACTGTCCTCCAGGACCAGCCGCGAAGCACCAGGCTGGCCCAGACAGGCAGTGCACTCTGTGGGGTGTCTCATTCTGAGAGGTTAATTTTGGGGAGAGGGATGGGGCTTGAATATGCGCAGGTACCCTCAACACCTGATGCTGGAGGCGTGGTGCATAGCGGTCTCTTCCTCTGTCCTGCACGGCAACTCTCAGGGCCGCCATGATGCACAGGACCATTGAAGTTGGCCCCAGATGGCTGCAGTCTTCCCTTGGTCACCATAGCACAGGATTGAGGCTGCCGGGCCATCCTATCATGTCGCAATTGTTCCTCGGAGCCCTTCCTTCACCAGGGCTCCCAGATAGCACTCAATGCTGGTGCTGTAACCCCAACGCCTCCTGGCTCTGGGGAGCGCAAGGTTCAGGCAGCATCTCTAATGGTGGAAAGACTCCGTCAACAAATTTCTAAAAGTGCCATTTTCAAAATAGTAATATGAAATCCAACTTGACCATTAAGATGGATTTTTTAAATGAGTCCTTGAATAATTTTTCTAGCTATTCCCAAACTGAAGGTATACATTATTAGGGGTTGTAATGTTGTAATGTGCTCTCTTATAGGAAAGCCAGCCTTACCACGGTAAAAAATGACTTTGATATTTTTCAAACCCAGGTCATGTAAATTTAGCTTTTTTGTAATGCTGTAGCGCATTAGCAACAATCATTTTTCATTTTTGCAGTTTCTGTTCAACGTTGACAAAATGTATTGGCAAATGCAAAACATAAGCCGATGCTAGGAAAGGTGAGATTTATTGGGATTCCCAATGCTTGTTAGATAGGAGGATCCATTACCCATTGTCAAAATATTTGCTATCTAGTGAAATGACTAAATCATGATGTGGAACAACACAAGGGTTATGACAGGTGGATTATACAGTAAGCTGTTGGTAGAACATTGCCAGTGTTTGTGGCGCATATTTCTTTTCACAGTGCTTGCAAGAACATTGTGCGCCAAGGAAGTCTTGTAATAGAAAGCACCAAGGGCATGATTTTAAATTTTGCAGGTAGATGCTCCATCACAATCATGCCTGTTATTCCATTCACCTTCTTACAAATGCATTTTATCCTTATGTAGTAGTCATTATTAGGACCACAAGATAGCCATCGATTGTATTGCAAATGTTTGTATTTTAGTTTCACAAGGCACTAATGCCTGATGTTTGCTGGTTTCTACAGCTGAGCCTCCATTTCTCAGTGCTCTAAAATCTGTATCTGGTATTAACTTCCAAACTTGATTTCAGTCTTTACTTGTTGGGGCAATCTTGATCAGTTTCCAAACTTACAGCTTAAGGCCTTGTGCCAGACAGCTAGAGCTCTTTAAAGTGGTGGTACCTCCAAACCAGGAACCTCTTGCACCTGTTCTTTTCCTACTCAACCAACACTAGAAGTGACACAAATATCTCATCCAAAATAAGTTCCAAAACCTTTGTGAAAACAGCATCAAACAGACAGCAAATATCTTAAAGTGAATTCTCTCTCTCTCTTGGATCTGTCTCATTGCTCTTACTTTCTTAATATTGCCCTTTTGTTTAAATTTCACCAAACGAGTATATATAACAGAAATCGTAGGTGTTTTAATCCCCATAGAATATTACCCTGCAGAGAATCATAGCTGCGAATCCTCTGTGGAATTAAGTAATAACTGTCTTACTCTGTTCTTTTGAGTAGTGCCAAGAACTCTGGTCACTCCTTCTTACAGCTGCTGTCAATTCAAGAAGCACATTGTTTAGTGGTTAGTTTTAGACTGTGGCCTCATTTTACAGGAAAGCTCCATCAATCATTGTCTTTGCTAAAATGATGTAGGATCTTTGACTTCCCTGTTATTCCATATGGCCATCAAGATGGAGGGCATCTGCACCAGCCAGCTCCTCTACCAGAGAAATGTTCCAGGAAACCTCGTAACCAGATGCAATTGTGCCAAAGATCCATTGACCACCATTCTCCCATGGCATCTTCTGAAAGCAGGAGGTGACTTAGCAGGCCTGGGGTGAATATTCATGCTTATTGGTCCTGGCAGAGATGTTTGTGATGACTGATGAGCTAACATATGTTGGTACATTGCTACTTTTAGATCTGTACACTGCATTCAACTCATTGCACATGCCACACTCATCAAAATTCTTGAAGTGATAGAGATTCCTCTTGAGGGGCAAAAACAGATTCAATCAAATGACTATTGAATTGTGGTGGCTCACGCAGTCCTTCACTTTCTCCCATGTTGTTCAATCAGTTCATGAGCACCTTGAAATATTACTCAATCATCAGGGTCCTCAATCTTATAGGCATACTGTTAATATACAGATTACCTTCACCATTTCTTCCACAAATAAATCATCTACATTTCGCAATAAAGAAAAATTGAATATTTGTATGCAATCACACAGCAGTGGATGTCCACCTGATTTTTGAAACTCAGCCACCCTAAAAAAGAGGTCTTACTTACATTCTCGTAAATTGAACAGTGAAACAACATGTTTTGTCATCAAATAATGGGTCTGTTAGGCCTGGCATCCTTGCGGAGGTACACCCCCTTATTGCATTTAACCCTCCTCTTTTGCTGACTTCATTTTTACTGGCTTAAGGACTCTGCACACTTAACATCTGTAGCCAGTGCTAAAGTGCTTGTGCTCTTTTCTTAAAAACATGGTGGAATTGACTTATACCCAATTGGCATATTCAATTTTCTTGCAAGTCCCTCGTAAGGTAGCACTACCTGTAAATGAAATGCTACTAGTGGACCTGCAACACTGATTATGCCACCCACTTAAGTAGCACTTTAAAAATGTCTGAGGCCTGCCATTGCAGACTGGCAAAATAAACCTTTTGCCAGGCTCAAATCTTCCTTTTTAATACATATAAGTCACCACTAGATAAGGCTGTGGATAGTCCAGAGTGTAGAATGCCATGTATTTCAAAAGTAGGGCAACAACTTTTAAGTTTCACATGTCCTGGAATAGAAAAGCTGTATAATTAATGTTTCACTACTACAATGCCTATATCTTCCATATGATAACATTGGAGTTAGGAATGACCTTATTACGTTTAATAAGCTGATATTTCCAAATGGGAGCTGATGACCCATTCATGTTTGGTGTCTTTGGAATTGTCATGAAAATGCCTAACTTATGATGGTTGGATTTTAAATGACAATTTTGAAAATGCCACCTTTAGAAAGGTGCCATTTTCTTACCTTGGCCATTTAGTGCCTTCAGCCTGTCTCTGGGTCACATGACTGGGTGTAGTTGGCAGTTGGGCTTTGTGTATTGCTCCTAGACAGCCATAAACAATAGGGATCTTAGGTGTGCCTGGATGGGCCATCACTGGCAGGAAGGGAGGGAAAAGATGTGCCCAGCCACACTTGAATAGGCTGTGGTCTGCCTCCAAACAAAGTGCTTGTGAGAAATTGGGTTGTTGGTTGATTAGATGGAAGTCCTCGTCAAGCAACAGCCCCAATCCCTTGTACAGTGAACCACAACAAGTCACTAAGTTGGCCTGTGCTGAACCCTTGGTAGCTAAGCACAAAAAGTGGTCAGGTTTAACTTAGAGGCAATGAGTAAAGTATTTGCAGTCCGGTTACCAGTTTCTTTTTGTTAGTCCCTAAGTTAATATCAGTTTCTTAAGATGGCACAGCATTATCTATTGTCACTCCTAATATCTGTAACTAGATGCTTCTACATTTGCATTCTGATTATAGACTACCTACGCTTATGAAATTGATAAAAGCTTTGCTTTTTTACCAGTAATTTTAGTTTGCAGTACTCTGAGCGTAGCAAAATAGGATGAGTTGATTTTACAGTGCCAAGAAACTAGGGGCCTAGTTTTGATCTTGGTGGATGGGTTACTCTGTCACAATGGTGGCAGAAGTCCTGTCTGCTGAAAGCAATATCCCATTATATCCTATGGGATTTACATTTCAGTGGAAGGGATATCTGTCACCACTGTGACGGAGTAACCTGTCCACCAAGACCTAAATCAGGCCCATAGTCTCTAAATATCCTGCATGTACTTTTACTCTCTGTTAACCAATGGCCGCTTAGGCCACTGGCATTATTTACACTACATTTTATCATTCTAATCACCTTGCTGCTACCTGCAGGCACTCGCTGTTGGCAAATTGGGAGAGTCCTAGATTTTATACTAAAAAAGGAAGATATTTTGTTGCCTAAGACACTGATGCCATTTGGCTGCCTATGTGTGCTGCTGAGCCTTTTGGAGGTTTTCCACTTTGCTATTGCTTTCAAGTTTTATTCTGATTCTTACTTACTAGTTTCTTTTTTATTGCTGAGAGGCTATCTCTCAATTGTCTCTATTTAGTAATGGTCTCTTGGTGTGTTGTGAAAAGAAAGCTTAAGGCTCATTGGACACAATATAAAGGCAGTTTTTCAGTATGAAAAAAATTTGTAATATCAACTTAACATAAAGGATTTATTTTAACATTCTGACTTCATATGTTGTTATTATAAAGTCTAATGTTATATACTGCATCTTTACAATACGCAAGTCTGTCATTCTGTCTTTGTATTTCATTTTGCATGTCGATAGGCAAGGCGGATCTCAAGTCCTACCCGTATTGTACATTTTCTGATTCTATTCTTTTGCTAAGAGATGATGAAGATATCAAGATGACACCCACAATATATGTAATGTAAAGAGAGAGGCCCCCTACTACTTAGATATAGGTTCCTTAAGGTAGGGCCAAAATCAATGAATGTACATATTTAAGGCAACCTACTAACAGTAACAATAAGGTTTGATAGTGGGACAATGATAAACAGAAAGAATCATGGCAACAAAGTGATTTAACAAAGAGTACAAAAAAGCATTTATTTAATTATTTTGAGCAAACAACCACCTAAAATGTTCGTACTCTCACATTCATATCCATCAATCTCACTCTCATTCAGACAAAAAGATAAAGATTGTGCAATGTGTCCAATAATGAATCAGCATAAGAGTGTTTGTAAATGATCAAAACAATAACAATGTGCCACAAGTTCAAATGGCTGGTGGTGTTTCTATGCATGCTTCATCACGCCAAGGTGCATTCGTCAGGAAGACAGCCTCAGCTTGAACATATGTGGAATCTGTGATTAAAAAGTTGCCTGTGTAAGAAAAAGGTTATTTCAGAGATATAAAAAGATTAAAAGAGTTTGCATTAAATAAAAGAGTGTACATTTTTAATCTTTTTGTCTGAATGAGAGTGAGATTGATGGGTATTAATTTGAGAGTATGAACATTTTAGGTCGTTTTTTGCAAAAAATAATTAAATAAATGCCCTTTTGTACTCTTTGTTGAATCACTTCATTGCCTTGGTTCTTTCTGTTTATCATTGTTTCATTATCAAACCTTATTGTTACTGTTAGACCCACAATATATGTACCAGCAAAGAAATCAGTCAATGACAATCCTGACACCTCTACAAATGCCACCAGCAGGGCATAGTGTAGCATTGAAGGAAGTCATTAGAGAGTATTGGAAGTTGGAATTTCACTGCCAACTAGTAGCTGTCCCACAAGCCCACACTCATGGGCCATGCCCATCCCAATTAGAAGTGGGAGTACTGCTTTGTTTCTGTTGGGAAGCCTCAGCTGGCTCTGCAGTCAAAACCCCCTGTCAAGTGGTTTATCTGTCACTGGGCTACTGGCCTCTGAATGTCAAAAGGCTCCTCATGTTTGGGGCAAATCTCTTCATATTAATTAGATGTGATGCAGGAAAAATAGGCAATGAAGCACCCTAGGTGTTCTGTATTTATCTAATTTGGTGCAGTACTGTCCTTTCCCTTCATGCTGGCACTGTTTTGACAGCCAACAGCCAATGCAGGTACCCTTGCACCATGATGCAAGGGTGCCTGTGTTGTATGCAGGATTGTTTTTGTCAAGAAGGAGCACCTTTCTGCACAAAACCAATTCTGAGAGTCTATTCAAATTCCAATTATTTCCAATTCCAATGTATTTATTTATTTTGTTATGGAACTTGTTATAATAAAGAATGAAGCGATGTCCAGACGTGTAGAATAGGATCACAGCTTTATTAGATGTTAGTCAGATCCATTGTAATGCCCCACCAGGAGCAGGCTCTCCACAGCTCAGCCCTTCCACACCAACTGACATACTCTTCTAAACCAAACACTATCAACATTCCATTTGACATCATCAGTGGTTGAGCAGCAAGGAGAGAACTTCTGCAGGGAGGGTGTATTAAGTAAAAGTACATTATAACACATCCCCCTTTCATAATGATAGAAAACAAATAACACATGTGAAGATGGTAAAATACATGTTCCTACAAAAGAGGATGTAATAATAAGAAAGAGATGTAATAATAAGAAAAATTATACATCATCTCTATTTTAAAAATGATCATAACAACAAATGTATGAAAGTTCCCAAACATACATATGAGGACAAAGGAAAATGGATGAGAACTCAGTTGCTACACCCATCTCCCTTTCATAATGATCACAAACAAAAGAAAGCTAGTTAAATAAAAATATACATCAAAACCAGTGGAAACTATCCACAAAACCTACGTCCCAAACTACGGGCACAATATGAGTAGCCAAATGCACCACAAACTAAGGCACAAACCAAGGAAAGAACCAGGTCTACCCAAAAGAAATGGAATAAGACACAACCCAAGCTAAGAAAGGGTAATAAAACCTCCCAAACACTCTAAAAACCAATATGGATATCCCTTACCCCAAAGCAAACATATCCTGGTTTGCTTAAACCCAAAGCAATATATAGTGAGAATCTCCAAAGCAAATATAAACTGGTTTGCTTAAACCCAAAACATAAACACATAAAAAACCAATATGGGTATACCTTAACCCAAAGCAAACATATCCTGGTTTGCTAAAACCCCAAAGCAATATATAGTGAGAATCTCCAAAGCAAACATAAACTGGTTTGCTTAAACCCAAAACAAATATATCAAGAGAAACTCCAAACTTAACGCGCACAACACAATGCGCAAACCAAACACATACTAGAAGGGTAAAAAACCAAAAAGGAGAAGTTACACTAGAAGAAAACTTCCCTTGTGTGCACCCGTAACACACAGTCCGAAAAAATACTCTACGTGCGTATCTATAATGCACAGTCTAACAAATACCCAAAAGATACACTAAAAAAAAAACAGCCTCATATCAACTTGAGAATCTCCAAACGAGCGTGCACAACCAAAAATGCACAGTCCAGAAACGTAAAACAAACCAGGGTATCCCTTAACCCAGAATACAGTCAAAATTTCCTATAAAACTATAAATCCAAAACAAACATATTTTAGGTATCCCTTCAACCCAAACATCATGAAGTGAGAGCTCACACCACCTGAACCTATAAACAAAACACCTTGACTGAAACAATATTTGGCTTCACATCACTCTCCAAAAACAAGACTATGTTGATTAGTATGCAGTGGAAAATAAGCATCTACAAATAAATAAATAACACCAGCTCCGGTGAGCGAATTCTCACCCGGGATCATGTTGCACAGCTCCACGTGGACGGCACCAAATTACGCTCAGAAGTGTAGGAGTTAAAAGTTCCAATGTTCTTCTCTCTCTCCATGCAGAACATTCCATGTTAAAGGTTGAATCCAATCTGTCTAATAAATGCTTTGCGGCGTCAGATGTCCGACAAACTGAAGCATTGTACATGAAATAGCGTGAACCAAAACAAAATGGAGACACGTAAACTTGACGCAGTCCAGAGTGGCTCACGGCTAAAACTTGCACAAATACGTCCACTGCAGCAGAGAACTCTCGGAGAAGACTGACACCACAGAGCTTCGCTAACTCCTCGAAGCATTCTGAACACGTCATCAAAAGGACGACGGACGGGAAGGAGAGAAGATCGCTGCTGGCCATCCGTCGACCAACGGACAATGGTATCCAAGACGGTGAGTAAACGAGCTCGGAAAGGCACAGCAGATGAGAGAACCGGTGTAGTCGAAGGCAGGACGAGCAGGGAAGCAGGTATCACATTGTTTTCACGAAGGCTAACGAAAATTACTTTGAAGAATGTGGTAGAAACACATTAGCACCACACAGTGGCTGAAATGAAGTACTTCCCTGCCGAGGCTCGATTTTTTTCCAGGTTGTAGATTGACTTTAAAATCCATGTTGATCAAAAATTAGACTTTCCTCCAGCTGCCGACACACTAACACTGCTGGTTTACTACATGAGGAATGCAGACTATGACACAAACTATAACGTGCCTCCAAACCAAACAGTTGATCAGTTCATTAAATTTAAACTGTGAATCAAACACGGGAACTTGATGTGTGCCTCCCAACCAATAGCCAAAAAATCGGGTACATTGATGCAGACCAAAACAGAAGACAGCTGGGCTCTCTTGAGGGTTTGATGAAGGGAAAATCCAGACCAGTTGCCAATCCTTTACATTAAAATAAGAGGGCTCTCTTAAACTTCCATTAAGCTAGATCAGTTATATGCTGACACTTTCTTCCCAGGCTGTAGGCAGGCAAATAGAAACTGGCACAATCTGGCAAGGGCGACCGTTGGCAGGGTCACTGGTGGGGCAATTGGGTGCCTAGTTTCATAAAATCCATAAGTTAATGTTCACTTACTTGAGTCTTTTAAGTCCCATAATTTCCCAAGCAGAAGGAAAATTATTTTAAATTCCTTACTCCTGTAAATCGGCATCATTCACTTCAGTCTTTAACAGTCAATCCATCAAGGTAGCTCCATGGGTTCTTTGCATCATCGCCAGTGTTATAATGAAGAATGATGCGATGTCCAGACGTGTAGAATAGGATCACAGCTTTATTAGATGTTAGTCAGATCCATTGTAAAGCCCCACCAGGAGCAGGCTCTCCACAGCTCAGCCGTTCCACACCAACTGACATACTCTTCTAAACCAAACACTATCAACATTCCATTTGACATCATCAGTGGTTGAGCAGCAAGGAGAGAACTTCTGCAGGGAGGGTGTATTAAGTAAAAGTACATTATAACAGAACTCCTATGGCTTGTGTCACGGTGCATCTCGTGTGTAGCAGTACCCACTTGAACATCTTATGTAGCATGTGCAGAGTGAGGAAGCAAGTGGAGGAGATGGCGTTGATCTGTGATTTCATGGTGAGCTTGTTCTCAATTATGTTCTGAGGTTTCTTGCATTTTGGAGGGAGTGGATGTGGTTCCTAGGTATGATGGACTCATTCCATGAGTTGTTGCTGTTGCCAAGATAAGTACTTCCATCGTGTCTGTGTTCAGCTGCAGGAAGTTGTTCTTAATCCAGTCAGTGATGTTTATCATGCATCTGTGAAAGTTGGTTCTGGTGGTGGTGGGGTCGTCTGCGAGTGAGTGGATGAGTTGGGTGTTGTCTGCGTAGGAAAATATGTTGAGACTGGGATCTGCCGATGTTGTCCAGAAGGGACATAAATGCGTTGAAAAGCATGGGGCTGAGGGATGAGTCCTGGGGACACTGCAGGCGATCTCCTTGGGTTCACAGGTGAAAGGTGAGAGGAAGATTCTCTGGGTTCTTCTGGTGAGGAAGGAGATGATCAATCTAAATGCATCCCCTTGGATGCTGATGTGGTGGAGTCTTTCAATCAGTGTGTGGTGGGATAGGGTGTCAAAGGTTGCCAAGAAGTCAAAGAGGATCAAAGCTGCTCTTTATCCTCAATCAAGGAGGATGTCATTGGTGGCTGTGATCAGGGCAGCTTTGGTGTTGTGATTGCTGCAGAAGCTGGATTGGGAGGAATTGAGAAGCTGGTTCTGCTCCAGGTGTGTCATGAGTAGATTGTTGATGATCTTTTCCAGTACCTTTGCTGGGAATAGGAGCAGGGCGATTGACCTGTAGTTTTTGAGTTTGCTGGGGTCGGTGGAGGGTTTTTTGAGTGGTAGTCTTACTTCGGCATGAAGTGCAGGTGTTCCTATGACAGACCCCTTGATACGCCAACTGCAGCAGACATTTTGTGGTATTATTCATGTTGGTATTGCTACTCTACTCATCATCTTGTCTTTATATTAGAGATGATTGCAACACTGCAAATTCTGGTACTTGAGTGCCAATCAAACAAGTAGCAGAAGAGCAATTTCATTTGGTGAGGTCTTTGGCATGATTGCATCTGGGACAGAGGAACACAAGATAGCAAAATCAAAGCGGGCGAGTGAGGAGTGCCTTGTCATGAGGGAGGGGGATGTATCAAACTATATTTTATAAGCTTGAGCTCTGATAAATTGTGTTGTGAGTAACTACAGTTAAGATTTTGAATTTAAAAAAGAAAGGTGTTTTGTCTTGGACTGCTTGCAAAGTAGCTGTTTTGCACAGTGAATCAAATTTTTCGGTATAGTGAGGTCAAAATTGGCCTGTGTGCTCATAATGTCACTCAAGGATCATGGTATGGTTTATTATACACGCCTCAAGACAAATTATAATTAGCTGTATATTTCATGTCAGCAAGGTATTGGTGTTAATGGTGGTTGGAGGCTACAATAAACACAGTCATTATTATAGAAGCACTAATCAACAAAGCCACTTCTGTGGATGCTTCAAAATATTGTTTGTCAGATTATCTCAGATAAAACTATAAATGATATAAATATGATCACTAATACACAGTCACGCCACGTCTATTGCTGTAGTGCTTAAGGTATACAGTTATAGTGACACACGAGGTCTGTTTGTTTTCTGATAGCTATGGAATTCCTAATGTATAGACCACTAACCAAGTGATCAATCATTGCATCAGGAATAACAATTATTTAAAAATCAGACTACAGCCGACACACAGTATAGAGACTTATCAAGGTACCTAATAAGGGATTTGATGAAAAAATCTGGTACGAATTACATTTTAACATACAATTTGATGACCCGATGTAAAGCAATTGCTATGGAATTTTTTTGATGCAGTATTGACCAAGACTGTTATTATAACTACATTGTTACACACGACTTATAGCCCTTAAGAAGTTCCAGGTATAGGAACGAAACACGTTTGCTTGATTTTTAACACTTTCTATTTTTGGAGAAAAAGAATGACGGAACCATTTTGAAACTTATATTGGAACTGGACTATTTTCTGGTACACCTTCTACTTTTCGTAAATATTTGGATCTCCTGCACAGTAGCACCAAACAGTTACAGGTGCTGGAAGGTTTGTGCACAGAACAGTATACTCAATAGGATTGGTGATTTGGATGCAGCCTATATAGTCCGCCGCTGGTTCTTTTTGTTATTAGGAATAACAATTAGGCCCACATTTACAAAGACTTTGCACACAATCGCTTTACTGCTCCTTGTAGGGGTAGTAAGCACAATAATACTGGTGCTATAAAATGCAATTCACAGGGATGCAGAGTGACACAAAGTCTGCAAGGGTATTTACTTTCCAGGGCAAAATGTATTTTGCCCTTTTCTTGGCTCAAACAGCACTTTACATTGCTGTATGCCGCTTTGCATCAAGTGGGCGTATGTCGGTGTTACATGGGGATACACCTATTGTTATTGCACCTGTTGCCAGACAATTTTGAGGGATTCACTAGAGAAGAGCTTTTGCTCCCCCACATGTTGTGAATCAGGAGTGCATGTTTTGATTGAACAGAACATGTGTGAGTCCACAAAAAAGTTTTTACCCTCCATGCAGCAGTGATCATTTTGATTAGTTGTCGACCTACCATCGCTTGAACTTTTAGGGGCACACACATGCTTGGAATGCTTTTGCTTTTAAAGTGTTTCAGATACATAGATAATTTATGTTGTTTTTCTCTAACAGAGGTGATGAGGGCAATCCTTAAAATATTGATTTTTGCCTGGGGTTTGACAGTGTAACTCTCACTTGACCTTTTTACCTTCTCCAAACTCCCATGTTATGCAACAGTTCCTTGCTCCTGTACAAATGAATATCCATTCCCATACAATCTCCTTAGAATGCTTCACATTACCATACACCATGTTTTAAAATCCAGATCTACAACATTCCCAATGCTTGTTAACAAATAGGGTTCTGCGCAGCTTTCTCTCTCTTCCACAATCCAGCACAGTAGCTAGAAAGTAGGAACACTGTCCCAGAATATTTTTACAGATCTATTGTTCTTGATAGCATCTATTGATGACAGCTATTATTAACTTAATTGCTAACCAATACCTGACAGTTATATAGACTATTTGTGATCTATTTATATGGTGTTCACTCTGCCTATAGTGTGGCCTGTAGTGCTAGATCTACGGTTAAGCAAAGCTTTATATATTAGACTCTGGGCCTGCTTACAGTTCGTCAGACAGGCTACTCCATCAGAAACATGACGGATATCCCCTCTGCTGTATTGCAAGTGCATTATATCCACTGACATTTATAATATGACAGACAGGATATCAATCACGTTTGTGATGCAGCAATTCATCCGCCAAACTCTAAATCAGGCTCTCTGTTTTTCGCATAGTCTATTCTCAAACCGCTCCATAGCCCACCCCCATCTGTTTTATTTGCAGTTAGCAAGTTACTACTTGGCCCTTAAAACCACACATGCTGATCATGTTTAATTATGTATTGGTTGCATTACAACAGATTGTCACAACACGTTCTGCATGCTATTGGTATTTTTGCAAATATTCTAATGGCCTGATTACAAGTGCCTTTGTGCTGGGTGCGATAATTATCACACATGATAAAATATGACAAGGATGTGTTCACAGCTTATCAGTTGGAGTAATAATCGCCTATTAGAAGTGTGTCATGAAAATGGGGTATAACAATTGCATTTTGGTGCTTATCACAACAAAATCCACTTACCTCTGTATATATCAGGCTTTTTTAACCTGCTAGCTTCCAATAAACTTGACTTGCCAATATTTAAAAGGGAAGTGTGGTCGCAAACTTTTCCAAACCTGGGGGGATAATTATATGGCTTTCACGCAGTGAAGCAAGCCACCTTGCTGTGCTGTGTGAAAGGGAAAGTGCAGGAATACACTGTATTTAACAAAATATGTTCTATTCCTGTCCTTTCCTTGTGCTGGAGAATTGTTAGCTGCCTTGCGCCAATGCAGACACAGCCCTGCACCATGGTGCAAGTCTGCCTGCATTATAAGCAGTTTTTGTGCAGGAAAGGACAAAGTCCTGCACAAAAATAACAATCCAGAGAGGCATTATTGTCCTTATTCTATGGGTGCAACAGAATCCAGCACCACAGAAAGAGAAAACAGCGAGGAGAAATAATAATATTTCTCCTTGTTACGCTTTGGGAGGTGTAGCGTTTTGATGAATTCCTAGCTTTACTAGTGTTGGTAAATCGTGGAATGTGCCAAAATCAATGGGTGGATGCATTGGAACAACCACGCTCCACCCACGGAACGCCTTCCCAGGTCAAAGTAACACAGGGGCATATTACAACATTGCGGGGCATATTATCAAGAACGTGCGTTACATTATCGCCGCTTTTATCGGCAGGAAACTGCAGATAAAGCGGCGATAATGTGCTTGATAATATGCTCTATGTATTCCAATCGGAGATGTGAAGACATCTAACATGGGCTTCGATTGGAATTCATAGAGCATATCAAACCCATTATCGCCGCTTTATCTGCAGTTTCCTGCCGATAAAAGCGGCGATAATGTAAAGCCCGTTCTTGATAATATGCCCCGCAATGTTGTAATTTGCACTGCATTGCGTTACTCTGGAATTATCAAACCACGCAGGGCCACACAAGGTAGCCTTGCGTGGCTCGATAAATCCGACTTAGGTTTTGCATCTCCGTTACACCCCTTTGCGTGGCGCAAGGGTGACACAAAACCTTCACAAATATGCCCGTATGTAATTATCAGCACTTGCACTACGTATAAATGTGACTACTGCACAAACACGTTTGCACATTTTAACACGCGCTTGGGATCACGCCTCATGTGTATTTGATGTAGCACCTCACAAAACACAGCCAATCATTTTTCAGTAAGAACTGAAATATTGTCACCTTTGTCAGTGCTGTATTTGGTTGGAACGGAATGGTGGAAAATAAATAGAATAAAATGCGTCGATGAAGCAGCATGCGCGCTCATGCATGAGCACCAGGCCACACAATGGATTTGAAAGCTCAAAACAGATGCAAGGCTGAACCACAAACCAAAGCAGACCAGGTCAGGCCATGCAGTGTATAATAAGACATCCCTCACTCTGTTTGCCATATGCTTCCAGACATGCTGTTAGCTACATTTATTACAAAAGTTGGGCGCCTATTTAGAATCTTGCACTTCTGGAAGCCAGCGATACAGAACAATAACAAGAACCATAAATCATACCGTGCAGCCCTGGCTATCATGCTCCTCTAGATAACTAGCGCGTGTCATAGCTCTGTCTCAGGCAGAAGATTAGCCCAAATATAGCCTGGGAGCAGGGATGGGCAGAGAGGGTTTACTAGGCACAACCCTCAGAGAAATGCAAATACGCAATAAGGGTATTTTTAAACAGTGCTTCAATACCGCACTTCTGCCATTTGCAAGTGCTCTCACCCATTTGTAATGCTTGTACTTTTGAAAGAAAAATACTTGTCAGTATATTGTCGCAAGCAGAAGATTAGCGCAAATGCGAATAGGCAGACAGTGGTTTCTGGGCATAAGCCTATGAGAAACACATGAATACAATAATAATTTGTATTTTTCGAATAGCGGTCAAATACCGCATTTCGACTTTTTTGTAAGTCCTTCAAATAAAAAATATTACTGTTGGAAATCATGCAAGGTCAACTCTTAAAATCTATGCCTAATTACATAATGATATTACAATATTAACCAAAATTGATTTAATGTAGACCCAGTGTATTTTCTTTTTTTTACTTCAGACCATTTGCGGAAGTATGAACCTAGCCTTGGAGGGTGTATCTACTCTCGAAGCATGTACATGGGCCTGTATTGCCGTAAGTGCCCACTAGGTGTAATGGGCATTTGCTCCGGCTTTTTGCTCTAGTCGAGGCGCTATGGTATTGTAGAAGGGGCTACAGATGCCTGCGCATCCCCTTCTATAATACGAATAGCTACGGCACACATGTTTCACTCTTGCAATAGTGAGAGGCATTCTCTCATTTGGAAGGTGACGTACACTTTGCCTCTTCATGAGTGGACGTTCACCTCTGCAGCACAGAGGCAAAGAGGTTATGAGAAGGAGCACTGACTGTGCAGAGGTTGCCTACACTTAGTGCACCTCGTGGCTGCTCCTCAGAAGGGACACGGGGATCAAAGGAACCCCTAAACATCCCGCCTGCAGGAGCGTACGATTACTCACTACTCCCTCCAGCTGGGGCATCTCTGTTCCCGTTCGAGGTGCAGATCAGGGGCCCTATTTCGCATTGTCATTTTTTTGTACCAGGCGCACCTTTTAAAAGGTGCGCCAGGTGCAAATACTGACAATGCGCCCTATCATGATGTATGTGCTTCCCCAAGGGCAGCGCATTTAGGTGGAGCGGCTGATTGCAGCCGCTTCATGGGCCTCATTTATGAGGCCTTGCGTGAGTTTTGCACTTCCGATGCGTCACTTTTTGTGACGCATCGGCGGCGTAAAACATGCCTCCTGATGCGCACTATTTACAAAGTGACGCATCTAAGCAGATGCATCACTTTGTAAATCCCTGCGCTGCATTATACCTGCGTCAGGTATAATGTATGCAGAGGGGACGTTCACCCGCAAAAAGCCTCGTAATAGTGACGCAGTGAAATCTATGAGATTTCACTGCGTCACTTTTAGGACGCTGTTGCGTTGATCCTGCCTCACAGCCCCCTTTCTCCCCTCCAGAGGGCTTCTCTCGGGGTGTGCACTCACAGTGCGCACTGTGAGGGCACCCCGTGAGAGTTTCTTTGTCTCTATGCCCACATCTGTAATATGGTGTTTGTGCAGAGGCAAAGGAATTCCCTCATTTGCATAGGACGCACCCCTATGCAAATGAAGGAACGCCCTTTGGAGGTAGCGCTGGTGCTTTAAATGTGCAAACCCAATCGGTATTACTGAAGGGGACGAACCAGCCTCTGCGCCCCCTTCTGTAATACCAAAGTTCCCCGGGGACACGTAAAGCGGCCACAAAAAGCCCCCCCCCGCTCAAATTACAATACGGCCCAGGTGTCTGTTTCAACGCTGAAAGGTGGACTGCAACTTCAGCCAGTCCATCTCCCACAAATGCCCTGTTTTCAGTGCGGATATGGGTAAACACCTCCGCTGTCATCAGCAGATTTGCTGTTAAAAGGCTCACTGTCCTGCTTTACATCTAGCTCACAGACTTAAGTGAGCACTGCAGCACAGAGAGCCACTCTGAGATGTATATGTAATACATCCCCTGACCTCGAAAGGTCTCAGAGCAGGAGACTGGCAAAGACATACAGGTCAAAACCTGATGACATTAGAGAGGTGGATTGGAGACTGCTCTGGGGATGGAAATGAAAGCCCAAATTATTTCAGGCTTTTGAAGGACACGTAACAAATGGTACCATTTAAGCAGTGCTATGCTGTAAATTCAATAGCTTGGAGCTGAGCGTGATAGCGCAAATCTCACAATATGTGCGTCTAAGCCTTTGTTTGCACAGACTGCTCACACATTTAAGAAGATAATTTGCACTCTCAACACTCTTTACATGTGTTATGCCATGCCTGTCCCACTTCCAGCTCCTTTTCATGTGGGACATATTTCAAATATATCTAGAATTCCTCCTGCCTCTTACAGATTGGAGTTGATTAAATATTCCTTTGATAAAGGGTAAGCAAATGTCAGATTCAATATCATAAAAAGAGAAACGAGACTTCAGACAAGCAGCAAGGCAAACAATCCATTTTCGTTCTTTATTAGAAACATTTATTGCCATAATGACTACATTATACAGAGCAAGCAGGTGTAAAGGTTCTCTGTGCTGGCTGGTCTCACACGTCTCTATCTCGAGCATTTTTATCCCTCTGATATTTAGACAGATATAAAACAGCAAAGAGTGTGAAATACCACCATTCCTGTCTGAGAGCAGGTTTAACATCTACTGCAGGATTATGACTTGTACTTTCAACAACAATAAACCATTACATGCTCTTTTTTGCCCGGGCTGTTAATACTCTGTGGTGGGTCGCTTTATACATTCCGGTGGAAACATTGCTCACAATAACCTGTAAGCAGTCCAAAAGTGTGGACAACATATAAAGCATAGTTCTACATTATTGTTGTCTTTCTGCCGTACAGGTTAACACGTTGGCCAGGGATCCTATCAGAGGGCTCTTGAGTTAAGGCAAAGGGCGTTCTTTCATTTATGTGCCTTTACCATGCTCTGGTCGATTTTATTATATTTTAAGCAAACGCGATATACAGATTGGTGAATAGAATAAGTGAAACAGGCTAAAAAATAAGTACATGTGTGGAATATATGAAGAAAAACCGAAGGTAGAATAAAATCATATCTCAGATGACAAAAGTCAGAAAACAAATAGTACAATAATGAGAAGGCATATAACTATACAGAACAATATCATATCTGTACAATAAAGTACCAAAACGATACATAAACAAGCAGTCTATAAAGGGAGGTAAGGTTAGGAAGGGAGGGTGAAGAGGGGAAGTGGAACATCTACTTCATAAATGTATTATTAAAATTAAAATGATAGTTCAAACTTTTAAACTGAGACTTTCCTAAGTAGACTTTGAAGACAATACCAGCAAAGCTGTCACTTTCAACATACTTTTGGAATACCAGTTAGAGATCAATTATAGGTATGAAATAAAACCTAAAACTTCCTAAAATACCACACTTATGGTTAGCTCCACAAAGCATAGCTTGCACACATGCCATGAGAACCGCACCTCACACTTTAAATTGAATGCTTAAGGCTTGCCCTTGATGTAGCAGGTGATTTCACAAATATTATACATGATTGCACTAATTAAATGACATATTAACTTGCCATCAGCATTATGAACGACAGACCTATGGACAAAGTGTGAGCTCTCTAATTGCGCATACATTGAATTTTAAAGATGTGGATTGCAGGCCTCTAACATATTGTTGTAAATGTTGTGAGGTCATACTCCTTTTCTTATATAAAAAAAGAAATACACAAGAATAAACTCCTTGGCAAAAACCAAATACGCATATGTGCACAGTGTAATATACTATTTGTAACTATTCTTGAGTAAGCAGAGGCGTCAAGACCAACTCAAAGCTTTACTTTTCATATGTCATGGCCCTTCCCCACACTCAACAAGGGTAAGAAAGAGTAAATTCCAATGTTATATGCCTCTCAGAATGCCCTTTAAAATGTAAATTAGTCTACAGACTAGACAGGAAGTTTGTCGATTACTAAAGAAGTCCTGACCTCATTGATCGATGTGTGTAGTAAGTTGTATTTATATTTATTGTTATGCATTCCTCTTTAACCCCTTCCATGCGTCGGCCGGCCGGCGGCCGGCCGACGTCACGGTGGGCGTGTGCGGAGGACGGCCGGGGGCCGTCCGAACCACGCCCACGCCATAAATCACCCGCACCGCGGCGGAATTTTCGCCGCGGTCAAGGGGTTAAATAGTATGTAGCCTTTTGAATGTGTTTATGTTCCATGTTCCATTGAATGTTGTAATGGAATGGAATGTGTTCCACTGTTGGTCAGTTTTCTTCTTACTGCTGATCACTCCTGAAGTGCTCTTTTTATTGGAATAAACGTAACATCTTTAACTTTATTTTAGAATTATTTCTTGCGAGATTACTACAAATATTTGGCGACGATCGGGATTTTTTT
The DNA here is from genome assembly GCF_964261635.1 of Lissotriton helveticus. Classification (NCBI taxonomy): domain Eukaryota; kingdom Metazoa; phylum Chordata; class Amphibia; order Caudata; family Salamandridae; genus Lissotriton; species Lissotriton helveticus. The sequence continues at coordinate 991,936,340 of NC_136065.1, read as the reverse complement.
ATATAGTAATTTATTTTTTCTTCTGGAAAGTCTTCATCTTACCCGAAGTGGAATTTATTTCGTGGTCTCATATATTTATCTTCAACTGAAAAGGTTATGGATTACGCTTTCCACGTTTCTACAACATTGAAAACTATGGACTATGCTTTTCGAAACTCTTCATGAACTATCTGCTACATGCATCGAGCAAACTGTGAGTAGATTGAGCGGTTTTAACTATAACCAGTCTCTCTCTCATTTCCGTTTTTGTTTCTTCAAATAATGGTCTTTGCTCAATTCAAGTTATGTGTAAAATTTCGAGTAAGTATTTTTTTTATTCCGCTGATATTCTTACTCAACCGTTGTTTGTATACTTTTGAATGTGCTCTGTGTTCACCTTTGCCGACTGCACTGTCCTTCTCGTGCTTTGGAGCTCAAGATTCTTCGTGCATAGCAACGCTTCAATAGATGACGCTTTTGTCAGACGCTCTTCCTCGCGTTGCGTCTTCATACATCAGAGGTCACGCTGCGTAACCGTACGTGGTGAACGTACCGCCATCTTGAATTCAGTATATATTTCAATACTTTGTTTTTTGAGCAGGTTTGGACATTTTTCTTATCTCCACTGCTACAATAACTTCATCGCAAGTAAGTTATTTTGAATATACCATATTTGTTTTTACTTACTTTTTTGAAGCAACACCGATTTACAAATTTCAGGCAAGTTTAAACTCCTACTGTGAAACTTATTTTTATATATTATTATTTGGCTTCAATATGAGTAACAACAACTCTACAGATACTTCAGCCTCTACTTCTTCTGCTGCTTCAAACTCATCCTCATGTATCAACATCAATATAAGTACTCCTAAAGAATTTTAACAGCCCCTGGTGAACCTATTATCAAATGGACTGAATGGAAAGAATACTTTTTAAATGATATAGCTACATTTAAAGACAATGTAGGTACTCTTTCTCCTGAAAGAAAGAAAAGAATGCTTTTGGTTCCGAAGGGTTAAGAGTTTATAATCAGATGCAAAAACCTGAAAGATCAGGCGATCTTGATATTTTTAAAGCAGCTATTTTAGATTTGACTGAACATTATTCGTCTATTGTTTGCATTGAAGTTACTAGACGTGCTTTCTTCAAAAGGAAACAACTTCAGCATGAAACTGTGGAAGAGTATGTCTCCGAATTGAAACTATTAGCCACACATTGTAAATTTGGTGCATTACATGATGAACTCATTAGGGACCAAGTTGTTGTTTGCACAAGAAATAAGAGTATTCAGGATAGACTTTGGATTGAAGGTGAATCCATTCTTAAGGATGTAATCACACTTCTAAAAAAAGCTGAGCTCTCAGACCGAAGTTCCAAAGCACTATCGAATCAGTTTGAATTTACTTCTGCTTCTACTCCTACTGTTAACAAAATATCTGACTATAAGAAAAAGAAAGAATATTCAAAAAAGAAAAGTAAGAAGAATTTCCAATTTAACAAGAATGTTCAAACAAAATCCTTCAATTATAAATCTTTTAGCAAATCCAAACCAAATCAAAATAATTCATCTACATTTGCCTGTTATCGTTTTTTAGTGACAAGAATCACAATGCAGGTTTTGAAAAATGTCCAGACAGATCCACTAAATGTTCTAATTGTGGCATTTTAGGTCATTTCGCCAAATTTTACAATAAGTATTTGATTCAACAATCTAAAGTTACCTGCATTACTGACACTGACTCTTCACATTACGATTCTGACTTGAAAAATTCTAAACCCAATCTTAATGAAAACAAACAATGCAATATTGTTCTAAATGTTGGTGAAAATGAAAGAAGCATCCTTTGTGCATTGTAAAGTTTGGTGGTATTCCTTTACAGGTTGCGGCAGATTCTGGTTCTCCGTTCACTATTATAAACAAAAGTGTATGGGAAAAGGAATTAGTTAATGATTTGGGACCTCATCTTGAGCCTACTGATGTTCTTCCTGAAAGTTTTACTGGTGACAAAATTGATATGTTGGGTTATCGTTCATTAATGTTTAAATTTAAAAATCGCAATGCCTTTTGTAAATTGTATATTACTGTTGATGGTCCTTCTGTTTTAGGTTGGAAAGACCAAAGATCTTTACATATTATATTGGATCCTAATGGCCCTGAACAGGTTCTTGTTACTGGTGAGAGTGAAGATACAAAAAATTGGGTTCTTAAAGAATTTCCAAGTGTGTTCTCAGGTAAGATTGGTAAATTCAAAGGTTTTTCACATCGTATAAGGTTAAAAAGTAATGCCATTCCTAAGGTACATAAGGTGCGCAACATACCAATCATTTTTAAAGATGAAGTCAAGTGTGAATTGCTGTAATTACTAGAAGATGGTATCATAGAACCAACTGAAGCTGCTGAGTGGATTCTCCATTGGTCGTAGCTAGACGGGCCAATGGAAACATTTGTTTGTGTATAGATCTAAGAAATTTCAACAACAACATTATAGTCAATCAATACCCTTTACTTAGAATCGACGAAATGTTGTTGTTAACCCGTGGAGCCAAGTATTTTTCTACGCAAGATTTATCTTCGGCATGCCACCAGATTTCTTTACACCATTCTATCCGTGATTTGACAGCATTCTGCACTCCTTTTGGTTGTTTTTGTTTTCGCCGCATGCCATTTGGGTTGGCATCTGCGGCTGCAGTATTCCAACGAATTATGACACAACTTTTTGGAGATATGCAGGGAGTCATCTTTTTTCAAGATGATATTCTTACTATGGGAAAGAATGCGCATCAACATGATTCTAGATTAAGGAAAGTTTTAAATATTTTAAATGACAAATGTCTCACCGCTGAAATTTCAAAAGTATAAATTTTCAGAGAATAAGGTGGTGTATTTAGGACATCAGATTGGTGAACAGGGTATAAGGCCAAAGACTAAATTAGTAAGAGCTATTTTAGATGCACCTTCTCCTAAATCTAAGGATGCTTTAAGATCATTTTTAGGTTTAGCTGAATTTTATTCGAAATGTGTTTCTAATTTTTCTGAAAAACTCATCCTATGAGAAATTTTTTGAAAAATAAAGTTCCTTTCACATGGTCTGAAGAATGTCAGCAAGCGTTTGTTATAATTAAAAAAGCTATTTGCTGCGCCCCCAATCTTCAAGGCTTTGATCCTTGTACTTGTACACTGGTTACCACTGATGGACGCTCCAAAGGCCTGGGTGCCGTTTTAACTCAAATTTCAGAGAGTAATCAGGAAGTGGTGGTTGCATTCGCGTCTAGATCTTTGACCACAACAGAGGAAAAATATTCCGTGATTGAAAGGGAAACTTTAGCTGTTGTTTGGGGATTGGAGCATTTTAGGAAGTTTATTTGGTAGAAAAGTTTTTGTGTAAGAACTGATCACAAACCACTTACTAAATTGCTAACGACAGAAGGTCTCTATAAAGCCACTGCTAGTATTGCAAGACTTTCAATGCGCTTGCAAGATTTCTTATTCGAAATCCGCCACGTTCCTGGAGCTAAAAATGTTATAGCGGATTTTTAAAGTAGATTTTCTCTACCCATTATTGAATTTGATCGAAATTCTTGGAATGATTTTTCAGTTGAGAATGTTGCTTTTAATGACAAAAGTTTTGACAGCATTTCTCAGGAACAATGGTTGAAAGCTGATTCTAAGGACAATATTTTGTGTGATATTAAGTCTAAGGTGATAAATGGCTGGAGTAAATTTTGCAAAAAGAATCTTAACAATGATTTATGAGGCTTTTGGGAAGTCAGAGATGAACTCTCAATGTCTGACCATTTTCTCGTTGGAGGAGATAAAATAATACCTCCCATGTCTTTAAGAAATCAGATAATACAATTATCCCATGAAGGTCATCCTGGTATTTCTCGCACCAAATCTAGAGTGAGGGATCAATACTGGGGGCCAGCAATGGATAATAATATTGAAAAAGTTGTTAGATCTTGTATCTATTGTGAACTATCTGACAAATCTAGGAACACCTTTAACCCACCATTAGGTGAAGTTAATTCTCCAAATCTTCCTTGGGAAGATTTAGCTATGGACATTATGGTCCTGTCAATTGGTTTGATAATACTATAAAGTATATGATTGTTCTGGTTGATTTGTTCTCTAAATGGTATGAAGTAAAAGTCGTTGACAAATTAAACACCACTAATGTGAGAGAATTTTTAGAACACATCTTTATACTAGAGGGGCGTCCGCCATCTATCTTAACAGACAATAGTTCAAATCTAAAGAAATGCAGATTTTTCCTACCTCAAATGGAATTAAACATAGGTTGACACCACTTTATCATCTTTCTTGTAATGGTACTGTGGAGAGACTTAATAGAGTCATCAAAAGTACTCTACAATTGTGTGTTAAATCTAAACTGTCTTGGGAAAGTGACTTAAAAAAATGTGGGCCTATAGGGTTACACCTCATCCGTCCTTGGGGAAAAGTCAATTTTCTCTAATGAGGTGTAAAATTCCACTATCAAAAACTAATCCTAGTTGGATAAAAAGAAATGAAATGTTTCATTATGATACCTGGGAAATTAGATCGAATCTCACTTCTTCACAAACAAAGAATAAGATCTATCATGATGCCAACCATGGATCTAAACTTGTTAATTTACAGGTTGGTCGATGGGTGTTTATTAAAAGTATTAAGAAAGTTTCCAAAGGTCAGAGCAAATTTAGTGATCCAAAAAATGTTGCAAAAATTCATCAGAATTCAGTAACATTGGAGAATGGTGAAAAATGGCTTTTGAGTCGTTTAGCTTTAGCTCATCCTAGTGATGTACATAAGTTCAATGATTATGATGGTGATAAATCTACTTATGATTTACCTTCATGTTCCACTGATAATAACCTCATGGTTGATGATGACATTGACAACAATGATAATGGAGCCTCTGTATTTTCCAATAAAAAATCCTCTTTTGGGAGATCTGTGAAGAGACCTGTGAAGTACAAAGAATTTATATTATACAAGTAGTTTTTTTTGGGGGGGGGGGAAGGGAAGATATGTAGTATGTTGTATTTATATTTATTATTATGCATTCCTCTTTAAATAGTATGTAGCCTTTTGAATGTATTTATGTTCCATGTTCCATTGAATGTTGTAATGGGATGGAATGTGTTCCACTGTTGGTCAGTTTTCTTCTTACTGCGGATCACTCCTGAAGTGCTCTTTTTATTGGAATAAACCTAACATCTTTAACTTTATTTTGGAATTATTTCTTGCAAGATTACTACAGTGTGCTGTGTGTACAATCTCACAATTGGCATTGGTATTGCCATTTAAAAAAAGACGAGTTCACCATGATCACCCACACTAAAATTGACTATAATGAAATTGAAAGGGGGCAAATTGTGTCGTGCTGAAATGGAGGTGTCTGGCAACCTTAACATAGACCAAAAGATTGACACATGAGTGCCAGTTCTCCAGGTCAGCATGGGGGAAACTCTGAGTCTCCATAGTGAGAACATTTCTGCTGCAGAGCTACAGGGACCAAATGCCGATGGATTGTCTTGGAGCCAAGCATAGGGCCTGCAATATACTGATAGTAGCTTTCTGAGGCTCATGTAGAGCTGGCAGAGAGGAGGACAGCCTGAGAGGAATATGAATTTGCCACACCAGCAGTCACACTTATTGAGGAGGAGCTGCCCATATATGCCGCGTGTGCTATAACATTGCTTCTGTACTCCCACAGCACAGGACACTGTTTGTGGGCTCTTGAGAACTGCATCACTCACACTCACAACAACCACCACATTGAGAAGGAGAAGACGCTGCTCATACATGCTGCTTTGCATTATAAAAGCTCTTCTAAACCCTTGTGGTGTGGGGCGCTGTTTGTGGGATCTTTGAGGACTGCATTATCCACAACCACCACATTGAGGAGGACTCACTGCCCATACACGCTGCTTTGCACTACAAAAGCGCTTCTGTACTCCTGTAGCGAGCAACACTCTTTGTCAGCTCTTGAGAACTGCATTACACACAACCACCACAATTCATATTGAGGAAGAGAGGGGTGTCGTACATACATGCCGCTTTGTGCTACAAAAGTTCTTCTATATTCCAGCAACGTGGGATGTGTGCAGGACGCGCCTGGGTGCATGCCTGGGCATAGACCGGGCCAAGAGTAGGCCCATCTGTGTCCGTCTGCTTCCGGACAAGGATTGGCTCTCTCTCTTTGGTCTCCTGTCCCTGGCAAGCACCTTTAACCTCCTGAGAAGGAAGGCCTTATAATTGATATCATGGGGGAAAGAAAGGCTGTCCTTTCAAAGGTTCTAAAGAGGTCTTACGAGCTATCTTTCCTCTGTTATGGGAGCTATCAGAAAATCCCTTTTGATATTCAAGGTATAGTGGTATATCACGTTCTTCGCCCCATGGAAGGATCTGGAAGCAAGCCCCAATGCAAATCTGCAAGTCAAACACAAAGCATACTTGAAACAAGATTGTAAAATGAGGGAGGTGTTAGCACAATCTCTACCGAGATTTCTGACAATGTAGAAGAGGAACACCCACCTGTCCTGACTGAACATAAAAAGAACAAGCATTTGCAATACAATCGGTCTCGCATTTGTTAAAGTTAGAGCTATTTGTATTGTAAATTATATATTTTTTTATTTTTATGTTTTTTGTTTGTAGTGGAGTAGATGTATTCTGGTTGTAGCAGAATTATTTGGTTTGAATTAGAATTGTTAGTTGTGGAATTGTATTGGGTTGAATTGTGTGGTGTGTATTTGTGTGCTGGAAATATGTAGTGTGGTGAATAGATAGTGGCGAGAGCTGTATAAAATAGGTAGAAAGTACTGTTATTGTTTGTCGTGGAGTGACATGTATTGAGGGATCACTGACAAAATATAGAATACAAAAATATAGAATATAAAAATATCGAAGTAAAGATATAGAAAGCAAAAATAAGTCCTATCTACAAACAGGTAAGTACAAAAATATCGAAAAAAAATATATAGTTAGTCAAAGTATCACATTATTTTAAATGTCTTGAAAGTAATTTAAAATTAATGAAATATTAACTATAATTAACTAAAACATACTTAAAAATACTTAAATAACTTTAAAAATTATTAAATAATTAATTTAAGTTAAAAAAATAAACATACAATTTGATTTTTCAACACATATATATATTAACATAATATTAATTAAAAATATACAATATTTTTACTGTAGGATAGCGGGAGGGTAAAATTTACTATTACCACTCCAGCAACTACAACAGTAGGGTACACGTTGGATAGCGTAGGGGTAAAAATTACTATTCCCACTCCAGTGAGTGCAACAGTAGGGAAAGCGTTGGATAGCATAGGGGTAAAAACTACTATTCCCACACCAGTGAGTGCAACATTAGGGAAAGCGTTGGATAGTGTAGGGGTAAAAATTACTATTCCCACTCCAGAGGGTGCAACAGTAGGGAAAGCGTTGGATAACGGGAGGGTAAAAATTACTATTCCCACTCTAGAGAGTGCAACAGTAGGGAAAGTGTTGGATAGCGTAGGGGTAAACATTACTATACCCACTCCAGAGAGTGCAACAGTAGGGAAAGCGTTGGATAGCGAAGGGGTAAAAATTACCATTCCCACTCCAGAGGGTGCAACAGTAGGGAAAGCGTTGGATACCATAGGGGTAAAAATTACTATTCCACCTCCAGAGAGTGCAACAGTAGGGAAAGCGTTGGATAGTATAAGGGTAAAAATTACTATTCCCACTCTAGTGAGTTTAACAGTAGGGAAAGTAAACATTTAATATATTAATACAGATAAATTAAATATCAATACCAATAAAAAATTAATAAATATAAATTACAAATTAAAATAATTATTAAATTAAAAATAAAAAAGAATATTAGTTATTACAATTATTTCCTATTAATGCAAATTATTTACCAATTAACAATTCATTAATAATAAATTTAAAACTTAAGACCAATAAATAAATAAAAATGATTAATTGAATTACAATTAAATTACTTCCCACCCTATTCCCCTATAAACCCACAACCCGCTACGGAAAATAAATTTATTAAATCAACATAATTATCAATTGATCAATTAATAAAAAATCACTACCAATTAAAGATTAATTAATTAGCCATTCAAAATTAATTAACAATGAATTCAAAATGAATACCAATAAATAAATTAACATATTTAACTAATTACAATTAAAGTACTTCCCACCCTATTCCCCTATAAACCCACAACCCGCTACGGAACATACATTCATAAAATTAACATAATTATAAATTAATAAAAATGAATTACCAAATAAAATTTTATTAATTACAAATTAACAATTAATTCAAAATAAATACAAATAAATAAATTAACACATTTAATTAATTACAATTAAATTACTTCCCACCCTATTCCCCTATAAATCCACAACCCGCTACAGAATTAAATTACACAAAAATTAAATAACATAAAAAATTACTTTAAAAAATTCGATATAATTAAAAGTTCGATATATCTTAATTACTATATCATATACTTTGATATTTTAACTTTCAATGTTTTAAAAATCGATATTAAATTACTTACCTTCAAAACGATATTTTTCACCACTATATTCTGTCCATTCAATATTTTGTCCATTCTATATTTTTACTTCGATATTTGTGCCATTCAATATTTTTGATACGATATTATGTATGTATACCATGTGGTATGTAGTGAATTATTTGCTTTGGAGTGGAACTGCGTGTTGTGAAGTGAATTGTGTTCAGTAGTATGGAATTGGGTGGAGTTAAATTGTGTTGTGTGGAATTGTTTGGCATTGAGTTAAATGATGTTGAGGGGAAATATTTGCCATGGTGTGGAGTGTTGCTATGTGGCTTGGAGTAGCTTTCCGTGGAATGTAATTATGTGGTATGGAGATGAGTGTAAGTAGGTTTTGTGGTATGGAATTGTGTTGTGTTGAACTGTGTGGTGTTGCATTGTGTGGAATTGTGTAGCATTGTGTGGAATTATGTGTGGTGTAAACATGAGGCACGTTGCATAGTTCAATTTAGTTGAGTGGAATTATGTGTTTTGGAGCTGAGTGGATATATCTGGAGTGTACTTATGTGGCAAAAAGTGCAATTATGTCATTTGGAGTATAATAATGTGTAGTGGAATTATCTGGGGTTGAATTGTGTTGCGTGGAGTGTAATGGAATTAATTTATGTTGCATGAAGTGGTATTATGTGAAGTGGAATTATGTGGCTTGGAGCGGAGTGGAAATTTGGGGAGTTGAATTTGATGGATTCTTCTTATGTGGCATGTAGTGGAATGATGTGCAGTTGAATTGTGTCATGCGGAAATATGCGATGTTTAAATGTGTTGTGTAGTGGAGTTATGTGCTGTGGAATTGCGTGGCACTTAATTGCATTGTGATATGTTGAGTAATGTGAAGTTGTTGAATACATGTTGTCTTCCTAAGAAAGATGAGTGCTGGGCCCAGTCTGCATCAGCTGATCTCCCACTCCTGAGTTACTGGCCAGAAATGTGTATGTGAGACATGTACACACAGACACTTAGTACACATATAGCCAAGTGTGTGCCCATACAAAAGGATGGAAGGGCTGGTACTGCACAAACAATGAGAGTTATTTCACAGGTTTTTAAGTGGTACGCTGCGTTGTGATCCAGCTGCTGTATTCACAGACAATGCTGCTTTCTTTGGGGTTCTTTATTAAGTTCACCATTATCTGACACACATGTATGTAATGTAATGAAAGGCAAAACACAGAGTTGCTGCTATTCAGCTGCTGTATTCACAGACAATGCTGCTTTCATTGGGGTTCTTTATTAAGTTCACCATTATCTGACACACATGTATGTAATGTAATGAAAGGCAAAACACAGAGTTGCTGCTATTCGTAGACCTCTTGCAATGCACTCCAGGATAAAAACCGCCATGTTTCAGTTTAATGTGCTGCAGTCACCAATGTGCACCAGCTACTTAGCGAGAGCATGATGCCTTGCTGCAGGTTGGACTGGGTTACAACTATAACAGCCACAAAGATATATGTCTGCACTAGCAACAAAGCGGAAGAGGCTGTCACTGTACTATTCCAGGTATGGTAGGTGGAGAGGGCACAACACACCAACCAAACTCTACATTATGCCGTAGCTTCTACTGGATTCAAACTGTATGCTTGCATTTTTGGGAACCCACTCATCTGCTATGGAGGTCATTTCATTTAATTCAATCTGCAGTTGTTAGATCATACTCTCTGCACATCAAAGTAATATGAACAAAATAATAGTGCAACATGGTGGCCAGTGTGTACGGGGTCCTAGGGCTAGGAAGGAAAGCACACACATAGTGATCTAGGATTGGAGAACTGCGGACTCCTTAGCCAATCGTAGTGCACCGAACAGAATTCTAAAGGTGCTAATTGGCTGTGGAGTGTGTACATCAGAGTCTTCTCAGATTCTTCTCGCCAACAGTAGGGTTGCAGGGCTTGGTTTGTGTTAAGTCTGAAGCCAGTTTGGAATTTACGAATAGCCAGGAGTACGGTGCAATTAAGCAACATTAAATTGACCTCTGCGACGGTGGTTTCTGAAGCAAAACAAGCGTATTATTTGTGAAAGTTGTATCTATTGGTGTTGTCATTGAGAAAGTTGTTTACTTCTGTTTTTGTGTTTGCAAGCATTTAACAATCCTGTGCTGGCAAGAGCTGTGGTACTGAGAAAAAAAGCGTAGCCACCATGTTAAACGATTTAACATGATGGGCACTGAGTTGATGTACTAAAACAAGCTGGATGCCTGCCGCCATGCCAGTTACAAAAAACACACTGTCAATAGCTGTGGTGCTGAAGAAAAAAGGTTGACCGCTGTGTTAAAAGACAAAAGGTGGCAGGCGATGTGTTTATGAAATAAAACATGCCGCCATGTCAATAACAAACAACATGCTGGCAAGTGCTGTGGTGATGAATTAAAAAGCATGGCTGCAATGTTAAAAGATGTTAAAAGATGGAATGCAGTGGACACTGTGTTTATGAAATAAAACACGCCGCACACTTTCTGAAGCACCGGAGTGCTGCCACCATGTTTGTAACAAACAACACATTGACAAAAGCTGTGTTGATGGATTTAAATGCATAGCCACCATGTTAAAAGATAAAACGTGGTGCCCGCAATGTTGTTGAAAGAAAACATACCTCAAACCAAAGCTCTTGTAACAAATGTTAGCTCCTGTGCAGCATGACGGTGCAGTTAGATCCCAGGGCGGATTGTGGTAGTGGGAGAGCTTGTCGGGCCTGCAACATCAGCTGCGAAAAAGTCATTAACAAAAGAGTGCTCACAAATTGTAATTAAAACATACAGATTAACAGCACATGTAACAGGGGCAATCCTCATGGAAGGTTACAACAAGAGAAAAGGAGATGCTAAGGAAGGACTACTAAGCAAATTAACCGATGAAAAAGAAGCATTTCTAAAAACAGTCAAAGGAGACAATTAAATTCATGGGCAGCAGAAGGGTGGAGCTTAAACCCCAAATTCTGAATACAGCATGGCTTGAAGAGGCAGCACATGCGCTGTCTAGGCAAGACCTAAAAAGAAAGATGGTGTAAAGCCTGTATACAAAAAACAAGTGGCCTTACATCAACCTCAGATTACTTACTGTAGGGGATCAAAAAATTATGAGCCGAGCATGCAAGTATGTGTTGTAAATTTAAAGCCCTAGATTCCATTTGGTTTGTATGTAGAGAAATATTATGTATATGTTAGAATTATATGTGAAATGTAGAAATATTACAGGGAACAGTCAGAACGCCTTAGTCTTAAAGGTTAGAACGCCTTAGTCTTAAAAGACACTACCACGCTTGCCTTAACCACGCATATGCCTAAACCATGCATATGCGTGGTTAAGGCTGTGCGCAGTCTAGCTGCTGGCTAGATGGAAGATGGTGAAGACGAAAGCAGGAAGACGCTATGATGAGGTGAGTAGGGTTGGAGCTGGGCTGGGCTGGGCTGGGGGGTTCCTGGCTTTGGCAATCAGTGGACAGAATTGATTAGACCACTTCCATTTTTACCTTTGGCATATATCAAAGTACAACAAGACAGTGAGATGGAAAATCATCATGAATTCATCAAAGGTATCCTTCCTTAGGATTTCCAGCCCTAACCATGTTAGTGTGCCTAGGTCATTCCCACCACAGTACACAATCACGAGGTGATGAGCTCGGCAATGCACAATGGTTTTAACCAAAGCCAGCAACTGATGAACCTTTAACCCCCACTGGCTGGACCTTGTAATTTGCACATTTGGCAAACCCAAGTCCCTGTCAATACCTCTCTTTTTTGCAGCCTCTTTAGCCCAAAGACGTACCTGTGGCCAATAATCCACACTCAAAGCATTTTGAAGTGAAGTAGCAATTTAAGTCAGGAGATGGCTGGAGCTGAATGAGGTAATTTTCCAAATGAAAAGCAGTTAAAATGAAGGTGTTTTCTTTTTTTAAGAAATATATGTTATTCATTGAATGTTGTCAACATGTAAGAGTAAAAAATTAGGTAGTGTATTGGATGCATTAGCAAGAAGTCCTATTATTGGCTGTTGTTTGAAAAAAGTAATGTAATACAGACATGGATATGCTTTTGAATCTGTGGGGTAAACCACACCTGCTGCACCTCATTTGAAAGTAGCATGGTTCTTCTAGAATGTGTTGCGAACTTGTGACCTTCTGGTTCCACTAGGTTGCTACATACAATGAGCTAAGAGTGTATTGGGGGAAGGATGTCAAAGAGACAGACATTTTTTCAAAAAGTAGAGGGGTTATGACACAATTTAACTAAAAATAAATTATTATTTCCAACTCAGGACAATGTAATAAACTGTTGTTCAGTCTTAAATTTAAAAAACTGAAGCTAAATATAGGTTTTAACTCCCTTTTTTAGATTACTTTGTGATAATTGCAAAACTGTCGCACACACCCATAGAAAGAAATCACTTTTTGAAAGAGAGGGAAAGGGTTAACAGATACTAACCATTTACAAGAGGAGCTATAATAGTCTAAAATGAAAGACAAGATTTTATTTGCTGTCTTTCTCATGATTACAGACTGCAAAGTTGAAGAGGTTGCCATATTACGCTTGCTTGCTTGAGAGTGGTGTACCATTCTTGTACTTAGGGGCTCATTAGGATGGCGGACGGAAGAGCCACCGCGGCCCTGGAGTAGGCGGAAAAAGCCTTTTCCGTGTCCGCCTGCCGCGGATACTCCGTCCGCCATATCAGGATAGGAAAACGTGTCAAATTTCCGTCCGCGACGGAAAAGCACGCACCGCCGCCGAACTACACACGACCACGTGGCGGACGGAACACATCCGGAGGCCCCGCCGTACGTACTGACGTCTAAGACCGTCCCCCAAATCAAGATGGCGGAAAATACACATAAAACCGCAGCGGAAAAACAACCTGTCTGAACACGGCGGAATCCCCAGAGCGAACATAGGTGACATAGCAGAGATACCCACCGCAAGCTGACCACCACCATGGACCCAGCGCTACACGCTTTCCCGATGCTCTTCGCGATCCACCACGTCCTACTCATGGCCCACTATCGACGACGACGCAGGTAAGGCACAAACCATTGGCTGTCTGGAGGGGAATACCAGCAAGGGACGTGACGTAGGGAGGGGGAGTGTCATGTTACCGAAACCACTGATGAGAAGCAAATACGAATACACATTTGTAGTACGCAAGCAGGAATGACAACGACAGACCACGAGACTTGATAGACTACCTTTATTGTACATAATAGGGGTATAATCACAGTGTATGCGTGAGCATGGGCAAAGTGGGCACCAGAGCAGCTACATCATTGGCAGTAAACGAGAGTGCAGAATGCAGTATCAGAGCATCAACAGGGCATTGTGGAGTACAGAGCAGGTACATCATAGGCAGTAAACGAGAGTGCAGAATGCAGTATCAGAGCATCAACAGGGCATTGTGGAGTACAGAGCAGGTACATCATAGGCAGTAAAGGAGAGGGCAGAATGCAGTATCAGAGCATCAACAGGGCATTGTGGAGTACAGAGCAGGTACATCATAGGCAGTAAACGAGAGTGGCCAAGTGCATCAACAGTCCATTGCACTGAACAGGTCCATCAGAGGCAGCACGTGAGAGGGGCTAAGTGCATCAACAGTCCATTGCACAGGACAGGTCCATCAGAGGCAGCACGTGAGAGGGGCTAAGTGCATCAACAGTCCATTGCACTGAACAGGTCCATCAGAGGCAGCACGTGAGAGGGGCTAAGTGCATCAACAGTCCATTGCACAGGACAGGTCCATCAGAGGCAGCACGTGAGAGGGGCTAAGTGCATCAACAGTCCATTGCACAGAACAGGTCCATCAGAGGCAGCACGTGAGAGGGGCTAAGTGCATCAACAGTCCATTGCACAGAACAGGTCCATCAGAGGCAGCACGTGAGAGGGGCTAAGTGCATCAACAGTCCATTGCACAGGACAGGTCCATCAGAGGCAGCACGTGAGAGGGGCTAAGTGCATCAACAGTCCATTGCACTGAACAGGTCCATCAGAGGCAGCACGTGAGAGGGGCTAAGTGCATCAACAGTCCATTGCACAGGACAGGTCCATCAGAGGCAGCACGTGAGAGGGGCTAAGTGCATCAACAGTCCATTGCACAGAACAGGTCCATCAGAGGCAGCACGTGAGAGGGGCTAAGTGCATCAACAGTCCATTGCACAGAACAGGTCCATCAGAGGCAGCACGTGAGAGGGGCTAAGTGCATCAACAGTCCATTGCACAGGACAGGTTGATCAGAGGCAGCACATGAGAGTGCAGAATGCAGTATCAGAGCATCAACAGGGCATTGTGGAGTACAGAACAGGTACATCATAGGCAGTAAACAAGAGGGCAGAATGCAGTATCAGAGCATCAACAGGGCATTCTGGAGTACAGAGCAGGTACATCATAGGCAGTAAACGAGAGTGCAGAATGCAGTATCAGAGCATCAACAGGGCATTGTGGAGTACAGAGCAGGTACATCATAGGCAGTAAACGAGAGGGCAGAATGCAGTATCAGAGCATCAACAGGGCATTGTGGAGTACAGAGCAGGTACATCATAGGCAGTAAACGAGAGGGCAGAATGCAGTATCAGAGCATCAACAGGGCATTGTGGAGTACAGAGCAGGTACATCATAGGCAGTAAACGAGAGTGCAGAAGGCAGTATCAGAGCATCAACAGGGCATTGTGGAGTACAGAGCAGGTACATCATAGGCAGTAAACGAGAGGGCAGAATGCAGTATCAGAGCATCAACAGGGCATTGTGGAGTACAGAGCAGGTACATCATAGGCAGTAAACGAGAGGGCAGAATGCAGTATCAGAGCATCAACAGGGCATTGTGCAGTACAGAGCAGGTACATCAGAGGCAGCACAAGTACATGTCCCTACCAACCCGTCACAGGAACCACAAGAGTGCCACGCAGTTCTCTATGGACACACCATGTGAAATAACATTTGAGTGAAGTGTTCAGCACCTCACATCACAGAATCAGGGGGACTGCGTGAACTACCTGCCTCGGACACACTGCCAGCACCAGCAACAGGAGTGTGAGACACAGCCACAGCCCGAGTGACACACACATGGGCCACGGACCCAGACACACTGGCAGCACCAGCAACAGGAGTGTGAGACACAGCCACAGTCCGAGTGACACACACATGGGCCACGGACCCAGACACACTGTCAGCACCAGCAACAGGAGTGTGAGACACAGCCACAGCCCGAGTGACACACACATGGGCCACGGACCCAGACACACTGGCAGCACCAGAAACAGGAGTGTGCAACACAGCCACAGATGTAGTCACTGACACGTGACCCACTGACCCAGACAGACTGCTAGCACCAGAAACAGGAGTGTGCAACACAGCCACAGATCTTCTAACTGACACGTGAGCCATAGACCCAGATACACTTCCAGGACCTGCAACAGGAGAGGGCACAACTGAGACTGTGCCACTACATGATGCATGACAGCCAACAACAGACACAGTGCCACCATCCGATACATGAGAGTCAACTGCACGAGCACCACTGGGACAACTGAAATGATGAGCCACAGGGCTGTATGGGCCAGGAGGCAGGGTGGGCCTGGGAGCTGGGGATAGCTGACCTTGAGCCAAATCGGGGTTAGCAGGTGTCAATGGTGTGTGTCTGCGTTTCTTAGGGATGTGTGAGTGCACCCTGGACAGGACAGGACTGCCAAGTGGTGGGGACTCTAAAAAATCACCACCCACCATAGGTGGAGCATCTGCAGCCGGGGATCTGGTTTCTGGGGACGTGCTGGAGCCTGCTTGTCGTTTGCTCTGTGCCTGACGCCTGGACTCTGAATCATGTGTAATGGGGGATGCAACAACAGGGGACACCCTCCTCTGCTTCTGACTGGCCTGGATGGGAGTGGAGGTATGGGGGACTCCGCCGCGGAGACATCTGTTTGGCGTTCAGTAGAAAACATCAGCCTCAGTGCAGCCAGGGGTGAAGTATGCCTGTCCTTGATTGCGCCATTGTCCATGCTAGATGCCTTGTCCGTAGGATGTGCCTTATCCTTAGGTGGAGTGTTGTCTCTGGATGTAACCTGTGCCCTGGTCGCCGCCCTGTTCCTGCCAGCAGACTTGTCGTCTGTGGTGCACCTGTCTCCAGTAGACACCTGCTCTCTGTGTGTGTCCCTGCCCTTGGGAGATGGACCTTGCTCTGCTGTGGGCCTGCCCTCGGGAGTCTCCCTGCTCCTAGGAGGTGCCTTTGTCTTTTCACTGTCCTTGGGAGTGTCCCTTTCCTCTGTTGTGGGCCTGCCGTTGGGAGTCTTCCTGCTCCTAGGAGGTGCCCTTGTCTTTTCACTGTCCTTGGGAGTGTCCCTTTCCTCTGTTGTGGGCCTGCCCTTGGGAGTCTCCCTGCTCCTAGGAGGTGCCTTTGTCTTTTCACTGTCCTTGGGAGTGTCCCTTTCCTCTGTTGTGGGCCTGCCCTTGGGATTCTCCCTGCTCCTAGGAGGTGCCTTTGGCTTTTCACTGTCCTTGAGAGTGTCCCTTTCCTCTGCTGTGGGCCTGCCCTTGGGAGTCTCCCTGCTCCTAGGAGGTGCCTTTGTCTTTTCACTGTCCTTGGGAGTGTCCCTTTCCTCTGTTGTGGGCCTGCCCTTGGGAGTCTCCCTGCTCCTAGGAGGTGCCTTTGTCTTTTCACTGTCCTTGGGAGTGTCCCTTTCCTCTGTTGTGGGCCTGCCCTTGGGAGTCTCCCTGCTCCTAGGAGGTGCCTTTGTCTTTTCACTGTCCTTGAGAGTGTCCCTTTCCTCTGCTGTGGGCCTGCCCTTGGGAGTCTCCCTGCTCCTAGGAGGTGCCTTTGGCTTTTCACTGTCCTTGAGAGTGTCCCTTTCCTCTGCTGTGGGCCTGCCCTTGGGAGTCTCCCTGCTCCTAGGAGGTGCCTTTGTCTTTTCACTGTCCTTGGGAGTGTCCCTTTCCTCTGTTGTGGGCCTGCCCTTGGGAGTCTCCCTGCTCTTAGGAGGTGCCTTTGTCTTCTGACTGGCCTTGTCCAAGGTACTGTCCATGGACATGTGAGTATCCCTTGCCTTGGGAGTACCTTTTGTGTTGAATGCCTGTGTAGCTCCTGAAGGCATGTCCCTCAACAACACTTGTGGATCCTGTGTGTGTACTCCAGTGTATCTGACGTTGTCTACGTGAACAGATTTAGCTGACCTAGGGGATGGTGTCTGTGCCCTGCGTGCCCTGACGTGCTGTCTGACGCTGCTTCTAGTGCAATAACCTGTATTTGAGTCCTGCTCAGAATAATCACTACCCCCTGAGACATCCAGTGGTGTAGATGGGGAAACAGAAGTAGCACCCTGTTCATGCGACTGTACTATTGCAGACGACACACTGCTTGCCAATGACTGCACTGTCCTGTGTAGACCTGCAAGATCGCCATGCATCCCTTCCATGAATGCCACCACCTGCCCCAACTTCCTATCATGGTCCTGGAAAGCATTTGTCATATTGGTCTGCCCCACACACAGCTGTCGCAGCAGATCAACGGCCTCAGCACACAGTGCATTTTGGCTCACCGTGGCAGGGGCAGCGGTGCCTGCACCGAACGCCACTCTGCTCCCCCTACTCCTCCGGCCACGAACAGTACATGGTGCAGTTGGCGGAAGTGTGGGCCCTGCGTGCTGTCTTCCGACAGAAGGTGATGAGTGCCCACTCCCAGTCTGTGACAACAGTGCAGGCTCACCAAGAGTGTCCGACGAGGAGGACGATGGTGTCTCCACATGCGCGTCCTCAGGGACGGTCCTGTCCCCCTCTCCGGCGCTGGCCTCCTCTGTGTCAGTCTGCGTGTGTGCGAAGTCTGAGCCGGACTCATTTCCTCGACTAATCTCCACCGTCTGTGGCTGAGTGTCCTCTGTCATAGCTGAAATGCACATAAAAGATGTGTGAGTCATGGGCAGACTGACGTACAGAAGGACCAGGATTGCCAAATTACATAGCTGACAAAGATTTTGTAGCCCTCATCCTGCACACGGCCCACCTCTACCAGTCATCCTCACATTTCCTGCCATGGGGCCATGGACCACTAGGGGATGTGCTTCAACACTCAACTACTAAGCAAGTGGCGTGTCAACATGGCGGACCTGGATGTCAAATGACAACCACCCAATGGGACCAAAATGGCATCACAGAGATACATACGCAACACGGAACTCAATACTGTGTCTGTGCACCAATACATGCATACCACTCAAAGGTTTCCTACACAGACAGTATGCTCACCGCTAGTTTGCTGTTGATCGGCACTCAGACGTTCGGCCAGTTCAGGATGCGTCACTGCAATGATACGGTGCATGAGAGGGGTCATGGAGCGTCGGGCCAGACGGGGCGTCCTTGGAATCATGCCCAGTGTTACTTCCGCTACATTCTTGCTCAGCCTGGAAATGTCGTCCCAGCGTTTGTGGCAGTGTGTATGTCGTCTGTTGCACACCCCCAATGCCCTACTTCCCGTGCTATGCTCCTCCACAGGTCCTTGCGAAGGTGCAGCTTGACCTACCATGATGGGAGACAAAAGGGTTTAAGTCAGTGGACAGTTGGCCTGTCACACACATAGGGGCAAGACGTAACTGTCAGCAGCCATGCACTATCAGGAACATATGTCTAGCCCACACTACACAGCTAAGATAGAAATAGGTCTGATTATTTGGCCCCCTCATGCACACCAACATGTCCCACACTGCACTTACCACCCGTCCTGGTGCGCCGTAGAGGCGTCCATAGTTGCGGAGTACACCGTCCACGAGGACATCAAGCTCCGCGGCGGTGAAGGGTCGAGACCGGATCTCTTTGCCTCTCGACATGGCAAGATCACGGAGTATGGCACTAGAGCAGCAGTCGGTGGTCAGCTCAGCAGCAGCAGCAGGTCGAGGTGATGGTCACAGGCAGCAGTCGGTGGTCAGCTCAGCAGCAGCAGCAGGTCGAGGTGATGGTCACAGGCAGCAGTCGGTGGTCAGCTAAGCAGCAGCAGCAGGTCGAGGTGAACAGGCAGCACTGGTCCCCAGGGTAGGAAGTGTCATTTTGGCCAACACACATATATAGGGCCCTCAGCACGTGTCAGTGGCATACGTCGCCAGCAATTGGTCAACCCTGGAAGCGTGTTCGTGAAATGGGCCAATGACTGGCCCTGTTGTTGCGGTGCACTGCTTCCGCTACTTGCGATTGGCCATATGCGGCCAGCGGCCCTCTTCCCATTGGCTGCATGTGCATGGACCGTCACAGGCACACATCGGCAACCGCACGTGCAAGCTTCAGGCACGGATGCTTCAGTTGCAACAATGTTCTATCACTGGCGCCTCCATGGCGGTGCACGTACTCAGCGGGGGAGGTGCAGGCCTATACACCCTTTAGATGTACTCAATGGACATGCCAGTTCATGACCCCCCTTACAGTCACATTGCATCATCCACCGTACACCGGCCGGAGCGGCCGGGCCTAGGACGGCCATGGCCGGCCATGTCCACAACCGCCGTGGCCGGCCATGTCCACACCCGCCGTTGCCGGCCATGTCCACAACCGCTGTGCCCGGCCATGTCCACACCCGCCGTGGCCGCCCATGTCCACAACCGCCGCGCCCGGCCATGTCCACACCCGCCGTGGCCGGCCATGTCCACAACCGCCGTGCCCGGCCATGTCCACAACCGCCGTGGCCGGCCATGTACACAACCGCCGTGGCCGGCCATGTCCACAACCGCCGTGCCCGGCCATGTCCACAACCGCCGTGGCCGGCCATGTCCACAACCGCCGTGCCCGGCCATGTCCACACCCGCCGTGGCCGGCCATGTCCACAACCGCCGTGCCCGGCCATGTCCACACCCGCCGTGGCCGGCCATGTCCACAACCGCCGTGCCCGGCCATGTCCACAACCGCCGTGCCCGGCCATGTCCACACCCGCCGTGGCCGGCCATGTCCACAACCGCCGTGGACGTGGACGTGGATGATGCAATGTGACTGTAAGGGGGGGTCATGAACTGGCATGTCCATTGAGTACATCTAAAGGGTGTATAGGCCTGCACCTCCCCCGCTGAGTACGTGCACCGCCATGGAGGCGCCAGTGATAGAACATTGTTGCAACTGAAGCATCCGTGCCTGAAGCTTGCATGTGCGGTTGCCGATGTGTGCCCGTGACGGTCCGTGCACATGCAGCCAATGGGAAGAGGGACGCTGGCCGCGTATGGCCTTTGGGAAGTAGCGGAAGTTGTGCACCGCCATGGCGGCGCCAATTATGTTATCTTGTCAGACGCTGCACCGTGATGTGTTGTGTGCAGTTGCGTCATGAGGGTTGTGAGCGTGATAGGGAAAGGTCATATGTCATACAATATAGCATGTGTGTCCATACTATGCCCATCGGTCGGCACACAATGGGCAACAGATGTGCATTTGGACGTGTTGACGTCGGGTGTGACCCTACAAACGTTCTTACATCTTCACAACTACACAGTACATCACGGCTGTATGGCCAAATTATGCATCTGTTGTCAGTGTCTTGTTCTGGCGAGGTGACTACAGTGGTGGTGGAACACATGCATTCCGTGTATGTGTTTTGGACGTTGTGTCACCATGCATGTAATTACCGTATGCACAACATTATTGGTGTTGGCATTGGTGCTTCATGACATGGCGTGTGTATAATTATCGTTTGTGTGCATGCAGTTGCATGTGTGTCTGTGATGTGGCTACTAAACATTAGGGTGAAGACTGAAGTTTTGTCAGTAAGGTTCACATGTGATGGAGTTGTACACGTATGCGTCGTTTGTAAGTTGACCTAAGTTACATCTCTCTCCCACACAGGAGGGCTCCAAATGTGCATCGGCCATACACTGTGCTGGAGGATATGGTTGACGAGGAGGTGATAAGGAAATTCCGGCTGGATCGACGTCGGTTGCTGGAGCTTGTGGCTCAATTGTCTCCTCATCTGCAGCCACGTAGGACGTATCCTAGGTCGATTACACCCACTGCAAAGGTCATGGCGGTACTACATTTCTTTGCTACTGGCACATTTCAGTACACAGTTGGACATGCCGGGGGGATGTCACAGGCCATGTTCAGCACGGTTCTTCGGGATGTCTTAACAGCTATGATGCTGTACAAGAATGACTACATACATTTCCCACGGCCGGAAGAGTTGGCAGCAGTCAAAGCTGACTTCTATGCACTGGGCCACATACCTCACGTTGTGGGTTCAATTGATGGCACACACATCGCTATCATTCCACCACGGGCACGGGAGCAAGTTTTTAGGAATCGCAAACACTTCCATTCGCTGAACGTGCAGGTGGTGTGCCTGGCAAACAACATCATCTCCCATTTGTGTGCAAGATTTCCTGGCTCCGCACATGACGCCCACATCATGCGGAGCAGCATTGTCCCACGACTCATGGCAAATCTGCGACCCGGTCAAGCGTGGCTTGTTGGTGAGTGTGCAGTGGGGACTCTTTTGATCTCTGTGTTGCATGGGGTACCCACCATATCTTGTTGTGATGTTTGTGTCTGTCATCCCCCTACATAGGCGACTCGGCGTACCCAAACCGGCCCTGGCTCCTCAGTCCCCTACGTAATCCTACAACAGCGGGTGAAATGCGGTACAATGATGCACATGGAAGGACACGGAGAGTCATCGAACGTACCTTTGGACTGCTAAAGTCTAGGTTTCGGTGCCTCGATAAGACCGGAGGGGCCCTGCCTTACTCACCAGGAAAAGTATGCAGGATCGTGATTGCCTGCTGCATGCTCCACAACCTGGCAGTACGCAATGACATTGAACTGCTGTTGGACCCTGAAGACGAAGAAGTTCCTCGGCCTCCCATCCCACCCATGTCGACTGATGAGGATAGTGGTGAGGAGGAAGGTGTGGACCAGAGGCGCCAGCTCATAGATCGCTACTTCCCTTGAATGTGAGTAACTACCTCTTGTGCCAGTTGACAATGCCTTATGTATGTTTGCTGGTGTTGTGTGGATGTGGGGTGCATCAGCTGTGTGTTCTTGTTTGTGATGGTTGCATATGTGTGTCTTCATTTCTTTGGACATACAAGTCTCCATGAGGTGTGTCCTCTCATCCCATGCTTTAGTGATGAGTATAGTTTGTGTAATGTTGCTGTGCAGTGTGTTGTGATGTGTGTGAATCTGTTTCCTGACGTGTGTTTGCTGTCTCTGATTTTCCCAAGGTCACTCCCGCAGCGCCATGATCATGTACGACTATGATCCCTGAACCTGTTTACGTCTGATTCTGAAGGCAATCATGTGAATAAACAAGGAGGCAAAACATCATTGTGTGTGTAAGTGCAATTTATTTACAGGTTGTGCTTTTGTGCTGGTGAATATTTACAAGTAAGTGGGAGTTGGAGTTGAAGGTAATGGCAGATGAAATGTCCGTGCTGACACCACATTGGGGGGTGTCAGGGTAGTCCAGCAGACCAGTGGGAATGATTGTCTGTGGGACAGGATACTTAGCAGGGTGAATGTCTGGCACAGGCAGTGACATTGTCATTGCCGTCCCCTCTTGGAGCGTGTGGATGGCGCTCCAACACTGCTCTCAGCCACTTCCTGCCTCGGCCGGCCCCTCCGTCTCTGAGGTGGAACAGAGGCAGCTGGGGGAGCAGGTTGTTGATGGGCCACATCCGTCGCCAGGGGCACAGGTGGTGGTGGCGGCGGTGGAGGCGGAGGTGACGGTGGCGGTGGAGGCGGAGGTGACGGTGGCGGTGGCGCTACGACAATTGGTGGAGTGGGGGGGTTGTTCCGGCCAACCCATTCCCTCCACATCGTTGCCTGCTGGCCCATGATGTGCACCATCTGGCAAAGGTACCCAGAGATTTCGCGCAAGATGTTGGTGTTGTCCACTGAGTCCTGGTGTGCACGATCAGCGTTTGCCTGGGACCTGTCGTATGACGCCTGGCACCTGGCAAGGGCTTGTAGGGACTCTGCCACTGGATGGGGTAGCTGTCCTTCCTCTGCACGGCGGTGTGTGGGTCGCCTGATTGGCTGATGTCCCGTTGCCTCTCTTTGTGGCCCACTCACCCTGCTTGTGTGTGAGGCCGATGGACCAGCGTCGTGCGCTGGGTTAGGCTGGGTGGCACAGGCAGGAGTCGTGGTACTGGTGGTACTGGTGGTACTGGTGGTACTGGTGGTTCTGGTGGTACTGGTGGTACTGGTGGTGGTGGGGACTGTGCAGATCACAGAGACAGGTGTCGCTGGAGTCACACATGCGACGTTGGTCGGTCCCGGGAGTCCCTGTGAGCCAGATGGCCCTGGCTGTGTGCTTGGTCCCGCTCCATCCTCCGCACCGGAGCTGCCTGTGTCCACGTCACCAGAGAGTCCTGTATGTGTGGGAGGCGAGGCTGGCGGCCGGGTACTGGTTTCCCCAGTCAGTTCATGATCACCTGAGGGATAAGATAGAGCTGGTCAGTAATGTGGACATTACATGGTCATATAGATTTGTAGACATTTCTGTTTCCAGTCGCACACACCCCACCCTCCACCACCACCACCCTCCCCCACCACCACCCTCCCCGTGAACATGGGGGCCTGTTGGGAGTTGTAGTTTGGGCCTCTCACACACCCCACCCTCCACCACCACCACCCTCACCGTGAACATGGGGGCCTTTTGGGAGTTGTAGTTTGGGCCTCTCACACACCCCACCCTCCACCACCACCACCCTCACCGTGAACATGGGGGCCTGTTGGGAGTTGTAGTTTGGGCCTCTCACACACCCCACCCTCCACCACCACCACCCTCACCTTGAACATGGGGGCCTGTTGGGAGTTGTAGTTTGGGCCTCTCACACACCCCACCCTCCACCACCACCACCCTCACCGTGAACATGGGGGCCTGTTGGGAGCCATGTACATGTTTGTGAGTTGGTGTCCAACGTGCATGGGTTGGGGCATAGGAGATGTTTCTTCTCAGTTGTGTGAGCCTGACCATGTCATGCTGATCGTGGTGCTTGGTTTGTACTCACCAGCCTCTTCTCCTTCGTGAAGTCCGTCTAGGCTCTCTGGGTGTAGTATCACCAGCACCTTATCCTCCCAATCGGTGTAGGGTATGGGCTCCGGGGGTGTTCCACCGCCAGTATGATTGGCTCTAGCAAAGTTTTTAGCTCGGATGCCCTTCACCCTGGTCTTCAGGTCATGCCACCGCCTCTGAATGTCATGCTTCGTCCTCGGCACAGTCCCCGACGCATTCACCCGAGTGATGATCCTGTCCCACATGTGGTTCTTTTGCGCCACGGACGTCTGCTGGACTTGGGCCCCGAAGATGTGGGCCTCAACACGGATTATTTCATCTACCATTACCCTCAACTCCGTCTCCGTGAATTTAGTTTTTTTTTTAGGGTGCCATGGTGTGTGGTGCTCAGTGTGTGAGTTGAGTGAGTTGGGGGGTGCAGGTGTGTGGTGTGTGATGTGTAGGATTTGTGTGGTGGGTGTTTGTGTGGTGGGTGTGGTAGGGTGGTGGTTGTGTGTCTTCTATGTGAGTTAGCAGTATCTCGAATAGGGCCTCTTGCTAGCAGCAATGCTGTGATGCAAAGGATTGTGGTAGTGTGTGGGTGTCATTTTATAGTCGTGTCTCAATGGTTGTTGGCAGTCAGGTGGTAGGTGGGCGTGTTGACTAGTGTGCATTATTGGATACTTGGGACGTGTCATGGTGGCTTGTGCTTGGTGTTGGTGTATGGGGGGGGTGTTGTCAATGTTCGTATGTTTGCTTTGGACTTGCAGTACACTTTCTAACATTTGTTTGCCGCTAGGGATGTTGTGCGTGTTGGCCTTCCGCAGTGATGCAGTGTTTATCGTTGCATTCTTTCCGCCGCGGACGTGGATGGCTGTGCGTTCTGTGGTACGGGCGGATTTATCCTAATTGCGGCCACGGAGTGTTCACAGGTATGGCGGTACATGTGTTATTTTCCGCGGTCATTTCCGTCCGCGGCAGTGGTTGTTCATTGGACTCCGTCCGCCGCGGACGGAGTTCGATGTGTTCCGTCCACCGCGGACGGTGTTGGTTATGATCCGTCCGCCGCGGTCGGAGTTTCGTGACATGATTATCCTAATCCCAACCGCGGAATCTCCGCGGCGCAGCCGGGAGTAAAATTTCCCCCACCATGGCGGACAGTACCCATTTCCGTCCGCCATCCTAATCGACCCCTTAGTGTTTACAAAAACTATCCAAAAAGAGATAAAACAACATTATAATCTATTAACTCAATTCACTGGTATGTATATTACATTATAATAATTAAAACAATTACATTAGAAATGAATATGTATATGGGAGTTTGAAAAAAAACTATCACAATGACATGAAAAAAAGACGGCAGGTGAACTGTATCTGGCAGAGGGCATGAGTTTAAGATATTACTACTGAATGTTTTAGGAAGTAAGAGGAAAATGAATTAGTGCCCTTTTATTCCATTGTGTACTTTATAGAAAATCACAGTATAGTATTGTTGAAAGTTACAAGAGGAATGTATTTAAAACTAAGAATGTTTTAAATGTCTAAGCATCATGTGTGGGATAGAAACATCAATGTTATTTGCATTTTGAGAGTTGGAGTACTTTTAGTCACAGTATTAAACGGGAATATTTTAGTCAGAAATAAAAGATAAGATAATGTGATGTGCCTGTACTTGAAATATAAAGTTGTAATACTTGTTAGGTATGTATTGGGAAGAGTTTGTCAATGTGGGTTTTAACTTTTATAACCAGTGTGGATAGGCTTAGATGGTGGGAGTTGGATGGTTTTTCTAGTTGCCAATAGTTATATATATGATGAGACTCTTGAGCTTACTTAAAGATGCAAAGAAGTATATATTTTTGGAAAGATGGCATGAAGCTGTATATCTATTAGGAAATTACATATTTGTTTACGTGGTGATCTATATTCTTTAAGGTTGTTAAAAATCTCATGTATATGGTGAGGGAGGTGTGTTTCTTAAAACATGCTCTATTTAAAATTGAGTAGGTTTAAATAGTGCAGAATGTCTACTGAGAGTTCTTGTGCTAGCTTCACTTGGCGTGTAACTTTTGTTTTGAGAAATGTTGAATATATGTTTTAAATGTACATTAAATGTTTGAGATGTTTTGTGCTTTGGAAAAGTGAGAATTGTTGATTTCATCAAAGGAGAAACCTACGAATGCATGTGCACACTGAGTAACCGAGGAATGTATGTTCCTAGGAAGCCATGTACCAAATTATATATATTAGGTGTTATATATAGTCTTCACTCACACATAGCTCAGTAGAAAAGGATAGATACACTAAAACAGGTAGTTTGATACTGACAGAATGACTTGAACAATCAGTCACAGATATATGCCCAACTGGTATATATGTTACAGCAATGGAGATACTTAGGCACTACTCAGGCACTCATCCAATTACCCAGCCACTACTTAGGCAGTCATCGAATCACTCATGCACTATCTACGCACTTATTCAATCACCCAGGCTCTACACATGCACTCTTCCAATCATGCAGGCACTAATTATGCATTCACTGAAACTACACAGTCTACGCAGTCTGTAATCATGAGAAAGACAGCAAATAAAATCGTGTCTTTCATTTTAGACTACTGTAGCTCCACTTGTGAATGGTTAGTATCTGTTAACCCTTTCCCTCTCTTTCAAACTACACAGGCACTACCCATCCAATCACCCAGGTACTAGCCATCCACTTATGGAATCTTCAAGGCTGTACCTATGCAGTCATTCAAACACCTAGGCACAACCCAAGCACTCATCAAAACATCCACTTACAACCCATGCACTCATCCAAATACTGAGACACAACCCATGGACTCATCCAAATACTCAGGTACACTCATTCAATTATGCAGGCAGTACCATTGTTGTGAACCTATCACCCATCCTTTACCTATGCACTCATTTATTTACTGAGTCAATACTCTTGCACTAATACAATCACCCCAGCAGTACTCTTGCTTTCATCAATCACTCAGGCTTTAACAATGGAGTCGTGCAATCACTCAGACACTAATCATGCACTCATCTAACCAGCCAGGGACTACTGAGGCACTCATTCAATACTCCAGGCACTACCCATGTACTTATTTAATCACCCAGGCACTACTTGTTTACTCAATCAAAAGCACATGAACAGCAGCCATGTACTCATACAATCACTGAAACACTATTTATGCACTCATCCAATCTGCCAGGTGCTATCCATGCACTTAAACAATCACATACACACTATTCATGCACTCTATAAATCACCTATATACTATGCATGCACTCCTGCTATCATCCAGGCATTTAGGGGCTCATTACGATGGCGGGCGAACCTGAGTCTGCCCACCATCGTTGCGGTGTTCGGGACCGCCCGGCAGACATGCGACAGTCCAACCATTGCAATTAGGATGCACCCACTGCAGCACTGTACGCAATGTTGATATGGCATGCACTGCATTTCCCTGCATAATGCGGTGCATGCCACTTAGTGCATGGAAATGCAGGGGGGTACCCTGGGTACCCGTAGCACAACCCCAAACCACAGAGAGGGCCCGCAATGGGCCCCCAAATCCAGCCTCTGCAAGCCTTTCCATGGCGGTTCCACCGCCATGGAAAGGCTAGCTGACGCCAGAATTGTAATCTGGCAGGCAGTGCCTGCTAGGCACCACAGCCATGTTATGGTCCCGTGTCCGTCCGCCAAGCAATCTAGGTGATTGCTTATGGCGGATCGGTGGCGGATGACTTTCCATCCATCGCAGGCTGATTGAGATTCCCACTGCCATCCTAATTCGGCGATGGGAATATCGCTGTGTGACGGCGGAAGGACCGCCACCACCGGCCCGGCGGTGTTGGTCCTTCGCCCCTAAATTAGCACTCATTTAATCATCCAACCACTATCTATGCATGTATTGAATTATTGAGGCATTAGTTATGCACCTCTCTAATCATTCAGGCTCTACTCATGCACTCATCCAAACACCCAGATAGTAGTGATATACTCATGCAAACATTCATCCAGTAACTATGAAGATATGGAATCACCCGCGGAGTTCCCACATACTCAGGGAATCAACCAGGAGCTCCCTATATCCTTAGGGAATAACCTAGCCACTACCTATGACCTCATCCTATCATCCAGGTAATATTGATGTACTCAACCATAAACACATGTTACAAGTTTTAGTGAGGAATATGTACTTTTAGAACCATTCATTCAAATCGCTTTATTCGAGAAAAACTCATAAAAGCATAGCAAAACATTCATATTGTAAACAAAAATTCCAGAGTTACACAATACTAAGTTAAAAAAACACCATGATCAGCATAATTTGATTCTAGTATACATAATTTAAGAAAAATTGAATAGTTTAAAATTTCATTA
The DNA here is from genome assembly GCF_964261635.1 of Lissotriton helveticus. Lineage (NCBI taxonomy): Eukaryota > Metazoa > Chordata > Amphibia > Caudata > Salamandridae > Lissotriton > Lissotriton helveticus. Next base: position 991,907,447 of record NC_136065.1, on the reverse strand, counting down.
AAGTTAAAAATATTTAGCCAGAGGGTACAATTATTAAAATCAAACTAAAATCAATTGATAATGGACCAAGATTTAGCAATAGACTAAACATGTGCAAAATAAGCAATCACCTATCCCCTTTATGATTTCTGCCTTAGGGCCCACACCCATCCTAAGCTCCTACGGTCTTTTAGAACCATCTGGTGAATTATATATACAACCTGTCACACACTCTTTGCATGTACTCGGAAGAATTAGTGGGCTATATGCTGTGATATAGATTAATATGCAGAGATTTACACGCCCCCTTTCCCACAATTTTAATCTGATGCATTTAAGTAGAAAAGTATTGAGACACTAAATCCACCAGAGAGACAGTGGTAGAGAGGAACACAAATAGCTCTTATGGTGCATTTTTGAATTTACAGCACTGAGACACTGTATTTACTTCTACACTTTGTTTGATGTTCATTTTAAAATTTACTGCAGAAGGGATAAACTGGTCTTTTACGATGTATAAGTGAGAACTGAGATATGGTGCAACTGTTTTATAGGAGAGGGTGCTATAATGTTATGTGTTTTGCTTTGGGTTTGGTATATTTAAGTAACTACATGTAGTTTCAGCTAGGTTCATTTGTAGATTTAAAACTCAACTCACAAGTCCCGATCGAAATATGTACCTTTGAACAGGCTATAATGAAAGATATGGATGAACTGAATCAACAACCCCAGAAACCCTTTCAGAACATCACTAAGGCGGAACAACTGGCCCTTACCGAACTTGGGAACGACAAAGAGATCGTAATAAAACCAGCGGACAAGGGTGGGGGAATAGTACTGCTATCAACAGAAGGATATGACAAACAATGTATAGATGTACTTGCTGACACAAAATTCTACGAAGTCCTGACAACAGACCCCACGGCACATCTACAAAGGACAATATCCCTCATGATCGAGGAGGCAGAAGCCAACAACTGGCTGTCCAAAAAAGAGGCAGATTATCTGGAAACCAAGTCACCAGTAACACCGTACTTTTACTCCCTGCCGAAAACGCACAAGGGAAGGATGCCACCCCCAGGGAGACCAATTGTCTCTGGGATTAATTCAATCCTAGAACCTCTCTCAGAATTTGCAGACCAGTATTTAAGAACCCTGGCCCAAAGAACTCCCACGTACCTTAAATATACAAGAGACCTCCTCAATATGCTAGCAAATTTTGAATATTCAGAAGACACAATGCTCTTAGTAGGGCTAGATGTAGAGAGCCTCTACACGAGCCTGCCGCAACAAAAAACTCTGGACATTTTGGAAACAATACTTTTCGGAATTGAGTGGCCTCATAAAACCCCCAGGCATTTCGTACTTGAATGTTGCAGACTGGCCCTAACAGAAAACTTTTTTCTGTACAAAGACACCCTCTTTCTCCAACGCCATGGAACTTCTATGGGCAGCACTTTCGCCCCAAGTGTGGCGGGTCTATATGTAAGCACGTTTGAAGATACTTTTGTTCACAACGAAAACAACCCCTTCCTTCGTCATATTCTCTTTTGGAAGAGAAATATAGACGACATCCTGCTAATTTGGAAAGGAGACCATGAGACCCTGAAGAACTTTCACTGCTGGCTAAACAGTCAAGATGAATGTTTAAAATTCACATACATTGCCAATGAGAAAACCTTGTTTTTTCTGGATATAACCATCTTTGCAGAAAACAATACTTTACAAACCCGGACGTTCTTCAAGCCTACGGCCAAAAACAGCTTACTATCATTCCAAAGCTTTCATCCACGGCCACTACGGGAGAACCTCCGGTACAGCCAGTTCCTCCGCTTGAGGAGGAACTGTAGCTTAGTATGTGATTATAAGAACCAAGCCAAAGATCTGTGTGAAAAGCTCACGGTCCGCCAGTACCCCATAAAAGTGATCAACTCTAGTAAGAAACGGGCACGTAATCAACCAAGAGAAGCTCTACTGGAAACACACCCCAAGATACAGGATGAAAGGACCACATGCGTCACTACTTACAGCCCAGTCACAAATCAGGTGAAAAAGATAATCAACAGAAATTGGAAAATTGTAACATCAAACAACCTGAACTGGCCGAAAACCACGATTTGCGAATAAAAGAAGTCGAAACCTCAAGGACCTATTGGTCCATACCAGACCACCGCCTAAGAAAAAGAAAGAACAACCAGGAATATGGAACACCGCTCCGGTAACAGGACATTACCCGTGCGGCACCTGCTTAGCCTGTGACACCACAAAACCTACGAAGGAATTGCAGTTACTCCCTAATTTCTATTGGAAGTTAAAACGACACACTAACTGCAACACAAGCCATGTTATCTAAATGGTCACCTGCCCATGCCAGATGAGGTACATCGGCATAACCTGCCGAAAAGCAAAACAACGACTATATGAGCACCGCAGCAATGTGAACTGCAAAAGAACCACCACCAAGATGTCCACCCATTACAAAGAATTAGGTCACACTGTTAATGACCTACAGTGGGTCATCCTTCAAACCTTGGACACAATAGACAGAAATGCAGCCAAAATCTTGTTCGAAAAGGAGCAGCGTTGGGTGCACAGGCTTAAGACAGACATTACCGGTCTTAACGATTCCATTCCATGGCTATCCCTTAACAAATGATCCAAACCATGCACATTCATCTGCGTCACACCTAATAACTTCTTCGCCCCCACAACAACAAAAGAGCCTCAATACTAAGTATTGAAACCTCCCTACAGAGTGTGCTACTAACCATATGAGTGCAAACTTAATGCCCAAAAAACCGTGAACATTCACAATGTCAACGATGTCCTCCAGGTCACACAGAATGAAGCCCTTCATTATTAGTATTTTAAGAATACTCTTGAAATCACTACGACAATAAATTAACTTTAACAATTACAGATGCCAACCAATCCCTATACATATATCCGACAAGGAGTGTAAGGCACGTAGTAACCACACTTTCCATTAATTTGACCCATACGTTTCGACGAAATGATGCTTCCGAGTCCAAATTACTTTATGCCAACCTAAATTGATTTCGGAACATTAATTAGTACACCTTTTGCATGACGCAACAATTCATTGCATTTATAGTCACGACGAACATATTTCGTCTATCTCTATGAATCGGCATTATAAACATACCGGATCCACACCCGTGACCATTTCCGGGTGAAGAGTGGCAGAGACAGCACATGCTGCAAGAACGGAGGCGAAGGTCTGAGGTATTATGTAGGACCGCCCGACATTTTGAGGCCAAATCGCAAGTATATTCCACCTTAACTAATGGTTTACTCCTTCACCTCCAACAGTACAACCTCCCTCTGTACCCCACTTCCCTGAAGAAGCAAAGCCTGTAATCCGTAGAGGTATGCTCTAATATTTACCATACAGTTAATTTACAAGTCAACACGTGACTAAGCACCCAGCTTAACTACCGTAACTCTCTAAACAACATGAGAGTTTTATAACAACACGAACACTAAGGGAGCACCAGACATCGAGCGCGATTCCCTTCAAGTACGTCCGCATAGACACGTGTCACTTTCCGGGAATAAAATGAGAAATACATGCATAAATTAAGCACGCCGTATACTAAGCATATCACAGTAACATGACCAATATGTCATCGCGGTCAGTCTATACGGTTAGCACATCACTAAGACTATTGCAGAGACACTATCGAACCAATACAGGGCTAACATAATGACCACCTACAAATGAGCACATGATTATCACTTGTTTTTTCGTGATTAAGCATGTCATCGCACAATGTATCAGTATTCTCGAGGTTATTATGACACGGAGATAATTAAAGATAAGGGCACCGCACTACAGTATAGCAAAATCACTTTCCTTCGCTGTAGCATGAGAATGGGAGAGTTGACGCCTGAAATGACCGTGATTCTGCGCAAAGTATTGCCATTTTTTAGTTTCTTTTCAAAATATAGTGATTTTGAGAATGTACAATTGTACATAATTATGTGTTCTCCCCTACCCCTTCCCCCCTTTGTTGTTGTGTGTACGTCCCTTTTTCTTTACAGGTACAAGGCGACCTTGTACTACCCGAAGAATCAGGTTATAATTTTACCTATTCTTTCACTTTCATTCACTTCACCACTTATTGGTCCTGAAGAAAGCCTACTGACCAATTGGCGACAAAGGCTGAAACATGTTGACGGTTTTTATCACACTATCTAAGTGCGCTAGAATTCATAACCAATTCCATAGCTGCACAAATTAATTTTATAATTGTCCGAATCCAGACTCATTAAAGTTCAATTTCTGGCTGTCCGGGCATTTTTAACATATCACCACTCACTTTTCCACGATCACTACTGCCTTAACCAAAGGTAAAGCCTCCTGGCGGAGGGTGCACACAAAAGAATTGACCCAAGGATTACGCACTCACGTGTTAAAAAGAGCGGGCACACATCATATACCGCTACAAGAAATAAAAAAAAACGCCTGTATGAGGGTCTTTTTATTGGGAGACACCTACTTACCTACCTGCAGACCTTGGTTTGCGCAGGACTAGTGAACCTTTCCCCTGTTGATTATGAATAACTAAATGGAGACTGAAAGGATCCGATCTCTCTCTCCCTCCTCCAATTGATTATACGATTTAAAACTGCAACATAGCATAACAACTGTTGGTATTATGTGTAAGTCAGTAGTAAAGTAGCTAGTACATTTTCTAAAGTAAAGATTTTAATATACTTATTTTTTTACAGAACAATATCTACATAACTACAGACAATTAGAATGCCTACAAAAGCTCAGAGGAAAAAGCAACAGAAGCAACTACAGTATCTATGCGGAACCAAGACACAAAAGAGGCAAAATGTAGAAAACGTGGTGAAAGAAAAAGGAGCTACTAGTAAGAGGACAAGGTCATTTCTTAAAAATATATGTGGACACGTGCAAAGATTACAAAATAATGAAAATAAAAATCAAACTATGAGAAAGAATAATAGCGGACAAAAACTATATTACAAGAACAAGAAAAATTTAACAAAGATGGACACACCTTAACCAGGAGACATAAGCTGTTTAAGGAAATCAGAGGGTGGATGTTTCGTAGTAGAGTGGTTGTAAATCTACTGAGGAATGTGAAAACGTATAGAAGAAAGACAGAGGCACTGAAACAGAAAGAACGAGTTGAGGGGGTAGTTGACAAGGTCTTTGCTTTGAAGAGGAAGCTTTTCATTTTGATTATAAATCGAATGAAGATTCTTGATGAAATGATGTTGTACATGAGTAGACAAAACCAGAAGAAAAGATTAGTGAACAGAAGTAAGTTTTGTACAGTGTTTAGTGGAGAATGGAGACATATTTCTAGTACAGAGTCTTTCTTTAAAAAAACTATCTGTAGGATAACACATTAGTTCATGCTATTCATGAAACAGGACGATGTTATGAAATGAAGAATGGCAGTCCTATAGCGAAAGAAGTGATGGTACCTAGAAATGTAGAAACAGTTATTGCAGAAGAGGTAAAGGGAAGGCCCTGTACACTAAAGGAATTGTAGTAGTGTTTGCAGTATTCAACAGCAATCCATTGATATATTAAGAAAAGTTCTATGTATCTTTCCAAGGTAAAAATTAAAACATAAAATAAGTACTTTACAAGGATTGGATCCATACAAGGTTAGAAAACATACAAATCTTGAAACACTGACTAGCTTGTTTATCAAAGAAAGTGTGCCAACACACTCTTCATTATTTCAGGATGTTTGCTGTATACCACTCAACAATGTGAACTTTAGTTAGGAGGCTGTACTATGTGAAAACTCATGCTTCATGTTTAGAAGAAATTAATAGAGCATGTTTGCATGGTACTGTAGCAGTGGTTGTAAAAGGTTTGTGAGGATGCGTATTTTTGTTTCTTTGGTAATGCTAGGACTATTACAGGAAGAGCATATGAATATCAATACATTATTTTGGTTTAACTTATAAATAGAACCATGACTGTAAACATTGTGAATTCACCTCAAGCACTGAAATCAATTCAGAAAAATTCCTCTACTTGACTTTACCAGAAGGTAAAGCTGTGGACTTTGAAAATGTAACCCAAAACGCCCATTAAGATATCACCTGTCCTCAAACTGTAGATCAGAACTTAGGTCTATATTGTGGTAGTCAGTCAAAATATTGATTTGGAAATGTCGACTTACACTAATATTGAGTTTTATATTTCATGATACAAAAATATCGACAGCAAGAATATTGTAGTCAAGAATATCAACTTTAATGTGAGAAATATCGAATTAAAAAATATAGTAGTAATTAATATTGTTTGCAAAAATGTAGGTATTTAAAATATAGATTTTTTAATTCGTTTTATGTATTTTAGTATATGTTTTAAATGTATGTGATGACTTTTTTTGTATAAGTATTGTTTATGTTTTTTGATATATGTGTTACATTTTTTGCAGTTATTAATTTTATTTTAATTACATTTTGTGTTTTTTAGTTCTGTAGCGGGTTGTGGATTTATAGGGGTATATGGTGGGAAGTAATTTAATTATAATATATTAATGAATAATTTGTATTTATTAATATTTATTTAATTGAGATTTTATAATGTTAATTGTGTTTTAAATTTGTCTTGGTAAACTTTACGAGCGGGTTGCGGGGTTTATAGGGGTAAAGGGTGGGAAGTAATTTATTTGCAATTAATTAATAATTAGTTCTTAATTAATATTAATTAATTGACAATTAATTATGGCAATTGTGTAATTAACTTTAGGTGTGGGTTATGGGTTTTATAGGTTTAAAGGGTGGAAAGTATTTTATTTGTAATTAATTAATACTTTTTTGAAATTGATATTAAATAATTAATTGACAATTAAATATGGAAATTGTGTAATTATTTTAGTTGTGGGTTTTGGGGTTTTTAGGGTACAGGGTGGAAAGTAATTTATTTTTAATGAATTCATTGATAATTAACAATAATTATGAATTGATAATTAATTACGGTAATTGTTTGATTTTTTTGTGTTTGGGTTTGAGGTTTATAAGGGTGAAGGATGGGGAGTACATTATTTTACTTACTTTATAATTAGTTGTTAAATACAATTAGTTATGTAATTGATTTTTTGTATTGTGTAAATAATTTATTTACAGTTAAATTGTAGGATATCCAACACTTTCCCTACTGTTGCACTCCCTGGATTGTGAATAGTAAAGTTTACCCCTCCACTATCCAACACTTTCTCAAGTGTTGCACTCATTGGTGTGGGAATAGTGATTTTTTCATATCCATTGTCCAACACTTTCCCTACTGTTGCACTGACTGGAGTGGGAATACTAAATTTTACTCCTCCGCTATCCAACACTTTCCCTAGTGTTGCACTCACAGGGATGGGAATAGTAATTTTTGACCCATCTGGTATCCAACAAATTCCCTACTGTTGCAATCTTTGGAGTCAGAATAGTAATTTTTACCCTTCTGCTATCCAATACTTTCCCTACTGTTGCACTCACTGGAGTGGGAATAGTAATTTTTACCCCTCCGCGATCCAACACTTTCCCAACTGTTGCACTGACTGGAGTGGGAATAGTACATTTTATCCCTCCGTGATCCAACACTTTCTCTACTGTTGCACTCACTGGAGTGGGAATAGTAATTTTTACCCCTCTGCTATCCAACACTTCCCCTACTGTTGCACTTATTGGAGTGGGAATAGTAATTTTGACCCCTCCGCTATCTAACACTTTCAGTACTGAAGCACTCACTGGAGTGGGACTAGTAATTTCAACCCCTCCGCTATCCAACACTTTCCCTACTGTTGCACTGACTGGAGTGGGAAATTTAAGTTTAAAGATTTTTAAATAGTTTAAGGTTTTAATTTATAACAGAATGTTTTTAAAACATAGATTTTATGTTGTAGGTAAATGTATGTATGTATGTATGTATGTATGTATGTATGTATGTATATATATATATATTCACAAAGTTTCTTCAATTTCAAGAAGACGATCGAGCCACTCCAACCAGGTACTTTCAATCGATTTTATTTTTGGGCAAAATATATATATATATAAAATTAAACTAATATTTGTATGTACTTTATACATTTTAAATAATATAAAAATGTGACAAATAAATATATATATATATATTTGTTAATTTATTTATACAATTTAAAATGTATAAAATGCAATATTAGATTAATAATTGTTTTTAAGTAATTATATATATATATATATATATATTAATTATTATATATGTGTGTTTCACTTTTTTAAATTAAGTTTATTTGTTATATTTGTTAAAATGTATATTAAATCTAATTAATCTTCAAACCGGGCTTGGCACTTCTCTGTTGTATTTATTTGACAGAGTCCTCCATCTCCGTTGTTTGCTGGAGCCGCCCTGCAGGGTCGGGTGCCCCCTTTATGGAGACTTTAATGTTGCCGTGCTGCGGACTAAGGGGGCATGACCCGCTTTGCTCATTGCCAGACCAACGGAGTTCCAAGGAAATTCTGGCGGGAGCGATGAAAGGGAGATAAGAGGGGCTACACCTCTCTTGGACAGTTTGATATGCCAGAAATTTTCGTATAACTATGCTGCATTGTGGACATTGGGCATTACAGACATCGTATTCACTTTGTTTGCCAAGAAGGATATGACAGGAGCAGGCAGCATTTAAGACTATTTGGGTCTAAAGAAATTACATACACTGCCTATGCTGGTCACAAAAAGTCACACTGTTGCATCATGGAACTCGCAGTGCCCTGGAAAGTCACATGACTGAGATTGAGCACTTGCACATGATTTTAATGTCACCCACCTGTGAACAAGGCGCAAGCCGAAATGCATTGGGTTAAGTTTGCAACAAAATGAAATAAATACCTGTGCCACTTCAAACCGGGCTTAGCACTTCTCTGTTGTATTTGTTTGACGGAGTCCTCCATCTCCGTTGTTCGCTGGAGCTGCCCTGCAGGGTCAGGGACCCCCTTTATGGAGACTTTAATGTTGCCGTGATGCGGATTGAGGGGGCATGACCCACTTTGCTCATTGCCAGACCAACGGAGTTCCAAGGAAATTCTGGTGTGAGCAATGAAAGGGAGATAAGAGGGGCTACACCTCTCTTGGACAGTTTGATTTTCCAGGTATTTTCGTATAACTATGCTGCATTGTGGATATTGGGCATTACAGACATCATATTCACTTTGTTTGCCAAGAAGGATATGACAGGAGCAGGCAGCATTTAAGACTATTTTGGTCTAAAGAAATTACATACACTGCCTATGCTGGTCAAAAAGTCACACTGTTGCATCTTGGAACTCGTAGTGCCCTGGAAAGTCACATGACTGAGATTGAGCACTTGCACATGATTTATAGTCACCCACCTGTGAACAAGGCGCAAGCCGAAATGCATTGGGTTAAGTTTGCAACAAAATGAAATAAATACCTGTGCAACTTCTCTGTTGTATATATATATATATATATATATATATATATATATATATATAGCAAAACAATCTTTTTTCGAATATTTTTGTACATTCTATTAGGGAAGGATGTAGATATTTTTTACATCGATATTTTGGTCACAATATTTTTGTATGGGGATATTTTTAGTGCCGATATTATGTCAGTGTTGTTATTACAAAGGTACGGAAAATATGTCATAGTCATGCAACATGGATGTGGAGTATATGTTACTAAGTCAGAAACTGAAATCAAAAACTTTGCAGCTGGACAAATTTCCATTTCAAAACGAACGTTCACAGCTAGAACAATCATACTTCATGAAGGAGGTAACATCACCTTTGGACACTACACAATATATTTAAAATTTCAAAGGGGATGGACAGAGTTCAATGACATTTAAATGACATTCAAATATAGACTACCTAAAAAGTTCCCAAACTCATATCTGCTATTTCTAGAACCAAAATTCTAAGGATAATTTAGGATAACAAAATGTGGTATTGTGTTGACATGTGTATGAATTATGTGTTTCTGACACTTTATTCAGCCTATTAGGGGAATTTTGTACAACAAGCTGTTAGAAATGTAAGACTCTTTTTTACTGTGGGAAATACATTTATTAAATATTACAGGACTACATTCTGTTACTACAGATAATAACTAAATGGAGGTACTATAATACCAGCAGCCTTAAGTTGCCTTTAATAAACCTATTTACCACTAAAATAATGACCTCTTTGTTTCTGCTATAGCAACTTCTACATAGTACTGTGTGTTAAGTTTTTCGTAAATGGACCAAGAACATTTTAGACATCATTTTGGCATAACTGGGTGATGTTTATAAAAGGATATCCAAAAATGAAGTCTGCTTTCTAATTGTTGGACATTTTGTACCAGATATACAAATATCAGAAAAAGTTGTATATGTAGTTGCTTTTATTAAGGTAGTAACTTATCAGCAAGCCACTGTGAACAAATTTGTAGTGAGTGGAATGCACAGTACCACATATTTGTAATGATGTACTGTGCACATTTGGGCTTCTTTTTACAATACATTGATTGATTTTTCTTACTATTTGATGATGATGCTTCATACAGAGCACTATTGAAAGTGTTTTGGTTGCCTAATGTTGAAAATTAAATCCTAATACATGTTTCCTTGTTTATATTTTTCACAGCTGTTGAACTGCTGCAATAAAAAGGAAAAAGTATGGTTTATCACATATTTCAAAATTAGATCCACAGACTGCTCCCTGACTATTACAATCGTGTTACAGTCCATTAGTTATGGTGACATTTCACTGCATCTTCTCTCCACTTCAGCTAGAACTTTGTCGCCAGAAGCAAGAGCTGGAGGTTACACACGGACAGGGATAACTGGATAGTCACCATAGAGAGGAGCCCTTTCTTTAACTAAACACAATGTGCCTCAATGTATTAGACTATTTTAATACAGTCCTTTTTCCACACACCACACTGTGGCATCCTGATGTGGCTATGTATACCTTAGCACACACGAACAGGGACAACTGTATAGTCACCACAGGGAGGAGCCCACCCAACAGCAACATTAGGTGCCTGAATTAATTCAATACAGTACGCAACCCTTGGCCACTCTGTACCAAAATTAGGGACAGAAGGTTGGTTGCCTTATGATAAGCAGATCACTCAGCCTCCCTACTAGATATCTTATAGCCATACCACCCAAATGGGACTACTTTAGTAGCGGATGGATCATTTTCAACCCAGGTTGCGGTGACTGCGACTCAGTGCCCGCACACTCAAGGACCACATCCTTACATCGGAAAAAGGAAGCCTTGACACTAAAAGGACAGCCATTGAGCACCCCACGGGATTGCGAAAGAGACCCACTTCCTAGGGGTAAGTTACCACAATTCCCTTTCCCTTACACCCCCACTAACTACCCACAGTACCCCATTTCCTGTTTTATTCTTTTCTTTCCCCCTATCCTTAAACCCTGCTGTATTTATTTTGTCTCCCAAATAGAACCCGGCTGGGTTTCCTAGTGAGTAATTTTATTTCACTTGCACACGGGTTCACGCACTTCACCTATATTGAGCAACTCCTACTACCAGGTAATTTATCCAGCAGTTAAACCCTAATACAAGTTCTTATACTACAAGTTGGTCTTAGATTCTAAAACACACATCTCTGTTTTTCCAGATGTCCCCCACATCATAAGTTCTGAAGGGACCCTTTATCCATGTCAGGGTCGAAACGCCGTCGACAATAGAAAAGGCGAACCTGTACAAACTAACACTCTATTATTTCATAGATGCTTTGAAAATTGAAAAAAGAAACGGGTCGCCCTTGTAGATAACAAACTTTATATTTTAAAATCTGCACATATTGTCTCACAAACGTTATTCATATGCCTTGGTTCACAACTTCACTTGGGACACATTTCACAATTGTAAATATTTGTTGTAGCATTGTTTCACAAATGTTTGTGTTTTTCAAATACAATCAATATACAAACTAAACAGTGCGTCTGTGTCCCTTTCTATCTGACATCTCACCGAAAACCCTGTTTACACATGCGAATTTTCGCCCATACTTTATTGAGTTATATTAAGTATCTTTCCCCACAGGAACCACTGTTTCTCTTAAAATAGGTCTAACTGTTGAGCAGGGATCAAGAGTGGCATGTCTCTAGTGGACATGAACATAAATTATGATCTTTATACATGTATGTATACTGGAAAATAACATCATTGTACAAAAACATGATTACGAGTTAATGCATTTAGAATTTTTAATATAGCATGTCTGACTTTAAGAGTTGGGAGATAATAAACAGCTGTATAGACCATTGGATCAACATTGTGTCATATCAATAGACACAAAGATGTAGTATAAATATGCAATTCCAGTTGCAAATAGTGAAGTTGGAAATAATTAAAATAAAATTGCATATGGTAACAATACAAAAAAAATGTAGACAGCATTTTAAATAATGAATATATGTCAATTTTTACAAATATTGAAGTTCAAATATTAATTTTTATTTGTAGATAACAGATGATAACCCAGAAAAAAAGATTGAGATTATGAGTTAATTGGAGTTTGAAAATATGAGAGATTTATCTGATTTCTAATAGTGGAGGGTACTTTTAGATGTTTAATTATATACTTGTATATAAATAAAGAGTTACAGAGAAGGTAATAAATAGTCAACAAGGAAGTGGGAATCACTATAAATAAGAAGATGACCCTGCCCTACAAATTCATCAACATCTATTCTATTGCTTTTTCCATAGTTTTTGTTTCAACATGAACTTCATATTAAAAGATCTTTTTGGATCTAGATTGTAACCCATTTTACTAATTTACTCTCTCTAGCAAAATAGTCCTATCTATATCGAGCTAATAGATTTAGGATATGGTATATAAAACTATGGATTCCAGATTAGTTTAAACAACATTCATTTATGTTATATACTATCTCTTTGTATAGGTTTGGACTGAATGTTGGGCATGAATAGAAGGAAACTGTATAAAGAGTATAAAAATGAATAAGGTATGGACAACATATAATTGATGGCAAAGAATGTTATTGTTCAGAATATGTCTAAAATTAGCTACCATGTTGCAGCATATTTTCATCAATTACACAAGTAAAAAACAGGGTAGCCAAATCTTCTCAATGGTTAAAGCAAAACTGCTCCCTCTTTCCTTTTCTTAGTGTGAATTGTATGGCATTATATTTAGCATTTTATTATTTCAGTTTTTTCTTAATTTTGTATGTAGCCAAACAAGGTTGCACTTATACATTTTACATCTATATAATTTTGAATATTAGTGATTTATGAATCCTTTGGATTTTTATTTTAGTTTGATTTAGAAGGCCATAATTATATATCAAGTATTGACACATTCCACTTTTATTTGTTAAATGCATTTGCATGTGATGTCAATACTTAGAGAATACACTTTATGTTTTTATATAAAAAGCCTTGAAGAAGCGAGAAACTCATGAAACACGTATCGGCTTAGCTGTGGATGCCATGTTCTTTAACGGGGAATTTTGATTTAACCCCTTCCATGCTCATGACAAGGTCAGCTCGTCATGCACCTCAGCAAAGCTGACCATGTAATTTCAATGGAAATTAGAGTAACAGTGGGAATTGCCTTAGCACCAAAGGGGTTAATGTTTGAAATGAAGAAACTTTGAAATAAGACTTTATATGGACTTCTGCATTACAATGTCTATCCTTCTCAGTACATGAACTGAAGTGGACAATATTGACTATTTAATTTGAGGGAAAGCGCAGCTCCGAGAATCAGTCCATGGCTAAATTTCTATTTTCCTTTCTTTCAATCATATATATATATATATATATATATATATTCCTTCCATGACCCGTCTACTTACCAGAGGTAACTGAGTATCTGCTGCAATGATGCGGTCCAACACTGTGTGAAGAGGCATGTTCATTGCAAACGTGTCTCCAGTCTTGGTGCCTCTGTGTGAGGAGGCTGGAAGTAGGAGTCACAAGGACGCTTATTCCCAGCAAATCTGCAGGATTCTCCTACTGCAGCTCGAGGGATTCCAGCGGAGTGCATAATGTACCAGTGGTTCATGGATAGAACTATTGACGCGTCAGCACGATAACGAGCTGCAACTTGGCCCTTCACTATTGCGGTGGGAGGAGCTCTAAAACATTTACTAGGACACTCTGAGACTGACTAAGGCATTTGAGAAAGGCTGATTGCCAAAACCGGTCATGCTGAATTCTTCAATAAACATCCTGTGAAGCCCCGCTGTGTCCCTTTCTTCTGTTTTGAGTGGAACAAAGCCAGTACGTAGTTATAGTTCGGACCTTGTTTCCAGAGGTAAAGCATTTTTTATTTTGGCAGCTATTTTGGGGCTCGGACTCAGCTGACCCCAAACAAAAGTTTAGAAAAAAGAGGAGTCAGTGGATGAATACCCTGACCCCCTAGACCTGGAGGTGGGGTCCCTCAGGGACTTCCCCAGAGCCAAAAAACATTTTTAAAACCATGCCTATGATGATTGTGGCAGATCCTCATGGAAATCTTTTCAAAAACAAGTGCAGTCTACTGTTCTTCTGTCACCCTCGGTCGGCTCCTTGGTGGGCCAGAACCTGGGGGTATAATGTAATCATTATAAAGGAGAAGGGTGGCACAAGTGTCTCCCTTTCCCATGGCCAAGCAACCAGGAAGTGTTAGCCGCCGTCTTGGGACTCAAACTCGGACAAGTCCCAAACAAAATTGTAAAAAAAAAGAGAAGTTGTCAGGCTAAGAATACCCGGGGGACACCACCTGGCCCATAAAGCCTTTTTTTAACAAAGTTTATGCAAAAACCGCAATGGATTTGAAAATGTGTGCGGAAATTGAATAAAAAAGCAAATGCAGTTCCCGCGCTTGTTTGTATTTCAGACCCCAAGTAGGCCAGGTCCCAGAGACATCATATAATATATATTTTGGGGAAGAGTCACACACTGCTCCATTTCCCATAGTGAATATCTGCCCCTGTGACCACCGCCTCCGCCGGCCAGGCTAATATAGTAAAATGGATGAGGAGGGCCATATGGCCCCCATCCCCAGGCTGTTTACGGTCCCAGGGACCTCCATCTCTCCAGGGCAAGGCCACAAGCATGTAAATGATTGGAGGGGGGCCATGGAGACCCCCCTCCAGGGTCCCTTATGGCCCAGGGGATCACCACCCTCCTCGGACCAGGACGATTGTACAAAAAGGGGGAGGGGCCTTCAGTCACCCCTCCTGACCCATTTATGGCCCCAGGGACCACCACAACACCAGGCTTTGCCAGAATTCAAAAGGGAGGGGGTCACATGGCACCCCTCTTGGCTGTTTTTGGCACTGGGGGCCACCACCTCCCCAGGGCAGGCCCTGTAATAACAAGTTAGAGGGCCACACAGCTCCACTCCTGGAGCCATTAATAGCCCTGTGGACCCCCCCCATGGTGAACTGCCTATTTCCCAAGGTGCCAACCCTCAGGAGATAGCAGTTCGCATCAACTTGGCAAGAGCTTATACAGCTCCTGCCAAGCTAGTTTGCATCAACTTGGCAAGAGCTTATACAGCTCCTGCCAAGCTTGAACAAATAATAAGTTCTCTCCCACAGGTGAGAACAGGAAAAGTGCCCCATCTCACTGGGAGCTTAGTTTTCATCTGTTTTTCTGCCGATGTCAAGCGGGCAGGAAAACAGATTATGGGATTGTTACCTCACGCATAATTAGTCAATCTATAAAGCAGAGCACATGGTTCTCCTGTTTAATTATCCTGAATATGCAAGTGCCCAAAATCATCTGTATGTTTCACTCATTTTGGCCCTGCCCTATTTTCCTTAGTAGTATTCAAAGGTCTTCCTGCCATTTCACACATTGATGGACAGTTCATCAAAAGGCCCCCAAGTGCCTTTCCCGCTGATTTTGGGGACATGTTCTTGGTGAAGAGGAATAAGAGGACATATTCTCCAAACAAAGAAGGACTTATTTCAAATAGTTTGGAGGAAATAGTCTTCTTTGGTGGAGATTTACCTCTTTGTGGTCTGTTGTCTTCTCTTGATGAGGATTCAGGTTATCACAGATTTGTGGATGAAGATGCTGCAGGAAAATCACATTGCCAAAAATACATGCACGCAGGTTAACTGGAGACATTAACTCATGGTCCTTTATGCAGCTGTAGTATAGATTATGCTCTATACATTTATGCTACGAGGTAGCACTTACTAATTACCCAGTAAAAAGTACACCAGTTGGGTAGACATTATCGGCAAAACTGTGGACTGTTTATGGAAAAAATGAGGTTCCAATCTGGCCCTGATACTCATTTGACTGAATTTAAACTTCAACAGGAAGCACTTACAAATACAAGTGCAGCAGGTGCCCCAGTTGGAGCTCCACTTCTGTAAAGCAAAAATGATCCTAACTTCTTGGGCTTGGTGAAGGCAAAGCAAATGTGTTTCCTCTCAAGTTCCACATTGACAAGCAATCTAAAATCCTCAAAGGAGATGAATGGGTCATTGATCTAGTGGAGAGCAATTTGATCTGTAGTATCTGTGACGTGTAGTATCATGCTTGTCTTGAGAGCACAGTCCATGCTTCTTCCTTTTAATTACTCTGAGCATGCAAATGTGCAAAATCATCTGCAAGATCCTTCCATTTGGCCCGGCAGCGTTTTCCTTAGCAGTATGTGAAGGTCTTCTTGCCTATTCGCATGTTGATGGGCAGCTTACCAATAGGCCTCTGAGCGTATTTCCCGGCTATTTTCGTGATGTGTTTGGGATACAGAGGAATTTTTAGGACATCTCCACTTACTTCATGTAGTTAGGAGGCTCGTCCTGTTCTCTAGACAAGGATTCATGTCATCACAGATTTGTGGATCGAGACTCTTGAGGAACAATCACATTGCTGAAATAACCTGTACACAAGGTCAGTGGAGAAATTTCCTTGTGGTCCATTACGCAGCTGTAGTGTAGAATATGCACTTGTTATTATCCAACAAGGTAGCACTTACAAATTAATCAACAGAAAGTTGGGTAGAGATTTTGTACAAACCGTACAGTATTTTTGGATTTAGGTGCAGGTTCTGTTCTGTTCTGGCATAGTCACTCACACAGCTACTGACACATCAACACAGACACTCAGATACACACACACATACCCATTCAGCCACTCTCACATACACTGACAGACACACACATCTACTCACACCCACTCATTCACCCATATAGCTACTCACATAACCACTCACACACCGACAAAACCACTAACACAGCCACTCAAACACTCATACAGCCACTCATGTAGTCACATAACCACTGGTACCCCCATATAGCCACTCACACACCCTCTTATAAATTCACAAAGCCACTGATGCACCCTCTTACAGATTGATACAACCACTCACATACACAATTACTGACCCATACAGTCAAGCACACATCCACTCACAGACTCATAAAGCCACTCACAAAACTGGTCACACACCAACACAGCTACTCATGTACCCACTCACAGACCCATATAGCCACCCACATACCCATTCACTGACCCATAGAGCTACTTACACACCCCCTCACAGACCCATATAGCCATTCACAGACCATATACCAACTCACACACCCACTCACCGACCCATACAGCCACTCACATACCCACTCACACACCTACAAAACCACTCACACATCTACTCACAGACCCATAAAGCTACTCACACACCCACTCACCAACCTGTACATCCATTCATACAACCACTCTCAAAGGTTAAAGGTTACAAATAGGAAATAACATTGAAAAACCTAAGAAATTCAATAAAAACCATATGTTACAATGACATTACAGTTAGGAAATAACAATAAAAAGCCTTAGAAATTCACACAAAAAAAACCAAAGGTTACAGGGACGTTATAGTTAGGAAATAGCATTAAAATCATAGAAATTCACTGAAGAAAACAAATGACGTAATAGTTTGGCTCAGATTCCACAGACACAAAGCCATAGAAATTCAGCAGTTAGGGTTACCTAAGATAATTATAACTTACGCCCCCACAATGCACCTCTGGGGACCTCACATATTACATCACTCATGACATTGTCAGTGACATCAAAAATGCAAAACCAATTGTTCAAGAATTAGTTTAAAATTGTTAATATTATCCACTCTGAACATGCTCCCAAATGATGCAGATAACAATATCACTCATTAGTGGTACAGAAAGAAGAGTACATTAACTTATGCTGTAGTTTAGTATATAGTACACAAAGGGAGTTCCTTGTAGAGGATAAAAGAGGAAGAAACTTTTTTTCGTGCGCTACTGTTTCTGTGGGGCACAGTGTGTCCTCATCATAATGCCCTCACACACCCCAAAGGATGTCATGCTTCATCATTTGAGCTTTGCTCCTTGTCGGGCCGGTGCTTCAATGCCCTACGGGTCCCCCGAAGGGTCTCTTTATTGGAGATCTTTTGATGAGAAGCCGTGTGGGTGCATGGGTTTAAGTGGAGGTGAAGTCTAAAGTAGTGTTTAAAAAATGACTGGAGGGAGAGTGGGTACTATTTATTAGGATGATCCCTCTGTGATTGTTAAAACAAAGTGTGTAGTGCTGCTCTAGGGGACATTATGTCCCACTGTAGCTGGGTATATGTCCCTTATGGACATATATAACGGTCAACATGGGTTGCACTGTATGTGGCCTCAGAAAGAGATTCAAAGCGCTTCTTCAGGACCAAAGGAAGGTTAATTTTAGTATCAATGGTGGCCTGAACTGACCAGTGCCACCAAGTTTGTAGAAGGAAGTAGCGTTTCTGAAAAGAGAGAAAGTGTAGGACAAAAGTATAGTATGGTTAATATCTTGTCATGATAGGTTGTCCAGGACATGCATTGGAGAGCCTTGTGTGCATTACCCTTAGTGTGAGTAGCATCGCTCTAGGTTGGCATAAGTGCATGTATAATAACAGTGATGTGAATAATTAAAAAGATTTTTCTCAGCATAGTGACAGACATACATAAATAGATAAAAGATCAATGATTAGATTTTGCCAGTGTATTTCTATATCCATATGTTTAATCTGTCGTGCATACAGTACCCCTAGATAAAGTACCAAGGTTGATGTGACTCTATAAAAAGGCTCATTCATAAGGTAAGTATATGAACCATAGCTGTCTAGGTAGATAATACCGCAAACTAAGCCCCACCATTGACGACAAACCTCTTGACACTGTTGTGTTGTTTTTTACAAAATACATTGTTTCTCACCCCTTAATATTAGAGTCAGGACCTCATGAGATCAGTGAGGTCATTCAGGAACTGTGAAATGAGAGAAGGCAAAGAAAATAGTGTTAAAAGGTTTTGTTGTATCCCGCTGTTGTTGTCAATAAAGTTTGTTTTTGAGAAACAAAACCGCATTGTTTTGAAGACTAAGAAAAACTTAAAAGCTGTTATACAGAGTCCAGGGACGATCCCGCATGCTGGAGGGATTTGCCTTGTACAGTTAGGGGGAGTTGACAGTGCATGGAGTTGTCACGTGTCGTTAAGATTTCATTCTTATGGAGACCTGTGGGGAACGGCACAGTGCTCTGCGTAGACATATACGGCTTTATAGTGCCCCACTTATCAGGTCAAAAAGGTTCAGGTCAGTGGACTATGCATAAAACCAGACCTTACTCGCATTATAGCAGGACTGACAAAAAAAGACAGTACATGTATTAACTAGGCTTTCTTTTCAAGAAAAAATTGTTTAAAGGCTAGGTGCCCGAGTGATGTTGCCTTACATACTGAAAGGGTTTTCCCTTTCTATTTTATTCACAGTTCTCCCATAGTAGCAGGGCAGATCCACCTGTGTGCCTCTCCCTGTCTCCGCCGGTAATGGGAAGGTTGGCCCCTATCCCTTATATAGCGGAGGAGTGTTGTCAAACAGTGAGTTACTTACATGTTAATGGGAGAGTGTGTTACGTTAAGCGTGGGCGCCATCTTGTAATGGGGTGTTTGAGTAGACATAGTTCATGATACTTATTGTTATCAAGCTATTGTTACCAGAGAGTGTCCTATAATGATTACTTTATTTTTCTAAGTGTGATGGTTGGCGGTGCAGGTATTAAAAACTTACTAGTATATCTAAGCAAATAGGTATATAATAATAATCATAATAATAAGGGAGCTTGTAAAGCACCTGGTTACGCCAGATGGCGTGTCCCCGCGCTAAGTGAGTAGCCGAGCGACACCCCCAACCCTACAGATAGCAGCGTGCTCCCCTATTTTCGGAACAGATACATTTTAAGCTCTGATCTAAAATTTCTCTCCGATGGCTCCAGCCGGAGCTCAACGGGAAATTCATTCCACTTTCTGGTCGCCAGAAGCCTAAACGACCTTCCACCCATCCGATCTCTCTTCACTCTTGGGACGAGTACCAGACCCGCTCCACTAGGTCTAAGAGACCGTGCCGGCTTATATAGGGTAATGAGGCTTAGGAGATCTCTGGGGCCCCTGCCTTGGACAATGCAATGGCACATACAGAGCGCTTTAAACATAATTCTCTTCATGACAGGAAGCCAGTGAAAAGTGTCCAGTACTTTTTTAGAATCAGTCTGCCTCGGCCGTCTTAGCACAAACCATGCAGCAGCGTTTTGCATCACCTGGAGCCGATTCAGACTTTTAGTCGTGGCACCCAGATATAAAATGTTGCCATAATCCAGGCGTGACGTAACAAGTGCGTGCATTAGCGTCTTCCTGGCCTCAAGGGAGTAGATCCATGGTTTTTCGCAGGCTTTTCAGGACACCAAAACACATCCCCACCACGCGTCTGATCTGGGATTCAAAAGTTAGGTTGGAGTCTACCCATACACCCAAGTTCTTTGCCAGGGGGCTTGGTGTCGGAGCAGAACCCAAATCCAATGGCCACCATACCGATGACCAAATAGATGGGCCCCCACCCACCACAATCACCTCCGTCTTGATGCCATTCAACTTCAGGCAGTTGTCCGCCATCCAAGTGGCAAGCTCCTGCATACATGCTCTGAAGTTGGATGCATCAACACTCGGCGCCCGTGATAGCGAGATGACCAGCTGTGTGTCATCTGCGTATTACAAAGCCCTCCGATAACCCAGCCACCGGGGATACATTTAAATTAAATAGGGTAGGGCTAAGGGCAGAACCCTGTGGCACTGCCTGGTCCAGATTAACAGAATCAGAGTAATGTGAGCCTTGCCTGACTTGGAAGCTGCGTCCCATTAAAAAAATTATTGTATCCACTTGAGAGCAGAACCTGAGACACCTCCTCTATTCAGACACTGTAGCAGGGTGAAATGTGCCACAGTGTCAAAGGCGGCGCTCCGATCTAAGAGAATGAGCGCCATTGTCTGACCCTCATCTGCTCCCTGCCTAATAGTCTCCATGGCCATAAGCAAGGCTGACTCTGTGGAATGTAATGACCGAAAGCCAAATTGAGTGTGGTGCAGTAGGTTGGCTTCTTCCATAAAAGCCATAAGCTGGGAATTGGCATCCTTTTCTGCCACCTTCGCCATATAAGGTAGCAGTGAGATAGGCCGGAGATTGTCCAATTTCTCAGAGCTGATGTTAGGCTTCTTCCGGAGTGGCAAAACCACCGCCTTTTTCCAGCTAACCGGCACCGTGTGCGTGTTGAATGAGACATTTAGGAGGTGCCTAATGTAAGGCTCAAGAATCAGAGCGCATTCCGTGAGCAATTTAGCTGAGGCAGGATCTCTAGGAGAGCCTGAGTTTACGGCCCTGCAGATACTACCAAGCAAGGCCTCCGGTAAGTTCCTCTGTCACCCCCCAATGACTAGCCTCAATTTAAATTAGGTGCCGGTATACCGGTAAAAATGCCCACATAAAAAGCACAATTAAGTGCAATAAAGGGCATGGGCGCCATCTTTGAGTGGTGTAGTTGGTAGGTTGATTGTTTGACCATGGGCGCCATCTTTGAGTGGTATTTTTGTATGTTATTTTTCACTACATGTGAATAGTCAAGCCCCATTTCTAATATTCAACATACATGGTTTTGTCCTGAGATGGAGTGTCTGAGGTGGCCTGCATTCTGAAAAAATGACATATGTGCATTTTGTGTTTTGTGTGTCTCTATAGATTACACATCATTATGGTAACTTTGTTTTCATAATTGAATTGGGATGAGAAGAGGTTGATGGTGAGGTGGTCATTAGGCTACACAACCTCAATCCACAGTATTTTGTCATTTAGACCATGGGTATTTGTCCGTCAGCGGTAGACCCCTCTTTGTTCTTTTTGAAATAGTGTCCTATAAGTGTATGTCCTGTTTCAATGTAGTGTCTGCTCATTTTAGTGGTGTTTCTCTTGCACTGTATATTACTTCTGTGTTCCTTCACTCTCGTCCGCACGGCTCTGGTTGTCATTCCTATATAGAGGAGGTTGCAGGAATATTTTACCATGTACACACAGTTTTTAGTATTTCAGTTTGTATGTTTCTTCTGTGTCCACTCCTGGTTGTTTAGTTGTAGAGTTGTGGTATGTGTTATTAAGGGGCAAATATAGCAGGTTCCGCATGGGTAATGCCCTTTGACTTTTGGGAGGTCCCAGAGTGTCCTTTGATTGTCCAGTTGTTTACCCTGTGGCCTTGTGTGCACGGCCATGTCTTTAATATTTTGTGTACGTCTGAAGGCAAATCTTGGGCACTCCAGTAGCATTTCTCCTACGTGCAGGATGTTCCAGTGTTTTAGTGGGATTTCCTTTACTTGATTTGATTGTGGTGTGTAGGTTGTCACATCCTTTGGTTTTTCAAGAGTTTCTAGTAATGCTGCCCGGTGATTGTTGCGTACACGTTTCTGCACATTCTTTATGATTCACGGTGGGTAGTTCCTCTGTTCCAGGTTGTTGCCTAGTTCTGCAGCTTGTGTTTCGGAATCTGTGGTATTGTTGCAGTTGCTTCTGAGCCTCAGAAATTGTCCCAATGGAAGATTCTGTCTTAAGGTTTTTGTGTGATGGCTGTCGTAGGTTAGTAAACTGTTTCAGTCTGTAGTTTTTTTGCATGTTTTGGTGAAAGGTTTTCCATCTTGTAGGATGATTAATAGGTCCAGAAAAGGGATCTCTTCACTTAAAGCAGTCAGTGTGAATTTTAGGAAAGGATTCTGTTCTTTAATCCAGGGGTGCAATTCTGTGCAGCGTTCTTATGTGCCTGTCCATAACATGAGTATGTCATCTATGCAACATTTCCACTCTTTTACTTCTGGTTTGAAGGGGTTGGAAGCTGGTAGGATGTGTTCTGCCTCAAAATGGGCCATGTATAGGCATGCTAAGCTCGGCGCATAAGTGCTGCCCATACAAGTTCTGTGGATTTATTGGTAGTGTTGATCTTGGAACTTGAAAAAGTTATTCTTTATGGCTAGTTCTGTGCATTCCAGGATAAAATATATTGGTTGTGGTGTAGCCAAGTCATGGTTCATTAGACTTTCTACAACTACTCTCAGTGTAACTTCTTTTGGGATGTTGTTATAGAATGCTTCCATGTCGAGGGTTACTAGCAGGGTGATTTCCTCCGGTCCCTTTATATGCTCAATTAGGTTGATGGTTTCTTTTGTGTCTTTGAGGTTAGAGGTGTTGCTTGTACTAATGGTCGTAGGAAGTAATCATAGTATTGGCAGAGTGGTTAAAAGATAGAGTTAATCCCAGACACTATTGGTCTTCCAGGTGGGGGCAGGAAACTGTTGCATGTGTTATTTGATCAAAAAAATGAATTCACTGAAAAACCAAATGTTAAAGTGAACATATGGGTATATTTAATTATAAAACAGTAAAGCATGTATAAAAACCCAGTATAGCTAAAGTGCAGTCATGATAACAAATTAAAATAGAAAACCATTGAAATTGTCAATTTTTGGTTAGATCACAATCCATCCAGCCAAGTTAATCATAACTCACACACCAAATACGAGTCACCGTGTATGAGTTCACAAGTCAATAAATACGAACAAAAAAGCTTCTGATGACAATATACTTGACTTATACCTACATATTTTAACACAAATTTACAATTTGGTGTTTCTCATTAAGACCTCAACATATTAACAATAACTTTCTGTTTTGGTGAGTCATTCAATAAATCTTGATTGAGCACAATACACATATATTTATTTGTATTTGTATTTGTATTTGTAATTACATTTATAAGGCGCTCAGCTACCCACATGGGGGTCTCCCGGCACCGCTTGAGGTAGCACTAAGGTGAATCCGACAATTATCATTGAGGGAAGAGCCAGGTTTTAAGGTCTCTGCAAAATTTCGTCAAAGATGGTTCGAGTTTCAGCGCAACTGGGAGAGAATTCCCCAGGCTTGGACCCAAACAAGAGAAGGAGCATCTGCCCATTCTCATCAATTTGAAGCGTGGAATCAGAAATTTCCCTTAAGATGAGGATCTGAGAAGGCGAGTTGGAGAGTATTGTTGGACAAGAGAATGGAGATAGGCCGGAGCTAACCCCTGCTTGATCTTATACATAAAGAAGAGGGCCTTAAATTTGACTCGCCTATCAATGCAGAGCCAGTGTAAGTCTTTAAGAAAGGGGGAAATGGAAGATCTCCACGGGACCTTACATAAAAGGCGCGCGGCCGAGTTTTGGACAAGCTTGAGTTTCCTCTGGATCTCCACGGTAAGTCCAAGGTAAAGCACGTTGCCGTAGTCTAGGAGAGAGGTGACCAAAGCCTGGGCTACAGTGCGCCTTCTCGAGTCCGGGAGCATCCAGAGGATTTTCCGAAGCCACCCTAAGATGGAAAAACAGGTGGCCGCCACTCTGACCACTTGGTGCCGCATGGAGAGCGAATCATCCAGAACAAAGCCAAGATTTCGTACCTGCGCAACAGGAAGGGGTGGAGGGCCCATTTCCGGCGGCCAATGGTGGGGTTCCCAAAGATGCTTATGCTTGCCCAGAATAACCACCTCCGTCTTGTCTCCATTCAATTTTAGGAGGTTCGTCTGCATCCACTCCGCCACTCGGCTGAGCCCCTGTTTAAGAACAGACGGAGTACCTGACTCAGCCGAGGAAAGAGAAAAGATAATCTGAGTGTCGTCTGCGTATGAGTAGAGGGAAAGACCAGCATCTTCCACGATGGTTACCAGGGGTCTCACATAGATGTTAAAGAGCATAGGGCTCAGTGAGGACCCCTGAGGCACCCCATGCGCAGATAAACGAACAGAGGAGGAGGAGTTAGAAGAAACGACCTGAAATGATCGGCAACTCAAGAAAGAGGACAACCAGGCCAGAGCAGGACCAGTCACCCCGGCCACCTTCAGTGCTTTCAAAAGGACAGGGTGCGAAACCGTATCGAATGCGGCGCTTAAATCTAAAAGAATAAGCGCAGAGGTTTCGCCCTGATCGAAGCGGGAGCGTATATTCTCAGTGACCCCCAAGAGGGTGGTCTCCGTGGAGAAGTGGGTACAGGACCCAGACTGAGACGGACGTAAAAATCCTGTAGTCTCCACGTGGGAGGTAAGATGTTTATTAATATGCCTCTCCGAGATCTTTGAGAACATAGGCAGCAAAGAGATAGGCCGGATATCGGAAAGCGTCTTGGGGTCTGCGCCAGTTTTTTTTAGGAGTGGAACCACCATGGCTCTTTTCCATTCGTCCGGGACAGTGGATTCCCGTAGTGAAGAATTCAAGAGCTCTTGAATGACCAAAAGTAGGTCAGGAGATAGCTGTCGAAGAACGTCCATAGGAATTGGGTCCCGGGGAGAGCCAGAGTTTACCTTGGCCATACAGGCGAGAAATTAACTCTGCTCTAACAAGGGCCACTCAGAAATCTGTACCACCGATTTACAGCAAATCACACCATTTCATCTACTAAAGAAATTGAACTTTCATCAACCTATTGTGATCATAAGTCTTCTATTGATTCTCCTATCCAAGCATCTTATTATTTATCTTCGAGTTTGGAGGTCCTTCACTTTGGAGGCATCTCACCTTGATAGCAGATGGCTATATTCCTACAACTTCATTGTTCCTTCAAAGGTTTCCATACTATTTATTACAATTGATTTTCACATATTGGAGTGACCAAAAAGGGTAGTTTTTTTCTGCATATTCTCGGTCTCCATAAACTCATAGCTTTGCATTTGAATTTGATTATCTGCTTCATTGGGAGCATGTTCAGAGTGGTTTATATTTACAATTCAAACTATTTTTCGAAAATTTGGTTTTGCATTTCTGGCAGTTTTCTTACTGGTGGCAAATATGAAGTCAAAGTTGCAGTAGCAGAGGTGAGACAACTTTAGAGCTCTATTTATTTTATGCCTGTGTGTCATTAGTTGGGATCCATGTCTTCTTAAGCAGAAATGTCTGCATGTTACTGGTATTTATTTACAGGGGACTATATTATTCCGGTGGGAGAAGAAGAGGTCTGAATGAAATATAACAAGGGCTTTAATTATCAATAAAGGCACAGAACCTGTGATTATTCTTTATGTTTCTGGGAACAGGATACATCACTTGAACCTATGTTTTGGATCCATTTAAGAGGGTTCCTTTTCAATAATATTAAATCTGATTCAGGCACTTCTTAATTTTTCTTTGATGATGATTGATGATGATTAAAATGTCTACAGCACAACAAATGCCTATGGGCATCAAGGCACTGTAGTCTTACTAGGCTACTAGGCAGGAGCTGAAAAAGGGAAACAGATGAGAAAAGATACCAAGAATTTCCTATGCCTTACCAAAGAGCAACGAGACAAGATTTGAATGCCTTTCTAAAAGGAGATGGGGTTTTATGGAGGTAAGATTGAGGGGTAGACTGTTCCTTAGCCTTGCAGCCACAACCAAAAAGGCATTGCCTCCCCATTTCTTCCTGTGAACTCTGGGAATTATCACCTGATTGTGTACTGCCGAGCAGAGATTCCTGGCTGGTCAATACTGCTGGAACATGGCTTTAATATCCGCTTGACTTGCCCAGTAGAGGGCTTTCTGAACAATGCAGAGTGCCTTAAACAATAAACGTTTTTCTGATGGAAGTTAGGGCAGATCACCAAGACCTTTTGATGCCAACTGCCACTTAAGAATATCCAACGTGAGTCTAGCTGCCAGATTCTGTACCAGTTGCTACTTTGCAATATACAAATTGTTGGCCTGGAGGTAGAGTGCGTTACAATGATTTATCTTAGAGGTAACCAAAGCATGCACAACCTGTTTCCAAACCAGATGGGTCATGTAAGGAAAGATTTTCCTCAACATTTTGATGGTCCAACGGCAAGTTGACACTGTGCAATTGACCTGGCTGTTCAATGATTGCTCACCATCTAGGATAATGAACATGTTCTTCACTGTTTCAGCTGGCCTCGGTAGGGTACCTAATGTCTGCTGACACCAAGTGCTATTCCAGAATGAAGATTGACAGCCAAAGGCCAAGACCCCCATCTTATCTCCATTACATTTCAGGTAGTTCTTCCATAGCTGCAAACTCCTCAAAATCTTTGGAGAAGGACGCAATAATCTGTGTGCCATCAGCACATGACAAAGCCTTCAATCCAAAAGAATTAATGAGATTGCCAGTGGGGAAACATACAGATAAAACAGTGTAGGGGTCAGAGAAGAGCCCTGAGGAACCCCACAAGGCAATGAAAAAGTTTCTGAATGGAACTGATTCAGGGCAACACTCTGTGATCTAGATGAAAGAAAGGAGGACATCAGATTCAGAGTTTTGTCCTTGATACCCAGTGTCATCAAGCGCTCCATCTGCAGGGTGGGAGAGATAGTGTTGAAAGCCACAGAGGGATCTAATAGGATCAGTGCAGCGCCTTCCTCATCAACCAAGCCGTCTGATGCTGTCTGTTACAGCTACCAAGGCAGCTTTAGTTTAGATGGGCTAGTGATTCTCCAGGTCGACCTGAATTTATAGTGCTCGGTATACCTTTAGAATTGTATCTGGTGTTACGAATTACCTCCAATACAAAGGAAACATGCAAGCTTTTAAAAGAATGTACAACTGCAGAAGTACAACAGGCACACCTATGGTGACATTATCGTAGAGTACTTGAGAAAGCCATTTTATATTCGCTGATGTTCCAGTTTGACAAACAATTAAACCAATTTCAGGGCCATCTAATTTACCTATATCTGGATCTCCAGTTTTTCTGGAAGTAATTCTTAGTTGACTCTCTTGATTGGTTCTATTTTTTTGATGGAACATTGACTTCAGGAGTGACAATGTCTAAGGATTCCAACAACTCCCCTATGATATCCACCAATTTGGGATCCGTTCCTCTGGTCTCCTTGCATACTAATTTTCTATCATGTCGTAAACATTTGATTTACACAAACTCTTGTTATAGTTTTGTAAGTTTCCTTCCAATTGCTTTCTGGTGAATGGAAAATTATGTGAATGTTACAGCAAAAAAAATACTTTTTAATATACAAAAGCTAAATTGTGATTAATCACAACTTCAGTTTGCAATTCAATATTTGGAAGGGGCGTGTTTAGGGCCTCCTTTCAAACTACTGAATGGTAATGCTATTTATTAGTGGGACGCACAGGGCCCAGACTTTCTGGCCCCGGTCCCCGAACGGCCGCGGACGGGCGCAGACGGACTTGCCTTTGGCGCACGGGTGGCGCGCCGGCGGCGCGGCCGCTCTCCCATGTGCCTTATATCCTGTGCAGGGCTGCAGCCACTAGACCGCTAACCGTGTAACCGGAAGTGCCTTTGCTCTTCCTTCCACGCCCTCCGCTCAACGGCACTTGTCGCCGCGTCGGACCGGGGCGGGAAGGAGGGACAGACAAGCAAGGCCTCCGGTAAGTTCCTCTGTCACCCCCCAATGACTAGCCTCAATTTAAATTAGGTGCCGGTATACCGGTAAAAATGCCCACATAAAAAGCACAATTAAGTGCAATAAAGGGCATGGGCGCCATCTTTGAGTGGTGTAGTTGGTAGGTTGATTGTTTGACCATGGGCGCCATCTTTGAGTGGTATTTTTGCATGTTATTTTTCACTACATGTGAATAGTCAAGCCCCATTTCTAATATTCAACATACATGGTTTTGTCCTGAGATGGAGTGTCTGAGGTGGCCTGCATTCTGAAAAAATGACATATGTGCATTTTGTGTTTTGTGTGTCTCTATAGATTACACATCATTATGGTAACTTTGTTTTCATAATTGAATTGGGATGAGAAGAGGTTGATGGTGAGGTGGTCATTAGGCTACACAACCTCAATCCACAGTATTTTGTCATTTAGACCATGGGTATTTGTCCGTCGGCGGTAAACCCCTCTTTGTTCTTTTTGAAATAGTGTCCTATAAGTGTATGTCCTGTTTCAATGTAGTGTCTGCTCATTTTAGTGGTGTTTTTCTTGCACTGTATATTACTTCTGTGTTCGTTCACTCTCGTCCGCACGGCTCTGGTTGTCATTCCTATATAGAGGAGGTTGCAGGAATATTTTACCATGTACACACAGTTTTTAGTATTTCAGTTTGTATGTTTCTTCTGTGTCCACTCCTGGTTGTTTAGTTGTAGAGTTGTGGTATGTGTTATTAAGGGGCAAATATAGCAGGTTCCGCATGGGTAATGCCCTTTGACTTTTGGGAGGTCCCAGAGTGTCCTTTGATTGTCCAGTTGTTTACCCTGTGGCCTTGTGTGCACGGCCATGTCTTTAATATTTTGTGTACGTCTGAAGGCAAATCTTGGGCACTCCAGTAGCATTCCTCCTACGTGCAGGATGTTCCAGTGTTTTAGTGGGATTTCCTTTACTTGATTTGATTGTGGTGTGTAGGTTGTCACATCCTTTGGTTTTTCAAGAGTTTCTAGTAATGCTGCCCGGTGATTGTTGCGTACACGTTTCTGCACATTCTTTATGATTCACGGTGGGTAGTTCCTCTGTTCCAGGTTGTTGCCTAGTTCTGCAGCTTGTGTTTCAGAATCTGTGGTATTGTTGCAGTTGCTTCTGAGCCTCAGAAATTGTCCCAATGGAAGATTCTGTCTTAAGGTTTTTGTGTGATGGCTGTCGTAGGTTAGTAAACTGTTTCAGTCTGTAGTTTTTTTGTATGTTTTGGTGAGAGGTTTTCCATCTTGTAGGATGATTAATAGGTCCAGAAAAGGGATCTCTTCACTTAAAGCAGTCAGTGTGAATTTTAGGAAAGGATCCTGTTCTTTAATCCAGGGGTGCAATTCTGTGCAGCGTTCTTATGTGCCTGTCCATAACATGAGTATGTCATCTATGCAACGTTTCCACTCTTTTACTTCTGGTTTGAAGGGGTTGGAAGCTGGTAGGATGTGTTCTGCCTCAAAATGGGCCATGTATAGGCATGCTAAGCTCGGCGCATAAGTGCTGCCCATGCAAGTTCTGTGGATTTATTGGTAGTGTTGATCTTGGAACTTGAAAAAGTTATTCTTTATGGCTAGTTCTGTGCATTCCAGGATAAAATATATTGGTTGTGGTGTAGCCAAGTCATGGTTCATTAGAATTTCTACAACTACTCTCAGTGTAACTTCTTTTGGGATGTTGTTATAGAATGCTTCCATGCGAGGGTTACTAGCAGGGTGATTTCCTCCGGTCCCTTTATATGCTCAATTAGGTTGATGGTTTCTTTTGTGTCTTTGAGGTTAGAGGTGTTGCTTGTACTAATGGTCGTAGGAAGTAATCATAGTATTGGCAGAGTGGTTAAAAGATAGAGTTAATCCCAGACACTATTGGTCTTCCAGGTGGGGGCAGAAAACTGTTGCATGTGTTATTTGATCAAAAAAATGAATTCACTGAAAAACCAAATGTTAAAGTGAACATATGGGTATATTTAATTATAAAACAGTAAAGCATGTATAAAAACCCAGTATAGCTAAAGTGCAGTCATGATAACAAATTAAAACAGAAAACCATTGAAATTGTCAATTTTTGGTTAGATCACAATCCATCCAGCCAGGTTAATCATAACTCACACACCAAATACGAGTCACCGTGTATGAGTTCACAAGTCAATAAATACGAACAAAAAAGCTTCTGATGACAATATACTTGACTTATACCTACATATTTTAACACAAATTTACAATTTGGTGTTTCTCATTAAGACCTCAACATATTAACAATAACTTTCTGTTTTGGTGAGTCATTCAATAAATCTTGATTGAGCACAATACACATATATTTATTTGTATTTGTATTTGTATTTGTAATTACATTTATAAGGCGCTCAGCTACCCACATGGGGGTCTCCCGGCACCGCTTGAGGTAGCACTAAGGTGAATCCGACAATTATCATTGAGGGAAGAGCCAGGTTTTAAGGTCTCTGCAAAATTTCGTCAAAGATGGTTCGAGTTTCAGCGCAACTGGGAGAGAATTCCCCAGGCTTGGACCCAAACAAGAGAAGGAGCATCCGCCCATTCTCATCAATTTGAAGCGTGGAATCAGAAATTTCCCTTAAGATGAGGATCTGAGAAGGCGAGTTGGAGAGTATTGTTGGACAAGAGAATGGAGATAGGCCGGAGCTAACCCCTGCTTGATCTTATACATAAAGAAGAGGGCCTTAAATTTGACTCGCCTATCAATGCAGAGCCAGTGTAAGTCTTTAAGAAAGGGGGAAATGGAAGATCTCCACGGGACCTTACATAAAAGGCGCGCGGCCGAGTTTTGGACAAGCTTGAGTTTCCTCTGGATCTCCACGGTAAGTCCAAGGTAAAGCACGTTGCCGTAGTCTAGGAGAGAGGTGACCAAAGCCTGGGCTACAGTGCGCCTTCTCGAGTCCGGGAGCATCCAGAGGATTTTCCGAAGCCACCCTAAGATGGAAAAACAGGTGGCCGCCACTCTGACCACTTGGTGCCGCATGGAGAGCGAATCATCCAGAACAAAGCCAAGATTTCGTACCTGCGCAACAGGAAGGGGTGGAGGGCCCATTTCCGGCGGCCAATGGTGGGGTTCCCAAAGATGCTTATGCTTGCCCAGAATAACCACCTCCGTCTTGTCTCCATTCAATTTTAGGAGGTTCGTCTGCATCCACTCCGCCACTCGGCTGAGCCCCTGTTTAAGAACAGACGGAGTACCTGACTCAGCCGAGGAAAGAGAAAAGATAATCTGAGTGTCGTCTGCGTATGAGTAGAGGGAAAGACCAGCATCTTCCACGATGGTTACCAGGGGTCTCACATAGATGTTAAAGAGCATAGGGCTCAGTGAGGACCCCTGAGGCACCCCATGCGCAGATAAACGAACAGAGGAGGAGGAGTTAGAAGAAACGACCTGAAATGATCTGCAACTCAAGAAAGAGGACAACCAGGCCAGAGCAGGACCAGTCACCTTCAGTGCTTTCAAAAGGACAGGGTGCGAAACCGTATCGAATGCGGCGCTTAAATCTAAAAGAATAAGCGCAGAGGTTTTGCCCTGATCGAAGCGGGAGCGTATATTCTCAGTGACCCCCAAGAGGGTGGTCTCCGTGGAGAAGTGGGTACAGGACCCAGACTGGGACGGACGTAAAAATCCTGTAGTCTCCACGTGGGAGGTAAGATGTTTATTAATATGCCTCTCCGAGATCTTTGAGAACATAGGCAGCAAAGAGATAGGCCGGATATCGGAAAGCGTCTTGGGGTCTGCGACAGTTTTTTTTAGGAGTGGAACCACCATGGCTCTTTTCCATTCGTCCGGGACAGTGGATTCCCGTAGTGAAGAATTCAAGAGCTCTTGAATGACCAAAAGTAGGTCAGGAGATAGCTGTCGAAGAACGTCCATAGGAATTGGGTCCCGGGGAGAGCCAGAGTTTACCTTGGCCATACAGGCGAGAAATTAACTCTGATCTAACAAGGGCCACTCAGAAATCTGTACCACCGATTTACAGCAAATCACACCATTTCATCTACTAAAGAAATTGAACTTTCATCAACCTATTGTGATCATAAGTCTTCTATTGATGCTCCTATCCAAGCATCTCATTATTTATCTTCGAGTTTGGAGGTCCTTTACTTTGGAGGCATCTCACCTTGTTAGCAGATGGCTATATTCCTACAACTTCATTGTTCCTTCAAAGGTTTCCATACTATTTATTACAATTGATTTTCACATATTGGAGTGACCAAAAAGGGTAGTTTTTTTTCTGCATATTCTCGGTCTCCATAAACTCATAGCTTTGCATTTGAATTTGATTATCTGCTTCATTGGAAGCATGTTCAGAGTGGTTTATATTTACAATTCAAACTATTTTTTGAAAATTTGGTTTTGCGTTTCTGGCAGTTTTCTTACTGGTGGCAATCATGAAGTCAAAGTTGCAGTAGCAGAGGTGAGACAACTTTAGAGCTCTATTTATTTTATGCCTGTGTGTCATTAGTTGGGATCCATGTCTTCTTAAGCAGAAATGTCTGCATGTTACTGTTATTTATTTACAGGGGACTATATTATTCCGGTGGGAGAAGAAGAGGTCTGAATGAAATATAACAAGGGCTTTAATTATCAATAAAGGCACAGAACCTGTGATTATTCTTTATGTTTCTGGGAACAGGATACATCACTTGAACCTATGTTTTGGGTCCATTTAAGAGGGTTCCTTTTCAATAATATTAAATCTGATTCAGGCACTTCTTAATTTTTCTTTGATGATGATTGATGATGATTAAAATGTCTACAGCACAACAAATGCCTATGGGCATCAAGGCACTGTAGTCTTACTAGGCTACTAGGCAGGAGCTGAAAAAGGGAAACAGATGAGAAAAGATCCCAAGAATTTCCTATGCCTTACCAAAGAGCAACGAGACAAGATTTGAATGCCTTTCTAAAAGGAGATGGGGTTTTATGGAGGTAAGATTGAGGGGTAGACTGTTCCTTAGCCTTGCAGCCACAACCAAAAAGGCATTGCCTCCCCATTTCTTCCTGTGAACTCTGGGAATTATCACCTGATTGTGTACTGCCGAGCAGAGATTCCTGGCTGGTCAATACTGCTGGAACATGGCTTTAATATCCGCTTGACTTGCCCAGTAGAGGGCTTTCTGAACAATGCAGAGTGCCTTAAAAAATAAACGTTTTTCTGATGGAAGTTAGGGCAGATCACCAAGACCTTTTGATGCCAACTGCCACTTAAGAATATCCAACGTGAGTCTAGCTGCCAGATTCTGTACCAGTTGCTACTTTGCAATATACAAATTGTTGGCCTGGAGGTAGAGTGCGTTACAATGATTTATCTTAGAGGTAACCAAAGCATGCACAACCTGTTTCCAAACCAGATGGGTCATGTAAGGAAAGATTTTCCTCAACATTTTGATGGTCCAACGGCAAGTTGACACTGTGCAATTGACCTGGCTGTTCAATGATTGCTCACCATCTAGGATAATGAACATGTTCTTCACTGTTTCAGCTGGCCTCGGTAGGGTACCTAATGTCTGCTGCCACCAAGTGCTATTCCAGAATGAAGATTGACAGCCAAAGGCCAAGACCCCCATCTTATCTCCATTACATTTCAGGTAGTTCTTCCATAGCTGCAAACTCCTCAAAATCTTTGGAGAAGGACGCAATAATCTGTGTGCCATCAGCACATGACAAAGCCTTCAATCCAAAAGAATTAATGAGATTGCCAGTGGGGAAACATACAGATAAAACAGTGTAGGGGTCAGAGAAGAGCCCTGAGGAACCCCACAAGGCAATGAAAAAGTTTCTGAATGGAACTGATTCAGGACAACACTCTGTGATCTAGATGAAAGAAAGGAGGACATCAGATTCAGAGTTTTGTCCTTGATACCCAGTGTCATCAAGCATTCCATCGGCAGGGTGAGAGAGATGGTGTTGAAAGTCACAGAGGGATCTAACAGGATCAGTGCTGCGCCTTCCCTCATCAACCAAGCTGTCTGATGCTGTCTGTTACAGCTACCAAGGCAGCTTTAGTTTAGATGGGCTAGTGATTCTCCTGGTCGACCTGAATTTATAGTGCTCGGTATACCTTTAGAATTGTATCTGGTGTTACGAATTACCTCTAACACAAAGGAAACATGCAAGCTTTTAAAAGAATGTACAACTGCAGAAGTACAACAGGCACACCTATGGTGACATTATCGTAGAGTACATGAGAAAGCCATTTTTATATTCGCTGATGTTCCAGTTTGACAAACAATTAAACCAATTTCAGGGCCATCTAATTTACCTATATCTGGATCTCCAGTTTTTCTGGAAGTAATTCTTAGTTGACTCTCTTAATTGGTTCTATTTTTTTGATGGAACATTGACTTCAGGAGTGACAATGTCTAAGGATTCCAACAACTCCCCTATGATATCCACCAATTTGGGATCCGTTCCTCTGGTCTCCTTGCATACTAATTTTCTATCATGTCGTAAACATTTGATTTACACAAACTCTTGTTATAGTTTTGTAAGTTTCCTTCCAATTGCTTTCTGGTGAATGGAAAATTATGTGAATGTTACAGCAAAAAAAATACTTTTTAATATACAAAAGCTAAATTGTGATTAATCACAACTTCAGTTTGCAATTCAATATTTGGAAGGGGCGTGTTTAGGGCCTCCTTTCAAACTACTGAATGGTAATGCTATTTATTAGTGGGTTGCGACCGAATCACGGTGATAAAATATTAATATTGTTCAGCCTATTCAAAGGAGTTGGTAACCCATTTTCAAAGGGGTTAGGTGTCCCCATGAGACCCCTTCTCTTCGAATGATGAAAAAAAATGAAGAGCAGGCAGTGTTCCCAAGAGCCACTGCATATTCTTAAAAAAATGAAAGTTCAATATTTCTTTTTTTTGTTTTTTAAATGCATCCCATTTTCCATTAAGGATAACAGGCTGAATTTAAAAACAAAACAACAATCAAAGACATGGTGGTATGTTGAGCCCGGCAGTTCATCATCCTTGTGATGACTATCACTCCTATTGAGTTACAAACTGCGACTTGCCTAGTTAATATTCACGAGTAGTTCAATTTTCGACTTTCTAGGAATCACTATTTTAAGAAGGAATCTTTCATGCATTAGTAATTGTAACTTCTAGATTGTGAATCACAATTACTAATAAGGATACATATGGCCCCTACTGAGAAATTTGGATCAGTGTTTGCTTTCATTAAGAGAGATGTTGTTGTGGCCGGATTGAATGGTTTGTGGGAGGGAACCTAGTTCGTGAATGGCATTCAGGGTCTATGTGATATCTGAAAACAAAGGAGGCTAAGAGTCATGGATCCAAGGAGAGTTTAGATGATTGGCATGTGTCTGAAAACTGCATAACGTTTCTGGTGTAGGCCTGCACTGAGATCTCCATGTATATTTAAAATCATTCATTGTTTTGATAGCTGCATTCCCAATACAAATCATTTATTGGCAATCATATTGGCCTTTTGGTCAGCTTTATGGCAGGCACTAGTATCAAGTTCTATCTGCTCACTTGTTTCTATGTGTGAAATTCTGCTGTGTTTGGTGGTATACTGACTAGCTCCCAGACACTACATATTCAGCAAATAATTGTTTCCTTCCATCTAAGAACAACTCAAGTTAATACAGGTCTATCTTAAAATTTTGACAGGTCATTAAACTAACAATAGGATGTGTCAAATATGAATGCCTTTCACCTTTGACATTTCATGATATTCACAGGGTTAGGCTTGTCAGGTTTATGTGCAATGATTGCACAGCCAATCATATTTCATGTGTCATCTTTGGACTGCTAGTCAAATGTGAACATCTTCATTGCAGCTACCCATCTCTTACACTAAATTATGCTAAAACATAGGTGATAAAGATAGGTGACAGTGATTAACATGACATTCAGAAGGTGTATAGATTGTGGACCACTTTAGAAATGGTATTTCAATTATTACATTTAGATTAAAGGTTTAGAAATTGTTAGACAGAGACAATGAGCTCTTTTGAGTCTCGGATAGAGAGAGAATCTAAGTGAGGAATGCCGATTTGCCTTGTGGAGCTTCATCTGTCTAGCCAAAGGATTTGAGTACCATGCAATGAATACATGTGCAGAGATTTTCTGCGAATTTCCTGATCTTGGCATTTGTTTTATGTGACTGATCAACTAGAAACCATCGGCTATTGTGTGCTTTACAACTAATTCAATATAATATTTTGTTTGATGAGAAACTCATGCCTCTTCTTGTCTACTCAGCATTCGTTGTACAACAATATTGCTCCAAAGAAACTGTATGTTGCTGCTCACACATGTATGAAGATCATTAATAATTTAAGGAGATAAACTGATTGTCCAATAGAGGTCATCCGCTGATACAAATACATCCCCTATCTTGATTTAGACATGACACACTCTGTGATACCTTTTACAATATTAAGCAAATTATGGTAATATTTGCCTTACTGAATATACTGCAATTCAATTCAAAATGCAGGGTCAGATGCATGAGGAAAGCTAGCAATTGGACCCAGTGTGTTTTCCATTTACACATTAAACTGTCCTATTTTAAACTCCCATGAACCATAGGCCCTCACTTTAGGCCTGAACTCAATCTACTTTCCTCTTTTACTTCAAGAACTACCAGGAGAGTTGTCTGGAAGGAACTGTTCTACAACTACATTCGACAGGCTCTTGTTTTGGGTCACAGTAGCTCTTTTCATCTGTAGGGGCTTTGCCATACTTACTGCAGCCAAAGTTTTCAACCAACCTACGTCAAAGTTAACCATTGTGACATGATGAAAATGGTATGCTTATGGCTTAGATCTGTTTTATTTGTTTATCAAATATGAAACTCAAAACAAGAGACAAAGCCACTATAGCCTCTCTCCCAGAAAGGTGGACATGCAGATACATCTGTCAAGAACGCAAGGGTAGGTTCAACCCCAACCCATCTTGTAGTGTAGTTCCTATATCCCTGATAGGCTCTGCACATTGGAATAATACACCCTATAGTTTTGACATAGGACTGAGGTCAGTATGTCTCTATCGAGCACACTAAACTTAATTACGTTTGTGTGCCAGCAAACTCAAGGGCCACTAGAAACTTTCTCGAATGAACAAGAAGGGATTAGTTTCTGACAACTGCACAAACATGACAACTTTGTTTCCCTTAGAGTCGGAACAATATCTTCAGAGTCGTGGAAACAATAGATAACCGTTTCACTCAGTCAATCGTGCATGCTTCATTTCTACAGAGTTGTTGCACAGAAATAGGGAGATCAGCGTTTCAATAAAAAGGGTTTATTGAACAGTCTTCTTTCTCATGCAAGAGATATGAACTGCTACAATTGGAAAACAGAATGTGAAGTATAATGTGTACAGCGTTAACAGTAATATAAAATAATACTGTAATAGCATGGTCTGTAGCTATGACATATATAAAAAATATATACATAAATAACACAGGCTAAAATACTCAACTGGTGCTTCTAAAATAATCCTACCCCAGTGTACCTAACAAAAGTCTACTACAAAGGAAGAAGTCGGTGTTGTTTTAGGTATAGTTTAGTTTAGTTTATTTGTGCCAAGAATTGCCAAAGGTTTCTCTAGGTTCTCATCAGCTCCATACCTTAGAATGAGAGAGGTTGGTATCTCTTTCCCGGGACTTGATCTCCAACACCCCGCAAGGGGATTCAGAAACACTAGAGCTGGATTCTCGGCGAGGAGGGTGACAGCGTCTGGTCAGTGCACCATTTGGGGAGTTGACTTCCTTCGGGACTTGCTGTGGTGAGCCACGTCGTGCAAGTAGGTAGCCGACTGCACCGTGCCTTGCCATAGCAAGTGAAGGTATATTTATACCTTGAAGGTGTTTAGGAAAGCCAGGCTTTGACGTAAAAGGCGGGCATAAGAACGTCATTAATGAACCACTAAGGAATAGACGTTCATGCATAATAAATGAGTTCTTGGAGAAATCAATATTCAAGCAAGGGGAAGTTCTAAAGGCTTAACAGTCTGGTTTTCCAGGAACTCGTTGTGACGTAGATGAACAGATGTAAGTAGCCATGCCTCTATTTGGGTAGCATGGATTATGACTAAATAAGGCCTGGATTTCTATGCCTAAATAAGGGCTATGTGAATTGTACCTATATAAGGGCATGAATCGGGAAATTCATACGGAATCTAAATTGATACACAATACCCACTCCACTTTTGTATGTACGACGTTACTAAATTCTAAACATGTTAACATATCTAAAATATATTTACACATGAAGTGCTAAAAACATGTCCAAAAACACATTTGTGAATTGCATTAGAACTAGTTGTAAGCATAGAAAATGCACAGGTGCTGTAAATATTAAAGACATGTTTCATTCTAAGCATATGTTGACATTTGAAATGCAAATTGAATGTATCAATGAAACATACATTTATGAAATGGCTCGTAAATACAGAAGAAAAAGGGCCGAAACCATTTTATGTCAAATTACATAAAACTGTTTGATTATGGGCAAGGTCATATATTGTCTCTGGCAGTATTCAAAGAATTCATGTTCTCTATGAATAGCTCTACTATAAGCAGATTACTTGTGCCAAAAATTTAAAAAAAACAAATTTGGAGAAAAAAAAAGAATCATAGGAAAAAGTTCCAAAGTTAGTAGCTTGTTTTTGAAAAATGAAGGTCAAATTCAAAGTCTCTCAGAACACTGTATGCCAAAATCAAAAGTCAGTGTTAGGGCTCGGAGAAAACATAAAATATTCTATGTCTGTAGACAAAAAGTAATCTACCATTGAAGGTGAAAGTTGGATTACATCGTTTAGAAGCTTACCAGCACATAGAGGTGAAGCATCGCCTTCAGCATTGGTCGCATCAGCAATGTACGTACCGGATTTTACCAGCGCACCTGTTTTTTTCTCTCGTACCTCAGCATCAGCATTTTGTGTCTGTGAGATCTCAATGAATGCCGTCATCAGAATTGGTAGCCGCTGGGGACAACACAGAGCATGGGCCGTTACTGGGTCCAGCAGAGTATCGATATCCGTAGGCATGACTGATGGGAGTGTTAGACAGATGTCTAGCACGCATTCTTCACCGCAAAGCAGGCAGAGTAGAACAGGTAAGATGCAATCTTGCCAGATTGGTCTGAATGACAGAAACCATGTGATATTTAATTCTCGTAGATGAGGTAAACCCAGAATTTGAACGATGCGCTCACAACACTTCATCTCCAATTGAGCTCTCTCTATGGTGCTCGGAGTAGCGTTGGGGATTTAGCTCGCCATATCGTAGCAGTAGGAGCAAAAATAGTATTCCTGCAACGAGTCCCAAAAGGAGGGGCAGTCTGTCAAACACAGAGTGCACGAAGTTTTGAATTTTTCTGAGGACTGCTTGAAAAGGTGCTAACAGTTCTGAACATACATTCTTAAATAGATGTACAATACCGCTCGTATCATACGTGTTTAAGATACGACCTAACATTTCTGAGAAATGTATAGGGCAGTTTGTATTCAAAAGGGCATGTATCTCGGCAGAAGTACTTGTGACTTGTAGATCATAGGTTTCTTTGGCCGAGGTCAGTGGCACAGTGTTTTGCAAAAGAGTGGCTTTCATTCTGCTTAGAGTATCAATTCGTATAGAAGAGATGTTCAGTGAAGGGCATATAGGCGACTTCCTGGCTGTCTTGGTTTATGGAAACAATACTTGCATACAGCAAGTGACCCTGGATGACACAGTTACTAGATATGGAATACATGGTAACATGCCACAGCAGCTGTGATCGTTCAAAATGAGGTAACTTCCATTTGAAAGTTGTCCAAAAATTGAATCAATCACTGCAGCTGGTGAACCTTGCAGGTGACAGGATAAGTTGTGAGAGGAACCATCACAGGCCCCGTGTACATGAATACCCTGGCAAAGGAGAGAACCGCTTAAAGCGTTTTCACAGTTTTAACCGCTAAGAAACACATCTCGTCCCCCCCTCCAACATCTGTGTGTATGGTAAATCCCAGGATGTCTCGATGTACTCTTTAACCAACCTTTCATATTTGCCTGCTGGTATGTGTTTTAGGCAATACTGAAAATGAAAAA
This sequence comes from Lissotriton helveticus, assembly GCF_964261635.1. Classification (NCBI taxonomy): domain Eukaryota; kingdom Metazoa; phylum Chordata; class Amphibia; order Caudata; family Salamandridae; genus Lissotriton; species Lissotriton helveticus. The sequence goes on along the minus strand of NC_136065.1, from coordinate 991,866,611 downwards.
TTGTAACCCGCCGAGGGATTGTTCCATGTATTATCCATTCAGTAGCTGGTTTTTCTGCCACTGTAAATGGTAATCTTTCCAGTTTTTCAATGATCAGCAAAGTATAGTCTGCTCCCCTTTGTGCCAGTTTGATCTGTTTATCAGTGGGGTTGAATTGTGAAAACAGTGACGTAGCATTGATTAAACGCCAAGGCACATAGCTTGAACGCAAGTTTTGGAGCGTCCAACCCAATAGCATGATGGAACGTAGCTGAGACTGACGATGTTGCAACATGACCAAGTCTTGTTCCATGATGTCTATGGCAGAAGACACAATGCTGTGTAATGAATACATCCTGGATGACAGAGTCGTTAACCCATTGTCTACTAGAGAGAGAGATTTCTATAAATTAATACGATCAGTTTCTTGTATTAGTTCTGCAGTCTCTGCTTGTGTAATCTTCCATATTTCGTTATATGCAGCATATATACCGGCATATATGAAACGTTTTTGATGCGGTTTTCTTGGTCCTAGCAAGAATTCCCTAAGGTCTGCGCCATCTTTAAGTAAAGATAAGTGTTGTTTTACTTCCTGTAGTGTAGCTTTCTGTAGCCAATCAAGGCATAGCTTTCCTACACTGCATGTTGTTATTACCCCTTGGATGCTGTCTTTAACATATCTTGGGTCCGGCCTATTGACTTTGAAACCTTGAGTTTTGTTCAGGAATCGATCTTGACAGTTATCTGTGTCTATGGGCCAGAGCAACCATTTGTTCCAATCTCAATTTGATCTATTGTGATGCAAAATGTTATGTACAAAGACCTCCTCCCGTTTAGAGATATTACTCGCAGGTATTGGTATGGTCGGTGTGTTCATGTCCTTGATCTTGGCTGACCCAAGGCAAGACATTTGTTGGACATTGTCATTCAAAAATATAATTTTCTTAGGGATGATACAGGTTCTAAACAAAGCTTCTACCCCCTGCACTTGCCAATCTTTTGAACCCCAGACAGTTTTTGTCTCAATGTTGTCTTTCCAAAAGTTGAAACCTTGTCTAGACAGTTGGGCATAAAAGGCTGCAGTATAAATCTGTTTTGTATTGGTTAACATAGTTTTCATTCCTGTTCTGTTCATATTTCTAAAGACAAATGTTTCTGCATTGGATACATTGAACCCAGAAAAATATGGAAACTTATTGGCAAACGTTTTTGAGCTACCATTTGGAGGTGTAGGACAATGTTCCCATTGTTTATACATATGTACATTTCTAGGCATTGTAGATTTGTGCAAGAAATGATGGCCATAATGGTTATAACAATACATTTGTTCATAGTCTGAGGAACCTTCTAAATATTCATGATTTGTGAATACTGCAGACTTCTCTAGATCAGACATCATAATATTAACAGTCTCGATGTCCCAATCATCTGAAAAGGTACTAGAGGTAATAAAGTCACTTAATGATATCTTGAATAAGTGTGGAATATTCAACAGCTCCGACGGGCTAAAAATGTCATATTCTGTTTTATCCCAAGCTATACCATCAGGTATAGGAACGGCTGTGATGTTCACTGCTGATGAGTCTCTTTGTTCACGATGGGATGATTTGTGTGGCTTCAGAGGTAAGTTCACTTGTGTACTTAGTGTGTCCATTTTTACATATCTTCCATTTATCAGCATACCTAGAGTTATTACTGAGCTAACCAAAGTAGAAGAAGAAACATTCCCAACACAAACCATATTTCATTCCATGGTGAAACCAGATACGTTTTTTCCAGTTGATGAAAAAAGTCAGTTGCTTTTTCTTTGAAACTTCTTTTTGCTGGCGTTGCTTCAGGTTCGCTTTGATGCTCAGAAAACGTATCAAAGTTAATGAAATAGCCAGAAGCTGTTCTGTCAATGGTTGGAATTTCATCCGGATTTGTTGAAATCGCTGGAACCACTTGATCACTTGTTACTTCATTGTAGACAGGTGCTTCAGGACGAACTGTTATTTGGGTCTCAAGAGGAACGAGTTCCATAGCTTTGTTGCTAAGTCCTCTTTTTCTCACTGCAGATTCTTAAATGGTGATGAGTCTCTCAGTTTGAACCTCTTGTATTATAGCTAGAGGAGTGCGTCTGCTACATTGTCGGAGTCCACTTGGCCTACTGCTTAGTATTGGCCACATAGTGTGGTTTGATCAGGTCGATAGACCCAAACCTGTTCTCCTTTTTACCAGCAAGGGGCGGCAGTATCACTGTTCTTGTTCCCTGGATTGCTAGGACAGGTACTGTTTGTCTGTAAGAAGGCTCAAATTCCTTCATGTGCACGATCTTTTCTCTGACTAGATCACCAAGCTTTGGGATCCAGACAGGCCTTGCTGGGATAGTTGGTTTTTCCCCAGTGGTGGTTGGCTTCAGGAACTCATTGCTTTGTTTCGTTCTTAGTTAATTTAAGTCCTGTAAAACAGCCAAACGATCTTTGATATCAAATTTCTTAGTTTCCACCACTGCTGTATGATAATCAAGGTCAGAATCAACATTATTGTCCCAAATAGGACCTCATGTGGAGTGATACCCCCTAGAGAACTTCTTGGCAAGTTGTTAAGAGGACATTGAACCCCAATTAGATGTTTGACCCACCCGTCCCCCGAACCTAATACCCTAGCTGTTATAGACTGCTTTATATCCTGTTTTTTTCTTTCCACAACAGAATTTCCCTCAGGATGGAATGGAGGGGAGTACTGCAATTCAACGGCCAAACTGACCATGGCTTCTTTGTAAGCTCAAGAGCTAAACGCAGGGCCCTGGTCAGAATGTAGTGTGCCTATTGCGTATGTGCCGATAAAGACTCGCAAATCTTTTATAACAGTTTGAGCGTCAGCCAAGCATTGAGGCCACATCCAAAGGAACCTTTATTTAGTGTTTGTGGGACTGTATTCATCCATAAGGACGCCTGCCTGTAGATAGTCTAATGCTGTCTAACAATGGTGTCTGTACTGTTCACATCAAATAAATGACTATTTGAGTGGAAACCTTTTAGGTAACGCTGCACCGCTGCCTTTGCATGTAGCATTGAAAGCCAGTATTATTTCACTGTCTATTTTTGTTTTTGAACAAGTGATTGCAGCTACCAAAGCCAATTGCACAGCCCCCTTCGCGGCTTCATCAGCCAATGAAATCCCTTCAAAGTAAATGTCATCACGTTGATGATTCCGCGTGTGTATCACGTGAGTGTTTTGTAGTCTGTTTCGCAACTGAACTACTTGTTCCCAAAGCGTTTTATGCTTTATTGTACCACTTGTTGCATCTTTGAAACCATTTTGAAGCCAATTCTACAAATATTCATTATATGATTGTACACATTATATGATTGTTGGGGACACTGTTTGTGAGTGCCGACGCCTGTGGATTTATTCCTGCCCTCCTGCCTTCCAGCCTACTGCTCGCGGAACCCGCTTCGCGGGTCCCGCTTCGTGTGGGAGCTGACCCCTGACTCTGCGAGGCCGAACTGCTAAGAACATCGTCCTTCTTCCAAGGAAGCCTCTGTGGGTGACTGCGTTGTGCGGGGCTGCGAGCGAGTGCGGGCGCAGGACTACAAGTCCCAGGAGCGCCCGCCAGACCCAATTGCTAACACCTGGGCCGCTCTCCCTGCATGCTCCTCCCCACCAGTGCCTGTTAAAAATCTACTCATCTGGTTGTTGTTGGGACACTGTTTGTGAGTGCCGACGCCTGTGGATTTATTCCTGCCCTCCTGCCTTCCAGCCTACTGCTCGCGGAACCCGCTTCGCGGGTCCCGCTTCGTGTGGGAGCTGACCCCTGACTGCGAGGCCGAACTGCTAAGAACATCGTCCTTCTTCCAAGGAAGCCTCTGTGGGTGACTGCGTTGTGCGGGGCTGCGGGTGAGTGCGGGCGCAGGACTACAAGTCCCAGGAGCGCCCGCCAGACCCAATTGCTAACACCTTGGCCGCTCTCCCTGCATGCTCCTCCCCCCTCACATAGTATTGTATATTGCTAACTCCCTAGTCTCGCTGCGCGGGAGCGCGCGGGAGCGACCGGGAGAAGCCCGGGACAAGGGCAGGATCGTCTGTGGCCGTCAGGGGCCGAAGGAGGCTGGGCTGGGCCTGGTCTCTGACATCTCCTCCCTGTCCACATTAATTCTGGTGATTTGTTCCTGTGGTGTTATAAATTGCGTGGTATTTAATTGTTGAATTACATACTGTTTTAGATATGTCTAATGTACTTCCATCCAGTGTTGGTGTATCTATCCTTGGGCCTCTCGACAAATACTTCGAGAAAGCTAGTAAGGCGATAGATAAAGAGTTGTTATTAGCCGAGAAACGGGCAGAGCGTCACCGCTCCATAGAACACCTAAAAAACATACCACCGTCTAGTCAACCTGACAAAAACATCTTACCAGATACTGTCAGTACTGGCAGGGTGATTGGCGATGTAGATATATTTAGTATGGATCAAATCCCCAGCATTTTTCGGGCTCCCGATACCTCCCTTCCGCTCTCTGTAACTAACAGCGAGGGACACATTAGCAGTCATTCCAACGTCTCCATTAGTCTTATTGATCTTAATTCTCCTGTTGCCCAGACTATAATGCTCAACCTGCACTCAACATCTACCAACCGCTCTCCGGGTAGTGTTGGTACCAGTGAAAACATTCGGCCCCATACCACCATTAGTGAGTCTGGTTCCACGGTTGAGATCCCTAAGAGGGTTGTGTGTTCTCCCCCAAGGAAAAAGAGGAAAAGGGGTGGTGCCAAAAGGAAAAGAATTAACAACCAAGTTTCTTCTTCGCCTTTAGTTGCCTCGCCTCTAGTCACTTCAATTACTTCAACTATGGTTCTTCCTGTGACCGCGGCTCACGCAGCTACTCCACCACTAATATCTCCCTCCTATGATAATGCTAATGGGCACAACAAGGAGCTTATCGATATGTTTGAGAAACTTCTCAAATCATATATGCTCCCTTTGTTGGAGAGGGTTAGGATCTTGGGTGAAAAGTTGGATTGCATTTCCGATACAGTTGCAACATCTCCCCCAAAGAGCATTATCACTCAGCCCAATCCACAACTTAAAACTAGTGCTAACACTGCTGGTTCTAGCAACTCACTTAAGAAAATTAGTCAATCTAATATTAATAACAAACCTAACGTCTCCCAACCGATACAAAAATCATCGAGTTCAATTACCCTTACTAAAGATAAGCCTATGCCTGTTTTAAACAAGTCATCTCTAATGGGAGGAATACACGATGCTAAGCAAGTGGTTCCCAAAACTACTAATACCACTCGTAGACACAAAAAAATCTATAAGAACACAGTAGATCTCCCCCCAGATTCAGCTAGCTTTGTTATTGTTTTGACGGGTGTGCCCCCAATCTCAAGTGGCAGATGGGAAAACAATGCAAATTTGAAAAACAAAGTCATCTTCTGGCTGAAATCCAATAGACCCATCCCAGCCCATCTAAATGGGGATATTATCTCAGTCAGAAGATGTGAATGGGTGGGTCCTCGCCCCAAGGACATAGAGGGTGACATCGTGATTATTAATTTCAAAGACCACAGAGTTGTCACCCATATCAGTGACTGGTATCTGGGAAACAATGTGGGAGGTATATCTACACGGAATTTAACATACTTCTATCCAGAGTGTTAATGGATGTTCTGTTCCTTTGAGTGGGAGTGGGGATATGATTTTAGAACTAGATCCGGCGCCACATGTTGATTCAACTGTTGAGGATGTTGTAAGGGGGACTGACAATTTGGGAAGGCCTGCCTGCTCCATTGACACAAGGAGAGATGACGTCTCAGAAAATGTTGCCTCCTCGTTACATAACATAGGATATTCTTCTCCTAAAACCAAATCTAGTGCTTTGGCAGGTCCTATAGTCAAATCTAGTGCTATGGTAGATCCAAGTGGACTTAAGATGGGAAGTTGGAACACAGCGGGCCTTGATTCCCGCATGTGCATCCCGGATTGGGTGAACTTTGTTGAGCAAGTTGACGTATGGTCCTTCCAAGAAACCTGGGCTCTCTCACCATTGTTCCTCACAGGTTACTTGAATTTTAGCAAACCTGCTAGTAAAAGCCATAGAGGACGAGCTATGGGTGGCTTGACTGTTTGGGTTCGACAGCAAGAGGGTGTGACAGTTGAGGAAATATTTATTGACAGTCCCGATATTTTATCTGTTAAAATTAAATCAACTAGTGGATTGAATATCCTTTTGATTAACATCTATGTTAGGGGCACCCAGGGTGGAAGGGTTTCGCCAACACTCCTAGTTTTGGATGACTTTCTAAGTGGAGTATCGTCAGGATGTCATAAGGTTGTTATGGGCGATTTTAATACTTGTTTTGAACCATTGAGTGTGGATGATGGCTTAATTACTGAGGCCGAAGATCTGGTTTTCGGGATTCCCCAGCTCAATTTAGCCCCGATAAAAAAATGGTCACAAGCAGCTATCTTTATCAAAGGACTGTGTTTGGATCAGGGTTTGCGTGCCCTTAATGGTAGAGTGCGTTCTGATAGGTCAGGTAGTCACACTTTTAGTAACGGTAGATTTAGCAGCCGAATTGATTATATTCTGATCGATGTTAATATGTGGGCTGTTGTAATGGATATGGAGATTAAGTCTCGTCCAGAAAGTGATCATGACCCATTGGTGGCGGAACTAAGGGATTTCAGCTTTTCTGGACCAATATTAAGTTTGTCTAACATAGTTCAGGATGAAGTTGTACTAGCCAATGATATGAGAAGGGTTCGTTGGCCTAAAATTTCTGTAGATGTTGAAGCACGCAAAATGATTAGATCCTTGGTCTCCAACTCACTTGCTGATATCTCAAAATGTGATTCCAGGGAGGGCCTAAATGCTGCCATCACAGACATTCATTCAAAACTTTTTATTGAACTAAAAAAACTGTTTATAAAGACAATTTCCAAACGGGGTAACAGGGGGAAAATGAAAAGTATCAACTGGTTTGATGATGAGTGCCGTCGAACCCATGAAGATTTGTTTAAAGCATTAAAGCTTAAGAACTATATTTTAATCAGGTCTTGTAGGAAGGCGTTTAACGTTGCTAAACGCACTGCAAAGGCAAAATGGGATGAGGAACGATGGGTTTCGTTGACAGAAGCATGTAGTTTTAGGAACCTACAACGGTTTTGGCACCTTCTAAAATGGGGTTCCTCGCAGGAAGATCGACCAAGCCCAGCTGCGGTAGGTCAAAGTCAGTGGGTTTTATATTTCGAGGAACAATTTAGGTGCAGTGATAGTGTATATGACCCTACTTTTTGTCACGTGCCCGGCGATCCACTAGAGTTTACTGCAGGAGAAGTTAAAACTGTTCTGCAATCCATACCAAGGGGCAAGGCACCAGGTCCTGATTGTATTCCAGTTGACCTATTTTTACAAGACCAGGATTTATGGGTTCCCTACCTTGTTCAACTGATTAATGCCCTGGCCACAGGAGCAAAGGTTCCCGAGTCCTGGGCAGGGGCTGAGATCCTGCCAATATACAAGAAAGGCGATCGGTCTGTTCCATCCAACTACAGGCCGATCAGCCTTATAGACGCGGTGCAAAAAATCTCAGCCCGTCTAGTACTTGGCAGGATCCAGGACTGGATGGATGCATTTAATATCCTTACCCCGCTCCAAGCTGGTTTTAGGTCTCATGTGAGTACCTTAGACCAGGCCTTCCGCTTTATACTTCTTTATTGGAAGACGGTGCTCCTACGTAAAGGTAACCTTTATGCAGCCTTCGTGGATCTTAGGTCTGCTTTCGACCTTGTCCCGAGGGCTGGGTTGTGGAAATGTCTAGTAGAACAGGGCATGCCAGCTCCCCTTGTTCGTCTTCTTGTGAGCTTACATGCAAACACTTATGCTCAAGTACGCTGGGGCAAACCAGGGGAGGTAACAGACAGGTTTCCTGTTGCCAAAGGTGTTAGGCAAGGATGTGTACTAGCACCTACCCTTTTTTCTTTATATATCAATAGGGTTATTAAGTATTTTGATAACAATCCGACCGATGCCCCATCGTTAGATGGTATGAAAATCCCCTTGCTCATGTTCGCTGACGACACTCTTCTAATCTCACAGACTAGACAGGGTCTTCAAAAGGCCCTGATGAGGTTTGAACTGTTTTGCAGCGAACATGAGCTTGAGGTGAATGTGTCTAAGACCAAGTTTATGGTCTTAAGAGGAAACAAACCAATTTCTGCAAGGGTTACTTTGGGGGGTAGTCCCTTGGAGCAAACAAAGTTGTTTACTTATCTGGGAGTGACATTCAGTGAGAACCTAAATTGGTCCCACCAGGTTGATATTATGGCCCTTAAGCATACGCAGTTAGGAGGAGCCCTGATTAAAGAGCACAAAGGCTCACACACCCGGCCAATTTCCCCGTTAGTGAAAATCTATGGATCTAAGGTTCTCCCCTCTGTTCTATACGGGGCTGAGCTATGGGGCTTTAGTAATCTGGACCCACTGAGAATAGCACAAAATAAACTCCTTAGGGTAGCAACGGGTCTACCACAATCAACACCAAGGATCCCACTCCTGTATGATCTTGGGTTCCAGCCTGTGGAGGACCAGGCTAGGTTTCGTCCTCTAGCATTCTGGCGTCGACTATGGACAACGCCTGAACTCCATCTTTATGCTAGAGCTTGTTTGGATGTCAGAGAGCGTCCGGAGGCACATAATATAGGCTGGTTTAAGGACCTAAGAACCACTCTGAATTCCATGGGGTATGGCGAATTGTGGTCAGATCCTGCAATTGTAACATTCCCCCCAAAAAAGGTTTTTAAATTACGCTATTGGGAATGGGTGGTTCAAACAAGACACTCAAGACTGGGCTCCAGCACCCTTACTAGTCAGTTTGTGGTCATTAAGGACGCTCCCAATCTCGAAAAATATTGGGATTCCATAACAAAGCCATTGGACCGCAAACTATTCCATCAATTTAGATGCGGATCCTTGCCCCTAAAGGAATTTACTAAAAAGTGGGGCTTAGGTGGGACCGGGCACTGTCCAAGTGTCCGGGTCACAGTGAAAGTGTAAACCACTTTTTGTTTGTTTGCCCCTTGTATGTTGCTCCCAGAGCCAGATGGTTGAAACCGGTCTGTAGAACTTTGGGAACGGGCTCGGCGGTTACTGCTAGTAGAATACTAAAATCAAATGTGCCACCACTAATTGTAACTGCCGTAGCAAAATACCTTGGTTGGGCCTGGATCCTTAGAACCAGGTTCATTAAAGTCTCCTAGGTGGTTACATAACTTAATGCTTGGTTACCCTTGGGTAGCTGTATTACGTATGACTTTGTGTTTCTTTTTTCTTACTAATTATCTGAATTTTTATACCTGTTCGTACGAAGTCTGTATAATGTAATTTAATACGGTTTTAGAAGTTTTTTATTTTGTTACATATCAAATTGTACCTTCTCTTTCTATTTATTTGTCATGTAATGTATGTCTTTTATGATGAATCAATCGAATAAAGACTTCCTGAACTTGATTGTACACAGTAGAAATAATCGCACACTATGAGTGTGGGAAATTTGTGATCCATATTTTCAAGAGCCATTATGAATGCTTGTAGTTCAGCTCACTGAGCTGTACAATCTCCTAGAGATTGTGTTTTCGTGACCATAGGTCTGGATTTGCCATCACGCATACAACCTTTTACGATCGCGCATGCAGCACTGGAGCGAGTTGTGCTGATCCGTCAGTATAAATTATAAATTCATACTGGTGTAGAGGCAGAATTTCAGTAGGCCGAGGACATTCTTGTGTGTATTGCAGGAATGCTTGTGTTTTCAAGTAAGGATCAAAAACGTATTCAACATCAGTTGCAGTAAGAGAATTAACCCATTGCATCCATCTCAGATGTAATGCTTTAGCATTTGGAATTCTCGCTTTTGTCACTGCCTCTAAGGCAGGTACAGGAGTTACGACCATTATGCGTTTCCCCTGTGCTAGGGTTCTTTCTTTTGCTACAGTGGTTTGAACTGCTGTCAGAATTTTTTCTGCAGAAGTGGATTTTATTTCTGCATGTGTGTGCAAATGTCATTTGTATGCGATTGGTAGTTTTTCACCCTCGTTAAAAGTTAAGTAGGTGAATACGCATTGACCGGGAATGATTGGGATCGCTAAGTTGCATACGTTTACGCGTGTTTTTAAATGTTTGGTTGCTTACATGTCTGTTTGTAGTGAACACAACATTTCTGTGTGTTTTTGTGTTCAATTTACTGTTTTAAAATCAGGTTTGATTAATTCGTAGAGAGGTCTAACCCTTTCTGCGTAGTTTAGAATGTAAGTTCTTCCAAAATTCAGGAAACCTAGAATTGATTGTAAATACTTCTGTGTTTTTGGTGGTTGGAGCAGTCCACACTCTTCTAAAACGTTGTCTGCCAGGCTTTTGCCTTCACTTGATAGTTCATATCCTAAAAAAAGCAAGTTGAGATGGGCAATTCTTGACATTTTTAAATTGAATTTATACCCTTCAGAGACGAAGCCCAGTATAATGGTGTTCACCCTTTTCAAGTGCCTATCCAGGTCATCGTCTGTCAGATAGATATCATCAACATATGACAATGCCTCGTCATCATAAGTTTGTAGTAACTCTGTTACCCTTGCTGAGAACAACCCAGGACTATTCTTAAATCCTTGAGGGAGACGGCAGAAGTCACCCTGTGTCCCCATTATTGAGAAAGCTGTCAAATACCTACTTTCACGTTCAATGTTTTGACAAAAGAAACCGTTAGAAATATCTAATGTGGTTTTATATTTTTTACGCACAATGTTATTCTTTATTGCTGTACTATGTACATTTTGCAGTGCAAATGTTTTGCAACAAGAGTTCAAATGTCTGTAATCCAAAACAAGACGATATGTACTCTCTGGTTTGGAAACAGGAAACAAAGAATTGTTCATTGATGAGGTGTATGTTTCAATCACCCCTTGGTATTCAAGTTGTTCTAAGACCTCCCTGACCTGTTTTTTAGCTTCTTGCTAAACTGGGACTGCCTAAATGATGTTTATATAAAGCTGGGGCATGGGCAACTGCCATTTCCTGGAATAAGTATATTTTAAATCTATAGGAATATGATTAGAGAAGGCTGGCATAATGATGTCTTTGCCATTTGGGCATTCCCTGACAAATTCTGGTGGCCAGTCTTGTTCTGCTAGAAGTATAATATAGCCCTTGGAAAGTTGCTCCCAAAAGAGTGCTTTCACTTTTCTTGGTATGTCTCCCTCCATCTGGTGTGTTATTTCATATAAGCTATGTGGAGAGTCAACCCTGGTGTCTGCAGTTTCAACCTCAATGTCTTCATTCAAGGTCACTGTCTCCAGAAGTCCCTTCCGGTTCTGGCGATCTATTGTTACTTCTGCTGCGCTGTCCAACATTGTCTGAGCCCATTCTTCGTTCTTGAGTTGTGTCCTCAAGATCCTCGGCATGTCTGATTTTTAGATTGCTACCTTCTTTATGGTGAATTGAGGTTTTAGTTTACTTTTCTGAACGTGTTGAACATTTTTGGATTTCACTCATTCGTCCTTGTTTTCGGACTGCCCTCTTCTTTCGGATGTCTGTGACGATCTCTGAAAGGTACGAGAGGAACGTGTATCAGTATCTTGATACCTGTCAGGTTGTCACAAATTATCCCCATTCCTGAGGTTATACATCCTTTCAGAGGGCTCCTTTTGAGGAGACCTACCTAGGGAATGAGAATGCTTCTCTTTTGAAGTTTGTTTATTATTTTCCCACTTCTTTTCAGAAGAGGTAGGAGTGTTTTTAGTAAAGACCTTCTCAGGACTTTCAGACAGTTGTGGTTTTAACTGCATAATTCTGTAAATTCCTGTAAGTTACTAAGTAATTCATCATCTGACATTGCTTCAATGTCAGGATTCAGTGTATAGCCGGCTAGTATTGGCCATGTTGCTCTTGGTCTACCTAGTGGACCGAGCCTGGTAATATGATTTAAATGTTTTAGGGCGCCTTTAAACCAGAGATCATGCTCCTGGTATGTGAGTGGATTTTCAATATCCTAGAAGGGAATATATTCCTCTGGTGGATTATCTTCTTTTTAGAAGTGAAACAAATGTCTTACTGGATTTGATTCTTGGAATACTATCCATGAGTAGAATACCTCTGTCTGGGGATATTCATTTGCCTCTATCACAAAAACTGCTCCACCACCTCTTAATGTTAGGCCATGTTTTATAAGTTTTAGAGTGATGGCTCTCCTTACTTTTGGAGGAATCAGTACAGCATTCTCATCGGTCTCCTGGAAACCTGTTAAGTTAAAACCTGGTAGAGCGTTGTCGCCTGTATTTCCACTGGTTTCAGTGTGGTTGGCTTCGTAGGCCATTGTTTACTGAAAATTGCAGAGCAAGTTTCAAGGGAACAAAGATAAAGCGCACAATATTTTGGAACATGATATCCTTCAACATTGAACAAACCAAAGAAGCTAATACACAGGATTTTCGCCCTACTCAGCTATGGCGGATATTATCCCTAGATCAAAAAAAGAAGACTAGGATAGGGGAGGGATCAAGAAAAAGAGGGTGAAAAAAGAGAGAGAGGAAGAGGTTCATCCCCAGTACTGGGGATGAACCTCTGCCTCTTTTTTCACCCTCTTTTTCTCTACCCCTCCCCTATCCTAGTCTTTACCTCCTCTTTTTAGGTTGGGTGACATATCACACCCTATACCAGGAACAGTGTCCCTTTTTGATCTAATCATTATTTGAGGAGCACGGACACTGGACCAGAACAAGCTCCCGGTCCCCCCCTTTTTTGTTGACTCGGATATTATCCCTACCCACTCCAGACGTCTATTGGAGTATTTATGAGTAGGGGTCTCTTAGAAAAGCACAATTGAGTTACTTCAATATCTAGCGTTACATTAGTGCCTCACCAAACCATTGGGCACCATGTAGTGTAGTTCCTATATCCCTGATAGGCTCTGCGCATTGGAATAATATACACTATAGTTTGACATGGGACTGAGGTCAGTATGTCTCTATCGAGTACATTAAATTCAATTACTTGTGTGTGCCAGCTAGCTCAGAGGTCACTAGAAACTTTCTCGAATGAGCAAGAAGGGATTTGTTTCTGACAACCGCATAAACATGAGAACTTTGTTTCCCTTAGAGTCGGAACAATATCTTCAGAGTCGTGGAAATAATAGATAACCGATTCACTCAGTCAATCGTGCATGCTTCGTTTCTACAGAGTTGTTGCACAGAAATAGGGAGACGGGCATTTCAATAAAAAGGGTTTATTGAACAGTCTTCTTTCTCATGCAGGAGATATGAACTGCTACAATCGTAAGACACAATGCGAAGTATAATGCGTACCGCGTTAACAGTAATATAAAACAATACTTTAATAGCATGGTCTGTAGCTATGACATATATAAAAATACACACATAAATAACACAGGCTAAAAATACTCAACTGGTGCTTTTCTAAAATAATCCTACCCCAGTGTACCTTACCTAAGTCTAGTACGAGGGAAGAAGTAGGTGCTGTTTTAGCTATAGTTTAGTTTAGTTTAGTTGTGCCTGGGTTCTAATCAGTTCCATACCTTAGCATGAGAGAGGTTGGTATCTCTTTTCTGGGACTCAATCTCCAACACCCTGCGAGGGGAGTCAGAAACACTGGAGCTGGATTATTGGCGAGGAGGATGACAGCGTATGGTCAGTAAGTCAGTTGGGGAGCTGACTTCCTTCGGGACTTGCTGTGGCGAGCCGCGTCGTGCAAGTAGGTAGCCGAACCGCACCGTGCCTTGCCAAAGCAAGGAAGGTATATTTATACCATGAAGGTGTTTAGGAATGCCAGTATTGATGTAAAAGTCGGGCATAAGAACGTCATGAATGAACCCCTAGGGAATAGATGTTCATTCATAATAAATGAGTTCTTGGAGAAATCAATATTCAAGCAAGGGGAAGACATAAAGGCTTAACAGTCTGGTTTTCCAGGAACTCGATGTGGTCTAGATTTCTGTGCCTAAATAAGGGCAATGTGAATTGTACCTATAATAGGGCATGAATCTGGAAATTCATACGGAATCTAAATCGATACACAACAATCTTCCCACCCCACCACTACCTCCCTCAATAGTACTGAACATACAGCAACATTAATTAGGTCAGATCTCTCGCAGCACATATTCGTCTGCGGTTTAGGTAGCCCCTCCCACCTTGTGCACACCATCCTCCAGGACAGTGAGGCTCAACACTAAAATATTTAGGACATTTCAACTTGTTAAACTCTTTGGAGAATAATGTAATATATGGGGACCATAGATTGTGGTAAGCTTCTAGATGTTGATTGACTGACAGGAATTGTTTCCCCATCCCCAAAATATGTCAATTCCTGTGTAGGACCAATTATATGCCAAGGAACTGCATCTGACCCCCAGTGAGAAAGTATTGTCTGTAATGCTGACCAAAGCGCCAAACTGATAAAGCGCCCTGCCTAGATTTCGGGTGAAAGGTCAATGGGTTGGCAAGCCCATGTAAAACAAAGACTGGGAAGCACTAGAGTTATGTATCCAGGTGAGCGTCAATTTCCTTCAAAACTGCACACCAGTATCTAGTCAATTTCGGGCAAGCGCACAATAAGTGTAAGAGTGTGCCTGTTGCTGCGCACCACAGCGAGAAGTATTCTGAAGACGCAGGGTTGGCTCCTGTGCAATCTGGCAGGGGTAAGGTACCAATATGTCACAATCTTAGTAGCTGCTTCTACACTGATCATTTTACATTCTGTGTGGCGGGCTCTGGAAGTGATATTTCCCCTTTCGTTATGCGGAGCTCAGAGATAATACTCTTATCACTGTTCTTAGTGGGAAGCCATTTTTCATAGGGCATAACAGGTCTCTGAGCACCACTCCTCACAGCAGGGTGCTTCCCCCAATAACTCATCTGAAAGTATTGGAGGCACTCCGCCTCGGAAAATCCAAAGTCCTCTTTCAGTTGCCCAAATGATACAAGCCCTGATGTTTCAACAAGGTGGCCTATGATTCTGCAGCCCGTACGTTGCTAGGTGTTGAAGTCCCTAGCCCGAAGGCCTGGTATGAAGTCTGGTTTACCCAGAATAGGTGTCAGTGAGGAGCAGAGGGAGGTCTGTCATCCCCATACTGCTACTTTATCCCAAACTACCAGGGTAGCTCTGGCAACAGGTGAGGAGCATACGCCCCATGCCTGCTGTTTCTGGTGAAGCCTGGTCACCCGATCCATAAAGCACCAATGCTTTTCAGTTTTAGGTCGATTCCATTCAGGAAAGAAGCAGAGTTGTGCGGCTTGATGATACTGAGTGAGGGTAGAAACTCCCAGGCCCCCTTTAGCTGCAGGTTGGTACATCAGATTGCGGCGCATACGCAGGTATTTCCGTAACCAGATGACATGATCATGTTTCATCAGTAGTGTCATAAGGGCCCTTACAGGGGGGGATAGCAGCAAGGCCTGAAAGATGAAGAGGGCTTAAGGGAGCACAATCTTTTCTAAAGCAGCTATTCTCCTAATCCAGGAAAGGCAGAAAGTTTCCCCACTGGGCCAGGTCTGCCTTAGTCTGATGCAATAGTGCACAACAGTTAATGGCTGCCGTAACTAGGATTGTTGGAGCAATTTGAAATCCGAGAAAAAATATGGAGGTGCCCGCACACACCAGCGGCCGCTGTAAGATAGAAAGCCTGTGATTTCTGGAGCTTGATGGCAAAGCTTGATGCTTTCTAAAGCTTTCCAGCTCATCAGGAAATTATGGTATTGATTGCAAGGGGCTGTTGAGCACCAGTAGGACATAATCCACGTTAAGGTTCAGGGTATGCATTTCCCACCCAAACCGCACCCCAAAAAATAAATCTGCCCATAGTCTCCATATATAATGCAAAGAGCAAGGGGACAGCGGACACGCCTGTAACATCCCCCTGCAGATTGGGAAGTGGGTTAAAAGTGTTTCCTTTACTCTCATCACTGCCCAGGGATCACTGTAGCTGCTAAAAAAACAGCTTTAAAAGCTACTCCCAAAGCCAGAGTGGTGCAGCGTTGCATCCAGGTATGGCCAATGCACCCTGTTGAATGTCTTCTCAGTGTCAATGGCCAAAAGCATCACTTCCCTATGTGACCTCTTGTCCTTGCCAACTATGTACAAAACCCATTTAGTTTAGTTACCACACTACCCTCATCATAAGACTCAGGGGTGCATGGTCAGACAGAGATCGCAGCTCTATATCAATGGCATTAATTGCTGTTAGCAGAGTTTGCGTGCCTAAACATTAATCAATGCATACATATGTTTTGTAGGCTGGAGAATAGTAGGTGGAGTCCCTGATATGGGGTTGGGCTAATTTCCTTAAATTTCTAAAGCCCATCTCCTTCAGCCACTCCATGCTTGCCATAGAAAGAGCTTCAGCCTGGCCAATCCATTGCCCTGAATTATCAAGGCCGTTGTCCATAACTAGGATTAGGCCACCTCCCATCAGCAACCCCATGGCCCTGGGTGTCAATTATTTCCTGCACTGCACGTTTAAAAATTTGCAGCAGGTTCCCATTAGGTACATAAACAGATGGGCGTGGTGTGCTGCTAATATCCCTGATAGCCTGGCTACCTTACTCCCAACAGACCCCTTGAAGGATTGGACAAAAGGAATGGCTATTTGACCCAGTCTTGGTGGAATTAGAGGAAAAGTATTGCTGAGGATAGAGACGTGCCTTCAGTCTATCACAGTCCCAGGCTAGAAGATGGTTCTCCTGGAGGAGACAAATGTCTCTCCTACTACACCAGAAAGGACAATACTGCCTTCCACTTAACTGAGTAACTGAGCACCCACACATTGAGGCCAATGATCTTTATGGCAGTGTGAGCAGGGGCAGCTGTAAGTGTGCACTTCTCCCCCACCTGGGGCAAAACACCACAGTTAGAGACTGCAGTGGGTATGAGCGCATTTGCAGGGGAGTCTCAGGCCTTGCCAGAGCTATCTATAGTGGATTGAGTACTAACACCCAGAAACCCTCTCCAAACCAAGAAAACATATAGGAAACAAACATTGGGGCAGGAATAGTTCCCCAACAGTCCACCAATCAAACCATATACACTGAAAAACCAAGTAGTCCACCATACACTGCCATACATCTAGATAGTCATTTGATTAAGTGCAGCTGAGGGCTGGCCTCTCCGCATTAAATGGTTCAGTGCAACCTCCCCGGCCCCTCCACCACCCATCGCATCCAGTCCAAGCAGTGGGCCATCACTGGGGGAGAGGAGTTGGCCTAATGGCTAGGGCAGTCGACCTCGAATCTGGGGAACTGGGTTCGAGTCTCGGCAACGACGTTGAACATCTTGTGATTCTGGGCAAATCACTTAATCTCTGTGGGCCTAACAAAAATGAATGTGTCCTCATGTAACGCAACTGGTGCTGTGTAAAGTGCTCTGATACCTGATAGCTTTGGGTCAAGTTTGCGCTATATAAAACTCCTTAAAGTAAAATGAAGAAAGAAATCGCTGGATCTCGGGCCCTCATACTGCACTGGTAGGTGTGGAGCCAGTTTCAGTCCGTGTCCCATCCATCCGAGTTACCGGCGAGGCTGTTTATGACTGCAGGTCTCTCATGTTCAATGGTTTCCGGGTCAGGTCAAAGACCCTGTGAGACTTCCCAGTCCATTGTCATCCACGAAGCCGCATTGAGGTTCCGTGAAAATCGTTACGGTGTTTTGGGCATTGCCGAATATGGACGAGTTTGGTATCTATGAACCGTAAATGGCGAGGTCGGTAAGTGTACGCGTTTTCACTACACTACCTGGCATGGTTCGCCTCATTTACGTGTTTCTACATCTGAACCCTTGGGTTCCATTTCGGATACGGCATCCATTTTGTTTCTTGCCCTCACGTAGTCAGTGAACAGGCAACTGTCCGCATCGTGACCTGTTAGTTCCCAAGCCATACGGAAGACGCATATTCCTTTCATGCGTCTTTATGACCGGAGGAATGACACTGCAGAGGCAAATGGCTCAGCTTGAGGGTAATCTTGCCGTACCGGCCTATTGTTTCAGCCATGCACGTGCTGGGATCAAGCTCTTTGATCCTATGATCATGTTTCCAATATTACCCCCACACTCTTTTCTTTAGGTGTGCCTGACTTCCTAGCAGCTGTTCTTGTCTCTTTACTCTTGCTCATTTACAACTCAAGTGGAATGTACCTAATGATGGGAAGATGTGCTTTTACAATTGGAACTGGTGATGTTAATGTAATTATGTTCCGGGGTTCTGAATACATGAAAGCGATCCTTTTGAATTTTAGTGTGGGAACTGAGCTGTAACCTTTTGCTTACATATTGTGCAATGACAAGATCTTGTATAAAAGAGAGCGAACCACAAACACAATTTGAAGCAGACTCTTGGAACCTACACTCTGTTGTACTTCCCATGACTTTTGCATCCCTGCAGTAATAAACGCTGATCTTTGACGCCGAAGGAAGTCTCCCGTGTCTCTGTCTTTAGTGCGCCAGAACAGGTATCCCACGAAGGTTTTAGGTGTTGTTCCCTGGCACCGCTGGGCCTTAATTAGTCCAGTCCTTCAGTTGGCGCCCAACGCGGGGCGACATCGGCGGTACCGGTCCAAAGCCTGACGATTGTGAGGAACTTCGTGTGAAATCTCCGAGGAAAAGGTGCACCCCGCTTCATCGATCCTGTTGTCGAAATAAGTGGTCCGAAGATTTTTCCCGCGAAGATTCCCGCCTCCTGACGGCTGCGGCGGACTGATGCCCTGACTGTCGACCTGTTTTCGACGCCTGGCGTAGACCTTTCGTACAAGCGAGACGATAGACGGGCCTTCCGGGTGACGCCATTGTATTTTCAGTTAAGTATTTGTGGGTCGCTCCCAGTCCTTAGTTGTTGTCGAGCCTTTTTAAGCTTTGTTGTATGCATGGTTCCATTGCATTTGTGGTTCTTAGTTGTTGGTCCTTAGTTTTTATTTGACAATTGCAATTTCCAAAAACCGAGGGTTTTGTGTTCCACAAAGAATTAGTGCTTCGGTAACCCTTGAAGTTTGATACTAGGTTAGTGTGCACGATGCCTAGCCATAGTGGATTTCTTGTTTTTTTTAAATGTTGCAACAAGGATTCCCGGTTGGAGGACTCGTGTCCGATACCTCCAGTTGGAACTCCGATATATGAGCTCTATAGTCGACATGGTGTGGGTCCTATTATTTATAATAAATATTGGGTCCGTTACACGAAAAAAGATGGTGTCCTTAGTTGGCCACCGCATGGAAGTTTTGAACTTACGATTTTAGATAATCTTGAAGCTAAATTATTCAAAAAGAAAGCTAGACCAGCTATGTTTGATTCTTTTCGGTTGTGGCGTAAAGAGGCCAAGCAGAAAGAAATCAAACAGCTTAAAAGGGATCGAAGAGAAGGTTTCGTTCCGATAATGCAAGTTGTACAACAATGTCAGCGAGATAAAGAAGAAAAAGAAATAGAAGTTTCCACTAGACTACATCATATGAGGATAGACAAATGTTATCCGGTTTTACCAACTAGTCAGGATAAGAAAGAAGAGGATTCGAAGGAGGATCCCCTGTTAGCGTATTTGATGAAATCGCCACCCCCTTATGCACAGGGTGCTACGGCCCCTGTAGTTCCTCCTATAGTTCCGCCTGTTGTTCCTCCGGTTGTCCCTCCTGTTGTTCCAGCGGCTGCGGGTCAGCCCGTTGTTGGTCCCACGTTTGTCGCACCACCTGTCTCTATTCCTACTGCTCCTTTGCCTGTACCCTCTCTGCCTCTTGTCCCTGCCACCCCGACTACCTTGCCTGCTTCTGCTGTGTCTGCCATCACTTCAAACGTTGTGGCTCCTGCTCTTCTTTCTCCTTCTGTTCGTAATCGTATCCCTAACACTGTTGCTACCCTTTATTCACCACTTTCTGGTCAGTTATTTCCATCCGATACTTCTGAAACTCCTCAAAGACGGAGTCAGATCCCTAGTGGAAGGGAGAAAGAGACGCTAATGACAATGGCACGTAGGTGGATAAGACATCCTGCCAACTACCCCCCACGCATGGTTTTCGAGACGTTTTCTCAGTTTAATGAGCCGACACAGAGATTCGTGTTCGAAGAAATGTGTAACCTTTTGAGGGGACAATGGTATAATGACAATTTAGATAACGTACCGCCCGATATAATTGAACTTCAGAGTCAATTTTCGAGCGGTATGATTGTAGGGGGCGATGTACGACGTGCCTTAGAGCGATTGTTATCGTTTAGACCCACAGTGCCTTCTAGCGTGTCATGTAATGATGACGACTTAGAAACTTGGAAAACGGCTCCTGGTCAGTATCCTATGAGGGAGGTTCCGCCAGTATGGATGCCAGGTGATCCTGGTGCTGCCCCTCCGATCTCTCCGCATTTCCAAAGAGTTTGGATACACCTCCCATGGAAGCGATCAGAAGTCTTACAAGTCAAACAGTCCTTACCTGATCCACGCAAGAATCTGGCGGGTTACTACAAGGAGTTGTCTCAATTAGTAGATGCTACTATTATGAACCTTGCCGACATCGACATGCTGTTCGGTAATGTTGTACCACAGCCCGTTTGGGCGAAAATTCGTCAGGAAAATCATGCGAATGAGTTAGGCGGTGATTGGGCTGCAATAATAGCGGCTGATGGCCGACAAGTTGGTGGGGCTAAGCCAGAGCAGGTAATTTCGGATCTGCCCCAGAGAATAATTACGTTCATGAAAACGCTTATGCCGGCGATGAGGGTAAACTGGGATAAATTAGCAGCTTGTAAGCAGAAGAAGGACGAGAGTGTCTCCGATTTCTTTACTAGATTCGAAGAGGCATTTGTCGATCATAGTGGTCAGGATATGGGCACTGAGGGAGGCCAACGGTTGTTTGTTGACAAATTCGTGTTGAATTTGTTGCCAGAACTATGCAACAAATTGAAAAATTCAGAAAGTGCATGGGCTGTTTCAACCACGGCACAGATATTAGCGACGGCTCAATATTATGAGAATAGGGAAAAAGAAGAAAGTGATTGTGTAGATAAGAAAACGAAGGAGCTGAAAACGAAGGTTTTGTTGCAGCAAGCGTATCCTCCGCGTTCAAATCACACTGATTTACAACAGCAATATAGACCACAATCACAATCCTCCAGAATACAGTCACGTCCTGACTCCTCTGACTTTAGATCTATGCTTGGGTATAACCAATGTGCATATTGTAGAAGAGAGGGACATATAAAATACGACTGTCCCGCTTTGCGTGACCGTCTGAATGGTGTGTCATCACGAGGAAGCCGTGGTGGTCCTCAGCAGGCATCTCGAGGTAGAGGCCGCGGTACCATTCACAATCAGAATGATCGCCCTCAGAATTCATCAGATACGAATAATTGTTTTGACCAGCGAAATGCGGGGTCAGTTAGATCTACACAATATCATGTGGACGATTACTACGTTGAACATGAGACTGTTGCAAACGATCATTACTAGGACAGCCACCGACAAAGAGAGGGAGTAGTATCAGTTCCGGTTGATCAGAGTGGGCCTTACGTCGCAGTTGCTACATCTGGCGTAGACGAGCCTTTTCTGTTAGACACTGGTGCAACGAAAAGTTCCATCATGCATTCAAAACTCCCTGGCGCACCTTTGTCTGGCTTAACAAATGTTTCCGTTGGATTCTCTGGCGCCCCGGTTAGAAATCCTGTCTCCAGCCCTTTGCCCCTCACTATCGGTCCTCGTGAGTTGGAGGCTCCATTGATTCTATCTACTGGTTGTGGTGAGAATCTTTTGGGCTTGGATTTGTTGAAACGGTTATATGCGACATTGTACTGCTCCCCTGAAGGAGTGGAGCTTACATTAGGTCGAAGAGTAATCTCTCCTATGTACTTGTCAATCGAAAAACTCCCACCGGAATTGAGCTCCCTTCCTGCGTCTCTATGGGCCACAGGTCCCAATGACGTGGGTCTCTTGGACATCCCACCCTATATGATCAAGCTGAAACCAAATGTGCGACTGCCACGTATACCTCAGTATCGTATCTCCATTGAGGGAGAACGGGCGCTATTAGCGATTGTACACGACCTGATCAAAAAGGATGTCGTTGAAGAAACTCGAGGAAATGTGTGTAAAGTCCTGTCCTACCAATTTTAAAACGCACTGATCCATCTAAACCTCCTGTGTACCGTTTCATAATCGATTTGAGAGAGGTGAATAAAATAGAGATTCCACAATTTCCCGTGGTCCCTGATATCACCACTTTGCTGACCCTGATTCCAGCTTCTGCCTCCTGGTTCACGGTGATCGACCTAAAGAATGCTTTCTTTAGTATCCCGATCGCTGAGGAAAGCAGAGACCTATTCGGATTTTCATTAGGTGGTCGCAGTTTCAGACTAAAAAGCGCACCACAAGGCTATTGTGAAAGTCCGTCGATCTATAGCCAGGTACTTAAAAGTCAACTGGATGCATTTGTGTTACCAACGGGTGCAGCTTTGATTCAATACGTTGACGACCTATTAGTGGCAGCTGATACGGAGGCTATTTGCAAAACGGCTACAGTATCACTATTGCGCTATCTACATGACTTACATCACAAGGTGTCGCCTTCGAAGCTGCAATATTGTTGCCAAGAAGTAACCTACTTAGGTCACTTATTGTCAAAAGAAGGGAGAAGGTTGACCCCAGAGAGAATTGCAGCGATTTCTCGAATGACTATGCCTAAAACTCAGAGAGATGTACGTGCCTTTCTAGGTATTACGTCATACTGCAGACAATGGATCCCAAATTTTTCACTATTGGCGAAACCATTGTTAGCTCTCACGTGCAAGGATGTTCCGACTCCTTTGCCATGGACTGAAGAGTGTCAGAAAAGTTTCTCTGAATTACGTGATGCGTTGTGTTCGGCTCCTGTGTTAGGTACTCCTGATTACAGTAAGCCGTTTACACTGTACGTTCACGAGAGGGACGGTTGTGCGTTGAGTGTTCTGTCGCAACAATTTGGTGACAAACAGCGCCCATGCGCATGTTTTTCTTCGACCTTAGACCCAGTAGCTAGAGCTTTGCCGAGTTGTTTAAGAGCAACAGCGGCAGCCGCGGCGTCCATTCGACAGTCCGCAGGTCTGGTCATGGATAATATGCTTACGGTGATGGTTCCGCATGCAGTTGACACTCTCTTGAACCGAACGAAAACTCAACATTTGACGAGCGCAAGGTTGTCTGGGTATGAGCTGACGTTACTGGCTAGTCACATACGGATAAAACTGTGTAATGTGTTGAATCCAGCAACATTATTGCCGATCAACACGGAGTCAAGTGATGTAGTACCGCATGACTGTTATCTAAGAACTGAAATGGAAACAAAGGGTCGTATTGACCTAAAAAATACTCCATTGGTAGATCCCGATGGTACTTTGTATGTGGATGGTTCCTGTTTTAGGTTGCCGAATGGTGATGTGACGACTGCCTATGCTGTAGTGACATTGAGTACGGTTGGGTCAGAATTCGGCTCAGGCTGCTGAGCTGATCGCCTTGACGAGAGCGTGTGTGTTGTCCAGAGGAAAACGGGTGAATGTGTTTACCGACAGCCAGTATGCTTTTGGTGTGGCGCATAGTTTTGGGCGATTGTGGAAAGAAAGAGGATTTTTTACGTCGCATGGTACGAAGATTCAGCATGAAATTCGTTCTAGGAAGTTGTTCCTTCAGTGGTCATATGTATCCATAGGCAATATACAACAAATAATTAAGAAAGGTGACAGAATTATATAAAAGTGTTTACTTTATCATAGTTTTTATTTTCATTTTAATTAAGTTTTTTTCATTTCAGTTTTTCATATACAAAATACATGATTCATCATAAATACATTTTTCAAACTCGAATTTTTTTGCTTTTTAGAGCACACATTATTAATAACCCACCAGTAATAGAAAAAGATTTTCTTATACACGATTATAATAAACAATTAATTTTTAAGAAGGCCACCTGATATTTAAATACTCAACTCAATTCGCAAACATACACACATGCATACCACAACCACACTACCAAAAGGGGAAAAAAGGGAGAAACTACGTATTGATTGACAAGTTCACAAGTTGTCAAATTCTAGGGTCTCAGAAGAACTTGAGGCCCCCGCACATAGTCGGTCGACGCGCGTTTCGGTGGATAAACCACCTTCCTCAGGACCTTTTTTTCTCTTGTGGATCAAAGATATCAGGGGACAGAAAAGATAGGCCGATTTAAGTTCCTCAAGTGCTCAGTTGCTAAATTTTAGGACCGGATACTTGTTGAGAGACACCGATTTTCATTGCAAGACAGGGTACAATTACTCCAACCTGTTCAGAGATGGTTATCCGTTCTCCAGGGAGTCAATTAAAAACTTTTAGTGGCTGATGATGCCCTCAGCGGTACAATACGGATCGATAAGACGTGGTCTCAACAGCTACGGTGTCTTGTTAGTGGCACAGATGAGGAAAGCATTCCTTTATTTAGCTAGAGATATGCCGCCATTCTCCGGACAGGGAGTAGAGATATTACTTTCTTCAGTTTGGTAAGTAACCCCGTTCTTTATACTGCATCCATCTGCACATACGAGGTCTCGGAGTCTATTTTGATCTTCCTCGGCAGTCGGCGGTAGATTCAGTATGGACAGCTTGTGAATGACCTTTTAGATGCACTCACGTTGCCTAAGCAGGTGGCCATAATTAAATGTAGTGCGCATCGAAAGGTGACAGATGATATTGGTCATGGTAATGCGTTTGCAGACGAAACTGCTAAAGAGACAGCTAGAGATCTGACAAATCGAATGTACGTTGCGAATTCAGTAAGATGGCCAGCAGAGACTAGCATGTGTGAGGACACGGTTGAAAGTGTGAAGGAAATACAGAATGAGGCCACTGAAATGGAAAAGACTAAGTGGAAAGAAAGCACGGGCAAATTAGATGAGGATGGATGTTGGGTCGATTTGTCAGAGAAACAGAGATGGATGTTACCGGATGCATACGTGCTTGCTGTTGTTACAATGGCCCATGGCACAGCACATATTAGCTCGAAGGGCATATGCAAGTTGTTGTCTCCTGTATGGAAGAATGATGGGATTACTAAATGTGCAGAGAGAGTGGTTAAGAATTGCATGGTATGTTTGATGCATAATCCCGGCAAGGGCACCCCCACTCCACCTGGTCATTTTGCCCCTCCTACATGTCCTTTCGAAGTTATCCAATTGGACTTCATCCATATGGAGAGATGCAACAATTTGAAGTATGTTTTGGTTGTAGTATGTGCGTTCTCCAGATGGATTGAGGCTTACCCCCTTAAGGATAATACTGCCCTATCCACAGCAAAAATTCTGCTCAAAGAGTATTTCCCCAGATACGGCATGCCTCGGATTGTATGGACGGACAACGGAAGTGAGTTTGTGGGAAGTGTGATGAAGAGTGTGTGTCGTGGTTTGGGTATAGTACAGAAATTCCATAGTGCTAATCATCCTCAGTCAGCGGGTTTGGTGGAAGGATACAATGGCACCCTGAAACTAAAACTTGCTAAAATTCAGGCAACAACTGGTTTATCATGGCCCGACGCTCTGCCTCTAGCTCTCTTATCGACCAGGGCTACTGTACACTCTCGAGTAGGGCTCAGCCCATATGAGATTGTGTTTGGCCGTCCTGCGAACATTTGGGGGGTTCCAAGGCCTAAAGAATTTAACAGACTTGAATACCCAATGTTAATCGACTATCTATATGATCTGACTGCTAAATTGAGTTTGATTCATCAACAGGTCTTTGAGGCTCTGCCGTCACAAACAGAGGGTCCTGGTCACCGGCTCCAACCAGGGGACTGGGTCCTCACTAGAAATTTCGGACGAAAACGCCATCTTGAGCAGAGATTTGTGGGACCCTTCCAGGTGCTACTAGCAACGAGGACGGCGGTTCGACTGGAGGGACGGAAACACTGGGTGCATGCCACCCACACCAAGAAGGTTCCGCTTCCTCTGCCGGCAGACACATGGATACATAAAGGCTTTTCCTCGTCTGAAACTGACGTTCCCCAGCGCTTTGTCCCATTTAGCGAAGCACAGACCATAGGGAACACTTCAGTGTTATCTGACACCCCTGTTGATCCCCCTCAGACAATTTCCTTTCCTTCAACATTGGGGAATACAAGTACTGGACAATCGAGCACTTTTTCGCCATCCAATCCACTGTTTGAAGATCAGACTCAACCCGGGAGAAGTCGATACTTTCTTCGACCGCGCGTTAAGGACAAATAAAAGAGTTCTGTTTTTTTTATTATACTCCCTTTTTGAATTTACAGTACCCCTTACTGTTGTCATGAACACTGTGGACATTATATAGTGTATATACCTTTTCTTTTCATGCAGCAAAGAGACTATTATTGAATTTGATTCTCGACCTCGCCATTTACGGTTCATAGATACCAAACTCGTCCATATTCGGCAATGCCCAAAACACCGTAACGATTTTCACGGAACCTCAGCATCCTTGCTGCTTTTAGGAGAACCATGTTGTGCATTACAGCCACCCTCTTCTGGGTGGCTTAATGGGCACTGCGCCACCGCCACCATCTTTAGCCGATGCATGGTGTCCTCCCATAGAAAGACCAGCTGGAACAGATGACCCCAGCTATAGAAAATGTCTTTAATTCTAAGTAACTCCGTAATGGGATGAAAAGTTTTGCGCATTTAAAGAGTCAAGGCTGAGGTCCTGGAATAGTTCTAGCTTGTGCCCTCTAAAGTTTACAGGGTGAGCTTCCCTTGCCCTGTGCAAGATAGTCTCCTTGAGCTGAAAACAATGGACACACGCAAGGGTGACTGAAGAAAGTGGCCCTTTTAGGGTCAATCAGGTCACTAATGACCACCTCTCAGCCTTCCATACTAAATGAAGAGTCGGTCAGACAGTAGAGAATAAAAACCAATGAATGTTTATTATATTCACTCAGAGTGGAGCCGAGTCTGCCCAGTCACTAGGAGTGCTGCTGAAGGACTGAAATTGCCAAGCACAGAGATACAATATGTAAGTTTCATAATTGGGACAAAACACAGGCCCCCGCAGCCCACGCGGTGCGGGTGGGCCCTAGCTCCAAGGGGCCCCCTCGGCACTGAACTCTGGCCGGGAGAGCTCCTGATTGAGCCTGAACTAAGTACCGTGCAGGGAGGCCCCTTCACTTTTCGTTACACCAGTGATCACGCCCATAGTGGAATTGTCCAGGCAGGTGCTGCTAAGCAATGGAATACAAGGAAAAAGAGTCTCATCACTCGTATCTTGCACAAAGTTTCAAAGTCCAAGGTTGTTCCAGTCGGGCCCATCACCAGACATGTGGAAGTAGGCCTCTATCTAGGCTGAAAGATATGCACTAATAGGAACAGTGTACTCATTACGGGAACAGGCCTACATAGCAAAAATGAAACGTACACTGGAACATTTCTCAGAATTAAACTAACTTAGTTTTGAACTGCCTAAAATGGTGCCTACAAAGAAAGTGGCAATGTGAATGCTAACTTACACAGGACAATGCGTAAACATGAACATTTGTGTTCTAACAGGCCTTCCTTTTAGCATGAGCTTAAACATTTTCTAACATCAATAAGGAAAACATAAAATCAGTAAAACAAGAATATCATGATCACGTAAATTACTTTTTCAAGAATCCAGCCCCAGCTACCAAAAAGAGACCAACTCCAAATCCCACTTTCCATTCCCTTGACATTATCAAGCATATTGAGAATGTGCTTGGTGTTATTCTTTTCCATATTCTTGATCCCGACCAGACACTGGTCTCCCACTACCGCGCATACACCACCACCCTTGGCTAGGATAAAATCGACTGCTTATCGTGTCTGTTTGGAATATATTTGCAAACTTTCCAACTGAGTGGCAATGTCACGTAAAGCTGCCACGGTAGTATTGGATAAAATGTGTAACTTGCACCCTAAATATTCTCTAGCTTTCTCCCCCTTAGCCATAGATGTATCACCCAAAGTAAAAATGGAAGAAAGGATGTATCCAAAAGGGATCCCATTACTATAATTATTGACCTCTACATCAGTCACTCCCTCACGGAATTCTTTGAGTCCTTTTAACCCAAGGGACATTAGGCTTAGTGCATTTACAGGATACACCTAAGGGCAACACCATCCCTAGAGCCACATCATCTTGCCATTATGAACATTGGAATATGTACCATTAGACAAAAATGAAAACCCCGGATGTGCATAGTTGGCGCTTCATAATCTACTGCAGCATATCTGGTGTTCATTCCAAAAGTACTTGGATCTTTGTCATTAACTTAAGGGATCGTATTTTTGTACACTATTCCAGAACAATTGATAGACAAAGAAGTTTCTGTACTATTCACAATAGGGATCACTGAAATAATATCGAGGGACATAATATCGACTGGAAAAAATATCGTTGACAAAATATCGACTGACAGAATATCGAGTTTGTATCTACAAACAGGTAAGTACAAAAATATCGAGTTTAAAATATCGTTTACAAAAATATCGTTGTAAAAAATATCGACTTTAATAAAAACAATGTTTAATTACATTAATATAAAAAATTAATTACTAAAATATACTTAACAATACTTAAAATAACTTTTAATAATTAAATAATTAATGAAAGTAAAAATATAATATTTTTTTATTCATATTTCTTAAAACATATATATATATAGTAACAAAATTTAATTAAATAATAGCCAATATTATTAACATACAAATACAAAAGAGTAAAAATTACTATTCCCACTCCAGTGGGTGCAACAGTAGGGAAAGCGTTGGATAGCGTAGGGGTTAAAATTACTATTCCCACTCCAAAGAGTGCAACAGTGGATATATGACGTTACAACGCAACTTTTACAACACACTACCATTACAACGAAATTTTTACAACGCAAAAACTATTACAACGCATGTTTTTACAACGCATGTTTTTACAACGCAGATACCTTTACAACGCATACCATTACAACGTAAGTATTGCTAAATATATAATATTTTTTTTTAATTTAAATTATTTAAAATTAATTTAATATATTTTAATTTAATTTAATTTCATTAAATTAATTTAATGTAAATTTAATTTTACTTTATTTTTACACTGTACCCCTGTACTCCAAAAACCCCAAACTTACCCTGAACCCTAAAAAAAAACCTTTACCCAAAAACCCCAAACTTACCCTGAACCCTAAAAATACCCCTTTACCCAAAAACTAAAAACTGACCCTGAACCCTAAAAATACCCCTTTACCCAAAAAACAAAAACTGACCCTGAACCCTAAAAATACCCCTTTACCCAAAAACTAAAAACTGACCCTGAACCCTAAAAATACCCCTTCACCCACAAATTACAAAAATTTACAATAAAAAAATTATTATATACTTACCAATACAATTAAATAAATGTTATATATTTCATTAATTATTATTAAATTACTTCCCACTCTATTCCCCTATAAACCCACAACCCGCTACAGGAAATAAATAATTTAATTTAACATAATTAGCAATTAATCAATTAAATTAAATTAATTACCAATTAAATTTTAATTAATTAACAAATATTTTTTAATTAACAATTAATTAAATATTACTACCAATTATTAAATTTACATATTTAATTAATTATAATTACATTACTTCCCACCCTATTCCCCTATAAACCCACAACCCGCTACAGATTTATATTACACAATTATTAAAAAATATTAAAAACGTACCTTATTTTCTATCTAGTCGATATTATGGGGTCGATTCCGATCCGGTAAAATCCCCGTCCGTACGATTCGTATCCGGAGCTGTTTCCGTACGACTCGTACGGACGCCATACGACCGGACGATTCCGATCCCGATCGTCCGACCCGGTCACGATTCGTACGGTACACGACGATTCGTACGGAAAAGCGCACGATCACCTACACACCGTACGGCGCGTACCCCCCATGATCGCAGGGGTACGCGCCGTACCCCTGTGATCATGCGGGGTACGTGCCGTACACCCAGCGTACATGGGGTACGTGCCGTACACCCACCGTGCATGGGGTACGGTGCGTACCCCATGTACGCTGGGTGTACGGCACGTACCCCGCATGATCACAGGGGTACGGCGCGTACCCCTGCGATCATGCGGGGTACGTGCAGTACCCGGGGGGGGGGCGTTCCGTACCTGTTTCGGCACGAACTCTGCGTTTACGACTGTTTTCGGCTCCCGTAGGAAAAGGGTCGTACGGGGCGTACCCAACACGAATCGTACTTGCTGGGTCGTAAAAACCAGCTGCGAACAGTAGTGATGTTGTGTACAGCGGGTTCCGAGTGAGACTCGTACAGAGATTTGAGTCGTACGGAGTCCTGTACGACTCGTACGGAGTTCGGCTCCTGGTACGGATCGTACTTCGTCGGGACGTTTACGGGTACGATTCGTACGGGGAAAAAACGCTCCGTACGACGATTCGGAGCGCATTTTACCGGATCGGAATCGACCCCTATGTCTAGTCTATATTTTTGATTCGATATTTTGGCTATTATTATCGATATTAGTCGATATTTTTGTAGTCTATATTATGTCTGGTCGATATTTTGGCTACTCTATATTTTTTACTCGATATTTTGTCCAAACGATATTTTGGAATCGATATTATGTCTGTTGACCTCACAATAGGGCAACAAGCAGGATAATAACCAGCCTCCCGGGTGACTCTCAATGCCTTGTAATGCCAACCCACCAGTGTGACACTCTGTTCTTCCACGTAGACGTTGTTGCAATATGTGTTATTATCACAACCTGGATAACCCATTTCCAATGACTTTCCATAATAGACAAGGATCTGGATAGCCAAAACCAAAAACTCCCTTTACTTCAGTAAATTGTGGTGGACTAATATACGTATAGTTTACAAGTGACAATGGGTATGCAGTCCATAAACTAGTGACAGATTCAGTGGGGTAACCAGCTGTTCCTTCTCTGAAGAATCTCTTAGGTGTATATAGAATACATTACTTTGGACTGTTCTTTTATTTATTTTTGTGGAAAAAACTTTACCCATACTACGTAAGGGCACATAGTAATCATTTTCCAAAATCCATGACACCACACAAAATATTATGACCATCAGAAGCAACAAAACAACACATGCTATTTTCCTCTTTCTGGTCCACACCATGGCAAATTGGATATCAATAGCCATTGGCTGCTCTTCATCAGTGACCTTTCTCCCGAAGGGATGCATAATGTATGATGAAGGGGGCCAAAATTGCAAAAGATACAGAAGTTCCCAGTGTCCATCAGATCCTCAGTGGTACAGGCTCCTATTGTCCCTCAATATGTTGGTGCTCTTGAGCACCAGCGGTGGAGCTTGTTCTGTCCGAAGCTCTTTAGGTGAATCCCACGTGGAACAAGATGGTATACTTTCACAGTATACTTCAGTCTTTCCTAACCAATGTTCAAACAACTAAGATAAAGTGAGCAAAATGTTCTACAGTAGTTTCAGCTAATTCTGTTGGCACCACAACTCAGTACAACCCTTATCTATTTTCTCCTTGGAATCCATATCCCTCAGTCGAGGCCGCAAATTGTAACTGGCAGGCACTTTGTGAACAGCGAACAAAGTCTATTGGATAGCTCATATTTCCGGGGCAACAGCCTCAATCAGAGCCTCCTCATTCTCTTTGTCCGACTGGGTCCACATTAGCTTTGCATCGCTGAAGGGAACAAACCATGGGACCTGTTCACACTCAACATCCCCTACTCCACAGCTTTCCAAACTTTTCATGTTGGTGACACGCTTTTTGGAGATGAAAAATTTTAGTGACACAGTAATGCAGCGAGTGAGCCCGAACAACCTAAGAGGGATTCGGGGGGGTTTCTCCCCCCCGAAAGAATTTTTTTTAAAAACAGTGCACAAATAGTGCATTTTCAGACAAATTTGAGAAAGCAGGAAGGTTACTAAAGCAATTGTGAATCTGTTCTAACAAAGACCGTGACTGGCAAAACTGGGTGTAAGCTTGGGTTTGTGCCTGAAGCAAGAATATAATCATGCACACATTGACACATGCCCCAGTGATTTAGGGAACAATAGGGGAGGGTGCACGCACTGCTAACCCTTCCAACCATGCACAAAGTCCACCTGCTACCGAGCGAGCATAGCGAGCGAGCCTGAACTGCCTAAGGGGGTTCAGGGGGGTTCTCCCCCTGGAGCAAATTTTGAAAATAAAGTTGGCAAATTTGAGAAAGCAGGAAGGTTAATAAAGCAATTGTGAATCTGTCCTGACAAAGACAGTGACTGGCAAAACTGGGTGTAAGGTTAGGTTTATGCCTGAAGCAAGAATATAATCACGCACACATTGACATATGCCCCAGTGATTTAGGGAACAAAAGGGGCGGGTGCACGCACTGCCAACCCTTCCAACCATGCACAAAGTCTGCCTGCTGCAACACATGAACCGCAGAAAATGTTTTTCAGCTCTCGCTCTTTCTCACAGCCGGGCCTTGGCTATATGTTCCCACCATCACTGATCTTCCGGTAAGAGCACCAATCACAAGAAAGGAGTTGAAGCTGCCACTTTTTTCACACTTCACCCTCCAACCACTTCAGGTTCCTTCGAGCTTAGTTTCCCAGTGATGGTTCAAGTCATACATAGCCACTGTCAATGTACATTAGGATCACTATGTCCCCATTTCTATAGTTATACGTAGAGAGAATGTGACCTAGCAGCTAGGGCGGTCGACCTCGGAGCTGAGGGACAGGGTTCGAGTCTCGGCAGGGATGCTCAACATTCTGTGATTCTAGGCAAATCACTTAATCTCCCCATGCCTAACAAAAGTATGAATGTGTCCATCTGTAACATAAGTGGTGCTAATGTAAAGCGCTCTAATACCTTCAGGTCTAGTTTGCGCTATATAAAACTCCACCCCAAAACAAATACGCAGCAATTCATGAGTCTGGGTCAAAAATATCACACAGGTTTGTGCATCAAATTCCCAAATCCTAACAGTAAATGTCTGAAACAGAAAACAAGTTATAATAGTTCCGTCCAGCATGCAGGGCCCCCACACAGTACCAGCAAGGGCCTACAATAGAAGATACATTGAATGGTTCAGTGCATGAGAAAAAGAGAAATGTACGAACAATCCACTAATATCTCCTTAATAAAGGTCTGAACAAGTTTTCCTATTTTAAAATGGGAGGAACAATGTTAAACTATAATTAATGACTCACAATGAACTATCACATCTGAAATCATAAAAACTGAATTCCATCCCCTGGCGATGCTCGCAAGCAAAACAAACTCACCCTAGTGACCTGGCTGTCAACTGAAGCTGTCACTTAAGAATACTCCAGAAATCATATATTCCAAACAGTGGGGTATTACCAACAAGACAGCCCCATAAGCTCTACCCCTGACATCCTCATCCAAATCCAAGAGAAAAATGCTTCTTTGCTACACAGCTTAAGACCAAAGGATTGACATCACCCAAGCAGGCAAATAACATAAAATGCGCTCTGAAAAATGATATGGGCGAAAGCAATAAAACAGATGGCAACATTCAGAACATGAACATACGCTAGTAATGCACTTACGGGAGAAGGAAAGTACTCGATGAACCCAAGATGTTAAACGTTTTTCATTCTAAAAGCGCACTAACTCTTATGTTGACTGACAAAACGTAAAACTTTTAATGATCATGGGGCAGCTTAAACTATACAGCTCACAAAACAAATGGCAGCAGCAAAAGTAGAACACATACAATATAGTTAATAACACATACAATATAATTACTAACAATGAAATGGTGTGGTGCCAATACAGGTGGAAAGGAATGACAATAGAAAAGTCTCTGGATGCAATTGGTTCCAACACGGTATAACATTCACCATGGGAATGGTAGGACTGAATACAAAAGGCATTTAACATGTACTGTTTGTTTACCTAGGACTCATTCAATCTGAACTATAGAACAAAAGTGAACAAAAACAAGCAAATATAAATCTCTAAATGAAATGCATTATATGTCAAATTAAAATGTAAAGCGGGCCCAAAGTATTTGCCTAACACTACAGGTCAATCTAAGCACCTTCTTCGTTGGAAAATCCATCACTGCAGGGCCTTCGGAGATGTTTGGGTCGGCCTCACCTTAGTTATTGATGCATCTGTGCCTCAGTCGGCCTCCCGCTCACACCGCATCCCCACAATGGTGAGAGTGCCATGTTCTGACCAATAGCGAGCAGACTGACTCTCGCTTTAATTGCTGCACTGTCTCTTAAGGGAAAGCTGGAAAAATCTGGTAGAGCAAGCTGCTGACAGTCTGTGAGCTCGCTACCAGACCACACTGGCAGTTGTGTAACTGCGAGGTGTCTGCAGCAGCACAGGTTTCAGCTGATAGATGTCAGTCAGCTGATGTTTAAAGTGATCAGAGCACATATGTGAAGCATGTGGTATATTTATAGTGACCAGAGCACAGCTGGGAACTTGAAGCTGGAGTTATGGACTGCTGCATGGCCTCTGGGAATTCCAGTGTCATCAACAACTGGACGTCAACAAATGAAGCACAGTGGGTTCAGGCGAATGAGTTGGAGACAAGTTAAGGAAGAAGACATGCTGTTGGGAAAATCAAATGGCCCAGTCAGAGCTTGCCTGAGTATGACCAATGAATGAGTTATTCTTTGTGCAGAAAATTCCATCTCCCTTTCCTTTATCATTTATCACTTTTTTAACAATAAGGTGTGACCTCAGCGATGGTCAGGGCTCGGATAAAGTGGCCTTGTCCCTTGTATACTCTGGGTAAAATGTAAACACAACTCATGAGAAGTCACATCTTACAACAACATTTATTGTCATATTTCATTAAATGTATTAGGGTCAAAGGTCAAAGGTCGTACATTAAGCCCTATGGGGAAATTTGGAAGTTGGCATCTCTTAAGACCGAGGATACAACTTTGAAATTATTTATTGTTGGTGAGTTAGTGTATTTTAAAAAGCAAGACAGCTCTTCTGATAATCTCATAACACATTGTTGTGCATAATGAATTCATACGAGACTGGCTGCTACAATTTTTCTTTAAACTGCATTTTATCTCAAAGAATAATGGTGTTTTTGAGCCATTTCCTTTATAAAATTGACCACTTGTTTCCTTTGGCCACTGTAGCGATACATTGCATTTTTCTTGTGACATCTTCCTGTGCTAATTTCTCCCGGACGCATTTACAGGAAGGAAGTGAGGCTGAAATAAGTAAACTACTGGTGTCATCCCGCGACACACCCACCATTTGCAGGCGACACAGTACTGTGTCGGGACACACAGTTTGGAAAGCTTTGCCCTACTCCATCCTTGAACTACCAATCATAGAGCAATGGCAAAGGAATCCGGCAACAGCACGATGCGTGGACCCTGTTCTTACGGCCAGCAACTTTCACAGCAGAATGTATCACCAACAAAACCTGTTCAGGACCTCTCCAGCGTGGCTCCAAACTTTTCTTCCTCTGAAAATTCTTTATCAAGATGTAGTCTCCAGGATGAATGTTGTGGCCGGGCCCCTCTGGTATAGGAGGTAGGGAGTTCTGCACCTGTTGGTGAATGGAACGCAAACTTTCCGTTTACTGGCCAAGGTAATCAAGCAACACAGGGTACTCAATATAGGAAAACCTACGAGGATGCAGAACGCCCCAGGCATATGCCGGGTGCCCAAACACGACCTCGTAAGGAGACAATCCTGTCCTAGAATGTGCTGTTGTTGTTGTCGACCCAGTGGTCTCCTGAATTTTTTGCCGTTTTCAGTTTGAGAGTACCATTGTACTTCTCAACCACACCCGCTGACTGTGGATTAGCAGCATGGAATTCTTGTTTGACATGGAGACCCTCACAAATTGATTGAATTACTTTTGCATTAAATTGACTTCCGTTGTCCCTTCAGATAACTCGGGGCATGCCGAAACAAGGAAGGAACTCCTTCAGGAGTACCTTTGCAGTCACAATGGCTGTATTGTCTTTGGTGGGTTAAGCCTCAACCCATTTACTGAATGCACATACAACCACCAAAACATCTTAAAGATTTAAAGATTATTATATCTCTCTAATTTAATATACTCCATTTGAAGGACTTCAAAAGGAAAAGTGTGTGGTGCAAAATTACCAGGTGGTGTGGGGGTACACTTCTCTAGATTACCATACAGTATTTCACCAAAGTGCGGCTGTCTAAGAAATATTTTCATTCTACCATACAGGGTCTAACAACTTACAAATGCCTTTTGCACTATTATGAGCTGGACCATGTGCCATCGTAACCAGGGGAAGAACATATGCATCTGGTAAAATCCATCTCTGCTCCCCTGATTTATCAATACAACATCCTTCTTCATTCAACTGTGCTGAACTTTCTTGCCATTCTGCTAAGTCTTCTATCGTGGCTTAACTCTGTATCTCCTTCACACTTTTAAGGGTATCTTCAAACATCACAACCTCAGGAACCCACCTAGCAGGACCTGCTTCAAACATTCTTTTCATCTTTGTTCGAGCCCTTTCCTTAGCTGTCTGATCAGCAAAAGCATTTCCTCTACCCACATCATCAGTAACATTCCTGTGGGCGCTACACTTAACTATAGCCAATTTCTTGGGGAGTATTAAAGCAGACAAAAGCCTCAGTATAATGTGCCGATGTTGAACCTTGGTGCCATGAGTAGTAAGGAACCCTCTCTCAGCCCAGAGTTGGCCAAAATTATTTGCGACTCAAAAGGCATATTGGCTGTCAGTATAAATGTGGACAACCAGCCCGTCACTCAATTTGCAAGCTCAAATAAGGGCAGCAAGCTCAGCAGCTTGAGCTGACTGGTAGGGGACCCACAATGTCTCTACCACTGCACGCAACATACTGATAGCATAAGCTACAGTGGTGGTGTCATCTGGTATTTTAAAACAAAAGCCATCGACATATAGTTCCCCTTGAGGGTCAGAGATGGGGACATTGGTTAGGTCTACCCGTCCTTTCATCTTTTCCTCCGTTCGGAATATACAATCATGTTTGTCAACTGCATCATTCTCAAAAGGGAGGTGTAATAAGGTGGCTAGGTTCATAGTGGCACATCTTTTGATAGTAATATGTTTAGCAAACAAGGTCAATTTATAACCAGTAAGACGTGCTCCGGTGAGGTGCTGTGCCTTTGTCTTATTCAAAAGTGTGTCCACAGCATGCGGTCCCATAACTGTGAGGTCAGTAGCGAGTATGAGTCCAGACGACTGTCTCATTGAAGTGGACACAGCAGTGACCGCTCTCAGACAGCTCGGGAGGGCTCTTGCAACAGAATCAAGCACAGCAGAAAAATAAGTACAAGGTCTCTGTTTATCCCCAAATTGCTGTGTTAGAACAGAAAGAGTGAAACCAGCCATCCTGTGTACATAGAGCACAAACGGCTTGCTGTAATTATGGGTACAAAGTACTAGAGCCTAACAAAGTGCAGTTTTCAATTGCTCCAAAGACTGTTGACATTCAGGCATCCAAGGCAAATGCTCATGCACTTCTTTTGTTGTTCATACAAGCAAAGTTTTGATTAGTAATGAGTAGTTAGGTATTTATCCTCCCCCCTCTGTCCATATCATGGGTCATTGAGACTGCTGAGTATCGTCCTGGGCACTCACAGCACACATGGGCATGTCTCTTAACGAGCAGTCTTTCTTGTTCCCCACTGCTGCCATGACAAGTTTGTCCTCCGATAGGCCAGCACCCGTCCACACAGTCATAGCGCAAATGGGGAACCAGGAGTGCAGCTCCACCTAATCCACTTCACTTACAGCACACCCCTTCCTCAGGGGCCCAGCAGTTCCCCCATCCGCGGCTTACTGGTCATCAGAATTGGGGGCAGAGCATTGATTGTGATACTGGGTGAGCCGGAGCCAGCCCCACTGCTGTCTACTTCCAACAGCAGGCTGGTCATCAGCACAGCCCACCCTGCTCAGACTGTAGTCAAGTCCAGGCCCCAAACACTTCTTTTAGCTCTATGAAGAGCTCAGTAGAAACACATCCCCTTGCAGTGGAATGCCAGCACAATTTATACTATCACCCCAGCCACACTGCTGGTAATACAGAGGTCGCTGACACTCACTACTTTAAGATGGCATCAGCAGGCAGTGATGAGGGGGGGGCTGACTGCCAATCCCCCTTCTCCTTCCTTCGACCTCAGCTCTGTGCATGGAGCTAAGGTGCAGTCTGCAGAAGCCCCAGGTAATCAGCTATGTTGTGGTCGCACTCCTACCCTAGGTGTTGCTGCCAGCAATGCAATGCTTTCTGGGGGCTCTTACTCCATACGTGGCCTTACCAAATGCAGGCAGGTATCCACAAACTGTGTGGCTGCCGCCATTTTGCGACTCATTGCAGTTGAGCACAGAAGCAGGTCTCACACAATGGCGGAGTGTGCCTTATTGTCAACATCTATACACTGGCTCCACTCCCTGTTCGCCTCTCGCTGGGGCAGCTTCTATTCCTTCCTGCTGCCCTGCATGGTTTCCCTGCTGGCAAAAACCAGCTAAAAATTGCTGCGGGAGGCCAGAAGAGTCACACATTATGTCCTATATAGCTGCTATCTTAGCCCCACCCTCAAAAGTGTATCTTTAACAATATTTAAGACAATTATAAGTAGTTCTTTGATGCCCACTAGATATGAATGCATAATGTATAAAAGTGAGATTTGTTTGACGTGGAGTTAGCTTGCCTCTAAATTGGCACAATTCTAAGTGTTATCTCACTGAATAGACTACAGTACCCTTTGCCAGTTGGATAGGCCTGCTTAAAATAAAGTCATATTTATCTTAAGTTGATGTAGAAAAGACTGGGGAAATAACAGTTTCCCCCTTGTAATATTAATCAAAACTGTAATTCTGCTGTGAATAAGGATTTTAGTAGATATGTTCCAACAAGGATTTTGACAAAATTGTAAATTTCTGTGAATGCCAAGGTTTGCGATTTTACAGCGAAAGACATCGGACTAATTAAACGTGAAAAAACAGTCCAAATTACAGTAAAACCAAATGTTACATATCCCAGAACACCACCGTACCATATGACCCCAGAGAGGATTTCAGGAATACAACCAGTAATAGATGGTGTTAGGACTGAAACACCCCTTCATGTTGTGCACTTACACATGCTATGTTAGGTTAGCCTTATGTGGCTAAATAGTCGCTATTTGTATTCACATTATGCAAACCACTGAGATATCCTTGCAGCATGTAAGCTTAGTTAGCTTGTGTGACTCCTTTTTGTATTTCCCGATCACTAGAAGACTACTTCAGCCGTGCTCATACTAGGCCTTATTTTTCTTTTCACTTGCCTTAGCAAAACACTGTACTCCATTAAAATGTTCTCTCTTGTTCAAGGCTGTAACCGGACTTGCTAATGAACTGATGTTCTTTCTCTGCATTCTAATCTCAATGGGTAGCTCTGTTCCCACGTTAGGAGATGCTGAGACTCTGCACAGTGGCCCTGGAGTACTGATAGTGAACCCATCTGGCAGGTGTTAGCTCATCTCCCTGTACCTTCTTTGTTCATGCCTTACTCAAGCCGGTAACTTTCCATTAGAGGCGTGTCCAAAGTCTCCAGAAGGGTTTATTATGTATTAGCGTGCCCTGGGGGGTCAGTCCCCCTCGGCAGACTTCTTAGAGTGAAGGCCTGACTGGGCTCCTCTGCAGCGTATATACTGAATAATTAAGTTTGTATTCTCTACTGTCTGACCGACTCTTCATTCTTGGAATGTCATAGCAGTAGGTTGTAAGTAACCCGCGTGGCATTAGAGGGCCCCGTCCTTCAATGGCATGTTACAGAAAGAAATCCTGAAAGAACTGGTTTGAAGTCCATGCAACTCTCCAATTATGGGTTTGCATTAACCCAATGGTAAGTATAGGATAGTTCAGGATTTGAGAAAAATAAACAAAATGTAGTATCCTGTGGTACCAAATCCAGCTGCCATATTCTTTCAAATTCCATGTACTGCAGCATTGTTTACTGTAATTGATCTATGTCCGGCTTTCTTCTCAGTGCCGTTCCATGAAGAAAACCAATTTCTATTTTCATTTGTCTTCCAGCAGAAGGTATTAACATGGGGTTGTGTCCCACAAGGGCATACAGAGAGTCCATCTATCTTTAATAAGATTCTAAAAAGAAACTTAGAGACCCTGCTAATGCCACACAAATCCACATGTATCCAATATATAGATGATTTGCTTGTGGCATCAGAAATGCGGAATACATGTAAATATGACACCATTACATGCTTGAACCACCTGGCTGAGAATGGACACAAAGTGTCACCAGGAAATCTACAGTTCTGTCAAAAAGAAGTTTAATATCTGGGGAACATTATTGTTTAAGGAGCTAAGAAAATGTCACCAGAAAGAGTGGAAGCAATCTTGCAGATGAATCCAGCATGATCTCAGAAATAAATCAGGATATTTTTGGGAATGGTTGGCTTCTGTAGGCAGTGCATACTGAACTTTTCCTTGGTGACAAAGCCTCTACTGAGGCTGACACACAGAGATGAGTCTGGTCCGATTTCATGGGATAATCTTGGAACACATTCCTAGAGTTAAAGGAAAAATTGTGTCGCGCCTGCATTATGAATGGCAGACTATACAAAAGAATTCATATTATTTTGCAGGAAGAGAGATGGGTGTGCTCTCCCCTTTTTTGACACAAACACTTGGAGGATCTTGAAAATCTGTTTCTTATTTTTCTACCACCCTTTGTCCTGCAGCAGCAGAACTTCCCGGTTGCCTTAAAGCGGTGGCCGCGGTAAGTACTAGTTTGGAAAAGAGCAAGAATGTATTAATGGGGTTTCCATTAACTGTCATGGTCTGTCACTCTGTGGAGCTGTTGTTAGCCAGAACAAAGACACAATATACAAGCTATGAGCAGAATATTCTATCCTAGAAAAATGTTGTCTTAGTGTTGAACCCTTCAACTTTATTGCCTATAAATGATGATGGCAATTGTGATGACAGTAAACACGACCATCTAGAAGTGACGGAATTATGCACCAAAGCCCTCTCTGACAATAAGGATGAACATCTGATGGAGCCTGTTCATGTATTATTTATAGACGGTTCATTCCACAAGAGATAATGATGGCACACTCAGAGTAGCATTGGCTGATGTTCACCATAAATGATGTGGTCGAAGTTTCATGGCTGCAATAAGTTTTTTTTTCCAATTTGCTTAATTGATTGCTCTTACTAGAGCTTCATGTCACACTGGATGCTCTGCAGTTATCAGGAAAGATTGCTGTGGTAAAATGCTTATCACATTAAGGATGAAGGGTATACTTTGCCATGGGCAACTGAAACACTGACTCAGTAATGAGGTATTGTGCCTTGTTAGCATGTTCATTTACCAAAGGTTTCACATGTGAGTCCGAAGAAGATAGTTCTTTTGCCATGTTGATGAAAGTCACTGATATCTGGAATGAGCTTAAAAGGGTAGAGAAATATACGTCAGAAGCAGAACAGAATAGTTGGGTAAAAGAAGGTTGTGAGAAAAATTTTAATGATATCTGGATGTCAGCAGATGGAAAAGTGGCATTACTGAATAGTTTTTTGTTTCCAATGACATAATGATAGCATGGATACATGTATTTAGTTAGAGAGGCAATGGTGAGACTTTTCAGACAGAACTGGTATAACCCCAGATTCAGAATGCTGGCAGAAGGTGTTTGCCATCGGTGCAGAACTTGTCAACAGCTAAATGTAGGGAAGTGACACATGTCATACTAACATACCTAGGAAGTTCAGGTGGCCCATTCAACAGAATGCAGTTGGATTTTATTGAAATGCCATTCATAATGAGCTGAGATATATCCTGGTGATTGTGTGTGTCCTCTCAAGAAGGGTGGAAGCCTATCCAACTATAAGACGCAAGAGCCTCACTGTAGCAAAATTGTTGTTGTGTGAATTGATACCCAGGTTTGACATGCTGATTTCTCTTGAGTCAGATAGAGGAACACACTTCAACAATTAAGTTATGAAGATGAGCTGCATAGCCTTTCAAATCGAACAAAGATAACACTGCAGTTAACGACCTGAAACCTATTGAATTGTTGAACAGATGAATGGAATCAACAAGTATAGATTGGCCAAAGTTGTCCACCTACCTCTCTGAAATGGTCAAATGCTTTACCATTGGTGCTATTGAGCATTCAGAATATATGTCACAAGATAATGATGGGCAGGGCAATGAGATTACTTACCGTTCCTGCAAATGCTCTCTTAAATATTACTGACAATATTATCTTGGTTTACTGTAAAGGACTTACTGATGTAGTCCGTTCTGTTTCTTGTCTGATCTCAGTTGCCACACAGAATCCACATCAAGAACAGTGCCACAACCTCATTCCTGGTGACTGGGTCATGATCAAGAAGGACATTTAGAAAACTTGCCTTAAACCCAGACGATAAGGTCCCTTTTAGTTGATCCTTACTACACAGATGTCTGTTAAGTTTACTGGAATCCCGAACTGGATTTGTGCCTTGCACACCAAAAGAGTGAGCGATCCAGATGTAGTGACTTTGGT
The DNA here is from genome assembly GCF_964261635.1 of Lissotriton helveticus. Lineage (NCBI taxonomy): Eukaryota > Metazoa > Chordata > Amphibia > Caudata > Salamandridae > Lissotriton > Lissotriton helveticus. The sequence goes on along the minus strand of NC_136065.1, from coordinate 991,824,093 downwards.
CTTTGATACTGATCAAAGAGCATTGGTGGTTGGTTGTACCACCAATTGAGAGATAGTCTAGACCAGCAGTGCACTGCCAGTTCAGCAGCTAGAGGACGAAAAGGGTGAAGAAAATCAAGTGTAAGTACCAGAAGTAACACAGATTAGTGTGGAAATCTCTAATAAAAGAGAATCAGAGATCGAGTCACCAAAAGGAAGTGCTTCACATGTGGCTTTGAGAGATGAAGATCCAGGTGAAGAAACTAGCACTGGAGTGAGGGGAAACAAATGACAAGCAGAATGGCTACAATGCTAGGAAAACAGAAATCAGAGGAAAAGCTCTTTAATAGATTGAATACCAGAAGCAATACCTGAAGAGGCTGATAACAGTGATGAAAGTAGCCTAGAACCAAATCAGAAAAATGTAAGAAGCTCAAAAAGAGCACAAGGGTCTTGTTGTAGCTATTCGGCACCTGAATATATAACGAATTTCATAGCACGCCCTGCATCGCAAAATGCGATGCAGCGCGCGCTACGAAATTCGTTTTATTTATTTAATTGTTTCCTTACCTTCGAACATCCATATTCTGGTGTTTACTACCCCTCACCGTGCCCCCCCTCTGCCCTGCCTTTCCGCCCCACTGAACTCCCTCCACGGGCCACTACTGTACAAATGTGGTCCTCTTTCTGAGCTCCTTTTGATACACTGACTTCTTAATTTCATATGAAAATACGGAATTCCCCAATCCAGTAGATCTACACATGCAAAATACTTTTGTGAATCGGGTACAATGTTACAGTTCTTTGAGATGAATGTGTATTTGTAGTCTTTATAATGTTTGCTTGGCTTTTTCATTCTGATATTACTATATATTAAACAAAGATACACAAATGTATGATCTTTCTGGTATTGCTATAAATTAAACAAACATACACAAACGTACATTGTTTTAAACCATGGATTTATCTATTACCAATTCTACATTCAAAAGATTTAATACATTACAATTACGTTCAAAAGTACTGAACTGAGCACCGAGTTTTTATTGGAAATCTTTGATTAAATTAGTAATTTATGATTTCCAATGTAAAAGCGAAGAAAGTGTTTTATGGTGTTGTTAAAAAAAGTAATTTAATGATTCTCTCATGTTAAATTTTTCTAACACCAAAAGAAGGATGGATGACAGAGAAATCATAAATCCAACCGCTAAGTATTAAAAAATTATTTTCATTGGCTACAGTATCTGATAGAAAGAAATCACGGAACTTGTCTCAAATAAATGTCTTATGTAACTACAATTTGCAAAATGACCCTTTATTCTCTCAAGGAGCTCCAATAAATATTTCATTTCATTACGCACTAGACATCATATATTTTTTATCCTTGCCTATCCTATTTAACAGTGTGTGCCAAGTCCTCTTTTCAGATTTCCAAGTGGGATATACGAGGTGCACTAAGTGACAAAAATACAAAATTGTTTCTTGCCAAGAATTATCCATGCTCCTCTAGCGCCTGACTCTGCTTCCCGTTCCATCAATACATCCAACTGTGCCTGGGGCTAAACTGAAAAAGCCCACTGCATCCAATTTACGCACAGAAATAAACACCTTTACAGCAAGTACTATATAATCGCTAAACAAACCTGGGGAAAACATTTTGATGTAAATTCTGAACGGTTGTGACCCCGTGTTTTCTTGAGAAAATAACACTATTACCGAAAGACGTCTAGCACAGAGGTCGCTGACAGCATCGCAATTTGCTTTCTTGTTTAGTAAAAAGCTAATATTTTGCCTTTTGTGTCACACCTACGCATATTGCTTCGGTGTGTCTGTGCACTTGGAGTTACAGCCTATTCCCCTGTTCTGCGGGGGGAGGACAGCGGCTCTCCCTGCGGATTGTTCCTAAGCAGGCACTGAGGAGAAAGCCATTTCACGGTGCCAGGTATTCTCAGTTCGAATGGTACCAGGAGTGCCGGAGACTGGGAACTTTGTGGGACAGCATCTGAGTGGGTGAAAATGAGTCAGATATGAAAATGTTTGAAGCAATAAATTAACACTCAGCTGGGGGGTGATAGTTTAATCCTGTCTAGTCCAAACTGTACCTGACACCCATTATTGTTAGACGAGGTGGTGCATAGTGGCGGTACTAGAGCGAAAATTATCATTCCCACAAGATTTGAGCCTTTGCAATAGGTATGCAATGTGTTTCCCAGGAGCTTTGATGTAACTGATTTAATAGTATGCGTGCGTTGCAACTCGAATGAGCAGTCACTGTTCGTCTTACTTTAGGGCAACTTGTAAAACATCACTACGAGACAGTGTGTAATATTTAAATAACTTTTACGTTTCAAAAGATTATTTTTTATGTTTTGTTCTCTTATTTTACAGGTGTCCATATTATTTTCCGGATGGTCGGATCTATGAGTGATTTTACATATATCCTTACCTTAAGCATGCTGGGTCCTGTTCTGGAAATAATCCTAAACGTTCGAGCAGAGGGCAGAGATATATATGCTTCCGTACTTTTAAGGGCATCTATCTATCTATCTATCTATCTATCTATCTATCTATCTATCTATCTATCTATCTATCTATCTATCTATCTATCTATCTATCTATCTATTTTTTATTTATCTATCTGTCTATCTATCTATCTATCTATCTATCTATCTATCTATCTATCTATCTATCTATCTATCTGTCTGTCTGTCTCTCTGTCTCTCTGTCTGTCTGTCTAGAGAGAGAGTGTGGAGGTGTGTATGTGTGTGGGAGAGAGAGAAAGAGAGAGAGACGAGAGAGTGAGAAAGAAAGAGGTAATACGTTGTTTTTACTTGTATTTCGTTCATAATGGAACTATTGCAGAAGGGTTTATACACTGTCATCATTCTAAATGGTGGTTCTGTAATTTAGAACCAAGAAATATATTATAGCCAATAACAAGAGGGACATTTCTCTTAAAAGCAAATTTGGGCCCCCATTCTGAGTTGGTCAGTAATTGAACATAGAGATACCATGGTTGGAGATACGGATTCCAGCCTCTAGCTCTATTCCAAATACTGGCTATTTTGATTTATATTCAGGGCTACTGGAATTACCCACATTTATAGATTTGCTGCATTTGCCGCAAAAACCATCGATTTCGGCACAATCTGCAGATTTTAACAAAGAAAAAACAGTTGTTTCTAGTAGGCCTCGGCAGAGTTCCACGTAGTGATCAAAACAATCCACTGCACTACGCGGAGTTCCGTAAGAAAGCAGAGAGCATTAGGTCACGCAGGTCGTGCTGATTTCCAGCGCCTGTGTTTGTCTCATACTGGAAAATCAGCACGAATAGCACTATGCGCAACGCAAGAGGGAGCTACTTCTTTCTGCCGCTTGAGTAGATTTTCTTCTAGAGCGGTAGCTTCCTTAACCCCTTCCCCGCTGGGAACATTCCCCTGCTGTGCTGGGGGAGGGAGGGGGCGTGCACAGCGCTCCCATGCTCATGACGAGCTCAGCTCGTCATGAGCTACAGTGCTCCTGTGCTCATGACGAGCTCAGCGCATCACGGCCACACCTGTTTCTTTAGAACGTTCAGCACAGCAGGGGAATTAGCCCAGCGTGCGAGCGTTCTAAAGGCCATGATGAGCTTAGCTCGTCATGAGCACCGGAGCACTGTAGCTCATGACGAGCTCAGCTCGTCATGAGCATGCAAGGGGTTAAAGCATACGGATGGTTTCTCAACGTGAGCGGTCGCTACCATCCATGACCGACAGGGTTGAGAAAGATCTTTGGAGAAGAGGTCTAGCATTGGATTTTCCTTGCTTGCGCGAGCCAAATTATTGTTGGTGAGGACAGGCGAGGAAAAAACACCACTACATGTGCTGTACAGATGTGGACAGCATTGCAAACTCAGTTAACTGAGTGGAGTTCACCGCCCAGGCGTAGTTTCTAGCTCAAACGGTTCAAATGTTACTAAAACCTCAGCAAAACATTGCCGCTTAGTGGAAGGTCCTTTTCAAAGTTTGAATGGTCACTTTTCTGTTGCTTACTGCTATATTTGGCTATTAAAATGGGACTAAGGAGATGTAACAAATGCAAAGAAAGTGTAAAAATTTCAAAATAATGAAGTAATACCATTGCAAAATGTGTCACATTACGCTGCATTATTTTCCTTTTCTTGTTGCATAATTTTCTCAGCCCTGCTGCATAATTTGCCCCAACCCTGCCACATATCCCCAGTGGCCTTAGTTGTAATATCTGAAATCAGAGTAAATGTGTGTGACCCAGAACTATCAGGTCAAATTTTGCATACTTTTCCTGCTACTACATCTGGTTAAACTCGGAATGCGGGAAGGCTGCATCCACTGGCTCCATAACTCGGGTCCATTCAGAATGAAGGCCTAAGTAAGGTACACTTTGCGAAGGTCACACGGATGTGAAAGGAAACAATTACATTGTTAATGTTCTCAAATAACACATATATTCATTAATAACAACGTTTTCAGAAATAATGTTTCTTATAGTCATACATTTTGGATAGGCAGTTTATATTTTACAGTTGTGCACGTGAGAACTTGCTGTTTTTTTAAGGTGTGTATTTTACATTCCCATCAACTAGCCCAGTTGTGTTGTTTGTGCTTACTGAAAAGCAAAAAAAATGTGCCTAAAGATATCCACAGTTTTTAGTAAGTTTCAATCACAGATCACCTTACCATTGGCTACTCAAGTAAATCAAAGGATCATACTAGCAAGCATATATTGCAATAATAACACCATTGTGATTACTGCAATATAATTTGTAATAACCAATTTATTTTGCTTAATTTGTGATAAAGCCGGTATTCTCTCTAGCAGTGGTTTCTAACCTTCACATGGTGCATATTTATCACAGCTATGGCCATTGTTGCTACATATATATGTACAGTTCCTGTACATTGGAAGCTGTGTGCTTTACTTTACGGCCTGCTTCTGCATCACATTTGCTTTGCAAGGTATTGACCTACCCTGTGATGCTAGTTGGGAAAATTGATTTTATGGTCTACTTTTCCACTTAACGCGATGTTTTTCAATATCAGTGCATGTGAGTGTAATCTATAAAACCAGAGTAATAGAATGGTCTGCTCACTAAGGATTTTTCAGTTAAACAATGGCCTAAATTCCTGTCATTGAGCGAGCTAGAGATTTTAAAATAGAGATAATTAAACACAGTGAAATGTACACCCTAGCTGAGCTTAAATAGTCACCCTGGTGGATTGGTAGTTAATTTTGAGCGAGCTGAAATTGGTTATCGGTAAAAGCTGTACAATTGTTTAGCCCCCCACCCTCCCCCCAAACACAGACATGTGTACACACACCAATACACAGAGATATATGTTATATTTAATAGCTTTCTGTTCATTATAATATGGTAGTGTATGCATACTGAGGAAGAAATACTATTTCTACTAAGAGCACGGCCCAGTTTCATTAGGAATATTTTAAAGAAAAAAATGGAGGAATTACACTGATTTATTTCACTCAAAACTCCACAATCTAAGTGCATTCGCATGATCAGTCAGTGATATATCAATACAGGTCATGCCATATACCTAAAACGTAATGTGGAACATTTTCTGACTTAAAACATAGTCACTCTCTTATTTCAAAACAAATGGTTCTGATTATCTTCCAACAACATATATATTAGTTATGCCGCCTTATATCAATGCAGACCTAAAAGCACACAGTGCACTACTTCAAGACAATGAATGAAAGTCATCTGGGGTAGAATGGTGACCCAGGTCAGGCGTGCATAAACTCTTTCAAACCCGCCACACGGGTGAGATATTTTACTTTTTTTTTTAACAGAGAAGGTTTTTTATCGTTTTTTTTTTAATAACAATGCGTGTGCATTTATGTTATATTTTGAGAAAAAGGACATAGTATTCCCCCCCTGCCCCATTTTGATACAACTTGCACACCGAGCGTGTTGTGGAACACTGGTAGAGCTATTACAAGTGTAAAAGCATGAGAAAAATCATGTACCAATATTTGATGAAAGTGATTGATTTGAGACCCCTGTTTCACCTTCCCGTATGCGGAGTGTTTGTTGCATTCAATATATGCTGCCTTTAAATTACTTTTTCGCTTCTGGGCTTGCTGCTTTGTGCACAACCAGACGCTAATACACAAGAGTCATTACAGACAAGCACTGCCTTTCTGGGCAACCCACCACTTAATTTAACCGCTGCGAAGTGCCACAAAGCCTTTGATGATGTACATAGCGCCAGAACACACAGTGCGCTATTTACACAGCGGCTTATATAATAATCACCAATGATTGCCACAACTGATGTCTTTCGAAATGACTCCAGGAATCCCCTTATTCTAAAAGCAATGTGCAACTATCCTGTATACTTTCACAGCAAATCTTTACATAAGAACTAAAGAGTGGTGAGAAGAATACATAATATTTAGATTGAAACATTTGCATATATTAGCTATTTTTTTTAGATATGCTAATTCCAAAAAGAGCACACAAGCTCATTAGAGTCACAATCAAATCCGAAATCTCCTTTACAATAGAAGTTTAAAACACTGTAAGTAGGTAGATGTGTATAATAAACATATGGCATTTTGAACATAGTTAAAGGTCTTTCCTCTGATATTGTTCACAGCAAATGCAAATCCCTATTTCCGCAACTTGTCTATCAAAATATTTACAGAGGTCATTGGAAAAGAAAAAAAAAATATATATATATATATATATATATATGTATATGTTATGGCTTCTCGGAACGTATGGGCGGCTATCATACTGACTTTGTAAATACGTTCATCTGCTCTTCTTACTTCTCAGCGATGGGGTATTTCCGTGTGTTCACAGCTGATTGCGCCTTCATTTTAAAGTTACTATACAGACGGTATGTTCAAATTATGTCCTACTGCATTCCTCCGGCTGAAAGAGCTTGCAAGTCCCACTTATATAGTCCTCGATTTAAACATTTTCTTTTGCACTTTGTTTACTATATATGCCAATAGTGTAATATTAAACAAAAACAGTGTGTCCTGTGCCAGAATGATTGATTACTACACCGTAACAAGGTCACCTCCTAGGAACAGGCTGAGTGCAGTAAGGGCTGTCTGACTCATACAGTTAACACTATATCCGCATTGTATGAATGTCACCAGCAATCCAGTGATTTATTGCTTCCAAGCCTCTGTTCAATTTTTTTCTGCCTGACCAAATTGCACATTTTCCAGAAAAGGAAGCAAAAATATTTCAGAACACAGATTACCCCAACTCCTCGTTTCTCCCACAAGGTTCGAAAAGCCTTTATAGTGATAGTGATCAACACAATTGCTATCCTTTTTCGCTCTAGCCTTTTATCGGCCAGAGATTTAGCCCTAATGAGTGTTAATATAATGAAACGGGGTTGCACGCCAAGAAGGATTTTTTGTTGTTTTTGTGCAGCAGATTTTGTGTTACAATTGCCATTAAATTTATTATCTGATAAACCTTAACTACTAAGGTTAAAAAAATCAAAATTCAAAGAAAATATACCCAGCTAAACCAATATGTTTACATGGCACTACTTAACTAAAATGATTGAAAACACTATCGGGAGACAAGCATCCCTTCATGCCTATGACTGAGGTCCGAAATTGTGTACAGTCTGAATAAAAAATGTTAAACAGGCAAAAGTTGTGAATGTTGTGCATCAAATTAAGCTTGCATTAAAATGCCATATATTCACACAAATAAAAGTCCTTTCCCCACATTATATGGACTTGATCACTTACAAATCCTAAAGTACAGAGGATGAATAACGTCGATCACAGCTGCATACAATACTGGGCAAGACATATTCTATACTTAAGCACAAATTATGGACAGTGAAAGAGGCATTACTAGCTGATTAGAGCTCCACAGACTCAGGGCCGGACTGGGAACCAAAACCGGCCCTGGCAAAGTGCTCGGCTGGCCCCTGGGGTGTTGGGGGTGCAGCCGAGGTGTTTGCCTCGGCCGGTTTGGGCCGATTTTGTTACAGGGGCCGATATTGCCGCTATGCTGCAAAAACGGCCCTGTAACAAAAACGGCTGCCAAGGGTCCCAAAACCGGCCCCCACCATGGCGGTCCACCGGGGAAATGCCCAGTGCCCGCTATGGCCAGTCCAGCCCTGCACAGACCCAACTCTATGAAACAAAAACCCAAGGAAAAAAATAACTGAAAGCTAGCAGTCCCTTTTCACACTCCTCCACCTGCAAAAGTGAAAGGCAGATGAACTGGACAAAGGAGATTTGTCTTTCTCTTGTACCAGGCCACAAGTCCTAAAAATAGAAGTGGGGGTACTAACCAGGTTAAGCAGTTTGCAAGTGAAATTATGACGTGTGCCATCACAGCTCATGATGCTACGGCATGTGGTGACATTGCACGTGACATCACAGGAAGTCATCTTACTGAAAGTGACAACCAAAGAAGTGACATCAGATATTAAGACCTCACACATATGTTTATCAGGTATATCATGAGAACATTTAAGTGTATTATGAGATTCAACAAATGAGATTTGGCATCAAGGTTGCCAAAAAGTGGCGCAATCCCCACGCAAAATCTGGGCTTCAATTAATAAATTTGTTTTTAAAGCATGGTAGTAGATCTGTTATGCTTAAGTGGTTGCAAAATCTACTTTTTAAACTATTTGATTTGGGTAAGACATCTGCTGTGAAGGTGCCCAGTAAATCTCAGGGAATAGTAATAGTGGTGAGAGAACTCTGGCAGTTAATGCACTTGCTGGAGAGATCTGTGTTTTGTCAAGTCCCAGATTGGAATCAAAGTAGTAGAGAAGGTAAATGTGTCTCCTGCAAAGCACATCATCTAACACACAGATGACAGATATTTTATTTTATGTAGATAGTAAAGTGGTTTACTGCTTTTAACAGAGATCCTTTTGTTACCTGCAGTTCATAAATTGTAATCCTTCTAAAAGACCACAGTGAGGTATGAAGGACATGTGACTCCTACAACTTGTAATCCTCCCCTCACTGTCTTATGTAACTCATGTTGTACATTGATTTACTCGTGTACATAATTTATTGTCAATGTACAAGTGTTACCTAAACAGCTCTGACACTCCGCATTGGGTTGCATGGCGCTATAAAAGAAATATAATAGTTATTGAAATTGTTATTTGTTATTTAAATACTGGGACAGATAAACACATCTGACATTCTTACAGTGCATGCATTTATAAAATGCAGGGACTGAACAAAGGCAAACGCTGCCTCTCATAAGTACATGTCAAGAGACAACAAGCTATGTGTGCCCTCGTTTCCCCTCTGTGGCATTTACATTTAAGTGTGAGCTTCCAGGCCGCCTCCAGTCAGGATATTCAAACAAAAGGAGGCCTGATGGCCCCTTAACTTCAGCCCAGCTGGAGGTTAAAAAAAGCTCCCTCCCCGCCTGCAAGTTGCTGCTGGGAATTGAGAGCAGGCATCTTGCAGGTGCTGCAGAAAATGACTCGGTCTCTGAAAATGACACCAGGGCACGTTCAGCATATTTCTGTGGGGCCCAACTTCTTGGCAGTGGGGAGGGCGTCCACCCTGTGAAAAGAGTGGGTGGACGCCGTGTACCTGCATGTACCCCCGACTTGTGCCCTGTCTAGTACAGAAGAACAATTTGGCTACGAGACTATATTTTGTGGGAATACATTAAGTTATGCCAATTAATTTGCATCACCTCACAGGAATAACATCGGCACAACAAGGGACCTAAGCATACTGTTTAATTTGTGGCGGATTTACATATAGGTCACTGAAATAACAGATTTCAGCACACAGAATGAAAGCAACTTGGAAATTGCAAGGTGTGTGGGGTGAAGACTTCAGGAAGATGTGCATTGGTTGAGGAAGAACTTTCACAGAGCCCAAAAAATAAGACGGTTTGGGAGAAGGCACTATTGATATAAAATAATGTTAAATAAAAGTAATGGTAATATTAAACCACTGGAAAAAATAAACCATTCACCAGCTCTTAACTTGGCGGAAAAAAGGACAGGGGCTCAAATGTTTTCTCAGGAACCATCTACCAGTGTTGCTGAATGCTATAGATACTAAATACCAAATCCTTCTAGTATTGATTCCCCGACAAGAGTCTCTCTTCTACTCCACACTTACCTGTGTCTTTATATTACTCTTGCAGGTTATGTTTCATCCTTACCTGCTTCCTTTGTTTCCGTCTTCCATATTTATATTTCTATTGCAAATGTATCTGAAAAACTGGCAATCAAGAAGAAGGGACAGTGCCACGAGATGACAATTTGTACATGTTATTTTTTTCAATTGAATGAATATATACCAGTAATTCCCAAAACGATTGTCTTGGACATCTTCACAGTATGCCTTGAGTATTAAGGAAATATCTGTATTCATTCGTTAAACAACCGTATGGACTAATAAAATCTGACCTTATCTAATGGGTAGGATTATACAACTTTCCATTACCAATAGTACAACAGTACTGCTCATTATTCAATGAGAGCTACAGATTCATGCAAGGGGGCTATTAACAACAGTATTTGACATATGAAATCACCAACATTTCTTTGTCATCACTGCCCTTTTTTATCTAGCATCTCTCATTTTACACTGCAGATGTCCTTTTTAAGTTTGGATACAGTTGCGGCTCTGTCAGTTTAATTTACTTACTGTAGGCGCTATTGCAACATACCTCTCAAAAATGATTGCACGATTTATATCTAAAATGAATATAATTTATAGGCATTTTCCAATTTTTGTCTTGCAGTGTCAGTTGGCTGACACATTGCAAGCGTTGTTACCTCTATTTCCAGCTGTAACAACTTGCGTTTCTAACACTACCTTGATCAAACTTTAACACAGCAGGTATTGGAATGCCCCCCACCTAACAGGATCTTTAAATATGGATTAGGTAATGTTAGAAATGGGATTCCTGGTTGGCTCAGGTATGCACCTAGGCCAGGAACCCACCACCAATCTGGTCAGGGTAAGCTAGATACAAAATTAGGTAACCTGTGCTCACCCTCTGGTAGTTTGGCACAGAGCAGTCAGGGTTATCTACAAAAGACTTACTATAGATGGAGATTTTGTCGAATTTGAGAGTCTACTGAGTCGCCACAGAGCCACGCAAAGGGGGTCCCGCATCGTTGTCGAGCTTCATTAAAGGGAATACAATGGATGTCGTCGAGCCAAGCAGAGCATCGTGGTTGAGCAGTCCAGGCTGTGGAACTAATGTCAGTGTGCAGCCTCTGCTTCTGAGTCATAAGTTGATGCAGCAGAATTTCTCACACAGTCAATGCAATGCATCGATTTTTAATGAAATCAGCTGCAGAACCCACATCTGAGGTCCAGAACTTGGAGGGTGCACCTCAGTCAAAGGTAGGACTCACAGAAGGCTGACTCCAACAACATCAGGAGAATTGTAAGTATTTTGTGTTCCTAAGAATTCAGAAAACAGAAGGCAAGCCAGCCATCAATCCCTTAGAGATCACTTGCAGGGAAGGCAGACTACTTCCAGGAGAGTCTGGGAGCAGCAGGCATCAGGGTAACAAGCAGTAAAGCAACAGTTCAAGGAAACCAGTCCTTTAAGCATCACAGCAGTCCTTCTGACAGAGGTTCAGCTCAAGATCTAGTTGTGTCTAATTTTAGGGGGTCAGCGACCCAATACTTAAATCCAAAAGTGTATCAGATGAAGGGGGTTCGCAAGTATTCCTTTCAACCCAGTCATGTCTGCCTGCTAACCCATTGCTTTGTGTTTGAACAAGACACTACTTATTGAAGAGTAATTTCAGCCCCTCCCATTTCTCTCTGCCCAGGAAGACCTGTCAGAATGCAGATGAATACAGATGAGTGCTAAGAATGCAGAGGAGCCTCACCTTCCTTTGTTTGTGGCTCTCTAGAGGGAATGCATGAAGTGTAGCTGTCATCCAACCCAGACGTGTATTGGACACAGGCTGTCAGGCACGAAAAGCAGTAAGTACAGAGAAATGTCCATTTTTTAAAGGTTCACTGAGTATGAGATGCACACCAATGTAATCCATTTTTCATTATTTCATTTTTTCAAGCACTTTCAACGTTTTTGGCGTGCAAAGCTTTCTCCGCACTCGTCTCATTGCGCTGCAACACTTTCTAAAGGTGGCATTTCTAAAACAGCAATGTTAAATCCAAATTTACCAATAAGGAGGATTTATCACTACCATTCCAAATATATGAAACATGAAAAAGCTACTCCTCTCCGATTAGGATTATCAGCTTAAAAGTGTATTAAGGAATTACCAATGTTGGCCTATGAGAGGGGTAGGACTCACAGTAGTGAAAAACAAAATAGGCTGCTTGTCACTACCAGGACATGCAAAACATAAAGGCACACTTCCTGCCTCTTACTTCCATAGCACCCTGCCCTTAGGGTTTCTTTGGGACTACGTTAGGGATGACTTATATGTAATAGAAGGGGAGTTGAATGCTTGGCAAGTTATTCTAAATGCAAGTCAAAGTGGCAGTAAACACACAGGCACAAAAGTGGCAGACCTGAGACAGGTTTGAAATGCAACTTCTGACGTTGGCACAATCAGTGTTGCAGCCCATTAGTATCATTTGAAGTACAGGCCCTGAGTATATGGTATACCACTTTAAAAGGGACTTACCAGTACAACAAATACGCCAATCAGGTGTACACCAATATCATCATGTTTAGTTGAGAAGCCCTTGCACGTTAGCACTGGTTAGCAGTGATAAAGTGCTCAGAGTCCTAAGGCCAAAAATAAGAAGTTGAAGAAATGGGAGCTAAAACTTTGGAGGAACAACCAACCTAAGAAAGACAGGTCTAACAGGTAATCAACGATTCTCTCAGTAAGCAAAAGACAGGTGTGACTTATATACGTTCACACTTACGGCTTTTCATTCTCTGACTGTACACTTGCATTATTTTGTACTTCATCAAAATCTTTGGTCTCTCGCGGCGATAGAAAACTACTCAATTAGACATACTGAAAACAGTAGAGCTGATTTTATTTAAACCCACATTCCATTCTGAGATTTTGTAATTGCAATTGTAAATTGTAATTATATAACACTTACTACCCCAGACAAGGTGTTGATGTGCTTTGCAATGAATAGCACGCTGCCCTGAAACCCAAGGTTAAAGTTAAATAGGTAGTAGATTGATAATATGGGCTTCCTTATTCCTTGTGGATTAGTTGTGGTGATGTTGTTAAGTTTCTGCTCTTGAGAGTTTATGTATTTACTTTAATGTTTTGAAGGATACAAATTCATTGGATTGGATTAGTAAAGAGAAAATGTGCTATGTTATTGAAAGTGGTGGACATCTGCCCCTGTTATTTGTATAATTAGATAAAGGAGGGAAGAGTTTGACAAATATTTTTGGGGGCCAGAAAGGTTTAGGATGAGTCGGAGAGTGGAGAGACAGGCAGTGGTTGAAGCGACAAATGGGTTTTGTCTTTTAATAACTAAAAAGGAATTTATACATGTATAGAGACATTCCCTCACATCTAAATATATATGCACATTTAAATTATAGTTAAATGTATAAATAAAACACGCATATATACATTATACTTGTCAAATATTCTTTACAAGGCACAAACACCACTATATACATATTTCCATATGTACATAGTAATATTTACACAATCAGACACTCACATGTGAGTTGTGCATAAATATACATTTACTTCCAAATAATGGAATTTTGTTATTGTTTAATTATATATATATATAAAAAATAATGAGTGTAACTCCTTACAAAAGAAAGCATTATCCAATGTACATAGATACATATATATGGACAATATGAATTTTTAAAATCTTTTTTTCTTAAATTATTTTTCTAAAATGAAAAAAACAACTGTTATACCCTTAGAGGTACCTTTCCTATAATTATATTTGTGTAATGTGGCACATATATATATATAATTAGGTGTTGTCGATATGCTATGACATACATATATATATAGTGAATAAATATATATTTAAAGAATATATATGTGTGTCTGCACATATGTATGTCTGTGTGCGTATATATATATATATATATATATATATATATATATATATATATATATATATATATATATATATATATATCAATACACGCTCGCTTATTTTGAAGAAAGCAGACGGCACTCCAAACTGGTGGTATATTGATAGATTTAATAGCAGACCCCCTACCCCATAAGAAGACCAAAAAAAAAAAAAAAATATATATATATATATATATATATATATATATATATATATTCACTGAAAAAACCATAGGTTATAGACCATATATAGTTAGGAATTAGCATTTACAAAACCTTGAAAATTCACTGAAAAAACCATAGGTTATAGACCATATATAGTTAGGAATTAGCATTTAGAAAACCTTATTTTACTCACACAAAACCATTGAAATTCCATATATAGTTAGTTGCACTAACTATATATCGCGCACCCGCAATCCACTGCTGATGATGTCACATATTACATCATTCATGACATGGTCAGTGACATCACTGATGACATCACTGATGACATCATCTAGTGTCTGTGTGTTTTTGTAAAGTTTAAATACGTTTTACATATTGAAGAATGACTGGATGGATGGAAGACTGAGTGTGTGTGTGGCTGGCTGGGAGGTGTGTGACGCTGTGCATATCAATGTGTACTTGTATCAGTGATTGTATAAGAGAGTAAGTATGTGTTAGTATATGTGTGAAAAGTATGGTGTTCTGTGTTTAACTATAGATGAGGAAATCGAAGTGTGATTGATTCTTCACAGGACTGACTAGGTGTATGAGTGCATATGATAGTGTTCTAATAATAACTGACTGTATGTATGAGTAATTGTATGGGTGAATGAGTGAATGTGTGTGTAGACGTACGAATCAGTGAGTGCGTATGTAGTAACTGGTATTGGTGTGTCATGATGTCATCAATGATGTCATTTGAGATGTCATCAGTGATGTCATTTCAGATGTCATTAGTGATGTCATCAGTGATGTCACTGAAGTATGGTGTTCTGTGTTTAACTGTATAGATGAAGAAATGGAAGTGTGATTGATTCTTTACAGGACTGACTTGGTGTGTGAGTAACTCCATGGATGAGTGGCAGTGTGTGACTGTCTGCATAGGTGTATGAGTGCATATGATAGTGTTGTAATAATGAGTGACTGTATGTATGAGTGATTGTATGGGTGAATGAGTGAATGTGTGTGTAGACGTAGGAATCAGTGAGTGCGTATGTAGTAACTGGTATTGGTGTGTCATGATGTCATCAGTGATGTCATTTGAGATGTCATCAGTGATGTCATCAGTGATGTCATTTGAGATGTCATCAGTGATGTCATCAGTGATGTCACTGACCATGTCATGAATGATGTAATATGTGACATCATCAGCAGTGGATTGCGGGTGCGCGATATATAGTTAGTGCAACTAACTATATATGGAATTTCAATGGTTTTGTGTGAGTAAAATAAGGTTTTCTAAATGCTAATTCCTAACTATATATGGTCTATAACCTATGTTTTTTTCAGTGAATTTTCAAGGTTTTGTAAATGCTAATTCCTAACTATATATGGTCTATAACCTATGGTTTTTTCAGTGAATTTCATTGGTTTTTTAACAGCTAATATCTGTAGCTGTAAAATGTATTCTTCTTTAAATCCCAAAATATATTTTATATGTTTATTAATAATTTTTTTTTAAAATATTTTTTTTTCTTCGTTCCCGCTTCGCGAATCGGGAAGCTTCCCGTTAGCTGACCTTGATGCCGCGAAATAGACCGCGAGCCGGTAAACGTTTCTTTACCGCAACTGCCGCGTTAGAAAACAACATCGTGACGCCTCCCGTCCGCATGACGTTTCGCGTTGTCGCGTGATACGTCATATGACGTGCTACGTTAGCGAACTGGTACGCTTACCGAGTAACAAAGCACAGGATTCTGGAAGCAAACCTGGAGGCCCTGCAAAGCGCTTAACGTAAACACAGCAGGTCATGTGACTTGGTAATAACACTTTTCATTGGTTCATTTCACTTTTGGTTTCCTAATGATGTAAGACTAGGTCATATAATCTAAAATGAACACTTTTCATTGGTTGAGAACTATTGTTTTTCCCAAATGATGAAAACCCCTCCTTCTTTCCTCACTCTCACTTTCATCTTTGTGAGAGAAAGACCCTTTGTTACCAGTGAGCAATGGCTTCTTTAGTAGCTTCAGCTGGTGCTTCCCCACCACCTCCACCACATCCAAGGAAGAGTGGACCACCTGCTCAAGTTATAATTCAGCAAGAAGAGGAAGAAGAAGAACAGGACGACGAGCACGAAGAGAGGCACTTTTTGCCTGAGGAGCCCAGGACGTCTCACCGGAAAGAAAACTTCATTTGGCAATTTTTTAAAATTCCCAAAGGTCAGAAAAAAGTAAATGCAAGATACGTAACTTGCCTTATATGTCAAGATAGACTGTCCAGAGGGACCGACAAAAAATACAGTTTCGGAAACTACACAATGCATCGCCATATGACTAGGTGGCATCCTAACAACTACAGTGCTGCACAGTTTCGTAACGACCTAGATAATCTCCCTATTATGGCCAGAAGATCTGTTGTACCGGAAGTAACGGGACCAGAGGGCAGGGAGATGGTGCCAAATATACAAACGAGATTTCATGAAGTAAAACAAGTCTGCGTACATTGCAGTGGATTCATTTGCTACGGAGAAAGAAGCATCACTCTGATCAACAGAGCTATTGACTATCATATGCAAGTTTGTACGAAACGCCCCAAATAATAAATACTTTTTTTTTGTTTTGTTGCTCCTGTTGAGCCCTTTACAATGAATCGTTTTCATTGCCCCCTCCAAGAAAACCCCCCAAAAATATAAAACTGTTCAGAAAAATTCAAAAAAAGAAAAAAAATGTTCAGAAAAATAATAAAAAAATATAAAACAACAAAAACAATAAAAAAAAAAGTTCTTTTCAGAACTACCTCCCCGTTATTAAAAAATTGGTACAATATTTGGAACTGTGCCAACCTCTATTTCTCGTAGTTCGCTTCCCAGTTCGCTCGCCGGTACGCGAACCGGAAGTGAACCAAAATAAAAAAAATAAAAAAAGAACAGTAAGTATAAGGGAAGGAAACAGACACTTATGTTAAAAGAAAGACAGCTATAGGGGAGTAAACTAGAGATACTATTACCCGTAATCCACTGCTGATGATGTCACATATTACATCATTCATGACATGCTCAGTGACATCATCAGCAGAGGATTGCGGGTTTTTTGGCAACGTGCCTTATCCACGGTTTAATAACGCTGCCTTTTGCTTTATATAAGTTTTCAAATTGTATGAAATATATACCAATAGGTTGTTATGAACCTTTAGGTAGTGCTTTTCTTCATGAGGTCTGGTCGCTTCCATACACATACAGATGTTTCAAAGATGATCAAGAAGTTTATCTGAATGGAGAGGAATGCACTGAGACGCCAGATCATTCACTAATGTGTAGGCACATACAGTTACACGGTTCATGCAACAAACACCGACCAAATATGGCTTGCGTGTTGCAAGGCACGCCAGTTCCTGCTATCATCCCCACGTTCAAGTTGTTGGAAAATGGTAGTTATTTGATGCTCAATAATGAAGATTGTTCTGGGTTAATTAAAAGTATTCCTTTTATCGTAACAGTAAGTGAACGGGTTATTTGCTGCAGAAATGTTCTATTTCCTCCCACACATGAACATAGGGAGTTTTCAATCTGGCCACAAATACCAACCTTGGGAGCAGATTTCAACGGCATGGCAAGAATAGGAGCTCTTTTGTCTCAGAGAGAGGTGGCCTTGAGTTCGGCCCATGAAACTTTCGTGCTTCACATAGCGAACACCCGTACAGAGGTGCAGACCCTTTTCAATACTGATTCGCCTTTGCATTTCAGCAAGATGGTTCGGACTATCTTTAACGCGTCCTCCACAAAGGCCCTGGCGCACTTTTTTAAAGTTGTTACCAGTGGTCTCGTGACTTCATTTGAGAAAATCTTTGGAGTCATCCCTGCTTTCTTTCATTCTATTTTCTCCACTGTGCTTCGTGGATTCCCATTTTTACTTGCATTACCAGCGGACGCTCTTGTGCTTTTTTACATTTTTAAATATGGATGTCCCTCCTGTGCAAGCTCCCGCCCTGCAGCTGCTGACACTGTTCCGCAATCGCATGCTAGAATATTATGGCACAATGCCGTTGGCGATATTAAGCACGGCATATGGATTATCTTTTCGATTCTCCTACTTCACCTGTGTCCAGCCTGTATTTCACTGCCTGACCTGTGATTTCGATTGGGCCATTGATTTGTGTCTCTGCGGACCGGTTTCTCCTGACGTCGACTTTAATCAGCTGATGACTCCTATCATTACTCACGAGTTGGTTTGTCCTGGCGAAAGGATTATGGCTGTGGCATTGATGCATGGACTAATTGGTCCCTGGAATTTACTGGCGGCAACACAGTCTTTCTTGGAACAGAGCTTTCTTGAAAACCCACCGAGCTGTCCTCTGATGGTGATAGAGGATCCGGTGCTGGGAGAGCACGTATGTTCTTTTCCGCTTTTAAATTGGATGGCTGAACTCTTTTCGGATGAAGACGGTGACTTCCTATTGGAGGCTGTTGCAGCTTATTTTGCATACACAGTTATGTCATAGACCTTTTTCATGTTTGATATGCTGAGTACTAGCATTTCATTGACAATTCATTGAGTTATTTGTCAAGTTTTTATTATTTAGCTTGCCTATTGGCTTAAGACTCGATAAAGTACTTGGCTGTTTTATTTTTCTTTAGCATTACATTTTCCTAGTTTTTAATGTTTTACCTTGCGGACCGTCCACATATAAAGTTGCAATCTGCTCTCATGAGATGGCACTTCTATTATCTTATTCAGTTCGTTTCCGGATCATGGGGAGGTGTCATCTAGGTCCTGGATATCTTTACACCGTGTTAAGTTAGCATGGGCTCATTACCGGTTTAAACGCCATTTTTCCTTTTTTGCAACTTCTGCACACGACACTTAGTTGTTGCTTTAGCTTTCAACCTAGTAGTTCATCGTGGTTTACATAAGAATAATATGTTATTGCTCTACTATCTGCTTTGCTTGTTAAACTATATCTGTACAGCGAGTGCTGAAGTTTCAAGAACAACACGATACAGAATTGTTATGAGGTCTGATCTCCACGACTTCATACTCATAACATAAGTGCAGCTTCTGCCAATTCTGGGCATGAGGCGGGTTTTATATTGCTTTGCCGAACACACATACACAACAGTTGATGCGGTTCACATGAAGAGAGAGCTGGTGTATGCTGATGTGATTCCTTCAAATCTAAGACACTAAAGTATGGGCACGCCCTAAACCAACACAAACAGACCTTCTTAGCAAATAATATAATATGTGTATTAGGGAGGGTGAGATATAAGCAGCCGCGGGCCGTGGAGGGAGTTACGGTGGGGCAGGGAGGCGGGGAGGGGCAGGGTGGAGCCCTCTTCACCCTGCCCCTCCCCCTCCCCGCCTCCCTGCCCCACCGTAACTCCCTCCACGGCCCGTGGCTGCTTATAAGTGTTGCTAACTCTTATTCATTTACAGCATGTTAACATACTGTCACCATTCGCTTTTTATGTACTAGTAACTATGCTGGTAATTTTGCTACTGATAATATGTATACTTGTATTATCTAAGATACTACGCCTGAGAAGACGGCATTAGTAAATAAACATTTCAAATACACATGTGTTCTTCTTAACTCCATGTTCTGGTTTCTAAGAAATATATAACGACCAACTGTTCATGAGTTCCACGTATCCTGAGGTACTATAAGTTCATATTCTGGATTGTCTAAACATTAAGAGTTTGTTATATCCAATGTGACACTGTACCTAGCTTGCTAAGGGGTTTTTGATTACTAAGGTGAGTTTTGAGGCACCCTAATTCGCCGAGGTTCCAGTCCTCTGTCCACAGTTCTGTGTGAGAACAGAAACCCTGCGACAGGGGCACCCCCGACCCTTGCTGGAGCTTCATCACACTTGCGATACAACTCCAGCAATGCGCCACCTTTACGGCACAGATACATCACGCATCTGTGCTGTTTTTGCCCCATGATGCGCCGCATTGTAAATGCAGCACACCATAGGTGACGGAACAGCGGCACAGAATGACTAACACATCCCTGGTGATGCGCCAGTCATCATAAATCTATCCCTATGCTTCTTATCTTGTTAGAGATGAACCGCCATATGTATCATCAAAGTTTTTTGCATTTCCTAAATAGCGAACTTTAAGGAATAAATAGCGATTCTTTACCATTCCTAGTTTGCGATGAGCTATTTGCTAATTACAAATTACCCATTCATTTCCTTCATTTCCATAGGGCGGTTGGACTCACTTTTAGCTCGAACGGCTGAATGGATTTCCACGAAACTTGGCAAAATTGTAGGGACTGGTAGCCCGATGTGCCTTTGCTATGTCTCAAGATATATGCTCCAGTGGTTTTTACGAAAATTAACTTTGAAAAATATATATTGGGCTACATTGGCCTATATATATGTTGGAGCCCAAATGTAGCCCAATGTAGCCCAATGAAGCCCAATGAAGCCCAATGTAGCCCAATGTAGCCCAAAGATGGCCGCCAGAGACAAAAAAAACAAATGTAGCCCAAATATCAGCCAGATGTAGCCCAACTATAGCCCAGTGACAGAATGACCAATCAGCTTCGCAAACCTCCGTTACGCGAAGCGGAGCGCTGTTACAGATATATATCTTTTTTTGAACGTTAATTTCTCAAAATCCACTGGAGCACATATATTGAGACCTAGCAAAGGAACATCGGGCTACCAGTCCCTAATATTTTACCAAGTTTCGTGCAAATCCATTCAGCCGTTCGATTATTATTGTTATTATTTTTTTTTGCCCCGCGGGGCCCTTTTAAAACCTCCACATCAAACCTAGGGGGTCAGCGAGGATCTACTATGCCCCCTTATGGTCATTTGCCCCTTCGCTTTGGCCTCCTCTTGTCTCTCGATCCTACCGAGAGACAAGATGGCGGCTGCTAAGGACTGTTTGGAATGTTTACAGACGCCGGAGAACCAATCAGCTTCGCTTCACAAAGCTCCGTTGCGCGAAAAGTACGCGTACTGGAGCGCTGCCCGGTCCGCTGTTACAGATATATATCTTTTTTTAAACTTTAATTTCTCAAAATCCACTGTAGCACATATATTGAGACCTACAAAAGGCAAATCGGGCTACCAGTCCCTACAATTTTGCCAAGTTTCGTGCAAATCCATTCAGCCGTTCGGGCTAAAAGTGAGGCCAACCGCCCTATGGGAAACTCAATGTTAAAAACACGTTTTGGGACCCCCCTTTTTTCTCGGCCCCCCCTTGACGAAACCCCCCCAAATTTTCAGGGGCTGCTCAGAAACAAAATGTTCCATTTCCCTGAAAATTTCAGCCAATTCCGTCCACAAACGCCAAAGTTATTAGACATAGAATTTTCAAAAATCCCATAGAGAAAAAATCCTAACTATATATACCTACTGGCGACCGCCAGTAGGTAATATATGTATATATATATTTCCACCAAAACGATCCTTCAGCAATAGGAGCGCTCGACAATCTGTGCTTGCCCCAGGGCTGGATCAAAGCCCGAATTTCAATTATAACCACAAAGATGGGCAGCACAACCGGATACTTCAAGAAGCTTTATTTTTCTTTACAACACCCCACCGACGCGTTTCAGCCTCACAGCTTTTCTCACGGTCAGCAAGTCCCTTCTTACTTTTCAGTTATATACTGCCCCACCTTAGCCTTAAGGTGGCATTGTGGGATACGTAGTTCTTGCTACATTAAAAATAATTAATCATTTCAACAAACAAAGGACTGGTGTGTTCACATATGTCCATGTATGGTACATAGCGTCCAATATGCATTTCACTTCGGGCATGCAATTTCAATGATATCTTAAAAGGTTTGAATTTATATATTTTTTAGTTGCTGTTTTGGGTATAGTACCCATGTTCACACTGTTTCTGGTCAGTTAAGCTCATTTTTACTCCAGGTGTATGTGGAGATCTTCTCCAAAGTTCATCCCTTTGGGATGCTTTGTACGGAACCGAACAATGAGACGCGATTCCATTTGTCGAAGAAGACGAGTTGTGTCTCCTCCTCTCTCTAGTTTAGTGAGCATTTTTAGTCCATAGTAACTCATTGCTCGCCAGTCCCCATTTTGGCAGATATTCAGATGTTTGGCTGTGGCATACAGCATGTTGGAGTTTTTCACAGCACGGATATGTTTCAGTATCCTCTTTTTAAGCATACAGGTAGTGCATCCTATATACTTCATTCCACATCTGCATTCGATGACATATACCACGTTTTTTGATGTACATGTGATATATTGTTTAATAGGCATGCTTTTGCCATCTGGTTCCACCACACTCTTCATTCTTTTTCCTATTTTGCACGCTTTACATGAGGTGCAGGGTTTGAAACCTATATTTTGTTCTGTCCACCATTTCGGTTGCTGCTTGATATGAAAAAAGCTTTTCACCAGTAGATTTTGCAGTGATGTATTTTTTCTATATGTGATGGAGGGATGTTCGCCAGCCATTGTGCCTATATCCGGATCACTGGTTATTAGATGCCAATATTTTTTCATTTTTTTGGCAATTATTCCGCTCTCCTTGCTATATGTCGTGACAAATCTTGGAGGATCTTTGTCTTGTGGGGGTTTGGGCTTTTCAATCAAAGTTTCTGCTCTAATGATCTTGTCCACTTTATTTTTGCAATTTTTCAGGACATAGTTTTTATATCCCCTTGACTGGAATCTAACTGTGCTTTGTTGTATGTGCTTTTCTGCATCTTCTGGATTTGAACAGTTTCTTTTTAGACGTACGAACTCCCCATATGGGATGCTTTTTACTAGCGTCTTGGGATGGAAACTGGTGCCGTGTAGCACACTATTTGTGGCAGTCTTTTTGCGGAACAAGGTTGTTTCAAGTTTACCATTTGAGATGTAGACCTTAGTGTCTAGAAAATCTATTTCTCTCTTGTTTGTTGCACAGGTGAATTGTAGACCAACCTCATTATTGTTTAATCTGGTGAAGTATC
The DNA here is from genome assembly GCF_964261635.1 of Lissotriton helveticus. Lineage (NCBI taxonomy): Eukaryota > Metazoa > Chordata > Amphibia > Caudata > Salamandridae > Lissotriton > Lissotriton helveticus. Next base: position 991,800,980 of record NC_136065.1, on the reverse strand, counting down.
TTTGGAATAGTTCATCACTCCCCTTCCAGATCAAAAAAAGGTCGTCGATATATCTGACCCATAAGATTATACGATCCAATTCATCCTGGTTGGTGTCGTTCCATGCAATTGTTTTTTCCCACCATCCCATGGTGACATTGGCATAGTTTGGGGAAAATGAAATCCCCATGACCGTACCACATTCTTGTCTGTACAGATCGTTATTGAAAAGAAACACATTGTTCATGAGACATATCTCTATCATATTGAGTAGCATTGACGTATGATCAAGTTCTTTGATACTTCGTTGTTGCAGAAAATATTTACAAGCTTGTAGACCTACGCTGTGTCTTATCGATGTATATAAAGACACCGCGTCAATTGTCACTAAAAGATAGTCCGGATCCCATGTTACATCCATTAATGTTCTAAGGAAGTCTCCAGTGTCTTTTAAATACGATGGCATACTATGGGCAATCGGTGCAAGAAAGGTATCGACATACCGTGAAAGATGTTCATATATTGAGCTGCATGAGGAGACAATTGGTCTCCCTGGTGGATTGATCAGTGTCTTATGGATCTTGGGTAAAAAATAAATGCATGGCGTGATTGGATGCTCAGTTGTCATAAATTTCTTTTCCTCCTCATTTATTAACCCTTTTGCATAACAGCTTTGTAGTAATTCTTTTAAATCCGACGTCATCTTTGGAATTGGATTAGATTGAAGTTTGCTGTAATGATGTTCAATATTGAGCTGTCTCTCAGCCTCTTTGATGTACTCACTAGTGTCCATAATAACGATATTCCCACCCTTGTCCGCGGGTTTAATCGTTATTGTTCCATTGTCCATCAGATTTTGAATAGCCTTACGTTCTTTTATAGACAGATTTTCCCTTTTGTTATCCTTAATCTTCGCAAGATTATCAATTTCCTCTGTCATAGCATCTGAGAACAGGTCAATTTTGTTCCCTGGTGATAAGACTGGATAGAATCGAGACTTTCTTTAATCCAGTATTTTTACTTTGATTGGTTTTGATGTTCATTTGTTCCAGCATTTGTGAATCAGTCAAAGTTTCCCCCATCGGGTTAAACATCAATTCAAATGTTTCTCTTAAGTCTGGTAGTTGTTCAATGGTCATTGTAGATTCTTCTTCTCTTGCCTGTTCTGTTGTATTATTTATATTAGTAGATATCACTTTGTTGGCATGTATTTTGGCTAGTTTTAGTTTTCTTACAAACTTATATAAATCAATTTTTACCTGAGGATAGTCAAAATGAGCTTCGGGGCAGAATGATAAACCCTTATTCAACACATTGCGTTCTTCAACTGTTAGTTGGTGTTGTGATAGATTCACAATCAAATTGGTCACTTCCTGTTGCGGAGGGGATATTGTCTTTTTTCGTTTTGACCTGCGGGTTTTGCGGGTGCTGGTGAGGGACTTGGTTGGTTTTGGGTGGCTCTTCCTCTCCCTCTGCTTGGGAAGGAAGCTCTTCCCCTTCCTCTGCCTCTGGTGATGTTTTTCTATATATATATATTACCTACTGGCGGTCGCCAGTAGGTAGTTATAGTTAGGATCGTTTTCCATAGGAAATCCACAACATTCTATTGGGAATAACTTTGGCGCCGAATGAGGGATCTGCCTGTAATTTTCCTTAACTTTGCCTCGCTCTCCTTCCCTGACAGTTTCGGGGGGATCCGTCAAGCAGGGGCCGAGATAAAAGGGGGGTCCCAAAACGTGTTTTCCCCATGTTAATTTCCATAGGGCGGTTGGACTCACTTTTAGCCCGAACGGCTGAATGAATTTCCACCAAACTTGGCAAAATTGTAGGGACTGGTAGCCCGATGTGCCTTTGCTTTGTCTCAAGATATATGCTCCAGTGGTTTTTCGAAAATTAACTTTGAAAAAATATATATTGGGCTACATTGGGCTATATATATTGTAAAGCCCAAATGTAGCCCAATGTAGCCCAATGTAGCCCAATGTAGCCCAAAGATGGCCACCAGAGACAAAAAAAAACAAATGTAGCCCAAATATCAGCCAGATGTAGCCCAACTATAGCCCAATGACAGAATGTCCCAGAGTGTTCTAAAGAACAACTAGAACGCTAACAGTCTTACTTATGACAAAAGTATGGCACACCTGAAGTCATCTTGATTGGAAAAAAGTGGTAACACTTAATCCATTTCATTTGAAAAGGAACAAAATGAGGAGTTTCATTTTGTCATAGAAATTTTATATATATATATATATATTCACTGTAAAAACCATAGGTTTTAAACAAGTTATATATATATATATATATATATATATATATATATATATATATATATATATATATATATATATATATATATATATATATATATATATATATATATATATATTCACTGAAAAAACCATAGGTTTCACACCAGTTATAGTTAGGAATTAGCATTTAAAAAACCTATTAAATATTAAATTCACTGAAAAAAACATAGGTTTCACACCAGTTATAGTTAGCTGGAAATTTCAGTGATGTCATGAGTGATGTCACTGACCATGTCATGAGTGATGTAATATGTGACGTCATCAGCAGTGCATTGCACGCGCAAGTTATAGTGAGTCCAACTAACTATAACGGGGGAATTTCAATGTTTTTATGCAATTAAAATTTCCACCTAACTATAACTGGTGTGAAACTATGGTTTTTTCAGTGAATATATATATAATATATATATATATATATATATATATATATATATATATATATATATATTATATATATATTCACTGAAAAAACCATAGGTTTCAAACCAGTTATAGTTAGGTGGAAATTTCAGTGATGTCATGAGTGATGTCACTGACCATGTCATGAGTGATGTAATATGTGACGTCATCAGCAGTGCATTGCACGCGCAAGTTATAGTGAGTCCAACTAACTATAACGGGGGAATTTCAATGTTTTTATGCAATTAAAATTTCCACCTAACTATAACTGGTGTGAAACCTATGGTTTTTTCAGTGAATATATATATATATATATATATATATATACATATATATATGTATGCACTGAAAAAAACATAGGTTTCACACACGTTATAGTTAGGATTTAGCATTTAAAAAAACCTTAGAAATTCACTGAAAAAACATAGGTTTCACCCATTTTATAGTTAGCTGGACATTTCTCTCATACACAACCTTTGAAATTCCTCCGTTATAGTTAGCTCGGCTACCTATAACTTGTGCGCCCGCAATGCACTGTTGATGATGTCACATATTACATCACTCATGACATGGTCAGTGACATCACTCATGACATCACTGATGACATCTCAAATGACATCATTTACAACGAAAGGGAGAAATCTGTTGGAAGAAGGGCAATCACCACTCTTAGTGAGTGGTAGCTCCAGTCTCAGTCGTGCCCTAAAAACAATGGTAATTACAAGAATACTGAGCTGTTCCTCAATTAAAGGAATGTACGTGTCCCTTTGGTGTGAAGGATGTTGTAGGTTCACTAGAACTCCCACAGTTGGGCATCCATTATGTTAGATGTAATGCCCTCACACACCCTTTCAGGTGTCATGCTTCATCATCGAGTTAGCTCCCGAAGGTTAGCAGGAGTTGCGACACCACGGGGCATAATTAAGACACTGTAAGGGCCAACTATATCCACCAGAGAAGGCAAGTTTCAAATGGAGTTTACAACTAGTCTGTTGATTTGACAGGGCACTTGGTAGCGACTGCAACAAACGCACAAAGACACCCACATGGGCACGAACGAGCCTCTGAGTAAGATCACCATTTACTCTGACTCGGCTGTTACCAGACTGCCCAACATTGCAGACCACCCATGGTAACGCGAATTGAGTTGCGACTGCAACTAACGCACTAAGACACCAACATGGGCACGAACGAGCCCCTGAGTATGATCACCATTTAGTCGGACTCGGCCGTCACCAGACTCCCTAACACTACAGACCATACTTGGTAACGTGCAATGGGTTGCTACTACAGCCTTACTATTATAATCACTCAGGACACGCAGGCCGGCATCCTGAGGGGTTATCAGTTGAGTCCCCTTGGTTTTATAATACGCAATAACAAGCATGATGGTACGACAAGATGCCTAGGTATGACTGACATACTAAGTAACGCCACATAGCGCACCCATGAAGAGTGGAAGTTGAGCAGTATTCACATTAGGATATGCAGTGTGGGGACCTACCTGTTAGTATGCATCATCTCCCTTTATTAAGAAACCCGGACAAATCAACAAGGGCTCCGCCCTATACTTGGGGACATTACCAAACCAGCAATAAGTATTAAATACAGGCAACACAGAGGCAAGAATCCCCAGGTAATTAAGGGATTAAGGTCCATAGACATAGGAAGGGCCACGCTGTGTGAGTTCTTTATGGCAATTAAGGACGCCAGATAAGGATAATGGACTTACCAGCATCCTTTAATTTAACTTATTTGAGGGGTTTGTGTAACTAGAAGCTAGTGATACACACTATCAGTTCTTAGCATTCAAATAATGGCTTCCTCCTATAAACTGCCAGATTTTGTGAAGGTTCAACACGTTATACAGCCCGCCTGACACTGTTGGGGTCTGTATACACAGCAGACTAGGTGAGTTAGAATCCAACCCACCCTAGACTGTGGACGCGAATCCGTGTCTTGTAAATACTGTATCAATTTTAATCTTAAGGTGGAATTATCCAAATGAGCATGCCCACCACATAGCTCACTAAGGATCTGCATGAACACGTGTTCATTTTAGTTTTAAACTCACATGCTAGCGGCACTGGATCTAGCATGGCACTAGGAATGTATGTTCTTCACCCTCTGGTTTTACATGTATACCTGTTGTGATTTGCTCCTTTTCTCCCAATCGAGGTAGATGCAGACCGACAGAGATATGACGCAGGAAACACCTATTTTTCTGTGAGCTACACACATTTGATAGTTTGTCTGACTATTAGACATCAACCACATTGAAGTAGACAGTTTACACTTTAGATACACTCTCTACTGATAGGTCCTGAAGAATCGCTAGCTAATTGCCTTATAGAGAGAAACATGTCGACCAACCATAGCACATACTATACCGTCAGTAGCAAATTTGGAGCGTAATATTCCAGCAAGTACCGGATAGTTTCCTTTTAATTAGAGCAGGGGACCCCCAGAATAAAATCATTCCCCGGTACCCCCAGCTTTATTTTAAACTCACACTCACACGTTTACGCAGTCCGGGCCCCACACCCGCACTTCATCTACACGGCAGTTGGATAAAAGATCTCCGCCAAAGACCCCCTCTTTGAGGTGTTGCCCGTTGGGTATTGCACGGCCGACACAACGAGGAGCAAGCCCCGATGATGAAGCATGACACCTGAAAGGCTGTGTGAGGGCATTACATCCAACATAATGGATGCCCAACTGCAGGAGTCCTAGTGACTCTACAACATCCTTCACACAAAAGGGACACATACATTCCTTTAATTGAGGAACAGCTCAGTATTCTTGTAATTACCATCTCAAATGACATCCTTGATGACTTCACTGATGACATCATCCAGTGAATGTGTGTCTTTCTGAAAAATAAATATTTTTTATATATGTATATATCTAAAGGTCGATGGAAGAATAAATGAGTAAATAAGTGTCTAAATGGATGTTTTGTTTTGTAAAATTGATTGTATAACTAACTTATTAAGTATATCTTAGTGAATAGGTGTACTAGCGAGTAATCTTTAAATATTTAAATATCTGTATCAGTGTCTCACTTTGTATATAAGTGGCTGCATGGGTTGGTGAGTAGCTACATGAGTGTGTATATAGGTTATTAGTTGGTTTTTTGAATACCAAAATGAGTGTTTGTACGGTTCGGTGGGGAGTATTACTTAGCGCACAGATGCATGACTGACTCACTGTTTGTATGTGTTTTGAAGACAGCATATGTGCACGACTGTATGGGTGGATGAGTGTGTATGGGTGTGATTGTGAGTGAATGACTGTCTCAATAGTATCTTTATGAGTAAGTACATATGTTTTAAACTAGTATATACGAGTATTGATGTATATAAGTGAGTATATGTGAGAGCGATAGATTCTAAGACTTCCTGTATAAATAACTATGTGTTTCTATAAGTGATTGTTTAAGAGAGTAAGTATGTCTAAGATTCTGTAGAAGTTAGTGTAGTGGTGTGCATATAGCTGTATATGCAACTAAATGGATGTTTGATAGTTTATTTGCATGTGTGAGTATATGTGTGAGTAACTCTACAGATGAGTGCCGGTGTATAACAGGATATATTGGCGTATGAGTACATATGATGAGTGAGTAAATGTATGAGTGACTATATAGAAATGTTGGTGAATGAGTGGATGTGTATGTAGATTTTGGAATTACTGAATAGATTGTTCTAACTGGAATTGCTATCTCCATTTTATTGAAAATGTTAGTTTCTATTTTTGATCGGGTGTATCAAAGGTTATATTACAGTGAGAGGATGTCTGCCACAAGGAAGATGTCATCAGTGATGTCATCAGGGATGTCATTTGAGATGTCATCAGTGATGTCATGAGTGATGTCACTGACCATGTCATGAATGATGTAATATATGACGTCATCAGCAGTGCCTTGCGGGCGCGCAAGTTATAGTTAGCTGAGCTAACTATAACAGAGGAATTTCAAAGGTTTTGTAAGAGAGAAATGTTCAGCTAACTATAACACGGGTGAAACCTATGGTTTTTTCAGTGAATTTCTAAGGTTTTTTAAATGCTAATTCCTAACTACGACGTGTGTGAAACCTATGTTTTTTTCAGTGAATTTCAAAGGTTTTGTAAATGATCATTTTGAAATATACTAATTATTATATTTCTTTCTTTTTATAGTAATTGCCTACATTTTTATTATAAATACTAATATTTAATTTATTTTTAAAGTTACATTTCATATTTTTAATGTAAAATAATAACAAAAGTAAATTCAAAAAGAATTCACTGCTAGTGAAACTGCCTGGGTGAATTTGTAAGTGTTTGTTAGGGGCAGATTTACAACACCCTTGTACCTCTTTTACACCACCGTTGCATCACTTTTCTGATAAAGCGGTGGTGCAAAAGATGCGCCATGGTATGTGGTATTTAGAATGTGACGTATGTGGGAGGTGCGTCACATTGTAAATCCCTGTACCAGAAGGAGACATTCCTACATGGGGGGGGGGGCGTTCCGGCGCAGGAACACCTCCTAAAAGTGGCTCACTAAAATCTACAAGATTTCACTTTGTCAGTTTTGCGCTCATGCTGTGTCAAAACCCTGCACTACCTTGAAGCAGGTGTAAGGATTGACACAGCAGTCTGAGCATAGGGCCCCGAGACCATTGCTAGAGATACGTTGCACTTCCAACATAACTTAAACAATGCATCACCTTTACAGCACAGATACATCACATATATGTGCCATTTTTGTCCCATGGTACACCGCATTGTAAATACGGCGCATCCATGGTGGTAGTGTCACGGAGCACAATAACTGACATATTCCTGGGGATATGCCAGTTATTGTATATGTGCCCATTAGTGTTTTAATGTAGTGATAGGATTACTACATACCGATGAATGAGTCACTACAAAACTAAAACAACAGTGTTTGCTGGAAGTGTAACGATACAAACTAGTAAATTGAATGTATAAAACACAAATTTGCAAGTACGTAGAAGACTGCATACATCATCTATAAGGGTTTTGAAGCAGTCTATGCCCTAAGGCCTATTTTAAAGCATGAGTACTTAGATAGTGGGTGGATATTTACAAGACTGCAAGGAAAGAACCTGATTGAATTTATAACAGCCTCAGTTGTACCACAGTATACAGATAAACACATACTGCTGAATGGCTCACTACAATATTGAAACAGTAGTGTGAGAATGTTTGCTGGAAGTATTATGATACACATTGTGGAATTGAACGTATAAAACATAAGTTTGCTGGTGCACAGAACAGTCCATAGAGGTTTGAAACAGCCTAGGCACTAAGTCCTCTTTTAATCCATGACTATCTAGATACTGACTGGATCATTACACTTCTGCAAAGAAAGTTCTTCTCTAAATTTATTACAGCTTCAGTTTTACCATTGTACAATCAAATAGAACATACTGCCTAGTGGCTCACTACAATACTAAAACAGCAGTGGTCAGGGTGTTTGGTGGAAGTCTAAGGATACAGACTGGGGAATTGAAGGCATATAACACAAGTTTGCACCTGCATTCAAGACTGCATGTTACTCCATACGGATTTTAAGCAATCGATACCCTCAAACCCACTTTGCATATTTTAAATCAATACAAACATTTAAAGAATATATAACTGAATCTATACCTGCTTCACTTTTAGTACAATAAATGCATTAGTAGATAGTACTCAAACCTTTATTATTTTTCAACAATAAATTTATTCTTGTAACATCTCATAATTTAACGGACATTCCAATACAACTTCATCAGATATGTCATTCAGATCAATTTCCTCGTCAGCAGGTTCTCATTTAATGTGTTCTAAAATGTCAATATAATTTAAAACTTCAATGAAATCTGCATCAAACCTTTCGTCTTCAAAATCACAATTCATGTCTTCAGCATTAATTTCCCCTTCTTCACTCTCATTGCCTGTGACAGTGATGATTAGTTCCTAATTTACACTCAAGGTAATATCCAAAATCTCCTGAGTATGAGGCTGTTCTCTTTCCATAATTTTTCATTTATGTTCTTGCTCCTTGTATAAAAATATAAACAGTTAATTTCATCACTTTTCGTAATATATAATACAAAACTACTGTTTTCACCTATTTTGGCCTACAAAAAATACTATATAAATACCATTATCTAATAACATTCCATTAGTAGACTGTTAGTCCTTTGCAAAATTATACAACTATAATTACTTATAAGGATATACTGTTCTTAGCTTTTCTTAAATTTTGAAAGCAGTCACTCCTTATGACTATAGGAAAAGACTCAGGCTGTTATAGTAAAATACACTACTAAACAATGTAGAATATGTCTATTCACCTTACCCTTTCCAAAATAGTAAATGTGTTTTACTATAATGGAAAAGATACTATTCATTGTCCTGAACAACACTGTGTATCTGTGTATATTTAGACATCATTATCACACTACTTTTTGAATACTTCATGTGTTTACTCTATCTCTATTCCTCATCTATAACTTAGTCTAACCCTACTAATTACCTACCCCTTCCAATTTCGAACTAGCCTCTCCTCTAGTATTTGTCTGCAACCTTGTAGCTTACGGTTCTTTATTTTTCTCACTACTTTAACCTATAATTACCTAACATTCATTAACCTAGACCTCTCAGTTTATTGTCTAATTTTTATATTATTAATTTCCTTCTGTTCTTCTACTAACTTTTCTTTATGCAGTTGCTTGTTATCTGTTCTGTCAATCCTTCAATATCTTGTGTTTTTCAGTAATGTTCCTACTTTATTCAAAAGTCTTTCTACTATTCCTAACTCAATGTGTTCTTTTCCTTTAAGACCTTGCTTAACACAAATGTTATCGTTTCTCCTTTTAAGTTAGAGAAAATATATCGACTGAGTACATTCAATATTGTCTATAATGTCAGGTAAGTTTACTTACTCACTAACTTGTCAAACAACATCCTTTAACTCTCACAGAAATATTTCCACTTTCTCTTCACGAATGTCTAAAGAGCAACTGATAACAGGTCTGAACTCTGAAACGTCTTCGTTGAAGTGTGCACTTGTTAGTGAGCGCGCGCCTCACCAAGGATTCCCCACAACTCTGTGGCAAATGACTAGATCGCAACCGCATCTCAGCCGTGGCCCGTGCAGGGACTTGCGATGCGGCAGGCGGGGCGGGCGTGGGAGGGGCAGGGTGAGGGGTGATAAACAACGAAATCTGCATGATTGCAGATAACTAAACAATTACATTAATAAAACGAATTTTGGGCCATATTACCAACAAAATGCGACACATTATCCCCGCTTTTATCAGCAGGAAAGTGCCGATAAAGCGGCAATAATCCATCTCGTTTTGTTGATAATATGACCCGAAATGCATGCTATTGGCTTCATGGTGACGATCACGCGTGGTTAGGGGGTCGTACATGCATGTTTAGGCTTTATTTTTTTTTAAAGAAAAATCGCAGCGTACGCGTACAGAAATATGTACAATTATGAGCAGGAGCTGCATGCTGATTGGCTGTCAATACTCCAAACCAGGAAGTGTTGCAAGCCATCTTATTTGTCACGGCAGCCGAGTCACAAGGAAACAGTAAAACAAAGTTGACAAATAAGGAAAGGGGGCACGATAGAAACATTCTGAACCTATAGTGTTGCTCAGGGGGTGGTAGATTTATTGTACACGTACCAACCACGTATGGACGACGTACAGCTGTAATGTTGAAAGTCGTCACGTAAGCGTACGTAAGCAAGAAAACTAAAAATAATTTTAGATATTTATGAAGTGTATTTGTTTATGTGTTTTCTGGCTTTAAAAGGAGCCGTTGTGTTTATTACGAAAATTTAGTACCTACAAGTAAGTACCTATGCAGAGTCTTAAGTTTATAAGGAACACTCTGTTCCCCTCATCTGTAAAATGTACACCATCTATCCTATAGATGCCATGCATATTGAAACGCAGATTATTGTTATAAATGGACCCCATTCGATAGTCTTGGAGAAAGGCAGAAACATATTTATTCACATGTTTCCTAGCTTTTTCAAACTGTGGACAATAGTGGTTGGACCGCTTCCATCTCTGCCTTTGGCATATTTTAGAATATACAAAGACAGTTTTGGGGAACAGTGTCATCAATTTGGCAAATGTGTCCTTCATGAGCATTTCCAGAGCTACCCCAGTCAAAGTGCCTAGGTCATTGCCACCACAGTGCACAATTATGAGGTCAGGGTGTTCGAGGATTTCACCAATGGCATCAATTGGTACAACTTTAATCCTCTCTGTCCAATCCATTTAATGTCTACATTTGGTAAACCTAGGTCCTTGTGAATTCTTTTCTGTTGTGCGTACCTTTCACTCCAGAAAATATAGCTGTGTCCCACAATCCACACTATAAGCATTTTGAAGAGAGGTCTGGATGCACTCTGATGGCGTCTGTAAATGAAATGCTAGTTTCAAAAGTAAGATTTTTCTAAAATGGTGGACAACATGCAGTTTTCAAAAAAAGAAAAGAAATGATTGGTTGATTTACAACATTTTACAGAAAACTAGGTTCTATGTTTCTGTTTTTTAAAAGCCTTATTTTTATTGGTTAAGAAAAAGTGATAAAAAAGAACGTTACATAAAATAAGCTGGTATATTCTCCAGTCAAGCACACTTGCTGTTTTAATTTGCAACAATGTATGATGAACTATTCACCTGTGTGCTGAGTTAGGTGTTCCCTGAAGTGTTTCTATGGTAACTGGCAGATTCTGGAATGGGGGAAGGGTTGAAAGTTCTATTAGTTCGAAAGCTTTGGAATGTTAAACCAATAGAAATGTGTGTTTTCTTTTGAATTAATGTGAACAGGATTTTAATTGGTTATTTATATGTATGTATGCGTAAAATGAGAGGGGAAATAATCAATTTGACGGTTGTGCTGCAAACACTGAACTCCAGAGATTTTGTAGAAGAATATCCACTGTGTGAGTGGTATTCTTGTTAATCTAGAATTCAATTTGAAAGGTGAGTTGAAAAGTTGTATGGGAGTGCGTGTGTGCGGTGTATCTTTGTACATTAACGAATTATGGGGTATATTATCAAGTCTCGGCGATACAATTATCGCCACTTTATCGGCAGGAAACTGCCGATAAAGTGTTGATAATGTTATCACCTGTATTGATAATATGCTCCTATATTCATCCGTTGTTAAACGTTTTATAGTAGTAAATGTGTTTTGCTACAATGCATGCTGTTATGTTTTTTTCTTTAATATCATTTTGTGCCTCTGTACGTTAAGGGATTAGTGTCGTTTTTATTGGCAGGAAAATGCTGATAAAGCGACTATAATGAGCTTGATAATATGCTCTTGAGAATTCCCATACCACCCCAGGTTAACACTAGAACTTGGGCTTCTATAGCAATTTACAAGAACCTATTATCAAGGCCATTTTTGCCGTTTTATCGGCAGTTTCCTGTCCATGAAACGTCGATAATTTTAACACTGGTCCTTTAATAATATGCCCGTCAGTGCCACATTATCAGTTAAGGGCGATACATTATCACCACTTTTACCGGCAGGAAACTGCCACAAAAGCGGCGATAATGGTCTCGATAATATATCCTTGTGAATTTCCATAGAAGCCCCGGTTAACACCATAACCTGGGTTTCTATGGGAATTCACAACGATATATTATCGAGAGCATTATCACTGCTTTACCGGCAGTTTCCTGTCGATAAAAGCGGCGATAATGTATCGTCCTTTATTGATAATATGGCCCATAATCTATCGCCTATTGTTGATAATATGTCCCGAAATTCATTTTATTAATTTAATTGTTTACATACCTGCAATGATCTAGGGGGCAGATTACCAAGGGGGGCAATAGGCAATTATCACCGATTTAGCGTCCGTTTTCGGCTGCTAAGCGGCGATAATTCTATCGCCCTATTAGCAACCTGTCGCTAACTGATGTTAGCGACAGCTTTTAGGTGATAGCGAGCAGTTTGGGGCCCGCTTTGCATGTCAGCGATGTTTATCGCTAATGACGTGCAAACTGGGCGTACCCAACCAGTTAGCGACTGAAAGCAGTCGCTAACGTCGCTATCGCCTATTAGCAAGGCAGGCGTACCCTTGGGAACATTCGCGCTAACCGCGAATATCTCCAAATACTAAGACCTACCCAGACCAGTTCTTAGCCATGTTACTCGGCCGTTACCGACCGGTATTTGAAGATGGAGATGTAGGGGCATGTTAAAATACAGAATCGGTAATTTTACCGATTCTGCAAAATACCAAATCGGTAAAATTACCGATTCTGTATTTTGACATGTAGGTAGCACTGCAATCAGTGCTACAGGGGTCTAAGAATTCGTTATTTACCACCAACTAGAAGTTGGTGGTAAATAATGAAAACCCTTTAAAAAGCATTTTTTTGCTTTTTAAACAGTTCCATGTTGCAGACAAACATGCCCTAAGGGCATGTATGTCTGCAACATGTGCACCCATGCACAATTGAGGGGTGCAACAGGGTGTCAAAGTGATACCCTGCCACCCTTCAATGTTTCCCCAATTACAGAATCGGTATTTACCGATTCGGTAATTGCCATTCATTCCTATGGGCCTGTGACATTCATTCCTATGCGCCTACAGGCCCATAGGAATGAATGGCAATTACCGATTCGGTAATTACCGAATAATACCGATTCGGTAATGAAATCGGTAAAATTACCTAAATCCCGATTGCCAGTTCTTAAATACCGAATCGGTGTGATTCGGTTTTTAAGAATCGGTAATCTGGGATTACCTACATCTGGCCCTAAGAGTAGTGTTCAGAAACAGAAAAATGTCTTTAGTGTATCAGCAACGAAAAAAAAAAACTACTAAGAAAGAAAAGAATAATGGAAAATCAAGTGCAGACAAAACTGTGCATAGTACAAGGAGGAAAAAGCAATTCATGGAAATTAGGAAAAAAATGTTTTATAATAGATTGGTATCAAATTTAATGAAAGAAATTAAGGTATATAAGCAAAAAACAGTATTTTATAAGAAGAAAGCTACAAAAAATGTAGTTGAGAAAGCTTTGGAATTGAAAAGAAAACTGTTTATTTTAGTAATAAATAGAATTAGTTCACTAGATAAACCAATCCATTTAATGAAGGGAAAAAGTAGGTGGAGAAGACTAATTAACAGAAGTAATTTTTGTGAGTTTTTTTTGGGTGAATGGAAACATAGTTCAAGTTCTGAGCCTTTTTTTAATGAAGAAAGTTATCTTCAGAGTAATGATGTGTTGCATGCAGTTGACACTACCGGTCGTGCTTATGAGGTTAGAAATGGTTGTCCTATTGAGACAGAGAAAATTGTTCCTAGAAATGCAGAAGAGGTGTTAGCTGGGGAAGTTTTAGGAAGACGTCCTAAAGCTCCAGTGTACACTTGGAATTGTAGTAGTATTTGCAGTGTGCGGCAAGAATCTATTGTTTTTTTACGCAAATTCTTACGTAATGATACCAAGAAAAGTGTTAAACAATAGATTAAGATGTTACAAGGACTAGACCCTTGCAGAGTGAGAGAAAATACTGTTTTGCAAGGTCATTCTCTGCCTTGTGTTTCTAAAAAAGTATGTCGAAGTGTTTTCCACCATTTCAGGATGTTAGCAGTTCATCATACTCAGATGAGGAAATTAGTCAGAACATTGTATTACGCGAAAAGTCCAGCACTAATGTTAAAAAAGTTGAACAGTGCTCTTTTGCATGGATCTGTATCAGATGTAACAAATGTTTGTGATGAAATTGAGATTAGTTACTTTGGTCCTCAGGAAGACAGTGCAGAAAGTGAGAGATTAATAGAAGAAAATGTGGAAGAGAATGTAGGACAGTGCAGTGTAGAAAATTTTGAGCAAGAAATTATACAGTTTAAGGTGATTTCATGTGAAAGGCCAAATTATTCTTGTATCTGTTGTCGACAAATTCATTATAAAAATCAGACCAGGACTGTTGATCTGTATTTAAAAAGTAAAAAGGAAAATAATAATGAGTGGAAGGATTTTGCAACTTATTTGTTGGTAGAGAATTGTTTTGATTTGGGTTCTGATCAGCGTATTTGTAAACATTGTTATAACAAATTAGAAGGGAACAAAATGCCTGCTAGAGCTCTGCATAATAATCTTGAGTTGGTAAATATACCTTCTGAACTGATGGATTTAAATACCTGAGTCTATTCTTATTCAATGTGTGCATCCATTTCAGGCTATTGTTCGTATGGAGCCTAAGACAGGAAAATTGCCTCCTTCTGATTTACAAAGAGGATTAAAGGGAAGAGTTGTATATTTGCCTCTAGATTTAAAGAAAAATATTGAAACTATTGGTGTAGAAAATATAGAGGATGAACCTTTAGTTATTCTTGTTAATGGTGTTCCTACAAAGAGTAAGAACATCTAGCAAGAATTACTGGATGTTAGGAAAGTGAAAAAGGCAACGTTGTATCTGGTAAAAAATAATCAATATTACAAAAATGTGTATGTGGGAGAAGAAGAAATAACTACAAGAAGATACTGACTTGCCATCTGGACAAATGGAAAAAGTGGATGTGTCCAGAACTGAAGAAATCTACGAACATTACAGTGTTCATTCATGGCATTCCAAAGAAATGATGGGGAATGCTATAGAGTTATTTCAAATGAAAGAAGCAAAAGGAAGTCCCATTAGTGTATGGGAAAAAAGCTTGGAAGCTCGTTGTTTCCCTAAGTTGTTTCCTACAGGAAAAGGAGGACGATATGATGAACGACCTGTGCAGATTTCTGCATCTGAATACCAGACATCAAGATTATATGCAGAAGATGCAAGATTTCGACAATGTATTCCATATTTGTATCATCTTTTGTTTGAGAGTGATTTGTCTGGACTTTCTTAAGCAGTAAACCATATATTGAAAACAGGTGCACATCTGCAAAATGTTTTGGCAAAGGAATTTATGGATAAAGTACAGCAGAAAGATAATGTTTTGGAAACTCAGCTGATTAATCTGATGGCATGTCAGCGTGGTACTAATGAGTACTGGTACCGTCGTCATGGAGAACTTAAATGTATGCTAAGGAACTTGACTGTCGAAATTGTTTGTTTACATGTAGCACTGACATAGACACTGAGAGATTCATATATTTGACTTTACCTGACTGTGAATCGGGGTCTTTTAACAATCTAATTAGAGGAGCAAGTCAAAACATTATTTATACAAAGATATGGACAGTATGTTATTTTAATGCTGCAACGTTCCAGAACTGATGGAACAAAATTGAAAACTTTAATTAAAAATTTTGTAGCTGGTCAATGTTCAATATCAGGAAGAACTTTTAGAGCTGTTGCTATTATTTTTCATGATGGACCTTCTACCACATCTGAACATTACATTGCTTTTTTAAAATGTCTGAAAGGTTAGATACAGTGTAATGATACTCAATTAGTTTTTAAGCAACGTTTGCCCAAAGAGTTACCAAATTCTTACCTAATATTTTTAAATACAAAATTTTAAGATCAAAATTTGCCCTTTAGGATTACTGCTGTTAAGGTACATTAGTCTGGTTTTCTAGAGTATTTTGTAAGTGAGGGTGAGGAGCTTGAAGGTGATCCTTTTGTTGATATTGAGGCAGTGCAGGTGTATCAGGTGGTGGGTGATGTGGGTGCAGCCGGGGACATTGATGATCAGTCACGTAGAGGTCTTTTGGATTTGTTGTAGTTGTTGTAGGTGTTTGGCTAGAATTCATGTGTAGAGTGTTTTACCACAGTGTAGTCTGCCGCTGATGAGGGCCTGTGTCACTGTTCTTCTTCTTTTGGTTAGAATCCACTTGTAAATGTTGCGGAGCATGTGGAGAGTGTTGTAGCAGTACGAGGACACGGTGTAGACTTGGAGAGGGAGCAGTTGAGGTTGAATCCTATGTTGTGCACATGGTTGGTAGGTGTTGGTACTCTTCACACTGTAGTCAGGTAGCAGGAGTTGTCTGAGGCTGTTGGAGTGGGTCTGAGGATGAGTACCATCATCTTCTGCCAGTTTGTGTTTACAGTGCTGCTCTTTATGTAGTTAGTGATGTCCTTCATAGTGTTGTGGAGGTTACTTTTGGTGGTATGTGGCTTCTTGGTGAGGAAGAGGATGAGCTGGTGTTCTTTGTGTAGGAGATGTTGTTGAGGTTGTGATGGTGGGCGACTTGTGTTAGGGTGGCCATGTAGATGTTGAACAGCGTCGGACTGATAGATGAGTCCTGGGGGACCCGTTGATGATGTCGGTGGTTTTGGATCAGAAGGCTGGGAGGCGGACGTTCAGAATTACTATTGAACAACTTCCAAACAAAGGACTTGATGCATACTATTTGGCCATAAGGAAAAGTGTGCGAAACCATTAAGGACTTTTTGCTGTGTGTTTTGTCAGCATCTATTTGTAAGTAACATTATTTAAAGTGTAGGAAAATTAATCAGAATGTATTGTTATTTTTTGATTGTTTGAGATATGTTATATTTAATATAAAATTGCTCTTAGAAAAAAACATTTAAGATATGTTTTATTTCTATGTTTTATATTGTTATTGAGAATGTTGACTGGGTTTTTTTAAGATATCCTTATGGATTGTTTTTTGCAGGCTGTTATGTGATAAGTACTATTGAACTCACTGTTTGTAGTGAAATTCAATATATTCTGAGAACAGCAAAAAAGGCAAATGAAATGTTTTACAAATTATTTTGTGTTGTAAAATATATCTAGTAACTGTGTTTTTTTCTATCTTCCAAAGGTGACAATTTTATAATATATACTTTTTTTATTATTTATTATGCTTAAGGTAAGTACAAGTAACTGACTCAGCCGCGGTCCGTTGAGGGAGTTGTGGTGAGGTAGGCAAGTGGGGCGGGGGAGGGGCAGGATGGGGGTTATAAACAGCGGAATGTGGATGATTGCAGGTAAGTAAACAATTAAATTAATAAAATGGATTTCGTATTCTGCGCCCTGCATCGCAAAATGCGATGCAGGACACGTAACGAAGTGGCATATTATCAACAAAAGGCGATACATTATCGCCGCTTTTATCGGCAGGAAAAATTCCGATAAAACGGGGATAATGGGCTTGATAACAGGGCCTTGGAAATTCCCATTGCAGCCCAGGTTCTGGTGTTAACTTGGGCTGTTATGGGAATTCACAAGGGCCTATTATCAAGCCCTTTATTGCCGCTTTATCAGCAGTTTTCCTGGCGATAAAAGCGGTGATAATCTTTATAATGTCTTTGTGTTGACGAACACGGGTTGTAATGGCTGTGACTTACGTCCTTCAAATTAGTTTTTAGGTATACATGTGACTAAGTCTGATAACATCAGAGTTTAAGAACAAACACCAGGGTGTCTGTGCCTCGAAATCTCGTCGATCACAAAGAAAGTAGAAGGACGATAAAATGAAAGTAACAGATATAATAAAAACAATGGTGAAAAACTACTAAAATGGCGGTGGACGGAGTACCTCTTCAACTTTTGGCGTCTCGACAATACGTTACAAATAAATGTAGATAAAATACGATTATTAATACATTACAAAAGTACAACAGCGGATGACACACATGACCCAGGAAACCAAAGCGGCAAATTTAATACCTGAAATAAAGAAAGCTTTGTTTGTTTGAATTTGAAGAAAAAGAAAAAAACGTCGATTTCGAAACGAGGCTGCGCATGCGTAGAGAGTACAACTGCTACACAAAAAAAGGAAAGTTTTACATACTATCATAGAAATGAAGGGGCATATTATCAACGAAAGGCGATACATTACTGCCGCTTTTATCACCAGTAGCTGCCGATATAGCGGCGATAATGGGCTTCATAATAGTCCCTTGTAAATTCCCATAGCAGCCCAAGTTCTGATGTTAACCTGGGCTGCTATGGTTATTCACAAGGGCATATTATCAAGACCATTATCGCCGCTTTATCGGCAGTTTCCTGCCGATAAAAGCGACGATATTGTATCGCTTTTTGTTGATAATATGGTCCATTGCTCTTTTTTTGACCAGTAAACTTAGGTGCATATTATCAAGGTACGGTATTAAAATTTTCACCGTTGTATTGGCAGGATACTGCCGATAAAACGGCGATAATGATCTTGATAATACGGCCTTGTTATTTCCCATAGAAGCCCATGTTAACACCAGAACATAGGGCTTCTATGGGAATTTACAAGGACGTATTATAAAGCCCACCCTACCAACAGTAATAAAAAACTCCACACAATGCAGGTACCCGGAGCTGGAAGGTCACTTTACATATCACTGCCCCAGAAATGTGGAGTTCCGCGCGCCGTGAACGGGGAGAGAGAGAGAGCTCAAAACTTTTTTTTTTTTTTAAAAGACCCGAAGGGTGCCGCTCACCGAGACTGCGGGGAGTAGGACCGTAACCCCCCCGCAAACTTCAAAATAAAACCAGAGGAGTGCCGTTCCCCAGTGCTCGGGGCACCATACAACCCCCCATTATGCAGAAAAAATGTCCCTGTAATTTGCTCACCCGGGATCTAATGAATAAAACCAACTTCTACTTTTTTTCACCTTTTCCAACGCGCACAAGTACTGCACAAATACCCCGCCATTTTTTATTAAAAAAAAGTAAAAATTGAGCCTAAATATCTATGTACCACCCCCTGACCAACACTATAGGGTCAGAATGTTTCAACCCTGCCCCCTTTCCTTATTTCTCAACTTTCTTTTACTGTTTTCTTGTGACTCTGCTCTCCCGAAAAACAAGATGGCTGCCAAAATTTCCTGGTTTTGTGTATTGACAGCCAATCAGCATCCAGCTCCTGCTCGTAATTGTACGTATTTCCATACGAGTACACCGCTATTTTTCTTTCAAAAATAAAAAATAAAAAATAGAGCCTAAACATCGATATACGACCCACCTCAGCAAGCCTAGAGCGTCAGAATGTCTCTAGCCTACCCCCTTCCCTTATTTCTCAACTTTGTTTTACTGTTTTCTTGTGACTTGGTGCTAGCGAGGCACAAGATGGCCGCCAACACTTCCTGGTTTCGAGTGTTGACAGACAGTTCACAGCCAATCAGCATGCAGCTCGCACTTATAATTGAACAGATTTCCGTACGCGTGCTGAGCTCCGTCTCTAGCTATTGCTATGATTTTACTTGCAATTTTCTCAGAAACTACTGAACAGATTTACACCATTTAACAAAAAGCACAATCTGCGAACAGAACTCTACCTCTCTGCCAAATTTGGTGTAATTCCGTTCAGCCGTTCGGGCTGTAGCCCTGGCTAAAGGTCCTTATTGAAAATTGCATGGGGAAAACACGTTTTGGGACCCCCCTTTTTTTCTCAGCCCCCTCTTGACAAATCACCCCCAAACTTTCAGGGAAGGAGCGGAACCAAGCAGGCCATTTGCTTGGAGAAATTCACGAAGATTCGTCTACAGGCGCCAAAGTTATTCCAAATAGAATGTTGTGGATTTCCTATGGAAACTAGGTCCTAACTATAACTACCTACTGGCGACCGCCAGGAGGTAATATATATATATATATATAAATCATGGATTTTACCATCGCACTAATAATGAATTTTTTATAGATGCAACAATTTATGTTGACGAATCATTGCGTAAAAGTATTGCACAATGCAATTCTAAATATATTTATTTATGAAGAAAAATATACTAAGCCAGGTAATAATGGAATTTGTGAATAAGAATGTGTAAACAATAATATGTTGCCAAATGAAAAATGGTTGTGCAAAGCAAAAACAGTGAAAAAAGAAGAAAAAAAACAGACCAACTGTGTATGAAGAATTAGTGCTAGTATGTTTTCTATGTTCACACACCACGAGGGGTGAAAGCGCAGCATATTTAAACATGGCAAACAGCTTCCTTTGTAACAAGATCAAGGGCAAGTGTTGCCCGAAATGCATCGTTCTGAGGAGCAAATAAAAAGATCTTTATGCCAAAAATTGCCAGTGGTTCATGGATTGTCTGTTCGCCCGTCTTGGATGAGGAGGTGTGGAGAAACTGAGTTTGTTCGTTGATGTATGTGTATATATATACACAAGGATACCGGAATCACACCAGGTGAGCTGACACACAAGGGGCGGAGTGAACCTGAGACTATAACTAAGGAGGCAGGACTTACCAGCAGCTTGCCAAGAACCTCCTGTTATTTGGGCGCTGAGGAAGGCTGTTTCAGCAGCCGAAATGCATTCGCCATTCTAAGAGAGTAAAAGAAAATAAAGCTGCTTCCAAAGGTTTTCCCTGTTGTGGCCTCTGCTCTCTGTTCAGGAGGGGTTCTGTTATATATATATATATATATATATATATATATATATATATATATATATATATATATATATATATATATATATATATATATATAGATATATAAATATAGATATATACCATAAGTTTTGAAACTTTCGCCAAGATTCGTTAACCGGCGCCAAAGTTAGTGGGAAAAGAATGTTTGTAACCGTGACTAAGATCTAGTGATCGAAACGCGTAGGTTGTTATGCAAAATAAAACCTGCTAACTAAAGTTCCTGGACGAGTGCGAGTATAATTTGTTTGGAGGTGAATTTATGCCAGGGAAAGCCCGTCCCAGTGAACTCGCACCAGCTGTGCAAGAGTGTGCCCTTGGTAACGGGATTACTTTGGTGTTCGATATATATATATATATATCTTTTTTTTTTTGTCATGGGCTTTGCGAATTAACGCCACTGGGAAAATAGGCGTGCATAAAGATGTACGACAAATATATTTTACATGTATATACACATCAATGTTAGAATGAATGAATGAATTATTAACATTATATGAATTATGTGCATGAAATTGTCATATATCGTGGTACCAAATGAGATGGTAATGATTGTGAACCCACTATAAGATGGCCGCCATAAGTAATGAGGAAATTACAAGTTTTGTGCCGTTTTTTATGTTTATCCTTTTAGAACACGTGACAGGTTGTCATCATGAATTTTATTTAAATCACAAACAAACAAAGTGCGGGTTTTACACTGACGAAGGCGGTAACGCCGAAACGCATTTGTAACCTTTTTACAACTGCAAGAAGTTTCTGTTATTAAATAACTGGGCGAAACCACGCTATATTGGTTCTGAGTGCTCTTTATTTGAAGATGAGTCCCAAGGATCGTGGGACCTGGCGTTGGCAATATATATATATATATATATATATATATATATATATATATATATATAACCTACTGGCGGTCGCCAGTAGGTAGTTATAGTTAGGACCTAGTTTCCATAGGAAATCCGCAACATTCTATTGAGAATAACTTTGGCGCCGGTGGACAAATCTTTGCAAATTTCTCAAAGAAGATGGCCTGCTCCGCTCCGCTCCTTCCCTGAAAGTTTGGGGGGATTTGTCAAGTGGGGGCTGAGATAAAAGGGGGGTCCCAAAACGTGTTTTCCCCATGTTATTTTCCATAGGACGTTTAGACACGGCTACAGCTCGAACGGCTGAATGAATTTATAAGACATTTGGTAGAAAGGTAGAGTCCGGCTCGCAGATTACGCTTTTCTTTGAATGGTGTAAATCTGTTCAGTAGTTGCTGAGAAAATTAACTTTGAAAAAATATATATTGGGCTACATTGGCCTATATATATGTTAGAGCCCAAATGTAGCCCAATGTAGCCCAATTTAGCCAAATGTAGCCCAAAGATGGCCACCAGAGACAAAAAAAACAAATGTAGCCCAAATATCAGCCAGATATAGCCCAACTATAGCCCAATGACAGAATGTCCCAGAGTGTTCTAAAGAACAACTAGAGCACTAACAGTCTTACTTATGACAAAAGTATGGCACACCTGAAGTCATCTTGATTGGAATAAAGTGTTAACACTTAAAACATTTAATTTGCAAAGGAACAAAATTAGGGGGTTCATTTTGCCATAGAAATTATGATTAGTGCTGAAGAAAGAAAAATTAGGGCACATTTTGAGTGACTTCTCAAATCCTCTTATATTTCATTAAAACAATTCTGATATGCAGTCTCCCAAGATGGCCACCAGAGACAAAAGAGCCCAAATGTAGCCCAAATATCAGCCAGATGTAGCCCAACTATAGCCCAATGACAGTAGTTAGGACCTAGTTTCCGTAGGAAATCCGCAACATTCTATTGAGAATAACTTTGGCGCCGGTGGACGAATCTTTGCAAATTTCTCAAAGAAGATGGCCTGCTCCGCTTTGCTCCTTCCCTGAAAGTTTGGGGGGGATTTGTCAAGTGGGGGCTGAGATAAAAGGGGGGTCCCAAAACATGTTTTCCCCATGTTATTTTCCATAGGACGTTTAGACACGGCTACAGCTCGAACGGCTGAATGGATTTATAAGAAATTTGGTAGAAGGGTAGAGTCCGGCTCGCAGATTACGCTACTCTTTGAATGGTGTAAATCTGTTCAGTAGTTGCTGAGAAAATTAACTTTGAAAAAATATATATTGGGCTACATTGGGCTATATATAAGTTAGAGCCCAAATGTAGCCCAATGTAGCCCAATGTAGCCCAAAGATGGCCACCAGAGACAAAAAAAACTAATGTAGCCCAAATATCAGCCAGATGTAGCCCAACTATAGCCCAATGAAAGAATGTCCCAGAGTGTTCTAAAGAACAACTAGAGCGCTAACAGTCTTACTTATGACAAAAGTATGGCACACCTGAAGTCATCTTGATTGGAATAAAGTGTTAACACTTAAAACATTTAATTTGCAAAGAAACAAAATGAGGGGGTTCATTTTGCCATAGAAATTATGATTAGTGTTGAAGAAAGAAAAATTAGGGCACATTTTGAGTGACTTCTTACATCCTCTTATATTTCATTAAAAAATTCTGATATGCAGTCTACCAAAATGGCCACCAGAGACAAAAGAGCCCAAATGTAGCCCAAATATCAGCCAGCTGTAGCCCAACTATAGCCCAATGACAGTAGTTAGGACCTAGTTTTCATAGGAAATCCGCAACATTCTATTGAGAATAACTTTGGCGCAGGTGGACGAATCTTTGCAAATTTCTCAAAGAAGATGGCCTGCTCCGCTCCGCTCCTTCCCTGAAAGTTTGGGGGGATTTGTCAAGTGGGGGCTGAGATAAAAGGGGGGTCCCAAAACGTGTTTTCCCCAAGTTATTTTCCATAGGACGTTTAGACACGGCTACAGCTCGAACGGCTGAATGGATTTATAAGAAATTTGGTAGAAAGGTAGAGTCCGGCTCGCAGATTACGCTTTTCTTTGAATGGTGTAAATCTGTTCAGTAGTTGCTGAGAAAATTAACTTTGAAAAAAAATATATTGGGCTACATTGGGCTATATATATGTTAGAGCCCAAATGTAGCCCAATGTAGCCCAATGTAGCCCAAAGATGGCCACCAGAGACAAAAAAAAACAAATGTAGCCCAAATATCAGCCAGATGTAGCCCAACTATAGCCCAATGACAGAATGTCCCAGAGTGTTCTAAAGAACAACTAGAACACTAACGGTCTTACTTATGACAAAAGTATGGCACACCTGAAGTCATCTTGATTGGAATAAAGTGGTAACACTTAATACATTTAATTTGAAAAGGAACAAAATGAGGGGTTTCATTTTGCCATAGAAATTTTATATATATATATATATATATATATTCACTGAAAAAAACATAGGTTTTAAACACGTTATAGTTAGGAAGTAGCATTTAAAAAACCTATGAAATTCACTGAAACAAACATAGGTTTTACACACGTTATAGTTAGGAAATAGCATTTACAAAACCTATGAAATTCACTGAAAAAACCATAGGTTTTACACCAGTTATAGTTAGCTGGAAATTTTACTCGCATAAAACCATTGAAATTCCCACGTTATAGTTAGTTGGACTCACTATAACTTGCGCGTGCAATGCACTGCTGATGACGTCACATATTACATCACTCATGACATGGTCAGTGACATCACTCATGACATCACTGATGACACCATCCTTGTGACAGAGTGACAGACCTCTTTTCACTGTAATGTAACCCTTGAAACACATATTCAAAAATAGAAACTAAAACTTTCAAAAAAATGGAGATACCCATACCAGTTACAACAACCAATTCAATAATTCCACCATCTATATACACATCCACTCATTGATCAACAGTTCTATATAGTCACTCGTACATATACTCACTCATGATATGTAGTGATACACCTATACATCCTGTTACACACCGACAGTCATCCAAAAGATACTCTCACACATATTCACACATGCAAATAAACTATTGAACATCCATTTATTTGCATTTACAGCTATACACACACAACCACCTTACTTCTATGGAAACTTACACATACTTACTCTCTTAAACATCTTAAACAATCACTTATAGAAACACATACTTATCTAAACAGGAACTCTTACAATCTCTTTCTCTCACATATACTCACTTATATACATCAATATTCACATATATTAGATTAAAACATATGTAGTTACTGATAAAGACACTAGTGAGACAGTCATTCACTCACTAACACACACATATACACACTCTTCCACCCATACAGTCCTGCACATATGCTGTCTTCAAAACACATACAAAGGGAGAGTCAGTCATTCATGCATCTATGTGTTAAGTAATACCCCACCAAACCATACAAACACTCATACTGATACTAACAAAAACATCTAATAACCCATATACATACACATGTAGCTACTCACCAACCCATGCAACCAGTTATACACAAAGTGAAACACTAATACATATATTTAAATATTTAAACATTACTCTCTAATATATGTATTCACTAAGATACACTTAATAAACCAGTTAACCAATCAATTTAAAAAAAAACATCCAAGTAATCACTTATTTAAACATTTATTCTTCCATCAACTTTTACATATACATATATACCACATATTTATTTTTTAAAAAGACACACATTCACTGGATAGTGTCATCAGTGATGTCATGACTGATGTCACTGACCATGTCATGAGTGATGTAATATGTGACGTCATCAGCAGTGCATTGCACGCACAAGTTATAGTGAGTCCAACTAACTATAACGTGGGAATTTCATTGGTTTTATGCGAGTAAAATTTCCAGCTAACTATAACTGGTGTCAAACCTATGGTTTTTTCAGTGAATTTCATAGGTTTTGTAAATGCTATTTCCTAACTATAACGTGTGTAAAACCTATGGTTTTTTCAGTGAATATATATATAAATATATATTACCTACTGGCGGTCGCCAGTAGGTATATATAGTTAGGATTTTTTCCCTATGGGTTTTTTGAAAATTCTATGTCTAATAACTTTGGCGTTTGTGGACGGAATTGGCTGAAATTTTCAGGAAAATGGCACATTTTGTTTCTGAGCAGCCCCTGAAAATTTGGGGGGGTTTCGTCAAGGGGGGGCCGAGAAAAAAGGGGGGTCCCAAAACGTGTTTTTAACATTGATTTTTCCATAGGGCGGTTAGCCTCACTTTTAGCCCGAACGGCTGAATAGATTTGCACGAAACTTGGCAAAATTGTAGGGACTGGTAGCCCGATGTGCCTTTTGTAGGTCTCAATATATGTGCTCCAGTGGATTTTGAGAAATTAACGTTTAAAAAAAGATATATATCTGTAAGCGCGCTCTGGGCAGCGCTCCAGGACGCGTACTTTTCGCGCAACGGAGCTTTGTGAAGCGAAGCTGATTGGTTCTCTGGCGTCTGTCAACATTCCAAAAAGTCCGTAGCGGCCGCCATCTTGTCTCTCGGTAGGATCGAGAGACAAGAGGAGGCCAAAACAAAGGGGCAAATAACCATAAGGGGGCATAGTAGATCCTCCCTGACCCCCTAGGTTTAATGTGGAGGCTTTAAAACGGCCCCGCGGGGCAAAAAAAAAAAAAAATTTTTTTTTTGTTTTTTTGCGTGGGTAGCGCCCGGTCCGGGAACCGGGAAGCTTTCTGGGCAGCGTACTGCAATGAAAAATGAATGATAGACTTTTCAAATACTGTTGTTAATTGATTGTTGGTTTTGTTGATTATTTTTTATTTTTTTTTATTTTTTAAGGATTGTTTATTGTGTTTAATAATTTATTAAACTTTCTAACGCGGCACGTCATATGACGCATTACGCGACAACGCAGGTCCAGAATATAGTCAAAATGTCTCCACCAACCAGCGGACGGCACACAACCCCTTTCAGCAGGCTAAATAGTTCTGTTAAATGACAACAGAAGGGACAGGCAACAAGAACCATCAGTCAAAGAGGGGAGGGCAAGTTCTTCTCTACCGGGTCACGTTGGAGCGCTACCGGAACTGATCGAATTGGTAGTCTACAGTGTTTCTGGATGTTTCAGACTGAAGCTGGCGTTAGCATGAGAGCACCACCATTTCGTAGCTCCGTCGTGGCCATTCCACGAGCAATCATGCTAGGCGCTCCCCACCAGAAGCCTGCGGGAGTCGGGGGCCCCCAAGACTTTTGTAGAATCTTCAAGGATGAGGGGACGCTTTCGAGAATGGAGCCCAAGCTCTAGCAGACAAGCGTCCGAGTTCCAAGGTGTCGCAGGCCCATTTTAGTGGACCACGCCCAAATCTGAAGAGATGGCCGCCATTTTGAGAGTCCTGTGGCAGCCGCCTATCGCTGCACCGCAAGAGCGGGAGCAACTCAAGTACATGGTGAGCGAGACGCTGTAGTCGAAAGAGCGGGCGGTAAACAGCTGAAGAGGCACAGTGTAGCAAAAGCGGGCTGAATGGCAAATGAAACGGAAAAGGGGTGCCCCACTACAGCGTGTCTTTAGGTGAAACGGATTGTGGGACAAGGTGAAGAATGGAAGAGTCACCAAAAGGAAAAAAGTTCCGCTTGACCCCGGGAGCCGGCCACCTATGTCGGGGGCGATCTCAGGCCACACCAGGGCAACACGACTTGGGGAGGGGGCCGGAGCCAAGCGCCCCCTCCGAGTCCGCGACATGACACCGTCCCTCGGGGGCCTCCGTCAAGCGGTTCAGGGTGGCACCGCATCACAACAGCCCCCACTTACTTTAAGAATAGTGAAGATGAAGCAATTGCAAATAGGCTTCAGACAATGTTACAAGCACTCCTCAAAACTTTGAACTTTCAGAGTGCATGAGTTGGGACAGCGAGGGGTGATTTGGTTTCTCGGACTGTTTTTCTGGTCTCTCACCACTGGCATACTTTAACGTTTTCTTGTTTCTAGGACATTAATAGGTTTTATCATTACGTTATGTTATCGTTTCTTTGTTTGTTGTTTAATAAAAGTTCATGTTCATCAGTGGCCTACTGATTTTCGTTTTCCTATTTTTTTCTTTCCAGGTTGTTTCATGGTAAAGTTTCTGTTAACAGGATACAGTGATCACTTCGTTATTATTGCATATGTCCTTTTCACTAGGGGTGCTCTCTGGTCGGGCCAGATGACGTATCTCTAGTAAATGGTCCGGGTGAAAAAGGTGCATCAATCAGTGGGGAGTAGATAGGCATGACAGATTACAACGGGGGAGAAAGGTCCGCATTACGTACCCTTTCACTACTTGCAAAGATTTTCCTACGTTTATTTGCAAACAGGGAATACCTCCAAAAAGAACTAATTCCCAAACAGTCAATGTTCGGACAATCAATCAATCAATGAGGAATGAAATAGGTACGACGTGTTAAAGGCTTGCGTTACCTACCCTTCACTATCTGCAAAGGGAGAGAGAATATTCCTATTCTTCCTCGTTTGCAGGTAGAGAAGATCCTTAAGAGAATTAACTTCGAACAATTCAATGCTCGATTGAAACAATCAACAAGGGGTACTGTGAACACAAATGAACGCCGCTTATGTACATACGCATTGCTATTTTCAACAGGTTGTTCCTAATGTTTCTATTTTAGCGAGGTCAAAAAGAGATCCCATTAGTGGCCTACTGATTTTGCTCGATTCCTTTTGTTTTTTTACACGATTTTTCGCTATCTGCAAAGACTAAACAGAGTATTGCGACTCTGTGCTTGTTTGTAAATAGAGAATGAACCAAAGAGAACAATCAATCAAATGGAGAGAGAAGCAGGCACGACGTATTACAAAGGGGGCAAAGGGCTGCGTTAACTACCCTTCACTATCTGCAAAGAGAGAGTACTCCTAATAGAAATGAGGGGTGGGGGGCAGTATTCAAAGCAGATCAGTGTGCATAAACACGAAAATGTTTTTACTTACCACGTACTTGACATTCGACAGCTTATGATATTTGCTATTAAAAAACCATTGAAATTCACTGAAAAAACCATAGGTTATAGACCATATATAGTTAGGAATTAGCATTTACAAAACCTTGAAAATTCACTGAAAAAACCATAGGTTATAGACCATATATAGTTAGGAATTAGCATTTAAAAAACCTTATTTTACTCACACAAAACCATTGAAATTCCATATATAGTTAGTTGCACTAACTATATATCGCGCACCCGCAATCCACTGCTGATCATGTCACATATTACATCATTCATGACATGGTCAGTGACATCACTGATGACATCACTGATGACATCTCAAATGACATCAATGACCACATCACTGATGATATCATTCATGTGACAATACAATGCATCTCCTCACGTTTTAATATAACCTCTGTTTCACCCAGTGTTAAATACAGAGTATAATTTTTGAAACCATTGACACACCAATACTAGTTACTACATACGTACTCACTGATTCCTACGTCTACACACACATTCACTCATTCACCCATACAATCATTCATACATACAATCACTCATCTTTACAACACTATCATATGCACTCATACACCTATACAGACACTTACACTCTGCCACTCATCCATGGAGTTACTCACACACCTAGTCAGTCCTGTAAAGAATCAATCACACTTCCATTTTCTTGTCTATACAGTTAAACATAGAGCACCTTACATTTTCAAACATACACTAACACATACTTACTTTCTTATACAATCATTGATACAAGTACACATTGATCGGCACAGAGTCACACACCTCCCAGCCAGCCACACACACACTCAGTCTCCTATACAAATACTTGGACAATCAATCAATAACCCATATAGTTAATCATATAGCTACTGATCAACACATGCAGCAGTTTACAGAACAACAGACATAATGATGCACAAATTAAGACAGTTTAGTCACTAACCCATGCACTCAGTGAGACACATTTAATCACTCACTCATACATTCAGTCATGCACCTACTAAATCCTTCGTCCAGACACTTATACATCTACTCATTCTTCAATATGTAAAACATATTTAAACTTTACAGAAACACACAGTCACTGGATGATGTCATCAGTGATCTCATCAGTGATGTCATTTGAGATGTCATCAGTGATGTCATCAGTGATGTCACTGACCATGTCATGAATGATGTAATATGTGACATGATCAGCAGTGGATTGCGGGTGCGCGATATATAGTTAGTGCAACTAACTATATATGGAATTTCAATGGTTTTGTGTGAGTAAAATAAGGTTTTTTAAATGCTAATTCCTAACTATATATGGTCTATAACCTATGGTTTTTTCAGTGAATTTTCAAGGTTTTGTAAATGCTAATTCCTAACTATATATGGTCTATAACCTATGGTTTTTTCAGTGAATATATATATATATATAAATTTCTAGCCCACAATGGATCAGGTGAGACATGCAAGGTACGGACCACTAGACGATAGGTTGTTGAATTTCAGAGAAGTGCTTTAATGAACTTTCGGCACATGCTGTAGTTCAGGCTAATGCCTGCACGACGTGTTTCTACCGTCAGAACACGGTCTTGATCACATGACATGCTGCAACAAATGCCAACATTTAAATAGTGCACAAAACAACAACCATAGTGCAACACACAAATTGAAGCTCATAAACATAGTGAAAAGACTATGGGGCAGTTATACATTGAAAGAAAACTTAAATTCATGAAAAGATGGCAAATACCATTCTAATTGCAATATTATTCCCCTAAATATGTTTTAAATGTCCTAAAACTGTGAATCACATTCATGACTAAAAATCAGAAGCTGGAAAAATTGTCAAATAAATAACAGCCTGACAACACATCTCAATGCAAATACCACAGTACATAGATATGATCTTAAAGTGCAAGTGCTGTATTCTCAATGTGCAAGTGCAAAGAGAGTCCACTTAAAATTGGTACTATAAACCCAATTTATTAGAAATAGATGCTGTAATTCAAATGTATCAACACACTGATAAAAATATAATCACAGTAGTTGTGATTAAAAGGACATTCTAAGAACAGACATTGAGCAGCAATAAGAAGAACCCCTTACTTATAAAAGTTCATATGCATACAATAAAGTGCAAGTGCTGAAATCATAAAGTGCTATGATGTAAAGTGCTACGGTGAAGTTTAAAAAATATAAAAAAAACTAACAGCAACATGAATCTGCCCAGAAGCTTACATAAGAAATCTCTGATATAACAATAGTCGGCAAGTATATTTTGAAAACCAAATATACTCAAAAATTGAAATAGACACTCATTGAAACCTATCAATGAACAATGGTGTTAAAAGCCACAATGGGGAAATACAAGAAATTCATAATAATGTAAAACACAGAGACAACTACTACTGTAATGTTGAAACAAGCGGAAGTAAAAGCAATTCTATAAAAAGCTATGCAAATCCTCCCTTGTGTTTAATCCATTAGGTATTTTAGTATCAAGTGCGAGAATAAAATGAGAATCTAACTGCCTGAGGCATTTCTCACGGTTGCCTCTTCGATGGGAAATCGGAACAGCACCAATAACAAAGTATTTGAGTTCACTGAGATTGTTATTATGAACTAACTTAAAATGACAGGCCACAGGGTAATTGGGATCAGAGTTAACCACTGCCCTAAGATATTGTAAAATGCGATTAAAAACCCGGAGTTTGGTGCTGCCTACATATTTGAGGAACATTCTAAGATACAGACTCCAAATTCAGTGTGACAGGTATAATGTCCATTGATTTTAATGGGTCTAGAATTGAATGCAGTCGTATATTCACTAGTATTGACCCCAAACTTACAGGCATGACAGGAATTGCACTTAAAAAATCCTGTTTTGTGGGAAAGCCAAGTTTGCGTGGGGGTCAACTCCAGACTGTTTTTAACTAAAGAGTCCCTCATCGAAGTAGCACGTCTTAATGTAATAGAAGGTTGTTTGTGAAGAATCTGACCAATA
Organism: Lissotriton helveticus; assembly: GCF_964261635.1. Lineage (NCBI taxonomy): Eukaryota > Metazoa > Chordata > Amphibia > Caudata > Salamandridae > Lissotriton > Lissotriton helveticus. The sequence goes on along the minus strand of NC_136065.1, from coordinate 991,769,112 downwards.
GTATTGTCAGTCAGGACAATCGGCCAATGTGCATTCGCAGTCTTTCTTATCTGTCTCTCTTGCCTGCTATAGGTGGTAATTAACCTTATTTCAAGAGTGTTGTCAGAAGTGGGTTCAGCATTAGGGGTGGTAGTAGGTCTATTCCCAGTGATGATGTTAGATGACAAACCAAGATCTCTAGTCTTAGAGTTGGCTCTAGAGAGGGTATTCATGACTAAAGTGCGACTGTATCCACAGGAAATAAAACATTTGACCGCGACAGCTTGGCACTGCTCAAGATCGATATCTGAGCTATATATGCGACACATTCTTAAAAATTCAATGTAAGGAATGCTGCGTATTAAATGACGAGGGTGTACATTCCTCGCATGAAGCACTGAACTTCCAGCTGTACGTTTCGTGTGAATCTGTCCCTTATCGATGTAAACCTGCACATCCAGAAACTCCACACTACTGTCATTGATAAAAGCTGTGTAATTCAGATTAAAAACATTCTTGTTGATAGACGCTACAAAACATTCTGCCTCTCCTCTAGTGCCCTTCCAAATTTTAAAAAAAACATCAATGCAATGCCACCAATGAATGACGTGTGAATCCCATACCAACTTGTGTTGTGTCCTGAGGACATGCTCCTCCCACCAGCCAACGTGAAGACACGCGTAACTGAAAGAGAAGCATGCCCCTATAACCACTCCTCTCAACTGATGATACAAATCCCTGTTAAATAAAAAGAAAATATTATTTAAACAGAGTTCAATCATAGAAACAACCATGCGTTTTGCTCATATAAATGAATATATTTTTGATTGAGAATAAATTGGACAGCTGTGATCCCATCTGAATGTTTAATACTCGTATAAATATATATATACTAAATGCAAGGCACTGATTTTAGAAAATTTTTTAACAAAACAGTAACCATCAGGAGTTTTCTGACTTGTAGAACCAGTTTTGTTGTTTATTTACTACAATGGTTCTGTCCAAAAATGTATATAGGAAGCACTACTCTGCCCGTTTATCAACGAATCCTCCAACATAGGCGAGCGATTGTGAACCAAGAGAGAACATACCCTATTCCTAGGCATTTTGAGTCCCACCACCAAAGTAACCCTATGAGCCTACAGTACACATGCATAGCTGAGGTCCCAAAGAAAAGGAGAGGGGGGACAGGGAAAGAGAACTCCGGAAATTCGAAAAATACTTTATTCTGGAATTCAACTGCATGGACCCATATGGGCTTAATGTAGATGAGGACCTGTATACCTGCCTGTCTTGAGAATTATGATTAAAAGTTGAAATAGGAGAATCTGTACATAAGACCATGAATTGACTGTTTTTAAATTTTTTTTTTTTTTTGCAGAAGTGGATATTGAGATATATATAACATAGGATCGGTGTCATTGAGTAGACATGGGTAGCATATTCCATTCGGATCATTATGCACTTGCAATTTTTGAGATCATTGTACTGTATTTAAGCATGTTCAAATTGAGGGGAGTGATATTTTTACATAGAGAAGATTTATCAAGTTTACATATGCATTTGCACTTTTTGAGATCATTGTACTGTATTTAAGCATGTTTACATTGAGGAGAGTGTTTTGTTTACAATCTCTGGATATATAGCTTCAGATAGATATAAGAAATGACCTGTTTTTTAAATTGTGTAGAGGTCATGAATATTTATACCTATCGGTTCTGGTAATCAAGAGTGAAGTAAATGGAGGTTTAATTATTGAACAATGCTTATTTGCACAATTGCACTTGCACTTTAACTTTGTCGGAATTGGAACCTAATATGAATAAGGCACTTGCCGCTATATTGTGTTAAAAGCTGAAGATTCCTGTAACTCAATGCACTTGCACTTTGAAATTATGACATTCACTTTTTGAAATTTTACTGGTTTTTGTTTCAATATAAATGTGCAATAGAATGAGGAAAGTGAGGAATTAATATTCCCGAGCAATTGTAATGAATGATGGTTATAAACATCCAGGAATTCGTGAACAAGGAAGCAGGAGACTTCCGAAATGCGTTGATGTGATTTCATCAATAAAAACGAACTGTATGCTTTTAAACCCTACCAAGGAGTGCCTGATGACTGTTTATTTGATATTAGATGGTCCTATATTCGATATATATATATATATATATATATATATATATATATATATATATATATTACCTACTGGCGGTCGCCAGTAGGTATATATAGTTAGGATTTTTTCTCTATGGGTTTTTTGAAAATTCTATGTCTAATAACTTTGGCGTTTGTGGACGGAATTGGCTGAAATTTTCAGGAAAATGGCACATTTTGTTTCTGAGCAGCCCTTGAAAATTTGGGGGGGGTTCGTCAAGGGGGGGCTGAGAAAAAAGGGGGGTCCCAAAACGTGTTTTTAACATTGAGTTTTCCATAGGGCGGTTGGCCTCACTTTTAGCCCGAACGGCTGAATGGATTTGCACGAAACTTGGCAAAATTGTAGGGACTGGTAGCCCGATGTGCCTTTTGTAGGTCTCAATATATGTGGTACAGTGGATTTTGAGAAATTAACGTTTAAAAAAAGATATATATCTGTAACAGCGGACCGGGCAGCGCTCCAGGACGCGTACTTTTCGCGCAACGTAGCTTTGTGAAGCGAAGCTGATTGGTTCTCCGGCGTCTGTCAACATTCCAAACAGTCCGTAGCGGCCGCCATCTTGTCTCTCGGTAGGATCGAGAGGCAAGAGGAGGCCAAAGCGAAGGGGCAAATGACCATAAGGGGGAATAGTAGATCCTCGCTGACCCCCTACGTTTGATGTGGAGGTTTTAAAAGGGCCCCGCGGGGCAAAAAAAAAAAAATAATAATCGAACGGCTGAATGGATTTGCACGAAAATTGGCAAAATATTAGGGACTGGTAGCCCGATGTGCCTTTGCTAGGTCTCAATATATGTGCTCCAGTGGATTTTGAGAAATTAACGTTCAAAAAAAGATATATATCTGTAACAGCGCTCCGCTTCGCGTACTTTTCGCGTTACGGAGCTTTGCGAAGCTGATTGGTTCTCCGGCGTCTGTCAACATTCCAAACAGTCCGTAGCGGCCGCCATCTTGTCTCTCGGTAGGATTGAGAGACAAGAGGAGGCCAAAGCGAAGGGGGAAATGACCATAAGGGGGTATAGTAGATTCTTCCTGACCTCTTAGGTTTGATGTACCATTTTGCCAAGTTTGGTGTAATTCCGTTCAGCCATTCAGGCTGTAGACGTATGTAAATGTCCTATGGAAAATTGCATGGGGAAAACACATTTGAAAGTGTTGAAATTTAGAACCAATTAAAATGTTACTTTGGTTTTGTATTTGTGTGTGATGAAAGTTAATTGGTTATGTATATATGTCAAATGAGAGGAAACCACAGCCATTTTGTGATACTACTGTCTGAGGTACATTTGTGAGGAATTGTTGGTGGTGAATTTCTGGTGTTTGATTTACACAGTACTAACACTTCTCCTACTTTTAAAAAGGTGAGTTGTTAATTTGTAAGGGGAACTATGTTGTACACTTGAAGATAATTTGAAAAATGTTTTCTGTTATTTATTTGCAGTCCTTCTGTTATACTAAATACTTGATAAAGTTAGTTTTATATTATGTATTACTAAAAACGATAAATGAAAGTGATTATTTTTTTCTGCAATTTACAGCAAGCAATTTCAAAATAAAATGGCTCACAATGAAGAGACCGTGGCAATTTCTTTTGAATTGTCCACTACATTGATTGAAATTGAGAGCACCAATAATGAAATATTGTCACAAGGAGGAGATGACTTGTATGATTCCATTAGATTGATTGAAATGGACAGCACCAATAATGAAATATTGGCACAAGGAGATGACTTGAATGATTCCACTACATTGATTGAAATTGAGAGCACCAATAATGAAATATTGTCACAAGGAGGAGATGACTTGTATGATTCCATTAGATTGATTGAAATGGACAGCACCAATAATGAAATATTGTCACAAGGAGGAGATGACTTGAATGATTCCACTACATTGATTGAAATTGAGAGCACCAATAATGAAATATTGTCACGAGGAGATGACTTGAATGATTCCACTACATTGATTGAAATTGACAGCACCAATAATGAAATATTGTCACAAGGAGGAGATGACTTGAATGATTTTTTTGATCAATCTCTTGATGGCGAATTTATCGAATGTTTGGAGACCATAGAGGTACAAGAATCATCATTGCAGACTTTTCATGAGGACATTGCTGATGAGGACATGTTACTAGTTCTTTCAAATTTAGAAAATTCTGAAGAATAAATTTATATTTAGAAATCAAAAATTGTTTGAGACATTATTCATTTTTATTTTTAATTTATGAGGTTGTAGCGAAGTGATTGTAGTATAAAATGAGACTTATAGTATAGAGTGCAACATTTTTATGTTACATGGTAAGTTTACTCATATTTACTTCCCTTCTGCCACTATATTATCTCCAATGTGTATTTGACATCTCTTCTTCATCTCCGGCCTCCTTTCTCTCACTGTGTCTCCGATGCATCTTATCGCTGCTATTTTGTGTAATTACAGAAGAGAGTAAAATAAAATAGTTCGGAACGTGAAAAGGGGGCAAAGTAGAGTACTCCTCACCCCCTAGGCCTTTTTAGGCGGTCCCAAAAGGATCAGTTTCTGCTTTCCTGAGAGATTATGGTATGAGTTCCATATACCACAATAACTTGCATTACAACATGCAAGATATCTATCTCCTTTTGGAGATATTCGCGCTAAGCGCGAATATCTCCAAAAAGTAACACCTGCCCTGAGCAGTTCTTAGCCATGTTATCCAGTGGGAGGTGGATAACATGGCTAAGAGCATTAGCTCGGTAATGCATGAATATCGCTGAGTTTTTTGCGATATTGATGCATTGCGGCCGTTTATTATCGCATTTGCGATAAACCTTGATAATAGCAAGGTTTATCTTCGATAATTTCTGACGATGCTTAGCGGTAAAAAATTCGTTGGTAAGCATCGTTAGCGATAAATATCGCTTAACTTTGGTAATATGCCCCAACGTCTGTTAACGTTCGATTCGAAGGAAATGAGGAAGTGTTGAAAAACATTGTTTGCGCCATCTTGCCTTTTTTGAAATGCCACACTTTTGTGGTGCACGGCAGCCATTTTAGATGTCTTGACCAGACCCACTCTCTGCACGCTGTCGATTCGTAGCATGGCTCCTCACCCTCGCAAGCATCTTCCCCAGGCACTGGTCACCCCCGCTCTCTGTCTTATGCATGGGCAATAAACCTCCCCCCATCTGCGCTGCTCTTCCCTGAAAATCACACTCTGTGCCCGCCCGACACCTCCCTTTCGCCCTATTCACTACCGCACCCTCTGACACTCCTCTTCCTCTGTGTCCGATTGTCCAGGCTATCAGCTAGCCCTGCAGATGTAGTTTATGGCCCCAGCTGTAAAGAATCACCCCTCTTCAAAGGAGTTATAGTAGATCAAGGCCCACACCCGATGAGATCCGTCACACCACACGCGTTCCTACTATCTGAAAACCATCCTGTATTGTGATTGGGGAGGGGACCGAGCCTGAAGCGGAAGATTCCAGGAATGACTCTTGGTACATCAAACTTTTTACAATTATGTGTCACATTAAAAATATGTAGCACTCCAACAAAGTAGTAGGAATATAAAACTTTAATAACATATAAATATATACAACAAAACAAAAACAGTAAAAACATTTAAACAACGAAGAGACCGTGGCAATTTCTTTTGAATTATCCAATAGATTTATTGAAATTGACAGCACCAATAATGAAATATTCTTGTCAGTAGCGGTCTGTTGTGCGAATAGTTACAAGGCAGCAGAACGCGCTGAAATCTAGATGGCACGAAAGTGATGTCTAGTAAGTTGCCGCCCAGCAAATAACGGCGTGGGGCGCCGCGGGGGTGAGTGAGTCCAGTAGGCACCACAGCTATTCTTACCGGCATCGCAGAATTACTGCTGGGGACAATGCCTGTGCTGTAGCAGGGTCACAGCAGAAACAAAAAGGATTTTGTTGAAGATGTTGTTGGTTTTAAATTTGAAAACAGTTGTGGTGTCAACTGCTATGCTAATGTAGTGGTTAATGTTTTGTTTTCTCTAGAAAATGTAAAAGAGGGGGAGGCAGTCCAAAGTTCCGTTAAAAGGGCAAAGGAAAGGATCGGTGGTTTGAACTATCAGTGAAAAAGGGGAGGGGGTGCAACAATTTTTCCTACCAGGTCACACTGTGCTTTCACCGGAACTGAGGTCTGCAGGATTCTAGTAATTCAAAGTGAGGCTGGCGCCAGCATGGGAGCGCCGACGTCCCGCGGATACAGTTTCGTCACTCCACGGGCGATCATGGCAGTCATTCCCCATCGGGGGTCGGAGACTCCCGCGGCTCCTCTAGAATCTTCAAGGTCGTGGAGGACTACGGTGGTGGAGTCAAGCAGTGACCGGGCCATTTCTTTATGCTGGGCCCGCTCTTGTAAATGTAAATGTAAATGTACAGGAATTTATATAGCGCAAATCACCAAGCGGTTTCTAAGCGCTTGCTTAGGGAACCCGTCCTGGTAGTCCCCTGTGAGATAACCCCAGCAGGGTATCCGCAAGGTGAAAGCCAGGCATCCCGCCGCGAGGGGCCGTTGTGGAGATTAAGCAAGCTATTGCCCAGAGTCGCAGAGTGTGAACCTGTGAATCGAGTAGGCACCAGGGCGAGAATTGTCGAGTCCATGGACATTTTAGGACTCAAGACCCCGCCGAGCCGGGAATTGAACCCTGGTCCCAGGCTGACCTCTGCTTCCAGATCTGCCTCCTCTAACCAGTGAGCCACACTTCTCCATGGCTCTTGCCAGGTCGACCGCCATTTTGAGAGTTCGGTAGCTACTGGCGATCGCGGGGTCAAATGAGCGGACGGGCTCCACCCTGCCGGGCGAGACGTTGCAGCATGGCCACAGTGGAAGAACCCTTTTCCGGGTGCCTGGAGCGCTGAGGGTGCAGCTGGGAAGCCTCCACCTGGGGAGGCGGGAGAGGCCTGTTTGCACCGTCTCTCCCTCCCAGTGCACCCCACGGCGTCTCGCTTGAGATTTGTTATGGCCGGACCAGGCGATGAGGACGAGGGGGGGGGGGGGTCGGAGGCATGTGCAAGAAATCCCCCCCCAGTGTTGTCGCAGCCATTATTCAAGAAAGAAGAAGTGTCCCGTCCGTCTTCGGGCCGGGCTTCCGGTAGATGTCGGCCGGACGCCCCTGGCTCTGGCCCCATGAACGGGTTTCTTGGTTTATCGGCTGCAGCCGGATCCCGTCGTCCTCGGCCCCCCGACCGTTGGTGGCCGGACCGGAAGAGCATGTGGCGGGAGTACCTGCAACTCTCAAGGGCCACCGCGGCCGGACTGGGAGAGAGACGGGAGGGTCGAGGAGACATTCCCCCCCCTGCAACTGTTCAGCGTTGTAAAGGCAATCCCCTGGCCGGGTCCCGCTGGCCTCAGCCTCTCCTCCGGCTACACCCTACGTTAGGATCTCCTGGCCGAGGCGTGGCAGCAGGACCTGCCTTATATGGGCTGCTCCCGGCTGGGCGTAGCCGCAACCCTGCCCCACCTTGGAAGTTTCCAGAGTGGGGGCGGATGTTCTACTGACTTGCATTTTCCCTAGTCTATCGATTTTTTTGGCGTGGCAGGCGGTGGGACAGCGAGGGGTGATTTGGTTTCTCTTACTGTTTTTCTGGTCTCTCACCACTGGCATATTTTAACGTTTTCTTGTTTCTAGGACATTAATAGGTTTTATCATTACGTTATGTTATCGTTTCTTTGTTCGTTGTTTAATAAAAGTTCATGTTCATCAGTGGCCTACTGATTTTCGTTTTCCTATTCTTTTCTTTCCAGGTTGTTTCATGCTAAAGTTTCTGTTAACAGGATACAGTGATCACTTCGTTATTATTGCATATGTCCTTTTCACTAGGGGTGCTCTCTGGTCGGGCCAGATAACGTATCTCTAGTAAATGGTCCGGGTGAAACAGGTGCATCAATCAGTGGGGAGTAGATAGGCATGACAGATTACAACGGGGGAGAAAGGTCCGCATTACGTACCCTTTCACTACTTGCAAAGATTTTCCTACGTTTATTTGCAAACAGGGAATACCTCCAAAAAGAACTAATTCCCAAACAGTCAATGTTCGGACAATCAATCAATCAATGAGGAATGAAATAGGTACGACGTGTTAAAGGCTTGCGTTACCTACCCTTCACTATCTGCAAAGGGAGAGAGAATATTCCTATTCTTCCTCGTTTGCAGGCAGAGAAGATCCTTAAGAGAACCAACTTCGAACAATTCAATGCTCGATTGAAACAATCAACAAGGGGTACTGTGAACACAAATTAACGCCGCTTATGTACATACGCATTGCTATTTTCAACAGGTTGTTCCTAATGTTTCTATTTTAGCGAGGTCAAAAAGAGATCCCATTAGTGGCCTACTGATTTTGTTCGATTCCTTTTGTTTTTTTACACGATTTTTCGCTATCTGCAAAGACTAAACAGAGTATTGCGACTCTGTGCTTGTTTGTAAATAGAGAATGAACCAAAGAGAACAATCAATCAAATGGAGAGAGAAGCAGGCACGACGGATTACAAAGGGGGCAAAGGGCTGCGTTAACTACCCTTCACTATCTGCAAAGAGAGAGTACTCCTAATAGAAATGAGGGGTGGGGGGCAGCATTCAAAGCAGATCAGTGTGCATAAACACGAAAATGTTTTTACTTACCACGTACTTGACATTCGACAGCTTATGATATTTGCTATTAAAAAACCATTGAAATTCACTGAAAAAACCATAGGTTATAGACCATATATAGTTAGGAATTAGCATTTACAAAACCTTGAAAATTCACTGAAAAAACCATAGGTTATAGACCATATATAGTTAGGAATTAGCATTTACAAAACCTTGAAAATTCACTGCAAAAACCATAGGTTAGAGACCATATATAGTTAGCTGGACATTTTATTGACATAAAACCAATGAAATTCCATATATAGTTAGTTGCACTAACTATATATCGCGCACCCGCAATCCACTGCTGATGATGTCACATATTACATCATTCATGACATGGTCAGTGACATCACTGATGACATCACTGATGACATCTCAAATGACATCACTGATGACATCACTGATGACATCTCATTTGACATCAATGACCACATCACTGATGATATCATTCATGTGACAATACAATGCATCTCCTCACATTTTAATATAACCTCTGTTTCACCCAGTGTTAAAAAGAGTATAATTTTTGAAACCATTGACACACCAATACTAGTTACTACATACGCACTCACTGATTGCTACGTCTACACACACCTTCACTCATTCACCCATACAATCATTCATACATACAATCACTCATCTTTACAACACTATCATATGCACTCATACACCTATACAGACACTCACAGTCTGCCACTCATCCATGGAGTTACTCACACACCTAGTCAGTCCTGTAAAGAATCAATGAGACTTCCATTTTCTTGTCTATACAGTTAAACCTAGAGCACCTTACATTTTCAAACATATACTAACACATGCTTACCTTCTTATACAATCATTGATACAAGTACAGATTGATCTGCACAGAGTCACACACCTCGCAGCTAGCCACACACACACACTCAGTCTCCCATACAAATACTTGGGCAATCAATCAATAACCCATATAGTTACTCATATAGCTACTGATCAACACATGCAGCAGTTTACAGAACAACAGACATAATGATGCACAAATTAAGACAGTTTAGTCACTAACCCATGCACTCAGTGAGACACATTTAATCACTCACTCATACAGTCAGTCATGCACCTACTAAATCCTTCGTCCAGACACTTACACATCCACTTATTCTTCAATATGTAAGACATATTTAAACTTTATAGAAACAAAAAATCACTGGATGTTGTTATCAGTGATGTCATCAGTGATGTCATTTGAGATGTCATCAGTGATGTCATCAGTGATGTCACTGACCATGTCATGAATGATGTAATATGTGACATCATCAGCAGTGGATTGCGGGTGCGCGATATATAGTTAGTGCAACTAACTATATATGGAATTTCATTGGTTTTATGTCAATAAAATGTCCAGCTAACTATATATGGTCTCTAACCTATGGTTTTTGCAGTGAATTTTCAAGGTTTTGTAAATGCTAATTCCTAACTATATATGGTCTATAACCTATGGTTTTTTCAGTGAATATATATATATATATATATATAAACCTATAACTACTGGCTATAACTACCTACTGGCAGTCGCCAGTAGGTAGTTATAGTTAGGACCTAGTTACCGTAGGAAAATCGCAACATTCTATTCCCAATAACTTTGGCGCCGATTGACGACTCTTCGCAACATTTTCAAAGCTTATGGCCTGCTTCGGTCCTCTCCTATCTTTAAAGTTTCGGGGTGATTCGGCAAGCGGGGGCCAAGAAAAAAGGGGGTCCCAAAATGTGTTTTATCCATGCAATTTTCCATTGGAAACTTTAGACATGGGTACAGCTCGAACTGCTGAACGGAATTACACCAAATTTGGAAAAAAGGTAGCCCTTGGTTCAGGAGAGCCCTTTTTTTTGTTTAATGGTGTAAATCTGTTCAATAGTTTTTAAAATATTAATGGAAAAAGAAATATATATGAATCTGGGGCAAGCCTAACCACACATCTCATCACAAGTATCGGCAGCCATCTTGGGACCAATATACATAATAGCACCTCATTAAAAAGCATTTCAGTTAATAGTAGGTTTTAAGACTTTAGTTATATTTTAAATTATTTGTTGATGGTACCATACTCACTTTAGGAATTGTGGTGTGTTCTAAGGTGATTTTACCATGTGAAAAAGCCTTCTGCTGGGATATCATGAATCATGTTTGAGAGAAAACTATTTTCTCATGCTTTTCCCACCGAGGTTTGGAAGGTGATCTATAAGCTAAACTGAGAGCTTATTTTCAGGAAAATTCACATTATGTTTCTCAGTCATGTGAGAATGAAGTCTGACATTCTCAGTAACACATGTACATCCAACAAGGGCAGAGACTCTCAGTTGTTTCCTTTGTGTTCTACTGCAGCTTCCCAGGGTGTTCTAGAGAACAACTAGAGTGCTAACAGTCCTACTTATGACAAACATATTGCACACCTGAAGCCATCTTGATTGGAATAAAGTGGTAACTCTTAAAACATTTAATTTAAAAAGGAACACAATGATGGGGTTAATTTTGCCATAGATAGTATGATTAGTGCTGCAGAAAGAAAAATTAGGGCACATTTTGAGTGACTTCTCAAATCCTCTTCTATTTCATTAAAATTCTGACATGCAGAATGAAACATGCACTTTCAATACCAGCAGCAGACTTCCGTGGTGAGCAGTAGCTTTACTACAGTGATCTAATGAGCAACTAGAGTGATAACATTCAGAATTTATGGAAAATGTGTGACATATCTGAATACCTTCTTGATGGAACCAAACTAAAAAACTGAAAGCCTTTCCTATTGAGGAGACTGCAGTAAATGAGGAAATTAGGAAACTTCATAACAAGCAAATCTCCCAAGATGGCCACCAGAGGCAAAAGAGCCCAAATGTAGCACAAATATCACCCAGATGTAGCCCAAGTATAGCCCAATGACAGAATGTCCCAGGCTGTTCTAAAGAACAAATAAAGCGCTAAAAGTCTTACTTATGACAAAAGTATGGCACACCTGAAGCCATCTTGACTGGAATAAAGTGGTAACACTTACAACATTTAATTTGCAAAGGAACAAAATGAGGGGGTTCATTTTGCCATAGAAAGTATGATTAGTGCTGCAGAAAGAAAAATTAGGGCACATTTTGACTTCTCAAATCCTCTTCTATTTCATTGAAAAAATTCTGACATGCAGACTAAAACATACCCTTTGAATACCAGCAGCAGACTTCCCCGGTGAGCAGTAGCTTTACTGCAGTGATCTAATGAGCAGCTAGAGTGCTAACATTCAGAATGTATGGCAAATGTGTGACACATCTGAATGCCTTCTTGATGGAACCAAAGTAAAAAACTGAAAGCATTTCATACTGAGGAGACTGCAGTAAATGAGAAAATTAGGAAACTTCATAACAAATAAGTCTACCAAGTTGGCCACCAGAGACAAAAGAGCCCAAATGTAGCAAACATATCATCCAGATGTAGCCCACATATAGCTCAATGACAGAATGTCCCAGAGTGTTCTAAAAAACAACTAGAGCGCTTACTGTCTTACTTATGACAAACGTATGGGACACCTGAAGCCATCTTCCTTGGAATAAACTGATAACACTTAAAGCATTTAATTTAAAAAAGGAACACAATGAGGGGGTTCATTTTGCCATAATAATTATGATTAGTGCTGAAGAAAGAAAAAGTAGGTCACATTTTGAGTGACTTCTCAAATCCTCTTCTATTTCATTAAAAAATTCTGACATGCAGACTGAAACATGCACTTTTAATACGAGCAGCAGACTTCCGTGGTGAGCAGTAGCTTTACTACAGGGATCTAATGAGCAACTAGAGTGCTAACATTCAGAATTTATGGCAAATGTGAGACATATCTGAATACCTTCTTGATGGAATCAAAGTAAAAAACTGAAAGCATTTCCTACTGAGGAGACAGCAGTAAATGAGGAAATTAGGAAACATCATAACAAATAAATCTACCAAGATGGCCACCAGAGACAAAAGAGCCCAAATGTAGCACAAATATCACCCAGATGTAGCCCACATGTAGCCCAATGACAGAAGTGTGCAAAACACTTTTTATTTTTTGTGTTTATGCAGTTTTATATAGTGCAGACTTTTCAGGTATTGGAGTGCTTTACATGAGCATTGGTTACATCACACAAGTACAAATTTATTTTGGTTTTAGACATGGGGAGATTAAGTTATTCGACCAGAATCACAGAATGTCAAGCTGAAGCAGAAACTCCAACCTGGTTCCCCAAGTTCTAAAGTCTGCAGCTCTGGAAGTAACTCCACATAACCTCCCCTAAGTGCAACATTTAATCAAGTGGTCAACTGGATAAAAAACCATAAAGATAACAATTAATTTAAAAGTGCTTTGTCGCTATTTGAAAACTCAGAAAATATGTCCTCATTTTAGTTTTTTAGAGCACTAACCATAATGTTGATGCAAATTAGGCCCTCTCATATATGTAATTTCTAAACGAAATCCTCTAGGTATTACAGTTTTTATTACATCAAGATGATGCCAGGCGCTCCACACTTTTGTAATAAATATAGAATGTTAGCAATCTAGTTGTTTATTAGGATACTGTTGAAATGCAGAGGTCAGGGACTCTGAAAATTGAAGGCAAGTAGGAGGGTGCAGAGGCAACAATTTGACCACACTGGGCAGGCTGGACGATGGATGGATTTAGGCCCAGATCTCTGTACTGGGGTGAATGTATGACAATGTTCTGTATTCTGTCCATCACCTGTTGTTTTGCAATTGTCACCCCGAGTGGGACGGGTATGCTCAGACGTGAGTCCCGTGCTCTCCATGCCACTGGAATCAAGCTATCCAGGCTGAAGAGGGCTGAAAGCCCGAAACCGGTCCTTGGATGCTTGTTTCCAGTCCAGTGAGGACCTGGCTTGGCAGTTCGGGCTGGACTGTTCCCATGGGGCACAGGGTCAAGTCTGATTTGCATATGGCTGGGTTCAAAGTGGAATGGCATGGTGAGCAAAAAAACGATGGATTTAGGCCCAGATCTCTGTACTGGGGTGAATGTATGACAATGTTCTGCATTCTGTCCATCACCTGTTGTTTTGCAATTGTCACCCCGAGTGGGACGGGTATGCTCAGACGTGAGTCCCGTGCTCTCCATGCCACTGGAATCAAGCTATCCAGGCTGAAGAGGGCTGAAAGCCCGAAACCGGTCCTTGGATGCTTGTTTCCAGTCCAGTGAGGACCTGGCTTGGCAGTTCGGGCTGGACTGTTCCCATGGGGCACAGGGTCAAGTCTGATTTGCATATGGCTGGGTTCAAAGTGGAATGGCATGGTGAGCAAAAAAACGATGGATTTAGGCCCAGATCTCTGTACTGGGGTGAATGTATGACAATGTTCTGCATTCTGTCCATCACCTGTTGTTTTGCAATTGTCACCCCGAGTGGGACGGGTATGCTCAGACGTGAGTCCCGTGCTCTCCATGCCACTGGAATCAAGCTATCCAGGCTGAAGAGGGCTGAAAGCCCGAAACCGGTCCTTGGATGCTTGTTTCCAGTCCAGTGAGGACCTGGCTTGGCCGTTCGGGCTGGACTGTTCCCATGGGGCACAGGGTCAAGTCTGATTTGCATATGGCTGGGTTCAAAGTGGAATGGCATGGTGAGCAAAAAAACGATGGATTTAGGCCCAGATCTCTGTACTGGGGTGAATGTATGACAATGTTCTGCATTCTGTCCATCACCTGTTGTTTTGCAATTGTCACCCCGAGTGGGACGGGTATGCTCAGACGTGAGTCCCGTGCTCTCCATGCCACTGGAATCAAGCTATCCAGGCTGAAGAGGGCTGAAAGCCCGAAACCGGTCCTTGGATGCTTGTTTCCAGTCCAGTGAGGACCTGGCTTGGCAGTTCGGGCTGGACTGTTCCCATGGGGCACAGGGTCAAGTCTGATTTGCATATGGCTGGGTTCAAAGTGGAATGGCATGGTGAGCAAAAAAACGATGGATTTAGGCCCAGATCTCTGTACTGGGGTGAATGTATGACAATGTTCTGCATTCTGTCCATCACCTGTTGTTTTGCAATTGTCACCCCGAGTGGGACGGGTATGCTCAGACGTGAGTCCCGTGCTCTCCATGCCACTGGAATCAAGCTATCCAGGCTGAAGAGGGCTGAAAGCCCGAAACCGGTCCTTGGATGCTTGTTTCCAGTCCAGTGAGGACCTGGCTTGGCAGTTCGGGCTGGACTGTTCCCATGGGGCACAGGGTCAAGTCTGATTTGCATATGGCTGGGTTCAAAGTGGAATGGCATGGTGAGCAAAAAAACGATGGATTTAGGCCCAGATCTCTGTACTGGGGTGAATGTATGACAATGTTCTGCATTCTGTCCATCACCTGTTGTTTTGCAATTGTCACCCCGAGTGGGACGAGTATGCTCAGACGTGAGTCCCGTGCTCTCCATGCCACTGGAATCAAGCTATCCAGGCTGAAGAGGGCTGAAAGCCCGAAACCGGTCCTTGGATGCTTGTTTCCAGTCCAGTGAGGACCTGGCTTGGCAGTTCGGGCTGGACTGTTCCCATGGGCCACAGGGTCAAGTCTGATTTGCATATGGCTGGGTTCAAAGTGGAATGGCATGGTGAGCAAAAAAACGATGGATTTAGGCCCAGATCTCTGTACTGGGGTGAATGTATGACAATGTTCTGCATTCTGTCCATCACCTGTTGTTTTGCAATTGGAAGGACAGTGGCAGCACAACAGACTATGGAGGGCAGTGGAAAGGGGGGCAGGGGCAACAAACCAACAATACAGGACTGGCAAGAGAGGCTGTGGCAATATAATAGACCATTGTGGTCAGAAGGAAGAGGCAGTGGTAGTACAACCATACATGCAAACAGACCCTATTCAGCCAGGACACGTCCCATGTTTTTAAGCCCAAATGCGCTTTATTTGATTTGTCTCCTGTCTACAATCTCCTCTTTTTCAATGTAAGTCAAAGGGGAAAATCAATACCCCAGTTTTTTTTTTCAAAATATCCCTATTACCGAGTTCAAAATGTTAGCAAGTATGGTACATTGGATCATGGAAGGCAGGGGGGAATTGGGGTGGAGACATGGACTCGGATAACAGAGGACAGGAGGGACATGGAGAGGTGCACCAAACTGATCCTACAGGGCAAGCATCAGGGTTTGCAGCAGCACAATACAACACACAGGGCATGCGGGACAGAAGTGCAGCACAACAATCCATAGAAAGCAATAGGGAGGAGACAGGACAATGCACATGGACAACAGAGAACAGAAGGGAAAGAGGCAATGGTAGCTAGCTGACCATAATGGACAGACAGGAGAGAAAGATGCAGCATAACAGAACATAAAGGGAAGGAGGGACAGATCAGGGGCATTACAATGGAATAGACAAGCCAGGAGGGAGGGAATAGGGGTCTGCACATGGAAACAGAGGGCTGGGGGCAAGGGGTTAGTGCAGGAGCAGCAAGATGACCATGGAGGTCTGGTAGGATGGGCACTAGAAGCAAGACACACCATGGAGAGCAACAGTGAGACTATAATGGCATACACACAGACCATGGAGGGAAGGTGGGAGGGGGTCAGAGATAGCTAGCTGACCACACAGGGAAGGTGAAAGGTGCCGTGGCAGCTCGGAAGACCATGCATGGCAAGCGGGAGGTTTAGGGGCAGCACAATGGCTATGATGGGCAAGAAGGAGGGTGCAGGGGCATGCACAAAGGACCATGGAGGATAGAAGGGAGGGTCAGGACCTGGGCACAGACAAGAGAATTCAGGGAAGGGGCCTTACAACAGACCCCGCGGGGCAGGCAGGAGGAGCAGTTGCAGCAGAACAGACCAGGGAGGGCAGAAGGTGTGGCAGTAAAATGGACCATGGAGGACAGGAAGAAGGGGATAAGGGCATGGAATGTGGACAGGCAGGGTGAAGGTGGCAGGGACAGGTTACAGTTATCTGACAATGCTAGGCAGGTGGGAGGGGAGTGGCAGCTCAACAAAACACTCAGAGTAGATAGGAGTGGCAGATCCATGGTACATGGAGGGTAAAAAGGATGGAGCAGGGGAGTGCACACTGACATCGGAGGGCAGGGAGAAGGAGAATAGGGGCAGAAAGCTAAGCATAGAGGCTAAGCAGGAGCTCAATGATGGGGCATAGAATTGGGCAATGGTGGGCAGGAGGAGTGGACTGGTACGTCATGCTAAATTGAGGGCAGTGGCAGCACATCAGACCATGCATGGCAGGATGGAGGAGGCTAGTCCATGGATTCAGACAACAGAGGATAGGGAGGAGGTGGATGAAGCAGCAAGCTAACTGTTCAGAGAAGGCGGGAAAGCCAGTGGCAGAACAATGGCCACACAGGGCTGTAATAAGGGAGCAGGGACATGGACTTGGACAATAGATGGTTAGGAGGAAGGAAGGCAGGAACAGCAAGCTTGGATGGGGCAGCACAATGCCAGGCCCTGCTTCCAAACCCCTACCATTCATTGTGATATGCATCTTACATAACGTTAAAAAATAAACTAGAAATTTGCTGAAAAAAACAAAGATTACAGGGACGGTATAGTTAGACTCAAGATTTCACTCATACACAACCAGTGAAATTCAGTAGTTATAATTACCTGAGCTAACAATAACTTACCCCCCCCCCCCGCAATGTACTGCTAATGACCTCAGACATTACATCATTCATGACATGGTCAGTTACATCACTCATGACATCTCAAATGAGGTGTGACTGGAATGGAACTATAATCGCTAGAACTTTGTTTAGGGATAATGTGTGTATATTAACAACCCTTTTTTTCTTTTCTTTCGTGTAAGAACCATTATAATAAGCGACGCGCCCAGATTAATATGGCCGATAGCCTTTCACTTTAATAGCCTTTCACTTTAAAGTAATGTATAGTCCAATGTTTATGTTGATGTTTGCAATCCTAATTATGTTTATTATGAATAAATCCCATTAACGAACATACATGTATGGTGGTCATGGGTCAAGATATGCTGGAATTACATTGTGTGCATATTAACACTTGTTTTTGTTTCTTTATTGTATAATGTCCTGAATTTTCACATCGTGACCAGGCCAATATGGCCACCAGCTTTTTGGATTAAAGTAATCTGTAGTCCTTTGTTAATGGTGGCAACTTTGACCAGGCCAATATGGCCGCCAGCTTTTTAGATTAAAATAATCTGTAGTCCTTTGTTAATGATGGCAACTTTAGGTATTTGCACATTCAAATAAGGATGCTATATTGACATCTTGTATCGGTATCACGGTTCGGACGAGCCGAAACGTGTGGACCACGTCCTTTGCAGATTAAATACTTCCAATCTACAACCTGAGTGCTGATTCCTTCCCTGTAAGAGTGAGAGGAGATTAAATACATATTTATTAAATTCACTGAAAATAACACAAGTTTCAGGGACATTATAGTTAGAAATTAGCATTTAAAAAACCTCAGAAATTCACAAAAAAAACCGCAGGTTTCATGGACGTCATAGTTAGTTGGACATTTCACTCGTATAACTCGCGCCCCCGCAATGCACTGCTGATGTCACATATTACATCACTCATGACATGGTCAGTGTCATCACTGATGAGATCTCAAATGACATCACTGATTACATTATCCACATGATCAACTGATGCACCTCGTCATACCCTAAAATATAGACTACCATTCTCGAAACCATAGACACACCAATACTAGTACAGCTACAATATTCTGTGCACTATGCATGCAGACCTCCAACCAGCTACATACTATTGATACGCTTTTCTAAATACCCAGTTAGAACCTATGCAGTCTAGGAATCCTTCTGTCTGTCCCATGCACTTCTCCATTCACCCATCCAGCACTATCTACATATCCTATCACCCCACCAATACCTAAGCACTTATAAATTCAATATACACTCTGTTTGTAATACTGTAATTATTCTAATTACTAGTCATGAACTTATGGAATGGCCTAGCTACTAACACAAGCACAGCTATAATATTTGTTGCACTATACAAGGAGACCTCTAACTAGCTACTTACTATTGACACACACTTCTAAATACCCAGTTAGTACTCACGCAGTGTAGGAATCATCCAGTCTGTCCCATGGACTTCTTTAATCACTTATCTACCACTAACTACTTATCCTATCACTCCACCAATACGTAAGCACTTATAAATTAAGTGTTCACTTTGTTTGCAGCACTGTCATCATTCCAGTTACTAGTGGTATTCTTATAAAATTACCTAGGCACCAACACAAGTATACATAAAAAATGATGTGCATAATCCCTACAAATCTCTAAGCAGATACATACTATTGGTCCACTCCATTAAATACTAAAGTAGTACTCATGCAGCGTAGGATACCTCCTGTCAGTCTCATGCAATTCTTCAATCACCCATCCAGCACTATGTTCCTATTTTATCAATCTGCCAATACCTAAGCACTTATGTGCCAGATATACAAGCACCCAGTGCCACCAGCACATCACTTTTTGTAAAGTAGTGATGGCTCCAGGCACTCCTTCATATTTGTGTACAAAATATAGGGAGCAACCCCACTTCTCAAGAGACAGGGTACTGCAAGTAAAGGAAAAGAACAGGACTCTCTTCGATCACCACATTCACCCAAACTGTACTCAGCAATATGCACTATAGATTCACTCAACCTCACTTGTTCAGTACCCCTACAGATTATACATTTGAACCCAAAATAACAACCTGATATGTCACAAGGATAAAGACTTCACAGATAAAAGGACAAATACAAAGTGTATTTGTAGTACATAGGACGTTCAAAACCGCAAGATTTGCAGTGATACAAACGATTAAAAACACATTAGAAAAATCCTATTAAAAAACATAATAGAAACATATGAGGGGAGACTATTTGTGAGAGACAAAAAAGAAATATGTGAAAACAATCAAATTCATCAAATTAGGGTTATTCACAACCGGAATCTCATGTATAAAAACCATCAGTCTATTCACTTCTTGGTTGAATTTGACATATGGCAGTTCCTGGATATAACCAACTATATAAATGCAGGCGTTGACACGTTTCGGTGGTTGTATATTATTGGAAAGTCATCTTCATCAGGATCTACATAGAGCTTGTCTCTAGCTCAAAATGTAAAAAAAATTTCACTTACATTTACTCAGGTACACAATTATACACACAACACCTAATTTAGTCTAACACATAGTAACTCAGAGTTAATATGTTAAAAAATCACCTTTACAATTATACACTCATTCATATAGTTACTCTCACAATCACTGACTCTTACATATACTTATTTATATACACCAACTCTCACATACAATGCCTTTATTTTTTTACTTTGTTGAAGATGTACAACTAAAACTTATATTTGCTCACCAACACACAAATAAATAAACTCAGTCACCCAAACAACTGTTTCCACATGCACTCTTAAACCTATACACCTAGTCAATCAACCATTCACACACCTATGCATAGAGTTACACACACACCATCCAACCACACACAAACTCAGTGTCCCATACAAATACTCACCCAAGTAATCAATAACTAATATACACACTCATGTAGTTAGTGACCAACTGATGCAGCATGTTATACAACAACAGAGAAAGTGATGCACACATTCACATTGTTTAGTTACTAATCCATGTATTAAGTGAGACACTTTTAACTGCTCACTTAAACAGACAGTCAGACAGCTACTAAATCCTCCATCCATACAGTTATATATCCACTCAATCTTCAATACAGATTGGTATATATATGTATATATATGTAATACATATTTAAATTTCAAACTAAACCACATTCACTGGATGATGTCATCAGTGATGTCATTTGAGATGTCATCAGTGATGTCATCAGTGATGTCACTGACCATGTTATGAATGATGTCATATGTGACATCATCAGCAGTGCATTGCGGGCGCGCGAGTTATAGTTAACAGAAAAACTATAACAGAGGAATTTCTATGGTTTGTACGAGTGAAATGTACAGCTAAACCCCTGAAACCTATGGTTTTTTCTGTGAATATATATATATATAGATAGGATAGGATATAGTTTTATAGAGCGCTCGAATGCCGAGGCATATTGGAGCTAAGAAGTGAGATAGGGGATTGCAGCAAGTGTACCTGATTTTTAGAGAGGTGCGAACAGCCATGTATTTAGCGCTTTCCTAAAAAGGAACCTGTCAGACATTAATCTCATGGAAATAGGCAGCTGGTTCCGAAATTTGGCTGCACAATGTGACAGGCTCCTGCCTCCTCATATGGCTTTATGAATTTCAGAAATACAAATGAAACCTGCGTCAGTGGATCTAAGGTTTCTGGCAGGGATATACCAGGGAAAGAGATTCCGGAATTCGGCAGTCCCTCCACCGTATAGTGCCTTATGGACCATGGCTCTAAACTCTGTCCTTTGCTGCATCGGAAGTCAATGTAATGACCTAATAGCAGCAAAGGTAGAGTGCCCTCTGGGGATGTCTAACAATAGCAGAGCAGCAGCATTTTGTATTGATTGTAATTTTAACCTCTGGGCTTTATCAATGCCTATAAAAAGCGCATTGCAATAATCTAGCCACGAGAGGATAAGGGCAACTGCTACTGATTTCTTCAGATCTTGGGGGATGAAAGGAAATATCTTCCTAAGAAGCTTCAGTACGAAAAAGCAATAAGAAGTTACACTATTAATCTGGCCTGCAAAGTTAAGCTAGTCATAAAAAATACCCCGGAGGTTCTTAACTTTGTTGGACGGAACAAGACATTGACCTGCCTCTGTCGGCCACCATGTTGAGTTCCATAGGGATGGAAAATTGCCAAACTCCATCACCTCGGTCTTATCGGAGTTATGACTCATCCATCTTATAATATGAGTCAAACAGGCATGGAAATTGACGACAGTGGCCTCAGACTGTTTGCAAACCGAGATGACAATCTGTGAATCGTCTGCATAAGAAATCAGCGCAAAACTATACTCTCTGATCAGTGCGGCAAGTGGAGTGATGTATACGTTGAACAGTGTGGGTGATAGATAGATAGATAGATAGATAGATAGATAGATAGATAGATAGATAGATAGATAGATAGAAATATAGATAGAGATAGATAGATAAATAGATAGATAGATAGGTAGATAGATAGATAGATATGTATATATAGATATATCATATATTTTTGATTTGCTTATGACGTTGCCTCATTTTTATGAATCTTCATGAAACTTTCCCCCTCAAATTCCTTTTCACCCCAGCTTCTTCATGGAAAGTTTCGGAGGGATCCATCAAGCAGGGAGATCTCCAAATGTGTTTTCCTCAATAATTTCTGCATAGGAACTTTAGACAGACCAATGCCCCAAACCTCTCAATGGATTTACACCACATTTGGCATAAAGCTAGATCATGGTCCAGAAAATGTTCTTTTTGTGGTTTGGTATAAATTAATTCAGTTTTTTTTAGAAGATAATGCTCAAAAACTTTGCTTCTTTCATGCCACGGAAGATCCACGGACCAGAGAGATCTCCTGCTTTACATCTGATTGGCTGCTGCCACTTGAACAAGGATGTGGCAGCAGCCATCTTAGCACTTGGGCCTCAGTCTAGAGTCCTAAAAATACAAAACAACACAAAAAAGAAAAGAAATGGGGGCAGGGTAGGGATACCCTGAGCCCCCTAGGTCTGGGGCCTAAAAACATTTCCTTTTAAATTGTGCTGTAAATTCATGGAGGATCTACAAATCCTGGATACAATTTTTAATAAAGCACAATACAAAAAATATCCCTGAGTGATCCAGGATATAGTAGGGAAGAGGGTGCATTGCCGCTACGCCAAGCTTCTAACAGGCCACGGGTACCCCATCACCCGCTCCAATTTTTTAATGAAGGTGAGGCGGCACCTCTCCCTGAGCCTTTGTTGGGCAAACTGGAGTGTAAAGGAAGGGGGTCCACTCATAGAGCATTAAAAGACCACTGGGACCCCCATCTTCTGGCTCAAGTACTCTGTTGTGGGGAGCTCATCCCCAGGACAGAGTTGATTCCCTGCCAGCAGGCAGGGAAAATAAGTATGCTCCAACCTGGTGGGAGAATTTTAAAATCTGCCACCAGGTTGGAGCAAACATGCCTTCCATGCCTACAGCAGTACGGGCAGGGAAGACATTTTCTGCTCCCAGCCGGAGGGAGATTTAAACATGCTTCCGCTGGTTGGGAGCAGACTTCTGTTTTATGCACCCACTCCTGCAGGCAGGGAAACAGAACATATATATTGCTCCTGTCCAGAGGGAGCATGCAAGAAACATCTGCTCCCTTTTGTGGGAGCAATGTCATCTCCTGCAGTATATGGCAAGCTGGCTGGGGTCACAGGGGCCTTGGTGCTCTCCCCACAGCCCCCAACTTGCTTTTCAGTGAGTGTCTCAGGCCAGCACTGGGTAACCCTCCTATAATAAAGGCAGGCCACATGAAGGAGCGGTCCCCAGGGCCATAATAGGCCAGAGGAGGGGAGCCTCGTGTCCCCCTCCCTTTTACAATGACCTGCAGCCCTAGGGTATGAGGCCCATGGGGCCACTATTTGCTTGGGTATGTTGACTGCCGTGGAGGTAAGGTAAATGTATTATTATGCTTGAATAATTAAAACCATTGCATACATAGTCATTACAGTCAAACCGGTTGTGTTGGTATAAAAATTAATCAATAATAAGCAGCCTTTCCACTTTATTATACATAAAACTATTAAGATTATAACGTAAAAAGTCATTTCCTTCACAATCGGAGCTCAGTCTAAAAGATTGTTTAGTAGAATTGATTTTTTAGATTCTCACTCTGCCAAAGTCTCTCACTCTGGATTATCTAGTTTTTCCTAAGAGTGCGCTAAGTGTTACAAATGGACCCAAACTGCAAGCAGTTACTGGTTGTGCCTCTTTTTGGCGACATAGAGCTGTTAAGTGTGTTCTCGAAGTTGTCTTGATGAGCCATCTTGTGAGGCAGAATTCATGGCCAATGATGCTAAGTTTTTCAGTCTCAGTGTAGTGAGATCAAAAATGTTTGTGAGGGGGCATTTTAGCTTTACTAAAGTAGGGTTGAAGCACAGCATTACCGCCTGTCTGCATGACCTGACTCCATGCTGGTTAAAAGTTGGTTTTAGTAGCGTGCACCTTATGTCCTTTAGTGTGCTATGAATATAAATAATGTCTTATTTGGCTGCAGAGACGTATTTGGGGAGCTGAAAGATCACTCTAGAAGAGGTCGCTATTATGCTGTCCAGGGTAGAAGCGTCTGTCCCTCTTAATGATTCTCTCCGGTAGGTGATCGTAGGATGTAGTTTAGCTTGCAGGAACTTTAAGAATAGATATAACCTAAGGTCAACCAATCAATCAATCATATCATTTGTAAAGCGCCCTACTCACCAGTGAGGGTCTCAAGGCGCTGGGGTGGGGGATGCTGCTACTGCTCAAAAAGCCAGGTCTTGAGCAGTTTTCTGAAGGTCAGCAGGTCTTGGGTCTGCCGTAGGTGGATGGGGGGGGTGTTCCAGGTCTTGGCGGCGAGGTGGGAGAACGATCTGCCGCCTGAGGTCGCTCTTCGGAAGCGGGGGACTGTAGCGAGGGCGAGGTCGGCAGAGCGGAGCTGGCAAGTGGGGATGTAGAAGCTGAGTCGTCTGTTGAGGTACGTTGGTCCGGTGTTGTGGAGTGCCTTGTGTGCGTGTGTGAGGAGCTTGAAGGTTATCCTCTTGTTGACCGGGAGTCAGTGCAGGTGTCTCAGGTGGGGTGTGATGTGGCTGCGGCGAGGGATGTCGAGGATCAGGCGTGCAGAGGCGTTCTGGATGCGTTGCAACCGTCTCAGGAGTTTGACCGAGGCTCCTGCGTAGAGGGCGTTTCCATAGTCCAACCTGCTGCTGACAAGGGCCTGGGTGACTGTTCTTCTCGTTTCAGTGGGGATCCACTTGTAGATCCTACGGAGCATGCGGAGGGTGTTGAAGCAGGAGGAAGAGACGGCGTTGAACTGTTTAGTCATGGAGAGGGTGGAGTCGAGGATGACCCCTAGGTTGCGTGCGTGGTCGGTGGGTGTTGGAGCGGTTCCCAGTGTAGTCGGCCACCAGGAGTCGTCCCAGGCCGAAGGCTTGGATCCGAGGATGAGGACCTCCGTCTTGTCTGAGTTCAGCTTCAGTCGGCTGTTCCTCATTTATTCAGCAACGGCCTTCATTCCTTCGTGAAGGTTGGTTTTGGCGATCTGGGGGTCCTTGGTGAGGGAGAGTATCAGCTTGGTGTCATCAGCATAGGAGAGGATGTTGAGGTTGTGCCGACGGGAGACGTGGGCGAGCGGTGCCATGTAGATGTTAAACAGGGTTGGGCTGAGGGATGAGCCCTGGGGTATGCCACAGATGATCTCGGTGGCTTCGGAGCAGAAGGGGGGAAGGCGGACGCTCTGTGTTCTGCCGGAGAGGAAGGAGGTGGTCCAGTCCAGGGCCTTCTATTGGGTCCCAGCGTTGTGGAGGCGTGTTCGTAGTGTGTGGTGACAGACAGTGTCGAAGGCGGCTGACAGGTCCAGGAGGATGAGGGCCGCCGTTTCTCCGTTGTACAACAGGGACTTGATGTCATCGGTTGCGGCGATGTGGGCAGTCTCGGTGCTGTGGTTGCTGCAGAACCCGGACTGGGAAGGGCCCAGGATGTTGTTCTCCTCGAGGTAGCGGGTCAGTTGTTCCGGTCTTCTCGATGACCTTTGCCGGGAACGGGAGCAGGGAGATGGGCCAGAAGTTCTTGAGGTCCTTGGGGTCCGCCTTGGGTTTCTTGAGTAAGGCGTTCATCTCGGCGTGCTTCCAGCTCTCCGGGAAGGTTGCTGTCTCGAAGGAGGTGTTGATGACTTTCCGGAGATGGGGTGCGATGGATGTGCTAGCTTTGTTGAAGATGTGGTGTGGGCATGGATCTGACAGAAGCTTCTTCAGAGGTTTGAGGGCTAGGTAGGTCATAGTTCCCTTCCTTCTTAGGGATTACATTTGTGGCTTGAAGGAGTTGTGTTGATCTAAAAGGATGCCCAAGTACTTGTAGCTTGCTACACGGCTTATTTGGTTACCTTCCAGGATCCAGCTGGGGTTTGTCTTCTTGTGATGATTTACTATCATGATTTTAGTTTTATAAAATTTATTGTCAAAGAGTTTCGTTCAGAAATGTTTTAAGTGACGTCCAGGAGGTGCTGAAGACCAATGCGGGTCCGACTAATCAGGACTAGATCATCAGCGCATAACAGGTTTGCTTGTGTGATTTTGCCTAGCTTTGATGCATGAGGTGAACAGTTATCCAGTTCTGTGGGTAGATCTGCCAGAAAAAGGTTAAATAGTTGCGGAGCTAGTACGCATCCTTGTTTTTGACCCTTGTTTGTGGGGAATCTTCTTGAGCGGTGGGTCCCTGCACCTAACTTCATACTTAACCACGTATTAGTATGCAAAAGTATATGTTGATCTACGAGAGTGGGTGGTATCCCCCAGCTGTCCAGTTTACGCCAAAGCTTCTGACAGTCTATGTGATCAAAAGCTGCGGAGTAATCTATGAAGCAGAGATATAAGGGATACTTTCCTAGTTTCGCAGAGTCCATAAGCATGGTTAGGTTCATGGTGTTTGTGATCGTACCTTGTCCTTTGCAAAAACCTTTCTGTGTAGCTGGGATGATACAGTTTGTTGCGGCCCAACAGGTCAGGTCAGGTCATTTAAGATGATCCCCGCATAGTACTTTGCCTCGGTGTCTATGAGGACTATTAATCGATAGTTGTCTGGATTGGACCTGTCTTCCTGTTTATATATTGGGCTAATTGAGCCAAGACAAGACTCTGGAATTTTGGTAGTCACTAAGGTGTGTCTGAAGACTGAGATCAATACTTTGCTCCAGAATTCGCGGTCAGATTTGTACAGCATTGGAGGCATGCCATTTGGGCAAGGGGTCCCCTCCCCCTGTCGGCCTCTCGCTATTTTTTTTCGTGTTGCCAATTCTGCTAGATCGTTCAGCTCATCTGCTATAGTTAGTGGGCATGTTAGGACTGGTAACAGTTGTGGCTCCTTCTTCGTAAACATTGTTTTTCTCCTGGCCTTTTCATGTGGGCTATGTTGGTTTGGCACTTCCGTTGTGAGGTTGTTAGGACAGATTTGTAATTGATGGTACGAGACGGGGCTGGTTTTGTTCAAAGTTGTTAAAGTGTTTGAAGAGATAGTCAGCCCATATAGCTTCAGCAATATTGGAATCTATGCCATAGTGATTGGGTTGCTGTAGTTTTTTGACACTCTGCCAGAATTTAGCAATATTTCTCCGGTAGGCGTCAAAAAGAAGTTTCTCCCATAATTCATTATCATTTGCTCTATTGTTTGCCCATCTTCTTTGTTTTACTCTTGTTTTTAGTTCACTGAGTGTGCTTTGTAAACTAACGAAGTAATTTTAGGGTTTGGTGTATGGAGTGATTGAGTTTTTTTGAATTTGGGCTTTTTGCCATCTTGAATGCACTGATTGAGGCTTTTGTCGTCATGTTGCTCTGCCTGTTGGTAAATGCCACACTAAGAGATGTAATAAACTTGTCCCAGAGTTCCTGGGGATCAGCTGCCCTGTCGTCTAATTGGTTGTACAAATCTTTCGCTTTAAGTGATATTTCCTCGATGTTGGTGAGTTGCACCTTATTCTTTTGCGATTACTCGTTTCGTCCAGTACAATAGTTGTTCTTTTGTCTAATGTATGACTAGGAGCTGCGAAAAGGCTTAACTCTTGTGGCATATGATCGCTTAATTCGTTGTTTCCAATTTTGAAGGTAGCAATTTTGTTAAACATGGTAAGAGAAGCAGAAGTAAAATCAAGGTGTGAGGAAACTATTGCTGAGTGAAACGTGGCTGCGTGTGGGTTGTCTTCCTTTTAGGGCTCTCAAGTTTAGTTGCTCCTGTTCCCGGAGCAGTTTTTCTGCACTTTTAGCTGGCTTAATGGATTGTGCTTTTCCTTGCTTTGGGATTCCCCATGCTCCTGTGAGGTCTTGCATAAGGTCATCATCTTGAGCGAGCCCCAAGAGGTGCATATTAAAGTCTCATACAAGGATAACGAAATTGGAGGCTTGCTCGTCCATTACTCTATTTAGTTCTGTAGGTAGCTCTTTCACCGTTCTTATTTTCTGTTTGGGATGTACATAGACATTTATTACTATTATGTTCTGTTTGTACTCGTTAAGCTTGAGCGTTATTTTTACAGCCTGAATGCTGCTTGGAGGTGTTAAATCAATTTTTATTGGAATAATCTCTCCTATTTCAGTAATGGAGGCCAAAAGCAGTAAGCCTCACGAGCGGTGGCCAAATACTGAGCTCTTGGTTGCTGGGAATAGGTAAGAGGTGTAACCTTGCAGGTAAAAGGGCTTGTCTTCCCAGGTCTCCTGGAGCAGAATTAGGTCGAAGGATTTCAAATAGTTTAAGGTCTCTTGATCTCCCACTTTGGAGGCTAAGCCGTTGATATTCCAAAAGCATATTGTGGTGCCTCCCACTTTGATAAAGAGGTGAGAGCTGCAGTTGACTGTTGTCAATTTGTCCTCACTGATGTTATTAGCCGCTGTGTGCATGCCCAATTGTTATTTGTTGGAGCATGTGTTAGGGGGGATTGTCTTTGAGTTGGTAGCAGTGCAATTGTCAGGCTGGCATCTGTCTTTTTCCCTGGCGATCTATGCCTTGCTCCTTTCAGGACTGAGGAGGTCGACTTGCATGGGTTGTTTCTTTCGTTCCTTAGAAAAGGTGTTGGATAAGGTGGCTTTGGTACTGACTTCCGATTATACCCCAATTTAAAAATGTATTTCTTTCTCTTAAAATTCTGCCTGCTATATCCAGAATTCGCCATCTGGTGTTGGTTGCTACAGGACTTTGACTACTAGTGCTAGGCAAAAATTCTATTGAAAGTAAGTCAGAGATGGTGATATCTGCTAGAGTTGCTACGGAATGTAATAGCTGTAATACATTCCCTCTGTTCAATATGTCCGCGCGACCTTGTGTCTTGTATTGTGGAAGAAGTGTTATGGTATTTGTTGCTTCCTCCTGCGGTGCATCCTCTGTAGGGGAGCGAGCCATCCTTGCTGGTTGCTTTTTGAGCGGGTAGTTCCTGGTGTTGAGGATACTCACCGACCTTTCTAAATGTTTCTTGGGCAGAGGAAAAAGCTTTAGCTTTTTCTAGTTTGTGTTTGAGGTTGTTATGAGGAAGTGTTAATTTATCAGGCAGAGGCCGCGGCTGACTGTGGAGGTGATGACCAAAGACCTTTTCAAAGGCCAGGCCCTGTGGCAAACCCCTTTTTGTGCAGGACCCCATGCATGGTGTTGAGTCAGCTGTCTGCCTCCAACTACTGCTACACTTGGCCCAAGGCAACGCCTAGTGTACAGTTGGCCAGGCCATGTGTCCAGCCCCATGTGCCATGCACTGTGTATGTCTGGCTGCCTGCACAGGTGTGGACGCAGGGCTTGTGGGCAACATGGTAATGTGCAGCATGGGGATTGCTGCCTGCTGGGGGTTGGAGGAAGGGCCATGCCACAGGCACATGGCTGAAAGTTGTGCACTATATGGGGTTGGCTGCTTGCAAGCTAGTCTGCTGGGGGCCTAGTTGCAACTTGGGGATGCACAGCATGGGGATGGATGCCTGCTGGGAGTTGTATGCAGGGTCTGGCCACAGACCAGGTCCTGTGGCCAACACCCTGCAGTGCATTGCCAAAGCACAGCATGGGGTTGGTTGCCTGCAAGGGGGTTGGATGCAGGGTCTTACTATAAGCCAAGCCCTGCATCAAAGCCCATGCCTCTTAATCAAAGGCTGTGTGAAGCATGGGGTTGCCTATCTGTGGGGCTTGCCAAAGGCCATGTCTGGCGGGTGGTTGGCATTACATAAAGTAAAAAAATATTACTTTATGTTACAAAAAAAAAACTTCACTGAAAAAACAAACGTTAAAGTCACATTATAGTTATGTGAGAATTTCAGTGACAAAGTAACATTTTAAATGTACAAAACCACTGAAATTCATCAGTTATGGTTAGCTCTGAAAGCTATGACTTGTGGCATAAGTTAACTATAACTTGCAACCTTGCCATGCAGTGCTAATTACCCCACATATTACATCACTCATAACATTTTCTATGACAGAATTAATAACATAGAAAACAATGTGGACTAGCCCACTGAGTTTGTAGAATATAAATTAATATTCTGGGGCACTGTTGGCTAAGGCCTTAGTGCTAGACCCAAATGGTCTTGTTTATAAACCCCTCACACACCAACCTGGTTGGTGTTATGCTTCATCATTAGGGTCCAACCAGGCAGCCGAGTGCCGCCTGGTTGTGCTACTACGCCTGACCACAGCGGAGCGGGTGTCGTGCAGTAGTGTGATGTGGATGAAGGTGAATGTTAAAATACACTTCTGGGAATCCTTGCCTAGTAATTTATTCTTGGCGGCCCAGAGTGTCAGGATAAAAACTATGTGGTGCAACTACTAGTAGAGAAATGATATCTACGAGTTGACTATGTGGTGGTGGTCTACATGTTTCAGTCCCTTAAAAATTTGACGGGACTTTCTTCAGGACCAAGAGACGGACTGTGAGTGGCAAAAGTGGTGCCACGGGTGTGTTATCTCTTACACACGCGCTAAGGTGTGTGGAAAAAGGAAAGGTAAAAAGGTGCTGCTGTTTACTTACAGGCACCTGGTATTCGCGAGAAAAATCCTGTGATGAGAGAAAAGAAGACAAATGCACAGCATACTAAATCAGAAAAATATGCAGGCCATGAGTTATCTAGAGGTGTTCAGGATTCTTTGAGACATGCGGCATGCATGGCTAGGTAAGTATCGGCCAGGACCAGTGACGTACTTGAGCATGAGCGCAGCATGCACGTGGGGAAGTGGATGAGCATGCTTATGTTGAAATGCGCATCATACTGTGTGGCATGATGTTACATGGTATTGCGGCGTGCTAGAATAGCGTGTTGTGTTCTATAGCCGCCTGATACAAGACCGACCTGGTGGTCTGTATAGAGTAGCCCTGTTGTGGCTATTACAAGGGCCGCCACCGTGTGGTATCACTTAATGGTGAGACAAAACAAACATTTAAAAATTACGTGGTTCTAAGATGAAGTTGCTCCCACGAGGGCAATCATGCACCATGAGACCCAAAAAAATAGAGAAATTACGTAATATGTTGGGCACCAATAATTACTTCGCTATAACATGGTTTCCCAGAGTTTCGGGGACCGGGGGAGAGGCATCTCTGTAATGGATCTTTGGGGGTTTGTAAAAAACAATGATCAATACCACAGATCGTCACAAGAGCGAGGAGAAAGGAATCCGCCGTGCTGTCCGGCAGATGGGGAGAAAAGACCTTACTTGTTACGAGCGTGTCCTCTGCAGGGAACCTACATCGGGTCCCTCGGCGTCCCGGCTGGCGAGGAACTGCCGGTTGTTTGTGCATTATGTACCATCCCGTTTAATGTCCGGGTTCAGCCAGGGGCGGCACCGCCTTCCAATGAGCATGCGCGTTGGAAACAGGAACGTTACTGCGCATGCGCTAGGACAAAAGATAATCCTGTGAACACGGCGGCCATCTTATAATGGGTTTTTGTTTGCGCAAATAAGTGTGTATAGGTATATGTTACTGAGGCGCACGAGTCAATGTACTCAATGCAACTGAAGATTTCATATTTCATATCCCCATGTATGTCTAGTTTAGTTCATAATAGCGCATCGGTCGATAAGGGGCACGGAACAGCCCAGGGGTAACGATATTTCAAGACATTTTGTGGCATGGTTCTCCCAGTTAAGCCAATAGTGTTACTTTGAAAACTTCTACTTTGAAAAGAGCATCATACGGAGTTTGTTCAGACTGGAGGTGTCCAGTAGTATTTCCTGGTATGGGTAGTGTGGATAATGATGCTAGAAAAAGGCATCAAATGGAGTAGGTTTGTGAGGGAAATGTTGATATCCGCGCCGTCATTATCAGCGGTTGCTCAAGGTATTCCACGGAATGTTGTCGTTTAGGCCGGACATGTGGGTAGATAGACGGTAAACCCACCACTGTTCTTTGTTCAAAAGTATGTCTTGGCTGTTTGACCCCTCAGGGTTGATGCTCTCAATCACGACCCACCCCATGTCATTGGTGGTGTGGCCCATTTCTGAAAAATGATTGGTTAGTTTGGTGGTATTCTTTTTGCACCTGATGGTGCTGCGGTGTTCACAAATTTGTGGGTTTATTTTGCGGCTTGTCATCTCAATATACCCAAATGTGCACAAATTCGCAGAGACTGTTTATTTTTTATGTATATAAAATGTATTATACCATTATGAGCACATTATCTTTACTCATTTAGTTACATACACAGACATATATTTATCATCATAATAAGGAAGACACTAATGTCACTATTGTTTGTTTATTGTCATAAGTTACCCTCTTCGGTGCCAAGGACGGTCCCCGGTCATCCGACGTCACGGTGGGCGTGTGCGCAGGACGGCCGGGGGCCGTTCGAATCCTGCCCACTTATTAATTCTCCTGCATAGCGAGAGAATTTGGGCAGCGCTGAAGGGGTTAATAAAAATCATCACAATATTTTTTAAATTAATACAAAATAAAAACTTTTTTTGCAGTACAATACATCGCATTTCTAATTGATCCCAGCACAATATTTTGCAATTAATGCTGAAAGATGGAACCTAGTTAAAATAATATACATTGCTTTTGAAATTGATCAGTTTCTAAAATGTGCAAGTTGACATTACAGGAATACAATAAAGCATTTTGCATTTCAACATGTTGTTGTTGCATTTCCTTCACTTATGACCAATCACATTCAACTAAATTGTTGTAAAGTAAGTAGCATATGCATCAGTGTAAAAATGAAATGCTTTCAACTTTTTGTTAAGACAGAATTTCTCGCACTGGAGCTACACCCTTCCAATACTGTTCAATTAATTTATTGTATGATTGTAAAAACTTCAAATTTTGCAATTTAACTGAGGGTCCCTAGAGTCCAGGCTCATCATGATTGCTGTTCTGGAGGTATGAATCCTCCTCTCATTAAATGAGCATTTTAGGAATATGAGGCGTGCATTAGTTAGTATGGGACATATGCAAACCAAATGCAGAAAATCCTCTTAAGGGGCGCCAGGTAACCGGCACTTTTTTGAGCCTTTGTATGTCCATTGGGGTTTGTCTGCTAGGGGTGGGAGGTCTCCTAAGCTTATAGCCAGTTACTCTTGAGATGCACCGGATTCGTTAAAATAAGGTATGCTGCCGGTTTCAAGGTGACATATGTTTGAATTGCCATCCAGGCGTGTGATCGGCTCGAAAATATACTTTTATCCTCAGCTAGTGAATATATTTTCCCTACTTTGTTGAGTGCTTGACAGAAAGTGGAATGCATTAAACTTAGATTCGATAAGTCAACTGTATTGGTTATTTCTCATGAAGATAACAAATATTTGTTGTAGCTCGAGTTTGTATAGTTAATCAGTGACTGCCATAAAGCATTGACTAGAGGCCTCGACTGGTTGTTTCTATACACCCATATACAGACACTCATCCACATGTTATCTATGTACAATGATATATTTATATCTGAAATGCATACACTTACATCTATAGGTATACATAGAATAGATGTTTACATTTTTAAAGGATTTTTTTTATTTATATGTGGTTGGACACACACATAGGTGAACACATAGACATATATACATATTTACACCATATATTAGACAGTGCTGCAGCCGAAACTGCTAAACGGAATCGTACCAAATTTGTCAGGAAGCTGGATCTTTACCCAGAAATTGTGCTTTTCATGATTTTGTGTAAATCCATTCATCCTTTTTGGAGAAATTAAGGTTACAAATTTCCAGATATATTGACAGTTGGGATGACATTAAAAAAGTTAAGCCTTCCTATTGGCTGAGGGAGTTTTTGTAGAGTGAGATTTGCTGACCCCAACATGAACAGAAATGTTGCAGCAGCCTTTGCAAGACTTGAGGACCTCGCTTCCAGGCCTGAAAAAATGCTTTAAGAAATTAAAATAGGGGGGCAGGGCAAGTATGTCCTGACCCCTAGCAATGGAGTTGTTTGTAACTGTTTTGCGTACTCACTGTTCTCCTGTGGGACTGGGTAAAAAAAGGTGATCCACTTTTCTTCATTCAAATCTCCTCCAGGATCGACCAGGTCCTGGGAGGTTGGTACAGTTTGAATTAATTTAATAAAATGGGGAGGAGGGATATATGTATGTAATGTCACAACGGCTCCTCGCGGCGGGATGCCTGACTTTCACCTTGTGGATACCCTGCTATCTCACAGGAGAATACCAGGACGGGTTCCCTAAGCAAGCGCCGGGAAACCCACTGCGGGTAGCTGTGCGCTATATAAGCTCAACTACATTTACATTTACATTTACATTTACATTTACATGTCCCCCGGAGCCCCAACCCCCGAGCTCAATATACAATTTTTTTCCCGGCAACCCGTTATGCAGGATATGCAGCTACATCTACTTCCCTGCCCGTGAGAGTGTGGGTTGAGAATACTGGATTGCTGCTGCCTCTATCAGGAAAGAAAAGCTGCTCCTATCAGGCAGTGTTGTATATGAATTTAGGACCCTAGTGTAATTTTCCAGATTCATGCCCATATATAGGTATATATCACCTTATCCTTATATTGGCATAGAAATCATAACCATATTTAGACTTAGCCTATGCAGTCCAAATACGGCATGGCTACTTACACTAGTTCCAAAAATCCACAACGATTTCTTGGAAAAACCCGCCTTCAGCAGTCAGGGACTTCCCCTTGCTTGAATATTGATTTATCCAAGAACTCATGGAGTTTTCAAAGAACTGAGTCTTTGATGACATTATTATGTCCAACTTTACGTCAAACTAGGCATCTTCAAGGTATAAATATGCTCACACTTGCCCAGGCAAACACACAGTGGTTTGGAGCAGTTCGACTATCTACTTGCCCAACGCATCTCGCTGAAGCAAGTGCCGAAGGAAGCCGACCCTCCAGAGGAGGCACTGAGAGAAACGCTGTCTTTTCTCTTGCCGAGAAATCCAGCTCCAGTGTTTCCAAGCTACCCTTGCGGGTTGTTGGGAAATCGAGTCCTGAGAGAGAGATACCAGACCTCTTTCATTCTAAAACAAAGGTACGGAGCTAATTAGACCCTTAGAGAATTCTTGGATTAGATTCTTGGCAAAAGAATACTGAAACTAAGCTACACCTTACTTACTTCTTCCCTTGTACTAGACCTAGGTTAGGCACACCGGGGTAGGCGTATTTTAGAAGCACCAGTTGAGTACTTTTTAGTTTTTTTTTATTGATGTATGTATTCTATGTATTTTATGGCTTAGAAACCATACCATTCTTTTACAGTATTATTTTATAATACTCTTCGTACAGTACGCATTGTACTTTACAACCAGTATTTCGATTGTAGCAGTTCATTTCCTCTGCATGAGAAAGAAGACTGTTCAATAAATACTTCTTCATGAAAATGCCCGTCTCTCTATTACTCTGCACCTCTAGTGAAACGATGCATGCACGATTGAGTAAGTGAAATAACTATCTATTGTTTCTGCGACTCTAGAGATACATTTCTTATTCTTGGGAAATAAGGTTGTCATGTTTATGCGGTTGTCAGAAACTAATCCCTTCTTGTTCATTCGAGAAAGTTTCTAGTGACCTCTGAGCTAGCTGGCACTCACAATTAAGTCTAATATATTCGATAGAGACCTAGTCGACCTCAGTCCTACGTCTAATCTATAGGATATACTATTCCAATGCGCAGAGCCTATTGGCAATATAGGAACTACACTACAGCAGGAGCACACTGAATTGTGTCTGGCTGCCGGAAGTTGTGAATAGGTGCTAGTTCGGGAATGTACAGAGCCAAAGAGGCCTTAGAGCCCCACCACAGTGTCCCTATAATAATTAGAGCTGTAGGTGTGGTGGGTGGAACCGGGGAACACAAACATAAAAAGAAACAATGCAGTCTAAACGTAAATAATAAATGAGAGGCTGTATCCACTCATTTATTATTCACTTCTTCCAGCAAGTAGTGCGGCAAAATGTTCTTAATGGGCTAATGTTAATATTTTCTCCTGCCTTGTGGTTCCCTAATCGGGGTAGGGGCACCACTACCATGTTACTAAAATATTGTGGAGCTTGGCAGTTCAGGCTGGACTGTTCCCATGAGGCACAGGGTCAGACTGATTTGCATATGGACATGTCTGAACTGGGGTGGCAGAGTGGGCTACAGAACGGTGATGGATTAAACCCAGATCTTTTGACTGGGTGTGAGTGTTTGATTGGTTCAGATGCTCCTTCCATTACCACCCCCTTTTGTACCTCTTAGGATCTCACAACAATGCCTTTCCTGCGCAACTTCCAGGATTGAACGCCACACATCGCATCTGATGGCATTGTAGGCAGGCTTTGATCAAATTTTGGATAAGATCCAGGTCCAGCCAACGGTTTCACTGACGAACCAATTCCCCTGACGAAAAGATGTGACTCTGTTTGTATATATTGGATCGCATACGGCGCCGCCGTTTACGGATGTGTACAACTAACCTCCACCACATAATCTGCCAAGTGGCTGCATCAAAAGCAAGAATACTTTTGGTCCTGATGAGAACCGGACAAAGGGTCTGTTTCGAAACGCGTCGACCCCGTGTTTATGTTCTTGTCAAAAAAAGAATTTGTGGATATTGATTAATTTTGCATTTGAGTCATTTATGCTGTTCATGTATGGAGGACTGTGTAATTAGAACTATTCCTACATGTTACCCTTTGAGTGTTTTGGACTCAGTATTTTTTGACGCGGGATTTATTGTGTGTGTTGACCAGTTGAAGTGAAACTGGTCTTGTTGTTGTGTGAATGCTGAAAGTGAGAATGTGTTGCAAGTGTGGAAGAACGTTTAAGTGAGTGAGAGGTTAAGAGAGATTGGTGGTGTCCTATTTAAGTTGAGTGTGGTGTATGTAGGATTGTTTCGTTTTCCTGAATTTGTCTCTTTCGTACACATGTAATTAAAGTGTTTTTTCATGAACTATGGTCCAAATCAGTTTGAAAATAAAAAACAAACATGTATGGATTAACCTTCTATATGCATCTATATGTTTTATTCATATAGCTGAGAAAAAAGGAATTTTGGTGACTGTTTCTCAGTACTGGCAATTGTTTTGTTGTTTACACAGTATTATCGGGGACATCAGTCATGCCATAGATTAACTGTCATGGAAGTAGAGTGTGTAGTTTTTTAACATGATCGCATTGTTTCTGAACAGTTCTCTCAATGCAGAATTCCTCTTTAATTTCTTTCCATAGGGGTGAAATGAATTTCTCTGGCCACTACAAGGAAGGTAGGTGTAGTCATGATATACTTATATCATGCTGGAACCACCTTTCATGAATGAGGTTCCCCATCAATGGTTAAGGGCCCAAGAGTAGTGTCATTTCTTATTTAATGATGTCAAGCACCTTTTCTTGCCAATTCGGCCCATGGTGTCTCATTATTTAACCTGTTTATATGGGTTTTTAAAATAAAATCCATCTTTGTTCTCGCTCTAAAAGTGTTTTCTGAATGTCATCTGTAGTCACCATTGATTTATTTACAACCCAACCTATATATTCAGGGGTATTTTGCCGAGCTAGGATTGATCTCTCATTTTCATGGTAACTCGTTGGCATCTCATATTGCTCCTGTGTTTATTAATTCAATTTGTTAAAGGTCTTGTTGTCATACCAATATATTTTACGCTACAAGGGCAAATAATTAAGTAAATGCAATCCCTTGTGTTTCAGTTAGTATGTTTTTCAAGATACCATTTCTCTTCTTGTCCTAGAGTTACTCGGTATTCTGTGCCATAAAATGTCTTTCAGATTGCTTCTGTAATGAAATGTGAATGCTGGTTTCTGTATCCCCAGACCCCTCAAGTGAGTAGGTTCCATCGTTTATTGATGATCTTTTTCACATCATTAGAGAGGGGTGATTTTGTAGTAGCACATGTAAAGTTGGGGTGATCCTTTTTGAACTTAGGTTCAGTAGTGCCATTCTAATGTTATTTTTCACCCTCTTTTGGGTAGTATGGATTACCTTTTCTGGATAACCTCGATTTATTAATTTGTCTGCCAAGTCTTGCGCTTGTGCAGTGTAATCTGAGTCATCAATACAGTTCCTTCTAATTCTAAAGAAATGACCTAAGACAGGTTAGTTCTCAGTAGTGGTTCCTGAACAGTAGTAAGATGTTGCAATCCACAGCTTTGTTGTAACTTCTTGACTTCAGTCAACCACCTTTAATAGATGTTAATAAATCCAGGAAAGGAAGATAAATGTCTAATATTGATGCAGAATATTTAAAAAAAGGTCTTCAGGATTAATGCATTAGGTTAACTGAATTGCACTAGATTATCAGTATATCGTCAATGAACCTGCACCACACTCATATTCAGATTTTAAATGTATTTGTGTCTGGGAATATACATGAGTATGCAGGTCTTCTCAAAATTGTACATGTATAAGCGGGGCTGCCTCTGGGAAAAAGTACTGCAGATAAATGTTCTTTGCCTCTGTAGCTAAAGGTTTTATTTTGAATCAGAAGTAATTTTCCTTTAATACCAAAGTTGCACAATCCATAAAGAATTAGAACGGGTGGCTGATTTCTAATCACCTGATCTCAACATCTCTTCTACTACTGTTAAGGTGGCATCTGAGAGAATATTAATGTACAGAGATTCCACATCTAGTATATCTGTTGTCTCCTCGTGGCCTCATTATTTATTGTCTCAATCAGGTTTAATACATCATTTGTGTCCTTCAGAAACGTAGTGCTCCCTACTATAGATCTAGAAAAAGATCACAGAATTTCAAATTCCATTCTTAAATGTCTATGACTTACTCCCTTGTCCAGGAAAAGTGTTAAAAAACAGACATAAGGGGGCAGGGTAGGGATACTGCCTACCCTAGGTCTGGTGGGGAATCCCAGAGTGACCTCCCAGTTCAAAAACATATAGGGGATATTACCAAGAAATGTGATAATTATCGCAAAGTATGCTTAGCGGTGTTTTTTTTAATCGCCAACTATTGCTGGATTTCATCGTAGAG
Organism: Lissotriton helveticus; assembly: GCF_964261635.1. Lineage (NCBI taxonomy): Eukaryota > Metazoa > Chordata > Amphibia > Caudata > Salamandridae > Lissotriton > Lissotriton helveticus. The sequence continues at coordinate 991,730,239 of NC_136065.1, read as the reverse complement.
ATAACACGTTATTATCAGCGCTTATCTCCAAGGCGATAGCGGTGAAACCCAGCAATAGCGCGAGAAAACCAGCGATAAATTCTACACGCTAATGAAAAGCTTTCTAATAGGCAGATGAGGACTTACCCTTATAATCCACCCCCCATTGACTAGAATGGTTAAGTCAGGTTTTTAGCAGGTGTTACATTCCAGCGATATTCGCGGTTAGCGCAAATTCTTTTATCGCTTCGCGGGCATTGCTAATAGGGGAAAGCTGTGTTTACGACTGCTTTCAGCCACTTTAAGTTGGTAACGCCTACTTTGCATGTCATTAGCGATATATATCGCTGATATGGAAAGCGGCACCAAAACGGGTGCTTCCCCCATAAAGTTGTTGCTAACAGGGCGAAAGAAATATCACCGCTTTAGCGGCAAAAAGTGCCACTAAAGTGGCGATAAGGCCCTTGCTAATATCCCCCATAGTTTCTAAACATTTGCATCCAATTCATGATTAATCTGCAAATCTACAACAAAGGTTTTAAAAGAGCAGACTTTAAAAAAGTAAATCTCATGGGGTGGGCTTGTTGCAGGGATGCTACTCAGGAACAGAACTATGTCTGGAACAATAAAACATCAGCAGGTAGGGACTGAGTCACCATACCACCTAAGCTCGAGTCAGACTAGCTATAGTGCCTCACCTGCCCTCCTAACCTCTCTAAAGAAACAAGTGAATTGCCTCCCAAAAACAAAAAACTCTTGGTTTTCTCAGGGATCATGGCTACAGGTTACACGCTTTCACTCTCTCACTCGTACTTGTCCACAATAAGATAAATAAGAGACATGAAGGAAGTTTATAATATTTATTGAAAAAAATATGCCCAAAGATACAGTATTTGTGTCACAATTAGACAACCAATGCATATCAAAAATATCATTAGCATGGTTAACAAACCATATACCATAAAAAGGCCTGTCATGTTTTAAGATAAACTACCCTTGTACTTAAGCTAAATTATGACATTTAAAAGATGTCTGGGATTAGTGGCAGAACCCGTACCATAGCATATGTATGCATATTATCTACATCTCAGCTGAACAGTAGTCTTTCCTCAGAACCTTCGCTGAGTGTGTTTTTTTCAGAGCCTCTGTCCTCAGTTATATGATATGTGTGCTCACAAACAGCAGCTGCATTCTCTTGTAATGTCTAACTGCTAGTGTCTGACTGGAGAAAATAACCAGGGACATTGCTGTTTGTCCTTGTCTAGGGTGTTCAGGACAAATACCAGGAAAGGAACAAAACACAAAAACATGTGCAGGTTCTGTGCGGAAAATAATATTGTGGCACAAAGGCAAGCGTGTTATGTAGTAAAGTACAAAACAAAGCAGCCTACAAGGTACACAGTTAGGCTAACATAGGAAAAACAACACTGGCCCATGCAAAGAACACTCAACACCCTCCCTTTGGCCAGGATAGTAGCACAATAAAAACGCTTCAAAATATATATGGAAATGATAGAGAAATAAACCCAAAGCATCATCTGCAACATGGCATATTGTAGACACTAATAAAGATATTGCTAATTTAGAAAAATAATCAAATTATGGTGTTTCAGAGGAATGCATTGTGTCACTCGCTAATTAAAAGACTAGGGACTAGATAAAGGAGTCTGTCTCTGTAAAGGATGAATGTTCAATGGCCCAGTCACAAGTTCTAAGGGACAGATATGATCCTCATTTCCAGCTGATGCGGGAATAAATACTAGGTAGCCTGCTTCCTTGTTAGCAGAGTCTGTATTCCATGTTCCATGTGCCAATGCACATATTTCCTTGGAGGTAAGTGGCTAAAATCTTGCATTGTGAAGAAGTCACAGACCGAAGGGACAGTCCTGAAAATGGGTAGCTAAGGGAGTCATTAGCAGGTGAATGTGCAAGGCAGTAGGTGTCTGGGAAGCCAAGTAATCATCCAGGGCCCATTCGAAGGGGCACAAGAGGCTGAGGAACACAGGTTGTATGCAGGTAAATCAAGCAGACCGGAATTTTAAGGACCAATCAAGATCCAGCTCTTGCAGTACAAATATTTAAAAAACTTGCAGCATATGCTCACGATATTGTTGGAGCAGTTGTAGTTCCAGAGAACCCACAAAAGGAACATCCATTGCGGAGAAGCAGAAATAGAATGAGCATGCCACAAATGAGTAATAACAACAATGAAATTCCTCTGAATACACTGGAAATTAATGAAATGGATAAAAGTTGGTATTATTCCAAAGACAGTTTGGAATGAACTGACGAGGCCAGAGTCAACAGCTTTAAAAAAAAGTGTGCAAGACCGGCCGTATTAGAAGCAATAAAGATTTGATGCACTAATTCTCCGAAATGTAGGGGAAGATTTGTATTTAACAATGATTGTATTTCATAGAAGTTCTAGCCACCTACAATTTGAAGGTTTTGTGAGCAGACGTGAGAGCTACCTCATGTTGAAACAATAATGCTTGGATCCTGCTTGGCTTGTTTAAGTCTGCCTTCAAAGTTGGAATCGAAAGCCACTAAAAGCTATCTATGATTCCATGCGGTTGGGGAAAAGGACATTTTTGCAATAAGTAACTAAGTGGGAAATGGGCAAACTATACAGTTCTCCAACTGACATGCCTCAGCAATCTTAATCACTAAACATCAAGTAACCTGCACTAGAAAGGACCATATTAAGGGGAACAAAAGCGGGAACTTAGAGTCCTTTTAAATAACAGCCAAATTTGACGCTGAAGCATTACATGTGCCATGGATTTTAGCAAGTTAATGTCCGAAAGAAATGTGGCATCCTTTTCAAGTCACAAAGACTTCCATATTGGCACGTTCACTATAATATATATAGGGAAGTGACCATAATTCATGAATGAAGCTGCTCCCAAGGAGTTTATATCTACCTACAGGAAAATGTTTCATGCAAGCTATGAATTGAAATGTTGAGATAGGCAAAGAAATAACACAGTGCATTAACCACACAGCTGAAAGAGTTTCAGCTATAGTGAATGGAAGGTGTTCTAATTTCTCTAAATGCTGCATTGTGTAAGGTGGGTTTTTCATAACCATCAGATGTTGTTTGCGTGTTAACTTGAAGGGGAGGAATACATCTCTGCAATTCAAGTAGTGCTATGGTACTAAACTGCATAATAGATCTAAGTTGACTTTGCCCATGATACAGTGTTTACATATCACTTTTCATAATATCAATAACAGATGACACAATGTTGTTTAAATTGTAAATACAAGAAATCAATGTACTAATACTGCTATCAATAACAGCAAGTACTTTATCTAAATTATCTTCGTCAATTTCTCTTAAATGTGCAGCAGCTTCCATCTAGGTTAATGTCCAAATGTATTTATGGGTAACATACATAAATCTTTAGAACATGGAGAAAGAACTTGGTAAATTCATGACTTCGGAGAGAAGAGAAAGATGGTATTTCACTGCAGACAGTGTGGAATGTTCTAATCATTGTTGACATAACTTTCCCACCAAACCGGTGAAAATAATACCAGAATGTGATGATTGAGAGTATAAGGATCAGGTCTATTTGATTTCAACCCACGAGTAGAGTTAAGAAAACAAGCATGAAAAGCATTAGTGCATACTGGAAACAATAACCACATATTAGGACCTGAAAATGTGGAATTAGGTGTACTATTCTGACCATGCTATCCAATTGTTCTTGGGTGTAATTGGTCAAACGTTGCCAATTATCAAAGCGGGCAATAGAGGAAATTGTTGCAGCATTCATGTCTTAAATTTTTTCCACTCTAAGACATTTGTCTGCTAGATCGTGTCATTCAAGAAAATCATTTGTGTGGGACTTAAGAGGGCTATAAATAAGGTTTCTGACTGTTCCTTGAACCTGCCAAAATGTAACTCCCCAAATCGATTTCAAATCAATTGTGTCCTTTCAGTAATCATAGCCTTTAAGGGCTAACTGGTTGACAAGCAAAGCTGTATATATGAGCTTGGTCTGGATGAGCATATATATATTTGGCAGGGTATGAACTAATTTGGAGTGATGACATGGGGTCTGAAGTGTCATATCCTGTAAAATATATGAACTTGTCTTTATGCTTTTTGGAACTCACTTGTGGGGAAGTCGGACAATGTTCCCATTGTGTATAATTAAAATGTGAATGCTGACTACTGGCTCTGTGCAGAAAATGATGTCCATAATGATGATAACAAAACATATCGGCATAGTTAGCAGAATTGAGATATAGGTACTCTGACTCAAAGACAGTTTAGTATTCCAGCTCTGAAAGCATAGCATTTACATGTTTAACATCCCAGTAATCTGAATGCACCCAGGAACTATTACATTACCCATAGAAACTTTGAACACATATGGTATCTACAGGATCTCCGTACGGCCGAATATATTAAAATGATCCCAAACAATTACATTAGCCACTTGAAGGGCTGAAATGTTGAAGAGGGACAAGTCTCTTTTCAGTTTATGCGAAGAAGAATCGGGAGCCAAGACCCTGTTGAATTGTTCCATAGTAGACCGTTCCGCTTGGTAGTTGCTATTGATTATTAGGAAAAAAACAGGTGCACATCAAATCAAAATGAACAAGCACCCAAATGAGAGTATGATCAGACATATATCCAAGGTGGGACTAGATAAGTGTGTTTCAACCATAAAATAAAAACACAAATCCATGCTGGAGGCAGATCCAAAACAGAGGAACTCATCTTGACTCATATAGTAACCGGAGGTACATAGCTGAAAAAGTGGAGGCTGGAATTAAACAGTAGGACTTGAAAAATCCAAGACAGAGGGTCCACCCTCCAGGGCTCAGTATAAGGGACATCAGTTGCAGAAGAAGCAGTAGTTGTAACAGTTGTTATTTTGGCCATGTTGTTGGCAGAGTACTCAGCCTCCCCCCCACCCCCCAACAGGGGAGAAGCAGTGTTGGCAATGCTCACAGGCTGTAAAGGAATGTCTCGTATAGGATCACAAACCCTTTGTGGTATACTATGTAGAATCGGCCACATGGTGTAATTCGACATGTTAAATGAAGACAAAGCATTTGTTTTTAGAACCAAGAAGCAGTGGCAAGATTACTGTTCTTGTACCCTGTAAGCCGGTGACTGGGACAGGAGCACAGTAGGTTGGACCAAATTCTTTCTTAATCCCTACCTTCTCTCGAACCAGATCTCCAAATTTTAGGAAGCCAGCCGCAGACCAGAGTCTGTACGTCTGCACTCAGAGAGGCAGATGTAGGCAAATATTTCCTGGATTTAGTGTCACAGAATTTTTGCAGGTCCTGTAATACAGCACAATGATTATTTACATCAAACGTTGTGGCAGCTGCCACTGCCACAATGTCTGGACTGTCAAGGTCTGAAACAAATATCTTGATGCCAAAAAATACTTTATGTGGGGTCCGCCCACGCAGAGATCTGTTAGAGAGGTAATTAGGAGCTTGTTGAACCCTATAGAGATGGTTCAACCTTCCACACCCAGTACCGAATACTCTTCCTGTTAAGGACTGCTTTAAATCACGATTCATTCTTTCCATAACAGAATGAAATCAGGCCGATATGGAGAAAAATAATGCACTTGTACACCTAAGGATGTCATTGATTCATGGTACACTCTGTAAGTGAAAGCAATACCTTTGTTTGAATGGAACGCACAGCATGCATAGGTACCGATAAAGACTTGCAAGTCTTTAATAACAGTTTAAAAGTCAGTCAAGCACTGTGGCCAAGTCCAGAGGAATCTAGAGCAAGAATAAACTGCAATAAAAATACATTTAAATGCAGTATCTGAAAACAGTGGACCACAAGGATCCAAGTTAATTCAGCCACAGGGCTTGTTTGAAATCAAGAGGTGTGTCTGAAGTGTATGAGCCACAGGGGAAGCTTTTAATCTGATGACAGATGTCACAACACAGGACATATTTCTTGGCCTACTGGTATAAGCCTTGCCACCAATAACATTGCTGTAGGAGAAAAATAGTGGCTGCCACTTCTGCATGTGCACTAGCAACACCTTCATCTGCCGCTATAATTAAAGAGTGTCTGCGGTCTTCATTGGAAATCAAAGGATTGCCAACTCCAGGAATAGTTACAACAGGAACATTCAGGTCAATTAATTGATTAGACTGTTTAGAAGGAAAACCCTTTGGTAAAGGGGTGCCATGTTTAACTGCATTTATAGCGGCCAAAATATCCTCTTAGATACGAGTTTCAGAGCATGTAGCTGCTGCTAATTTAGCCATGGCTACTGCCGATTTGGTGGATTCATCTGCCAGAGAATTCCCTGTAGCATGTGCTCCCACATGTTGATGACTCAGTGTAAGTATTACATATTGTTTGTGGCAATCTATCTTTTAGATAGGCAACCTTAACCCAAAGCAGTTCATGCTTGATTGTGCTGCCCTTTGACTCTTTGAATTCACTTTGTTGCCAATAATGCAAATTATAATTAAAAGACTTTATGCAATAATACGAATCACACACTATAAGTGTGGGGAATACAAGATCCGTATGTTCAAGTGTAAGAAGCAAATCCTTCAATTCTGTAAACAGTGCAATGCAGTTTCCTGGAGAGTGCTCATTTGTTTGAGGTTGGAAAACACCATCTAACATAATACCAATAATGGCGGCGCATACATATGAATATTGCTGCCTAGATAATATAGCAGGTTGAGCTGAACCGTCAGTGTAAATAAAATATTTATACTGATCAAGAGGCAGAACAGTAGATGTTAAAGGATATGCATGCTCATACTGTAAAAAGTCTTGTGTTGATAAAGAAGGGTCAAAAACAAAGTCAACATCAACAGCTGTTAAGGATGTAGCCCATTGTATCCATCTAGGATGGAGGAACTTAGCCTCTAAGGCCGTCACAGGAGTGACAACAATAATGTGCTTCCCTTGAGCAAGGGGCCGATCTTTAAGGAAGGCCATCCGCCCTGCAGTCAGTATTTTTTCAGTGGAAGTAAAATGCATTTCTGCTTCTAATTATCATTTATATGCTATGGCACTGTTTCACCCTCATTAAATCAAACAACCAAAGGGTTCTTGTAAAGTGAGAACTTGTCACCCTGGGGGATCTCCAGGTGCTGGGTCCTTACGTCCTTTGTCATAGAGACATGTCTTGAGTCTCTTCCTGGATTCTTCATGTGGGGGGCAGGTGTGTAGTTAAGGGTGAGGCCGTTCTAGGTCATAGTGGCAAGGTAGGAGAAGGAAGGACTTCCGCAGATGTTCTGGCAGATGCGGGGGTGGCCTGGGCAAGGGATGGCAGAGTCGAGTTCTCTGGTGGGAAGATGAAACATTAGGCAGTTATTGATGTAGGCAGGCCAGTAGTTGTGGGAGGATTTGTAGGCATGAGTCAGCAGCTTGAACATGCATTGTTTCTGTACAGGCAGCCAGTGGAGGGCTCTGAGGTGGGGGTGGTGCTGGTTCTCTTGGGGAGTTTGAGGATGAGTGTTTATGTAGTGTTCTGGATGGTCTGGAAGTGGCTGAGTAGATGCTTGGTGTTTCAGGCATAGAGTGCGTAACCATAGTTAAGGCACCTGGAGATGAGAACACAGGTGACTGTTTTCCTGGTGGATAGGGGTATGTAAGTAAATTCAAATGCCCCGGTAAAAGACAGATAACAAGTTTTGCGGTATTGACACATGTATGTAAATAGCATGTTTCAAGCAAGTCAGTTTGTAACAATCTGAGTGTATTGGTGTATTCTGATGTCCAATATGAAGTGGAAAAACTCAGGTCAGGACCCAGAAGGGTGGTGCAAAGGATTTTACAGGGAAGTCGGCTTGAGTAATTAGATAGTATCATCACAGCATTACAATTTATATATAACATTGAAGTCTGCGCACAGGTTCTAAGCGATATACATGTGCTCCTTATGCTTTGCAGAACGGGCTTTCTGTAAAGTTTTCACCCCAGTATGAAGGCTGCGGGTAGTATGATCATTATCATCTTCAGACCATGGTTATTTTAAGTAGATGTCATTTTTGACAAGGGGTTCTGTCGGATAAAGCAATTTCTTAGTATGACTATAATCAATATGTTACAAGAAACACACAGAGAAAGATATTGTGTACATCAAACTATTATTATATTATTCTTTTTGTATATGGCTGTCACATGAGTATTTCTTATCAACAAATAAACAAAAATGGGGGTGACTTTTCGTGAGTAGGTGACAAAAGTGACAAGGTTATTTCATACGTGAAATATATAAGAAGCAAGGGGAAATTACAACAATGTAAAATATAAAAATCAATGTGTGACTGTCCTTTTACAATTTATATTTCAAGGAGACACGGGCCCCACATAGGGTTGCCACCTTCCCAAGAGAGAAATACCAGCTGTATGGTCCTGTTTTAAGATCCCGAAAAGGCCTGGAGAGTAGAACTTTATATGAACCATAAAACTATATAAAAAGCTGCCAGGTGGCAACGCTAGTCCCTCCCCACATCTGCAGGGGGTGGGTAACATTTTGTTTTAGGCAACTGGGCTGGTGTCCTCCACTTCAAGGTCACTTACAGCCCATTTTGTGACGCAGTATGCAGCGGGCTAAGAACAAAACCAGCATTAGTATGAGCCCGACGTCTGTGAGATATGTCGGAGCTTCAGTGACCAGCGGAGCAATAGTCTGTCTCTTGGCCAATCCTAATTACTACACAGCAGATTTCCCTCATGGCCGTTTGAGCAGCTGTAGGAGTTGTTGACAAATGTCCCATGGTCGCTTGAGGAGGGCAACGGAACAGAAGTTACCGATATTGTGCAATGTGCTGTGTATAGACAATTGATCACGCCATTTATCTTTCATTGAAAAAGTGACATATTTTCACGCATGCTGAACATTCAGATCTCTATCAGCGCATGCGAAGAGCACTTTACAACATTCACTGAGTGTAGACAATCATGAGCTGAACCTACGTGTGACGTGGGTTTTTATCTAACGAAATGCCACTTTATTCTTGGCGATGTATTTTATTTAGTAATTGTCTTTTTAATTTGGATCAGAATGTCCACTGCCCATGAGCTCTATGCCTAGCAGCAAAGTGCTTTTTAAGGACTACAATCACAAAATAATCCATCAAGTGCTTCAGATGAAGTGATAGATAGTAAGGCAAAATATTAAAATGTAAGAGCTCTCCTGAAGCCCTTGTAAAGGCAGTCGTGCATTCTTAACGAGTTATCATGTACTTCTTTTGACATATGAAAGGACACCACAAATGACATTCCTTACAAGGTGCCACTAAAGATGTCTCTACTTACATCATTAATGACATCACTTCTCTCATTAATAAGAATGGATTTCATTGGCATCTTCCATAGTATCTATCACTCAGTTCCCTTTTCACTAGCTTACAAAAGTGGCACCTCCTGAAAAACTGTACTCAAAAGAGATCTTGCTTAGGGCTTTTCTTGACAACGTAAGAAGAAAAAATACTCCTCATGAAAAAATACTAGTATACAGATAATTGCTACTTGCATTCACAGTGGTTTATGGTCAACCAAAAATGTCACGTTTACATATTCACTAAATTCTATGAGGCAGATTTACAAGGCACTTGCGCCACCTTTACGCCGCCGTTGAGTCACGCAACGGCAGAGTAAACGTGGTGCATCCCTGCGACCCATTTACAACGTGACGCATCTAGGAAGATGCGTCACGTTGTAAAGCCCTGCGCCTCATGTGGGCGTTCCGGCGCAGGGTGGGCGATCCGGGGCAGGTGCGCCTCGTAAAAGTGCCTGCGTGAAATCTACAAGATTTCACGCAGGCACTTGTGCGACGCTGCTATGTCAATTCCTTACCCCTGCTTGAAGCAGGCGTAAGGACTGATGCAGCACGTTAAGTATAGGGCAGACCCCAGCATTGCTGGAGTCGCGTCGTGCTTGTGACGTGACTCCCGCGATGGGCCGCCCTTACGTCACAAGATGCATCACGCATCTGCCTACCCTTGCGCCACGGCGCACCGCATTGTAAATGCGGTGCATCCGCCGTGACGCAAGGGTAGTTTTGCCTGACGCATTTGTTCTGGCGCATCCCTGCTGATTTGCAGAGATGCGCCAGAACTCATAAATATGCCCCTTTCTCTCTTGTCGAATCATACTTTTTTTTCTACAAAAAAAATTTAATGTCGCATGTGATGTCATGCCTGAACTCATAAAAAGAGCGTTACATTGTGGGTGTGTAACTAATAATCACTGGTAAATCCCTCCACTAAAGAACAGAAAACAAAAAAATTGAATTGTCATTTTGTAGTTTGTGAAGTATATTGCAGTATGACTACTTTACATAGATCAAAGCCTTTAGTGAGTCAGCATATAAGGGTTTCACAGCCCACCATCGAGCACTGATACAAGTCCATCGGCACACTGGCCATCTGCTTTGAACGCAATCACCATCCAACTGCCCAGGTAAAACTTGCATAATTAAATTCTTCTGCAGAATTTGTAATACTAAAAAAAACGAAAAATGATGCAAAATCGTGTTATGTGAAATGCTCTTCGAGCACCTCCTGTCCAAATGATCTCAAAGACACATTTCACGATAAAAAAATGGCACAAAAGCGAATGTAAAGCAATGCATCTGACCATTTACTGTGATTCTTGTACCATTCCATACTCCAGCCTGTTTCTGGCTGCTTGTTTTCGTACCAATTACAGTCCGGTTTGACCCTATTCCTAACCACCTGTCCTTTCACCTTCCGTCTTCTTTCCCTTTTCCTTTGTTTATATTTTTTTCCTTGCCTGTCTGCTTTTTGTTTGTCATATCTCTGCCATGGCATAGGCAGGCACGAGGTCTCACTCCAGTGGCGGTTCACCGCTAAGGCGGAGGAGCGTCGCCCCACTGCTCTAGAGCAGTAAAAGAAGGAAGAAATAAAATGTTAATAGCATAATGTTAGTATCATTTTATTTTGTCCTCCTGCTGCTACTGCTTTGTGTGAGGGGGCGGAGCGGGGCTGCAGAGCAGAGAAAGAGTGTGTAACACTGTTTGGTCGACACTCTCGAGTCACCCAAAACAGTCATGCGCACTTCCCTGTTCTCCATGCAGTGTGCATTACATTTCTTTGCAACATAATAATCAAATCTATTCAAATATATTCACAGTATTTAATCCAACTGTGGTCTCTAAAATATTTGTTAGCAAGTTAAAACTGTATTTCACATTTTGAACAGCTTTATTCACACAAATGGAATAATGCAAAGAGCAATGCACACACTAATCATATCAGTTCTATCGCCAAGCATATCAATCTGACCTTTTCGCTCAGTGAAACTTTAACATCTATCAATTCTTGTCTTCCTGGTCGTGCCCCAGAACCAGATAAACTACCTAATGATTTATTTAGCGAAAACCCAGAAATCTGGGGGCCACACATCCATTTGCACCTACCTGGTATGGAGACCCCACCCTCCTGGAGGCTAGCGGAAATGATTACAATCTACAAAAAGGAGGATAGGGCAAATCAGGCCAATTACAGGCCCATAAGCCTGATTGACTACCTACGGCTGAAAACATATTCTATGATTGGCAGGTGGGTTTTAAACAAAATATGAGATTTTCAGTTTTGCATGCATATACTGGAGAGAGGTGATTATAGACAATGGCAAACTTTATTTGCCTTTGTCGATTTTCATGCAACATTTGATTTAGTTCCCCGTCCCAAACTATGCAGGGTTCATGAGGAGAGATGGCTTCCAACTACCCTGCTGAACTTTCTTATGAGTACACATACTGACGCACTTGCCCAGGTGAGGTGGGGGCAGGGTGGGGCTCTGACTGACCCAATCCATATTGATAGGGGGTCAGACAGGAGGGTGTTTTGGTGCCACTCCCTTTACACTATATGTAATTGGTGTGATTGATTCACTGGACAGAGATGGGTGTGGTGCACCCAAGATAGGAAGTAGGAGAGTTCCCGCTCTCCTCTTTGTGGATGTCACCGTGTTAATTTCTAAATCACTGCAGGGGTTGCAACAATTTCTGAACTCCTTGCAGTTGTTCTGTGTCGACCGGGCTTGGAGCTTAATAGCTCTAAGACTAAATATATGATTTTCACCAGTCAGAAGTCGACCCTCTGTAAGAGGAGGTTGCTAGTGGGTGATACAATTTTAGATGTCATGTCCAGTTTTGAGTACTTAGGCATTAAACTGACTACGAATCTATGTTGGGCACCACAGGTAGAAAAGATTTCCTATCTTTGATCCAGTGTACTGCTCACATGGGGAAAATTCATAGAAAAATAACATCAAGAAGGGTAGCTCCAGCCTTGGGAATTTATAATGTTAAGTCCATAGGGACGGTTTTATATGGTGCTGAGTTGAGGGACTATTCACATATTGAGTGTCTTTCCATGGTGGAACAAAGGTTTCTTAGAACCCTATTGAATCTCCCCATCATTACACTGTTTACTCCTCTATATTTAGACATTGCTAACAAAAAAAATGCCCATAAGATTGAATGCCAAATGATGATTTATTGGTATAGGTATATACAATACCAACCCTGGAGTCCTACTGTGATAGTATTAAGGATCTTTTGGTCCCATAGTATGCACAGCACATACCGTGGCTCTGTGCGATCAAACCCTTTCTTCTAATATTGAAATTTGATGAATATTAGACCTTACCAGAGAGCATGTGCCAGATTGATAAGGATAGCCTAAATGGACTATTTTGGGAAAGTGTGGCAATTGATAATATCAGAGAGTGTAAGGGCTCCCTATCAGTGTCTTTTATTAACCAGAACCCAATAGCAGCCTATGAAAGCACTATTGGCGAAATCATCCCTCCATTGGAAACTATATCTCCAGTTCAGTTAGGCACCTTACCTATGAAATCATTTCTGTGCAGATGGCAACAGTAAAAAGGCTCATCAAACGATTTTCATGCAGGCTGTGAAGGGTGTTCTGATTCACTTATCAACATTTTGCCTTTTGTTCCTTTTATAAATCTATACGTGCAAAATGGATTGTTCCCCTATACAGAAATTTGGGCTGTGGGGAGCATCAGGAAACATTTAGAACACTGCAGAGTAACACCAGCCATATTGTAGTTTTTTATGTGGCTATGTTTTTAATGTCATTTTGGATTAAGGGAGGGAAACTCCTATAGTCTGCTACTGACCTTTGATATGAATTACTTGATGTTGATGAAGTTATGTGTTGTTTTTTTATGCTGTAAATATTATCTGTGGTTTTAATCCCCTGCTATTTTAAGTTAACAGCTGTGACATTAATTCTTTGTGGTTTCTATATTGTGTATTTTAACAGCTAACTTTTATGTACTGATATTTATATGTGTATTTTTATGTACATGTGTATTGTGGTTGTCGTGTACTCTATACTTTTATGATCTATAGTAATCGGAATAAAGTCCGATGATGATGGTACGAATTTGTCTAGCAGTTCTTACTCTCCTTTTTTGATTATTGTGAACCAGTAGTCTGTAAATCAGACCCATAACATAATGCATTCCATTATGAATTTGTTTTCTTCTCACCAGGGTATCTCCTATTTCCACCATCAGATAAGAGTTGTTCATATGTCAAAGCAAAGAAGATGTCCATGTCATATTTATAAATATTGAGATATTTTCTCTTCTAGGTATTCCTCTTTTTATGTTACAAATATTAATCCTCAATGTAAAAATGATAAATGATAAGTATAGAATATATGTTTATTTGCATTCCTTTCTTTGAATAATCAAATAATCAAATCAATAATCAAATCTATTCAAATCTATTCAGAGTGTTTAATCCAAGCTGCAGTCTCTAAAATATTTGTTAGCAAGTTGCGAACAAAATTTCAGGGAAGCTGATAATTTAGTTCCTTGTTCATTTTTATGATACACAGTTTCAAAGAATACAATTAGGTAAAAGAGCATCAGGCCTATTTTTCTAATTGTTTATTCTGAAAGATTCAACAAGAACCAGATAATGCTAAATAAGCTAAGAACAGAGTGTGAAGAGCTGGAAATGAACTTTGTGCCACATGTTTAAGATGAGACAGGACATACAGAACGGATTTACCTACCTCTGTTTGCCACCACTTGCTGTGGTTGTCAAATTAGGCTGTTTCTTCTGGTGCTGCATTTAGCTCAGTAAACCAAATGAATAAGGGTGGGATTGATATCAAAGTACACAATCAATGTGTTAAAATATTTTCTGCTCTTCACGCTTATAAACGCTGCAGCTGATGTTTTATTTTTTATTACAGATACTATTCATATTGTGTGCACAATGATAGACATTGTAAAATACATCTTCAAAGTTTATCCATTGTTTCATAATGTTCTTGATTTAACTTTTCTATTGTGAAAGATCGTTTAGAGTCAACTAATCATCCCTGTGATGTTTCATAAAATAGATTGTTACTTGAAATGCATCTTGCTCAAGAACTGCTCAGTGGGTTGTGGGTCATTTGCATTCTAACTGGCCTTCTGTCTCGAGTTGGCACATTGACACATTTCTTAATGTTAGGGAGTTCAGGGAACCTATTTTCCTGGGCCTTGTTCTAGAGGATTCAGAACACGTATCAGTATTGCCCGGATTTTGCAGATAGAAGATGCGTATAGGTACTTTAAGCTTCAGGCAGTATTCCAACACTGTGAGGATAATGTTAGTCTGTTCGAAGTAACTAATTGACCTTACACATAGAAAACACTTACATCTTTGAATCCCATGATATATTGCTAATCGTCTTCAGGAAATCAAACCTAGGTATGGTGGAGGTTTGCCATATGCTCAAATAGGAACAAATCCATAAATGTTGAGGTAATTTCCAGTAAAGATTCTACTGATCTTTTTATTGCCTTCTGGATAGATTGGTTGAGCATCTGTGGATCTCGGGAAAGAAACATAGGATTGGTGTTATAGAATGCCCATTCTTTAGGTATTTGTCTTCTCTTTGTCCCAATAGCTCAACTTCCCTCCATTTCATGAGTATTAAAATGTATTATTCTGCTTTTTAGTTAGTAGGATCTGATGTGAGCCTATCGTAGTGTTCTGGTATATTACACTGTCTGTTAGATGTTTTGATGTATGGTGCTCTATCCATCATCGCTGTATTTCATCTTTTGTCAGACATGATTATGTTGATGGAGTTTCACTCACCCCAAGTCATGTTGGTACATTTAGTCATTAATGGTTTATTCTTTATACTGTTAAGTCATCTAATGTGACTTCATTAATCAATCTTGTTTCTTGGTGGAACTTCCTTGCAGACTCTACTGGCTTTCCTTTTGACTGATGAATAAGCTATGTGCGCACTTTCCAGAATGTTTTCTTTCATGGGAGAGTACCTTTGAGCTGTCATTATTCATGTGCTTTTCTGAACTTTTCCAGAGCTGTGGTAATTAATGGCAAATCCTAAATTTGATTTGATTATCTTGTACTCTTAGATCCAAAATGCCTAATATTGATGTAATTTCTCCTTTGAAATGTATGATAAAAATCTTACTTTAATTAAATCCTATTTTTGTCTCTTCATGATTTGTCTCCAATAATTGATTGTGCATTCCAATTGGGTAATTAATGACGGCAGGGAATTCTAATAGAGAGATCTCTGGACAGCAAATACGAATATTATTATTATGCCTAGCTCTAACTGAGTGATTGGTGTTGTTGTACTGCGTTTTAGATTCCGAATGAATGTTTCCAATTCATGCCCTTATATAGGTACAATTCATGTTGCACTTATATAGGCATAGAAATCAAGCCCTTATTTAGGCATAGCCTATGTTGCCCAAATACAGGTATGGCTACTTCCATCCGTTCATCAAACATCACAACGATTTCTTGGAAAACCAGACGCTTATGCAGAAGCAACTTCTCCTAGCCTGGATATTGATTTATCCAAGAAACTCATTATTATGCATGAACAACTATTACTTAGGGGTTCATCCATGACGTTCATATGCCCGACTTTACGTCAAAGCTGGCATTCCTAAACACCTTCAAGGTATGAATATACCATCACTTGCTATAGCAAAGCACGGTGTGGTTCAGTGCAGTTCGACTACCTACTTGCCCGACGCAGCTCGCTACAGCAAGTGGCGAAGGAGGCGGACGCAGTGACAAGAAGCTGTCCTCCTCTGCTGAGAATCCAGCTCCAGTGTGTCTGACTCCCCTTGCTGGGTGTTGGGAAATCGAGTCTGAGACAGAGATACCACCTCCTTCATTCTAAGGTATGTAGCTGATTAAAACCTAGAGAAACCTTTGGCAATTCTTGGCAAAAACTAAAACCTATGCCAAAGGCAAAATTTACTTCTTCCCTTGTACTAGACCTAGGTTAGGTACATTGGGGTAGGCGTATGTTGGAAGGACCAGTTGAGTATTTTAGCTTGTGTTATTTATGTATGTATTTTTATAAGTCATAGTACTAGACAATGCTATTACAGTATTATTTTAAAATACTATTCTTGCTGTACGCATTATACTTTGCATTCTGTCTAACGATTGTAGCAGTTCACCTCTCTTGCATGAGAAAAAAGACTGTTCAATAAATCCTTTTATTGAAAACGCCCGTCTCACTATTTCTGTACAAATCTGTAGAAATGAAGCATGCACAATTGACTGAGTAAAATAGTTATCTATTGTTTCCACGACTCTGAAGATATTTGTTCCAGTCCTAGCGATACAAAGTTGTCATGTTTATGCGATTGTCAGAAACTAATCCCTTCTTGTGTATTCGAAAAAGTTTCTAGTGACCTCTGAGCTAGCTGGCACTCACAATTAAGTTTAGTATATTCGATAGAGACATACTGACCACAGTCCTATGTCACATCTATAGGATATCTATTGGAAATATAGGAAACTACACTACAGTGTGTACGATCTTAGTTAGACTGAATTTGTTCAGGAGATTTGGTCTATCTGTGATAAGCTACCAGCTTGAGTAGCTTGGTTCTGAGGGTTATATGCATGAATGTAACTGTGAGCTTGTGTTTCAGTTATCCAAATCCTGGTCCTCATTGGATAACTGGAGTTGGATTCCCTATGTCCGACCCCTCTCGGCACGGAGCATGATCTACCTGAGGACCAAATGAATGAGATCTGAGGCATGTGATAAGAGAAAAATATTATTGACTAAAATGGGCCCAGAGATTGTATAACACAAGCGTACCTGTTTGTTATCAATTGCATACACGGTTACCCAAGGAAGGTCCATCTACATACTGACAGAGGCCTGAACCAGGTCCATCATAACAATTAAGGACGTTCCCTTGTCCTGTTGCTAATTCTCTTTAGATGATGTCCTTTGCCTGACCATCCCCAATGCAGGCCTCTGCACTCCTTCAATCAGTGATCAAATTCTGAGCATTATCATTTCCATCCTTTGTGATTTGCTGCAAGTTGAACCCGCTTTCATTAGTAATGGCTGCATCTCTCCCCTCTGAAATCACTGCTAACTGGTAGTAAATATATGCCACATTATAACCTTTTCCAAACACAGCCCTTCCCTACTCACTTAAGTATGGAGGGCAGTCAACTCAATTCCCTTGTGACTAGCCATTGATGCTGGGATTTTGCCTAGGAAACTAACTGTGAACTCTAATAGGTACAAGCAGGGAATAGGCCACAAGAAACAAGGTTTCATTTTTAGGTGGAGCAGGGCAAAACAACAAAAGGATTCTGCAACATAAAAGAATAGAGAGTCAGCAGTAAACCCAACATAAAGGCCAGCATAAATCATCAGTAGAAGGAGTATCTATTGCATATAGCACAGTTATATAAGAAATAGGCAATGTACATATTATTCCATTGTAAACCTACATACAAGTCAGGAGACAGGAGGAGATATTTTCCACAAATAAGATATAAATTATAAAAATAGTACACACTACCAAGCCTTGTTCCACAATTGAGTATATTATATTCAGCACAAGGATGCCTGAAATCATGAAAGTTTAACTTTGCTTAGCGAAAGATTCATTGATAATGGAAGTATATTATACCATCATAGTCTTCATATCTCGGGGTAAGAGTCTGGGTGTTCAATTAATGATGGGCAGAGGGAGGTGGCAAAAATCTGTGGGAGAGGCAGATAGACACAGCCTTCTGACACTCCACGGGCACTGCACATGTGTCATAAATTGAAGATGAAAGTTAAACTAACCTATTCAGCTAGCGTTTAGCAGCTTACAGTCTACCATGTTAGAATGTGTATTAGAAAGGAAACACAGTTCAAAAATATACACACTTAATAAAATTTCAGAAGGTTTAATAATTTGTTTCATATTTTATATTTAAAAAAATATTAAATTAAAATGGTGCAACTGCATTCCGACATTGTCTATCTTTGGAACACGGATGATGCAGGAGCACCATAGAGATTTCCTGAAGAAGAATAGACCGATAGATTGCGAAGAAAAAAGGACAATATTAAGTTAGGTTCGAGGAAAACATGGCGCATGAGAGTGGGACACATAAGCTAGTGTACAATTAAATAAGGTCAATAACCAGACAACATGATGCCTAGCTGTAGGTATCCTGAAAGGAGTATTCTCTCAAACAATGCAAATATCAAGTTCAGCTATGCCAATCATGTCCAAAGAGTTGCTTCCTTAGGAAGGATACAACACTTGAGTCACAATTGAGCAAAATTTTAAATAAATCACCTCTTTCTAGTCTGTGAGATAATGCCTCTTGGAGTCTTTTTTTCTTGAAGAAGTAGATGGAGAATGGGATTTTACCTGAATGTTGATGACCTGAGCAGCAAATGTTATATTCTTCCAACAAGCGATAAAGCAGTTGAACGAGAAAAGGAAGAGAAATCATGACTTAAGGCCCGGACTGCTGTGAACCAACATATACTACGCTGTAGTTAATTAAAGGACAATAAAGTAACATAACCAGAAGAACGTATAGATGTGCACACAGAAATAAAAAAAACAAATATATGGAATTCACTTTCTGTATGAATATCATTTGTGGCTTTTATAAATTAATGAAAATGATGTCCTAAACCAGTGAAATATCTATGTGTCTCTTTGGGAAATATCCTTTACAACGCAACTTTTACTACGCAGTGCCTTTACGACGCAACTATTACAACGCATGTCATTACAACGCATAGCACTGGGGGGCGCTCTAGGATAGGGAATAGATTTAATTTACTATCCAACACCTTCCCTACTATCCACCGGGACTGGAGTTGGAATAGTAAATTAAACTATTTACTATCCAGCACCCCTAAGCACTATGCATTGTAAAGGCATGCGTTTTAAAACTGCGTTGTAAAGGCATGCGTGGTAAAAGCATGTGTTGTAATATCATACATCTGTCTCTTTTTTCATGGAAGCCAAAGACATAAGCAGTGCAGTTATGTGAACTTTCACTGACAGCCAAGCATGGTAATGAAAGGTTAGGCATAAATAAAATCAGATTCATGGACTTTCTTTAGAAGACAATTACACTCCACGCTTGAGATGGCCGAAAAATTAACCTCATCCACTGTTGTTTCCTATGGAGTGGGAGGATTTTTGGACATGAAATGTTTCATCATTTTCATCATCATCAGTCTCTCCATGTCTTGACGAGAGAGGTTGTTCCTTATGATTGCAGCAATTTCACCCAGAGCACTGGCACCAGGATATGCTAGATACTCGATAGACACCCCACTGTGTTGTGGCCTCTGTTCTATTTTCCCTGCCAATTGATCAATGGCTTGTGATACATGTAGGTTATCCAAGTAGTCTTGTAGCATCTTCTGGGCTCTCATAGTTGTTGACATTTGTTGTTTTCAAGTTTTCTACATCTGTGTGCTTGATTTAAGTCTTGAAACTGCATAAGGTAAGCCATAGCTAAGGTTGGATGAAGTGATGGTGTTGGTCTTGTTTATGTAGCAACATGTGTATCTTGGAATGGTGAATTTGTTTGCTTCTGGAGGGTGTGGCTCCTGCAGTTGTGACTTGCTTCTGAACTTCAAGCCACACTGTGCTCTCCAGAGGCTAATAAAACCAGCACTTAAATTTTCCTTTGTCGTGGAGGATGCAATCTTTCACCTTCTATTTCAATCACTTTATAGACAATACAGTTCCATTAAATAGAGGCATTGAGAGCTGTACAAAAGGAAGTAGATAGAACACACAAGAAACAAATATACTTTTATGAGAACACAATCTCTTGTTGCAAACTGCGATTTGTAGATGTATGAAGGGCTCTGCTGTTGTTAAAGAATGCCTTAAAAAGCATTGGCAATAGTGGCACCAGCATTTAGCATTTGTCTAACCCCTGTGCAGCATGCAGTGATTCACATATGGTCTGTAACTTGATAACATGTCCAATTCTCTGTACTAATATTGAAGGACTGCACCTTTATCTTTTACATGTTATTAGTAACCAATTCTGACATTTTATGATGTATCTGTGGCACCACAACAGCTGAAAAAAAGCTCTGGTTTGAGGAATTCATCTATTCCAGAAACCCATTACCTTCTACTAAAGAGAGAGGGAAGGGGTCAAGCGCTAACATTTTGTCCCATTGCATAAATGGACTATATTCTGTATTCGGGGAAGTGATGCAGTGCTGAACAATGGCTTGATAGTGGTTTGTTGTATTTGTTTTTTTATGATCCTCATCAAGTGACCTACATGGATGTAGGCTGCTTGACCCTTTTTGGGTTACCATGGTATCCCTTTTTCCTCGTTCTAAGCTACGGTTCTTATAGGTAAAAAGTAGGGGTGGGCAGAACTGGCATAATTCTCTCTAGCCTAATTACTTGTAATTATCAAAAAATTACTCGTACTTATGTGTACATTTGTGAGAAGTATAATCCAGGTTTTATCTCTCTTTACTTAGTGTAAAATACACCCTTGCATCCAAAACGGACAAGCGGATGCATTCTGCACTAAGAAACTAGAACTAAATGCTAAAGGACAGGAACAGCAGTTGCCATCAGCCACTCATTCTTTCTTAGTTTGTTGTTCTGTGCTCCTATGGTAGGACTTTTTCCCCAAATTACTCTTAATTATTTAAACAGGAGTAATGGCATAGATTCAGCAATTTCACATCATGAGATAGTAGGAAAGTGGATAATTAGTAGGTTGGGGTATTCACCTTCCGCTAGTAATAATACTGCAACCACTGATGGGTCCAGTCAAGTTACAAAAAATGAATTCCTTGGTAGCTTAGAAAATGAGCAGTCAGTCTTAACAGGAGACAGGTATCTGTAAAGCATTTAATATCACCAAAAGTGTAGATAAGTAGATGGCACAACATAAAATGCCAAAACTCCAAAGTAGGGAACTGGAGAGGCTAATCTTTAAAGATCACATAATAAATTGTGCATTCTAGTGCCAAAAAGATCAAAGTGCCATTCGCGGGTACCTAGTCACGCTGGACCGGAAAAAGTCAAAGTTCGGACTTAGGGGCCAATGAAGATTCGCCACCGTACCGGTAAACGGGACCGACCGCCAGAGTTGCGGCAGTCCTGCTGTGCCCATTAGGATGTGACTGCCAACCTGGCAGTCGCATCCCGCATATTCAACCTTTTGGCGTGCGGGCTGGCTGTAAGCAGCACCCGCCAAAATGTTGAATATTCATGTTGTGCATTGACAGGCACAGCGTGACAGGCACCCTGCTGTGCCTGCCTTTTTTTAATGCAATGTACCCAAGTGCAGCCCCTCCACCTGCCCGGGGGCCAGCAAATGGCACCCAAAGTGAACTCTGCATGCCTTACCATGGCGGAGTCTCCGCCATGAAAAGGCATTCCACCGCACACATCGTAATATGGATGGTGGTGCCTGCAAGGCACTGCCTCCATATTATGGGCCTTTTCCGCCCGGCAGGCAATCGTGATGATTGCCTGCGGGCAGAGAAGAGGCCGACAGTCTTTCCGTCCACCGCGGTGCCTCCCGCCATGCTAATGTGGCGGGGTAAATGGCCGTCCGGCGGGGAGTTATCACGGACGGATCACCACTGCCGGTTGGGTGGTGGCGATCCGCCCGCAATCATAATGAACCTCCTAGTCTTTTTTCATGGAGCTTTATTTTCACTGACGGGCTTGTCGGCAGGCCTCTGGCTTCACCGATCTGAAGTTGGATTCAACAACCGTGGCCTTCTGCAGCATGATGCCTCAGTCAGTCTCTGGAAACTTTGTCCTCGATGACGAGGAGCTCCGGAGCTTTCAGCAGGACAAACAAGCACCAGAAGTATGATTCATGATTCAACATCGATTACTTGACTCTCGACGCCAAGCCAGTCTTCTGAATTTTCTGCAAAACATTGCAAAAAGTTTCTTTCTTTGCAGATCTTGTAGTTTCTCAGTTCATATGAGGAAAATGAGCTCAGCCCAAGAGTTCACAAACTCTGGATTGCCTCTTGGGGGTTAGGACTTCATTTCTCATAATGCACCTGCACAGTCCATGAAAAATCCAGTTGCAACTAGTCAGCATGGGGTGATCCTCTCTTTGAACTTGCAGGTGACTTCTTCTAGCTCTGTTGTAGCTGTTGCAGATCAGGGAGTCCACTCCTTTTCCTTTAAGTCAGGTACAGTCCTTTCTTTGTGGTGCCTTGAGAGTGCATCAGGTGTAGTCCTTTTGAGTGAAAGCCTTCTGTGGTGCAGTCCAGTGGTCCAACAGGGTAGACCTACTTCTTTTGTTCCAGGCAGTGTTCTGAGGAGATCCTGCAGCTCTCCCATAGTCATCTTCCATTCTGGGCTGGTAGGAAGTGGTAAAGATACCTCCTTCTGCTATGACCAATTCCTATGAAGTGTGGCATATGTTTGACCCAGAAAGCACAGTTTTCTCAAAAATCAAACTGGAGAAATGTTCTCCTTGGTGTGTGTGTCTGTATAACCCAACCCAGAGGTATGGCTAACATCTGACTATAACCCCTTCCAGCCCCTCTCCTAATCTAATTAAGGTGACTAACATATGGTTGGGGATCAAGGAAGTGGGGGCTGGTCTGAGTCCTATGACATCTGTTTTCTTGCCTTTGAAGTCCAGCTTATCTCCCCAGCCCCTTTTCTCTCTCTGGCTTCTCCGGGGAGCATATCTCCTCACAGCAAATGCTTCTATTGTTGCTACCCCATGCCTCTTCACACCTACTCAGGAAGAAGCTTGATTCAGTCAGGAAATGGCTGACCAATCAGAAGAGGTTGCTATAGGGATGCTTTAGCTAACTTCAGGATAGTAAGTTCTATAACTACTTTCCTGTAATAGTTATAATTAATCCAACCTTGGGAAGTTGATGGATTTATTGTATCCATTAGTTTAATACTTTAAATGAAATCTCTAGCTAGCACCATTAAAAAAATTAGACTAACTTTATTATGTTTAATAAAGCCTTTGCATGTTAACCTATAGGGCTAGCAGCACTACAATAGGTAAAAACAACCTTACCAGGGCATATTAAAAACATTTTATATAGTTCCTGCTTTTTATAACAATGCACCTTACCCTTTGGGTACGCAGTGCAGACCTTAGATGTGATTTAAATCTAATAAAAAGGTCGTTTTGGACTGTGGAAGTATTTCTAATTGGAAAGTCAAATGTGGCCATAGTTTTATTTTAAAACCAACCTGCAAGGCATTTGGCTTTATAATGACACCGGACACCACAGCAGTGCAAACTTAAGTGTGTTAATGCCTCTGGGGTCTCTAAGCCAACATGCCGTACCATATACTAGGGACTTACAGGAATGTTGTCTTTGCCAATTAAAGTTATACCAATTACCATATCCATTTAGAGGACAGAGCACTGCCTCTGGGCCTGGTTAGTAGAGCCCTGAGCACTTTCAAAGTCAATAGCCACCATCATCAGTCAAAAAGTGGGGGTGATCAGGGCAAAAATGATGACTTTCAGACAAGTTCACCCCACTCCTAGGTGAAAGGTGATGGGCAACTAACCCACACCCTGACAGTCCTCATCATCTAAGTAGAAAAACCTGAAATGTCAATTTTCATTGGCAAGGGTAGTCCAAGGTCTGTGTTAAACTTTAAAGTCCAGCCCCTGTAGGTAAATGGACCACCTCAACAATGTTGGGTTCTCTCCCTCATCTGCACAAGCCATTCTCAAAGACCAGACCACAGCAAAGGCTTTCCTCTCAATGGCATTCCATCTTGGCTCTCTGTAGAGGTATCACTTGCTAATGAAGGTAACTGGTTGATCTTGGACCTCTTAATTCACTTGTGCCAGTACTGCCCCATTCCCTTGCTCTGAAGCATCTGTCTGTACAACAAATGTCTTATTGTAGTCAGGGATCAGTAGGACTGGTGCTGAACACATAGCCTTCTTCAAAGTGTCAAAGGCCTTCTGACACTCTGGGGTCCAAATCGCCTTTATGGGCTGCTTCTTTGAGGTAGGTTCCATCAGCAGAACCACAATAGTCCCATAATAATAAGTCAGGCTAACAAAGACCCTGACCTGCGTCTAGGATTTAGGAGCTTCACAATCCAGGATGGACTGAATCTTGGGTTGGACAGGTTATACACGACCTCCACCTACAAGATGGCCCAAGTACACCACATAGCCTAGACCTATCTGGCATTTGTTTGCCTTGAAATTCAGGCCCACCTGCTGCAGGGCTTGAAGCGCTTCCCTCAGATGGACCAGGCCCTCCTCCCAGGTGGAACTGAATACAGCTATATCATCCGGATAAGCTGCACTGAAAGTTTCCAACCCAGAAGGGTCACTGTTCTACAAACTTTGGAAGATGGCAGGGCATCAACTTAAACTGAAAGTCTCCCTGTGGGGTGGAAAATGTTAACCGTTCCTTTGCTCCTAGAATTAGGACAATCTGGCAGTAACCTGAGGTCAAATAAAATTTTGTCACGTACTCTGCAGCCCTCAACCTGTCAATGAGCTCAACAGCCTTGGCAGCAACACTTATTATGTAACATAGTATTTGAGAAGTATATTGCATTAGTCAAATACTGTGTTACATAATAGGTGTTGCTGCTAAGATTGTAAAAACCTTGAGAAAGCCCTTGCAAAATGACTGCTTAAGGGCGTGTCGGCTTTCGAATGTCTAGAAGTAATCCCTGTAATACTCTGAAGAATGATAAAAGCTTATGAACAAAGAAGAAACATGAAGAATAAAAGCAGAAAGTAAATACCAATTGAATTTTTAAGTTTCTTTGCCAAAAGCATACTAACATTCACTAAGGAGGAGTACGTACACATCTGCTTCTCTAACCATTCACAATAGAGGTCAGTAAGGACCATCACCTTGAGTCACATCCTCCTGTCACTGACAAGAATAGGCCATAACATCCAAGAAGAGAATCTCTGGACCCTTTCTCTTACAATGACTGACTCATCAACTCCTGGAGTGAGGGTCAGTCTTGGTGACTGCATTCAAACCTCTGGAGTCCACACAAAACCTCAATTCTCCCTTTTCCCTTTGGGAATTGGGCTAGGGCACCATATCACTGGCCTGGCCCATGGACTGCGAGGGGCTGACTTAATGCTTTGACCTGGTCAAACAACCTGTACAACTTGTTCTTAATATGTAGGTTGTCACCAGCGGAAATGCCATGGACACACCAAGTAGTGAAACTAGGGGTGAGGGAGAAAAGCCCAGCAAACTGCTCCAACACTTGTCTGCAATATTTCTGATGCTGGAAAATCTCTCCTCTCTTACTTCTGTCTACATCATTTCAGGAATTATACAGTCCCTTATAGAATGTTGCAAATGTCATTGCTATTCTCTGAGGTTCTCTGACCAGACTGTCCTCATGATCCCTGAATGCCAAGATGGCTATGGCAACCTGTCTCTGCCTGAGTTGAATGACCGGTAGTTACCGTGTTCAAAGTGTCTACCCTCAAATATCAGCATCAATTACACTTCTTCAGTAGTGTACAGGTTGTTTAGGTCCATTGTGATCTTCACTAGTTTCTGCCTACTTTCGACTTTGGGATTAGTAGTGTAATCCTGCAGGAGAGTTTTAATCTCTGTCTCTAATGTATCTTTCTTGTCCATATTACCTCTCTTGGTCAAAGCTGTATCTCTCATGACTTTCCCCCTAAAGGTAGCTTTGGCAACCCCCTAGAGAGTTTCCTCTTGAACTTAGTCAATCTTTGTTCTCTCAAAGGTACGTTATTATATGTGATTTAAAGTTTGTCTTTTCATGGGGCCCTTTGTAGTGTACTATGTTAAGTTGTCATGGTTTCCATATTAGTTTACTTCGTTTCCAGTCAACTGTGATGTGGATGAGTACATTAGAAATGTATAGTGTATTTTCATTGATGTTGTGGATTGTGAGATGAGAAAGTAGTCTAATCTGGACTGGGTTCTGTGCAATGTAGATAAGAAGGAATATTCAATGTGTGATGGGTGATAGAGTTTCCATATGCCCAAAAGACCTTGATCTTCCATTATATCTCACAGGAGATTCCTGTCTTTGCTATTGGCTACATCAGGTGGGCTGTTATGCTCCAGGGTTAAGTTCTGGGCCATGTTCACGTCACACCCTGTGATCACCAGAGTACCACCTAGTTTTGTGATGATGTGATTAAGATGCAGGAGGGAAGCTGACCTCTGTTGGCACATAGAAAGAACTGATACTGACCGCTTTTGTCCCCAGTCTCAATTTGAAGAAAATATATCTCCCTTCATCATTTGCCCATGACTGTTTTACTTTACAAGAAACAGTTTTTTAAATATGATGACTACTCCAAATTTTAATGAATTGGTCTGAGTGGGTGAATTGTTGGGGTCTGAAATAGTAGTGTAGTTCCACAGCTGAATAGTACCTTTCCTCTCTTCTCACTTTATTGGCCTCCAGACACAAAAAGTGAGTCTCTTAAGACTATTCATGTGTGCTTGGTTAGAAGTTAAGGGCATCATTTATGAAGGCCTTGCGCCAATGGTACGTCACTTTTTCCCATTTTAAAAGTGATTCACCGGGGCACAAGACCTTCATAAATAAGGCCCTAACTATTTTAGGATTTTGTTTTCTTTTGATATAATTTGTCAGACCGTTCACATTAAGTGAAAGTATATTGAGTGGTTTGGATGACACTGTTACAGTTTTCAATTATAGGGGTACTAGCAGCCCGCCCCAGCGTTGCCTGGGGCAGAAGGGGGCTGCGGGCAGCATTTCAGGCTTGCGTGCACTCCCGCCACGACATTTCCACTCCTCCCCGCGCTTCACTCAGCCGCACACGTTCCGCCTCCTCCTAGCACTTCACTCAGCCGCACACGTTCCGCCTCCTCCTAGCACTTCACTGAGCCGCACACGTTCCGCCTACTCCCAGCGCTCCCGACCTTCACCTACCTCAGCCCGACTTCACCGCTCCTCGTTCCGCCTCCTCCCATCAGCCCGACTTCACCGCTCCTCGTTCCGCCTCCTCCCATCGCTTCTCTGAGACGCACACGTTCCGCTCCTCCCCGCGCTTCATGTATCTCAGCCCGACTTCACCGCTGCTGTCCGCCGCTCCTCCCCGCGCTAGATGATGTCAGCACGCACATCCACGTTGTTAGCGCACACGGCCGGCGCTACTTCTTAGGGACTACTTTTTTTATTGTTTATTTTTTAAATAACGTTTATTTTTATTTTTTTATAGCCTATGTTCATCTACAGGACCGCCCCTTTCCAACGCTGTATTGGGTGTTGCGATTGGTGGTGTACTTTTCGAGTTTACCTGGCTCAAAGGACACAGTTCTCTCTTTATAATAGTAGTATAGATTTGTGGAGGGCTGGGGATGTTGGGAAAGCAGCTATTTGATCTCTCAGAGCTTTCAGTGTCCCAGTGACTATGGTGCTCAGGAAGTTCGTTAGGAATTGTATGTACATTTTTCGTGTGCCAGTGTTTTGTAACTTGCATCACAAGTTTAACTTCACGGTGGTCCCTATTAAGAGTTGCCCTCTCACTAAGTCTTAAAAATCAGTGTGGTGTGAACTGGCTCCCTTTCAAGTGTACACATTATAAAGAATCAGACAGCACAATAATATATGAATACTTGAGAAAGAGTGCAGTTGAGAAGAGTTACTGGAGAGCAAATACACAGTGAATGCAAAGGGTTCTAGCAAAGTATACTCATTTCTCCAAGGTGGACCCACACACAAGTCTGGCGAGACGAGCACAACCATCACATGGAGCCACTTTCAATGGCCTAAGATATTCATGGGCCAGCTCCCACCTCTGGTGTTGTAGTGGGCTTCAAAGGGGACCTTGATTTCTCAAGAGGGTTTCCGTGTGCAAGCTGCTACACAGTCTTAATTGCTTTGTCCCTTTCTATTTATTTTGAAAGTGGATGATCATGATATCTTAATGGTCGGGGAGGGGCCTAGTCACTGCTCTGAAGCACTCTGTTAAACATTGGTGGTGATGGCATTGTAACCATGCTGCTTCATTGAGACTATCTAGGAAGTTTGCTAATTCTTTCAGTGCTAGAAAGCCTTTTTAATTTTCCATTGGCTTCCACTGAGAAGTTGGAAGAAATTTAAATCATGTTGCCTTCCCACTCAAATGGACCGTTGTTGTGTGTCTCTGTTAATAGCTGTCTTGTTAGCTCATGTCTTAGGAAACATGCTAAAATTGATCTGGGTCTGTATTTGATCTCAGTGGATGGTAGCCAGGCCTGTATCCTATGAGCTCCTTATAGTTCTATTGCTGAGTAAAGTGTAGTGAGGGGGTCAGAACGTAATTCAAGCCATCTTGTTAGGATTTTTTGGGGAATCCAGAGTCAAATGTCCCAGCAAGCCCTATCTGCCAGGCCTTTCACTTATTGTTTGAGGTGCCAGGCATTTGGACCCCATTGCGTGGTCCTTTCCACGTAATCCCCCATTATGGTCATCTGTTCCTTCAATCCACCAATTCTTTTATGAAGGGACCTCATAGTGTATCAATTTGATTTCTGCTGTGAAATCTGTAATTTTATTGGCCATGGACCCAGCTGCGCCCCCAGTGCTGAGATTTCTTCTTAACGTAGTTTTTAGAGAGCTTTCTAATGCTGCATGTGTGGCAGGAGAGTGTGTTGATTTGCTCTCCCCCAAATATAGGTGAAAAGAAGCTGACTGGAGATTTTACCAGAGGCCATCATAGTGTTTCTGTCACAAATAATACTGTGCAATTCACCAGGGAGGCCCTGTTTTGAGATACTGCCCTATGTTAAAGCATATAAAATTGTTAAGGGACCCCCTATGAGACCATTGAAGCCTTCTTTAATGTTCTTGAGATTAGATGTGTGTCCCGTATTTTTCTGTATTTGGCCCTTTCAGTGTAGTTTTCTTGTAAGTCTGTTGTAAGCCTGTTACCCCGGAGGGTAGGGCTGATAGCATGGTCCCTACAGAAAGGGAGAGACTGGTAAGGGACATTTGTGGTGGGGAGGACAAGGGGGGCCCTTCCATGTGCAGCAGGGGTGCCCTGACAATTCTTTCAATTTGTCATCCATAATGTGACAGCGCTTAAGGGACACATATAGTGGAGCAGAAGTAGGGGAAGGAGAAGGCCGGGGTAACTTTGCTCACCCTGCTGCCCTCCTGTCAGTCTTAGCCAAGATATCGAGAGAGCCGTACCCTGATGCTGTGGAGAAAAGTGTTGTTCCATTAAAAGATTCGCCTCCAGTTGGTGGAGCCACTGCAAATGATGATCATGGCACAACTCTGTTCTGAGTGGACCTCTGGGACACTTTTGGAGTGTGACACTATCAGAGAGCACCCACGAGCTAATCCCAGGCGGAGTGAGGTAGGTGTTGTGTGTGGCAGTTACACAGCCATCCGACGTCGCACACCCAGAGTCAGCGGGCCTCTGATACATGTGTAGTAGAAGCAGTCCTAACCTTAGTTCCTTCACTGATTGTACAAAGCCTGCGTATCTCAGGAGGCATGCTCCAGTTTTGTGGAGGAAGATGGGTTGGGTCCTTGGGGAGGTTCACCTTTGGAAGATGCGGCCCATGTGCAGCCATTACCAAAGATAAGTGGGGAGAGACTCTGGCATGGATGGACTTCCAGCACAACGGGTGTGCAGCGTTACCACGCAATGCGTGTGCTCACCTCCCCTGGCTTGTGTGCAGCAAGAGCCGACCACAATGTTATTCCATGTGATTTGAAGCAGAAGGCCTGAGAGGGCCCCGTACTTGCTGACAAGGGTGTTTATGGTTTGAGGGTACAAGAGAGGAGCCAGTCCAAACTTTTTCTAAGAAGGTGGCTGCTGCCAAAATCAGAGTTGCCAAATTCCAATGCTGTCTAATCATCATTTCAACGCATGTCTCATTCATCCACCTGTATTTTCTCCCTGTTCCTATATTGCACTTTTGAACGTTTCCTTTCACCCCTCTTCTCTCCCTTTGCCACTCTCTTTCCCTCTTTTCTGCATTTTATTTTATTCTCTGGGTGAAAGTCTGATGATTAAAAATAAGTTAATGTTCCCAAAAAGACTGCGAGTGTCCCCACCTACAACCACCAGTGAAAATTAAGCACAGCCTCTACATTTCCAGCCAAAAGCAACTCATTCTTTTAATGTTCCTGTTTCAAGCAAATATTTACCACAATCTGAAGTGGTAAAATACCACTGCTGCTTTTGCCACTAAACTATTTAGGACACCGCTTAGCTTAAAACTGTGGCAGATCCCAATTTTAGGCGATCAGTTTAAGAGGCATATCACATGAGGTTAGCCCTGAGAATACTATCACCACCAAAGGTTTGGGCTGAATGATGTTTTAAAGTTGATGGGCTGGAAAAGCACCATTTTACTACCTTATATAGTGTATATTGGGAACTGTCAAATGGTGTGCTGCTTTTGACTTCAAATATAACAGCAATTGTTGACAAATTTAAAGTAAACAACAGAATATAACACACTAACATACAAAAAGCAACATATCAACACAATTAAATCTTAAATGGGAACTTCATAACAAAACAACGAAAACAGATGACAACTCAACAAATGCACCACATCACAACAAAACCTTATTGAAGGAATGTGGCATAAAAATGCTTTTAATAAACAGCAGCACAAAAATAACAAAACTCATTGCCACCACAAGAAAATGCCATGCAACAAATATGCACAGCATTTTTCACTATCAAAATTTTGTTTTACAAAAGATCACAAAGCTATAATGAAATGGGGATTCTGGAGGTGGGACAATAACGTGTGTGCACATTTGTTGTGTGGTATTATGTTGTGGTGGTGATGTGTTCTATTGTTTTTAATGCAGCTACATTTTCTGTACTGCATTATTGGATTTGGTTGTATTGTACTGCACATTGTACTGTACAATATTGTACCACAGTACTTGTGCTGCTCTTTGGTTTGACTGTTTTTTTGTGATGTACTCTGTTTTAAATGTGTTATGCTGCTTGTGTATGTGGAAGAGGTGTGGCGCCGCGGGTAGGGCAACTGACTCCGGAATCTGGGCATCACGGTTTGATCCCCGGCACCAGCGGCAGATTAGCCCTGCACCATGTGACTCTGGGCAGTAGCTTGCTTAATCTTCCCAGACAGCCCCCAGCGCCTAGAGACCCTTACGGGTGATTGTGCGCTTTACAAATGTGGATTATTATATATTCTGTTGTTTACTTTTGATATGTAAACAAATGCTGCTATATTTCTGGCCAAAAGTAGCACATTAAGGTGCTAAAATAGCATTTCTACCACTCTTCAACTACCTAATACACAATTGGGCCCAAAAACTGGAGAAGAAACTCAATTTAAATTTAGGGCTCACATTGTCCTCTTTATGTGATGGGTTCCCACAGGTCAGACATTAAGGGGCTAATTTAGAGATTGATGGATGGAGTACAGTCTGTCAGGATATTGGAGGAAATTATCACCAGCTTCCTGACATACTCCGTCAATCAAATTTAAAGATAACTACCAGCCTAGAAGTAATCTCGGTGTTCTGAAAGGAACCGCTGTCATGGCAGTTCCCTTGAAGAAACAAAAGGTTTGGTGCATGGCCGCCCTTCATTTTGATATCTGTTCACCAAACTATTACCTTTTTTTATTTTTCTGAAACTAACTCCAGTAGTGGGAGTTAGTTATTAAAAACAAAAAACGAACCCCCTCACTCTGTGGGAACCTTCTTCCAAGGCACCGTGGTCATTATTGTTATTTTCTTTCCATCACCAGCAGGGTTTGGCTGGAGGTTATGGACAGAAAAAAAACACAACAACACTAAGCTTAAGGTCCACCCATCTGTAAATGAGGTGATGGACTAAGAATTTAGCAGACGAGGTACTCTGTTTTATTTATTTCATGCCATGATTCGGAAAAATTCTGAGTTATATGTATTAACTTTAGGCACCTCAAATGCATAAAAACATGTACTCAGCTGGGCACCAGTTCATCTTTCTGTGATACAGTCTCTGCATTCTGTTTTCCTAATGTAATAGTAAAAGATGTTGGGAGTAAGCATTCCCTGAATTTATCTCCAAGGATATGCACGAATAAGTTTGTTTTGTTATCTATCCCTTAGTACTCCGTAAATGAGACACGGCGATTTGTCCATTGTGAAACAGATTTCTAACATGTCTTCTTTTCATGGTAAGATCACACAAATACTGAGCAAAAACCTTCCTCTGAAATGCATGCAAGTTTTATCTGTGGCATACGAATATTAGTTTTTGCGCTGGTGGGATTAAGAAACATACATTTTGAATTAGTAAATCGGTTTTACAATTGATAAATTAAGCATGAGTTGAAAATGTATAATCTCAAATACAAATTACTTGAATGTTTCCATTTTATTAAAACATGATTTTATCAAATGGGTGACTGTATGGCTGAATTAATATTTCACATTGAGTTTCCACTTTAATTGTCAAGCTTGCCAAATTCACTGCAATTTAAATGTAATACAGCATTGCGCTTTACCTTGTGCTAAACACGAAATACAATTATTCATTGCATATTAGACTACTGGGCCACCTACTGTTCTCTTACAAATAGCGGAACTATCTCGGGGTTACAAAATTTAACATGCAAATTGCAGTATAACTCATCATTTCAGGCTAAAATCCCGCGAGGCTGTAATTTGAGTCAAATATATCAGTGTATTTGTGTCATAATAATGCAGCAAAATGGGCAGAAGTTGAGCATAGCTAAACTCATTATTACCCAATGAGGAGGATGGTGTGAGTATACAAATAAGGTCTTGACAAAGATAGCAAACAACTGGTCAATGTAATACAATACTAAAAAACATAGTTGATAACTTTCTTTGAGAAACATAGGGCCATATATATGCATGAGCACATTTTCCCATAGACACAGAATGGGCAACACCATTTGATGCATCTGGCCCATAGTAACTTAGCAGTGAGCAAGAGACTGAGTAAAGGTATACACTTACCAAGAGTTTATGCTCACATTCAAATCATGCATGGATTGGATGCAATTGGAGAAAGATCTCTCTCCTAGTAGTAAAGTAATGCTACCCTGCTGTACACTTTTGCATGAGGGGCGTGTGCAGCCCATTCAATATTATGGTGCTAATGTGGGCCTATGAATGTACCCTTTCCCATTGTCCCCATGCACTATTATGGACTTGGACACAATGTCAGAAAAGCCATCAGTAGGTAGACTGACTGTTCTTCACAAAGAAAAGGCGCTCAGCCTGTGCGCATGGCAAGGATCCTTCATGTGATGGTGTTGGGCTCCCAGAATGACCCTGACATCGCCCTGCAGATTGGTGCTTTAACACTCTGTAACAGCTGCGGCTGCGGGGCTTCCCTTCCTAACTGATGGCGGTTTGACTCCAGTGAGAGACATAGAACGCATTTCAAACCGCCACTCTGTCCTCAAAATTCACTGTCCTCAGAGCAAACTAGCAGAGTTCGTGCCTGTGCTGAAGACAGCGTACGTTTGTGCCAGTGGACGTACTGTCCTATTCTTCATTTGGCTCACCTTTTTAAAGGTGAGCACCTACACAGAGAAAATGGGTCCAATATGTAAATCTTGCAATCTGAGACCCTCTGCTTCACTAAATGGGGAATAACACTCTAATAAATTGTGTTATTCCAGTGTCTGTAGTTCACAAACACTACATGTGCACTATTTACCAATCCTATTTGCTGGCAAAAAACAGTCAAGCAACATCCTCCTGATTCTCCCTGTGCCCGCAGGATGTAATATTAAGACAGAAACAATGCGGGCTTGCGGGGAGACTGGCTCGTGTGATCTCCCCCTGGGCTTGTCCGGCGGGTGTTGCATCCTGGTTGATGCACAGAGTGCCTATTTAAGTGTACGTGGGTGGGGTAATTGATATTTTAGTTCAGTAAGGGGTGTGGGTTGGGCTCGTCGACACACCCAGGTTCAGGAAATAGTTTAGGTGATCTTGTGTGTAGGCCCAAGTGTGTGATTTTGTGGTGTTAAGGTTTTATCATTAGTAATATAGTGTAGGTTACTTATGTAGCTTGGCGGGAATGAGTAGAGTCGTTCTGTCTCTAAAGATATTGTAGGAGGAAGGCAGGGAGGATTTAATTAAAGCTGGTGTTTTGGAACAAGCCTGGGTGGCCCTAAAATGTCCAAAACAGGTGTCAGCTGGAAG
This sequence comes from Lissotriton helveticus, assembly GCF_964261635.1. Lineage (NCBI taxonomy): Eukaryota > Metazoa > Chordata > Amphibia > Caudata > Salamandridae > Lissotriton > Lissotriton helveticus. The sequence continues at coordinate 991,695,792 of NC_136065.1, read as the reverse complement.
AGTAGCTGCTGCGGGACTGCCAGGACTGATACCTTATCCTTCGCTTCCAGTGGCTTCCACACATTCGATGGCTCCTCACCTACCTAACATACTGCAACTGGTCTCCTGCATCACTAACCTGAGTGAGCCACCTAGATAGGGGCTCCCATATTACTAAACCCTTCTTTTTGGCACCTATGCCTTTTTGGCTTTCTCAAGATTACAAGTGGCAATAAGACGGCTAGCCATTGAGAAAATGTGGAATGGTTTGGGTCTATCCATGCTGACGTGATACATAACCTATAAATTGTCATAGCGACAAATATCAAAGCCCCGCCATTCTTTCTAACCACAAAGTCCTGAATATCCAGCAAGATGGTTGCGGGTGATAGCGGAATATCTTGTTTTAGAACCTTTTTAAAAAAATCCTGAATTTGGTAGATCAGAAGCCTCAGTTGTGCGCAAGAGGCAAACATATGTATAGAGTCTGCATAACATTCCCCAGCCTGTCCCCCACTTTGTGATTCTGCTTGGTGTAAGATAAAGGAAAAAAACAGTTTTAAAAAACTGTGCCTGAAGCTTAACTGAGAGGTGGTGATCTAGCGGCCTATAGGAAATATGCCATAACCAACGCTATCCAACTCTATAACATGTTACCTAAAATATTACTCTAACTTATGGACCCATTAATCAAACATGACATATTTGACCTACTGAATCAGGTGATCAAATTAAATCTATATACACCTTATTCACAACCTATATACATATTATATACAACCGCAGTAAATTCTGACGTCATTTGAACAAAACCTAATTATTTAAATGACCACCATGGCGATGGCATCTAGCTAATAGTAACCTATGCTTCTGAATAACCAAGACCAGCTTGTTTCAAAAGAAAGATTTTATTAATTAATTATGGATAAATCAAAATATAGTTTTATAAATGCAATTTTATTAGCAATATAGTAAGCATGTCTGCAAAGTATCATGAGAAAATATAGTTTAAGGAAGAATTTATAAGTTTAGCATTTCTAGAACCTAATTCCCTAACTGAGCTAAATAAAATGGAAATAAAGTAAAAGTCTTACGTGCTCCACGCAATGTCCATCAGCACATCACCCTCATCAGAAAGTCAGAAAGCAGCAGCCAGCCCATCCCCAGAGCATGGACTTTGTATACCTTTCTATGCTAACTAATCTAAGCAAAGGAAAATTTTCTGCAATTGACGAGATCTTATTGGACGAAGGGTGACAAGTGACATGTCACCTACATTTCAAAACTTCCATTCGGTCATATTCTTTGGGACCATTGTCTCTCTTGTACGTGTTCCAACACATCCTTGGTTTGCAACAAATTAGATTGAGAGTTCATACTGACTCCATTGCACTTCCGCGGATGCCAAGTTAGTAATGTTATTTCTACCGGTTTCTGACCTTGGCCACGTCCGCCAGAATAATGACAGCACATCATCTTTGCTGAATGAATGCAACTTTGATGGAAAGCTTTTCTTTCTCAGAGACATCTCGTGCTCCATGCAGAATTAAATGCATCGTTTAGCAAACTCGAGCAAACTAGGCCCAAAAGCAGGCAACTTAATTTTTCTAGTATAAAACAAACACAAGGAAAGTATTAATGTAGGAATTGTCATTTATTCTGTATCCACCCTTCATTTACTAATTGATTAACCCACCCAATTAATCTAACGTTACCTAGCACCAAGCAACATATAAGCAGCATTTTATATCTACCAATCTTCATGAATCCATGAAACCTTAAGTGCACCTAGAATAGTAGAAATGACATCACATAGACAAGGAAAGCAAAATAAGCACATGCTCTTAAAAATCTGCTGCAGTTTAGTAATGACAAAACGAAAACGACAAATTAATTTATTATTTTGCACGAACAAAAGATGCAACATTAATGCACGTTTATGAGCACACTTGTTACCGACCCCATGTGTAAAGTTTAATCTAGGTTGTGTTAGCAAAACACACCACAAACGTTAATATTATTATTTATGTTATGGAAATGTGACTTCACGAGTTTAAACAGAATTCTGTTTTCTATCTCGCTCCATCAGTGGTCACTCTTAAAAAGCACGTAATGCAAGGGTAAAAACATTGGGCCTTATTTATGAAGGTCTGGCGCCACCGGTGCGTCACTTTTAAAATGGGAAAAAGTGACGCACCGGTGGCGCAAGGCCTTCATAAATAAGGCCCATTGTTAGTACTGGCTAATTTTTGCTGCCATTTACAAGAGACTCTGGCCAGATCGTCAAGCATAACGTTATTCAGGGTGGGATAAATATGTCCGATGCGAGGCATGGGGGATCCGCATAGTTTGTTAATTGAGTCATTTGGAGCAGACCCTGATGGCCCGCCAGTCTTATGAGTCAGAAAATTCTTAATTGCAAGATATTTAAAAGCCTCATTATGGCTCAAATTGAATTGGGTTTTAAGGGCATCAAAGGTCAAAATACCTTCGGTTGAAAAGAAGGCCCTTCGCTTAAGAATGCCCGAATTAAGCCAATTTGGAAAATAAGATCTCCCGAAAGTAGTGGGCAGATTAGGGTTCTGGTTGATGGGGGTATAACAATTCAACCTACCTAGGCCTAAAAGTTTCCGAACAGAGGTAAAAGCCTTAAATGTACCAATCAAAGACTTATATCCGACCTTTTATAATACCCATATTCCACCTGATGCCACAAGCACCCCAGGCCTCGGGCCCAAGCAATGATTCAAACGGAGACGGGAATAGCATTGTTGTGGTCAAAGGTTGTTCTTGTAGCAGTATAGAGCAGATTTGCAAAACTGTAGCCCAATAATATAATCTTATGTTACGGAGTGCCCAACCCCCTCTGTCTCGAGGAAGGGATAAGAACCTGAACGCTCTTCTGGGTTGGGAGTATGCCCAGATAAATTGAGAATAGAGACGTTCTGCAATAGTACGTTTGAGAACTCCAAGGGAATAGCTCTAAAAAAACAAAGCAACTTTGGAAAGAATATAATTTTTAACACTTTGCAACGTCCAACTATAGTCAGATGAAAGTTGTTCAACCTATTCAATGGTCTTTTTGTTTCTGCGGCCAAGGGGATCAAGTTTTATGAGACAATTGAATCAGTGTCTGCAGCTATGCTTACACCCAAACAATTCACCCTGGTGAAGATTCTCATGTCAGTCCATTTGATTTTCTCGTTAACAATAATCTGGATTTTGTCTCTGTTTAGGGCAGAACCAGATATCTTTCCAAATTATTGAGCTTCTGATTTGATGGCTATTATGGCTTTTTCAGGATCAGAAGTCGCCAGGGCCAAGTCATCGGCATGAGCCATAAATTTTGTTTCTAGGCCGAATCTATTGATAGCCCTGATATCTGGATTGTTTTGGAGCCTTTTTATCAGGGGATCTATATATAAGGCAAAAAGCAAAGGGGAGCCGGAACTACCCTGCTGCATACCATCGTGAGATTACAATCTGCTCAGTGGATTGTCCATTTATCAACAGACTAGCTGTAGGGCTGCAGTAAAGGGATGTTATTGTTTGAAGAGCTTTGAGCCCAAAGTGCATCTTCCTCATGACCCTCCACAAAAACTGCCAGGAGACCCGATCGAATGCTTTTTCAGCATCGAGCAGTATTAACGTGATCGGGTCCCCTGTAGTTTGAGCAGCATTGAACAAAGTATTGGTTCGACGAATATGATCGATAGTGCCACTCTCTGGGATGAACCCATGCTGCCATTTGGAGACAAGGTGTTCGATGATAGAGGATAATCTGGTTGATAAGATCTTAGCATACATTTTGGAATCCCCATTAATGAGAGTGATTGGGTGGTAAGAGCCCATTTATAAGAGTGGTTTATCTTTATTGGGGAAAATAAAAAATGTTGCTATTGCCCAAGACGCAGGTGGAGAAGCCCCATTGAAGATTAACTCAATTAGAGTCATAAAAAAATCTTTTAATTGTGGAAAAAAGATCTTATAAAATTTCACAGGAATACAATCAGGCCGGGCCACTTTGCAATTAGGCAACTTAAATAAAGCCATGGTAACTTCTTCTGCAGAAGGAAGATCTTCTAATACGTCATGATCCTCAGGACTAAGTTGTGTTAAAGAGACCGTGTCTAGGTAATTATCCATCTTTTCCCCCATCGGTTCTTGCGGTCCAACTACTTCTTTGGAATATAATTTCTGGTAGAATTTGTGAAAGGATAATCGAATTTTATTGGGGTCGCTCGTAGTTTTCCCTGAGGACTTCTGTATTGTCTGTATTTCATTAAGTGTTACTTGTTGCCTTTTTCTAACTGCTAACTGGTGTCCGATAAGCTCGCTACATTCATAAGATTTTTCTTTTGAGGCAGCCCATTCAGCTGCGACTTTCTCGGCCAATATCGTACCAATTTTAGCCCTTATGCCTGAAGCAGCTAATTGTGCAGATTCTATATCAGCACCCTTTTGGACTACTTCAGTTAACTTCTTTTCAGCACATGCAAGCTCACTCTGGAGCTCCAAGATTTGTTTTTTTTCCTGGTTTTTTTTCCTTACAAAGAATTGTAGGGTCTCCCCTCTGGCACATGCTTTCAGTGTGTCCCAGACAACTATTACGGGGACGGGCCCACTATTTTCAGCCAGAAATTTCTCGATCCATCTTCTCATGTAAGTCTGGTACCCATTATCATAAAGAAGCGCTCGCTCAAAGCGCCAAGACTAGACATCTTTACGAGAGGCTAACCCTGTTATATTTAAAATAAGTGGTTTGTGATCCGATAAAAAGCGAGGAGCAATATTAATATCACATTTGCCTATTAGAGAAGATGAAACAAAGAAATAATCTAGCCTTGCTAAAGAAAGATGGAGGGCAGAGTAGTAATTAAAGCCTGGCTGGCTCGGTTTCAGATAGGCCCAAACATCAATAAGCCCATGTGTATCCATCATTAAATTCTTAATAGCTTGAAATACCTTAGGTTTTCGACCTGTGTATCTCCACTGATTACCCTCCCCCGGTCACTGGGTAGGTTGATATTAAAATCCCCATTTAGGATCACAGGAAGGGCCCAGTGAGCTAGTTCGCTATTAAGCCAGTTGATTACCTCAGGATCATCCACAGTGCACCCATAAACAGAGCATAAGGTGAATGAAAAGCCTGAGGATAGCTGGCATTCAGCCAAAACCTATCTTCCACTGGGATCGGCCTTGGTATGAATGGGCTGTAGTGAAGATCTGCTCTGTGCTAAAACCCCCACCCCTCTCACCCTTGTCCCTTGGGGTGTCTCCCCAATTAATTTGTATCCAAGTGTATCTAAAAGGTGTAACTGTGAACTCTCAATGTGCATTTCCTGTGCCTCTCCTGGGCGTCAGTTAAGCCGCATATATTAACACTGATACATCTGAAATTAGATGCCATGGTTAAAGAGAAGATTTACGCATAAATGAAGAACAGCAGAAATGTCTGATTCCTCAAATTATCTGATTTTCTATGTAGAGCTGCATTGACAACTTTATTCCAAGGAGTTTACTACACTATTTATGCGATGAGCTGTGTACCAACCCCTCACAAACCCATGCAGTTGTTGGTGCACACCATCTACAGTTCAGGTTATCAGCTGATAAACTTGAGGATTCACTTCGATTTTCCAGTGAAAACTACTGTGAAGTACAAGCCTACAGTTTGCCTGTCCTTGTGGGTGATGCACATTTAAATTGGCATTTACTACAAATTTGGCATTACTCTGCTCGCTATTTAACCATTGCTGTTTACCTTCAAAGTGCTGGGTGGGCGCTGCTAGTGATGGTTGCCCTGAGAGCTCTTCTTCCAGTGCGTTCATTGTGCCACCCGAGCGTTCTGGCCTCCTGCGTGAGCCACTCAACACATCTTTGTCTGTTCACACACATATGCAGGCAGCACACATACACGTCCTATGAAGGATCTACGAGGAAGGTCATGCTGTGTATAACATGTGACCTGGAAAGCCACCATCTTGGTTTGGGTGTTTTTAATGCATTTACCTCACCATACTGGTATCCCGTTTTTTTACGTTGTTTCAGGACCAGTTTGGAACCACATCAGTAAGCTTGCGAGTTTGTATGTTTTTGTGGGTTATTTTGTGCAGTTTCATTCATTATTTAATATCAGTAACTGTTGTGTGAAGGTAATATGGCATGACATTCTAACACTTTCAGTTCAAGTTCTAAGAGTTCCGGCAGCACAACGAATGTGGGCATAACTTTAAATACACCTAAGGAATGTCTGATAAATCCGGGTGAACCAAACATCAAGTGGCAAGAATGGAAAGAGTATTTCTTAAGTTATATTGCTACATTGGAGGGTAATGGGTGTATATATTTAACAGACAGAAAGAAGCATATTTTGTTACATTGCTTAGGTCCTGAGGGCCTCAGAGTGTACAATGAAATGCAGAAACCAGAAAGAGGTGGTTATTCTGAATGATGTGTGTAGTATCACACTTCAGAATTAGAGATGAATGTATTTCTTCGGTCAAAGAAGATATTTTCAACTGGGTAACACAAGGGATTTTGACCCAGAAATAAAGTAGAAAGTAGAAGACGTTGAGGTTGTTGAATCCTTCTTCTTTCCAGCTGCTGACTACGCCAGTGTAAGATCCTCTTGCAGCTGAAAGGATGAAGCTGGACACAAGGATGTGGTGAATATATTTCGGTTTAATCCAGGAAGAAGAAAGACCCATCCAGGCCACAGCCAGTCAGGATAACAGCTCACCAACATTTCCTATAAAACATTCCAAACAGGACACTGAGAAGAATGTACCAGAGGTAACCATGACACTATGACATCATGACATCATACACTGGCAAGTCCCAGATGTCACAATGTGTTTAAGAATGCTGTTCTTGAACTTGGTGAGCATTATTCACCCATTGTGTGTTGTGGTTTCAAGACGCATGTATTTTAAATTCAAGCAAAATCACAAAAAATCTTTTGAAGTATATTTACCTGTTCCTAAGAATCTAGCGACTAAATAAAAATTTGGAAACATATATGGTGAATTGATTAGAGCACAGATAGTAATGTGTGCAAGCCATAAAGGTATTCAGGAGAGATTATGGATTGAAGGAGAGTCAAATCTAAAAGACATCATAGCATTAGTAAAACAAAATAGAGCTATCTGAAAGATTTGCAAAGCTGTGACTCCATCATCAGACAGCCCATCAGTTAATAAAATACTTAAAGGGAAAAATGGGAAGATGGTTGCTCCTAAAAAAACAATTGTTCGTTCAAAGTACAACAAAACCTCCAGAAAGGAGGGCAACAACTGAGGAAACGTTCCTGGATTTTTGTGTTTCTGCTGTGGCCCTACTTAACATACAGCCAGATTTCACAAATGATCAGAACATTAGAAAAACGTCTTGAATGTGGAGTTGTTGGACATTTTGTGAGGTTTCATAGAAAGAAAGACAAAAAGAATAGCTGGGTAGCCTGTTTTACTAAAAGTGGGTCAGATTCTTCAGGGAATGATTTGGATGATGTTTCAGAGGTTTCTTATACTAAGAATACTAGAATTAAAAGGAGTGTGGTGTTAAATGTGAATGGTGAAACCTCAACAAACCATTATGTATTGTCTCTTTTGGTGGTATTTCTTTACAAGTGGCGACTGATTCGGCATCTCCATTTATAATTATTACCTGTTCAGTTTGGGAAGAAAATTGTAGAAGTGGTTAAGGACCTTATTTAGAACCAACTGATGTTAACCTTGAAAGAATGTATATGTGAGGTTATAGAGTGCTAATTTTTCAGTTTAAATGTAGAGGCGTCATTGTCAACCAGAGTGTAGCTGTGGCTGATGCCTGTCAGGGGTTGAAAATAAAGAAGACAACTTGATCCTGTGTGTGTGGACAGCTTTATTCCAGAGGTTTGAGCCCGGTGGACTTTCTGCTGAAGATTGAGTTGTGACGTTTATTTTTTGGATGTTTTACTGTTCCTTTCTTTTATAGGTTGTGTGGCAGATCTGGGCAGCTTACTTCTGCTGTATGGATTGTGGGCCATTCCTTTGTGCAATGGGCAACAAAACAAGCAAAGTCCAGGATTTACAGTAGACAAATAAGTCTAGAAGGGGCCAATGTGGTTGTGTACTGATGGGAAAACGTGCTAAGAGATGGGGTGAGCTGATAAGTATCTTGTTGAAACAGATAGTGGGTGTTTTGTGTCCTCATATGCTTGTGATACATTTTAGGGAAAATGATCTGGTGGCTTTATCCAGCATTGGTTTGTTAAAGGCCATGCAATTGGATTTGATGAGAATAAATTATTGTTGGTCTAGGACATACATTCTTTGGACTTAGTTGACTCAGAGGAGAATCTGGAGAAGTGTTAGGAAGATGAGTGCTATTGAAAAATAATGAGAAAAAAGTTAACATGGAAATGAAAGATTTTTGCAAAAAATTAGAGCTATTATCTTTGAAGCATCAGGAGCTAGTGCAGGAAGATAACTCTTTATTTAAGGAAGATATAGTTCACTTGATGTTTGGTAACAAATACTGTCTTTTAGAACTTCATTTGAAAACTGCAGAATTATTGAGTGAGTGATATTGGAGTTAATTTACATCAGTTTTGTTCAGGGTGGTCAAGTTAGAACCTTTTTTTCCTAGGGGTGGGGTAGGAAAGCACCTGTGGGCTTTGACAATTGTTGTATGGGGGATTAAAAGGGGTGTGATGGGTCATGGATATGGTCAAGGAGCAAAAGGATGGTTTGATGACATTAGTGGGGAACGGAGTTGTTTCACAAACTTGGGGTTGGAAGGGTAGAGTTCTGAGGGAGGGGCAATGAGATTTTAGAAGGGTGTGTGAAGTCTAGGAATTTACTATGTATTAGTGAGGTTAATCAGTTGTGTAAGGCATTGGTCCTAGGGTTGTTGAGGGTTAATGATTCAGTTTCCAGGCCTGCTCTATTAAAGCAGATGTTTACCCTTATTTCTGAGAGACTGTTGTCCTTGCTCGCTGTCTCACCTAATGGGCAACTGGGAAGACACTGGCTCGCCTGGCCTCCCTCCACAGGTTGGTCAGGCAGGTGTTTCATCCTACATGACACTCATGGTGCCTATTGGATAGTTAAGTGTGAGTGAGCGTAGTAAATTACATTTTAGTTAAGTGAGGGTTGTTGAACAGCCTCTTCTTGGGGTATAGACCTTTGATAGATATGAGGACCTCTTCTGGGGTGATCAGGTTTGCCAAGGTGTCTCTATTCGCGAGTAAGAGGCACCCAAGGCCCGCTGAGCTGATTAATTTCCTCACTTCACTCAGGTCTTCTTCTGAGTAAAGGGTTGTATAGTAGACCTGTAAAACCTTGCCCTTTTTGTCCCAACCCCTCCCAAGGTTTGCATTCTCTTTATCATTTTCACTTGCCCCATTACCCTAGCCAGGGAGTCTGCCTTATTGCCTTATCATAGCATTTCTGGGTAAGCACAACATTAGTTAGGGCTTGGAGGAAACACTGCCATGATTCCAACTTTCGTTTTTTTGGGTAGGTAATTTGGGAGTTTTTTTCTTTCATATTCATAGGAATAAATATAGTCCCAGCTATTTTTACTTATCACATAGTATTCTGAGTATCGTTTAATTAACTAATTAATGTATTAATTTAATCTTATGAACTATCAGAGTATGTATCTAATTGCGGCCTTGAGAAAGTCCATTGGAATGAAAATGTATTGGCAGTAATGATGTATGGTCTTTACAACTGCTGACTAGAGAACACATTAGCCACAATTACATTTTCACAAGTTACTAGTGTTCTGGGTATGTGCTTTGCTTTTGTAATCTGTGCAGATTGCACTCCCTAGTCTTTTGCGGTTCTCCTGTTTTTTACTTGCATGTGCAGATACAACCTCCTTCACTTTTCATGCTCTCTTAGTATGCTTTGTGCAAACTGTGTTGTCCCTCCATTGTGTGTATGATTCCTTTTATTGGCACTGGGCATTGCTGCCCTCATGTAAATGGGTTGCACCATGTGGCGGATGGAAAAACAACCTTTACAATGTGGCAATTGCCATACAATGACTTTGCTACATATCCTTTCCCACACAACGCCTTTTCCAAGCATTTCCTTTACCGCGCAGGTCTTTACCATGAATATGCCTTTACCAAACATGCCTTTATAGCAAAATAGTAAGTATATATCAAGTAAGTGTATATATATATATATATATATATATATATATATATTTATTTTTTAAGGTTAAAGTAACGTTATAGTTAGGTGTGATAAAAAAACATCTGTTTTTGTTTATTTAAAAAATCTTCCAAGTTCACTGAAAAACTAAAGGTTAAATGTTCCAGTTAGGTGAATTTGTCAGTGGCAACATTAAAGCTTTGAATAAAAAAAACACAGAAACCAACCAGCTATAGCCCCCACCATGCACTGCTTATGACCCCACATTTGACATCACGTATGACATGTTTTATGACATTCTGTATGACATGACTCATTACATCTCAAATGACATCATTGATGACATCACTGATGATATCATCCAAGGAATGTGTTGTTTGTAACTTTACTACCTAATTTCACACAGCATGTGCCCAGCTAATGGGTGTAAGGGTTTACTAAACACATGTACTCCTAATGCATCATAGGTGAGTAGAGGTATTAGACATGGTATAAATCTTTGTACTGAAGAGTAACTCTGAATGTAGGTGACAGGATGATCCACACAAGTTTTTGGGAATGGCAGAAATACTTAAATATACCCAGCCCTGAGGGATGGAGCCCTGGGCTCCTAATGGGCTGGGGAGAGTGGCCTATGGATGCCCCCTCCCTATAGATAGATTATAAAATGTCAGCCACTGTTTTTATTTTTGCTGCAATCCCACTGGACTCCTGCGTGAGTGGGAGAACATTTGCAGTTTTTTTTATTTTGGCCCTAAGGGGGTCCCCATGGGGACTAGGGGGCAAGAGATCCCTACTCTGTCTCCTTATATTTTTATTTCCATCATCACAAATATTGCTTTATTCAACAATTTGTCATAAAAGCAGTACAAATTCTTTCAAAATACATAGTCAAAAAAAGTACAGATAAAATAATAAAAATAAAATTGATAAAAGACATCATAAAAGTCATTTCATATACAGATGTCATAAAATCCCCCAAAAAACGACGTTCTTGGGGTCATAAATACAAGATAGAAAAAAGTAATCAACAGGCCTGAATCCGGCCCATATTTGGGTCTTGTCTGGACGATGACCAATAGATAGTAATAAAAGAGAACTGATAATAAGTATCAATACTTTTCATGTTAGATACTCCAGAATGTTGCTCATATCTATTAATATTTTTACACATTATCAAGGGCGAACAGCAAATGTCATGCCTTAAAGCGACTAGGCTACTTCTTGTGCCCAGTAGCCTACAAACTGCTTTAATTCATGCCTGGAGTATACCAGCATAGCTAGTGTAGGCAAATAAGACGTGACCTATTGTTTCAGGGGAGGTGTTACAAATTGGACAAAAAGAATCATTACCTAAAGCCCAGTGTGTAGTAAATGTTTTAAGAGGTAACCTTAAATTGAAAATACAGTTTCCGGTCTAAGGGTGCCATAATGGCATCCCAATAAAGTTACAAAATAGTGTTGGACTTAAAATTAAAAAAATGATCTAACCAAAGAATGGCCAAGACTTGCACTTATAACATTGTCATCAACCCAATGGCAGTATTGTGTCTTTATCAAATCAGCTATCAGTGATGGTGTGGAGCACCAATAATCCCGATGGGCTATGGCCAGCAATGGCATTTGGACTTGCTTTACCAGGGTATTTTATGGAATCTGTCTGCCTCCTGTCCCTAAAAGCCAGGGCATACTGAGCTAACTCTCTTTGTAGCCAAAATCTCCTCCAGAATGGTAGGGGGTGGAGTCTTGCTCTGTCTGGCAGGGTGCACGTGCCCATATTCATCACAAGGGGTTTATTTTGGGTCCTTACAGGTAACTTGATCAGATTCCTTAGAAATCTGTTCTCTGAGATAGACAATGAGTCCAGTTTAGAGAGCCCCCACATCTCAGTGCCATAAAGAACAGAACTGACAGCCTTGCTGTCATATTTTTGTAATACCAGAGCAATTGGTTTAGTGAAAGATCTGCTATGCTCTCTTGCAATGACTCCTACTAACTACCTTTGCTTAAGTGACAAATGACAAATTTAAAGCAATGGTAATTCACAAGTAACTCATGACCTCAACCATATTAAGATATGCACCACCCAGTGATAACCTGCCTTTAAACAATCTGTGTTTGGTGAAGGCCATGAGCTTTGTCTTTGCAGTGTTAATTTCAAGACCCCAAGCAGAGCAATAATCTTCAAAGTAAGATAACGCTTGTTGGATACCACTAGGAGTTTTTTATATCAGCCGAGTATCATCAACAACAGTAATAAAGGGTTTATTTCTCCATCCAGGCATGGCGTGTCAGTTGAATAGGAGGAAAGATGCTGTACAACATTGTTAACATGTATTAAAAATAAGGTGGGCACCAACACACATCCTTGGTGAACACATTTGTTGATTAAAAAACATTCGGTCACCTGGCCCTGAGTACCCCAATGTACCTGGGCAAAGTTCCCTTCATGAAGACGAAGCAACAGACTCAGAAGGTTTCTAGGAATGCCCATATCAGCCAGAAACTTTCATAACCTGTTACGCTGAACTAGATCGAAGGCATATTTGAGGTCGACAAAGGCAACATACAAGTTGCCTTTCCCGACCGTCTTCCAGTAAATTAGAAGGAGACAAAAGGCTTGGTCTAATGTGGATACGTTTATCCTAAAGTCTACCTGAAAAGGAGTCATAATGGCTTTATCAGCAATCCACTCCTCGATCTTTCCCAGAACTAAACAAGCACATATTTCAGTGCACAGGCTATCAAACTGATCAGTCTAAAATTTTGTGAAAGACCTCTATCCCCTTTCCTCTATATTGGAGTAACCACCATACCCTTCCAAGAGTCGGGTACAGGGGCACCTCTAATATTGGCATTCCAGAAAAGAAGAATATTCTTTGTCCAGTTATCTCTGTCAGACAAAAAGATATCAGCTGAAATGCCATCCAATCCCAGTATCATTCCTCTGTTCTTGGCATCCAAAGCTAGGGCCACATCTGCTGAATCAAAAAGGCAGTTGGTGTCAACTGGAGCATCATCTATGAGATCAATCCCTAGGATGGTATCTGAGTTATTCGAAGAATATGAGCTAGTGAAATGGTCAACCCAAGACTGTGGTGCGATGTTGTTCTGGAGAGGTGATGCAGTATCTTTCTTCCTCTGTTTTACAAGCGACCAGAACCTAGTGGAATTCTTCAGGGCACAAGCCCATTTAGGTTCCCACCACCTTTCACCATCCCAGCCTTTGTTCGCCCAGATTTGAGCCCTTTTATATGTTGCTGAGGCTAAACATAGTTGCAGTATATGGAAAATGCCTTACCCTATTGCCTATGAGCTAATCTGCACTCTATTTTAAACCAGTTAGTACCTTTGAGTTTGCTCTTTTTATGGCCCTTGATAGGAATAAAAAAAAGAAGATTTGGTCATATGTATTCCAAGATCAACAGGAGAATAACTAGCGAACAGGTCTCTCAGGAAATCCTGTAGGTCTCTGCTGATTTGCTGTAGGGTAAGCGGTGACTGCAATTTGAGACTACTTAAGATGTTGCATGTAATTTGAAGGAGTAATTTCCCTAGTTTGAGCTAGCATGGTTTGCTCTATTCTTAACCTAGGGCAAAGGGAAGCCACATGAAGGCACAGTGGCTTGTGATCACTTTCAGTTCTATTTGTGACCTTCATGTCCACAAGGCTGTGCCATAGGCAAAAATCTAGAAGGAAATAATCATTACAACTCGAGTGGATGGAATTACTGAAGGTATTTGCTCTCTGCTTATCAGAGGTGGCTCTACCATTTATGGCTCAAAGGGAAAAATCCAATGTAAAAGACTTCTACTGTAAAGCTGCCTCTGTCCACCGTTATATGGGAGGCAGGTCAAGCTGTGAGATTTCTCAGATCTCGTCTTCATCCCTATTTCTGGTGTTTTTGTCCTGGTCTAGGGGCTTGGATGTGGTGTTGAAATCCCCCTCCAATATTAATCCTGACTCATAGTGATGTGTGGTCAAATAGTCTCCTAGAATCGACATGGTTAGAGATCTTATGACTCCCCATACCCATCTGGCGTAACGTTGAAAATCTCTATATTGGTGGAAACATGGCTTCATCCCGGGTAAGGGCACCACGGATCATGCCCGTTGGGCTATTGCGCTGTTTGATGCCGTGAGTGTCATGGGGGGGTGGATGTCGATGGTCCTCCTGGATGCCGAGAAGGCCTTTGACTTGGTTTCTTGGGAATTCTTGTGGGCGGTCTTAGATCAAAACAACATGGGACCTTGCTTTATGAAATCTTTTAAGGCAATGTACCACTTACCTAAGGCTAGGGTATTGGTGATGGGCCATGAGTCCAAGCTGTTTGATATACTTCGAGGCACAAGGCAGGGGTGCCCATGTTCCCCGATCCTCTTTGCTTTATATATCAACCCCTTGATCATGAAATTATTAGATGCTGCGGCAATTAAACCAATCACTGTGGGCCATTTTGATACAAAGATATTAGCATATGCCGACGACGTGGCGGTTGTAACACCTAACCCCACAGAGGCAATAATCGAAATTCAACAGATTACCTAAGTTTTTGGCCAGTTCTCAGGGTATTCCCTAAATAGGGATAAAACAATGATTATCTGTACTCAGAATACTCAATTCAAGGATCCTAGAAAGGTGGAGAGTGCAGTGTATCTAGGAGTTCGTATATCTCCCATAATAGAGGATATTTTGAAGATAAATTATGACCCTCTCCTCCAAAATATTAAGGAAGACTTAAAAAGGATCGATGGTCTACAACTGTCAATCATCGGAAGAGGCAATTTCCTTAAAATTAACATCTTACCCAAGGTGCTATATCTGTTCCGTGCTATCCCGTTAATGGTGGAGGACAAAATTATAAAGGCACTTGAATCCCAAATGAGCAAATTTGTATGGGGGTACGGGAAGATAAGGAGATCTATGCGCTATCTGTCTCTACCTTTTACAAGAGGTGGCCTAGCAATCCCGAACATAGGATTCTACATCTGGGCCGCCCTGCTCCAGCAGATGACGCCATTACTTTTGATCAAAACACCGGAACGATTGCTAGAGGATAATTACATACCTTCAATTTATGATCTGGTAATAGGAGATAAGGCTAGGGGCCTCTTGGTAAAGCAACTTGAACCCTCATATTTTAAGAAAATTAAGTATAAGATTATACTGAGCGCCTGGAGAATCTGGAGGAAAACTACGAGACATCTCAATATTCCCAAATATAATAAGTATACACCATTATGGCACTCCTCACTGATACCAGCACAAGCATATGATGATATTTCTAGAAGATGGGAATACTTGGGGGTGTTAACCATTGGAGATTTTTTATTGCCTAGTTATGGTAACAGGTTCCAGCACTTGCAACGCAACTTTTCAGACCCTTATACTAACAGCTTTAAATTCATCCAAATTAACGCGATTCTCAATATTAGAAGTGCTGATGTCTCATTAGTTAGTATTCCCCTATTTGATTGTATGGGCAAAACTACAACAAGGATTTGTACTATATATGACATGTTAATCGAAAACCAATGGGATGATATGGAGGATATCGAAGTGGGCTGGTCAAGCAAATTGAATAATCCTAATGTTGATATCGATATGTCACTAAACCTCTTAGTCAAACTATTTGTTACCTCTAATTTGAAGGCTCAGTTGTACAAGACCATATATAATCTCTATTTTACACCTGCCAAATTGTACTCCTGGGGGAAAAGATCCACTTCAGAATGCCCGAGATGTGGAAAAATCTCTGCACATTTACTCCACATGCTTTATGAATGTGAGAAATTAACATCTTTGAGAGATATGATAGCATGTTTTTGTCAGGAAGTGTTTGGGCACTCTGTAGCTGAATCTCCCACTCTCTATATTCTGGGGTATGATAGTACGCTGATGCATACTAAGGGGGAGGAAACATGCCTCTTTCTGGGGACGGCGGTTTATCGGATAATTTTAACAGCTCGTTGGAAGGATGCAGATCCTCCTAACTTTCAGATCTGGCTGGCCCGGTTTTTAGGCATGTATAATCAGGGGAAGGCGATCTTTACTTTTAAGGGGAAGAAGGCTAGAACTCAAGGTATACAAATTTGGGAACCGATTGAAAACTGGAGTAATAATAATAGAGGTCCTTAACGAATTAAGTATAGTAAGTTTTGAAATTACCCCTGTCACATATCAATATTGTTTATTTCGGTAAATTCAAATGAAATTTTGTATTTTCTCTGGTTTGGTGTATGATAAGTATTACTGAAAGTGAATATTTATATCTCTATTTGTATCGCGATTATGTGTTGCAAAATAAAAATATTTAATAAAAAAGAAAATCTCTATATTGTTAGTCCTCTCCCTAGATAAGTTAACTTAAATTGAAAGGACATTAGGTGAGTCTAGGTGCAACATTTGAATGGAACAGTGAAGGTCCAATTTAACCCATATGGTTAGTCTATCAGTAGGCCTCCCGACAGGACTACGAGTAGCAGGGATGGAATAGTTCAAATAGCTAGGTTTTAAAATCAGCTCCATACCTGGAACAGGCATATGTCATATAACTCAATAAAAGAATTCCAATCAAGGACAGTAATTTTTGATCTGAGGCCTGCAATATTCCAGGATAAGATACATATATATCCTTTTTAGTCATAATAGATTGAGCCATGCCTGGAATCATAGACGACAGGGTAGGTTCTCACGCATTCCTACAAACCTCTACACGACGCAGGACCTGCGCTCCTTAATTACCAACTCACATTCCACGTGCCCACCAGAGACCTCTGCTCCATCCAAATGACCCTGGCTACCATCCCATGTATCCACAAGACCACAGTCAAGGAAGATCCTTCCTACCTCACAGCAACGACCTGGAACACCCTTCCTCTCCACCTCAGTCAATCACTGTCACTACCTCAATTCAGCAAGTTCCTCAAGGCCTGGCTTCGACTGAAGCACAGCACCTCCGGCGGACCAAGTGTCCCCCCACCAACGCCTTGAGAGATTTAGTGTTAGTAGTTGCACTTTACAGGTAGCCTGATTGATTGATTAATTGATTGATTGATTGAGGTTCAATTAGGGGCAGAGTGTTAGTTTTTAACATCACTAGAATCAGAGCTGTATTGACGGATGTAATGCCATCATCAGAAGTGCTAATCAAAGGTTGTCAATCTACCATTCTACTGGGAGAGTCAATTTGTGATGGAGTACAAACACCTTGTGCAAACTGACAGAGATTGCCTGAAATGGTGTATTTGAGACAGATATTGGCATTGAACAGCGAATATATGAGTAAATCAAAGGCCACCAGATTGTCTAGTAAAGCACTGCTAGACAAAATGAGTTAGATATTATCAAGCTTAGCATCAATGACAGAGGGCCTAACAGCACCCAAATGTCTTCCCTTATTACAGATTGACACCCTTGTAATGTCCTGATCCAGTAAATGGATTTGTTGATTAAGGTCTCCTCTCCTTCATGTTTACTCTGTGACCTAAACTTGGGGACTTTTGTTAGAAAAACCAAACCTGTCCTTGCTGGGCCCAATCTTCTCTCATGGTGGTTCAGAAATGGGGATGGAGAAAATAAGCCTCTGTAGTGCATCCGAGGCCTTACAGAATCCCTGATTTTTACACCCCATTGGCATATGTTATGCTATGCATTGTGTGGTGGAGACTCCTCCTCCCGGACCCCTTCCATGAGGTTCTCTATTAGGTGTCCATATCTTTACATGTTTTAGTATATGTGCTGTGGGAAGCGTAGAGCCGCTTGCTCTTCTATTAACATGCTGGCCAGGAGTATCAGGTGAGCCATTACCCTCACATAGATTTCTGCTACCTTTAAGATCTTTTATCAAATTTAAAAGGAGTTTGACCATTTCGTTAAGTACCTTCACCTCTTGTAGCAATTTGATCTGCTGGGAAAGATGATCTAATTCAGTCAGTGAGCTAGCTTCATTAAGTATCCTGAGTTTGGGATCTTTGTTATTATGGGGGACGGGATCTACATGCACCTGATTGGTAAGAAGATCAAATCAATATCCTGCAGTGAATGAAGACGAGGGTGGTTTGCGAATCGCGGGTCTCTACGTTATAATCCCCGTCTGGACCTAAAGCGTCAGAGTGTGATGACTGCTTTCAAATGTCCTATTTATTGTTTTGCACATTTTTAAAAAAATGAGAGATGGAGGAAGCCTCTGATCTGCCATTATGAGATGATTTAACTCTTGAGCGGGCAGCTTGTTTGCATTTCTCCTTGGGTATTGCCCCCTGGTTGGGAGTTGGCAAAACAGGCACATTGTCAGATGAGAGGTTACACAAACTCATTTGTTTAGGGGGGGAGTCTGTGCTGACAAAGGATTTCACCTCCTCTATTAGGAGGTCAATCTCCTTTAGCTCACTAAACCCCTTGTGGTTAATCCGTCTAATGCATTACCCCCTTTTGCTCCTCTAGGAAACCTGGAATTCCTACTTAGATCCTTGCTCCTGCCTATCAGCGAGAACATAAAGAAAGTGGAGATTAGACTCACTATTCTAGAGGCTACATTGAGTAGTATGAAACCACCGGTTACTACCCAAGGCAGATCCTCTGAGTCCAACCCCCTTCCACCATTCACCCTATTTCACAAATCCCCCCAGGTAATTTGGGACCTCCGTCGGTGACTACTGCTACACCCCTTTTGCAGCCTCTTATGGCTAATCCAGCCCCGATCCATCATAGTAAATTTATCATCCCATCATCACAACCTTCAGGTCCAGCCCCCCCTGTGACAAAGAATTCTGTACAAACAAATCCTCCCTTACCAACAACTAATCCTAATCTGCCTACGAATAACATATCAAGTAGAGAGTTGGGCGAGCAGTCAACACAACACTCAAAAAGATCAAGAGGCAGAACAGTTGATCTACCCCCGGAATCAGCCCCATATACAATTGTTATGACAGGAGTCCCAGAGTTAGCAGAAGGGGTCAGAGAGAATTATCATGCCTTAAAAAATAAAACCATTTATTGGTTGAAGTTGAACAGACCCCTTCCCGCACATGTAAATGGAGAAATCCTGTCAGTTAGGCGCGCCGTCTGGGTGGGCTCAAGACCGAAAGATAAAAGGGGAGACGTGTTAATTATTAATTTTAAGGATCATAGTGCGGTAAGAACCCTAGGAGACTGGTATGAGGCCATAGGAGGAGATAATATGTCCACACATTATGTTAGCTACTTCTACCCACGAGAACTGATAAATAACCCTAAACACTACCAAACAAGAAGACAGCGTCCAGAGTGGAGAGAAGTAGGCTATCAACCTATTCAGAACCATTTTCTTAACCAACCTCCGCAATCACTTTATCCTCAGACATACTGGAGTAACTTGAATAACAATTATCAAACATCATTCCCAGAGTTTAATATACCAACATTTAATCCCTTTTCAACGCTGTGTGGTCTAGAAGGAATAGATTGACTTGATAGCAATCTCCCCTCGATTCAAGACCATACCATGACAAAAGAAGCTACTCTTTTTGGTGATACCATCCCAGACACCTCAGTTGAAAATTGTAGTACTGAAGGACAAAGCCAGTCGACTCAACCTAACCGACCATGTGTGAGGGAGGGGGAAAATCCCATCAGGGGGAATAAAACTAGCATTACATCCACTTTAATCCATGAGGATCATAACCGGGATGTGGAGACATATGTGCCAAACAAGGAAAATAGGACAAATGGAAGTCAGGTCTTTGGCAGGAGAGTAGAAAAAATTCAAATAATGTTTTGGAATGTTGCTGGTCTCCGAGAAAAAATTCTGGATGGAAGTGTTTTAGAGTTTGCTAAAGAATGTCAAGTCCTAGCCCTCCAGGAGACCTGGCTCACGAAAGAAATGCACCTGACAGGGTACAAAACCTACCTCTCAGCAGGAATCGCAGGAACCTATGGGAGAGATAAAGGCGGGTTGATAACCTACATATCAAATACTATACCAGGCCTGGTAGTTACTGCACTTAGCTTAGAAGCTCATTATCAGATCTTGAGATTGGTATTTAAGACAAAGAGGACTATTCTTCTCGTTAACATCTATGATAATCTAGTGGAAAACGAGAGAATAAAAATATTGGGGGTTCTACGTAAGAAACTGATTAGTGGTATGAAATTAATACAAGGGCCAGAACCCCCGAGTATTGTTTGGGGAGGCGATTTTAACCATCATCCTTGTGAAAGGCCAAATAGCAATATCTGTGGTATGGGGTATGAAACAGAAGAACAAAAAACCCATTTTAGTCACTCAGTGGTGGGAGATTTCTTAAACGAAACTATGTCCAGTTTGCACCTAGTAATACTAAATCAAATAAACCCTTTATCTGGGAAGCTGGACCCTACCTACCTCGGAAGGGGAAGTGAAACAACAATCGATTACATCCTCACCACAGTGACCCTCGTAAATAGGACCATGAATTTCAGAGTAAAAATTAATACATTAAGCGACCATTCAGCTTTAACTTTCGAATTAATTTTGGACCAATGCCAGCTATCAGCTCAAACCTTAATGTCCACCCTCACCCAGAATAATATACAACTCACAAAAATAAATGGCTATACCCTTGGGTGGGGGAAGATCGATCCAAATGAGCTGACAAATAAGGTTGTAACTGCAGCACAATCAGCAATACTGAAGTGCTTAGATATCGAGGCAACCGATGAGGAAGTTTTATCCCATTTTAAGGTGATCCTAGGAAAAGTAAACGAACGCCTTACTGTGAAGCAGAAAGGGATCATGGAAAGAAAAAAAGGATGGTTTAACCATGACTGCTCAGCTGCCCATAAAAAGCTAAAGAGAGCATTAACAAAAACAATAAGAGATCAAGAGGAGGTCAGGAACCTGAGAAAAGTGTATAGGATGGCGTGCAAAGTGAGAAAAGAAGAGCTAAAAAAAGCATTATGGGATCAGCTGCACGAAAGCTCACTAACAAAAATAGCATATTATTTTGGAAAGTGGTAAAAGCACCTTTCCTGACGGATATAAAAGATCAGCCAAGCATAGAAATAGCTATCGAGGGACAAACTTGGGTAAACCATTTTTCAAAGATCTTTGGCAAAACCCCAGCAGTAGCCCCTATAGAAAGAAATAATAGTCCAAATCAGGATAATCCATTTCCAATCCCATTGGTAGTCAAATTATATGAGGTAATAACTGCAGTGAATGCCAATAAGAGTGGAAAAGCCCCTGGTCCGGATGGGGTACCAGTTGATTTTTTTAAATTTAGATTAGACCTTTGGGCCCCTATCATAAAAAGGGTGTTTGACGCAACAATGAAGTGTGGATTACTCACATCCTGGACCCAATCAATTTTGGTGCCCATTTTTAAGAAGGGAAATAGAGAGGAGGTGACCTACTATCGACCGATCTCCCTCCTGGACTCACTGGGGAAAGTACTAGGCAGAGTGGTTCTCCAGCGTTTACAGGAGTGGGCGGACGATACCGGGACCCTCTCGGATATCCAGTATGGCTTCCGAGAGGACCTCGGAACAACGGAACAAGCCCTGAACCTGGCCTTGCTGATGGGAAAATATGTGTCGGCAAAGCGCGAGAAGTTATACATGGTATATGTCGACCTTTCCGCAGCCTTTGACTGCGTCAGCCATGCAAAACTATGGTCAGTCTTGACCAACATGGGAATAGACAAGGTCCTTGTGACTTTTCTCAGAGAACTCTACACCAACGCCTCCTTCAGGGTGCGTTTTGGAGTACGGGGTGAACTGTCAGAATCTTTTTCTGTAGAGCGCGGAGTCAGGCAGGGATGTGTCCTTGCCCCCTTCCTCTTCTCCCTCTATACCAATGGTCTTGAGGTAGAGATGCTGAGGGGAGGATTGGACTTGCCCCGTGTGAAAGATCGACTGGTGCCCGCGCTCTTGTATGCGGATGACACGGTGATCCTAGCACGCACCCCACGTGAGCTACAAAAATCTCTGAATAGCTACGCAAAATTCATGAGTGACCTAGACCTTCACATAAACATAAAGAAAACATATGTTATGGTAGCAGGCCTGGTCAGGAAACTTGGAAAAAGCATCTTCCTCAATAATGAAAAATTAGAATCTACCCCCCAATACCCCTACTTAGGGATTAAGATAGATGAGAACCTCAACTGGAGAGCGGCCATAGAAGCGCGTAAGCATCAACTTTTGCGCTCTATTGCTGCTCTTATGAAATTCGCCCAGAAATTAGGGAAAAAGCTGAACTACTCCAAATCTATAGAGCCAAGTGCCATTCCATCGCACTTTATGGGGCGGGCCTGTGAGGTCACAAACACACAAAAGCCCTCCAGGCAGCGGAGAACACTTTCATAAGATTTTTATTGTAAGTCTCCACTTTTGCCTGTCATGCAGAATTGGGACTACCACATATCGAGGACCTGGCCAAAATTGAACCCGTACTTCTCTGGCGCCGAATATGGGTATCAACAAAAAACACTCTCACCAAAGACATTCTTGCGGATTGCATGACTCTAGATCGTGTTGAAAAAATAGACTGGTTAACATACGTAAAAAATCTTCTCACTGACCTAGGAATGGCTGAGTACTACCACAATCCTGAAATGATTGTTCAAATTCCAAAAAAAGAGCTCAAGGCAAAGGCGCTGAGCCACTTTGAAGAGTTACGTATTACTCTGGAGATTAAGAAACCATCTGTACAACACTCTCTAGCGGTCATGACTACCTTGGAAATGGAACCATATTTAACCTATGTTGATTCGCGGTTTGAACGATTCTTATTAGCGAGATTCAGGTTGAACATTTTTCACAGGGCTGTAGCATTTCCTAACAGAAATAGCTGGGAAGAAAGTTTAATGGCGTGTCCATGTGATGAACTATCCGAACAGTCAACAATTCACACCGTACTGTTCTGCAAATATTACTCCGCACACCGCAAGCTTTGGCTAACTCCCCTGTTGAGAACTTTAGGCCTCAGAAAATGTCGTCCCGCCATGTTGTGGCTACAATTTTTAAGTTCTGAATATGTATGTAAAGTTGTAAGCACCTTCTTAAAATGTATTTTTAAACATAGGCTAAATCTCCAAAATAATAATTATTAAATTATCCGATCAAGTAACAGTGACACAAATTTTAAATGATCTGAATATGCATTAGTACTGTTAAAACGCATGTAAATGAAATGTATAAATGCTTTTATGGTTTTTCATGTAAAACTGAAACCGAATAAAGATTTTACTTACTTTAGCTCACTAACAGCTGATTTTTGGGAGATTTTAGAGTGGGGAGAAATGGCAAGATTGGAATCGGGAGCCTTCCACTTTCCCATTTTAACCAAAAATATCAATACAATATAAACAAATGTCTCTGGAAAGTAGATATTTGACCACCATCCACAGCAGGCCGACAGCCCAAAATCAGGCCAACACTCTCAACTATATTGCAAAATAAAACCCCCAATAAACAATGCAGTATGAACAGGCTTGATAGAAAGCTGGGCATGTTTCCTAATGCCGCTCCAGCAGCAGGAAAAAATGCAAAGTCAAGCCAACCTCTCAGTTAAAGACAGTTCTGGGTCAAACTGACAGGATGGTGAACAGCAAAGGATCCAAGCAGCTCCCACAAACCAGTCAGATTGGCATAGATTGAATTGCAAAGTCCTCCGGGGGCAAAAACTGACACACCTGCTTCCATCTGCATATTTGAAAGTTTGAAAAATAGGAGAAATAAGACAGACATACAGAGAGATCAAGTAGGAAATTATTTGGATATTCTGCACAAGTTGTATTACAAAGTGGATTTTAAGTTTACAGAAAAATGATTCTTGAGAGTGGAGGTGGAGAAAGCGTGAAACTCTGCTAACTAGGTGGTGGCCAACATTAGGAAACTAAACAAAAATACAGTTTCGTAATAAAAACATTGAACATCCTTCTATTGGCATCATGACAACAAACGAAAAAGTCTAAAATTGGAGTTAACTGAGCTCCATCAACAGTAGTTTATAAGAGGCATTACATGAAGTTTAAATTTTGCAGGAAGCACCTTGAGATGAATTCACACCAACCTCAAAGATCTTCACAAAAAAATATTCTAACAAGAGCTCCCAAGTTGGATTTGGCTAACTCTTCAGGACTAAATATCCAGGTATATAGTGCCCATAATGGGTATTGCTTTTCCAAGGAGGATGCAAGATTTTTAGTCAAAGGTTTCAATTGTTTCTAGGAACATGCCCAT
The DNA here is from genome assembly GCF_964261635.1 of Lissotriton helveticus. Classification (NCBI taxonomy): domain Eukaryota; kingdom Metazoa; phylum Chordata; class Amphibia; order Caudata; family Salamandridae; genus Lissotriton; species Lissotriton helveticus. The sequence goes on along the minus strand of NC_136065.1, from coordinate 991,671,455 downwards.
CATCAAACTCACCATAGGTGGTAAGAAAATGACCCATGCTCAAAGTCTCTCACAGAGGGCCTTAGCTACAGGACTTGACTTTCAGCCACATCTAACACTCAGCCCACCGAGGATGACACAATTGCGCTGTGTACAGCCTTAGGCTGTGCACAGTGGAGATTGGGGCAAGACTTAGCTCAAGATCAAAGGCTAGACCTTGCACCCAGAGCCCTCAGTGCACAGCCAAAGGCCATGAACTGAAGATTTCACAACACAGTGAGTGTTGTGAGTGCAGAAGGTTGGATGTGGAAAAGGATGGAAACATGTTTGGACTGTGCACAGTTAATGATGAAGTGAAGATATTTTAACTAACCAAAAGTAAACCCTCAGAAAGTTGCTGAGCAAACCATAACTTGAGCACAGATAAGCAAGCAATAATTTGCACCCAAATTTCAGTGCTCAAAACCTTACCCTTGATGTGACTATTGACATCACAAATGATATTGAGGATGTCACTGTGACATTTTTATATCACCTTAGAAATTACATCATTGATTATGATAATATGATTTTTTTTTTACTTGGATTTGGATGTCTTTTTAATGGTGTGTTATTAATTCTTATTATTTATTCAAATAAATGTTGTGTGTTTAAGAGGATTCCATTTGGAGTGAGGTGCCCGTTAGGGGGCAGGGTAGGGGTTCCCTGAGTCTTGTAGGGAGTTCCCAGTGTAAACCACAGTGGCCACATTTAAAAAACAAAAATGTTTTATGTAGGAGTCAGTGGATCTAAAGATCTACCACGAGGCCCAGTGAGGCCTTTTGGCAATCACGGTGGATCCGCTGCACTTAAAAGGAAAAGAAAAGAGGGTTGGTTGACTTCATGGGGTTTTGAGAAGACTGTACTTGATGAGGGGTTGACACACTATGATAGCTGTGTTTCAGGACACCATATAAACCTTCTTTCTGGATACTGGGCATAGTGGATCTCTTGGGGTTCAGTACATACTATTTTGGATAAAAGTGAACAAAAAACTGCCCATTGCTTCTTGTGGTTTCATTACCAGTAGACGTTTTATTGAGTTATTCTGGGGAAGTGAAATGTATACATTAGTCCTGAAGAAGGTAGTTGTTATAAGGTGCCTCCACCAAAACTCATTGACGGAATGTTAAGGCACAATCTATGATGCGCTAGTTCTTTTTCACATTTTATAAATTATATTCAGGAAAAACAAATTACACAAATAATAGAGGTGCATTTATTGAAAGGTTAATTGTGTTGTCTCGTAGTATCTCCCCTTCATTTATGTATATCTCATTTATGTATATGTTTTTATTTTAGCATATGTGTTTTTAAAGTTGTTAACTATATGTTATGATTAAAACCATATATATGTTTCTAAAAACTCTTTGGGCTATTCTGTTGTGTGATTTTTAAGGATGTGTTTTGGAGTATACAATCAAAGGTAGAATAAATGACTACGGGCTAGATGTAGATAATCACAATTTACCGATTCTTAAATACCGGATTTAACCGATTCGGTATTTAAATCGGTAAAATTTACAGATTCGATAATATTCCTTATTACTGACTCGGTAATACCGATTCGTTAATGAGGAATACCTTACCATTCATTCCTATAGGCCTGGAGGCCCATAGGAATGAATGGGAAGCCATTCACTATTACCGATTCGGTAAATACCGAATCGGTAATAACGGGAGCATATTCAAGGATGGCAGGGTGTCACATTGACACCCTGTTGCACCCCTGAATCGTGCATGTGTGCACATGTGGCGCACATACATGCCCTAAGAGCATGCATGTCTGCCACATGGCATTTTTTTAAAAGCAAATAATAGCTTTTTTAAAGGTATTCGGTATTTACCATCAACTTGTGGTTGGTGGTAAATAACCTGAAAGCAGAAACACACTCACTTGAGTGCTTCCTGAAAGCAGAAATGCACTCACTTGAGTGCTTCCTACATTGATTTTAAGGATTCGGTAACTTACTGATTCCTTAAAATAACAAATCGGTAAATGACCGAATCCTTATTTAGAGCTGCCTACATTGGAAAGGGCTTAATACCGGTCGGTAACGGGAAAATTACCGACTTTCGGCCGTTACCAACCGGTATTAAGCTACCTACATCTGGCCCTGTGTGATGTTGCTTCCAACACTGGACCCAGCAGAGGTTCAGCTGGTGAAAATATTATGGTTTGCCTAATTGTTAATCGAGTAGTGGGGTTGAGAGTTTGGTCAACAAGGTACTCCTCCTTTATTGTTGAGGAGTATCCTGTCCACTAACCTATAAATAAGGCCCAAAGCATCTGCATAATTGCATGTACGTTTGTCAAATATTGCTACAGCTATTACCAAATTAAATTTTTTGACCCCCTCTTTTAACTGTGTAACTAGACAAATCTGCATACATTTCGAAAGTACCAAGAATAAGTTACTCGCGCTTAACATCTACTGAATTTCAAGCAAATTGCTCAAACTGTGCTAAAATTATAGGAAACTTGAAAAACATGTATGCTATGAAACTCCAACGATAGCTTAAATCTTTTAACCCTTTCAAGCTCACCTACCACATTTCCAAACATTTCTTAAAAATTACTGAATGTATTTACAAAAAAGTCAAGCTAAGGCACTTCCTTGAGTAAAATTCTAGTTTCATGCCAAGACAGAGATATTTCTGTTCTGCATTTTTTTTGTAGTGGAAGCAAAGAGTCATATGGAATTTAAAATAGGAAATACTATATGACCGACAACATCTATATTCCCTCACCCCGCTTTGACAGACCAGCATGAAACTTGCAATGCCAAACACAATTACATTAAATTTCTTTTTGCAATGTATCATGCAGATTCTTCAAACACCTGGGCCTGGGAAAAATGTAAATAATGTCCATGTAATTTGCGTCATTTTTTGAATTTCATGTTACTCTTGTTAAGAGAAATTCCCCAAATTTTGTAATTAGGCTCTTCCCGTAATTATGCTCTATTCACAGTAACAATTTACCACAAATGCACAAGTACAACTGAACATGAGTAGTTATTGGCACAATGCTTTGTTTTGAAGCACCCTCACTCCAAAAATTGATGCAAGCATGCATTTTGCACTAAAATATAGCACAAAGTGTCAGATTTGCATTTCACATAATTACTCATAATTTAAAAATGTTGCTGAGATTTATTATTATCATGCACAACCAAATTACACAAATTCTGCACACCCTTAGAAATAGTGTCAAAGTTATTAGCAAAACAAGAGTGACTTTTTAATGGAAATCCTGATCGAACTATAACTAAACAAATAAAGCCACTGTGTATTTATGGCTAGATATTTTCCTCCAGCATCAACCTTTATAGGATTTGGGCATGGACCTCATACTCTAAATAAAATGGAAAGGCCACATTAGGGGGTGAGTGAATACACCCTTAACTCCAGGGCTAAGTGGGGGTAACCCAAAACCCACCCCAGTCTGTAAAGCGTGAAGCCGCTCCTGAAGAAACCATTCGCAGACCCAGGAGAACCTAAGAACTCCCGACTTATCTCCCTGCTCCCTTTCCCAGTCAAGGTCATCGAGAAAGTCATCAATATCCAGCTGACTAGACATCTGGAGAACCACAACCTTCTGGACCCCTCCCAATCCAGCTTCAGAGCCAACCTAGCAAGGAGACAGCTCTAGTCACAGCCACAGACAACATCAGAATGCTCTGAGGCCACAGGGAGACAGCAGTCCTCATCCTCCTCGACCTCTCAGCAGCTGTTGACACCATATCCACCACACACTGTTAAACAGACTCAAGCAGGTCAGAATCCAAGCAGTAGCCCTCAAGTGGATTGCATTCTGCCTCAAAAGAAGAACACAGAAGGTCATCCTCCTGCCTTACTCCTCACTACCACAAGGCTCATCCCTCAGCGCATCCCTCTTCAACGTATACATGTCACTCTTGGCCAATATCGTGAAGAACCACTGACCCAACATCATCTCCTATGCTAATGACACCCAATTATTCCTCTTCCTGACTAACAACCCAACAACCACTAAGGACAAGTTCCAAAGATACATGAAAGACAAAGCCACCATACAAAATGGGAGTTAGACTAAAAATGATCCAGAAGGATTACAATGCACCACAACTACCACACAATCAGCATACATTACTACATAACTAGAGTTGCCCAAAATATGCTTAATTGTTTTCTGCTTATCCCTTCAGCTAAATTTATGTGAAATAACCGCTTATTACACAGAATGCAACCTCATGATTTAAAGCTATATTTTAGTGTAAAATGCATCCTTGCATCAATTTTTGACCTGAGGACTAGGGGTGGGTATAAATGGCATGATTCTCTCAAGCATCCTTACTCCTAATCACTGCACAATTACTTGCAAATATGTGCAGTTGTGTGAGAAGCATAATCCAGCATTTAGTGATATTTTCATAGTGCAGAATGAACACTTGCATGTGGAATTGGCCCTAAGATGCATTTTGCACTAAAAATGGTAGAGAACATAAACAGCAGTAGCCAGAAGCCGCTCTCTCTTAGTCTGTTGTTCCTGTTCCCCTGTGGTAGAATTTTTGACACAAATTACACTTAATTACTCAAGCTGCCTTAATCACATAATTTGGTAAATTCGCCTCATAAGAGTAATGTATGAATGCTGAAATTACTCTTATTACTCCTGCATAATGTAACTTTTCCTCAGGCCTAGTGAGGACGCATTTCATTCTATAATAGTGCAAAAAAAACAAAATAACAGCAAACAACAACTATTTTAGTTCTCTTGTTCTTGTTTGTTTACGGTACATTTTTACAGTTAATGCCATAATTTCGGAAAAGTCATATAACAAGTGTAATACAACATTCCCGAAATTATTCAATTTACTCAGCCATCATTTACATTTCACCCAGGCCTACACATACCAACATTGAACCACCCATAAACCACTTCTATATTTGTATCTAAAAACACAGCTGATATAAATTTGTGGTTAGCTTTGGTCATAACATCTTAATAAGTCTTTTCCCCTACAGCTAGTTCCGACATTCACTCATCACCCCATGGGGTACCTCAGGGCTCTATTCTTAGCCCTTTACTCTTTAATCTTTAATCTATACATCAGACCTCTAGGTGATGTTGTGGAAGATGCTGGGCTGACCCTGTTTTCTTATGCAGACGACTCCCAGATCATCTTCTCTCTCTCCATGAAGAGTACGGCCGGGCCATCACCTCTTCAGTTGGGCCTGAGCAAAATTGCATCATGAATGCAATCAAATTACCTCAAACTTAACGGTGAGAAAACCGAGGTTTTAATACTTGGGAATAATAAGGATCTCTGGGGCCCTCAACATTGGCCCTGTGAGATGGGTGCACTTCCTCCAAAATATTAAGGAAGACTTAAAAAGGATCGATGGTCTACAACTGTCAATCATCGGAAGAGGCAATTTCCTTAAAATTAACATCTTACCCAAGGTGCTATATCTGTTCCGTGCTATCCCGTTAATGGTGGAGGACAAAATTATAAAGGCACTTGAATCCCAAATGAGCAAATTTGTATGGGGGTACGGGAAGATAAGGAGATCTATGCGCTATCTGTCTCTACCTTTTACAAGAGGTGGCCTAGCAATCCCGAACATAGGATTCTACCTCTGGGCCGCCCTGCTCCAGCAGATGACGCCATTACTTTTGATCAAAACACCGGAACGATTGCTAGAGGATAATTACATACCTTCAATTTATGATCTGGTAATAGGAGATAAGGCTAGGGGCCTCTTGGTAAAGCAACTTGAACCCTCATATTTTAAGAAAATTAAGTATAAGATTATACTGAGCGCCTGGAGAATCTGGAGGAAAACTACGAGACATCTCAATATTCCCAAATATAATAAGTATACACCATTATGGCACTCCTCACTGATACCAGCACAAGCATATGATGATATTTCTAGAAGATGGGAATACTTGGGGGTGTTAACCATTGGAGATTTTTTATTGCCTAGTTATGGTAACAGGTTCCAGCACTTGCAACGCAACTTTTCAGACCCTTATACTAACAGCTTTAAATTCATCCAAATTAACGCGATTCTCAATATTAGAAGTGCTGATGTCTCATTAGTTAGTATTCCCCTATTTGATTGTATGGGCAAAACTACAACAAGGATTTGTACTATATATGACATGTTAATCGAAAACCAATGGGATGATATGGAGGATATCGAAGTGGGCTGGTCAAGCAAATTGAATAATCCTAATGTTGATATCGATATGTCACTAAACCTCTTAGTCAAACTATTTGTTACCTCTAATTTGAAGGCTCAGTTGTACAAGACCATATATAATCTCTATTTTACACCTGCCAAATTGTACTCCTGGGGGAAAAGATCCACTTCAGAATGCCCGAGATGTGGAAAAATCTCTGCACATTTACTCCACATGCTTTATGAATGTGAGAAATTAACATCTTTGAGAGATATGATAGCATGTTTTTGTCAGGAAGTGTTTGGGCACTCTGTAGCTGAATCTCCCACTCTCTATATTCTGGGGTATGATAGTACGCTGATGCATACTAAGGGGGAGGAAACATGCCTCTTTCTGGGGACGGCGGTTTATCGGATAATTTTAACAGCTCGTTGGAAGGATGCAGATCCTCCTAACTTTCAGATCTGGCTGGCCCGGTTTTTAGGCATGTATAATCAGGGGAAGGCGATCTTTACTTTTAAGGGGAAGAAGGCTAGAACTCAAGGTATACAAATTTGGGAACCGATTGAAAACTGGAGTAATAATAATAGAGGTCCTTAACGAATTAAGTATAGTAAGTTTTGAAATTACCCCTGTCACATATCAATATTGTTTATTTCGGTAAATTCAAATGAAATTTTGTATTTTCTCTGGTTTGGTGTATGATAAGTATTACTGAAAGTGAATATTTATATCTCTATTTGTATCGCGATTATGTGTTGCAAAATAAAAATATTTAATAAAAAAGAAAATCTCTATATTGTTAGTCCTCTCCCTAGATAAGTTAACTTAAATTGAAAGGACATTAGGTGAGTCTAGGTGCAACATTTGAATGGAACAGTGAAGGTCCAATTTAACCCATATGGTTAGTCTATCAGTAGGCCTCCCGACAGGAATACGAGTAGCAGGGATGGAATAGTTCAAATAGCTAGGTTTTAAAATCAGCTCCATACCTGGAACAGGCATATGTCATATAACTCAATAAAAGAATTCCAATCAAGGACAGTAATTTTTGATCTGAGGCCTGCAATATTCCAGGATAAGATACATATATATCCTTTTTAGTCATAATAGATTGAGCCATGCCTGGAATCATAGACGACAGGGTAGGTTCTCACGCATTCCTACAAACCTCTACACGACGCAGGACCTGCGCTCCTTAATTACCAACTCACATTCCACGTGCCCACCAGAGACCTCTGCTCCATCCAAATGACCCTGGCTACCATCCCATGTATCCACAAGACCACAGTCAAGGAAGATCCTTCCTACCTCACAGCAACGACCTGGAACACCCTTCCTCTCCACCTCAGTCAATCACTGTCACTACCTCAATTCAGCAAGTTCCTCAAGGCCTGGCTTCGACTGAAGCACAGCACCTCCGGCGGACCAAGTGTCCCCCCACCAACGCCTTGAGAGATTTAGGGTTAGTAGTTGCACTTTACAGGTAGCCTGATTGATTGATTAATTGATTGATTGATTGAGGTTCAATTAGGGGCAGAGTGTTAGTTTTTAACATCACTAGAATCAGAGCTGTATTGACGGATGTAATGCCATCATCAGAAGTGCTAATCAAAGGTTGTCAATCTACCATTCTACTGGGAGAGTCAATTTGTGATGGAGTACAAACACCTTGTGCAAACTGACAGAGATTGCCTGAAATGGTGTATTTGAGACAGATATTGGCATTGAACAGCGAATATATGAGTAAATCAAAGGCCACCAGATTGTCTAGTAAAGCACTGCTAGACAAAATGAGTTAGATATTATCAAGCTTAGCATCAATGACAGAGGGCCTAACAGCACCCAAATGTCTTCCCTTATTACAGATTGACACCCTTGTAATGTCCTGATCCAGTAAATGGATTTGTTGATTAAGGTCTCCTCTCCTTCATGTTTACTCTGTGACCTAAACTTGGGGACTTTTGTTAGAAAAACCAAACCTGTCCTTGCTGGGCCCAATCTTCTCTCATGGTGGTTCAGAAATGGGGATGGAGAAAATAAGCCTCTGTAGTGCATCCGAGGCCTTACAGAATCCCTGATTTTTACACCCCATTGGCATATGTTATGCTATGCATTGTGTGGTGGAGACTCCTCCTCCCGGACCCCTTCCATGAGGTTCTCTATTAGGTGTCCATATCTTTACATTTTTTAGTATATGTGCTGTGGGAAGCGTAGAGCCGCTTGCTCTTCTATTAACATGCTGGCCAGGAGTATCAGGTGAGCCATTACCCTCACATAGATTTCTGCTACCTTTAAGATCTTTTATCAAATTTAAAAGGAGTTTGACCATTTCGTTAAGTACCTTCACCTCTTGTAGCAATTTGATCTGCTGGGAAAGATGATCTAATTCAGTCAGTGAGCTAGCTTCATTAAGTATCCTGAGTTTGGGATCTTTGTTATTATGGGGGACGGGATCTACATGCACCTGATTGGTAAGAAGATCAAATCAATATCCTGCAGTGAATGAAGACGAGGGTGGTTTGCGAATCGCGGGTCTCTACGTTATAATCCCCGTCTGGACCTAAAGCGTCAGAGTGTGATGACTGCTTTCAAATGTCCTATTTATTGTTTTGCACATTTTTAAAAAAATGAGAGATGGAGGAAGCCTCTGATCTGCCATTATGAGATGATTTAACTCTTGAGCGGGCAGCTTGTTTGCATTTCTCCTTGGGTATTGCCCCCTGGTTGGGAGTTGGCAAAACAGGCACATTGTCAGATGAGAGGTTACACAAACTCATTTGTTTAGGGGGGGAGTCTGTGCTGACAAAGGATTTCACCTCCTCTATTAGGAGGTCAATCTCCTTTAGCTCACTAAACCCCTTGTGGTTAATCCGTCTAATGCATTACCCCCTTTTGCTCCTCTAGGAAACCTGGAATTCCTACTTAGATCCTTGCTCCTGCCTATCAGCGAGAACATAAAGAAAGTGGAGATTAGACTCACTATTCTAGAGGCTACATTGAGTAGTATGAAACCACCGGTTACTACCCAAGGCAGATCCTCTGAGTCCAACCCCCTTCCACCATTCACCCTATTTCACAAATCCCCCCAGGTAATTTGGGACCTCCGTCGGTGACTACTGCTACACCCCTTTTGCAGCCTCTTATGGCTAATCCAGCCCCGATCCATCATAGTAAATTTATCATCCCATCATCACAACCTTCAGGTCCAGCCCCCCCTGTGACAAAGAATTCTGTACAAACAAATCCTCCCTTACCAACAACTAATCCTAATCTGCCTACGAATAACATATCAAGTAGAGAGTTGGGCGAGCAGTCAACACAACACTCAAAAAGATCAAGAGGCAGAACAGTTGATCTACCCCCGGAATCAGCCCCATATACAATTGTTATGACAGGAGTCCCAGAGTTAGCAGAAGGGGTCAGAGAGAATTATCATGCCTTAAAAAATAAAACCATTTATTGGTTGAAGTTGAACAGACCCCTTCCCGCACATGTAAATGGAGAAATCCTGTCAGTTAGGCGCGCCGTCTGGGTGGGCTCAAGACCGAAAGATAAAAGGGGAGACGTGTTAATTATTAATTTTAAGGATCATAGTGCGGTAAGAACCCTAGGAGACTGGTATGAGGCCATAGGAGGAGATAATATGTCCACACATTATGTTAGCTACTTCTACCCACGAGAACTGATAAATAACCCTAAACACTACCAAACAAGAAGACAGCGTCCAGAGTGGAGAGAAGTAGGCTATCAACCTATTCAGAACCATTTTCTTAACCAACCTCCGCAATCACTTTATCCTCAGACATACTGGAGTAACTTGAATAACAATTATCAAACATCATTCCCAGAGTTTAATATACCAACATTTAATCCCTTTTCAACGCTGTGTGGTCTAGAAGGAATAGATTGACTTGATAGCAATCTCCCCTCGATTCAAGACCATACCATGACAAAAGAAGCTACTCTTTTTGGTGATACCATCCCAGACACCTCAGTTGAAAATTGTAGTACTGAAGGACAAAGCCAGTCGACTCAACCTAACCGACCATGTGTGAGGGAGGGGGAAAATCCCATCAGGGGGAATAAAACTAGCATTACATCCACTTTAATCCATGAGGATCATAACCGGGATGTGGAGACATATGTGCCAAACAAGGAAAATAGGACAAATGGAAGTCAGGTCTTTGGCAGGAGAGTAGAAAAAATTCAAATAATGTTTTGGAATGTTGCTGGTCTCCGAGAAAAAATTCTGGATGGAAGTGTTTTAGAGTTTGCTAAAGAATGTCAAGTCCTAGCCCTCCAGGAGACCTGGCTCACGAAAGAAATGCACCTGACAGGGTACAAAACCTACCTCTCAGCAGGAATCGCAGGAACCTATGGGAGAGATAAAGGCGGGTTGATAACCTACATATCAAATACTATACCAGGCCTGGTAGTTACTGCACTTAGCTTAGAAGCTCATTATCAGATCTTGAGATTGGTATTTAAGACAAAGAGGACTATTCTTCACGTTAACATCTATGATAATCTAGTGGAAAACGAGAGAATAAAAATATTGGGGGTTCTACGTAAGAAACTGATTAGTGGTATGAAATTAATACAAGGGCCAGAACCCCCGAGTATTGTTTGGGGAGGCGATTTTAACCATCATCCTTGTGAAAGGCCAAATAGCAATATCTGTGGTATGGGGTATGAAACAGAAGAACAAAAAACCCATTTTAGTCACTCAGTGGTGGGAGATTTCTTAAACGAAACTATGTCCAGTTTGCACCTAGTAATACTAAATCAAATAAACCCTTTATCTGGGAAGCTGGACCCTACCTACCTCGGAAGGGGAAGTGAAACAACAATCGATTACATCCTCACCACAGTGACCCTCGTAAATAGGACCATGAATTTCAGAGTAAAAATTAATACATTAAGCGACCATTCAGCTTTAACTTTCGAATTAATTTTGGACCAATGCCAGCTATCAGCTCAAACCTTAATGTCCACCCTCACCCAGAATAATATACAACTCACAAAAATAAATGGCTATACCCTTGGGTGGGGGAAGATCGATCCAAATGAGCTGACAAATAAGGTTGTAACTGCAGCACAATCAGCAATACTGAAGTGCTTAGATATCGAGGCAACCGATGAGGAAGTTTTATCCCATTTTAAGGTGATCCTAGGAAAAGTAAACGAACGCCTTACTGTGAAGCAGAAAGGGATCATGGAAAGAAAAAAAGGATGGTTTAACCATGACTGCTCAGCTGCCCATAAAAAGCTAAAGAGAGCATTAACAAAAACAATAAGAGATCAAGAGGAGGTCAGGAACCTGAGAAAAGTGTATAGGATGGCGTGCAAAGTGAGAAAAGAAGAGCTAAAAAAAGCATTATGGGATCAGCTGCACGAAAGCTCACTAACAAAAATAGCATATTATTTTGGAAAGTGGTAAAAGCACCTTTCCTGACGGATATAAAAGATCAGCCAAGCATAGAAATAGCTATCGAGGGACAAACTTGGGTAAACCATTTTTCAAAGATCTTTGGCAAAACCCCAGCAGTAGCCCCTATAGAAAGAAATAATAGTCCAAATCAGGATAATCCATTTCCAATCCCATTGGTAGTCAAATTATATGAGGTAATAACTGCAGTGAATGCCAATAAGAGTGGAAAAGCCCCTGGTCCGGATGGGGTACCAGTTGATTTTTTTAAATTTAGATTAGACCTTTGGGCCCCTATCATAAAAAGGGTGTTTGACGCAACAATGAAGTGTGGATTACTCACATCCTGGACCCAATCAATTTTGGTGCCCATTTTTAAGAAGGGAAATAGAGAGGAGGTGACCTGCTATCGACCGATCTCCCTCCTGGACTCACTGGGGAAAGTACTAGGCAGAGTGGTTCTCCAGCGTTTACAGGAGTGGGCGGACGATACCGGGACCCTCTCGGATATCCAGTATGGCTTCCGAGAGGACCTCGGAACAACGGAACAAGCCCTGAACCTGGCCTTGCTGATGGGAAAATATGTGTCGGCAAAGCGCGAGAAGTTATACATGGTATATGTCGACCTTTCCGCAGCCTTTGACTGCGTCAGCCATGCAAAACTATGGTCAGTCTTGACCAACATGGGAATAGACAAGGTCCTTGTGACTTTTCTCAGAGAACTCCACACCAACGCCTCCTTCAGGGTGCGTTTTGGAGTACGGGGTGAACTGTCAGAATCTTTTTCTGTAGAGCGCGGAGTCAGGCAGGGATGTGTCCTTGCCCCCTTCCTCTTCTCCCTCTATACCAATGGTCTTGAGGTAGAGATGCTGAGGGGAGGATTGGACTTGCCCCGTGTGAAAGATCGACTGGTGCCCGCGCTCTTGTATGCGGATGACACGGTGATCCTAGCACGCACCCCACGTGAGCTACAAAAATCTCTGAATAGCTACGCAAAATTCATGAGTGACCTAGACCTTCACATAAACATAAAGAAAACATATGTTATGGTAGCAGGCCAGGTCAGGAAACTTGGAAAAAGCATCTTCCTCAATAATGAAAAATTAGAATCTACCCCCCAATACCCCTACTTAGGGATTAAGATAGATGAGAACCTCAACTGGAGAGCGGCCATAGAAGCGCGTAAGCATCAACTTTTGCGCTCTATTGCTGCTCTTATGAAATTCGCCCAGAAATTAGGGAAAAAGCTGAACTACTCCAAATCTATAGAGCCAAGTGCCATTCCATCGCACTTTATGGGGCGGGCCTGTGAGGTCACAAACACACAAAAGCCCTCCAGGCAGCGGAGAACACTTTCATAAGATTTTTATTGTAAGTCTCCACTTTTGCCTGTCATGCAGAATTGGGACTACCACATATCGAGGACCTGGCCAAAATTGAACCCGTACTTCTCTGGCGCCGAATATGGGTATCAACAAAAAACACTCTCACCAAAGACATTCTTGCGGATTGCATGACTCTAGATCGTGTTGAAAAAATAGACTGGTTAACATACGTAAAAAATCTTCTCACTGACCTAGGAATGGCTGAGTACTACCACAATCCTGAAATGATTGTTCAAATTCCAAAAAAAGAGCTCAAGGCAAAGGCGCTGAGCCACTTTGAAGAGTTACGTATTACTCTGGAGATTAAGAAACCATCTGTACAACACTCTCTAGCGGTCATGACTACCTTGGAAATGGAACCATATTTAACCTATGTTGATTCGCGGTTTGAACGATTCTTATTAGCGAGATTCAGGTTGAACATTTTTCACAGGGCTGTAGCATTTCCTAACAGAAATAGCTGGGAAGAAAGTTTAATGGCGTGTCCATGTGATGAACTATCCGAACAGTCAACAATTCACACCGTACTGTTCTGCAAATATTACTCCGCACACCGCAAGCTTTGGCTAACTCCCCTGTTGAGAACTTTAGGCCTCAGAAAATGTCGTCCCGCCATGTTGTGGCTACAATTTTTAAGTTCTGAATATGTATGTAAAGTTGTAAGCACCTTCTTAAAATGTATTTTTAAACATAGGCTAAATCTCCAAAATAATAATTATTAAATTATCCGATCAAGTAACAGTGACACAAATTTTAAATGATCTGAATATGCATTAGTACTGTTAAAACGCATGTAAATGAAATGTATAAATGCTTTTATGGTTTTTCATGTAAAACTGAAACCGAATAAAGATTTTACTTACTTTAGCTCACTAACAGCTGATTTTTGGGAGATTTTAGAGTGGGGAGAAATGGCAAGATTGGAATCGGGAGCCTTCCACTTTCCCATTTTAACCAAAAATATCAATACAATATAAACAAATGTCTCTGGAAAGTAGATCTTTGACCACCATCCACAGCAGGCCGACAGCCCAAAATCAGGCCAACACTCTCAACTATATTGCAAAATAAAACCCCCAATAAACAATGCAGTATGAACAGGCTTGATAGAAAGCTGGGCATGTTTCCTAATGCCGCTCCAGCAGCAGGAAAAAATGCAAAGTCAAGCCAACCTCTCAGTTAAAGACAGTTCTGGGTCAAACTGACAGGATGGTGAACAGCAAAGGATCCAAGCAGCTCCCACAAACCAGTCAGATTGGCATAGATTGAATTGCAAAGTCCTCCGGGGGCAAAAACTGACACACCTGCTTCCATCTGCATATTTGAAAGTTTGAAAAATAGGAGAAATAAGACAGACATACAGAGAGATCAAGTAGGAAATTATTTGGATATTCTGCACAAGTTGTATTACAAAGTGGATTTTAAGTTTACAGAAAAATGATTCTTGAGAGTGGAGGTGGAGAAAGCGTGAAACTCTGCTAACTAGGTGGTGGCCAACATTAGGAAACTAAACAAAAATACAGTTTCGTAATAAAAACATTGAACATCCTTCTATTGGCATCATGACAACAAACGAAAAAGTCTAAAATTGGAGTTAACTGAGCTCCATCAACAGTAGTTTATAAGAGGCATTACATGAAGTTTAAATTTTGCAGGAAGCACCTTGAGATGAATTCACACCAACCTCAAAGATCTTCACAAAAAAATATTCTAACAAGAGCTCCCAAGTTGGATTTGGCTAACTCTTCAGGACTAAATATCCAGGTATATAGTGCCCATAATGGGTATTGCTTTTCCAAGGAGGATGCAAGATTTTTAGTCAAAGGTTTCAATTGTTTCTAGGAACATGCCCATCATCAAACTCACCATAGGTGGTAAGAAAATGACCCATGCTCAAAGTCTCTCACAGTGGGCCTTAGCTACAGGACTTGACTTTCAGCCACATCTAACACTCAGCCCACCGAGGATGACACAATTGCGCTGTGTACAGCCTTAGGCTGTGCACAGTGGAGATTGGGGCAAGACTTAGCTCAAGATCAAAGGCTAGACCTTGCACCCAGAGCCCTCAGTGCACAGCCAAAGGCCATGAACTGAAGATTTCACAACACAGTGAGTGTTGTGAGTGCAGAAGGTTGGATGTGGAAAAGGATGGAAACATGTTTGGACTGTGCACAGTTAATGATGAAGTGAAGATATTTTAACTAACCAAAAGTAAACCCTCAGAAAGTTGCTGAGCAAACCATAACTTGAGCACAGATAAGCAAGCAATAATTTGCACCCAAATTTCAGTGCTCAAAACCTTACCCTTGATGTGACTATTGACATCACAAATGATATTGAGGATGTCACTGTGACATTTTTATATCACCTTAGAAATTACATCATTGATTATGATAATATGATTTTTTTTTTACTTGGATTTGGATGTCTTTTTAATGGTGTGTTATTAATTCTTATTATTTATTCAAATAAATGTTGTGTGTTTAAGAGGATTCCATTTGGAGTGAGGTGCCCGTTAGGGGGCAGGGTAGGGGTTCCCTGAGTCTTGTAGGGAGTTCCCAGTGTAAACCACAGTGGCCACATTTAAAAAACAAAAATGTTTTATGTAGGAGTCAGTGGATCTAAAGATCTACCGCGAGGCCCAGTGAGGCCTTTTGGCAATCACGGTGGATCCGCTGCACTTAAAAGGAAAAGAAAAGAGGGTTGGTTGACTTCATGGGGTTTTGAGAAGACTGTACTTGATGAGGGGTTGACACACTATGATAGCTGTGTTTCAGGACACCATATAAACCTTCTTTCTGGATACTGGGCATAGTGGATCTCTTGGGGTTCAGTACAAACTATTTTGGATAAAAGTGAACAAAAAACTGCCCATTGCTTCTTGTGGTTTCATTACCAGTAGACATTTTATTGAGTTATTCTGGGGAAGTGAAATGTATACATTAGTCCTGAAGAAGGTAGTTGTTATAAGGTGCCTCCACCAAAACTCATTGACGGAATGTTAAGGCACAATCTATGATGCGCTAGTTCTTTTTCACATTTTATAAATTATATTCAGGAAAAACAAATTACACAAATAATAGAGGTGCATTTATTGAAAGGTTAATTGTGTTGTCTCGTAGTATCTCCCCTTCATTTATGTATATCTCATTTATGTATATGTTTTTATTTTAGCATATGTGTTTTTAAAGTTGTTAACTATATGTTATGATTAAAACCATATATATGTTTCTAAAAACTCTTTGGGCTATTCTGTTGTGTGATTTTTAAGGATGTGTTTTGGAGTATACAATCAAAGGTAGAATAAATGACTACGGGCTAGATGTAGATAATCACAATTTACCGATTCTTAAATACCGGATTTAACCGATTCGGTATTTAAATCGGTAAAATTTACAGATTCGATAATATTCCTTATTACTGACTCGGTAATACCGATTCGTTAATGAGGAATACCTTACCATTCATTCCTATAGGCCTGGAGGCCCATAGGAATGAATGGGAAGCCATTCACTATTACCGATTCGGTAAATACCGAATCGGTAATAACGGGAGCATATTCAAGGATGGCAGGGTGTCACATTGACACCCTGTTGCACCCCTGAATCGTGCATGTGTGCACATGTGGCGCACATACATGCCCTAAGAGCATGCATGTCTGCCACATGGCATTTTTTTAAAAGCAAATAATAGCTTTTTTAAAGGTATTCGGTATTTACCATCAACTTGTGGTTGGTGGTAAATAACCTGAAAGCAGAAACACACTCACTTGAGTGCTTCCTGAAAGCAGAAATGCACTCACTTGAGTGCTTCCTACATTGATTTTAAGGATTCGGTAACTTACTGATTCCTTAAAATAACAAATCGGTAAATGACCGAATCCTTATTTAGAGCTGCCTACATTGGAAAGGGCTTAATACCGGTCGGTAACGGGAAAATTACCGACTTTCGGCCGTTACCAACCTGTATTAAGCTACCTACATCTGGCCCTGTGTGATGTTGCTTCCAACACTGGACCCAGCAGAGGTTCAGCTGGTGAAAATATTATGGTTTGCCTAATTGTTAATCGAGTAGTGGGGTTGAGAGTTTGGTCAACAAGGTACTCCTCCTTTATTGTTGAGGAGTATCCTGTCCACTAACCTATAAATAAGGCCCAAAGCATCTGCATAATT
Organism: Lissotriton helveticus; assembly: GCF_964261635.1. Classification (NCBI taxonomy): domain Eukaryota; kingdom Metazoa; phylum Chordata; class Amphibia; order Caudata; family Salamandridae; genus Lissotriton; species Lissotriton helveticus. The sequence continues at coordinate 991,654,274 of NC_136065.1, read as the reverse complement.
GCATGTACGTTTGTCAAATATTGCTACAGCTATTACCAAATTAAATTTTTTGACCCCCTCTTTTAACTGTGTAACTAGACAAATCTGCATACATTTCGAAAGTACCAAGAATAAGTTACTCGCGCTTAACATCTACTGAATTTCAAGCAAATTGCTCAAACTGTGCTAAAATTATAGGAAACTTGAAAAACATGTATGCTATGAAACTCCAACGATAGCTTAAATCTTTTAACCCTTTCAAGCTCACCTACCACATTTCCAAACATTTCTTAAAAATTACTGAATGTATTTACAAAAAAGCCAAGCTAAGGCACTTCCTTGAGTAAAATTCTAGTTTCATGCCAAGACAGAGATATTTCTGTTCTGCATTTTTTTTGTAGTGGAAGCAAAGAGTCATATGGAATTTAAAATAGGAAATACTATATGACCGACAACATCTATATTCCCTCACCCCGCTTTGACAGACCAGCATGAAACTTGCAATGCCAAACACAATTACATTAAATTTCTTTTTGCAATGTATCATGCAGATTCTTCAAACACCTGGGCCTGGGAAAAATGTAAATAATGTCCATGTAATTTGCGTCATTTTTTGAATTTCATGTTACTCTTGTTAAGAGAAATTCCCCAAATTTTGTAATTAAGGCTCTTCCCGTAATTATGCTCTATTCACAGTAACAATTTACCACAAATGCACAAGTACAACTGAACATGAGTAGTTATTGGCACAATGCTTTGTTTTGAAGCACCCTCACTCCAAAAATTGATGCAAGCATGCATTTTGCACTAAAATATAGCACAAAGTGTCAGATTTGCATTTCACATAATTACTCATAATTTAAAAATGTTGCTGAGATTTATTATTATCATGCACAACCAAATTACACAAATTCTGCACACCCTTAGAAATAGTGTCAAAGTTATTAGCAAAACAAGAGTGACTTTTTAATGGAAATCCTGATCGAACTATAACTAAACAAATAAAGCCACTGTGTATTTATGGCTAGATATTTTCCTCCAGCATCAACCTTTATAGGATTTGGGCATGGACCTCATACTCTAAATAAAATGGAAAGGCCACATTAGGGGGTGAGTGAATACACCCTTAACTCCAGGGCTAAGTGGGGGTAACCCAAAACCCACCCCAGTCTGTAAAGCGTGAAGCCGCTCCTGAAGAAACCATTCGCAGACCCAGGAGAACCTAAGAACTCCCGACTTATCTCCCTGCTCCCTTTCCCAGTCAAGGTCATCGAGAAAGTCATCAATATCCAGCTGACTAGACATCTGGAGAACCACAACCTTCTGGACCCCTCCCAATCCAGCTTCAGAGCCAACCTAGCAAGGAGACAGCTCTAGTCACAGCCACAGACAACATCAGAATGCTCTGAGGCCACAGGGAGACAGCAGTCCTCATCCTCCTCGACCTCTCAGCAGCTGTTGACACCATATCCACCACACACTGTTAAACAGACTCAAGCAGGTCAGAATCCAAGCAGTAGCCCTCAAGTGGATTGCATTCTGCCTCAAAAGAAGAACACAGAAGGTCATCCTCCTGCCTTACTCCTCACTACCACAAGGCTCATCCCTCAGCGCATCCCTCTTCAACGTATACATGTCACTCTTGGCCAATATCGTGAAGAACCACTGACCCAACATCATCTCCTATGCTAATGACACCCAATTATTCCTCTTCCTGACTAACAACCCAACAACCACTAAGGACAAGTTCCAAAGATACATGAAAGACAAAGCCACCATACAAAATGGGAGTTAGACTAAAAATGATCCAGAAGGATTACAATGCACCACAACTACCACACAATCAGCATACATTACTACATAACTAGAGTTGCCCAAAATATGCTTAATTGTTTTCTGCTTATCCCTTCAGCTAAAATTATGTGAAATAACCGCTTATTACACAGAATGCAACCTCATGATTTAAAGCTATATTTTAGTGTAAAATGCATCCTTGCATCAATTTTTGACCTGAGGACTAGGGGTGGGTATAAATGGCATGATTCTCTCAAGCATACTTACTCCTAATCACTGCACAATTACTTGCAAATATGTGCAGTTGTGTGAGAAGCATAATCCAGCATTTAGTGATATTTTCATAGTGCAGAATGAACACTTGCATGTGGAATTGGCCCTAAGATGCATTTTGCACTAAAAATGGTAGAGAACATAAACAGCAGTAGCCAGAAGCCGCTCTCTCTTAGTCTGTTGTTCCTGTTCCCCTGTGGTAGAATTTTTGACACAAATTACACTTAATTACTCAAGCTGCCTTAATCACATAATTTGGTAAATTCGCCTCATAAGAGTAATGTATGAATGCTGAAATTACTCTTATTACTCCTGCATAATGTAACTTTTCCTCAGGCCTAGTGAGGACGCATTTCATTCTATAATAGTGCAAAAAAAACAAAATAACAGCAAACAACAACTATTTTAGTTCTCTTGTTCTTGTTTGTTTACGGTACATTTTTACAGTTAATGCCATAATTTCGGAAAAGTCATATAACAAGTGTAATACAACATTCCCGAAATTATTCAATTTACTCAGCCATCATTTACATTTCACCCAGGCCTACACATACCAACATTGAACCACCCATAAACCACTTCTATATTTGTATCTAAAAACACAGCTGATATAAATTTGTGGTTAGCTTTGGTCATAACATCTTAATAAGTCTTTTCCCCTACAGCTAGTTCCGACATTCACTCATCACCCCATGGGGTACCTCAGGGCTCTATTCTTAGCCCTTTACTCTTTAATCTTTAATCTATACATCAGACCTCTAGGTGATGTTGTGGAAGATGCTGGGCTGACCCTGTTTTCTTATGCAGACGACTCCCAGATCATCTTCTCTCTCTCCATGAAGAGTACGGCCGGGCCATCACCTCTTCAGTTGGGCCTGAGCAAAATTGCATCATGAATGCAATCAAATTACCTCAAACTTAACGGTGAGAAAACCGAGGTTTTAATACTTGGGAATAATAAGGATCTCTGGGGCCCTCAACATTGGCCCTGTGAGATGGGTGCACTTCCTTTACCTTCCTATCAAGTTTGCAACATGGGCGTCATCATTGATGACTCGCTCAGCATGCATCATCAAGCTGTCAAGGTAGCTGCCACATATTTTACTATCCTGAAGTGGCTAAAAAAGATCATCTGGATGCTACCAGATGCCACTCAGAGAACAGTAGTCCAGGCATTGATCACCTCAAGGCTGGACTTCGGAAATGTTCTCTACCTGGGTTCAAACAAGGAGGTGACTTGTAGGCTGCAGATGGTCCAGAACTCCGCTGCAAGGTTACTTTGCCGGGTTCCTAGAGCCACCTCTATCTCTGGCCATCTACGAGATTTGCCTTGGCTCAGGGTGGAGAACTGAATCATGTTCAAAGCCCTGAGCTACATGTTTAAGATTAAAATAGGGGTTGCCCCTCAGTACTTGCAATCTCTGGTTCGCCTGTATGTCCCTCCTTGAGATCGCCGCTTATCCATTCAGGGGAAATTCTTTGTGCTTAAAATTAGACTATCTTGGATGGGTGGAAGGTCTTTTGCTTATCTTTGTCCCTCACTTTGGAATGCCCTGCCCATAGCTCTTCGAAATGAAACAGAGTACATCCAATTTCGCAAATCATTGAAGACTTGGCCCTTTAACCAATAACCTGTAAGCCGTTTCACACAGTCTCTGATCTGCCATGGCGCCGGGTAACACTTCTTGGCTGTTGCACCTTATAAATGTAATAAATAAATAAATATGTGTACATCTCTAAAATGTACTTAAATAACCACAGTAAAGGTGCAACTGTGTTTACAAAATAAATTCCAAAAACCATAGACATTACCCAGCAATAGTTTGCTCTGCAAGCCATAGTTCTGGCTCATACCATCAAAACATAACTCACACATCAAATGCAGTGCTTACGACCTGATCATATACACATATGTATCAATAAATATAATGGTTTTGAACCATAATTTCAGATTACAATAGCTATTCAAGAAGAGGCCATACTGCATCAATAGTCATGTCATTAGTAATGTTAATGTTACTGTAGTATACTTTCTCACTAGTAAGATAATTTATGTCACTTGTGAAGTTAACTGTTACATCATGGAGGATAGTCCAATATTTTTATATGTTAGGAGGTTTCCGTCCCGATGGTGGAGTCTCAGCAGTCACTATTAAATCATAGTTTGTGAGTACCAAAAAAAGAGCAAACTTACACAAAAGTGTAAGTTTGCCTTTGTGAATCAGGCCCTACATTTAATGCTCATGACCTCACCCTGATGTCTTATTTTATGCATACAACTGTTCTCTATTTTTCTAAATTGGTGTGGAATTTTGTATTGTGCTGTGTTTTCACTTTAATACTCTTTGTGTGCTGCATAAATATTTTGTACATTGCCCTTTCTTAAGCCTCACTATTTTTGTGCCCAGGTTCCAGAGAGTTAAGCACATGTTAATTTAGTGACATTTGAGGGTCACCCTGACAAGGATTATGGTTGTAGCCTTATTAGGGCTTCCACCACTTAAACCAAAAACCCAATTTCTTACAATGCTGCTGGTTATTGAACCCTGAACAGGATAGATTAGCAGAATCAAGGTAATTATTGTAGGAGTTTGTGTCTACCCGGGAAGGGACACACTCCTAACCCTAGAATGTGAGAGAGCAGGTGCATACACGCAGAAGAAGGATTCACTGGTAAACACGTTTGGTCATACTCTTGTAAATTATTCAAGAAACTAAAGAGATGCAAACAAAACTTCACAACACCCTTGGGAAGAGTTTCCAGACATTTCTCTCAAAGCACTGGAGGACTGTGGGGAGGGTGGAAAGGGGATACTTTTGAGGGGCTATATAGTATGATTATGAAGGAGAACATCTTGAGAAATTGCTCTTCATAGATGCACCACTATCTAGTGTACTTGGAACTGACTGATCTCAGAAATCTTGATAGAGTGACTGATGTGTGGGTATGCAAAAGGTGTCCAGGAAATTCCAGGGGAATCCCAAGAAAGGGGGTTGTGACCTTCAAATTGAAAAAAGATGAGCAACAAGGATAACAATGTGTTCTCTATTGGACCATAAAAGTCAGAGAAAGAAGCAGTGTCCCAAACCCCCACTAAGAAGAAATGGCGTGACCACAAGGGAAATACTTTTTATCCAGCCAAGGTTGGGGTGTGCTTTCACTATCAGTAGCCTGGGCACAACAGGGAGAATCTCCATGCTCCAATGAGCCCTTGATCAGTGGGCAGTCCCAAGGCATTGCAAGTGTAGGAAATGGGGAGGAAGTTGACGCCCATAGGAACCAAAGGTTGACTGAAAGACACACTACTCTCCAAGGGTGGATTGGATGATGAGGCTATGGTCTCATTTCTCCCACCATGGTGAAGTATAGCAAATGGCCAATCCTTGTAGAGGCGCAGAGGGACACAGGAGAGAGCATGAACACTGTGATGGAAATACTGGTGTCCCAAGAGGAGATCCTTCCAGATTTTCTCAACAAGTTTTTATATGATGACAATGAGGTGATGTACTACCCTGCGAGGATGGTCACCTTGGAGGTGGGTAGGGTGTGTCACCAAAAGAAGGTAGCTGTGAGCCTGGCCATCCCAGTGGAGAGTCGATTAGGCAGTGATCCAGAAACATCTGCTTGGGCAGAAACTGAATTGAGGGCTAAGCCGAAATGATGGGCATGGTGGAATGAATGTGTGTGATCCAAAAGGCCCAGATAGCCTATAAAGAAGGTCAGGGAAGCTTGGAGTCTGGACCCATGTCCTGGATCCTGCTGTTGTGAAAAGGACAGGGGTTGTAGGAGGCTAGCTCCAACAGTTCCCACTGTCGTAAAAGAGCCTGATGAGAAGGGAAAGCTCTGAAGCCTATGGGGATGAGGAGGCTAACTTGAGAGAAATGTCTGAAAGTTACAAGGGGTAGGACGACCCTCTAGGGAGGAGTCCTGCCAGGACATAAAGAGAGTTCCTAACTCTTGAAGGCCTGCAGCATTAGGCTGGTGTACAGGAGCAAGGGACTTCCAGTGGGACCGATAAAATCAAGTAGGAAGATGATAATCTGTATAGCAAGGCTAGCGACCAGTTATGTGGGAAAGACAAGAGGTGATAGTTCCTCAGCATTATAGCACATTCCGATTGAATCTGGTTCATTAGATCCGCTCTACTTCAGGCAGTTGAAGAAATGAAGAAGTTAGTTAACCACTGCTACTGATCCCCGATGTCTGAGAAAGTGAAGGAAGTCTTTAACTCCTGCACAGCCTGCCAAGCCAGTGGCAAGAGAGTAAGATAGTGTAAGGCCCTACTTATTCTACTCCCAGTGGTGCAGTTTGAAAAGGTGGAGATTTATATTGCCTGGCCCTAGACCCTAAGGCTGACTCAGGAAACAGGTTTCTCATGATAGAAGTGGATCATCCCATTAGTTACTCTGAAGCAGCGTCTGCGAGGTTGGTGAATACACCCATAGTGACCTATGCCCTGCTTAGTACTTTTACTCGAGTAGGGTTCTCCAAATAGGCCCTTCCAAATAGCAGGGAAACTTCCTGTTTTCATACTTGAAGGCTATGTGGAATGAGTGTGCTCTGACCTATAAGTTTGCCATCACTGATCACTGCAAGGCAATGTACTTTTTGATAGATTCAATAGGACCCTTGAAGACAAGATAATGGGTTTGACTGCAAGAATTGGATGGAAGTGGGAAATCGTGTTGCCATGCTTTTTGTTTTCCTACAGAAAGACAATGGGTTTCAGTCTTTTTGAGCTTCTTTGAGGTAAACCTCTGAGAGGGGGATGTCAGTGAAGGGAACCAGAAATCATTCAATTAATCTAATCAGGACATAGTGGACAATGTACTGGTTCTGAAATCTAGGATGGCCAAGCTTATGAAAAATGTTACACAGAATTTGGAGCCATGTAAATAGCTGATGTTAGAAAATGGGATTCTCGTTGGCAGAGGTATACACCATGTCCAAGCAGGAACCACAATCCTAGTCAGGGTAAGTCAGATACACACCATAAAATAACCTTTTCTCGCCCTCTGGTGGCTTGGCAAGAAACAGACAGGCTTCACTTAGGAGGCAATTTGTAAAGTATTTATGCAACACTTCAAACAGTAACGCAGTAAAAACAGCACAAAAAGACCCCACACCAGTTTAGAAAAATAATTATGATTTCATAAATAAAACAAGACCAAAACAAAAAACAATCCAATAAATAGAGAAGGTAAGCTCCTAAAGAGTTATTTGGTTGCACTGGACTGGGACAAAGTCAAGAGTTCAGGCTGTCTCCTGATGGAACTCAAGCCGAATACAGGACCCACCAGACCCCACAGAGCAAAAGTACCTTAATCCTGGTTGCAAAAAACAATATGCGTGTTGCAGCCGAACCATGCATCTGTGTTGAACCTGCTGTTGAGGAGATGCGTTGGTTTTCTCTACAAAATGATGGCAATGCACTGGTTTGGACGTTGAAGCACCAGTTCTGAGATGCGTTGGATCTGAAGCTGATGTGCCGTGCTTCTCCACTCAGTTGAAGGGATGCATTGATCATCCTTCTGCAGTGGTGGCTATGTGCTGGTTTCGATGCAGCAGTTCTGATGGTGATGCACAGGTCCCGAGAGTGATCACCAGTTGTGTTCCCACAACAGAAGCAATTCTTTGATTCTGCTTTTACAGAAGAGGATGCATAAGTTCTGTTGGACTTGGCCCTTATTGCATGGTCATCCCTGAACTTTTGCCTTCCTCCTAGCCTTTTTTTCTGACATGGTGTTAGTGGTTCTAGGACTCTGGGCACTTTAGCACTGCTGTTCAGTGTAAAGTGTGTGTGCTCTCTGTGGTAAATATATTATGATTGGTCTACACCTGCTTGGCACAGTTTAATTTACCTATCAGTCCCTTGTAAAGTGGTATCTCAGATACCCAGGGCCAGTAAATTAAATGCTACTGGTGGGCTTGCAGTGCTGATTGCGCCACCCACCAAAGTAGCCCTTCAAACCTGTCTCAGGCCTCTGCCATTGCAGGGCCTGTGCTGTGATGTGGCACCTAAAGTGGGTGCCAAAACTGTGACCCCATTTTACTGCATGTCAGTCACTGCTAAGGTAGACCCTTGCTTGACCTATGGGCAGGGTGCATTGTAGGTAAAAGGTAGGATATGTACCTTAAGTGTGTGATATGTCCTGGTAGTGACAAACATCCATTTTGGTTGCCCACTGCTGTGAGTCTGCCCTCCCATAGGAATGCATTGCGGATTCCTTGAAAAGTGTTTCAGTCGTAATTCCTGATATTAGGGGAGCAGCGTGGTCAAGTTTGGTATATTTGGAATAGTGATAATAAATGTTATGCAATGGTGTGCGCAGATTTATTATACCTACTTTAGAAATGCCACTTTCAGGAGTTGGCATTTCTGTGTGCTATGTGTCTGCCTGCCTGATGTGAATTGCATGTCTGACGTTGGAGTGACAGGGGCTGGTGAGGGGTGTGTGGCTCCAGGGAGGGCAGGGTAAGTCAGCACTAGGCTGAATAGAGGATCTGCATTTGCAGTAGTGGGAGGAGTAGTCCCTGACCCTGAATAGGTCTGTGCCTGGTTAGGTGAATCCTGGCTCTGCCCCCAAGTGGTGTGTCTGATGACGAGCCCCCACCTGAGAAAGGGGAAGAGGATCCTTGTCAACAAAGTGCTCCAAATCCCCCAGAACCAGTTTAGGCTGGTTCCCCCAAGCCCTGTGCAAGGGCAGACAAGGCAAATGTTGGTATAAATATTGGGGCTGTGCACCTTTAAAGTGTTGTGCTTTTGTGCTTCCTTGTGACCTGTTGCTGCTGGGCCCCAGGAGGAACCACACCGAGGGACTGCCTCCCTGCTGGAGGGCCCTGTGTTCTGGCCTGCCTGGGCCCAGCTTTGTCCCTGGAACCTGGAGGACTCTAGCGCCTCGTGAGCGCTGAATTTCTACTCCTGGACGAGCGCTGGAGATTTGCAGCGCGGAGCTGTGACATGTTTAGAGGGAACTCCGACGTTGGGATTCCCCTGCGGTTGTGCTTATTTTATAACGGGAGCCCACCCCGCGTTTTTCCTCCTTTAGCGGGAGCCCACCCCACATTTATGCATATTTTATAGCAGTAGCCCACCCCGCATTTGTGCTTGTAATAGCGGGCGCCCACCTCGCATTCGCCCAGAGGAGAGGAGAAGCAGCGCGGCTGGCCCAGAATCCAGCTGCCTGACTTTGGGCGGGGCCAGGAAGCACTACGCGGTGGCCTGTGGAAAAGCGGGGCTCCAGTGAGCAACAAAGAGCCCCGCTTGTGGCTGAAGTCTGGCAGCTGCAGAGGGGAGAGACCGAGGCACATTGTCGGTCCCTGCCCCCGCCGTGTTGGAGGAGGCCGAGTGCATTGAGGGAGAGCCCAAATGAGTGGGGCTCCCATTAGGTCGTGTCTGCCGTCAACATCCAAGGGAACGAAGGAGTCCAGCAGAGCAACCCCGGTGAGTGGGGCTTTACTTGTGCAGTATTGGTGCCGAGAAGGGCACCAGAAGAGCCACGGTGAGTGGGGCTCCCCTGAGGTACATTGTCAGTCAGTGCCTGGAGCCACATTGGGGTTGCCTGGGGCACCAAGGTGCCAGTGCTGACTTCTGGAGCAAGGTTGGTTCCCTGAGTCCCGATGTGGGGCTTTCACAGCACAGTGGTGCTAGTTCTTCTTTATGCTGATCCCAGCTGCCCTGAGAGAGCGCGGGCAGCTGCAACGTTTGGGGGCCATTTCTTTTGTTGACGAAGGAGTGAGTTGTACCCCGCCCCAGTGCATCTGACCACTGTGTTTTCACTGCTGATGCAGCCAGGGGGCATTCTTGAAGGCCCCAATTATGCCCTTACATTAGGGACAGAGGCCATTTGAGCCCCAGTGAAAGGCCAGTTGGCCTGGGGGTCATTTTGGGGGGTGATACTTAATATGATTATTGCATACTGTGTTTATGGTGGTGATTTATTGCCTAAACGTGGATTATCCCTAATATGTTTTATGCCTAAGGTGATGCAGACATAACGCGTTTATGTCACCAATGCCAATGCTTAGTACAGTATTCTACCAGTAGTTTCTGGTTGTGTTTTACATTTGCTACTAGTACCTTCTAAACGTTCTGACAGTGGCCCGATTGGCCCTGTCGTGTGTATATAGTCCCCTGTAAATTTTGCCTAGTTCCAGTTGGTACAGTGTATCTGTGTGATTATGATTCTAATATGTTTTGGATAATACAAAGGCTATTTTTTCTATAACCTTGTGTGGAGTTTCTTTGGTAGTGTGTTGCTGCTGTGTGTGTGTTACGCAAACGCTTTACACATTGCCTGTGGAATAAGCCTGACTACTCGTCCCAAGCTACCAAGGGGGTGAGCTGGGTTATCTTCAGAGTATAACTCCCTTCCTCTCACTAGAGTGGTGGTTTCTTCCTCGCTTAGGCGCAAGCCCTAGCCAATCAGAAATCCCTTTTCTACCATTGATTGTCAGCGGTGAGGATCGGACTTGCGTTTGCGTAATACCACAGCAACAACTGGTTGCACTACAAACTCTGCAGTTAGAGAATCACATGTTTGGGGATTATTTTATCCTGATTTTATTTTTCTCCTAAAAAAGCGTCATTTTTACACTTGCTTTAGCTCAGACGCCTGGGTCTCCTGTGTTGCACCTGTGTATTTAGTGTCTTTCCAAAATGGAATCTGCATTTATTATAACAGATCTATGCAGATACAGTATGTTGGTGTTGAGGGGGTTCTGTGGTGAGAAAGACATTGCAGTGAGTGGGTGGGAAACACAGATAGACCTCCAGGAAACCCTACTCCAGTGGCAACAGAAAATATGGGCATTGGAGGATCAGGAGAGGGAGGGTTCCCAGTCCGCATACCAAGAGGGTAGTGGGTCTGAGAGTAACCCTGAAGAGTTTGTAGAGGAGGAAGAAGATGACAGGACAGGGATGCCAGTAGAGAGTGAGGACTTCATAGAAAGGGAGTCCCTTGCTGGGCCCAGTGCCGGGGCAGTGCCCTATCCCTTTCTCTATCCCCAGAGGAGTGGGTAGATAGGAGGGAAAAAAGGGAGCATGAGCTGGCTTTACAGAATCTCCAGAAGGAGAGCTATGAGAACATGGAGGCTCAGAAATTACAGTTGGAGCATAGGAAGTTAGCCTTAGAGGAGAAAAGGGCATTGTTGGCTCAGAAGTAGAGTCTCAAGGTGTTGGGCCTTGAAGAGCAAAAGCTGGAGATTGAGAGGGTCCTGGCGCAGGAGAGGATGGCGGAGACTGAGAGGGCTGTCACCAGGGAGAAACTAGCTCTGGGCAGTAGAATATCCCCTGAGTGCAGTTTTAGTTGTCTGGATTCACCAGTGGTGGCAGCAATATGGAGTCAATATGGAGTCCAGTGCAGGAAGGTCCACTCCCAGATCCCAGAGTATGGTACCTGGTTCCCAGGAAGAGGGGTACAGGTTGAGATTCGGGGGCACTAAGAAGCTGTCTCACCAGTCTTGGGGGTAGGTTGTGGATGAATGTTGTGATGCACTAGAAGGTTGGGTGATGGGTAGCACGGCAAATGATCTTGAAGGGCTGTTCAATCTGTTTGTCAGAGAGCACATGTTCAGTAATTGTTTTCCAGGGTTGCGACAACACCTGTTGGAGTGTGAGATTTCTGATCCCAGGGAACTTGCACAGGTGACAGACCTCTGGGTGGTTGTCAGAAGCTCTGAAGAAGCATTGGGGATTGCCACTAAGAGGAGTGGCTCAGGTATCTTACAGTCCAGAGTGGTGGAAGAGGTTTGGAGTAGCCCAGCTGGGTCCCGTTGTAGTGGGAGGGGTGTAGGGCCTCACGCCCTGTCTTTGAGGAGAAGGAATGAGACTGGGATGTGTCCCGATAGTGCCCAACCTCAGTCTCAGGACCTGGATGGATCTGTAAGGGAACACCAGGTAGGGAGCCTAAGCTGTACTAGTAGTCCATTTGAGGGGGATCTCCTAGTGTCAGGAGAACTGGGAGTGTCTGTAAGCAGGCCTCAATCATGTCTGGTGTCTGTCAGTTCCACTCCTAAGTGGAGGGTGCAGAAGTCCAGATTGAGGGGTAAGTGGGGGAAAGAGTGCCCTGTGGAAGAACTAATGGGTCAGGGGGCAGCCAGAAGGGCTGAGTCTCCAAGGAATGACCATGGTGATACCACTTCTGTCCTGGAGGATCTCATGCACTGTCAGATGGACAGGGGTTGGGAGATATGCGCCAGGCAGACTGTCACATGACACATGAGTTATGTGTTACCCTCGGGGGCTTGTGTGCTCCCAAGGAAATCCTGGTGTGCCGCGCAAGTGCTCAACTGCAGGGGTGAGTCCCTGGGTTGGGAGGCCAGGTTCAGGTTATGCCTGACAGGGAGGGAAGGACAACTCTAATCAGTGTCCTGACTGATGTAGCTTCTAGGGGTACCACTCCAGTTGGGAGGATGCAGAACTCTGGAAGGGGGTTCAGAGGGAGGAAGTCCTCACCTCTGACCCCAGTGCAACCTGAGGGTTTAGATCCCAGGTTGGTAGATCAGTTGCAGGGTCAAGGCCCTGAGCTGGTGGAAGAATTGTGTAGGAGGGATGGTTCCAGCATCCTGACAGTTCTTGGTTCTAGGGGTGCTTCTCCTAGGAGAGTACGAAACCCCAGAAGGAGAGGTATGTGGAGAAAAACCTCACCAGTGACCTCTGGTCAGCCTGAGAGTGCGGACCCTAGGTCTGAGGATCAGTGGCAGTTTGGAACTACACTGATGAGAAGGAGAATGGAGAATGGTTGCTATGTGCCACGGGTTACTGCCCCCCACTCTCTGGATTGGCAAGGACCAGAGACATCTGGATGGCGTAGGGCCTGGTCCAGGCTGTGGACAACTAGGGAGTACCAGTGGGGTAGCCTGGTTGGTCCTGGGAGCTTTGACAGAGGGAACCACATGGGTTCAGAGTGGCATAGAACTGGAAGGTGTCCCTGCAGTTGCGGGCCCGCATCTGTGTTCTATCACCCAAAGCAGGGAAGCCCATTAAGGTGGTGATTGGTCTACCCTGCGTTTTGGCTGGAAGGGGGTTGTGTTGGACTTGGCCCTTTTTAGACGGTCATCCAAGAACTTTTTGCCATCCTTCTAGCCTTTTTTCTGACATGGTATTGGTGGTTCTAGGGCACTTCAGCACTGCTGTCCAGTGTAAAGTGCATTTGCTCTCTGTGGTAAATAACGCAAGATTGGTCTACACCTGTTTGGCGCATTTTAATTTACCTATCAGTCCTGTGTAAAGTGGTATCTCAGATACCCAGGGCCAGTAAATTAAATGCTACTGGTGGGCTTGCAGCGCTGATTGTGTCGCCCACCAAAGTAGTCTTTCAAACTTGTCTCAAGCCTCTGCCATTGCATGGCCTTTGCGTGCAGTGCTACTGCCGCTGTGACGTGGCACCTAAAGTGTGTACCATGCCTGTGACCACGCTTTTACTGCATGTCAGTCACCCCTATTTTAGGCGCTAGCTAGCCCTATGGGCAGGGTGCATTGTAGGTAAAAGGTAGGACATGTACCTGAAGTGTGCGACATGTCCTGTTAGTGACAAACAGCCTTTTTGGTTTCTCGCTGCTCTGAGGCTGCCCTACCATAGGAATGCATTGGGGATTCCCTGATAAGTGTTTCAGTGGTAATTCCTGATTTGAGAGGAGCAGCGTGGTCAAATTTGGTATATTTGGTAAATATTGGGGCTGTGACCCCATGAAAGTGTTGTGCTTTTGTGCTTTCTTGGGGCCTGTTGCTGCTGGGCCCCAGGAGGAACCACCACAAGGGTCTTCCTTCCTGCTGGATGGCCCTGTGTGCTGGCCTGCCTGGGCCCAGCTTTGTCCCTGGAACCTGAAGGACTCTAGCGCCTCAAGAAGGATTTCTGCTCCTGGATGAGTGCTGGAGCTTCACAGCACAGAGCTTAGATCTGTTTAGAGGGAATCCCAATGTGGGGATTCCCTCACGATTATGCTTATTTTATAGCGGGAGCCCTCCCCACGTTTGTGCTCCTTTAGAGGGAGCCCACCCAAAATGTATACATATTTTATAGCGGGAGCCCACTCCGCGTTTATGCTTGTAATAGCGGGTGCCCACCCCGCATTCGCCCAGACGAGAGAAGAAGCAAACATTTGGCCATGCAGCGCGCGCAACGCAATTCGTTTTATTTATTGATATGTTTACTTACCTCTAATCGGCCGTAATCCTTAGTTTACTGCCCCCCACCCTGCCCCTCCCCGCCCCACATCAGTGCCCAGCAGCACTCCTACCATGGGCCGCAATGGCCCACTAGCATAATTTATTTTAGCCACAGCTGATCAAACAATGTTATGATCAGAAGGCAAAAAAGGTGGAGTACCAACCAGGCCAAAATGTGTGGGTGGTGGAGGTAGTGGCACCCATGATGCTGTAAGACAAGTGACTCGGTCTGTACACTGTCCTGGAGAAAGTGGGTACTTTACTTATCTGGTGGAGCTGGTTACCCACGGACACCCCCACTCAGTAATTCATGTAAATTCTACTAAAATTCCACTTTGGCAGGTCATACATTACCATGCTGATGGTGACAGATAAGGAGGAGGAATACGTTAGTAGTAAATTGACTGTCGCCAATTGATCGGCTAGTTTGTTAGTCTCTTTCCTCATACACGTGCCTAATCCTTCACTTCACTTCAAAGAGCTTTATTTCGACAATGTTGTCATGAAAACAAGTAGAACCTAGTATACATAGTTCAGCTACTAAATTGATCTTATGAATCAATAGATATCAATGTGTACAAGTAATAAAAGCAAACAAAATTACTAATTTCATCATAATTTGTTTTAAAGTCGGCAATCTCATCAATAATATTGCCATGGAATCATATATCATACACTATATATAGTAGAAACATGATGTATAATGTAATAGGATAGAACAACTCAAAGTGGCAGAAACCTCGAAACACAAGGTTGACCAATTGAAAAAGGGCCTATAAAATATATCAAATCAATAAAATCAGGCGTTTAATAAAACTCCAGACATGGATGGAGATAAAAGGGTTAAAAAAGTTATTAAACACTTTACAAAGTGCAAAAAGTAAAAAGTTTCACACCGTGGAATTCAAATAACACCCTGTGAAGAACAAATTGAACTTTCAACAGAGTGGAAACCTGGTTGCAAAAGTGCTAAATTACTCTCAATTAATGCAGTTTTTGATCTGATGAACCAAACCCACTTTAAAAATGTTGCTATGGGAATAGCGTAGTGAAGAGAGGGGTCAGTCCTCAAAATTCTTAGTGCTTCGCTACTTTGCCTGGTGCCCAAGTTCTTGCATAAAGGCGCTAACCAGATCTTTTGTGGGGTAGCATAGGCAGGACATACAAAGAGAACATGTGGGTATTTTTCTGTTTGTTGAACACAATATGGACACTTGTTGTCTCCCGATACTGAGCAATTTGCTGTAATGCTTTTCAAGGGTAGTGTACCAGCTCTGAATTGAAAATAGAGTTTACGGTCAAGGGGCTTGGAGTCAGTATCCCAATATGGTTCAAGATGGGGGCGCAGTTTAGCTAACAAGAACCCCCAGTCAACGTAGTACTATCACTCAATCTGCTATTGTTTTGACTCACCATGTCCCAGTATTTATTCTTCAATACCGCTTTGGGTACAGACAGCAAGTTGGTCGGATTCTCCCTCAAATTGTTCAGGCCCAGTGAAGTCAATGCCCCATTGATATCTCTGAGCCAGCTTATTTTGTGGTCACAATCAGCATCTAAGACATCTCTGAGTCCACTTGCAAAGGTGGATAGCTCGGGTGTGACCCAAATTTGATGCCAGCAAAGTAAGGAACAAAGCCTCGCTGAATTTGCCAGTGAATGCCTTCGCATATCATTAAGCATTGGGAGTGAGGCAGTACTTTTGGGGAGACTGGAGATCGCATGAAAGAACTTGTTTTCAGCAATGGTTAGCTGTGCAAGATTTTCATACTCCCATAGCTCCGAACCATATAAGACTGAACTAATCACCTTGGCATTATATATCTGTAATACTGGACTAATGGGTTTGGTCAGGGACAGGCTAAATTATTTACTTAGGGCACCCGCTTGCTGTCTATGCTTTAATGCCATTTTTCTAATATGGAATCCCCATTTCATCCTTTTCTCTATGGTGAAACCTAGGTACGTAATTGCATCTACTTCCTCTAGTGCCATACTCGCCATGGTGATTTTCCCCTTGAATGATCGGTGTTTATTAAAAGACATACGTTTTGTTTTATTGGCATTGATCTTAAGCACTCTGAGTTTACAGGAATCTTCAAACAAGGCCAGCATTCTGTAATCTCCTAGGAGTCTTGGAGATGATGAGGGTGTCATCGGCAAACATATGAATTGGGAAATTAGAGCCAGCAAGGGTCGGGGCATCAGTGGGTGTTAAGGATAAAAATGTAGTAGCTTCATTAATAACAAGCATTTACAATGCAATATGTCTCGCATTTACTGGAGTTTGAGCTATTGCCATTGTAGATTACAATGCCTTTTATTAATGTGTTGGTTTTTTACCCAAATAAATAAAAGGAATTGTCATTTCCAATGCCCATAGCATAAACTTTCGCAAATGCGAGACCTATTGCATTGTAAATGCTTGTTATTTTATACTCGGGTTCCAAAAAGCTTTAATGTGTCACCTGCTCATGGTAGAAAACATGATGGCACAAAGAGAATTCAAATAAAACAAACAACATTATCAGAGTCTGTAGTTTCAAAGGATAGAACACAAATCGCTATGGTGATGGGAGCTTTGTTAAACTGTACTAACAGGCAGCAGACATTTTATTTGTCCTGCAAATGTTACAACATGCCATCATAGCATCCCTTATACTTCAGAAAACAGAGTGCTATTAACATCAGCATACAACTGCAGTCTTTCTATTGCTATCATGTTAGCATCAAGCACTGCTGCATCTGAATTTGTCTTCTGTTCTCTTTGCCTGTGAAAGAAACTCTACACAAATGGATTAATGAGATTCTCTTATACCAGTACCAAAAGTAGGAACGCGCGCACCTGTTTGCTCTGAGTATAACCTGACCTGTTAGCATAATTGCCTCAAAAGCACTTCTTCCTTGAGAAATGAAAAGCATACACTGTTCCACATATCACTTGTATACCCACTCTGATGTGTAGGATGATTAAGAGGTTGAGAGTATTTGGAATGTTTTGAACCTGTAGGTTCTGCAGAGTAGTTACTGATATGTTAAGTGGATTTTCTCTTATTGGGTTTGGATGACATTTCTGGGCATTCTTACTCCCTTCTTGTTTTCCCAACTTATTTAATTTAATGATAATAACTGTATACACATGATTGCACCACTTACATTCAAAATTGATGGTGTTTTAGTCCATAATTAAGTGGTATTTCAAAACTGAATACTGTTTTTTACAGATTTGCGACTACTGGGCCATTGAATACTTTCGTGCCCCTTGGCTACATTTGACAAATGGTTAGAAAAGAGTATTGTTTGAAAAACACCCCAAAATGGGGTTTAACATATTCCCTTATTTTAAGCACTTCGGGGAACGTGTTCAGGCAACAACTACAAAAGTAGTATACTGGCAGAAATGGCTACTTTACCAAGCTAACAATCTTATCAAATTCAATCAAGTTCAATTTTCTAGCTAGCGGACCTATCTTTCTGAACCTAACTGGCCTCTATTGACTTCTCAGTATACTCCAGTGCCGGATGTATGACATTACAACGCATGCTTTTACCACGCATGCCTTTACAACGCGGTATTTACAACGAATACCTTTACAACGCATAGTGCTTTGGGGCGCTGGATAGTGAATAGTTTAATTTACTATTCCAAATCCAGTCCCCGTGGATAGTAGGGAAGGTGTTGGATAGTAACTTAAATATATTCCCTATCCTAGAGCGCCCCCCAGCGCAATGCGTTGTAATGGTTTGCGTTGTAAAAGTTGCGCCGTAAAGGCACTGCGTGGTAAAAGTTGCGTTGTAAAGGATGTTTCCCTCCAGTGCCTGTCCTGCATGGACAGACGCTGATGCGTACAATCAGTGCCGGTCCGTAGCACCAGCACCTTCAGTCACAGGAAGCATGACTGCCCCCTCCAGTACACGGTTGTCCCTAGATCAAACCAACAGAGCTTTCCCTGACGGTACAAGTCGGTACTCTCTCATCCAACGGGAAATTCATAACAATACAGCAAGTCCTGCCACTCTTAGTTCACCCCTGTACTACAACTGAACAATCCCTCAGGCACGCCGCTGAACCTCTGAAGACACGGCTGTGTGCTGAGGAAAAGTCCTCGGTGCCTCTGAAGAGACGGCTGTGTATTGAAGGGACAGCCTGGGCAGAGAGAACGCGGTCTATCGAGGAGAACTTGTGTTTACTGTAAGGGACAGACCAATTAGACAAAGTGGACCCCTGGGAAAGCTGATTTTAGGCAGAGAAGCAGGGGAACCAATTAGGTTCGGCTTTTGGTCAGAAGGGGGGCTTGGAGAAATATGAATAAAATGTAAAATTGAATTGCTTAAGTAAAAGTGTTAAAGTGCGGTGCCATATAAGCACCAAGTAAATGTTCTCTTTCTCTCTTTTATGAACTGTTTCAGAGTGGTGTTGCCGTCCCCTCCCCTTCTTTTTGTGCCCTGATGAAGATGTGGCTTAAACATAGGCTGAACACCGAAACGCGCGTTGGCGCTTGAAGATTGTCCCACTATTGCTATCTTTGGTCTCTACTGTGTATGATACCTTGTTGGACCTGAGTCATCAACATCAGTTGGCAACCTGTTTTTTTGCTGTTGGAAATATGTATGAATGGTAGTGACGGATGGATGTGCGGATGTGAATGTTTGAAGGGCTGTGTGGGACTAGTTCTGAATGAGGTGCTTATTTATTATGTGAGTCCAAAGATGTGTTTGTTTGTTATTTTTCTATTGATTGATTCTTAAAAAAAAATATATATATAATAAAAATGAAATTATTTTTCTAACTGTGGTCGTTTGATATTATGTTGTCTATTGGTTTTGTGGGCTTTTGACTGATTCTCTATGCTGGGACTCTACATGAGCCCATACATTCATCATATTTAGGCAGAAACCCTGTTCTCTGGATGTACTGTAAGGGACAGCCCTCTACCTCTGGAGAGACTGCTGTGTACACGGAAGGGCTGTCATGCACTCGTGTTGACAGCCCCGCTCTTCAGAGACTGCTGTGTACTGAGAAGAGGTTGCACATGCACAAGAGGGACAGTTGTGTAAGGGGGCCAGTCAGAGCTAGCTCAGAATGAACTGGCGAGTACTGGGCTGGAGAGCGCTCAAATTAGAACAGAGTGTACTGTGTACTGGTGGGAAAAGGTGCAACCTCGGGAAGGTGGGGGTGCCATACTCGGGGTAAAGAGGCTGATGTATTCTGGACTGGTCATACCGATGTTCTGAAGAGACCGGTGTGTACTGGGAGACGGTTTACATTTTTGGCAGCTGGGTACTGGTGGGGGCAACTCTGATAGATTAGGCAACTCGGAAGAGACAGCTTTGTACAGGGAGATTCTCTGCTGTCTGAACACTCAGTTTGGCGGTAGTTTTAGTCTTGGGTGTGTTTTAGTGTCTCGGCGCTTGTTATTCATGTCAGTTATTGGTCTGGGGTGTTTTTTACTGTCACGGTGCTTGTTGTTGGTGGGAGTATGGGTTTCAGGCATGTTTTAGTGTCACGGTGCTTGTTGTTGGTGGCAGTATGGGTTTTGGGCGTGTTTTAGTGTCATGGTGCTTGTTGTTGGTGGCAGATGTTGGTCTTGGATGTTTCTTTAGTTTCACACTACTTTTTATTGGTGGTAGTCATTTGTCTCTGGTGTTTTTTAGTGACACAGTCTTTGGTATTTGCGGCAGTTATTGGCCTTGGTATCCTATTAGTTTTGGGTGCTGCCGCCTCAGCAGACTGTCTCCCCCATTCCTGGTGTCCCAAATTTAAAATGGTAAACAGTGTAAGCCTGTACGGATGCTCACAGCCAAGTGACTAGATATGTTAACGCACCTGTGCGGTTTTGTTTAAAATGTGATCCAAGAAAACCGCAGTCAAGGAACGACTGGACAACAACGCACACAACAGCAAGGAACTCTTCAACATCGTGAAAGAGCTCTCCAACCCCAACGCCGGAAACAACGACATCACCCCTTCGCAAGACCTCTGCAACTCCCTCGCCTCCTACTTCCACAACAAGATCGCGGACATACACAACAGCTTCAGCACTCAACCGACGCACGCCACGACCGAACCACCACCCCCCACCACCACCCTCCGCGCCTGGACCCCGATCAGCACCGAAGACACCGTCCACACGATGAACTCCATCCACTCCGGATCTCCGACAGACCCCTGCCCTCACCACGTCTTCAACAAAGCCGACGCTGTCATCGCACCCCACCTGCGGGACATCATCAACACCTCCTTCGACACCGCGACCTTCCCGGAGAGCTGGAAGCACGCCGAACTCAGCGCTCTACTTAAGAAACCATCAGCCGACCCCACCGACCTCAAGAACTACCGCCCCATCTCGCTGCTCCCGTTTCCGGCAAAAGTCATCGAGAAGACCGTCAACAAGCAACTGGCCGCCTTCCTCAAGACGAACGGTTCCCTCGACCTCTCGCAGTCTGGCTTCCGGGCCAACCACCGCACCGAGACCGCCCTGATCGCAGCTACCGATGACATCCGAGCCCTGCTCGACAACGGAGAAACAGCGGCCCTCATCCTCCTGGACCTCTCCGCGGCCTTCGACACTGTCTGCCACCGTACCCTAGTACAGCGCCTCAGCAACGTCGGAATCCAGGAGAAGGCACTGGAGTGGATCACCTCCTTCCTCGCCGGAAGAACACAGAGATTCCGCCTTCCCCCGTTCAGATCGGAGGCCACCAAAGTCATCTGCGGCATTCCTCAAGGCTCCTCGCTCAGCCCAACACTCTTCAACGTCTACATGAGCCCCCTCGCAGCAATCGCACGCCAGCACAACCTCAACATCATCTCCTACGCCGACGACACCCAGCTGATCCTCGCCCTCACCAACGACCCCGCCACAGCCAGAGCCAACCTGCACGAAGGAATGACAGACGTAGCCAAATGGATGTCGAACAGCCGCCTGAAACTGAACTCGGACAAGACGGAAGTCCTCATCCTGGGATCATCACCCTCCGCCTGGGACGACTCCTGGTGGCCCCCCGCCCTGGGCAGCGCACCCAAACCCACAGACCACGCACGCAACCTGGGCTTCATCCTGGACTCCTCCCTGTCCATGACCAGACAGGTCAACGCTGTCTCCTCGTCGTGCTTCAACATCCTGCGCATGCTACGTAAGATCTTCCGGTGGATCCCCACCGAGACCAGAAAGACGGTCACCCAGGCCCTCGTCACCAGCCGTCTGGACTACGGCAACTCCCTCTATGCCGGAACCACTGCCAAACTCCAGAAGAAACTCCAGCGGATCCAGAACACCTCAGCACGACTCATCCTGGACATCCCCCACAGCAGCCACATCTCCGGACACCTGAGAGACCTGCACTGGCTCCCGGTCAACAAAAGAATCACCTTCCGGCTCCTCACCCACGCACACAAAGCCCTACACAACCAAGGCCCAGGATACCTCAACAGCCGCCTCAACTTCTACGCTCCCAAACGCCAACTTCGGTCGACCAGCCACGCCCTTGCCGCCGTCCCCCGCATCCGAAGAGCCACCACAGGAGGAAGGTCCTTCTCCTACCTAGCCGCCAAGACTTGGAACTCCCTTCCGACCCACCTCCGCCTGACCCAGGAACACCTCGCCTTCAGGAAGCAGCTCAAGACCTGGCTGTTCGAGCAGTAGCGTACCCTCTCCCCCCCAGCGCCTTGAGACCCTCCGGGTGAGTAGTGCGCTATAGAAATGCTTTGATTGATTGATTGATTGATTGACCCGTCCTTTCTCGTGGTTTATTCCAGAAGCATCCATTTTTGGGGGCACAGCTGTGCTCGGTGCTTTCCCCCGGAGGTGGAAGAGGCGCCTGATCCTACCCTCAGAGGTGCAGATAAACAGTCACGCACTCGCGGCCTCTGGGCTCCTCCAGAGAGTGGTACCTGGGTTTTGTCTTAATGGAACCCTCTTAGGGCTTGTTACAGTGGTGGCCGGACACCCCCAGGTCCATTAATGAGAGAAGAACCCGCCAAACAGCAGAGCCATCTATCAGCCCAGCGATAATAAATCCCATCCCAGTCACGAGCACGGGCGGCGTCTGGGGCCGCATCAAAGGGGCTCCTATAGTGCCTGTCTGGCGGAGCAGGCAGAGGATCACACTGCGAATCAGAGAGTGTGCTGGGCACCGGCTCCGTGATCATATAACACAGGACTACTGCACTGACTATAACATATCACAAGGCAATACTGGTTACTTCTAATTAAAAGTGTTGAACGTCCACCCCTGGTGTCCTTCATTTGTATAGAAGTGTACACTGATACACAACAATCAGTAGTGTAGTACACTGTCAGACCATGTTAAAGAATGGAGGGTTTCAGATAGCAATAGAATGCTTGCAGTCACAAATGACAACCAACAGAAAAACTTTAATTAAAGCAATCACCAATGTCTTGACGAAGCAAACCAAATTGGACTGTGCTAAATAAAGACGTACCAGCTCCAACAGCAAACACATTTCCTCACTCTGTTTTGGGCAGAAGTTCCGTGCGTTCCTTGTTCGTGATGGGGAATCTTTAAATCAGGCTCCTGACAGCATGCTTCGTATTGTTTGTCAAGTTGCAGGTCATCATTGTACGGGTCATCTCAGAGCCATCTTTCTTCCTCGCGGTTAAATATCTGTTTGCACCTTTTTTAAAAGCGCCACTGAAAGTGATATCTTTCGCGATCTCTATTGTATAAAAAAAAACACACCTGCGAGTGGTGCGCGCGCGCCACTGCAATGCATATGTTTTTAATTATCGCGCCCGTGTCTGGGCACGATAATTGAAAACATATGGGCTTTGGTGCGTGTAACAGACACCAATGGGCCGTGAGCGGAGCAATGCGCCCGCCTTTGGCCTATTGCGTGCTCTGTTAACAAAATACACGCACTCAAATCCCAATCACAGAGGAGCAGACAAAGAACACACGCACAAGCGTGTGCGATTGCAGGGTCCATTTCTGAACCTCGGACAAAAGGACTCACGCCTGCGCGCGAAATGCTGCGCAGTGCAACTCAGGTCGCGAGACCTAAAAAGGGAAAACAACGTGGGTGCCAGGACGCACCCTTGGCACACTCCGTTATCAACCCCGAATGGGACTGTATTTTCACCCTGTGTGCCCCAACGTCTATGAGCAAAATTGCTCTCATGAAGGCGCACTAGAAAAATTAGCAAGTTGGCCGGCATTCCAAGATCCTTCATACCTTCCACAGTTTACTACGAGGCACTAGACCAAAAGCCTATTTTAAACCGACAAAAACTGCATACATACTGCCTTCTTCAAGCAGCACTGTCTGCCATTATTTCAGAATAAAACTAAAAACGTAATATACAGTGCTTATCCAGTGGTGTGTCCATTACATTGACACTGGTGATATCTAACCTGTCCAAAACAAGATCTACAATCTGCCAGAAAAAGTGAGTCTTCCTTAAGCA
This sequence comes from Lissotriton helveticus, assembly GCF_964261635.1. Taxonomy (NCBI): domain Eukaryota; kingdom Metazoa; phylum Chordata; class Amphibia; order Caudata; family Salamandridae; genus Lissotriton; species Lissotriton helveticus. The sequence goes on along the minus strand of NC_136065.1, from coordinate 991,630,630 downwards.
GGAAGGTGCCAAGATGTTCTCACTGGGGACATTGAGCCTTCCAGCAGCCCTTGGAAATGTCCAGTATTAATGCCATGCCTCAAGAAATGACTGCAGAACTCAGGTTCTGTGTGGATTACAGAGGACTTTATGATGTCACTAAAACCAAAACGATACAGCAACAAGTTGGGGGAAGACCACTCTAAGGATGACAGGTCTAACAGTGACTTTTTTCATGGACTGGCTAATTGTTCAGTTACAACTGGACCCAGACTGACCCTCCTGGTTGCCTTTGCTGAAGTGAGCCTAGACCCCTAAGTGCTGTTTTTGAGGACTTTGGAGCTTTAGACGTGACTATAAGGAGCTGTTCCAGAAAGTCTGAAAAGGTGGGACTTAAAACATTTTTGGCCAGTATGACCTTCAGAGATTCAGCAGAACCCTACGGCAGGGGTTCTAGATTTCGAGAGCACTTCTTGGTTGCCCTGCCGGAAAACTCTGATGTCCAAAAATGAGACAAAGTCCCAAGTTGGATCTCTTGGCTGGGAGAAGGTGTGAAATGTATCTGCCCAACAAGAAGACCTTTGATGCTGCCAAATTTAAATTTTCCGCTTAGAGCTAATTTCAGTCACAGCCGGTGCAGGTAAAAGCGATGAGGTGGGAGGGAATGGGGGGTGAAGTCGACAGAAGACGACGAGGGAAAATAAGAAAATAGAAATCCAGTTACCTTGCTCTAGCCGCATCACGAGTTAGCAATGCAGCAAGTGAACGGTAAGTGTTTTTCTTTTTTAATATTATTTTCTCTAGTCGTCATCTGTCTACTTCACCCCACACCCCCTGCCCCACTGCTCTTTCCTGCACCAGCTGCAACTGCCTTGTCCACTAAACTCTGCAACTTCTGCAGGCCATCACCCCATACTTCACTGGATAAAGCCTTCAAATTTGTACTGGGGAAGGATTCTAACTTTAATAAAAAAAGACTAAGTTAGAAGATTAAAATTTTCACCGGAATGACCCACCTAGGGTATCTGACCTCTGCTCCAATGCGGTCAGCCTAAAATTGTATTTAAGTCCCAGTCAAACACGAACGGTGGTTTCTGATTGGTGTTTTATTTTTTCTTTGTGCTTTTGCCTTAAAACTTTAAAAATACATATTTCTGCCCCCCCTCATTTAATTGTTGGTGCCATTTTATTTATTGAATGTTTCTGAAATATTAGATTGTTTGTGGGATTTTTATTTACTTGTGTTTTGACTGCTTGCCTGTGTTGCTAAATACTTTAACCATTTTCTAGGTTGAACCTGTCTACTCTGTGCCACACCTACCACTTTTGAGGAACCTTACCACTTTGGGCTATTCACAAAATCTGAGTGTAAAGTTACTCAAAAGTGTAAACGTATATGTCTCCATCCTATGAAAAAGGGTGAGAATCCAAAATTACGAATGCATGACTCTACTGTCAAAAAGAAACAGTAGTAAATTCAGCAACACATGCGGATGACAGCTGTAACAGCAACTCAGACTTTTGGCTAAATTAGCAAATACCACGTTGATGGAAAAAAGAGAATTCAGTTCTTCCTCAGCCTAACTCTTATGGAGAAACATTCTAACGTGACGGACAAAATCTGCAAGTGTCATACTCCAAAGTTAACTAACAAGATATAGTTAAAATACTAACCCTTTAAAGCCCACCTGGTGCAATTTTCAAGTTTTAGAAATATCTAAAGATACCGAATGAATATATGCAATATAAAACTTTCTGACTGAACTTCTGTTTTATGACCAGGTTTGATGTAATTTTGTTCAGCAGTTTTTGCAGTAGCTGACCCTTAGGTTGATCTGCATGAGACCTGGCATGCTTACACTTATTTGGATATGTTAACCCAGATTTAATGCAGTTGTTTATTTTCAAACAGCACAAAATGTATAGCCAAAATAAAAAATCCCTTTTCAATGGCCAATTTGACAGGCTTAACTGCAGATTGCTAACAGTGGTGGATGATTATTATAATTAGTGTTATTACTAATAATTATAATAACTGCTTGCCAGTTTCCAAAACATAAATATTTGTTACAAAAGCACAGATCCTGCACTCAGTAACTTCAGAAATTCAGTATTTCACAAGCTTACTTGCATCACCCGTTTCAACACATCATCTGTTTGAGCTGTACCGCAAACACACTTCTCATTTCTTTAGCTCTCAGGCTGCTTGGCCTACAATGTCTTATGAGATGAAGCACGGAAGCAGTTGTGATTCAGGGCAGTGCTTTAATAAATTCTCTAGGCCTATTAAAAGCTAGTGATTAACCAGTGGTGCTGGCTTTGCTCTTCAGCTGTCACCCGGGATGTTTTTCACTGTCACCACTAGTGTTAATTTTACTGGGTTTAAGTGAAGGGGGAGAGAACCCTTTGAAGGCACGATTAATTTATGACGTGCAGTGGCCGGGGAACGTTAGGAGAAAGAGAAATATCCAAGATTATACTCTCGTCTATCCTTCCTCTGCCAAAAAAAGTGATCAGCAGACAGAGTGGAAGCATGAACAAGTATTTTAAAATCAGACGTGCAGGAAGAATTGCCGAAAAGAAGTCTTTTTCAAAGTCATTTTCAGTTGAACTATTTCTCCTGGTGAGATGCCCTGGTACCATAAATTTAAAAAAAGCTAAATACCTTATTAAGTAGGTTTAGAAACAACATAACCTTTCATTTCACTTAGCTGGCGCGAACCTCTTGCTAAATTAGTTTAAAATTGACACACGTGAACTGCGGCAGGCAGAGAACAAATCTTTCAAAAACGCGCCTCATTACCAAGTACAGTATATTATAGTTTTATACAAGAACGCTATGTGAACTACGGGGTTAAAAGTTAAATAGTAGCCCGGGGCTAAGAGCCAATGCAAGTCAAGCAGGTACAGAAGGGGCTTTGTTGCAAATATGCAGGACTTTCTGTTTTGAGTAGTGGCTTCCAGGACAAACATCTCCTCGCAGAACCATGCTGCTTTTAGTGTCGCGAGCATTCATTATTTATTTATGTATTTATTGTGCAAGTTTAATGGGGAAAATACCCGTACGATCTGTACGGCTGAGCCATAAACCTCTCCCTGCAGCACACTCGCTGGGCTATACGTCTTAATGAGGCCGGTTTGTAGGACATTTTACTGTAACAATACAAATGGAACATAATATGAAGGGTAACTTGAAATTAATTCCGACGTGCTAGTAAATCGTTAAGGAAGGAGTAAATGAAGACGCGCGCCCACCGCTCAAGGTTACGCTTGTCGCGGAAGCTAATGAAGGGGGCGGCTGACAGAATTATGGAAAGCGTTCTCGGGGTAGTCTGCATTTCAGAAAATGATAAATAAGCAGCCGTCATGTTTATGTATAATGAATTACATTCCGACTACATTTACCTTAGTAACATTTTACAGGGGTCGTATTTTACTCCCAACTACCAATTATGTCATCATCCTGGCATTTACCTGGACATAATGATACACAGCAAACCCGTCCCCGCGACATAACTCATGCCTTGTAAGTGTTTGCAAAGCCAGCCAGCATTCCGCATATACATAATGACTTCAATGTCCCTATTAAATTTTACAGATTAAAGTTTAGTAAACCCTAAAATCGAACACTGCTTCTCGATGTTTCTTATTAATCCTTGAGGGGGAGATATTCAGCTATTTAAATGTCAATAACGAGGCAAACCACTGAAAAGGGACAAGTGTGCACAATTACATCCTGTCATAATATAATGTAACCGCCATCTTGTCTTTGGGGAGGGAGGGGCAAGGAAGTGGTGCGCACTGTGTACGGGCTGTAGTTCATCAGCACAACACCTTTGTTTTATAAGCCCGAGCGAACCACAATGGCAAACGCAGCACACCGTCTTAGTTTCCACTTGTAAAATCAATGGTTAGCGCTCCATGTTTTACAGCCCGAGTTTCATTTTTTCCACGATTAAGAATCCAACTGAAACGCCTATTGTAAACTTATTTCCCATTTATTCATTTTAATTTAAGTTTGAAAAGGAAAGCATATAGATCATTTTATGGCCCTGTAAGGTCACCCCATTTAAATGGAAGTGACCTCGTTTTAAAGCACATTAATAAAAGTTCTGGGCTGAGTGGAGTTTAATATGAATGGTTAAAATGCATGGAATTCAGATTTAACTGTCAAACAGCTCAATTAAACAAATTGAATTTTTAAGCAACAAAAGGGAATTGAATCAAATTAGAAATGTAGTGGGTTCTGAAATGTGGACATTTATTCATGATAATCTGAAGGCTCTCCAAATGTGAGCTTTTTCTGTTTCCATTCTAAGATGGTCTGGTGACACCAAAATAAAGGGCAGGAATTTTCACTGTACAGAACAGCTTTTGGTTTCCAATAAATCATGTATCACTTCATCACAGCCCCTGCAGATAATGAGCAATAAAGTTTCCATTCCGATGGAATGAGGCAGCAGAGAGAATAAATAGAGTTCCATGCCATATATTTCCTTATCTAACATTTAGTGTACGTTTATAAAAAAAAATGACCGCTAGGTTTTATGAAAGGCTAATTTTAGGACCAATAAAATAACACAGATTATTTGACAAATATCATTATAGTTACAAGAGTCGGATATGCCGTGAAATTGCACCTTTTTGAAGTTATTCGAAGCTTAATAGTATGTTGTGGTTGTGTGCAATTCTGTGAATCATCTTGCATTAATATTGGCAAAGCCTATCTTCTTCATATTTTGTCGTGGGAGTGCTTTATTAAAATGCTTGCCCAGGAATGGTCTTGAAATAAACATGTTGTCATTGCTGCACTCCATAGAACAGAAAATGCCTTTGCTAGGGTGATGGTGTCAGGGACTGATATAAATGAATGGATAACTGATGCCAGCCGATGCATCTAAAATGCTAAGTGTGTATGCATATCCCCTGGTGAGTGTCCTATTGTCATGGCCATTGATGTGTGAATGAGGAGTACACACGTACTTATTCTTGTGTCAATGTTTGTGTTAGTGACATGACAGCTGCCCCATCAGTAACATTTAAGGCAATACTCGTTCACGAATCAGCAATCCCTTTCATACCACATCATGTAGCAGCACATGGGAGCTATTTATTCCTTAGCACCTAGTATTCTGCTGCTCGTGCTAAAACAGTAATAATGCCATCAATGTGGAATGCACTGTACACAAGCCTACATTAACAAAAAGACAGCTATTCACAGAGTCATGTGCCAACGACTGGTTTCAGGTAACCAGGCTCTTTCATTGGTAGCTCTGGATGATCCTAAAGCTTAACCGCGCATGACGTGCTGTGAGAAGGAACGAACCAAAAACATGATAATGGCAAATGTTAATGGCTAAAACACACCCTTAAAAAATGTGAGCAAGTTGGTGGATGAAAGTCAAGCTTCAGTGGCATCAATGACACGTGACTGTTGACCTCATACCACCACAAGACGTTATACTGTTTGACCTTTGACTCACATGACATCAAATGAAGTAATGGCACATGTCCTTTGCCCCATGACGTCGCAGGAAGTATAATAACAAACCCAGTTAATGGTGTACATTTCCTGCACAGCAATACAGTTACCAAAGCCACAAGTTTGGTCAAGGTGCTCTTTCTGCATAAGTCACCACATTCAGTTCCATTTATGAGAGCCACAACAATAAGAGTAGTCAGTATTAACCCTGGGCAGAACACTACGCTACGCTAGCGGAGTGTGCGTAGTTTGTGCAACTACGCGCTACGTGAATTGCACGTAGCACAGTGCAAAGCACGTAGCGGGCATTTTTTGCTCGCTCGCGATGCTCAACGTCAAGTTGGCGACAGCGAGCGAGCAAAATCACCATCCCGACCAGATTTTTTCCTCGTTCACGATCAGCAACATCAAGTTGCAGATCGTACAAATCTACTCGAGCAGCAGAAAAGAACTGCTTGCACTGTGCAAGATGCCGTTTGCAATGATTGCACAGTGCTGACAAGCATCCGGCACTGTGCAATCCGTGTGAACAACATGTTCACCACCGCACTACGCAGTTCCCGTAGCTACGCGTAGCGTGTAGTGTACTTCGCGTAGCTACGCATAGCGCTACTACGCGAACTATGCCCAGGGTTAGTCATCATACCAACTCCCATGGCTTATCATGGCTACCTTAAGTGCTACTCTTTTGAAAAATAGGGGCCCCTGCCTTAAAGGATGAACCCTAGCAAGGTATAGTATTTCTTTGTAAAAACTGAACTGCACACACCGGGTTACGTGCACTTATACTTATGAGTAAGTTAGACGTTGTGTTTAGATAAATCAATTTCTACCAAGTAGCGTTAAGTGTTAAGTGTTTTTATTTATATTTTATAGATCTCTTTTTTTTATAAACTTTTTTTTAACTCTTATTTCATTTCTGTTTTTTATATACACATTCTGATTATTTCTGTACACAGATTTTTACATATAATACATGACAATAATTACACACTGTCTAATTCTTAAAATGTCTACACAATTTGAAACTTCAAATCTTTGACACAGAATATATTCCTTTCGACGCGTTTCGGCCGTTCGCCTTCTTCAGGAATTCTGTGTTTTCCTTTGTTACATCAACAGTGGCAATGCATCTGGGACGAAAGCACTCGGGCTTGGGTACTTAGGATTTCTTTATTTAATGTTTGCGTCCCCACTTAATGCTTCCTGTTTTGTCGCTTTACCGTCTGAGGTCTCTGTTGTAGGAGATGGAGGCTTCTGACGTGCTGCTAGCTCGTGATAAATACGGAAGCGGTATAAACACCTGTGCGGAAATTATATATATGTTTCTGTTTTATAGCGTGGCGGTCTGAAGTCTCTATTATCGGAGCTGAGGGCTGCTGATGTTCCGGTCGTTATTGATTGATGCGGTAGCGATGTAGAGAACTTCTGTATCGAAGAAACTCGACTTCATATGTTGTTTTATCCGCGAGGGTATAATGCCGCGGAAGGTCTCTGGAGTCAAGATGCGATCACCTAATGACATTCGCCTTCTATAAGTTGGCTGATTCGTTCTTTATGGGCTCGATGGTCATGCCGTTCGTCCCGTTGTGTTCACCCTAACTTTTTTTGGGGATTCTAACTCCATTTAAACTGCAAGTGCTATTCAGCTCACTGATAATATGAGAATATCTTTGGTTTCATAGCATAAATACCAAATAGTTTTGACCTGTGTCTGATAAGAACCATTTGTAATGTAGGATTCTCAAATTCATAATGAAATCTTGTCACCTGTATGAGCGATCTTCTAATTGATGTAACAGAAATCAACTATGTGCATGCCTTATTTACTCTTATGCCCTAAGGAAGATCTAAATTAAAGGGTCGTGAAATACTTTGACTGAATGGAATTATTTTAATGTTCTCAAAAGTGTATATGGTCAAGATAGTAATAAATTAATGGACAAACATCCAATTGGTTTTAGACTTTGTGAATAGTGTGCAGCCCTAACATATGTGAAGAACATAATGGAACCTACATGAGCAAGTACTCACTACTCACATTTATCTTGCTTTCGTTATGAACCAAGCTAAAGAACATAGAGAAATCTCCAGGAATGTATCAGGTTTCCACATTGGCCACTTGGCAGACATAGACTTTTCATGTAAAGCATCGTCAGAGAGTAGTATGCTACCTCGTACAAATTGTCTTTATTTTTCACCATGAGTAGGACATGCTATTTAAATGCAAGTGGAAAACAAAACAAATATTTTGCTGACGGTTTCTAAACCAGAACATTTTAACCCCCTTTTGGTTATAGAATGTTGGCGATCATGGTTATAATGATAGTCAGTGATGCGTGTCAGTGTTACATTTCTTTTTTAACGTCCTAATTGTTTCCTTATCTGGTACCTATATTTGTAAATGTTAGGGTTTAAATGCTTTTTGAAAAAAAAGGCTCAGTTATGAGTTTAGATTTTTCCAGCAATGCCATGCTGGCTTCTCACCTCTGTAATGACCAGTAAAGGGAATGTTATCTGGTTATCTGCATGTTGGAAATGACCTTCATTTCATTTATGTGTTATTTCCACAGATTCATTTGCCTTCACTACCCTATTTTTGCTGAACCACTTTTTGTTAGTCATAGGACTGTGCGCTTTACTCCTGCTAATAAGTGATAAAGCGCTTGTGCTCTCTTTTAATCATAGTAATGTTGGCATATACCCAGTTGGCTCATTTAATTTACTTATAAGTCCCTAGTATATGGTACTATATGTACCAGGGCCATTTTAATTAAAGGCTATGTGTGGATTGCATTGCTAAGTGTGCCATCCAATAAAGTAGCACCGAAAAACATGACTCAGGTCTACCATTGCAGCCTGTTGTTCAGTTTTAAACTGTCATTTCTACCTGGCAGAATACATTTTTTTGCCAGATCTAAACCTCCATTTTTAATACTTAACGTAACCCTCAAGATAGGCCCTAACAGCCCATGCGTCAGGGTACATTGTAATTGTAAAAGTTTCTTCTGGCTCTCCCAATGACCCGGCACCCCCCCGGATCCTTGTCAAGGCACTGGACGTTATTCGTCCTGTGATCCTGGAAGCTTTAAACACCTCCATTGTGTCCAGGTCGGTCCCACTCGCTTGGAAGTGTGCCATGGTGAGGGCGCTTCTCAAGAAACCCTCCCTGGACCAGAACAACCTGTCCAACTACCGCCCCATTTCGTTGCTTCCCTGGTTGAGTAAACTGCTGGAGATACACACCAACAATATCTTAACAGACTATCTGGAGTCCAACTGTCGGTTGCGTGCCTCCCAGACAGGTTTTCGCCCTCAACATGGCACAGAAACTGCCATGTTGGCGGTCACAGAGGAAGCAAGAACAACTTTGGATCGGGGAGGAAAGGTGGCCATTATCCTGTTAGACCTTAGTGCCGCGTTCGACACGGTGAACCATGCCACGCTAGTATACCGACTGGCGGGCATGGGCGTGTCGGGCGCGGCTCTGGACTGGCTCACCTCCTTTTTGAGTGAGCGCTTTTTCTGGGTCTTTGAGGGTGAGACAGTCTCTCCTAAACATCCTCTCAGGTGTGGGGTCCCTCAGGGCTCCTCCCTGAGCCCGACCCTCTTTAACGCCTACATGGAACCTCTGGACAGGATAGTCCATCCCTTTGGTGTGCGTATAGTCACCTATGCGGATGATACGTAGCTGGTGGTCTCGTTAGACCACGCAGATGGATCATCCAACACCTTAGGCCCCTGTCTAGAGGCTGTTGCCAGTTGGATGCAAGCTTCCTGTCTCAAGCTTAACGGGGAGAAGACAGACATCATTCTCCTTGGAAATCCCTCCCCGTCTGCTCTTGCACCCGTCTTGCCACCATGTCTTGGCGCTCCTCCTGCGCCCAAGTCCCAGATAAAGAGCCTCGGGATCTGGCTTGACACTGCCCTTGATTTCTCTGTCCAGGCTACTAAGACTGCTGCCACTTGCTTCGGACTAATGAGGATGCTCCGGCGGGTGCTCCCTTTGCTCCCTTTCCAGGCGAGGAGGATCATGGTCCAGGCCCTCATTCTCTCCCGCCTGGATTACGGGAACGCTCTCTACCTGGGAGCACCGGCTTCGGTTCTTCAGAGGCTTCAGGTCACACAAAACAGTGCGGCCCGCCTATTGTTCAATCTGTCCCGGCGGCAGTCGGCGAGGAATGCTCTGAAAGACCTCCATTTGCTCCCAATGGCTGCCAGAGTGCAGTTCAAAGCTCTGTGCATCATGCACAAATCCTTCCACCGTGTAGGCCCAGCGATTCTGCACCCTCTGGTTACGCCTTATGTCCCAACACGCCCCCTTTGGTCTGGTACCCTGCAGCTGGCCACCTCCTCTAAAATTAACAAAGCCCGTTGGGGTGGCCGCTCTTTTTCCCATTCGGCAACCAGACTCTGGAACGCCCTCCCCTTTGCCATCCGGGGTAACAGCAACCTCCTCTCGTTCAGAAAGGCCCTAAAAACGCATTTGCTTGCTAAATCTCGCTGATCTGCCCCGAGCCTGCGCTAAAACCATTTTATCTTCAAGCGCTGCGAGGCCCCAGGGCAGTTATGCGCTATACAAATGCAATTTTTCATTTCATTTCATTTCATTTCAATTAAAAAGTAGGACATGTACATTTAAAGTTTTACATGTCCTGCCACTGATATACCTCCAAACCAATTGTGCACTTTAGTAAGGCTGGCTGTCCCATAGAAAAGCACGTTGTTACATCATAACACCTTCTAATGCGTAACTATAGTTTGGTACTAGCTAGGGAAATGATTCAAAGATTTATTGCAATAGGAATTTAAAATCCATCCTAATAATCAAGTGGGATTTTATGTTACTATTTTGAAAATGCCACTTTTAGAAAGTTGGAATTTTCCTGCTTAAGCCAAGTGTGTCTTTCTGCCTTTCTGAAAAGGACTAACTGCCCTTCCAGAATTGAAAAGGCAGCCCACCAGCTCCATGCTTGCTGGGATTGTAGAAGGGCTTTCTCCACTGGGATGTATGGTTGATCGACAGGGAAAAAGTATGTGTATTTTCAATAGAGGCTTCTTTGCCCCAGTGAAGATTTCTCCGTGATGGGGCTCTCTCCATGTGGGGAATAAACGCTTTTAGAAACAGTTGCATAACATTTCAAGTAGTATGCCTCAAAATCTGTGCCTGGAAATGTTTGTGACTAGAAGAAATCATGAAAGTACGTTCAAGCAGAGATGGAAATTTCCACAATACCTTTATGGCTTTCTTCATGAATAAAATCCATCTTTAGAAAGGTACCATATTTGAATTTTCGAATTTCTGGTGTACTCCAGTGACAAACTGGTTTAAGAAAATGCTGAGAAAAGACAAGATGGATGAAATGAAACAATCTATATGATGGGTCTAGGTGCTGACCTAAATGAGAATGAAAAGCTAGACGGAGGAGCCTGGAACAGTCTTCTGACAATAAGGTTATTGTGGACTGATATAAGCCTTTGGTGGGGATCTCACAGAAAAAGTGTGTACATCTTTAAGTGACTTCCAACTATTCACATAGTTTAGTACCTGAATGTAACTACATCAAAGGCTTTAGAAGTAATAACATTTGAATCTTGTATTGTTGAAGAGGTATATGAAATCGTTTCATTTTTCTAAACATATTACACAGTTCTCTTAGGAATTGTGTATTATATGTAATTACTTGTGGGTGGCCAGCTGCGGGAAAATTAGATGAGAGATACTCTGTCAAAAGTAATGCTGCATAATAGTGCAAAGTATTTTCCATATAGGTTGGGAAAATAATGCCATTATGCGTTAAAAGTTTGCAGTGTGTTGCATGCTATTACAGTACAGATCAAGTTTCACAATTCTGACGTGATATTTGACTCTCAAACCAAATCTCGTACAAGTGAAAATTATAGGATCAGTTTAATCATAAGGAATTTAATAGTGATATGCCCAGCAATTGGGCTTTAGGCAATATTTTGATTGTGTCAAAAATAATATACAGGGCACAAGTACTGAAGAGAAGACTCAACTATCACAAAACTATTTTGCTAATTGTTAATTTTTGGAAGTGGTAGAGCAACATGTAGACATACTAGAGAAAGAAGGTAAACTTTCTCATAGTACTAACTGATATTTGATAAAGTATCATAAAAAAATAAGGCCAAACAAATTAGAAATGAGCATTGAATTAGGCATGTATTGGATTAACAAGGTATCAACGGCCTGGGGAGGTGTGGAAATTCAATCTGATACTCAAATATAGTTACATTGAATCTTGAATCTTGAAAGGTGAGTTGTTAATGGGGTGAAAAGCATGAAGCAGGTCAACAACTTGTACTGATAAAACCATACAGATCAGTTCCATCGTTTAGTATTATTTTGGAATATTTATGGCTTGGAAAGGAATTTTAATCAGCCTGCAGGCTTGTGAGGAGCTGAAGGGGTTGTGCCTCTGCAAATTCCAGCATCACTGTTTCTATGCAACTACCTACTTACCCTCAATAGATCAAGGGCCCGATTACGAGTCTGGCGATTCGAGGACCGCCAGACTCGTGGAGGTATGGCAGTGGCAGTCCAGATACTTCTCCACTGGCGCTCCGACTGCCCTATTACAACTAGGGTGGTGGGAGCGAGGTTGCTGCACAGATGCCACCAGGGAACCACTGTTCACTGGTGGTGTTGCAGAGCTGTAGAGGAAGCAATATGGTGGCGGAAGTGCCACAGTCCTGCCAATCATTTTACAAATATCCTTTCCGCCACCACTTTGCCAACGCCAGGAAATGGTGGTTCCATTGAGTCATCCATGCAGCAAAGGCAGACCCACTGCCCTAAATGTAATATGGTGGTTAGAGCACCGGAGCACCAATGCAGCGGTGGCCGGACTGCCACTTTCATGCTTCCGCGAGTCTGGCGATCCTTGGACCACCAGATTCATCATTGTGCCCTCAGTGCCATGGGGTCAGGAAAAAAGGTAGAGTCAAAATTAATCTGAAACCTAAAGATCCTAACTCCTCAAAGGCAATAACTGCTAGCTTTTACTCCTGTATCCATCTAGAGATGAGTTTTGCTGTTCACATTTGAGCCAAGGTGAGCAGCAGATGTGGAGTCTGTGCCTTATGAGGAGCTAAATGACATGCCTCCTTTTCCCTTCTGGTATTCATGCAACTCTTCACATTCTTGTTTTTCCCTGCTAGACAGTGTGCAAGGATAGAAGTCCAGAATTTCAGAAAAAGGGATTTAAAATCCCAGAGTTCTCCAGTCCTCATGCACAACAGCTGCTACCTTCCTCCACTGTATCTATTGGCTGGGCATGCTGTTCAGAGCTGTTCAACAGGGGCCTGCAGTGGATGTGGTGCCTGCAACCCTGTGAGGAGCTGAAGGGCTATCTCTTTGCCCCTTCTCGAATCTGTGCTCCTCTTCTCCTATGCGTTTTCCCCTGGTGACAAGCATGGCATTATAAGAAAGGGAATTAATAATTGGGGTGAATGTAAGCCCACAACAAGTAATTAAATCATTAACTTGTTAGGGCCAATTAAAGGTTTCAATAATTTAAACCTGAGCTCAATCCTTGGTAGCTGTGGCACAGATCAGGCAGGCAAAATTTAGAGAAATTGAATAACACATTTAGAAGTGCCAAAAAAGTGTAAAAGTTAAACATCACATGTTAAATAAGAACAATAGAGTAATATCTATTAAACAAAATGACACTGAATGATAAAAATTCAGTAAGCAAAACCAGGAATATGAATTGGAGAACATTAAAGGAAAAATAGTGGCAAAAAATACTGAGCACTAATGATAGTTCGTGGATGTGGTAGATCGGGGCCTAGATATGATTTCAGTCTGACTGTACGAGTGTGTAAGTTAGAAACCCAAAGCCAATTTGTCCCAGGAGGAGATTTTACTTTGGGAATTAGTCTTTGAAATGGAGTCAAAATATACTGAGGGGCAAGGCTGCAGGCTTTATGTAAGGAAGTTATCGTAAAGTTGGATAGCCATTGGACGAGGTCCCACTGAAGCCTCTAGTTTTGACAGGGAAAGCTCAGAGTGGGAAAATTCAAATTTAGTGTCCAGGGAAATCGTCACTTTGGCTGAATACTTTTGGCGAGTTTGTCCGGTCAAGAATTTTACTTTTGGACTTAGGGTCTGATTTAGATCTTGGTGGATGGGTTACTCTGTCAAAACCAACAGTGGTGCATATCCCATCCTACAAAATATAAATCCGGTAGAATATAATGGTATTTATATTTTGGTAGGCGGGATATCCAACACCATTGTGACAGAGTAATCTGCCCGCCAAGATCTAAATCAGGCCCTTGGTCTCTTCTTCTGAACTCAGAATCGTCCAGCTGGACAAGGTTGTAGCCTGTGTCCGACAGTGAGTTACATGAGGTCAGGTACCTCCTCACTGATAGGCAACTGAAATGGATTTGCTGCTGTGGAAAGATCCAATCAGGAGAAATCTGTTTCTTCAGTCTAGAAAATGTGCGCCTCAGGCAAATTGAAATGGGTGATTGGTCCTGCTCCTCCTGAGGCCTAGAAGTTCAAAAATGTTCTAATTCCCAACTCTTCAGGGTTCTTAGAAGAAGTTCAATTAGGCACATTCAAGGGTCACAGGACCAGCACTTTGGGGTTAATATTCACTCCAGCAGAGTCCAGGTTCAATTGCTACTTGCTGGCTAGGCCTTCTAAGGACAAGGCCTCTTTTAGCCAATTGTGCTCTGGAGACACTCAGGAGGTCAGCCAACTGATCCTTGGAGTCCACATTTTAGTCATGAGAGCAATTGGGAGTAGGTCCAGCCCTTCAAGTCTCCCCACTGGTCTCAAATAATAAGTGTAGTCTTTCTTTTATTGTTCCAGAAACACTGAAAGTGGTCTGAGAAAGGTGCCTTGGGGTACCATATTTATGGTTGGCGCTAGCTAGTGGGTAGGGGTGACTTCTGGCTCAAGCCTAACAAGAAGAGTGAAAGTTCTCAGTGGCAACCCTACCCTCATATGCAGCAGTTCCTGCTTGCCATACTGTAACTAACCCCAGAGAACACCTTACTTTCAAAACCTAAAATGGGGGAACCCTTCCTTCCTTTTGCCGAGCCTGTGTGCCCATCCAGATGTGTGGCCAGTGAAATGAGCAATCATCTTCTCTATGGTGAGCAAAAAAGGGTTCTTGAGGTAGCTCACTTCTCACTTGGTTTGGTGTCAGCTTGGCTGGAGGAACATAGAATTGTACTCTCCAAGCCTCACGCTACATCTACTTGTGAAAGGGAAGGCCTGGTTACAAGTTAATGAAGTTCCTCGGTACACAAGGGGTAGAAAGACACCTCTGCATACCAGTGGTATTGTTTCTGGCATGGAAGCAGGTTTCACACCTCAGTAAGGTCAAGCACTGGCTGGCCAGGTACTAGAGAGATAATGCTAATTAGCCTCTAGGGAAAAGCCAGCTTTCTAAAAGTTACTTTGCCTAAATATGTGAACTGGCTTTTCATAAATGTTAAAAACAGTGGTTAAACTATTTCTCTGTCTCAATGCTCATTTGCCAATAACCTTGGCGTTGTTTGCAGAATTTTCAAAACAAGTTCAACCTTCACATCGGCTGCTGTCTTGAAAGTTTCGGGGTGATCTGTCAAGTGGGGCCTGAGAAAAAGGGCGGTCACAAACCTTGTTTTCCACATGTTAATCTATATAGGAAACTTTAGACATGGCTTCAGCCCAAACTGCTGAACGGAATTACACTAAATTTGATAGGAAGATAGCTGTTGGTCAGGAAAGTGCCCTTTTTGGTAAATGGTGTAAATCTGTTCAGTAGTTGCAGAAAAGTTTAATGAAATTTCCAGTTGTATACCTTGGGACATGGAAGATCTGTGACGCTTTCGAGCTGGGGCTGAGATCTGATTGGCTGCCAACAGTTCAAACTTGGAAGTGTTGGCAGCCATCTTGTGACTAGGTTCAACTGAGTCACAGGAAAAAAAGAAAAAAAGAAAAGGGGGCAGGGTAGAAGCACCCTGACCGACTAGACCTTTTTAGGTGGGGTCCAAATGTGAATCTGCAGGGCCAAAAAAGCATTTTTAAAAAAATATTTCAGTGGGAGTCACGCTGGATCCATGAATCCTGTCGAAAATTTCTCATGCGTCATTAATTATCAGCCCCCGGATAGGCCAGGTCCCGGGGTCATTATGCACAAAAAAAGGAGAGGGGTGCACGGGCCTCCCCTCCTGGGTCTTATTATGCCCCAGTGACCACCACCTCCCCAGGGCTTTTTTACTAAATAATGCAGGAGAGGCTCGTACGAACTACTCCACTGCCACAGTGACCACAACCTCCCCAAGGCTTATTTATTTTTAAATGGCGGTCCTCTCGGACCCCCCTAGCACTGAGGTCTTCCACCTTACTGGAGCTTAGCGTGAAAATATTGCAGGGGTGCCACACGGACCCCGCTGCAGCACCGGGGTCTGCCATCTCTTCAGGGTATTAATTAAAATTAAAGCAAGGGGTCTTACTGACACCACCTCCCCGGGCATAGGATGGCTGCCAACGCTTCCTGGTTTGAAGTGTTGACAGCCAATCAGATCTCCATAATCAAAGGAGAGTGAGCCCTATACTTTCTATGGGGTGTGGATTTATCCAATATTGACCTAAAACCCTCAACCAATCTTAGCAACTGGTGGTGTAAGGTATATATATATATATATTTTCCAGATGAAAAACATGGACCACTTCATTAAAACAGGCCCAAAAAATTTGCTCAGTGAAAACAATACTTTTGCAAAGTCTTGCAGCATAATGTGTTTCGACTCCTTGCATGTCTTAATCATATGCGACAGGTGAGACCTCCCCGGCGGCTTAGACGACCGTCAGAGGTACCGACGGGCAGAGCAATGACTCCTTTATCCTGAGCCATTGCCATGTGGGGTGAGGTCTTTCCCTCAAACACTTGGGAAACTTCGAGAGATATGAATATCTGTTTGAGGAAGGAATATAAACAGTAGGAAACAGGTGACAAGGTTGTATTGTTTCCAACTAAGACATATATATGGACACATGTCACACTGTGTTAGACCTGGAATCCTTAGCGTGGTTTCCCCCTATCTTTTTGCCTCTACCTCCAGTATTTGTGATGCTGTGCTGGATTTCGTTTTTGCTGGTTTAGATGCTTTGGACACTCTGCCAGAGTGTAAGTGCTCCCTATGTGAATTGTTATTCTGATTGGATATACATGTTTGACATATTTGTATCACCAGGAAGTCCCTAGTAAAGTGCACTGGGTGTGCCAGGGCTGGTGATGACAAATGCTACTAGTGGGCCTGCAGCACTGATTGTGCCACCCACATGAGTAGCCCTAAAATGGTGTCTCAGGCCTGCCACTGCAGTGCCTGTGTGCAGTTTAGAAACTGCCATGTCCTCCTGGTCAGTGTCCCCACTGACCAGGCCTAACCCTTAACTTTTTGCGCACATCAGTCACCCCTATGGAAGGCCCACGGTACCCCCCTGGGCAGGGTGCAGTGTATGTGAAAGGTAGAGCATGTAATGGTGCAGGTAACATGTTCTGGTAGTGTGAATTACAGCCATTTTCGTTTTTCACTACTGTAAGGCTATCTTGCTCCATAGATTAACATGGGGGATGCTGGCTACAGTGGTTAACAGCATTTCCTCTCATAGGAACAAGATAGGACATAAGTATCTAGTATCCCTGAACTCAGAATGTAAAAACACATCTTTTAGGAAAGGTTGTTTTTAAGTCCTGTGTTTGAGAACAGCACTTTTAGAAAGTTGCTGTACTCTTGTCTGACCCTTCTGTGTGCCTGGGCCTGTTTGTGTATTGACTGTCTGGTTTGAGAGTGACAGGGGCTGGGGAATTCCCCAGGAGGCTGGCTGAGTCAGCCCTAGGCTGAATGACTGCATTTACAACTGGAGTGGTGGGAGGAGTTAGCACCTGGGCCTGAATAGGGCTGTGCCTGCCTTCCACAATGCTGGCTCCACCTCCTGCTGGGCGGCTGAGGACCCTGCCCCTCACTCTGAAAGGAAAGAAGCAGCCAGCAAAACAAAGTACTCAGGAACACCCAGAACTGGTTCAGACCGGGCTCAGGGCCCACATGCACAGAGAGAACAAAGACTTTAGGGGTATAAGTACAGGACCCCTGACAACAGAAAATTAGATCATCCTGGAATCAAGAAGGAACCTCTGCCAAGGAGAAAGCTGACTCTGAAGAAGGAAGACTGTCCTGCTGTTGCTCTGCTGGACTGACCTGCTGTTGCTTTGCTGCCAAGGAGAGGGGAAGGACTTTGCTGTGTGCTGTGTCCCCTGTCTTGAAGGAATCTCCAAGGGCCTGAGCAGAGCTGGGTCCCTATTCTGAAGTCCCAGGAACAAAAGACTTCAACCCCAGCTTCCCTGAACTCCGCTGAGAGAGTTCTGTCCTTCCTAGAGTGCTTGATCCAGTTGTGGGGCCTCTGGAAGTTGTACCTGTGCTGGAAAGCTTGAAACTAAGCTTGAGAGACTTTTGCAATTGAAAAGTGTTGCATCGCTCGCTTGCGGAGCGGATCCCCGACAGTGCATGAAGTTTCCCGCCGCTACGAATGTCGAGATCGTCGCAGCGGTGTTGCATCCTTCGTTTGCGGGACGCACCAGACCGGAGCGGGAAAGTCTAACATCGCTGCGAGTGTCGTTGCAGAGCCTGTCGTCGCTGGGTTAGATTGCCGCACCGCTTGCTTGCGGACCGCATCACCTCGCTGCGAGCATCGTTGCAGAATCATCGCATCGAGGAGCTGCAAGAGAGAGGATCACCGCTGGACCGCGCATCGTTGCCCCGGAGATCGTCGCAGCCCCTACGAGATCGTCGCATCGTGCCTTTGCGAGAACAAACTTCCTACGGAAACTACGCACCGGAATCCATAGAGGTGGCCTTCCTCCCCATACAGACCGGATTCGCCGCAACACGCCCGCTGCTGCAGCTGGGCTGTCGCATCGCCTCCCCAGGGTCTCAGGAGCAACGCATCGCTTTTTTTCCAATGCACCAGCTTCTGCTTTTGGAACTTTTTTGCAACTAAAAGGTACTGTGAGTAAACGTGACGCAACTGTGAACTTTTCACGCACCTGTGGTTTATTTTACAGCAATTTGAAGAACTTTAACGCAAACCTTAAGAACTCTTTTGAAACCAAATTCTTGAACTGTGTATGTTGGATTTTTGTCGTTTTGGTCTTGTGTAGGTTAGATTAAATACCTTAAATTTTATAAACTGTTGTGGAGTCAGTTTGTAGTGTTTTCACTGTGTTACTGTGAGTGTTGGTACAAATACTTTACGCATTGCCTCTGGTTAGCCTAGACTGCTCGTGCCAAGCTACCTAGAGGGTGAGCAGGGGTTATCTCAGAGGGTTATCCCCTTGCCCTGACTAGAAGCAAGGGTCCCTATTTGGACAGTGGTACCTACCTCTGCCAACTAGAGACCCCCAGATCTAACTCACTGATTATACTTTTTTTTCATTAACTTTTTTCACTATTGCATAAGCACAAATATTTGGAAAGGTCCTGATGAAAGCGCAGGGTATAGTTTTGCCTATGGGTGCTGAAACATGTTGACCATCTAATTATTAGAAACAGCGATCTGTTGAAACAGTTTCCTTGCACTGTTTTTAATTTGGACCGTGGCAGACAGGAATAAAATTGTGGTCCTGCCATGTTCTAATTTTAATTTGCACTTTCACTATTGCACTGCACTGCTTTCCCATACACTGTACTTAAATCTTTTTTGCTCACATCTGTTAAGTGTCATAAAACATCCTTGGGCTCCTCCATCAATATGGTAGAGTTTTAGCCCTGATTGTCAGTAGTCTGACTATCTAAGGAGACCCAGATGATGAAGCATGTCACCTGGTTGGGTGAGTGATGGGAATCCGAAAATGTATTTAATATTTTTTCATGATTGTTTATAGAGAGAGCCTTGATGTGAAGTACTATGCGTGTACCTATATCTTTATAGACCTAGGGATATATCTGTATGTAGAGAGTGAGCAGCCATCTGGTCTTATTAATGCTCTACACCAAAGACAGTAAAGTACGACTCACATGAAGTCAGCATTTCACAACAGAGAATTAAACTGGCAGTGGCCAATCCCTCAGATGATAAATACAGCTACATGCATGAAACAGTGCGAACTCAAAAATGTTTCAATTTGCTAATCAATATATATATATATATATATATATATATATATATATATATATATATATATATATATATATATATATGTATATATGTATATGTATATATATATCCCTTCCAAAGTAATCCTTCGACCTCGCGCGCTCAGCTGTGGGTGCTCTGCACAGGGGTCGGATCCTGACCCAATTTGTACAATTTTTCCACCAAAGATGCGGCACGCTAGGTTTGAGTTATAACAAAACACGTTTATTTTGACTTCTCCAGCTCGGACCAACGCGTTTCAGCCTTACACAGGCTTTGTTCACGGTAAGTGAGGTTTTTTCTATGTTCTCTATTTATCCCATCTAGCAGTTAGGGTGCATTGTGGGATATGTGGTTTGTATTATACAAATGAAAATTGTTTACCATTCAACATGCAGTATATCAGTGATAATAATTATCAATTCATATCAATATTTTTCGTGTTGTCGCGCTGCATTTTTACGCGCTAAGGTATAACATTTTGATTATATTTGGTTTCGAGACAATTGCGGTATAGTACCCAGCGTCTCTTTCGCAAATGCAAGGTCCGTTTTGTTTGTTGTTCTTGTGGGTATAGTACCCATTGGTATAGTTCAGTTATTTCAATTCTCAAATCTCTTTAAACTATTCTAAATGTACATAAAGTTCTTCATCGAAATTCATCCCACGAGGCATTTTTGTTTTAAGTCTGATGATGAACTTCGATTCAGTTTGTCCTAATTTGTGATGTCTGTTGCCTCCTCGTTCCTCCGTATTGACCATGAATATTCCATAATAGGACATTGCTCTCCAATCGCTCTTTTGACACATAGCCATGTGTTTTGCTGTGGCATAAGACATGTCATTGTTTTTTACGGCTCTGATGTGTTCCAAAATTCTTTTTTTCAAAGCGCAAGTTGTACTTCCAATGTATTTTGATCCACATTTGCATTCTATGACGTATACCACGTGTGTTGATAAGCAAGTGATTCTTCCTTCAATGGCAATACTTTTTCCATCTGGTTCTTCGAAACTGTTTTTATTTTGGCCAATTTTGTACGCCTTACAGACATTGCATTTTCTAAAACCATTTTGCTGGTCCGTTAACCAATTGGTTTTCTTTTTGGATGTGATCCGTGTGAAGTGGCTATGGACAAGTTGGTCCTTCAAAGAGGAGGTTTTTTTGTAACTAATCATAGGTCCATCTCCTACCATCTTGCCTATATCAGGATCCCCTGATATAAGATGCCAATACTTCTTTATTTTACTTTTTATGATGCCATTTTCTTTGCTGTAGGTTGTTACCAGACTTGGTGGTCCCTGAGATTCTTCTTTTTTCTTTGTTACTTTTGCTAGTATCATTGATCTTGTTTTGAATTTAACTTTGTTTTTGCTTTTCTCCAGTGTTCTTTCACTGTATCCCCGGGATCTCAATCGTTCAATTGTTTCATCAATTTTCTTTTCTGCATCTGTTTCCACTGAACAATTCCTTTTCATGCGAATAAATTCGCCATATGGTATGCTTGCCAGCAGCGGTTGCGGATGGAAACTCGTTCCATGCAATATACTGTTCGTGGAGGTTTTGTTTGTATGTGATTGTCCTCAACATATACCTTCAGATCTAAAAAATCTATTTCCTTTTTGTTGGTAACATAGGTAAACTGTAATCCCACATCATTGTCACATAGTTTTGAGTAGTATGAATCACATTCTGTTTTAGTTCCATTCCAAATTAGGAATAAGTCGTCAATATATCGGACCCATAAAATTATTTTGTCCAGGTCCATTTGATTAGTTGGGTTCCATGCAATGGTCTTCTCCCACCATCCGATTGTAATGTTCGCGTAGTTCGGTGAGAATGAAATTTCCATTGCCGTTCCGCACTCTTGTTTGTATAGTTGTGGTCAAATAGGAACACATTATTTGTAAGGCATAATTTGATCATAGTCATGAGCATTTCAGTGTGTTTCAGCTCTCCGATGTTTCGTTGTTTTAAAAAATAGTGGCATGCATTCAAACCAATCTCATGTTTTATCGATATATATAATGCCACTGCATCAATTGTGATTAGTAGATAGTTCTCATTCCATGCAATCCTTTAATATTCGTAGGAAGTCCCCAGTTTCTTTAATATAAGAACTCATGTTCTTTGCAATGGGTGCCAAAAATAAATCCACATATTGCGATATGTTTTCATAGAGACATCCACATGATGAGACTATCGGTCTGCCAGGTGGATCGATTAGTGTTTTGTGGATCTTTGGCAGAAAGTAGATCGTAGAGATCACTGGATACTCATTAGTTAGGAATTTTTTCTCATCTTCGTTTAGTAATCCTTTCATTTGCCAGTCATGTAACAATCCATTTAATTGCAATATCATTTGATTGATTGGGTTGGATTTTAATTTGCTGTAGTTTGTGGGGTTACTCAGTTGTCGATCGGCTTCTTTCACTTAGTCTTGCATGTCCATCAAGACAATATTTCCCCCTTTGTCTGCAGGTTTAATAATTAGGTTGATGTCTTCATTCAATGTCTTTATTGCATTTCGTTCTCTCCTTGTTAGATTTTCTCTGTTTTTTTCTTTTCTGATGTTTGTTAACTTCTCTATTTCCTCTGTTATTGCTTTAGAAAACATGTCAATTCTGTTGCCTGGTGACAGGGTTGGGCAAAATCTCGATTTTTTCTTTAGGCCACTCTTGACTCTTTGGTCAGTTCTGATGTCTAGATCTTTTAGTAATTGAGTTCCTGATGTTTCCGGAGTTCCTTGATCGTATAGAAGTCCGAATATATTTTGGAGATCCGGGATTTCTTCAATCTGCCAGTTGGGCCAATTGTCTGGTACTTCTCCACATGCTGTTTCCAAAGTTTGTTTTGGTCGGTGTGCATGAATTTTCGCCAATTTCAATTTTCGTATGTACTCATAGAAATCAATTCTTGTTTCTGTTGGGTTGAAGTGTTTTTCAGGGCAAAATGAAAGTCCTTTATTTAGTACTGATCTTTCTTCTTCTGTTAGCATATGTTTAGATAGATTTACTATCAAATTTTCTATTTCCGATTTCTTTGGGGATATTCTCTTCTTTCTTTTTGCTCTTCTGGTTATATATATGTATATAGCAATGGGTATTACCCAAATTGGGGAACAAAGTAACTTTAAACCCCGTCTCGTTTCTGCCCCCAATCCCCGATTGATGCCATTGACAACTTTTCTGAAACAGTGATCCAAGAACTTCAAAAACTATCGCTACAAGAAGAGAGTTCCAAACAAAGAATACATTGGAACATTTCATCCAATCAAAGAAAAGGTATCCAGACTCTTGAACATGACGATTCCATTGTAATAAAACCGTCCGACAAGGGCGGGAATGTCGTGGTGATACTCAGCCGAGAATACTACTGTAGAGAGGCACTTCGCCAATTACAGGATAGGGACAATTATTTACCAACAACGGAAGCAGATTACCAATCCAGCATACGAGAATATCACACCCTCATTGGACAATGGTACGGGAAAGGAATTCTTTCGAAAGAAGAACATTTATTCCTACAGAACAATCACCCAAAGATACCCACCTTCTACCATTTACCGAAGGTCCACAAAGATGCTGCTAGACCACCAGGAATACCAATCGTGTCATCAATTGGAGGGCTGACTAAAATATGTCAAAGTTAATTGACTCTTTTTTAGCCCCGTGGGTAACACAACTGAGCTCTTATACAAGAGACACGAAAGACTTTCTGAAGCAAATACAGGATGTAAGCTGGGAGAGTGATTTCATTATGATAACTCTTGATACCTCTAGCTTATACACGAGCATTAGACATCGGGACGGAGTTAAGGCAGTGGGAACATTCCTTGGCCTCCGATCAGCCAGATACCTGGAACATAGTCAAATGATAATGGAATTCATTACATTTTGCCTTAATAACAACATCTTTATTTTCCAAGGGCAACGGTACAGGCAAATCAGAGGGACGGCGATGGGAACCTGCTTCGCCCCCAGATACACAAATTTATTCGTGGGCTGGTGGGAGAAGCAGGTGGCCTGGTCCGATGAAAAGGGGGAGTGGGTGGACCGGGTGGTCTGCTGGAGGAGATACATTGATGATCTCTTCATTATTTGGAAGGGATCAGAATCCTCAGCAGAAGAATATATAACAGCCCTGAACCAGAATGAACTAAATCTAACATTCACCCATGAAATAAGTAGGAAAGAAGTCAGTTTCCTGGACCTGAGGGTATTTGTTGAATCAGGGACAATTCAAACGGCCCTATATAGGAAAAGTACAGCTGGGAATTTGGTCCTTCATGGACGAAGTAGCCATCCCCAGAACCTGGTAAATAGTATCCCTTATGGGGAACAATTAAGAATAAAAAGAAACAGTTTATTGGAGACGGACTACGAGAATTCAGCAGACAAAAGCATTAAACGCTTCAAATCTCGCGGCTATCCACAGAAGGTACTCCAACATGCCAAAAGTAAGGTTGATATGACCAACAGAATAACATTACTGAGAGACAGACAGGGTCGTAATCCGAAAGAGGGAACAGGCGCTGTACGGCTCATCACTAATTACTCGGTGGCAGCGAGTAAGGTGAGGGCGATTATGTGCAGGAATTGGAATATCTTGAAGTCAGACGCAGTGATTGGGAAAGAGCTCTCCAATCATCCTCAAATCTCTTTCAGATAGATGAAGACTCTGAAAGATAAGCTAGTTCAGAGTCATCTAGCTAAGGAAAAATCTAAAACTGGACTGCATGCAATGCACGGCTCGTATCCTTGCGGGAAATGCAAGGTATGCAGTTCTAGTAAGAGAGTCCTGTTTTACCAAGTGCCAGAAAGAAACTCACGCACTAAGATTTCAAAATTCATGACCTGCTCCACGACCCATGTAGTATACTGTCTAGAATGCCCCTGTAGCTATCGCTACATAGGAAGCACAGTGAACGCTGTAAAACTACGTATACTAAAGCACCAAAGGGCGATTTCCAACCGAGATGAAAACTACCCGGTGGCTAGGCACTTTTCCACACAACACAATAGTGACAGAAATCTCCTAACCTTCTTTTGCCTTGACTGCATCACATTGGACATAAAGGGAGGGGACTACAAGAAAAGACTAAGGCGTTTGGAGTCCAGGTACATCATCGAACTCCAAACGAAAATGCCGAAGGGGCTTAATGCGGGTGAGGAACTCATCACTCACCTGTAGCCCATCACCTAGAAAGAGCAGCACCAGTATCAGGGTAGGTCCCTTGGGGGCCATCGGTGACAATGAGACCTTTATTTAATTGGAAGCAGATGATCTACACTTTACATACATTGATAGTTGTCCCAACAGTGACAGGGAAGGGAACAATATATGTGAGAATTTGTCACTGTTTGCCCATCCAGGGCTCAATCACGTATCAATGTAATTATGTTCAAAGTGAATCATGCAACGATTAATTTGATAAATGCTATAACGAGTGGCTAATTGAACCATTATCTACACATCTGTGAAGTGAGAGCGGAGACATAATGTTGATGTAATTTATAACGATTATGTATCGTTTCTCTAACTATACCCATACAGGGTCTAATAACCATGCAAAAATTTAATAGAGTTTTATTAAATCACCTGTGCATAATCACGGGATGTAGAAAATGAATTTTGAAAGCAGTTTTCTGCTAATGAATGTTTTGTATATACTTTCGTTGTTTAGCCACTCTAAGATGGCGACCAAAATAGAATGTTAAGTCCTTTGTTTATGTTTGTGCATGAAATGCCGATATTTACTTCCGCCTCGCCGACGCCAGTTGACACTGATGAAGGCTAAGGCTGAAACGCGTCTTGTTTCTTTGCGCAATAAACCTAAGCAAGGTTTGATCTAACCTGAGTGCTGGTCCGGTCTTTTGTGACAGTGGAGCGGAATATATATATATATATTATATATATATATATATATATATATATATATATATATATATATATATATATATATATATATATATATATATATATATATATATATATATATATATATATATATTCCAACAAAGGTTTCCCAAGTTTTAGGACCGCACACCAGATCAGGTAAGTTTCCACTTTCTTTTCCTAAGGCATACAAGTTCCCATCCCTGCATATTGTTCCTGGCCTGACGCGTTTCGATGCATTCGGCATCTCTTCCGAGGCCCGTATCTGCAGTCTTTCCAATAAGCTGTCATTACCATCCCATGCCTATTTAAACCAGTTGGCTTCCGGTGTGCCTCATGATGGAGCAGTCATTGCATGCTGGGATATGTAGTGCTCGCTTTTATTTATTTGTTTACCCTCCAGTGGGTTTGGCTGCTAAATAAAAAATCTGGAACAATTTAATCGCCCTCCATTAGGCTTTAGGATAGGACTCTGTATGCCTACAATCATGAACCTGATATGCCCGCTGTCGAAAGTAAAAAGTTTGCTCTCGCAGGTCTGTTATTATTTTCACCAGCGGTGCGTCGTCCCTCGCGGCCAGGGAATGCCGCTCATATATTCCAACAAAGGTTTCTCAAGTTTTAAATTATCATTGTAACTACACACAATAGTATAGACATAGAAGAAACACTCTGCATTCCTGTTTGCATTTAGGTTAAAGTGTACAGTGCAAAATAAAAATCTATACTAAGACTTCCTGCTTATTCATGTCTCTAGGAAACGTTCCGATTTTTCTTTTCCTTCAAAATTAACTTGCAATCCTGACTTAGCTCATTAAAATCAGTGTGGAATTGCTATTCATTTCCGGTCTAATGCTGTGTTTATGCCAACTTTTTAGAACAGGTCACTTAGAACTTCATTCATTGTATATTCAATCATTACATTTTACAAAATATACAGACTGTCGTTATACAAATAAAATCAAGATAAGTGAATATTCATTTATGATTTCATCTTCAGAATCTTAAACATCTTAAAGTGTTTTTTTTTTAAATAATCTTGTTAAAACAATCTCAAAAAAGTTTAACCCAAGTAGGGGAAATCATCACACAATCTCATGATATTTCACATGCAGTGGTCTCTCTGTTTAAATTATAGCACCATGTATTCACTGTTCTTATCCAGTAAGTACTTATAACATTCATTGCACCTTTATACAGTGAACATTCCCCTTATTGTGTTACAATGATACTAAGACTTCTGATTGAAGCACTGGAATATATACACAACAGCAAAACAAGTCCTACAATTATAGGCATTGTATATTTTTAGCAGGGTATTCAATAGCAGTGATGAAAACTCTTTGATATTTTGACCAAATTTGCAGGCTTTGCACCTATGACAGTTCTGAGACTCTAGGCCTGGCTTTAACTATGTATGTTTCAGGGCAACTAACAAATAGCTCATTCCAAATGGACTTTGCCCATCTAAAGGTCAAAAAAGGCTTCTTCATCCCTGTCTCCCCAAACACTGGATCACTTTAAATAAGATTCCATTGGGTGCACTGGATTTTACTTACTCTCTGATGGCATACCGAATACCCTGTAATCATTCTCAACCTGGCCTGAACCCATTGCATTCCTATTTTCTTTATTAAATAACAGTGTATCCCTTCACTTTGCTTTTTCTTTTGCTGTATCCAATATTATTTGCTTATATTCTCTGGCAAGGAATCTTTCATTGAGCTCTGCCTGGACTTCATTTAATAAAGTATCATCACTGCAATGTCGTCTCATGCAGAGGTTTTCGGCTCTGGAGATACTGTTTTTAAATGTTCTTGTCTGGAAACTGCCAGCGTGGAGAATTGAATTTCCCGCCATAGGTTTTCTGAATGTTTTTGTGTGTATTTTTTGTTTTTTACAAAAATCGTAAGGTCCAAAATGTGGAGCTCAGTCTCGCTAATGTTACAAGTGAAAGAGATATTTAGATAGTTACTGTTTCATTTATCAAGTCAAGTCAAGTCAAAAACATTTGTAGCGCGTTCATATCACATCCAAAGAGTCTCATGGCGCATGCAGATGGCTCTGACGAGAGGGTAGAAGAGGCCTAATTTGCAAAAAGTCAAGCCTTCAGCTTCTTGCGAAAGCAGCTGTGTTCGGAGATGACACGAAGGTTGAAGGGCATTTTGTTCCCTGAGGCGGGGGCAAGAAAGGAAAAGGCGCGACCGCCATTTCTGGAGGTTTGTATTCTAAGGGGGGGTAAGCAGAGACTCGTTGCTAGATCTTAGTTCTCTTCGGGGCTGATACCATGTTAGCTTTTGGGACCAATATTTTGGGCCATTTCCATACATGTGTTTGTGGACCAAACATAAGGTTTGAAAGAGAATTCACTTTTTCACCGGGAGCCAGTGAAGGCTTTTAAGACAAGGGGCCGATGGGGATCTTCGCGGTAAGTTGAGGACCAGCCTGGCTGCAGTGTTCTGAAGAACCTCGAGCCTGTTCAGATGGTGCTCATTTATGGCTAGTAGGAGCGCATTCCCATTGTCCATTCTGTTTATGATTAGACCCTGAACTAGGGGTTTCCGTGCCTCAGCGGGGATCCTCTTAAAGATCTTTCTTGAGCTTCGCATCAGTCCAAAGCAGGTGCCCGCGACGTGATTGATTTGGTTCTTCATGGATATTTTATTATCCATGTAAAAACCCAGGTTCCGCACTGGTTCCGTAGGCATTCGGCAGTTACCCAGGTTGGTTGGCCACCAATCATGTGCCCAGTGTTCTGCCGCTTTGCCAAAGAACATGATTTCTGATTTGCTGCCGTTTAATTGAAGATGAATGGCGCTGATCCATTTCTCAACCTGGATCATCCAATTTTTGAAACGCTGTTTTGTTTAATTTGGATCCCGGCCCAGAGTGACTAAAATCTGGCTATCGTCGGCGTGGGACAGAACATCAAAGTTTGAGTGATTACTCTGGCCAATGGTGTCATATAAATATTAATAAGCGTAGGACTTAAAATGGAGCCCTGCGGAACACCCATCTTAACAGGCCTTTCACCTGCTATGTTTTTGCCAATTTGAACAGCTGTTACCCGATCAGATAGGTAGCTGGTGAACCATTTTAAGGCGGTTCCTCTGACACCAACCTCCCAAAGCCTTTGAATTAATATGCAATGGAAAGGGTGTCAAAGGCCGCAGACAGGTCGAGCAGGACGAGGATGGTTGATTGGCGATTATCTAAAACCAATCTGATATTGTCTGCATACTCGACCAATGCTGTCTCCGTACTGTGGGATGCCAGAAAACCAGATTGAGAGGGGTGTAAAAGCCCTTGGTTTTCAAGATGGCTCACAAGCTGTTTATTCATGAAGCATTCAAGCATTTTCCCAAAATATGAGAGTAATGAGATGGGTCGATAGCTTAAAAGGATGTTGGGGTCGGCCAAGGGTTTCTTTAATATTGGTCTAATTCTTGATGCTTTCCATGCTGTAAGGAAGTCTGCCTCCGAGAGGTATTTGTTGAAGAGACCAGTCAGACCTTCCACCAGTGCCGACGCTAGAATGGAGAAAAGTTTAGAGGAGACATAATCGGTGGGAGACCCGGACTTTATTTTCAGCCCAACTGACATGGTCACTGTAGTAAAGAAGGCATCCACTTTGATAGGTTCAAGAAAGTTTATCAACATATAATGAACACAGGTGCTCCCAGCTTGTCGGGTATAATCTCTGTCAACACCAACATTCTATTGCTGCCTTCAGGTGACAGCACGGGCTGTACCAAGTGTGGATATAAAGTAGGGGGGAGCAGAAGGAGGTGGGTGAAACCATGGGAGAAGTTACAACACATCATCCTCCCTAGGGAGAACACCAAGGGTAGGGGAAAGGGGCATGGAACCAGAGAGCTATTATAAGGGGGGGGAAGAGAGAGAGAGAGAGAGAGAGAGAGAGAGAGAGAGAGAGAGAGAGAGAGAGAGAGAAAAGGATGAGGATCTGGAAAGAGCGGGTGAGAGCGGGAAAGGGTGAGAACAACATAATTCGTAATGTACAACAACACCAGAACATGGAGTCTTGCGCAGAAGACCCTTTCCTAAGTTCCCTACCTAGGTTAAACTGACAGGAGATATAATGAGCCCACTGAATCGATGGCTGAGCTAACCTTTAGCCCATGTTGTACTGTCTGTGCCAGGAAGGGGTGGTTCTTTTCCTGTGACTTTCTCTTCTCTGCCCCATTTCCTGCCTCCTGTCACCTGACTCTGAAATCCTCTCACCTATCTGGTTTCCTCTAAGCGTAACGGGGACTACCTGGTCTTGACTCCACATTTTCCCGTCCTCCATGACCACCACATTGCTCTTAACTTCCTTTATTTTCCCTGGGGCGTAGAATCTGTCTTCCCTTTTCCCTAACTTGTCCGGCTTTCTGATATACACCATCTGTCCTTCTTTGAGGTTCTTCTCCTTTACACCCCACTTCCTGTCGTACCAATCTTTGTATTTGCTTTGCTTGTCTTCAATTTTCTTTCTCATTTCCTCCTGATCGACTTCCACATGACCATTTTTTCCCATCGAATTCAGGGAAAGCTTAGATCCAGCCTTTCTTCTTCTCAACAGCTCAAACAGTGAGTGTCCTGAAATGGAGTTGGGGGTGGTATGATATACCCACAGCATTTCCATGATGGCGTCCTCCACATTTTTTCCCGACTTGCTGGCCAGATGGATACATTCCTTCAACAGGCGGTTCGCTCTTTCCACTTTGCCGTTCGCCTTAGGACAATACAACGGAGTATAGATATGGGTTATCAAGCAGTCTCTTAGAAACTCTTTCATTTCCTCCGAGATCAGTTGCACTCCGTTGTCTGTTATCAACGTTGTAGGAAAACCCTCTTTTGAAAACACCTCTTTTAGGAATCGTATCAAAGACTTTGTATTGATATTACATACCATCTTGTGAGTTATCCAGTTAGAGTAATAGTCAATCAATGCCAACAGGTACCAGTCTTGTGAGCCACTTCCATGAATGGGTCCCGTAATGTCAAAACACAGTTTTTGCCAAGGTGCCATAGGTACTTCCACCGGGATCAAGGGAGAATGTTTAGATACTTTAGATTTGTCGCTTAAGCTACACGCATAGCAATCGCGTACCTTTTCCTCCATCTCTCGTTCCATTTCTGGGAACCAGTAGTCTGCTCTTAACCTTGACTTACATAGACTTCTTCCCAAATGACCTTCATGGGCCAAGGAGATCACTTGATTCCTCATCTCCTCGGGAGGAACTAGTATTCCAGACTTCAAGATGAAGTTCGCCTCCACCGATAGGCCTTCCCTAACAATCCAGTACGGTTGAATTTCGGTATCCAGTTTCTTGCGCCTGTAAGGCCATCCTGACACAATATACTTCTTTACCCTCTTCAAGGTTTCGTCCTGTTCCATTTGTTTTTCCCATTCTTCTTTTGTCACTGCCGCCACGCCTATTTCCAAAATTGTTTCATCAACCTTTTCCTCCTCAGCATCACAGCGGATGGGAGCCCTTGAGAGGAAATCCGTCACCATGTTTTGTTGGCCCGGAATGTATACTGCTCTGAAATTAAATCCTTGCAGGCCCAACACCCACTTTGCCATGCGCGGGGTCATTTCCTCCATGTTTTTCTTTGTGAACAAGGGCACCAATGGCTTGTGGTCCGTATGCACTTCAAATTGTACTCCCCACACATAATACTTGAAATGTTTGATTGCCCAATATACTGCTAGGGCCTCCTTTTCCACCGTGGAATAGTTGGCTTCCGGTGCGGTGAGGGTTCTGGAAGCAAAAGCTACCACTTTTAACTCCTTCTCCACTCGCTGAGCTAAGGTTGCGCCTATTCCTCGGTTGCTTGCATCTGTAGAAATTAATATGTCTCTTTCAGGATCAAATTTTCTTATAAAAGGTGCCTGTATGATTGCATTCTTTATATCTCTGAACGCCGTCTCTTGGTTTTCTCCCCAGTTGAAGATGCTGTCTTTCTTTACCAACTCTCTCAAAGAATACGATCTGGTGGCAAAATCTTTGATGAATTTCGCCATGTACTCCGCCAGTCCCAGAAATGACACAATCTCCTCTCTGTTTCTTGGCGTTGGAGCATCTCTAACTGCGTTGACCAAATCGCATTTCGGTTTGATGCCTTCTTCCGAAATTGTGTGGCCCGAGCACACCCCCAACTTGCACTTGCTCACTCTGGTAGTGAAGCCTACATCCCTCAATCTCCTTAACACTCCTTTGATGTTCTCACTGTGTTCCTTTTCATTTGATCCATATATCAGGATATCATCCTGAAAGCACATTGTTTTTTCGCAATCTTTTAGAATGTGCTGCATCACCAGTTGGAAGGCTGCAGCCGCAGACGCCAAACCAAATGGCATCCGCAGAAATTTAAAATTTGCAAAAGGGGTTGTGAATGCTGTCAGGGACTGTGACTCCGGATGTAGCTCTATCTGACAATAGGCCGAGGACAGGTCCAAGACACTAAAGAATTTTGCCCCTTGAATGGTGCTCAACATCTCTCCAATTCTCGGGAGGGGATATCTGTCTACCTGAATGTTTGCATTCAGGTCTCTCAGGTCTACACATAGCCTAATGTTCCTTCCTCCATCCTTGGTCGTGATTACGACCGGAGCCAACCATGCTGAACTTTCAATCTCCTTGATCACCCCTTGGCTGACCAGTTTTTCCAACTCACTTTTCAATGGCTCCTTCATGCGCAGGGGAATGGATCGTGTTTTATGTACCACGGGTACAGCTCCTTCCTTGAGAGTGATTCTGTGCATATAGTTCTTCAACACTCCCAGATTTTCATTAAACACCTCCTTAAATTCCATGGTTAGGTTTTCAGCAATACTGGGGGGTTCCACTAAAAGCACTTGCTCTCTGTTGTTGAGATCTAGCTTAATCCCTAATTCTTTCTGGTGCTTCCACCCAAGAAGGCTAGAACCCCTTGTGGTAACATACACTTTCCCCACCGTGTGCCTATCCTTAAATGTTATCCTCATTTTCGCCATTCCCTCTAATGGTATGCGTTCCTTGTAGTAACCTACTGGACAAATGTCAGCTTTCTCTAGTACCACACCATATTTTGCAAACTTTTCTTCAAACACACTTTTGTCTATCAACGTATAAGGAGAGCACGAATCAGCAAAAACTTCAACTTTCTCTCCATCAAGGGTATTTTCACATTTAGGATATTCATTACTTTCATTTTCCTCATCATCTCCCACTTGAAATATAAAGGTTTTCTCTCCCCCTTCACCAATTTCTACATTTTCCACCATGTGTACTTTTGGATTGATATTCTTACACACTTTGGAAAAATGCCCTCTCCTGTTGCATTTCCTACATAACACATCCCTGGCCGGACACTTCCAGTTGTTTGCCAGATGATTAGGACTACCACATTTGTAGCATAGTAACCCTTGTATGTTGCTGCGTTGATTGCTCCTCGCCTTTTCCCCCAGTTTACAAACTGTCTCCCCCTCTTGTACCACCTTGCTCTCATTTTTCTTTCTGGAAACCCCCTCATGTATTTTCATCTCCTTCATGCACAACGCAGTGTGCTCTAACCCCTTTGCAATACTCAGTGCTTCCTCTAGGTCAGGGTTCCTTGTAAGGAGTTCCTCCTGGATCCTAGGGTCATTAGTGCATCTAACAATTTGGTCTCTTATCATAGAGTCCGTTGATGCCCCAAATTCACACGTGGCAGATAAACCCCTCAGGACCGCAACATAGTTAGTGACCTTTTCATCTTTCTTTTGCGCCCTTTTGTAAAATTTGTGCCTCTCTAGGACCACATTAACTTTAACTTTAAAATGTTCCTCCAATTTCCTTAATGTATATTCATACACATTGGTCCCTTCTACCTCTTCTTGTTCATCATCTACCTGCCTGCCAGTTATGTCCTCAAACACCTTCCTGCCATGAATCCCCAAGTTATGCAGTAATATATGTTGTTTTCTCACATTGTTGTAATTAACTCCCCCAATTGCTATGAGGTATGACTTGAAAATACCTTCCCACCTTTTCCATGGGATGTCAGGCTCACCCAGATCATTTAAGAAAGGTGGAGGCTGGCTCATTCCTGCCCCTGCCATAGCCATAAAAATAGGGTTCCCTTAAGATGACACCAGTGACTTTCTCTTAATGCTTCCCCAATAGCAGGGCTTTATTTGCCAGCTCTCTAAAATGTTTTATTTTTTTTCCTTTCTTTGTGAAGAGTAAATTTGACGGACAAATACACCCAGAGGAGTGAAATGTACTTTCTATTAAACACCCTTATTAAAGTACAGTGTAATCGTAAAACCACTTGCAAGTAAACGAAATGAGTCATCTTTCTTCCTCACTGGATTTCCCTCACCAAACCAATAGCAAGCGATGACTAAATTTCTAAGGCGGGAACTTCCTGTGAGGAGCATTGTCGGCTTGTCAGGAACAGTCAGTCAGGCATCCAGATCGCCTTTGTTTACTCCCTCACACCCGTCTGTTGCTCGAAGGGCCGTTCACACCACTCCACACGCCCGTTGACAGGAGCGAGGCAGTTACCTCAAAAAGCAATGTCCTCACCGCGTTCACCAGGCAAACTTCTTGAACGCGCCTCCGCTCACTCTCGGCGTCAGACCAGCCTCTTAAACTCCACGATGAACGGCCTGAAATCCTGCTCCTCTCACGCCACGTTCGCAGGGCACACCTCCAGAGAATGCGGATCAGCTGATCATCCGGCGCCAGTCACCGCTAGCCGGAAATCACATCGGCCAACCTTGAGCCTTTACCCCCGCTCAGAACCGGCTCACCTTCAGTCTTCCCTCATCCAGAACAGCAGGGGCACCTCGCACGTCAATCTTGCTGTGACCAGCCCTTACACAAGCGGGAGATCGCATCGATGTACTTCTGCGTTCTTCTCCTTATTTACGCTGCTCACCCTGCACAGCTCCGGACTCGAACTGCAGAGATGAAACACCCCGGTAAGTCACAAAGTCATATTCACTTCTCCGACCAAGCTCCAAACTGCTCCAGGGGGGATACACCTTGCTGACCCTGGCTCAGCTTCCCTTCCTTCGTCGCCAAAAATGTAGTAAAGAAGGCATCCACTTTGATAGGTTGAAGAAAGTTTATTAACATATAATAAACACAGGCGCTCCCAGCTTGTTGGGTATAATCTCTGTCAACACCAACATTCTATCGCTGCCTTCAGGTGACAGCACAGGCTGTACCAAGTGTGGATATAACGTAGGGGGGATCAGAAGGAGGTGGGTGAAACCATGGGAGAAGTTACAACAGTCACATCATTATCAAATTTTTCAAATTCACTCAGGATATATGATGGATCTCATGACAAATTTGCCAGGACTTCGGGTTGTGTTGTAATTTGATGAGAAGGAAAAGAGAGGTGGATGGCAGTAATTTTTTCCTCAAATAATTCCAAAAGAGCGTCAGTCCACTCTTGGGAGTTAGGTATTGCTGACGGGTTGCTAGAAGTGGTGAACTCCCTTAAAATTTGATACAGTTCTTTTGAGGAGTTTTCAGCTTTGTTTATTCGCTCCGTGAGAAATGCTCGCTTTGTTGCCCTTATGTCACGCATATAACTGGTATGCAGTGCTTTATATGTTTTGTGATCAGCCTGGTCTTTGCTTTTCCACCATTTTTTCTCAGCAACTCTGGTTAGGGATTTGGTGATTTTTAGTTCTTCAGTAAACCAGGGGGCGGTTCTGATCTTGCATTTGACCTTACTCCAAGGAGTAATTTTATCCAGTGCTATCTTGATTGCTTTATTGAGATGGTGTGCTGTTATGCTACCACTCATGGTAGAGGAAATCGAAACAAAATGGAAATGTTTAGAAAAGAGGGGTAGTGTAATTTTTTTCAAGGCCCTACTTAATGTGGATTCATTATCAGAGGCTTCTTCGGTTGCAATGACGGGAATAGTAAATTTCAAAAGGTGGTGATCCGTCCAGAGCTGTGGAATGGGGGGGTCTACCTTAATATCAGCGGAATTTGAAAAGAGGAGGTCAAGGGTGTGGCCAGCCTGATGTGTGGGGCCAGTGACCTTCTGAACCAGACCAAGGGTATTCATGCTGGAGATTAGCTTTTCGGTATCCATGTTCAGCGGTATTTCCGCATAATAATTGAAGTCACCTATCAAGAGGAATTTGTCAGAAGACACAACATGTGGGGCAATGATCTCTAGCAGCTTGTTTGCAAACTCTCCCTTGGCGCCGGTGGGCCGGTAGAGCAAAGCTCCTTTCCAGACGCTGCTTGAAGGTCCCTTTATCTTGAACACAATGATTTCAGTACGGTTGAAAACAAGGTCTTCCACGCTGACAACATTTACATTGTGGATGGTTGCAATTAGTAATTCGCCCCCTCTAGAGTCTTTCCTGTCAAGTCGCGTTGTTTTGTACTTGGGAGGAAAGGCAATATGTATTTCAGGAGTGGCATTCTCGTGTAGCCAGGTCTCGGATACAAAACAAATATCCGGAGCTTCTGAGTCGAGAAGGCTCCATATTTCTAACGCATTTAGAAATGGATGGCAGTAAGTTCTTTGGAGGCCTTACTGCTAGACGGACTTGGACAGGGAAGTACAGGGCTCACTAACTGGTCAGAAAGGGGGACTAGATGAGAGATTTCAGGAAACCTGCCTATTTCTATTGCTAGTGCCTTAGTGAGTTTGGTTTGGAGAGTATTTATATATTTTAAGTATTTACTAGAATACCTGAGACTCGCCATATTTTTAAATGTATCAGGAAGGAGAAGAAGACAAAAATAGGTTACCGGAGGGGAAAAAATGCATGGATTTTGGCGTCTGGCGACGTTCAGTCGCGGACGGGCGCAGACGGGCTTACCTTTGGCGCGCCGCTGCTTGCATCCGCGCCCTGCTCCTGATTAAATAGGAGATGGGTGGAAAAGACTAGAATGCTAGTTGGTACTTCCGGTAGTGCAACCGGAGGTAGATAGCGCCAGCACCGACCGTCTGTAACAAACGGCACAAGCCGTGATGGACCGGGGTCTTAGGCAGGAAGGGTGTAAGGCGGAAGAAAACAGAGGTACAACGCAAATTATTAAAAACAAGTACAAGAAAGTGAGTGGAACCAAAGATGTCCCTTGATACTTCTACCTATGCATACATGCAATGACGGAATGTACACTAAAACAACAGCGTGGCCCTCGGGTCTAAGGCGCCGCTGCAAACTGTTTTGCAGATTCAGGCGTGCCCCTCCATAAAATAAAAAGATCATCAATAAAAAGAGTCCACAGGACCATGTTTTCTGGCCATTCATGGGTATACTCAGCCGCGAGCACCTGCTCCATCCAACAGCCCATATGTAAATTAGCATAACTAGGGGCAAAGCAGGCGCCCATTGCAGCTCCCTTTGCTTGTTTCTGTAACAATTTTCCAAAGAGGAAAATGTTATTCTTTAGACACCATTCTATCATTTGGGGGAGAATCTCTGTATGCTGATGCAAATGAATAGGCCTCATATCTAAGAAGCGCTTTGTGGTCCTAAAACCATCCTGGTGTGCATTGCTCATATATATCATGGTGACGACCACGTTCATAGCACAAAAGAGTCATCCCATGTTACATCATATATTCTATGCAAGAAGTCACTGGTATCTAGCAAAAAGGAGGCTGAATTTCTGACATGTTCCTGTCAGAAATGTTCAATGTACTGTGATGTTGTTTCAAATAGCTCCCCAATGGCCAGTATTATCGGTCTACCCCGTGGATTTTGGGCATTTTTGTGCACCTTTGGGATTAAATACAGAAAGGAAACTATTGGATGGTCCACTTTCAAGAACTTGTATTCATCTTGCGATATTAACCCCACTCCTTTCCATTTAGATAATTCACCATGGAATTTCTCTTTGATGTCGTTGATGTTACTCTGAAAGACCTTACACTAGCATTCCTTATCATTTAGTTAGAACTGGGCCTCTCCTGTATACATGTCTAGGGGCCACAGAACAATGTTCCCTCCTTTTTTTTGATTGGCAGACCACCACATCTTTCCTAGCTTTTATTTTGTTTATCACATTTTGATAACCCTGACATTGGTTAGTATTTTCATCTCAATATTTCTGACTTGATTCAACTGATGTTCTCTTCAAATCTAAGATTACCAATTCAGAGAAAATGCCCAACACATCCTTAGGCATTACTGTCAAAAACACAGATTTGGGTTTGAATGGTGTAGTTGTACTGCCATAGATATCCACCCCTAATTGATCTGCTGTTTCTGTGATGGAAATTGCCGCTTTTTCCCCATCAGATTCACTTTCTAGTTTGTTTCACTGCTGCAGAAATTCCATGTCTGATGTGACCAGATTCCCTGATGTCAAATTCCCTTGATTCTTTGACTTGATGGAACCTACTGCTTTAATGGCAAAGTATTTTTTAAATTTTAGTCGTCCCATGAATTTAAAAAATAATATTAATGTATATACATATATACATGCATATATATATTACCTATTGGCGGTCGCCAGTAGGTAGTTATAGTTAGGACCTAGTTTCCATAGGAAATCCGCAACATTCTATTGGGAATAACTTTGGCGCCGGTTTACGAATTTTTGCGAATTTCTCAGATTAGGTGGCCAGCTCCGCTCCGCTCCTTCCTTGAAAATTTGGGGGGGATTCGTGAAGTGGGGGCCGAGATAAAAGGGGGGTCCCAAAACGTGTTTTCCCCATGTTAATTTCCATAGGGCGGTTGGACTCACTTTTAGCCCGAACGGCTGAATGGATTCCCACCAAACTTGGCAAAATTGTAGGGACTGGTAGCCCGATGTGCCTTTGCTATGTCTCAAGATATGTGCTCCAGTGGATTTTGAGTAATTTGGGTTCAACAAAAATATATATATCTATAAGCGCGCCCCGGTACGCGCACCGGGGAGAGCACCCGGCGCGTAACGCGAGTTCGCGCGGAAAGCTGATTGGCTCTCGGGTGTCTGTCAACATTCCAAACAGTCCGGAGCGGCCGCCATCTTGTGTCTCGGTAGGATCGAGACACAAGAGGTGGCAAAAACAAAGGGGGAAATTACCATAAGGGGGCAGGGTAGACCCCCCCGACCCCCTAGGTTTGTTGTGGGGGCCATAAAAGGGTACTATTTCATGAATTACATATAAAAAAGAATGTCTCGAACAATTTTTAATTATTAAATAAAAATGTATTGCTGTGATTTTTCAAAATTTAAAAGAACTTCCAACATTATATCGTCAGGAATGTCCTCATTTTCAGTCCATGATTCCATTTCTTCCACACAATTAACTAACTCTTCGTCCAGAGACTGATCCATAAAGTCAAAGTCTTCCTCAGGATTGTTCTCCAGAATAATTTCGAAAGAAATATGAATT
Source organism: Lissotriton helveticus (assembly GCF_964261635.1). Taxonomy (NCBI): domain Eukaryota; kingdom Metazoa; phylum Chordata; class Amphibia; order Caudata; family Salamandridae; genus Lissotriton; species Lissotriton helveticus. The sequence continues at coordinate 991,591,765 of NC_136065.1, read as the reverse complement.
TTGTTTGCTTCTCCTTCCATTTTCTTGCTGTAAATTGCATTAAAATAAATATATCAGTAGAGTTAGGGCAGTGTTGGGTTTAAGTTTAGACAGGTACTTCTGAGTTTTTAACAGTGAAGTTATCTTTGGGCAGTGTATGGTATCAGGCAGGAAGTAGAAATATCAATAAAGTGTATGTGAAGAAGCCTAAGTAATTTCATAATTATACCAGAGAAGCCTAACTCAATCTATAACTATAACAGAGAAGCCTATCTCAATCTATAACTATAACAGAGGGACAGTAAATAACTATCAGAAAACGTTTTTACAATATAACTTAAAGTGCCCCTTACAAATTAACAACTTACCTTATTGAAAGGTGATGAAGATAAATGGAGAAAATTCTTTAAAGATGTACCTCAGGTAGTTGTAGTCAAAATGGCCATGTTTCCCTCTCATTTTTCATTTATATTCATGTACATAACCAATCAAATGTCAGGAAAAAAAGTAGAAAATGAAAGTAACATTTTAATTGGTTGTAAATTCTAACACTTCATATGTGTTTTTGTCATGTAATTTACCTCAGGATATTTAGACAGTGCTACAGCTCAAATGGCTCAATGGAATTCCACCAAATTTGGGAAAATGGTAGGGACTGGTATGTAGTAGGGCCTATTCTATATTTGGTGAAAGTCTCTCCAGTGGTTTTTAAGTAAATTGACTTCCAAAAATTTTTAAAGGCGCTTACCGGTGCGCGCCCCGGTACGCGTACCGGCAGCGCTACGGGAGTCCTCCATTTTGTGTTTCGGTAGAATTGAGACACAAGATGGAGAATAAACAACGTTGGGAATGGGTAAAAGGGGGCACGGTATACACCCCCTGACCCCCTAGGTTTTCTGAGGGGGGCTTAGGAGGCCCATATAGGCCAAAAAAAAAAACCATTTATTTTTCGCGGGGGGAGCGCCCGGTACGCGTACCGGGGAGCGTACCGGGGAGTGTATTTTGGTGAAAAACAGTGAAAAAAGTTAGAGTAAAGTAAACATTTTGAGTGATCAGAGGTAGGGTAGCCCTGAAAAGAGCTTTTGGGTTCTGTGGATGATTTAGGTACCTACAAGTAGGTTCCAATGCAGGAGGAATATTCTATTCCCCTCATCTGAGAAGTGCACACCATCTCCTCTGTAGATATTTTGCATGTTGTAACGCAAGTTAGAATTGTATATTGAACCCATTCCATAGTCTCTCATGTAAGCAGAAACAGATTTATTCACATGTTTCCGTGCTTTCTCAAATTGTGGACAAAATTGGTTGGACCACTTCCATTTCTGTCTTTGGCATATATTGGAATATACCATGGCAGTTTGTGGAAAAAGTGTCATCAATTGCCCAAAGGTGTCCTTTAAAACCATTCCAGACCTACCCCAGTCAAAGTGCCTTGGTCATTTCCACCACAGTGCAAAATTATAAGGTCAGGGTGTGGCAGATGGTGAAAGGTTTTCACCAATGGTATCAATTGATGACATCTCAATCCTCGATCTAGTGTCATGGAACTGCCTTTTTGCTATTTTGCACAGTTTTAGTTTCCCGAAAGTTTTTATTTCTCTTCTAAAACAACTATATACGAATTCTAGGGCACAGATTATTATCAACAATTCTAATATTGGGACATGCCAAGTCACTAGAGGTACCCGACAAGGTTGCCCTCTGTCGCCAATATTATTTGCATTATTTATTGAACCTTTGGCGATTGCGATTAGAAATATACGTACTGACACTGTCCCGGTAGTCGGCATGACTAACATAAAACTCTATGCCAATGATATTGCCCTGTTTTTGGATTCTAACCCCTTAAGTCAAGCGAAAGTTTTAAAAATATTCTCTGACTTTCAAAAATTAGGGGGTTACAAGATTAATGTTAACAAGACGGAAATTATTTTACTAAATTGCACTGTAGACACTTTAATCCCAGAATTTAGGCAAATATACAATCGATTGCCGAAGAGATATCTGGGAATATTTATATCGGATAACTTAGATGATTTGTTCTCACTTAATTATTCACCATTGCTAAAAAAAGTTGGGTCTCTTCTGGAACGTTGGAATTTATTACCCCTGTCTTTAATAGGCCGAGAAGCACTTATACAAATGTCAATTCTACCTCTTTTTAATTTTCTATTTAATGCAACCCTCTGTGTTATCCAGGTCTCCTTCTTTAAAAAAGTGGATGCCTTGATTTCTTCTTTTCTTTGGACCCAAAAGACCCCCAGGATTGCACTTAGCACTTTATATTTCTCATCTGCACAAGGAGGATTGTCCCTCCCAAATATTAGAGAATATTATTTCGCGTCATTTGCACACCACAGTTTTAGGTTTTTCTTTTTAGATACTAATGAGGCAGACAATTTTTTTATGAAGAAGATGTTGTCAGAAGTAAAAATAACTGATCCAATTAGAATCACGAAGGATCCAAAGAAAGTTCGCTACAAGTCCCTCCAGTGGATTTTCAGACAGAAAATCCAGTTTCTGAGGTTCCATTGTATTCCCAGAATATGTAACACAACGGACTTGAATAATTTTAACCTTGGGGAAGAGGGGTGTCTGGATAGTAAAATATTAAATCTCTGGAAAGATAATGGCTTTGAGAAAATTGAGGACTTCCTTGTTGGTAATAGGTGGAAGTCATGGGAACAAATTGCCAGACAGGTACAGCACTCTCATTCCATTTTAAACTGGTCTTTTTTTATGCTCAATCCAATACTCAGAGAGCTGGATATTGTAAATCTTTATTATAACGAAACTATTTCAACAGCATTGAAAAATAAAATTAAAAAAAAGATGAGCACTTGGATTAAAATATTGAAGGAGAATAAGGAGCAGGAATTGTCCAGCAAGAGTATTGAGAGGTGGAAAAAAAGGGAAGATATCGAAATCAACCAACAAGTATATAGTAAATACATTTAACAAAGCTATCTTTCGCGGCGCGAATTTTAAACGCATGCAATTTTATAACAAATGGCTGATCTACAGAACTCCTTCTTATCTCCATAATATCTTCCACCTAGTCCCGGATAAATGTTTCCGCTGTGAAGAAAAAGGAAACTGGAAACATATTGTTTGGGAATGTCCTAAAATTCAGCCACTCTGGAAGGAAATTGAAAAATACCTCTCCCTCGAGCTTAAAACCTCTATAATATTTGACGATTTAGTCGCTGTTTTAGGTTGCTCGGCGATTCACACAAAGTATGATGAATTCTTTTTTATTGCTTCTTTAATAGCTAAATCGCTTATTCTACAGTCTTGGAAAACCAACCAAGTACCGACATTTCAGGCTTGGAAGGCTAAATTATTACAAATCCAGGGCAGGGAAAGAAAATATGCGTTAAGATCTGGGGCACTAAAGAAATATGAAAAGTTCTGGAGTGTGTTCGAACAATAATTCTTTTTTTTTTTCTACTTTTCACTGTCTGATAACATCCAAATCTTTGGTGTATTCCCAGATTCATTAGTCTGCTTTTATGCACTTTGCACTTTATAATTAAGCACTGAATGGTTTAAAATGTATTATGTTTTTTCTATTCAACTTTGCACTTTATAATCAAGCTGTTGATAATCAAACACTAGTATTGATTTGTATTTATATCTATACGCCATGTACTGTACTAAATTTCTTAACAATTGCATTTTGTAATATTGATATTGTGTGTATGAACTCTCAATAAAAATATATATATATAAAAAAATCTCAATCCTCTTTGGCCAATCCATTTGATGTGCACATTTGGTAAATCAAGGTTGTGAAAATTTCTGAGAGCTGCATACCTTTGAGCCCAGTGGATGTAGCTATGTCCAATAATCCAGACAGAATACATGGTGAGAGGAGGTTCTGGTGCAGTCAGATGAAGTGTAGGAATAAAATGGCAGTTGGAACAGTAGGAGTTTGCACCAAAAACAAACTGTGGAGTTTCAGTGCTGTTGAATCACAAGCAATGATTGGTGGATTCAGATAGTTGAAAACTGAAAGTTAGGGTGCATGGTTCTGTTCTGTGAAAGAAGTAATTTGAATGGTTAAGAAAAAGTCATTAAAAGAAAGATTGCACCTGATAAGCTGGTGTATTGAGAGGTCAAACATCCTTGCTGAGTTCATTTGCAAGATTGTAGAATAAACTTTTAACCCTGAGAGCTCAGTGAGGAGGGAGTTGCTATGGTAACAGGTAGAAAGGGCTGAGGGGGGGAAGGGTGTTGGTTTGAAAATAGAGAGGGAAGAGTTTTAATTGGTTAACATGAGGGATATGTGTGTAGAATTAGAGGTTTTCAGTGCCATTCATGGTTGCAGTGCCTGGAGTACATACCTTTTGCTCTGCTAAAGAAATATTGGTGTGTGTATCTGACACTGTTCTCAATCTCCCAAAGCATTTGTAAAGGTGAGTTATGATTCATTCAATATAGATAGAGAGTTCAGATTAGGAAGCACATTGAGCTTCTTTGCTGTTGGTTTGTGTGATGCTTTTTGAAAATGCATGGTATCAATATTTGCAAGATAGAGGATTTGTATTTTGTGAAATAGTGAGGTTTTAGTAGTGAAATTGAATGCTTGTACATAGGACCGATTCAGAAAAGGGGGTGGTGATGTACATAGGACCTGCGCTCTGTTTCTAAAATGTTATTTAAAAAACGATTTTAGGGCAAATCAATGGGTTTCAGTAGTGAAATTGAATGTTTGTACATAGGACCTGTGCTCTGTTTCAAAAATGTTATTTAAAAACGATTTTTGGGCAAATCAATGGGTTTCAGTAGTGAAATTGAATGCTTGTACATAGGACCTGCACTCTGTTTCTACAATGTTATTTAAAAAACGATTTTAGGTCAAATCAATGGGTTTAAGTAGTGAAAATGAATGCTTGTACATTGGACCTGCGCTCTGTTTCTAAAATGTTATTTAAAAAACGATTTTAGGGCAATTCAATGGGTTTCAGTAGTGAAATTGAATGCTTGTACATAGGACCTACGCTCTGTTTCTAAAATATTATTAAAAAAAAAGATTTTAGGGCAAATCAATGGGTTTCAGTAGTGAAATTGAATGCTTGTACATCGGACCTGTGCTCTGTTTCTAAAATGTTATTCAAAAAACGATTTTGGGACAAATCAATGGCTTTTACATTTTTTAGAAGAAATAAATAGTGTGTGCATGATTACATAAAAATATTTAAACTTTTCACAATAATGTCACCTGTGTTACCTCAGATTAGGAAGCAGACTGAGCTTCTTTGCTGTTGGTTTGTGTCATGCTTTTTGAAAATGCATGGTATCAATATTTGCAAGATAGAGGATTTGTATTTTGTGAAATAGTGAGGTTTCAGTAGTGAAATTGAATGCTTGTACATAGGACCTGCGCTCTGTTTCTAAAATGTTATTTAAAAAACGATTTTAGGGCAAATCAATGGGTTTCAGTAGTGAAATTGAATGCTTGTACATAGGACCTGTGCTCTGTTTCTAAAATGTTATTTAAAAAACGAATTTAGGGCAAATCAATAGGTTTCAGTAGTGAACTTGAATGCTTGTACAAAGGACCTGTGCTCTGTTTCTAAAATGTTATTTAAAAAAACAATTTTAGGGCAAATCAATGGGTTTCAGTAGTGAAATTGAATGCTTGTACATAGGACCTACGCTCTGTTTCTAAAATGTTATTTAAAAAACGATTTTAGGGAAATCAATGGGTTTCAGTAGTGAAATTGAATGCTTGTACATAGGACCTGCGCTCTGTTTCTAAAATGTTATTTAAAAAACGATTTTAGGGCAAATCAATGGGTTTCAGTAGTGAAATTGAATGCTTGTACATAGGACCTGTGCTCTGTTTCTAAAATGTTATTTAAAAAACGAATTTAGGGCAAATCAATAGGTTTCAGTAGTGAACTTGAATGCTTGTACATAGGACCTGTGCTCTGTTTCTAAAATGTTATTTAAAAAAACAATTTTAGGGCAAATCAATGGGTTTCAGTAGTGAAATTGAATGCTTGTACATAGGACCTACGCTCTGTTTCTAAAATGTTATTTAAAAAACGATTTTAGGGAAATCAATGGGTTTCAGTAGTGAAATTGAATACTTGTACATAGGACCTGCACTCTGTTTCTAAAATGTTATTCAAAAAACGATTTTGGGGCAAATCAATGGCTTTTACATTTTTGAGAAGGAATAAATAGTGTGTGCATGATTACATAAAAATATTTGAACCTTTCACAATCATGTCACCTGTGTTACCTCAGATTAGGAAGCACACTGAGCTTCTTTGCTGTTGGTTTGTGTCATGCTTTTTGATAATGCTTGGTATCTACATGTGCAAGATGGAGGATTTTTATTTTGTGAAATAGTGAGGTTTCAGTAGTGAAGTTGAATGCGTGTACATAGGACCTGCGCTCTGTTTCTAAAATGTTATTAAAAAAACGATTTTGGGGTAAATCAATGGCTTTAACATTTTTGAGAAGAAATAATTAGTGTCTGCATGATTAAATAAATATATTTGAACCTTTCACAATGATGTCACCTGTGTTACCTCAGATTAGGAAGCACATAGAGCTTCTTTGGTGTTGGTTTGTGTCATGTTTTTTGATAATGTTGGTATTAACATTTGCAAAATAGCGGATTTGTATTTTGTGAAATAGTGAGGTTTCAGTAGTGAAATTGAATGCTTGTACATAGGACTTGCGCTCTGTTTCTAAAATGTTATTTAAAAACGATTTGGGGGCAAATCAATGGCTTTAACATTTTTGAGAAGGAATAAATAGTGTGTGCATGAATACATAAAAATATTTGAACCTTTCACAATCATGTCACCTGTGTTTCCTCAAATTAAGAAGTGGATTGTGCAGATGAGGTGAGGCATGTCCAGGGGTGCAAAGGAGTTGAGGCCTGTGTCCATGAGTGCAATGGAGAGGACTTACCTCGTCTGAACCTTAGACAAGCATTATCTAATCTGTGTCCCTTGGACAGACCTCAATACATTGGGTATAATTGATGGTAACAGGGTGCAGATGAGATGAGGCGTGTCCAGGGGTGTAGATTAACTGAGGCCTGTCTAATGATGCAGATGTGTTGAGGTCTGTTCAGGGTTGCAGATGAGGTGAGGATTGTCCAATGGTGCATAGGAAGTGATGCCTGTGTTGAAGAGTGTAGTGGAAGAGAGGTCTGTCCAGGGGTGGAAAGAAGGTGAGGGCTGTGTGTAAGAGTGTATTGGGGGATAGGCTTCATAAAGTCCAGTGCAGTGCACTCTTAGACACCGGTCTCACCACCTATGCTCACCAGGACAGGCCTTACCTCATGTGTACAATCTGCTTACTAATCTGAGGAAACACAGGTGATATGATTGTGAAATGTGCAAATATATTTTTTTAATCATGCAGATACTATCTAATCCTTGTCAATAATGTAAAACCAATTCATGTGCCCGAAATATTTTTTTAGAATTACATTTAAAAAACAGAGATAAGGTCATATGTATAAGCTTTATAGTGTTTATATTGTTTGCTTATTGTCATTGTTTTGTTGTTTGGTAATAGTGGTCTATAATGAGTTTTTTGTTTTTTTTTTGTTTACCACAGATTGAAATCAAGATTTCAATAGTAAGGAAATATGCCCTCAAGGCAGAGGAGACGGAAAGATGCTAAGCGGAAAAAATCAAAAACAGCAACGGAATTAAAGCAGTCTCCGACAACAAATACTTCAAACAACAGGAAAAAAGCTCCTGGTAAGACAACTAAGTCTTTCTTACGGAACATATGTAGAAAAAAAAAAAATGTTGGTCAGAATGTGGATAAAGAGACGGAGAGAGCAAATTTGAAAAGGAAGGAGAGGCCCCCCAAAAATGTTACTACTGGAGCAGGAGAGAAAAATATGTATAGGAATAGAAGGCAGAATCAATTTAGGGACATTCGTAAACGAATGTTTCGTAATAGGGTGGTTTTAAATTTGTTAAAAAACATTAGGAAAGGTAAACAGAGAGCTGCTTTGTATAAGAAAAAGAAGAGTGTAGAGAAGATTGTTGATCAGGCTTTTGAAGTTAAGAAAAAATTATTTATTTTAATAATCAATAGAATTAGGACACTTAACAAGACAATTGATGTTTTCAAATCAAAGAGTAGATGCAGAAGAGTAATTAATCGGACTAATTTTTGTAAAGTTTTTTCTGGAGAATGGATGCATAGTTCAAGTTGTGAGCCATTTTTCAATGAGGAGAGTTACATCCAGGAGAATGATTTGGTGCATGCAGTTGACACCAGTGGTCGAGCATATGAGGTGAAAGACGGTTGTCCGATTGAAAAAGAGAAACTTGTGCCTAGAGAAGCAGAAGAGGTGTTAGCTAATGAAGTTTTAGGGAGACGTACTAAGGGTCCAGTGTACACTTGGAAGTGTAGTAGTATTTGTAGTGTGCGACAGGATTCAATCGATGTGCTTATTAATTTCTTACGTACATATAATAGGAAAAGTCTAAAACAGAAAATGAAGATGTTGCAAGACTTAGATCCTTGCAGAGTGAGAGAAAACACAGGTTTGCAAGGGCATTTACTGGCTTGTCTTTCTAGAAAAGTCTGTCAGAGTGTTTTCATCATTTTAGGATGTTAGCAGTGCATCATAACAAAATGAGGAAATTAGTGAGAAGGTTGTATTATGCAAAAAGTCCAGCACTTAAGCTTAAACAGTTAAATAGTGCTCTTTTGCATGGAACTGAATTAGATGTGAAGAAGATTTGTGAAGAAATTGAGATTTGTTATTTTTGTGAAAAAGAGGACAGTGTAGAAATTGACACAGTAATACAAGGTAATGTGGAAGACAATGTACAGATTTCAAGTACAGAAAAGTTTGACCAGGAAATTACCAGGTTTAAGGTGAAATCAAGTGAAAGGCCTCATTTTACTTGTGTGTGTTGTCGACGAACTCATTATAAGCATCAAACTAGATTAGTTGATTTATACGTAAAAAGTGAAAAGATAAATAATTATGAGTGGAAGGATTTTGCAACTTATTTGTGGGTGGAGAATTCTTTTGATTTGAGTTCTGATCAGCGTATTTGTAAATATTGTTATAATAAATTAAATCAAAACAGAATGCCTGCTAGAGCTGTTCATAATAATCTTGAGTTGGTAGACATTCCTCCTGAATTGATGGATTTAAATACATATGAGTCTATTTTGATTCAATGTGTCCATCCTTTTGGGGCAATTCTTCGCATGGAGCCTAAGATAGGGAAATTGCCTCCTTCAGATTTACAGAGAGGATTAAAGGGAAGAGTTGTTTATTTGCCTCTAGATTTCAAGAAAAATATTGATACAATTGGTGTAGAGAAAGTGGAAGAGGAACCTCTGGTTATTCTAGTTAATGGGGTTCCGACAAAGAGTAAGAAAATCTGGCAAGATTTAGTGGATGTTAGGAAAGTCAAAAAGGCAACGTTGTATTTGGTCAAAAACAATGAGTACTACAAACATGTATGTGTTGGAGCAGAGGAAACAGCTGCAGATGAAGACAGTGATTGTTCAGCTGGCCAAATTGAAAAAGTTGATGTGTCTACAAGTGAAGAAATATATGAACATTATACTGTTCATCCTTTGCATTCCAAAGAAGTAACGGGGAATGCAATTGACTTGTTTCAAATGAAATCAGCAAAAGGAAGTCCCATTAGTGTATGGGAAGAAAGTTTGGAAGCTCGTTGTTTTCCACATTTATTTCCAACAGGTCGAGGTGGACGATATGACGATCGACCACTTCAAATTCCTGCATCTGAATACCGGACTTTAAGATTATATGCTGAAGATCCAAGGTTTCGTCAATGTATTCCATATTTGTTTCATCTACTGTATGAAAGTGACTTGTCTGGGCTTTCTTATGCAGTAAATCATATACTGAAAAGTGGAGCACATCTGCAAAATGTTTCGGCGAGGGACTTTATGGAGAAAGTCAATCTGCAAGATAATATTTTGGAATCTCATCAAATCAATCTCATGGCATGTCAGCGTGGTACAAACGAGTATTGGTACCGTCGTCATGGGGAATTGAAATGTATGCTAAGAAACTTAGGAACTTCTACATGGTTCCTCACTCTTAGCTGTGCCGAGTATGCATGGGATGACTTACTTCAATTTATACGCGAGGCAAATGCAAATATACAAAATATAGAATTCAAAACACCTGGAGAACTGTGTTCTTTGGATCCAGTGAATGTATGCAGATATTTTAATCATAGATTTGAAGCTATGATGTCTTTTATTACCAACAAAAAAAATCCTCCCCTTGGAGAGGTTTTGGATTTCTTTTGGAGAAAGGAGTATCAAGCGAGAGGTGCTCCTCACATACATATGTTGTTGTGGATTAAAGATGCACCCAAATTTGGAACAGATTCGGATGAAGCAGTGATGAGTTTCATTGAAGAGTATTCAACATGTGCTGTTCCGAAAACTACCGAGGAAAACAGTTTAAGGCAACAAGTTTTACGCTTTCAATCCCATCGTTGTGGGAAGTATTGTCGTCGAAAATTCAAAAACAAGGAAAAGTTCTACACAAAATGTCGTTTCGGCTTTCCACGACCAGTGATTTTTAAAGGAAGAGTAAATAATTTGATGTCTTCTCTGCGACATACTGTAACTAGGAAGTCACCAAAAAATACATACAATTTAAAAAGAAACGAAGACTCCAAGTACATCAACGACTACAACCCAGTGATTTTGTCCATGTGGAATGCTAACATGGATATTCAATTCGTTGCTGACAACTCTATTGCTGTGGCTCGATATGTGACGTCTTACATCACAAAAAAAGAAAAGACAGAACTGAAGGAAATGTGGGAGGATATTTCACATGAAAAGAGTCTAAACAAGAAATTATACAGTTACAGTTATGTTATGTTATGTTATATATGTTATATATTTCTTGTAGCGCGCACTGCTAGTCGAGACTGTCCTGGCGCGGGAGAGGATTCAGTGTCAGAGAATAACAAAGGGATAACATAACAAGAGAGGATATGTGCATTACATGAGTTGCTTGAATAAGAAAGTTTTAAGATGCTTTTTAAAATAAGTAAGGTTTGTCGTGTGTCTCAGATGGTCACGGAGGCCATTCCATAGCTGGGCAGCTATGACCGTCATGGACTTTCCCCCCAGACGAGCTCTCTTAAATCTGGGAGTGACCAGATGTCTGAGGGAGGCCGATCTCAATTGTCGCGGGGGATGATAGAAGGCAAACCTGGCACTGAGGTATGGTGGGCATGGACCGTGTAAGGCCTTAAAGGCCAGTGTTAGGACCTTAAAGCGCACTCTAAGGGCAACTGGAAGCCAATGAAGATCCGCCAGTTGTCTTCGTACACTGTGGCATTTAGGGATGTTGAATAGGAGCCTCACTGTCGCGTTCTGGACTACCTGCAGTTTGCGAAGCAGGAAGTCAGGAGCGCCCGCATAAAGTGCATTAGCGTAATCCAGGCGCGACAGAATGAGTGCTCTAGCCACTGTTTCCTTCGCTTCTTGGGGGAGAAGTGGGAAGAACTTCCGGAGGGTGACCAGAGTCCCGTAGCAGGTTCCCGCCAGTCTCGAGATCTGATCTCGAAAGCACAGGTCGGCGCCGAACCATATCCCTAAGTTTTTAGCAACTCCACTATTTCCAGATGGGCACGGCAATCCAGTGGGCCAAATAGATTCCCTAAATCCCACCGGGAATTGGCCATACAAGAGAATCTCCGACTTGTCCTCATTGCATTTGAGCTCAGCCTTAGCCAGCCAGGCAAATACTGAGGACAAGCAGGATTGGACTCTCAATGTATCAAGGTTGCTCTTGTCCCACGTGAAGAGAAGCTGGGTGTCATCGGCGTAGGCCATTATTTTGGCACCCAGACTCTCTGCAAGATGTACCAGGGGGGTCAGGTATACATTGAAGAGCAGGGGGCTTAGAGTCGACCCTTGGGGGACTCCAGTATCCACCCTGCTAATTGATGACTGGTAGGGAGGGAGCCAGATTTGTTGAAAACGGTCCGTGAGGAAGGACTTAACCCACATGAGGGCAGCGCCAGTGATGCCAATGTCCTCAAGCCTAGAGATCAGCTGGGCGTGAGGAACCGTGTCGAACGCGGCAGAGAGGTCCAATAAAATTAGGGCCGCTCTGCCGCCTCCGTCCAAACAGTCCCTAATAGCCTCAGTGACCTCCACCAGCGCGGTCTCGGTGCTAAAGGTGGAGCGGAAACCTGACTGGGCCGAGTGTAATGCCCCCGTAGATTCCACAAACCTCTCAAGCTGGCGAAATGCCACTTTCTCACAGACTTTGGCTATTGCTGGGAGCAGGGAGATGGGTCTGTAGTTAGATGCATCCAGAGGGTCTGCGGAAGGTTTTTTTAATAAGTGGGAGGAGTTTGGCTTGCTTCCACTGGGATGGTACGTTACTTGTTGTGAGGGATTCGTTAACCAGGTCAGTAACAATCGGTGCAATGACTTCCGCCACTCCGCTCAAAACTCTGGCCGGACAGGGGTCCGCCGGGGAACCTGATTTGAGCGCCATTAAAATGGCCAATACATCCTTCACCTCAACCTCTGCGAAAGAACACATTACTTCTTTCGTCTTTGTGATGATAGTAGGAATGGGAAGGAGGGGGGAGGTAGCCTGTTCAGGTGTGGCCTGGGCAGGTGGGTGTTGGGCAGGGCCAGTAGTCTTAAGGCTGGCCTGAATTTTCTTTATTTTATCAAGAAAGTAAGTGGACAGTTTTTCACACCACTCCTCCGAGGGGGGGGCTGCTTGAGTTTCTGCTACCGGGGATGTGAAACTTTTTACAATGGCAAATATTTCTTTACTATTATTTTTAGCTTTAAGGATCCTATCTGCATAGTAGTTTCCCTTGGCAATTTTAATAGCAGCGTGGTAATCTTTTTGCCCTGCTCGTAGTTTTGACTTAGCTAAGGGGCAGTACTCCCTTCTCCACAATCTTTCCAACAGTTTACAGTTTATTTTTAGATTTTTAAGCTGTTCCGTGTACCATGGGGATGCTGGAGTGGCTCGTGGGCGGATCTTTGCTTTAGTGTGCGATATCTGACTTGCGGAGGAGCTGATCCATGACGAGAAATTCTCGACCGCTTCTTCGAGGTTTCACGATTTCTCCGGCAGACTATGGGATAGGGAGGTTGCCAGGGCTGGAATGCTAATCCTAGGGGGGAAGGGGGTCTGTTGTTTATCGGCTGTGGCACGAACCCTATCCGTAGCCCAGGAAAAGTTTACCATGAAATGGTCCGACCATGTAACTGGGAGGGGAGTTTTAATGGTGACGTCAAAATTGGAATATACCAGGTCGAGGCAGTGGCCTCCGCTATGAGTAATATTCGGCTCTTGCATTTTTAACTGTGCTAAAGCGCATAGTTCCACAAGGTCACTGACCCCAGGGGCTGTAGGGACATCCGTATGTATGTTAAGGTCCCCCAGGAGCAGGAACCTAGGGAATCTCAGCGCTCTCTGGACCACTAATTCCTCCAATGATGGAATGAAGGAGCCCAAGGTGCCCGGCGGGCGGTAGATAAGGAGCCCGCCTAGGGTGAAATTAGGCGTGAGGGCAATTGAGAATTCCAATACTTCCCCATCCTTGATGGCCCCAGAGCTTTCCTTGGTCAAAGACCATTTGTCTCTATATATGACTGCCAGTCCTCCACCCCTACCAGAGCTGCGATCTACAGTCTGAAGATGTTGTCACATCGAGAAATTGGAGCATATGAATGTTCTGATCGATTGTCATCAGCAAGTCTATATGCCAAATCTAGAACCATCATTTGGGTGAGTCTAGGTCTTGCTGCAACAGGAAACCGAGTTTTGAAATCTGTACAAGAAATAGAGTATTTGGCGGAGAAAGAACCAGAAGGTACAGATATTTTGAAGACAAACATGTTGGATACATAATATCCAAATAGAAGTCCTTAACTTGAGAACGCTTGTCTCTATGAAGTTCTGCAAAGATATATTCATAAGAGGAACATCAGAGAAGATATCAATAATGGAATATATGCTGTCATTGGATGTGAAGGATGTCTATTGAAACAGAGAAAAGGTTATTTGATTAATCATCGAAAATTGAGTTGCGAAAATCCAGACAAAAGGGAATTTTACTATTTGTCTCTTTTGCAACTCTTTAAACCATGGCGTACAGAAGAGGAACTACTTGGAGATTTTCTCTGTTACAAAGACTCTTTTAATGCAACCAAGGATACCATAGAATGTCCTGTTTTTCCAAATTATCTGCAAATGTTGAACGAAGAAATAGAGCAAGAAGCAACAATTGCTGCAGAGATTGCGAGAGACAGTTCTCAAGACAGTCAGAGTTCTACTTCATTGAGTTAGGATCCACTAGGAGGACCAATTATTCAAAATGAGGCTGCCACTGCCATGGATGAGGTGGAAAGAGCTATGGAACAAGCTGAAGAAGATGTAATTAACTTAGAAGATTGGTGAAACAACTAAATATTGAGCAGAAACAGATATATGACGAAGTCACAGAACAGGTTGAACATGGATTCAGTCATGAGAAAAAAGAGTGCCCATGTACATCATGTAAGCCTGTCCGACTGTATGTGAGTGGAGAAGCGGGAACTGGAAAAAGTTTTCTGATTAAAGCAATTGCAACTTATCTGCAGAAAAGGACTGAATCACCGCTGTCTTGTGTTGTTACCGCTCCAACTGGGCTGGCAGCACATAACATTAAAGGGATTACTTTACATTGTTTACTGATGCTACCAGTTGAGCATGATAATAAATTGCAATACCACAAGCTATCTGGAGATGCGTCTTCTGAAGTTTCGAGAGTCCTGAAGAAAATGAAACTTCTTATCTTTGATGAAGTAAGTATGGTCTCAAATCTAATGCTTGCTTTTGTGCATTTGAGAATGCAAGAAATTCTTAGAACAGACTATGATGTCTTATTCGGAGGAAAACACATTATTGTTTTTGGAGATCAACTGCAGTTGACTCCAGTGAAAGGACAACCAGTGTTTAAAATGCTCACGCATGAAGATACCAGGAAGTGCCTAGGAAGCATTGGAAATGTTAATATATGGTTAAACTTCAAATATGCAGAACTGCTTCAAAATATGCGACAGGCAAAGGATGAAGATTATAAAAATATTCTACAAGATGTAAGAATCGGAAAACTAAGTGAGCATGGGAAAGAAGCTTTACATGCACGATTAATTTCAAACTTGTATCCAAATGAAAACATTCTTCCAGAGAATATTTTTAAGAAAATTACTGAGAACAAATCTGGGATATGTTTGATGCCAACTGTGAAAGAATTTTTTCCATCTTCAACAACAAAATGTTAAAGTTAGAAAATGAAGAGATTGTGAAACTGGAAGCTATAGATAAAATAGAGCATATGGGAGCAACAATTATTTTGCCTTAAAATTTGATATCAAAATTGGATTCATTAGAGAAGAGTATATCTAAAACTGCTGGTTTTGAAAAGACTCTGAATGTGTGTTTAAATTGTCGTATCATTTTGAGAAGGAATTTAAATGTTGAAAGAGGTCTGGTAAATGGAGCAATGGGTCATGTTGTTGATTTTGTGAATTACAAAAATAGAGATGGAATTGAAATTTTAAAAATTAAAGTTTCCTGTTTGTTTGGCATATGCGGTGACAATTCATAAATCTCAAGGTTTAAGTGTAGATAGTGCTTTAGTGAACATTGGAAGTTCTGTGTTTAAAGAGGGTATGGCATATGTGGCATTATCACGAGTCAGAACTTTATCAGGATTGTACTTGATTGAGTGTGATGAAACAAAGATTTGTGCTGATCTAGATTGTGTTAAAGAATACAATAGGTTAAGAAGAGAGTATGCTCCACATTTGCTTCAATATCCTCTGTTTGAAAAACGTGTGGTAGGCCAAAAAAGAAGAAATTAAAATAATTGCAGTGAGGTAGTAGCTAAAAGACAAAAAGTAGATGAAAATGTAATTGTAAGCAGAAAGAAAAAGGATTCTGTTGAAGATGTTGTTGGATTTCAGTTTGAAAACAGTTCTGGTGTCAACTGCTATGCTAATGTAGTGGTTATTGTTGGTTTTTTTCTTCAAAAATTACAAGAACAGATTGTTGAAAATCGGGATCAAACATTCTGCTGTTTATTGAATTCTGTGTTTGAGAAATGTAGCATTGATAGAGGAAAAATAGAAAGTGTTTCAGTAATACAAAATCTTCTAGACATATGTTCTAGTCAAAATCAATTTTCACAGAATAATGAGCAATACGATAATTATTGGGCGGGGAACCAGACAGGGGTGTCCCTGCTCTCCACTCCTCTTTGCCCTATATATAGATGCATTTATACGAAGTATAGAGCAGAACACAGACATACGACCAATCGTCTTGAACGGATACGAAAAAAAAAATTTGGGGTATGCGGACGATTTGGCGGTCACATCTAGCGATCCTGAACTGGCATTACGAGCGATAGAAGAAGAGGCAGCTATATATGGAAATTTATCAGGATACAAACTAAATGTAGACAAAACACAAGTCGTAATAAATCAGAAAATAGTGATGGTAGATCGAAGAATCACAGGAACCGCGATATATTTGGGGGTTTTAATTACCTCTGATATGTCGACAGTGGTGGCAAAAAATATAGAACCTATAATAAGAAAAGCCAAACTTGACTTCAATAGACTAAATAATCTACATTTGACCACAATTGGCCGGTGCAATTTGATAAAAATGTCCTTTTTACCTAAAGTACTTTATCTTTTTAGGACTATCCCCTTGCTATTTGATAATAAATGGTTTAGGGAGCTTGAAGGGGTAACAAACAGGTTTATTTGGGCAGGAGGAAGAACACGCCGCAGCCAAAAAATGTTGTCGCTACCCCGAGAACGAGGCGGGCTGATGCTCCCCGATTTCAAAGCCTATTATTGGGCAACTGCCTTACAATATATAAGAGGAATGCTGGGGGGGGATATAACAGACAAATGGAGAGGGAGGGATATGATTCCGGATGTATATGAACTTTTGGTTAAAAATTCAGATAGATGGCTTCTCAAATATGATGAGAAAAGCTATTACAAAAAGGTACGCTTCAAGACTTTGGGGGCCGCAATAACAATTTGGTCTACCATAAAAAAGAAGATAAAATTGGGTAGAATGAATTATTATACACCATTATACGGGA
This sequence comes from Lissotriton helveticus, assembly GCF_964261635.1. Lineage (NCBI taxonomy): Eukaryota > Metazoa > Chordata > Amphibia > Caudata > Salamandridae > Lissotriton > Lissotriton helveticus. Next base: position 991,574,630 of record NC_136065.1, on the reverse strand, counting down.
ATCCATCGCTCCCAGGAGTATTTCATGACTCTGTAATGAAAGGCTGGGAAAGGCAAGGAGTAACAACTATAGGAGATCTTATAGGGACAGCAGGGACAATAATCACTTATGAGAATGCGCAACGTCTATATAATTTAAGACATAGAGATTTCTATAAATATCTACAAATTAGGTCAGTTTTATCAAGGAAGTGTGGTGGGGGTGTTGATATGCAAAAGATAGATTTAATGGAAGACATAAGAAAAGAAAGAGGATGCTCCATATCGCAGCTATATGGTGAAATATGTAAATATAAAGAGGATGACTCTAAAAAAATGTATGAGAAATGGGGAATAAAATTGGGGCTGACAGGGAATGAGGCTGAGAGATCGTTAAAATTGTCAAATACTGTGCTGAGAGCAACAAATTTGCAAACTCAGCAATATAAAACATTGTTCTGAATTATATCATACTCCCCACAGGGTGGCACAGTGGGGTGGAACAAGAGGTATACCCTGTCCAAGATGTCAATCCACCCAAGCCGATGCTATCCACATGTTTGCCTCATGCCCTGCTCTAGATGAGTACAAAAAAGAATTGGAACAGTTCTTCAATAATTTGTTGGGAATGAGTATAACATTGTTGGATGAGGTAATGATTTTAGGAGTAACAAAGGATGGCTTGGATATACCTCATCACGAGTTTTTGTATATAGCTATGGCATTAAGCAGATTATGTGTAGCGTCGCTATGGAAAGATCCCAGACCACCGACATTACAACAATGGGTCTCGAAGCTGTTGGCGATATGCACTTTGGAACAGCTTTATATGAGAAAAAGGGAAGAGCAAGAAGAGAAGCTGCGAGACAAATCTGGGCTCCTATAACAGAATGGAAACAAAGGCTGGGGGAGGTGTAAGCATACAGTGAGATATCTATCAATTGGCTTTACTCTGAGTTAATAAAAATCAGTGTAGGCAGAATTTGTATGATGAATTTATGAACTTATGAACATACCTTAAGGACAGATTTGGTAAAAAGAAAGTTTTCTGATTTACTTATCCTGGTGAATTACATAATGAAAATGAAATGTAAATTTGATGTTGATGAACAATAAAAAAGATTAAAAAATAAATACATTGTCGTATCATTTTGAGAAGGAATTTAAATGTTGAAAGAGGTCTGGTAAATGGAGCAATGGGTCATGTTGTTGATTTTGTGAATTACAAAAATAGAGATGGAATTGAAATTTTTAAAATTAAAGTTTCCTGTTTGTTTGGCATATGCGGTGACAATTCATAAATCTCAAGGTTTAAGTGTAGATAGTGCTTTAGTGAACATTGGAAGTTCTGTGTTTAAAGAGGGTATGGCATATGTGGCATTATCATGAGTCAGAACTTTATCAGGATTGTACTTGATTGAGTGTGATGAAACAAAGATTTGTGCTGATCTAGATTGTGTTAAAGAATACAATAGGTTAAGAAGAGAGTATGCTCCACATTTGCTTCAATATCCTCTGTTTGAAAAACGTGTGGTAGGCCGAAAAAGAAGAAATTAAAATAATTGCAGTGAGGTAGTAGCTAAAAGACAAAAAGTAGATGAAAATGTAATTGTAAGCAGAAAGAAAAAGGATTCTGTTGAAGATGTTGGATTTCAGTTTGAAAACAGTTCTGGTGTCAACTGCTATGCTAATGTAGTGGTTATTGTTGTTTTTTTCTTCAAAAATTACAAGAACAGATTGTTGAAAATCGGGATCAAACATTCCGCTGTTTATTGAATTCTGTGTTTGAGAAATGTAGCATTGATAGAGGAAAAATAGAAAGTGTTTCAGAAATTCGAAATCTTCTAGACATATGTTCTGGTCAAAATCAATTTTCACAGAATATTCAGCAAGATTGTCAGGAATTTTTAATGTATATGTTTGATGTATTGGAAGATGAAGGTGTAGATATAAAAAATCTTTTTAGCCTTTCTTATCAATGGCAGCATGACTGTGACAACTGTACTTTATCAAGTAGTACTACAATAGACACCGAAAGATTTATATATTTGACTTTACTAGACTGCAAACCAGTGCCTTTTAATAATCTAGTTAAAGCAGCGGATCACAATATGGTGTGTACCCAATGTAAGTCTGCAATGCTGTCCACATTATTTATACAAAATTATGGTCAGTATGTCATTTTAATGTTCCAACGAAGTAGACCTGATGGAACTAAATTGACAACTTCTATTAAAAATTTTGTGGCTTCTCAGTTATCAATTTCAGGAAGAACTTTTGCAACTGTAGCTATTATTTATCATGACGGTCCTTCAACAACATCAGGGCATTACACATGCTATTTAAAATGTCGTAAAGGTTGGACTAACTGTAATGACACTCATTTGACTTTCAAACAACGTTTGCCTTTTGACTTAAAAAATTCATACCTAGTGTTTTTAGAACCAAAATTTAAGTAAATGTAATTGCCTTATGAAGACGGGAGCAGTTAATAAAAGTTAGTTTGCTGTTTAAAATTATATTGTGAGTAAAAGTGATGAAGATAATATAAAAATTATAGTATATCCCTCATAAAGGTACGGTAGGTGGATCGCATATTAAGTGATATCAGTATTATAGGAAATGTTCAACATGAGAGAGCCAGAGCTGGAATTATGAATATTTAAATATTGTGAAAATGTTGTTTGAGCCTTTCTTTCAGAACGTCGGGAAAACGGTAATTTTAGAATTTGTTTTAAGTAATTTGAAAATATACTGATACATCTGACACTATTTGGCCTTAAGGAAAAGTGAAGGAATGAGCAAAGAGTCATGACTGAAAAAAAGGAGTATATGAAAACATTGAAACATATTTCAGATGTTCTTCGAGCTTTTCTTCTAGAAAGTCGATGAAATGGAATTTTTGGAGAACAGCAGAGTACTTTCCAACGAAAAGGACCTTCATGATGTACTATTTGGCCTAAAGGGAAAGTAAGTGAATGAAAATTAGTGTACATTTGTGATTTTTAAGTTTATATGTTTTTTTAAAACACAATCTTTTTGATTGTGGTTTTTTTTCCCGCTGTCATATGATGAGTAATTTGAACTCACTGTTTTAAGTGAAATTCAATATATTCTGAGAACATCAAAAATAAACTATGTAACATGTTGTACAAGTTATTCTATAGTTTGTATTGTGTAATTTAAATTGTATTCCCATTGTCTCACACTCACTTTGTTTTTTGCATCCTCTTTCAGCTCTTTTTACTCACTTATAATGTCTTTCTCTCACTCTGTTTCACCCCTGTTCCTTTACTCCAATTCTTTCACAACCCCTCATTCCCATTTCAACTGTCTGCATCCCCTCTCTCCCTTGCACCACTGTTCAGCTTTCAGTCTCTCTGCTTTACTTTCCTTTTCCGTCTTTTCCTCCTTTGCTCTTTTAGTAATTCCTCTTTACTCACTCAGCAGTATTGTCGCACTCTATCACTATAACTCACCCTCTCTCCCTCGCTTATCTTTGTTTGCTCCTTTCTTTTGACCTCTTCTCTCTATTTTCCGTTCACTACCTCTATGTCCTCAGTCCCTCACTCTCCTTGTGTTATGTTCACTTGTGTTTATCTACCTTCTATCATTTCTCTTACAACAACTTCACTGCTCCTCTCTCCTCGTTCTTCACCCCATTTCTTTTAGTCCGGTTCCATTACTACCCCTCATTCCCTATCTTTCAATGTTCTTCTCTTTACTTTCATCACCAAATCACTTTCTCTCAGTACCACTGCTTTAGTCCTCTTCCCCTATCTTTCCTTCTTTTGCTCCCTTACACATTTTCCTTTCCTCACTCATTGTACTCCACTTCACTCAGTCCTTGCCTTAGTTTCTTTGTCTACTAACTTCCTCACTCCTTTTCCCTCAATCCTTCTATATTATCCTCTCCCTCCCTTCATCCCTTCACTCTATGACTCTGCTTCACTTACTCTCAGTTATCTTCCATTCCTCATTCTTCTAAATGCATCCTTAATTAGACTCCTTTCCCTCTCAGTCATTGTCTTTTTACTTACTCCTGTTTCCTGATTTAGTTTTGCAAACTCACATTCTTTTAGTATCTTTCTTTCCTTCAGTCATTTCTCTCTTCTTCTCTTCCTCTCTGTCAGTGAATCTATATGCCTTACTCTTAGTAAGTTGCTCTCCTTCTATTTCTTTAACCCTCTTTTTGTCCTTTTACATCACTTTATTTCCCTTTCTGTGTCTTTCACTCGTACTTTATTTCTTAATACACTGTTATGATTTTTAACCTCTTCATTTGTATCTTTTATTTTAAAATATATATTTTACTAATTATAACTTATTTTGTCTTCTCTCTTTCACAGATACAAAGTGTAGTAAAAAAATGTAATTAAAGTTACATTAATTATAAGATAAGTGTCACTAAAAAAATGTAGTTTGTCTTCACCCTTTCCTTTAACCTCATTATTATTCTCTCACCCTACCTCACTCCTGTTTCCTTACTCTGCTTCCTTCACTTATTCTTATCCTCCATGTTTACTCCCCTTTCCCTAACTCCCCTCGCACATTCAACTTCTTTCAGTCCCCCTGCTTTACTTTCCTTACCCTCTGTTCCCTTCCTTTGCTCCCTCACTCATTCCCTTTCCCTTAATCATTTACTTCACTCCTGTCACTTCTTCCCTCAGTCCGTCTGTCCTCACAGTTCCTCACTTCCGTTCCCTCACTTTGTCTCTCTTATCGTCGCTGTCTCTCTCCCCTCAATCTGTCAATACTCTTTCGTCATGCTCACTCCCTACAACTCACCCACACTCCCTCACTTACCTTTGTTTGCTGCTTCAGTCACTCCCTTTCAGTCACTCCTTCCTTTACTCTTTCTCTCCTTTCTGTCTGTCACTCCCCATGTCTTACCCTTATTCACTTTTATCCACCCTCTTTTACCGCTCTTTACTTTGAGTCACTTCTCCTTTCTAATCCTCCCTCACTGTTTTACTATCTAATACAGAGTCCCTTTGTGTTGTTCCCTCTAGCTCTCTTTCTCTTAACATAACTCTCTCTGTCCCTTTCCCTCATGCTCACTCCTTCATTCTTTCTTTTTTCTTTTTTTTTTGGTGCGTGCCCCCGGTACGCGCACCGGGGAGCGTACCGTTACGCGTACCGTTGAGAAAAAAGAATGACAGAGTTTATTAAAAATGTTAGTTTTTTTTCATAAAGTAGAGGTAGTTCTAAAAAGAACTGTTTTCTTTATTTTTTTTGTTGTTTTATATTTCTTGTATTGTTTTTTTGAACATTTTTTACTTTTTTTGGCTTTTCTGAACAGTTTTATATTTTTTTGTATTTTTTATGGGGAGAAACAGAAAAAAGGGAATTGTAAACGGTTCAAAAAGAAATCAGAAAAAAATGAAAGTTTCTTGGGGCATTTGTGGTTATCACCAGCAACGTTGATGAGCGTAATGCTTTGCTCACCATAACAAATTGTTTTGCCACAATACTTACAAACAATTTTGTATCCCCCAAACTTTGGTTGTATATGTGGGACTGTCTCCCTTGTCTCTGGACCCGATGGAGTGGGTTCTTTGGATGTTGAGGGTCTAGATGTTGATTGGGATAGGTTTCTGCAGAGGTCCCTTACCTCTGCTGCAGAATAGTTGTTAGGGTGCAAACGCATCATGTGCCGAATCATAGTATGAAACCCAAAGGAATATTTTTTGCTAGGGTTCCCCCTGGACAGCACAGCACCACAGATCAGACAAGTCACCTTCGCAGCGTTGACTTTTTTGAAACCCCTTGGGATTTTGTAAAACTCCCATATGAAGTGCTCTTTTGGTTTGTATGCGGGATTATCTTCAGGCAGGAACTGCCTTGTCTGTTCCTCCTCTTCATCATCCTCCTCCTCTTCTTCTTGACCACCAATGTGATCTTCTGGTGCTCTTTTTGATGGTGGTGGTGGTGGTGGGGGGGTAGATGCTCCAGCTGCTGATATGACTGTAGCCATCTCTGTAAGGAAAATGCAGGTCTTCCTCACTCAAATAACAAAGTGAGAATGAGGAAAAAAGGTGGGGGCTTTCATCATTTGGAAAACAAAACTGTTCTGAACCAATGAAAAGTGTTATTTTCAAGTCACATGATCCGGGCTTTCATCATTTGGAAAGCAAAACTGATCTGAACCAATGAAAAGTGTTATTTTCAGATCACATGACCCGATGCGCTTACGCTACGCGCCCTGGTGCGTGCCCGGGGGCGCCCCCGGGGCACGCCCAGCGGCGCTTACGTTGCGCGATCATATGCGCTCGGGTGCTTCCGGGTGCGCCTACGCTGTCCGTCATATGACGCATCACGCGGCTACGCGATACGTCACGATGTTGTTTTCGGGACGCTCACCGGTATGCGCCCCGGGGCGCGCCGTAACATTGCGCTCACCGGTGAGCGCATCGGTACGCGCCCCGGGAGCGCTCCGGGGCACAAAAATAAAAAAATACAAAATAATCATAAAAAAATAGTATTACATAATTATAAAATATAAAATTCATTATAAAAAATATTACATTTCATACCTATAGAGATTTGCTATTAAAAAACCTATGAAATTCACTGAAAAAACCATAGGTTTCACATCAGTTATAGTTAGGAATTAGCATTTAAAAAACCTATGAAATTCACTGAAAAAACCATAGGTTTGACACCAGTTATAGTTAGCTGGAAATTTTACTCGCATAAAACCAATGAAATTCCCACGTTATAGTTAGTTGGACTCACTATAACTGAGTGATGTCACTGACCATGTCATGAGTGATGTAATATGTGACGTCATCAGCAGTGCATTGCACGCGCAAGTTATAGTGAGTCCAACTAACTATAACGTGGGAATTTCATTGGTTTTATGCGAGTAAAATTTCCAGCTAACTATAACTGGTGTCAAACCTATGTTTTTTTCAGTGAATATATATATATATATATATATATATATATATATATATATATATATATATATATATATATACATATATATATATATATATCCAACACGATAGTTTCAAAGTATTAATGGCACTCCACTCAGAGATTATTTTTCAAGTTATTTTAATGATAACAATTGAGATCGCCTACGCGTTTCGAACTTCAGCGTTCTTGATCACGGCATAATTTTAGACAGTCAGTCCTTCTTTCCTTTCACATTTTATACACATGTATGCAGCTGTGCATTTTGGGACTTGTAGTGCAGTTTTTTCATGTGTGCGTTTGAACAATTTAATTCATTGATCAGTTCGCGCATTATCAGTTGTTTGATTAATTTACACTTGTGTCTTAAAGAAATAGATTCTTGGGCTTAGTGCCCTTTGTAAGCTTTTCGTTTTTACAAGTGTATCTTTGCAATCAAGCATTTCTGAGTGCTGCTCCCTTAACCTGTGTGGCCTTGCGGTGAAATGCTTCCTGCGCGCTGATATTATTCCCTCGCGCAGTATTATGTATTATGCCTATATATATTTATTCGGGGTTTATCTTGGCTCTGAGCATCTGGATGTGTGTGCGCATGCAGATGTAGTTGGAAGCATTTAAGGTTCACAGGCTGAGTGCCCTGGTCACCGCATTTACTGACCGCAGGTGTATGGGAGAGGTATGCTATGTGTTTGCCGTTTGGGTGCGTAGATATACAGTTCTAACATACAGTATTTTTCAGCGATTGCAGTTTGCTATAGTGTCGATATTTACAATATTTACAAATGTACATGTAATTCAGCGTCTCCATTCAGTCCTTGAGGTTGCATTGTTTTAAATCTCATGATGAGTCTCGACTCGAGTCGTCTCAGATTCAATTTCCTGTCCCCCCCACGTTCATTTTGCGGTGCCACCGCTAGGCCAGAGTATGTCATATACTGCCATGATTTTCCAGGGTGGGTGGCCATGTGCTTTGCCATGGCGTACGGATAGTCTTTGTTTTGGATCGCACGAGTATGCTCAAGTATTCGCTTTTTCAATGGACACGTGGTACTCCCTATATAGTCCTTACCGCATTTACATTGTAATATGTATACCACAAAGGATGTTTCACATGTTATCACATCTCTTATTTCAAAGTTTTTCCCAGATGGATCACAAATGTTTTTTAGATTTTTGCCAATCTGACATGCTTTGCATACTAGGCATCTTGTGAATCCTCTTTTTTTGATTTCTAACCAGGATGGTTTTTTCCGAATTTCAAAATGGCTATGTACAAGGTGATCCGATAAATTCGGGGCTCTTTTGTAGCTCACTAGCGGTCTTACTCCTATGTCCCTGCCAATGTCACCATCCTTTCTTAGAACATGCCAGTATTTGGTTAGTATTTTTTGTATTTTGTGACTCTCCTTTGTGTATCTCATTATTAGTCTTGGTTGTTCTTCCAGCGTTGTTTCTTCCATTAGGGATGGTTGTTCATCTGTAATTATTGTTTCCGGTTGTTTTCCTTTCCTTTTCTTTGGTAATGACCTTTTCATCTTATTTCCTGATATCAGCATTTCATCTCTATGCATTTCCCTGGCTGCGTTTTCACCTCTGACAACGTCCTTCATTTTGTATCCCCTCTGCATGAAGCGAGTTTTTGTCTCTTTAAACTTCTGTTCCATTTCTTTTTCTTCGGAACAATTCCTTTTCATGCGGAGCAGCTCTCCATATGGTATGCTCTTTTTCAAGCTCTCAGGGTGGAAACTCTGTCCGTGGAGAATGCTGTTCGTGGCAGTTTTCTTACGATGTACAGTTGTCTCCAACTTGTTATTCTTCACATACACTTTCGTGTCTAAGAATTCTATCTCGTTAGAGCTCAGGTTGAAGGTGAATTTGAGGCCAACTTTGTTGTTGTTTAGAGCCTCGAAGAATACAAGAAATTCCTGCTTGGTTCCCCTCCATAGCAGGAACAGATCGTCAATGAAACGCAGCCACAACGCTACGTTGGCCATATGTTGGTCGTTTTCTTCTCCCCAAGCCACGCATATGGAGAGCTGCTCCATACATGTGTATAAAATGTGAAAGGAAAGAAGGACTGACTGTCTAAAATTATGCCGTGATCAAGAACGCTGAAGTTCGAAACGCGTAGGCGATCTCAATTGTTATCATTAAAATAACTTGAAAAATAATCTCTGAGTGGAGTGCCATTAATACTTTGAAACTATCGTGTTGGATGTAAGCGGGAGACTGCCTCGATCCCGGTGATGGCACCAGCGAAAACGAGCTCCCCCTGCGACGAGGCAAAGTGCGAGTGAATATATATATATATATATATATATATATATATATATATATATATATATATATATATATATGTGTGTGTAACGTGGAACAGTGGGTCACAGGACGTCTGGGATCTGGGAAGTTGTCTGACCCGATATTGTGGACTCCTGTAGACTTCTGATGGGAAGAGGAGACAGGGAGGCTTCCCGGCGGGGCAAGATTATGATTCTGAAGTTTATTTAGCTAAATTGTTATTGCCAAACAAGCGTTTCGGAGATAGTGAACTGGAATGGATACCAGGATTAGAGAGAGAGAGGAAGCGGTGAAAACAGTATTTGATTAGAAAGCAGTGGATTTGGCTTGTCAAATATGTCAGAGAGTGGAAGGAGAACATTATTGTATGGATGAGATTCATCGACGATCTCTTTGTAGTTCGGGAGGGCACTGGGGAATCAGCCCAACACTTCATCTTGGAATTAAATAACAACTCACTGAATCTCAGATTTACGGACACAAAGGTCTCCTTTCTTGAATTAGAAGTGTATGTAAAAGATAACAAACTACACACTTGTACTTTCCGAAAGCCAACAGCTGGCAATTCCATTTTGCAAGCCAGAAGTTTTCACCCTTAGAAACTGAAGATGAACATACCCTATGCTGAGGACATCAGACTGAAAAGGAATTGTAGCAAGGTATCAGCTCTGACAGAAGCCCAGGACAGCCTGACTAAGAGACTTATTCGGAGAAGCTATAGCATTTAAGTTTTAGATCAGGCATTGCATAAAGTAAATGAAATAAAGAGGGAGACCCTGCTTCGACCTCATGATTTAAACAGAGTTAACAAGAAAAAAAAACAATGAGCAGATAAGGATGATCACTGGATACAGTGCTCACCATTCTAGGGTGAGGGACTATGTAAGCACTGGTATTTGGTAAAGAGCGATCCCATCATGAGTGCTCTGAAGCCCCGTAAACCGCTGCTCACTTTCAAGAAAGCAAGGTCAATGAGGGCAGGATCTGGTGAATAGCAGTCCAGAAGTTTGTAGTATGGAGGAGTGGTTAAAAGCGAGTCCTTTATACACAGAAGAAAGGGTTGAGACAAAGAAAATGCACCTGCTTTCACCTGTGGCCTGAGAGTAGTGGGGATGGTGCTTTGAAATCCAAGGAACACAACCCTTTATGTTCCTTCAAGGGCAAAGCCCATAGATTGCAATGAACAAAAAGGAATCAGCACCCATCCAAAAGAAATTCTTGTTGAATAATTTCAAAGGTCCATAGTACAAATTAAAATGTATAGTCTTGCAAAATAAGTCCGGAATTCAGTGAAATTAGCTTTTTCCAAAGTTCTTTATTGTGAAAATACAATTCAGGAAAAAATCCAAGATCACATATGGATTCTCTTCTTAGCCGACGCGTTTTGTCTCACACATTGAGACTTCTTCAGGGCTTAAGTATCGAGTGATAGTAAACAGCCAATACACCTTGGTAATATTTCTTGCATGCAGTAAGATAGGCTAATTTCTTTATTTTGTGATGAAAAGACTCACAAAATTGTGATTTATGCTGGTTCAATAATCCCTGTCTATAGGCAATTTGATCCTGTATTGCTGCTTTTTTTGGGGGCTCGGTCTTGTTATACAGAGAAAGGCATGGTGGCCAGCTCAAAGTTACGCATCACACGCAGGGCAGCATCTTTCCGAAAGCCAACAGCTGCCAATTCCATTTTGCAAGCCAGAAGTTTTCACCCTTAGAAACTGAAGATGAACATACCCTATGCTGAGGACATCAGACTGAAAAGGAATTGTAGCAAGGTATCAGCTCTGACAGAAGCCCAGGACAGCCTGACTAAGAGACTTATTCGGAGAAGCTATAGCATTTAAGTTTTAGATCAGGCATTGCATAAAGTAAATGAAATAAAGAGGGAGACCCTGCTTCGACCTCATGATTTAAACAGAGTTAACAAGAAAAAAAAACAATGAGCAGATAAGGATGATCACTGGATACAGTGCTCACCATTCTAGGGTGAGGGACTATGTAAGCACTGGTATTTAGTAAAGAGCGATCCCATCATGAGTGCTCTGAAGCCCCGTAAACCGCTGCTCACTTTCAAGAAAGCAAGGTCAATGAGGGCAGGATCTGGTGAATAGCAGTCCAGAAGTTTGTAGTATGGAGGAGTGGTTAAAAGCGAGTCCTGCTTTTCTCAAATGCCTAAAGTGTAAGGCTTGTAAGATTGACCCTAATGAGAGGTAGGTTACATTGCTTTAATGTAAAGCTCTTAGAAGATCAGACGTTTTTTGAACTGTAGAAGTGAATTTGTAATATACATCCTGCAATGCACTTGCCCCAAACTATATGTGAGCTGCACCTTCGATATGGTGCACGTTCGGATACTACACCACTTAAGGGCAGTCAAAAATAATGACATAAAATACCCAGTTGCCCGACACATTAATGAAGTGCATAAGGGCAATATGAATGACCTCTCATATTATGCAATAGACCAAGTAGCAAGAATGAGAAGGGGAAGACATGATGAGCACAAATTGCTGCAGCTGGAATCAAGATACATACTGTTGTTCAATACCAAAATCCTGTTAGGGTTAAATTCAGAAGAGTATTTACATGTGCATTTAGGGTATTTGTGGTATCCATAGTCAGAATTTTAATGGTTGGTTATACAGGGTAACACATTTAATTTGTAAGTAATAATCATATATGGTGTATATAAATACATATATATATATATATATATATATATATATATATATATATATATATATATATATATATATATATATATATATATATCTATATAGATATGTATATATTCATTGAAAAAACAATAGGTTTCACACATGTTATAGTTAGCTGGACATTTCACTCATACAAAACCTTTGAAATTCCCCCGTTATAGTTAGTTCAGCTAACTATAACTCGCGCGCCCGCAATGCACTGTTGATGACGTCACATATTACATGACTCAGGACATGGTCAGTGACATCATTCATTACATCATTGATGACATCTCAAATGACATCACTGATGACATCATCCAGTGATTGTGTGTCTTTCTGAAAAATAAATATTTTTTATATATGTATATCTAAAGGTCGATGGAAGAATAAATGGGTAAATAAGTGTCTAAATGGATGGGTTTTTTTGTAAAATTGATTGTTTAACTGACTTATTAAGTGTATCTTAGTGAATACACATATTAGCGAGTAATGTTTAAAAATGTAAATATATGTATCAGTGTCTCACTTTGTGTATAAGTGGCTGCATGGGTTGGTGAGTAGCTACATGAGTGTGTATATGGGTTATTACTTGTTTTTTTGAGTATCAGTCTGAGTGTCTGTATGGTTTGGTGGGGGGTATCACTTAGCGCATAGATGCATGAATGACTGACTCACTGTTTGTATGTGTTTTGAAGACAGCATGTGTGCAGGACTGTATGGGTGGATGAGTGTGTGTATGGGTGTGTTACTGAGTGAATGACTGTCTCAATAGTATCTTTATGAGTAACTACATATGTTTTAATCTAGTATATGTGAGTATTGATGTATATAAGTGAGTATATGTGAGAGTGAGAGATTGGAAGAGTTTCTGTTTAAATAAGTATGTGTTTCTATAGGTGATTGTTTAAGAGAGTAAGTATGTGTAAGTTTCCATAGAAGTAAGTGTGGTAGTGTGTGTATAGCTGTATATGCAAATAAATGGATGTTTGATAGTTTATTTGCATGTGTGAGTATGTGTGTGAGTAACTCTATGGATGACTGTTAGTGTGTAACAGGATGTGTAGGTGTATCAGTACATATGATGAGTGAGTACATGCATGAGTGACTATATAGTACTGTTAGTGAATGAGTGGATGTGTATATAAATGGTGGAATTACTCAATAGGTTGTAACTGGTATTGGTATCTCCATTTTTTGAAAATTTTTGTTTCTATTTTTGAATGTGTGTATCAAAGGTTATATTACACTGAGAGGAGGTCTGCCACTCTTTCACAAGGATGAAGTCATCAGTGATGTCATTTGATATTTGATATTTATTGTCATTTGTAAAGCGCTGACTTTCGCTCCGGAGGGAGCATCTTGGCGCTGAGCACACAGAAAGTCGTCTATGGGGAGCATGGATCAAATGGCTGCGAGAACTGAAGAGTCGGGCTGAGTATAAATCCAAGTTTTCAAGGATTTCCTAAATAGGCTTTCGGAGGGGGCGTGCCTAAGGCTGGGGGGAAGGCGGTTCCATGCCTTGGCCGCCAGAAAAGAAAAGGTCTTTCCACCCTTGGATTTTAATTTTATACGGGGTTCAGAGATGAAGTTGGCGCCCGATGACCTCAAACAGCGAGTTGGATTGTAGCGCTGGAAGCGCTTAATCAGGTAGGATGGACCCAAGCACCTGTTAGCTTTAAATACAGTGACTAAGAGCTTGAAAAGGATTCTCTTGTGGAGGGGCAGCCAGTGGAGGGCGTTGAGGGCTGCAGAGGCTGAGGACCTGCGGGGGAGTTTCAGAACAAGCCTGGCTGCTGCATGTTGGACAGTTTGTAGCTTTTTCAGAGAGGACTTCTTGATACCTGCCAGGAGGCCGTTACAATAATCCAGCCGGGAGAGGATAAGCGCCACCGCGACTGATTTCCTGGCACTGATAGGCAGAAAATTAAAAAATTTCTTTAATTGCCTGATCAGACTGAAACAGCGCCCTGCGGTAATGCGCACATGTTCATCGAAGCTGAGGGAAGCATCAAATTGAACACCCAAGTTGCGTGCTGAGGCTACCGCGCTCGGTGGTGCTTCGGATTTATGAGGCCACCAGTCTTTGGGGGAAAAGAATGTGCCTTTACCGAGGGGAATTATTTCTGTTTTGGCGCTGTTGCATTTTAAATGGTGCAGGTTGAGCCAAGAAAAGACTTCTGACAGACAGTTTTGGAATTTGATGGCAGCATCCGGGAGTCTTTTATCAATAGTGACGACAAGCTGGGTGTCATCAGCGTAGGATGTCACGAGAATCCCATGTGATTCAATCAACGCAAGAAGGGGGGCCATATACACGTTAAAAAAGAGGGGGCTCAGGATGGATCCCTGTGGTACCCCTGAGGTGATGGATCGTTCACTGGAAACAAAGGGGCCTAAGGAGATCGATTGAGAGCGATTGGATAGAAATGATGTAATCCAAGCAAGTGCGGAGCCCGAGACACCGATCTCACGCATCCTATTAATTAGAATAGTGTGTGAGATGGTGTCGAAGGCCGCGGTTAAGTCGAGCAGGATGAGGACGGCCTGCCTGCCCTCATCCTGCAAGAACTTGATGGTGTCAGACAACTCAATCAAAGCGGTCTCTGTGGAGTGGCCGGAACGAAAACCGGATTGCTGCGGGTGTAAGATGCATTGATTTTCCACAAAATTCTTTAATTCCTCGTGGACTAGTTGCTCGGTAATTTTGCCTAGTGCAGGGAGGAGTGAGATTGGGCGCATATTGGACAAATCAGTAGGGGATTTATTTTGCTTTTTCATGAGGGGCTTGACTGTGGCCTTCTTCCACTCAATAGGAACAATACCGGAGTCAAGGGATTCGTTCACAATCGCATTGATTAGAGGGTTGACAGACTCAATGAGGTGGTGCAAGATGACTGGGGGGCAGGAGTCTGTGGGTGCACCTGATTTACAGGCTAGTATGGCTTTGTGCGTTTGCAATAGGGAGACTGCTGTAAATTGGTTTAGTGAGGGAGTAGATGTGTCAGACGCTTGGATTAGGATGGGAGCCGGGGGGAAGTCCTTATGGATATTATTGATTTTCTCCTCAAAGAAATCAGCGATTTGATCACAGAGGGCTTGTGAGGGGGGAATTTCAAGTGCCAGTGCTTTGGGATGAGTGAAAGATTTTACGATATTGAAAATCGTATGTTGTTTCTGTTTTGCTGCATCTATTGCTAAAGTGAAGAATGCCTTTTTTGCTTTTTTTATTTCGGAGAGATATAGCTTTCTCTGGAGAGTGTAAGTGGATCTGGACGTTGAGTTGTAGGTTTTTCTCCATTCTCTCTCCAAGAGTCTACACTTGAGGTGGCAGACAGCGAGGGCCGGAGTATACCAGGGGGCATTGGGTTTCTTTTTTCCTCGGACGGTTTTTTGGCTGACGGATTTTGCATTTACAGAGATTACTCTCTCAATCCACAGGTGGAAGTTTGTGGAATCTAATGAGGTGTCGCCCGTGATGGTAGGGGGGGGTACTGCCGGTTGTGGATTGAGTTTGATGTATTCAGCTACCTTTTTCCAATTAACAGGGAAAGGGGTGTGAGGGAGTTTAATGGGGGGAGGGGGCAAGGTTTTGTTATTAATGGAGAAGGGAATGAGACAGTGATCTGTCCATATTTGTGGTACGGGGGTAGCGGCATCTAAGGAGAACAGATTGGTACAAATGCCGTCCAAGGTGTGCCCAGCACCATGGGTAGGAAGGGAGACTAATTGGGAGAGACCGAAAATCTCCAGTGAGTGGCGGAAATTGAGAGTGTGGGGGTCAGTGTCAGATTCCAGATGAAGATTGAAGTCTCCAAAAAGAGTGAAGGTGGGGTAATGGATAAGAAAAGCTGCCAGAGTTTCATCAAGGGAGGCCAAGAATGTAGTGGCATTTCCGGGGGGGCGATAGACAAGTGCGCCTGAAAAGGCAGAGGAGGAGCTAGTGTGGATAACAAATCCCAGGGATTCGCAGTCCTTAAAGGAGGCCAGGTCAAAAGTGTGGCACTTAAGTGCTTTTTTTACAATGATGGCCAATCCGCCTCCCCGACCAATAGGTCTGTCTCGTCTGAGGATGGTGTAATCAGGGGGGAGAGCGGTGGCAAGATCGGGATTTGAAGCATCGTGCAACCAAGATTCAGTGATGAACAAGGCATCCAGATCGGATGCTATGATAAGATCATGGATGTCTTGTCCGTGTCGCGCTAAGGATCTGGCATTGATAAGGCCACCGCTAAAGGAGGCTGTCTTATGCCGAGGACGAGGGAGGGGGGAGGAATAGGACTGGGGGGATTGGAAGATGACCAACCACACTGGCGGCAGAAGTAGGGGCCCCAGAGGTGGTCGGAGAAAGAATGTACATAACAGGAAGGGCTAGGAAGGGTGTGGCGCATAGACAGCAACTCGGAAACGTCGTACCTGAGTGCAGGGGAAGTGGAAACAGCGTGTCCCGCGCCTAGCGCGTTCTTAGCGCGGACGGGCGCAGACGGGCTTGGCTTAGGCGCGGCTTCGGCGCGCGTCCGGCGCGCCCGCTGCGCCAGCCCGCTGCGCCGTCTGGTTGGCTTACACATTTTATAGGGAGGAAGAAGGGTGGGAAGGACGGCCCGACTTGAGCACTGTCCCCACCTGCCACACTCAAGATGGCGCCCACCGCTGGGCTGAAGCAGAAGAATAAGTAAATAAAATGAGTCATCAGTGATGTCATTTGAGATGTCATGAGTGATGTCATTGAGAAGCTATAGCATTTAAGTTTTAGATCAGGCATTGCATAAAGTAAATGAAATAAAGAGGGAGACCCTGCTTCGACCTCATGATTTAAACAGAGTTAACAAGAAAAAAAAACAATGAGCAGATAAGGATGATCACTGGATACAGTGCTCACCATTCTAGGGTGAGGGACTATGTAAGCACTGGTATTTAGTAAAGAGCGATCCCATCATGAGTGCTCTGAAGCCCCGTAAACCGCTACCCTACCTTCACCACTGTGCTAACGCCCCCTGTAGAGTGTTCTAAGTTGGGGGATTAAGTCCCCTTACATACTGGGGGTGCCTGGGGGCCAACTAGCCCACCGGGAACCTCCAGTATACGCGAGGAGGCTACGTTGCAGAGATGTGTAATGAGGCCATGCCCCTTTTTACACCTCTCTGCAATGCAGGCCCTGGGCGCGTTTGCAGAGGGGGAACTAATTCCCCTTGCATACTGGGGGTCCATGGGGGCCAACTAGCCCACCAGGAACCTCCAGTATGCGCCAGGGGACTGCATTGCAGAGAGGTGTAATGAGGCCATGCCCCTTTTTACACCTCTCTGCAACGCAGCCCCCTGGCGCGTTTGCAGAGGGGGAACCAATTCCCCTTGGAACCTCCAGTATGCGCCAGGGGGCTGTGTTGCTTTGCCCCGGGGGGTGGCGGTCCCCGGGGCAGTGTGGGCGGGTTGGGGCTCCCCCCACACTTCTTTTTCACTATGCCCCCGGGATTTGGTCCCCCGGGGGGGTAATTTGAAAAAAAGCAGACCGGGCATTTTGAAAACATTTTTGGGGCCTTGGGGGTCCGTGTGGGACCACCTGAGCAGGCCTAAGGGGTCAGGGTGTTTCTACCCTGCCCCCTTTTTACGTTCCACATGTTTGTTTTTCTGCTTTCTCGTGCCTTGGTCTACTGAGCACAAGATGGCTGCCAACACTTCCTAGTTTGGAGTGTTGAAAGCCAATGAGCATGCAGCTCGTGCTTTTTTCAAAAAAGGCACAAGATGGCTGCCAACAATTTCTGGTTAGGAGTGTTGACAGACAGTTGACAGCCAATCAGCATGCAGCTCTTGCTCGGGAAGGTATGCATACCGTACGTGTACGGTACGTGTACGGTAAGCGCGCCTAGATATATCTATTTTTTTCTTTTGAATTTCTCAGGAACTACTGGAGGGATTTACATAATTTGAGCAAAAGCGTGATCTGTGAATCAGACTCTACAATTTTGCCAAATTTCTTGTAATTCCGTTCAGCAGTTCGGGCCGTAGACGTGTCTAATCGTCCTATGGAAAATAACATGGGGAAAACACGTTTTGGGACCCCCCTTTTTTCTCAGCTCCACTTGACAAATCTATATATATATCAGCCTGAATTTCTCTACCAGTTTGAGAGAAGAAGAGACGCACACGGCAAACAGGATGCAGGCAGCATTTTTATTTAGACAGATAGAGGCACCTGACGCGTTTCGTTTTCTTCTTAAAACTTCTTCAAAGGTGTGGCCTCGGTTCGTGAGAGTTCGTCATGGGGTTCAGGTGAAACATCTATGCCGGCCCCCTGGTGGACACTCCCTTTATGCTTGCCCGGCATTAGGGTAGTTGAAGTCCCCCATGTATTATTACACCGTAACTCTCCAGTTCTATTAGTTCCAAGAGGGGGGGGGGTTATATATATATATATATATATTCACTGAAAAAACCATAGGTTATACACCATATATAGTTAGGAATTAGCATTTAAAAAACCTTATTTTACTCACACAAAACCATTGAAATTCCATATATAGTTAGTTGCACTAACTATATATCGCGCACCCGCAATCCACTGCTGATCATGTCACATATTACATCATTCATGACATGGTCAGTGACATCACTGATGACATCACTGATGACATCACTGATGACATCTCAAATGACATCACTGATGACAACATGCAGTGACTGTATTTTTCTGTAAAGTTAAAATATGTCTTGAGTGGATGTATAAGTGTCTGGATGAAGGATTTAGTAGGTGCATGACTGACTGTATGAGTGAGTGATTAAATGTGTCTCACTGAATGCATGGGTTAGTGACTAAACTGTCTTAATTTGTGCATCATTATGACTGTTGTTCTGTAAACTGCTGCATGTGTTGATCATTAGCTATACGAGAGGCTATATGTGTTATTAATTGGTTGCCCAAGTATTTCTATGGGAGATTGAGTTTGTGTGGGGGTGGCTGGAAGGTGTGTGACTCTATGCATAGATGTGTGAGCAGTTTATTCACTAGGTGTATGAGTTCAAGAGTGCATGTGGAAACAGCTACATGGGCAGTTGACTGTGTGCATGAGTGTATTGATGAGTGAATGGATATCTCAATGCTACATGTCATAGTAAGTACATATGTAAAACACAGTACATGTGAGAGTTGGCATATATAAATAACTGTGCATGAGAGCCACTGAATGAGTGAGTGGTTGTATCGATCATTGTGAACTTGTATCAGGGATTGTATAAGAGAGTAAATATGTGTTAGTATATGTTTCAATAAGTAAGGTGTGTTTAACTGTATAGTTGAAGAAATGGAGGTGAGATTGTTTCTTTGCATGACTGACTGGGTGTGTGAGTAACTCCATGGATGAGTGGCAGTGTGTGAGTGTCTGTTTACACTGAGTGTATCTAAGGTTATATTAGAGTCTGAAGAGGTTTATCGTATTAGCACAAGAATGATGTCAAATGAGATGTCATCAGTGATGTCATCAGTGATGTCATTTGAGATGTCATCAGTGATGTCATCAGTGATGTCACTGACCATGTCATGAATGATGTAATATGTGACATGATCAGCAGTGGATTGCGGGTGCGCGATATATAGTTAGTGCAACTAACTATATATGGAATTTCAATGGTTTTGTGTGAGTAAAATAAGGTTTTTTAAATGCTAATTCCTAACTATATATGGTGTATAACCTATGGTTTTTTCAGTGAATTTTCAAGGTTTTGTAAATGCTAATTCCTAACTATATATAGTCTATAACCTATGGTTTTTTCAGTGAATTTCAATGGTTTTTTAATAGCAAATATCATAAGCTGTCGAATGTCAAGTACGTGGTAAGTAAAAACATTTTCGTGTTTATGCACACTGATCTGCTTTGAATACTGCCCCCCACCCCTCATTTCTATTAGGAGTACTCTCTCTTTGCAGATAGTGAAGGGTAGTTAACGCAGCCCTTTGCCCCCTTTGTAATACGTCGTGCCTGCTTCTCTCTCCATTTGATTGATTGTTCTCTTTGGTTCATTCTCTATTTACAAACAAGCACAGAGTCGCAATACTCTGTTTAGTCTTTGCAGATAGCGAAAAATCGTGTAAAAAAACAAAAGGAATCGAGCAAAATCAGTAGGCCACTAATGGGATCTCTTTTTGACCTCGCTAAAATAGAAACATTAGGAACAACCTGTTGAAAATAGCAATGCGTATGTACATAAGCGGCGTTCATTTGTGTTCACAGTACCCCTTGTTGATTGTTTCAATCGAGCATTGAATTGTTCGAAGTTAATTCTCTTAAGGATCTTCTCTACCTGCAAACGAGGAAGAATAGGAATATTCTCTCTCCCTTTGCAGATAGTGAAGGGTAGGTAACGCAAGCCTTTAACACGTCGTACCTATTTCATTCCTCATTGATTGATTGATTGTCCGAACATTGACTGTTTGGGAATTAGTTATTTTTGGAGGTATTCCCTGTTTGCATATAAACGTAGGAAAATCTTTGCAAGTAGTGAAAGGGTACGTAATGCGGACCTTTCTCCCCCGTTGTAATCTGTCATGCCTATCTACTCCCCACTGATTGATGCACCTTTTTCACCCGGACCATTTACTAGAGATACGTCATCTGGCCCGACCAGAGAGCACCCCTAGTGAAAAGGACATATGCAATAATAACGAAGTGATCACTGTATCCTGTTAACAGAAACTTTACCATGAAACAACCTGGAAAGAAAAAAATAGGAAAACGAAAATCAGTAGGCCACTGATGAACATGAACTTTTATTAAACAACAAACAAAGAAACGATAACATAACGTAATGATAAAACCTATTAATGTCCTAGAAACAAGAAAACGTTAAACTATGCCAGTGGTGAGAGACCAGAAAAACAGTCCGAGAAACCAAATCCGAGAAACCAAATCACCCCTCGCTGTCCCAACTCATGCACTCTGAAAGTTCAAAGTTTTGAGGAGTGCTTGTAACATTGTCTGAAGCCTATTTGCAATTGCTTCATCTTCACTATTCTTAAAGTAAGTGGGGGCTGTTGTGATGCGGTGCCACCCTGAACCGCTTGACGGAGGCCCCCGAGGGACGGTGTCATGTCGCGGACTCGGAGGGGGCGCTTGGCTCCGGCCCCCTCCCCAAGTCGTGTTGCCCTGGTGTGGCCTGAGATCGCCCCCGACATAGGTGGCCGGCTCCCGGGGTCAAGCGAAACTTTTTTCCTTTTGGTGACTCTTCCATTCTTCACCTTGTCCCACAATCCGTTTCACCTAAAGACACGCTGTAGTGGGGCACCCCTTTTCCGTTTCATTTGCCATTCAGCCCGCTTTTGCTACACTGTGCCTCTTCCGCTATTCAGCTGTTTACCGCCCGCTCTTTCGACTACAGCGTCTCGCTCACCATGTACTTGAGTTGCTCCCGCTCTTGCGGCGCAGCGATAGGCGGCTGCCACAGGACTCTCAAAATGGCGGCCATCTCTTCAGATTTGGGCGTGGTCCACTAAAATGGGCCTGCGACACCTTGGAACTCGGACGCTTGTCTGCTAGAGCTTGGGCTCCATTCTCGAAAGCGTCCCCTCATCCTTGAAGATTCTACAAAAGTCTTGGGGGGCCCCCGACTCCCGCAGGCTTCTGGTGGGGAGCGCCTAGCATGATTGCTCGTGGAATGGCCACGACGGAGCTACGAAATGGTGGTGCTCTCATGCTAACGCCAGCTTCAGTCTGAAACATCCAGAAACACTGTAGACTACCAATTCGATCAGTTCCGGTAGCGCTCCAACGTGACCCGGTAGAGAAGAACTTGCCCTCCCCTCTTTGACTGATGGTTCTTGTTGCCTGTCCCTTCTGTTGTCATTTAACAGAACTATTTAGCCTGCTGAAAGGGGTTGTGTGCCGTCCGCTGGTTGGTGGAGACATTTTCACTATATTCTGGACCTGCGTTGTCGCGTAATGCGTCATATGACGCGCCGCGTTAGAAAGTTTAATAAATTATTAAACACAATAAACAATCCTTAAAAAATAAAAGTCTATCATTCATTTTTCATTGCAGTACGCTGCCCAGAAAGCTTCCCGGTTCCCGGACCGGGCGCTACCCACGCAAAAAAACAAAAAAAAAATTATTTTTTTTTGCCCCGCGGGGCCGTTTTAAAGCCTCCACATTAAACCTAGGGGGTCAGGGAGGATCTACTATGCCCCCTTATGGTTATTTGCCCCTTTGTTTTGGCCTCCTCTTGTCTCTCGATCCTACCGAGAGACAAGATGGCGGCAGCTACGGACTTTTTGGAATGTTGACAGACGCCAGAGAACCAATCAGCTTCGCTTCACAAAGCTCCGTTGCGCGAAAGGTACGCGTCCTGGAGCGCTGCCCGGTCCGCTGCTACAGATATATATCTTTTTTTAAACGTTAATTTCTCAAAATCCACTGGAGCACATATATTGAGACCTACAAAAGGCACATCGGGCTACCAGTCCCTACAATTTTGCCAAGTTTCGTGCAAATCTATTCAGCCGTTCGGGCTAAAAGTGAGGCTAACCGCCCTATGGAAAAATCAATGTTAAAAACACGTTTTGGGACCCCCCTTTTTTCTCGGCCCCCCCTTGACGAAACCCCCCCAAATTTTCAGGGGCTGCTCAGAAACAAAATGTGCCATTTTCCTGAAAATTTCAGCCAATTCCGTCCACAAACGCCAAAGTTATTAGACATAGAATTTTCAAAAAACCCATAGGGAAAAAATCCTAACTATATATACCTACTGGCGACCGCCAGTAGGTAATATATTTATATATATTTCATATATATATATATATATATATATATATATATATATATATATATATATATATATCAATCCCAGCAATATTTATGAAAACAAACCGGCGCCGACTTGGTTACTGAGGGCCAGAGCGGGGTTCGCCAACCCCAAGTCAATCCAATCCACAGATGTTCTTTAGATCATACAAAACAACACGCTGAAGCCCATATTTATTTCCTTGTTGAATTTTGTTCCGGCTCAATCACCCGACGTATTTCGCAGTGTCCGCTGCTTGCTCACCACTACCACTTACAAGAAGCCCACTGACAGTCATTGTCCCTTGCAATACCAGAGCTTCCACCCTAAACAACTGTGTACCTGCTCACATGCCCTTGCAACCGCCAATACGTTGGCATGACAACACGCACCATGAAAACCAGAATCACAGAACACAGGAGTACTATCTCATGTGGCAAAACCACTACAAAGTTGTATACACACTTAGCGGTAGCAAGACATTCACCCAATGATTTTCAATTAACACTACAAAAACATTTCCAAAGAGTATCTGCTCAAAAAGGAACAACGCTGGGTTTTCAAACTATCCAGCCACACACGAGGACTTAAGTGGTGTGGAGGAGTGGTGTGGAGGAGTGGTGTGGCTCACTGGTTAGAGGCGGCAGACCCGTAAGCAGAGGACGGCCTGGGACCAGGGTTCGATTCCCGACGCGGCAGGGTCGTGGACCAGGGTCAGCGGGCTCGATAATTCTCGCCTCGGTGCCCACTCCAGTCAGGGACCACACTCGGCAACTCTGGGCATTAGCTTGCCTCATCTTCACAACGGCCCCCCAGACCGCCGGGGATGCTTGGTTGCACCTTAGAGATACCCATTAGGGACCATCTCTCAGGGTGAGCCAGGACGGGTTCCCCAGCGGTCGAAGCGCGGAGATACTCCTCCGGGAGTTGATTCTAGCGCTATATAAACCCACAATTAAATTAAATTAAATGACGACATTCTGTGGGCAGCCCTGAACCACTAATCCCTTGGCAACGGAGGCACCAACTCTGGACTTATTCTCGCTGACTATACAACCAGGTCAATAAGGTATAGCAGTGAAGTTCTCCTATCCCTCAACAAAAGCACCTGCGATATCTGCAAGGCATGGGAGGTTCAACACTCTGTTAATGTGTCCTGCCCTGTATGCCAGTTCCAACTTACACCGGACCTTCCCTCCCCATTCGTCTTGGGAAAAAAAGAGGGAGATCCCCAAATCCGAGCTGCTCTCATTAACGCCCGGTCCCTAGTCAAACACACGGAGGAGGTCCGCGAGCTGATACTTGACAGCTCGCTCGACCTCTTATTTGTGACTGAGACATGGCTGCACACTCATTGTGCCCCCACTATTGAGTTAGCCATTCCCAGGGGCTTCAAAATCACTAGGGTGGATCGCAGCTCCGGCAGGGGAGGAGGACTGGCAGTTATTTATAGAGATAAATGGTCCCTGATCAAGGAATGTACTGGGGTCATCGAGGATGCGGAAGCATTGGAATTTTCAATTGCTCTCACGCCTAATTTCACCTTGGGTGGGCTTCTCATCTACCGCCCTCCAGGCGCCTTGGGCTCCTTCATTCCATCATTGGAGGAATTAGTGGTCCAGAGAGCGCTGAGATTCCCTAGGTTTCTGCTCCTGGGAGACTTCAACATACACGCGGACGTCCCTACAGCCCCTGGGGTTAGTGACCTTGTGGATTTATGCACCATAGCACAGCTTAAAATGCAAGGGCCGGATACTACCCATCGTGGAGGCCACTGCCTCGACCTGGTCTATTCCAATTTTGATATCATCATCGAAACTCCTTCCCCAGTTACATGGTCGGACCATTTCTTGGTTAACTTCTCCTGGGCAACGGATAGGGCTTACGCCACAGCTGACAAACAACAGACCCCCTTCCCCCCTAGGATCAGTATCCCAGCCCTGGCAACCTCCCTAGCCCACACTCTACCGGATAAATCGGGAAATCTCGAAGAAGCGGTCGAGAACTTCTCGTCATGGATCAGCACCTCCGCAAGCCAGTTATCGCATACGAAAGCGAATATTCGCCCACGAGCCACCCCGGCTTCCCCCTGGTACACGGATCTGCTTAAAAGTCTAAAAATAAACTGTAAAATGTTGGAAAGATCGTGGAGAAGGGAGTATTGCCCGTTAGCTAAGGCAAAACTCCGAGCGGGGCAAAAAGATTACTATGCGGCAATTAAGAAAGCCAAGGGTGACTACTATGCAGATAGGATTCTTAAAGCTAAAAATAATAGTAAAGAAATATTTGCCATAGTAAAAAGTTTCACGTCCCCGGTTGCAGAAACTCAGGCAGCCCCCTCCTCGGAGGAGTGGTGTGAAAAACTGTCCACTTACTTTATTGACAAAATAAAGAAAATTCAAGACAGCCTTAAGATCATTGGCTTTGCCCTTCCCCCACCTGCCCAGGCCACACAAGAACAGGACACCTCCCCCCTCCCCCTCATTCCTTCTATTAGCATAAAGACCAAAGAAGTAATGTGCTCTTTCATCGAGGTTGAGGTGAAGGATGTCTTGGCCATCCTAAAGGCGCTGAAATCAGGTTCCCCGGCGGACCCCTGTCCGGCAAGAGTTCTGAGTGGAGTGGCTGAAGTTATTGCACCGGTAGTCACTGACCTGGTTAACACATCCCTTTTAACAAGTAACGTACCATCTCAGTGGAAACAAGCCAAACTCCTCCCACTAATTAAAAAACCTTCCGCAGACCCCCTGGTTACCTCCAACTACAGACCCATCTCCTTGCTCCCAGCATTAGCCAAAGTCTGTGAGAAAGTGGCTTTTCGTCAACTTGAGAGGTTCGTGGAATCTACTGGGGCATTACACCCTGCCCAGTCAGGTTTCCGCTCCTCCTTTAGTACTGAGACCGCGCTAGTGGAGGTCACTGAGGCCATCAGGGACTGTTTGGACGGAGGCGGCAGAGCGGCCCTAATTTTATTGGACCTCTCTGCCGCGTTCGACACGGTTCCTCATGCCCAGCTGATCTCTAGGCTAGAGGACATTGGCATCACTGGCGCGGTTCTCAAATGGGTCAAGTCCTTTCTCACGGACCGTTCACAACAAATCTGGCTCCCCCACTACCAGTCATCGATTAGCAAGGTGGACACTGGAGTCCCCCAAGGGTCGACTCTAAGCCCCCTGCTCTTCAATGTATACTTGACCCCCCTGGTATATCTTGCAGAGAGTTTGGGTGCAAAAATAATGGCCTACGCCGATGACACCCAGCTTCTCTTCACATGGGACAAGAACAACCTCGATACAATGAGAGTCCAATCATGCTTGTCCTCGGTTTTTGCCTGGCTGGCCAAGGCTGCTCTCAAATGCAATGAGGACAAGTCAGAGATTCTCCTGTATGGCCAATTCCCAGTGGGATTTAGGGAATCCATCTGGCCCACTGGATTGCCGTGACCATCGGGAAATTGTGGAGTTGCAAAAAACCTAGGGATCTGGTTTGGCGCCGATCTGTGCTTCCGAGAGCAGATCTCGCGATTGGCGGGAACCTGTTATGGGACTCTTACTACCCTCCGGAAGTTCTTTCCACTTCTTCCCCAGGAAGCAAAGGAAACAGTGGCCAGAGCACTCATTCTCTCGCGTCTGGACTACGCCAACGCATTATATGTGGGCGCACCTGATTTCCTGCTTCGCAAACTTCAAGTAGTCCAGAACGCGACAGTGAGGCTTCTATTTAACATCCCCAAATGCCATAGTGTACAAAGACAACGTGCGGAACTTCACTGGCTTCCAGTTGCTCTCAGAGTGCGCTTCAAAATCCTAACACTGGCTTTCAAGGCCTTACACGGTCCTTGCCCACCATACCTCAGTGTCAGGTTTGCCTTTTATCATCCCCTGCGACAATTGAGATCTGCCTCCCTCAGGCATCTGGTCACTCCCAGATTTAAGAGAGCTCGCCTGGGTGGAAAATCCATGACGGTCAGAGCCACCCAGCTATGGAACAGCCTCCCTGACCATCTGAGACACACGACAAACCTTGCATACTTTAAAAAATATCTAAAAACCTTTTTATTCAGGCAAGTCATGTAATTCACATGCTTTCTCTTGTCATCTCTTTTTTATTTCTGACACTTGAATCTTCTCCCGCGCCAGGACAGTCTCGACTAGCAGTGCGCGTTATAAGAAATATATAACATAACATAACATAACATAACATAACCAGCATTATCACCTACTCATAGCACACCAGTGACCTCCATAATACCAGATCCTATGGTCACCGCTACCATTTATGGGTCTCACCAAATCTACGTCCCTTACCTGTTTGGCAAAGGTCAACTCTGTCCTTGGCAGGCCTCTGCCTTGTTAGGGTGAGGGTACGCGTTGCAAACTACTTAACGTCAACCCTGCCTTCGGCTCAAAGTGCTCCTAACATATTCCCTCATGGCCCTGGTGCTATCATTGATGCCCACCATAAACAAGACACATCCCACATGACACATAGTATGTCCAATACTCATTCCTTAAGATGGTGTCACATGTGTTTATGGGGCCACAGCAACTACCATAGGCTATAATTTGGCTCCAATTAGTGATCCCGAAATCACTAGATACCCCCTCTGTGCTTTGATGTATGCCTATAACACAACAAATCTCACGTAACACATAGCATGTCCTACACGGGCTCCACTTCTTGGGATGGTGCCACTCATGCATAATTGGATATAGTAACTCACACAGGCTGTCCCAAATAGCTACCGTGATATCACTCAGTCTCTACCTCGAGAAGCTCAGGCATTTGTCTCAATAAAGCTGATTCAAAACTCTCACACCACCCCAAGATGGTGGCTCAGGTTTATGCTCTAGTCTATACAAGACTTCCCACCCAAATACGCCGCTTCCGGGATCAGAGTTTACGGGGAACCGGAGCCCGGGTAGGCAGACCAGCAAGTTGCTGCCACACTCTGTGAGTATGAAAACTAGCTCTTCGGGTCACGGTAAGCTTTACGAGCACTTTTTAACCTATCCAGCAGCACTAATCAAGCTCTCCTTTTCCCCCGAAGGAGTGGAGCAACATCGTGCTTCCTGATACCCCCGTTCAGCAGTAGATCCTGTACCACGGGTGAGTGGCCATACGGGAGCACTAACCTTCTTTGCATTTTAGTGGCTGTTTGATTATCCTTAAAAATACTTGTAGGGGTTACCACAAGTATTTTTTACTGACAGGTAGGAATATCCAGCTCTCGTCCAACCTGAATTTGTGTTTGTGTTTATCCTCTTTAAATTGCCGTGGTTACGACTCGCTGCTATGTTTGTATCACCCAACCACCTTGATACGACGTAACGTTTGATATGTGCGCATTGCTGTACTTCAAAAAGCGCTTCATCTTTGCATGATGTGACAGTTTCTTAAAGAGGGCAACAGAAACGTCCACATTGCTGTATATAATTACGTAGTTCAACCCGGGGCTTGCATAAGGACACGCAAATTAGCCCTCACATTATATGGATAGAACTGCTGAGTAGTCATTGTCTTATAGCCCTCTGGCACCCCCATTTGGGGACCCATCACCATGGGTATAACCCAATTCTTTAATAAATTTTTTAACCGCCAAATTTGCTGCACGATATATTTGTTAAACCAATTTGTACATTTACGTTTGGCCTCTTTACTATATCTATAGGGGCTTGCTGAGACACTCATTTCCACCAGCAGCTCAAGGTGCTTGCCCCTTATATACGGTCGACAGGGTTTTATTTTACCCATTGTAGCTTTTACTATGCTCCCTTCCCTCTACTGTTAACTTATCTATCCCTGTTCCCTCCCCGCCCTTAAACTCAATGTTCTTTTGGTTTTCTCCACAGGTTTACACAATGCCCAGTACAGGACTACTAGGGCCCCACAACAGGCTACTCCCAAAAGTCTTGGAGCCTGTTTTCATTTGTGCACTATATTTCACATATGTCCTGAAGAAGTGCCACCCGATTCCTTTGGAACAACTAGGCACGAAACATGTCGACCCCACTTTAGAGACAGCCTGCTAGAAACATTACATTCCCACAGGGCGTCCAATTATTTTTATTTAGGCAGGATCTACCTTTACCATTAAACTTATTGAGATTAGGATTGACCCTGATCTATTTTAGATCACCTCTCTCATGCACATAACCACTCACTGCCCCCACTACCGCACGCACCCAACGGCTACCCCAAAAAAAGATCTCTGACAAAGAGCCCCGGAAACGGTGAGCCCGTCGAGCATTGCAGCGGCGGCCCGACGAGGAGCAAGGCCCAATGATGAAGCATGCTTTCAAGGCTACATTTAGAGGCATAATCACCTCAAAAGAGATACCAAAACAGAAGGCTAAAAAGGAGAAGAGAATAGCGAAAGAAAAGAGTCTGGTCGATGCGAATCAAGAGTATTTTAGGAATAGGACTCCCGACACCAGGCTATAAGTAATAAATTCTAAAATAAAAATGAGGGAATCTTACTATGAGCTAGGTGACAGGGCAAGCAGGTTATATCTTCAGACAAGCTATGAAGATAATGAATATATGGGAAGACTGCTAGCTTGGCAAGCAAAGGAGAGGCAAGTTCAAAACAGAGTTGAATGCGTTCAGGATAAAGTGACTAAAACTCGCGTAAAGACTACGTCACTAATAGCTGAGGTGTTCTTGAAACATTACAAAGATATCTATCAGACAGCTCACCAGGCCTATTTAGAAACAATTAATGAATTCTTATAGGAATTGCCAATTCCAACCTTGAGAAATAATTTCAAGGAGCTACTGGTAGCCAAATTCACAAAGGAAGAGCTAGACATGGTTTTCACCTCCTTGCCTAATTGTAAAACTACCGGAGAGGATGGCATTCCCGCAGATTTTTTTAAAGCATTTTCTACAATTCTTAGCCTTCAATTTTTAAGACTTGCATACTATCTACTACAAGGGGGAGACCCACCAGTATCTTTCCGTACTTCAGTAGTGGTCAGTATTTAAAAAAAAGAGAAAAATAATGAAAATGTTAATTCATATAGGCCAATAAGCCTTTTAAATACTGACTATAAAATCTTCACTAAACTTCCTGCCAACATCTTATAAATAAGATGGTAGGGTCACTTGTTGGGTCTGATCAGGGCGGTTTTGTAGCAGGAAGACAACTTTATATTAATACAAATTTTTTACTAGAGGATTTTGACTTTTTTAAGATCAATAAGATTGAGGCCCAGTTCTGTTTTTTAGATGCCGAAAAAGCATTTGATCTTGTTTCTTGGAATTGCCTTTTTATGATTTTAGAAAAGTTCGGTTTCCCAAATTAGTTTGTATTTTAATTAAAACAACTTTACAAAAATTCACAGGCACAAATTATAATCAACTCTGTCAATGTAGAGACATGCAAAATAAATAGAGGAACCAGACAGGACTGTCCCCTCTCCCCAATTTTATTTGCTCTATTTATAGAGCCATTACCAATTGCAATCAGGTAAAAAAGAGCTCATACAGTCCCATTTCAAGGAATGATGGACATAAAATGACGATATTGTTCTCTTCCTGGACTCAAGAATAGACACTCAAATGGAAGTTATGAGAGTTTTTGCAGACTTTGAAGGAATAGGAGGATATAAAATCAATAGGACCAAAACAGAAATCATATTATGTAACTATGGTGTGAATTCTCTTTTATCAGAATTTAGACAGACATATAACACTCGTCCAAAGAGGTATTTAGGGATCTATAAAACTGAGGGAGTAGAAGACCTCTTTTCCTTAAATTATACTCCACTGTTGAAAAAGGTACAGTCTCAGCTAACACTGTGGAATCAGCTCCTGTTATCAATAATAGGATGAGTTGCGTTAATCCGAATGTCTATTCTTCCATTGTTTAATTTTCTTTTTATTGCAGCCCCTTGTGCACTACAGAATTCTTTATTTAAAGAAATAGATAGTATGTCCTCTCCTTTTTTAATGGGCAAATAAGGTACCAAGATTGGCACTCAGCACTTTAAACTATTCAGTCGTAGAAAGAGGATTATCTCTTAAGAATATTAGAAATTATTATTATGCGACATTTGCACATCACAGTTTTAGATTTTCTTTTGGATCCGCAAGAGGCAGATCATTTCTTTATGAAAAAGATGCTAAGGGAGTATAACATTGTAGACCCTACAAGAGTCACAAAGTACCCTAAGAAAGTACGCTATAAGACTCTACAATGGTTATTTAAACAAAAACCCAGCTTTTAGCACACTACGATATTTTAAGAATTAATATTTCAACCAGGCTTTCGAATATGTCCACGGAGGGAACAGGTATCTTCGAGAATAACATACTAAGGTTGTGGGAACAAAACGGGTATGTTCAGATCCAGGATTTTATCAAGGGGAACTGTTGGAAAACCTGGGTGGAGATTGAAATGGGGCTTCAGTACTCAAATATAATTTTAAAGTGGTCATTTATCAGATTAAAACCTATATTGAAAAAGCTAGATATGGAAAACTTGTGTTATAAAACCAATATCAGCGAAGCCCTTAGCCGCCCCATACAACAGAAGATTGGCAACTGGGTTAAAATCTTTGATGAGAATAAGTCCCATTCACTATATGAAAAAGTGAGGGATAGGTGGAAAAAAAGGAAAGGCATGCAGATCCTTAAACCGACCTGGAATAGGATAAATAAGTATAACTCAGTGATATTCAGAGGGGCCAATTTTAAACATAAAGTCCACATTTGTAAAGCGCACAATCACCCGTAAGGGTCTCTAGGCGCTGGGGGCCGTCGGGAAGATTAAGCGAGCTATTGCCCAGAGTCACATGGTGCTGGGCTAACCTGCCGCCGGAGCCGGGGATCGAACCGTGGTCCCCAGATTCCAGCGTCAGTCGCCCTGGCCGCGGCGCCACACCTCTCCCACATATGCAGTACAATTTGATTTGGTTGATATATAGAACACCTTCTTTTCTTTATACAATATACCCGCAAATAGAAGATAAATGCTTTTGTTGTGCACAGAAAGGCACCTGGACACATATCATATGGGAATGCCCAAAAATCCACAGTTCATGGCAGGAGATCAAGAAATTTCTTAGAGTCACAATAGACCTCCTTATTTCACTCGATGAATCCATTGCTGTTCTGGTCTACTCCTCTATTATCAGCGCGCATGCAGAATGCGTGTTTATCGCAGCCTTAATAGCGAGATCTCTGATCCTACAACTCTGGAGAACAGAGAAGGCACCTACTTTTAATGCATGGAGGGCAAAACTGCTTAAAATACAATAAACGGAAAAGAAATATGCAATAAGATCAGGAGCAGTTGGAGTGTGTTTGAAATATAGGATAATATCTCGCAGCTGGTATAAGAAGATAGAACATATATGTGGATACTTAACCTGACATGGCACTTTGTAATTTCACTTAATGTGATTCTTCTCTGCACTTTTGTAGCATTTGGTATAAAAAGTAAGAATACACATGTACGTATGCATCCTGGTTTAGCACTCTGCGCTTTAACTTATTAGGATCATTTTTGCATTATCGGAATTTTATGATTGTATGACTTTGAAATGACTATTTATAATGTTCAACACTTTGCACTTCAGATTTAAGCCAATATTTCCCTTTTTCAACAGTTTGGGATATGTATCTATGTATGATATCATGTATATGACATTTTCTCTTTCTATGAACTCTCTCAAAAAAAAAAGAAGTGACAAAAAGCATTCCTTGATGTCTATGCTAACTACTCCCTTCGATCTACACTGCCGACAGCAGGACTCACAATTCAGATGTAGTGGCGATTGCAGATGACGCAGTCCAGTTCACAAACGACATTGCTCCCAGTGCGGCCCGCCGGAACCACGCATCATCGCAGAATGCGCACAAGCTGTGTGCTTCAGGTGCTACTAACTCACTGCACCATAAGTCATCTCCACGTGGCCTTATCAAGGCAAGACATTGAACCCAGTGCGGCCTGCCGGGACCACATATCATTGCAGGATGCGCACACGCTGAGTGCTCCAGGTGCCATTCACTGTGCAGCTCAACTCAACGCCACGTGGCTGTGCACCCATTTTGACTGCTGCCTGCGCCCTACACTGGGGTTACACGGTTCACAATTCAAGATTAGTATCGTCGCAAATTGTGTAAAAGACTATAATGGGTTTAGAAGACCAAATGCTCCCAATCTGTGCAGCTCAAGTCAACGTCACCTGCCTGTAAGCCTTTGGTGACCACTGCCTCTGGTAGAAGACCAGCGACACATGGTGCCAACTAACCCTGTTCAATGCAAGCTGATCCCACATGTGTAACTGGTTCCTGAGTCCTGAATGGCAGCAACCTCAACTTCTTTGCAGCATCCATAGCACCAGACTCCGTCAATCAGTGAGAGATATTTGCATATGGAAGGCCAGTGACACGTGGTGCCACTGAACCTGCACTACGCAGGCCGGTGGGGCCACCAACGTATGCACGTGACTGTGGGCCCTTGCTCACCGCTACCTCTGGCCTACACTGTGGAACACCGGCGACACATGGTGCCACTATCCATCTTCAACACAAGCAGATCCCACATGTGTAACTGTGTTCAGAGTCCGGAATAGCAGTGACCCCCAACTCTATGAGACAACTACAGGAGAAAACTTGCTTCAATCAGTGAGGCATATTGCCATAAGGAAAGCTGGCGACAAATGCTGCCACTAACTCTGTTCAACATAAGCCGATTCCACATGTTTAACCGTGTCTTGAGTCCTGAATGGCAGCGACCCCAACTTCTTTGCAGCAACCATAGCACCAGACTCCCTCTGATCCCCTCCAACCCCGCATCTGAGCAAGTCTGTCCGTGTGGTCATTGCGTTAACATGATTGTTTTTCCTTCTTTGTTTCTCTCTCTCAGTCCTTTGATATGCGCATTACACACGTCCTTATTTTGTGCTTTATTTTTCAGGCTCTGGTGTTGACATCCATGGTCTCCACAGGAGTCTTCCACCTTGTTGTTTTCTGTTCTGTTTGTTACATTTTGTTTATTGGTTTATTTTTTATATATATAATAATAAAAAAATTAAAATGTAAAAATAGTTTATGGTTCATAAAAAATACAGTTTTACAAAATAAATTATGAACGTTTCGGTTGTTTTCTTAACTGCTTTGGGACTCTTTCTTGTTCTTATTACTGTTACTTGCTGGTATCCACCATGGTGTTACATTTTGGACCACTTATCATGGGAATACTGGTGATCTCTGCAGTTTGCACCAACTTCTGAATACCGTGTTAGATTTATCTCAACTTTAGTTGCATTAAAGTGCTGATAATGCAATGCAGAGTAGCCGTGCCCTTGCAAAAAGACACGAGGTGCACCTTTGCGATTTATTCCAAATACTAAAATCCTGTATTGAATTGCACTGAGGTAGTGCCTGCACTTACAGTGTACACACAAAATCAATGAATAAGTCTCATTGTATTTATATTGATTAGGAATAGTGTGTCAGGTGCTGGATCTTGACGGGATACACTGCCCAGTACGTACATTGTTCTGCACATGAAAAAATGACATCACAACTTTCACAACTGCAATTCGAAATTAATTACGGCGATAACCCACGTTACCACCAGGAATTTTACACCTGCTTTCTGCTGGTGTTAAGCAGGGTGACTACCTGCAGCATGAAAGGAAACACAGCCAAGAGCCACACAGAACACCCACAGGTGCCATAGAGTCAATAAGCACGAAACAGGGATACCCATGAGGGCCACAAGACTCAACGCAACAACGCCAGGACTACCAACGCCCCCCAACCCCACATCTGAGCAAGTCTGTCTGTGTGGTCATTGCTTTAACATGATAGGCATGGGCCCTGCAAAATCACGGTGTGCTGTCTTCAGCAGACATTACTATGTCACCTCAGCATTAGCAGTGAACCTGGACATGTAGCTATGCATGCATCCTCCTGCAAGCACAACACACGTGTACTGGTCCGGCGTACACAGGTCAGCGCAGGCATGTGCCTATCGGGCAAGGGAAACGGGGTGTCTCGGACATGTCCATGTGCTGGAAGTGTGGTAAGTGTGTCTTTGTGTTCTGGTGTGGCCTTCCACAAGGGCCGCAGCAGGCAATGTTGTAAAGTGGCATACATCACCACCAAACGGCACTCTCATGGTGTAGTTCGAATGCCGCAGGACATGCCGGAAAAGGCATTAAAATGCTGTGCCGTATGAGTGCACGGGATACTACAGCACACCGTACATAAGTGTGGGGGCTCATGGGAGGGAGGAGCAGCTGTTTGGCAACGTAACACAGAGTAAATCCGCCCATGTGCCACTTGCTCAGCATCTCATCCATGATGACCACGGTCACACACATCTCAAAAACCCAAGACCAGCCTTTGTACACATCCTGTATGAATGCAGCATGGTTTTCACTTCTATGCTCGTTGTGTGGTGGTGTTGCCGGATTGTGTGACTTATGCGCCTTGTTGGTGTGTTTCATTTTGGCCATTGTTTGTCTATACTTGTGCTGTACTTGATTGTACATGTGTGCCATTTTGCCCATCTCCCCCGTCCCCCCACTCCCAGCTTTTTCCTCTTCCTGCTGCTGTTGTTTCTATAATTTTGCCCCTCCACACATAAATACATGTAAAGAACAAATTAGAATACTTCCTTGATTCTTTTATGCTTCAAAACTTATCTCTATTAGTTTGTTTTGAATTTTCCATACAAACAAGTTTTTTTCATATTCAACAACACATCGAAGTCAGCAGTGCAACGTATTCTATCAACATACTTTCTAGAACATTCTACAACACGTGCAGGTTAAAAGTTCTTACATTTTTGTTAAACCTAATGATTTATTTTGCAACATTTTCTCAAACATTTAATGGCATGTGCAGGTTAAAAGTTCACAATTGTTTTAAAGTCAAACAGTGCCTTCCAAATGCAAGTAGCAGGTGTGGTTAAGTTGAGCAAATTTTATCCTATAATATGTACTCCACATTCAAACTTCTTTTTCTAAACCAATTACAAAGACGCTTTTCCACAAAGCGAATGTGCACCCTAATTTTAAAAAACAATGCTTTTCATCTATCAATCAGGTATTGTTTTGTATCTAAAAAAAACTAGTTCCCCATCTTTAAACATATCTCTTATTCTACGAAGAAACTGCAAGAGCTACAGACATCTTTCCACACCTTCCAGCCATACCTTCAAAATGCTAGTGTGGATCGTAGGACATAGCTATGTTTTTTGGTGCAAGAGGTATGCAGAACAGAGAAGTATTTACTTAGGTTTACAAAATGTGAACATTAAATGGTTTCCACAGAGAGGATTGAAGTGGCAGTAATTGTTGCCTTTGGTTAAAACCTGTTTGCATCTCCAACACCCTGACCTCATGATTTGCCCGGTGGTGGAAACAACCTAGGCACATTGACTGGGGTAGGCTTGAAATACTTATGAAGGACACCTTTGGACAATTGATGTTATTTTTTGCCTCAAACTGTCTTTGTATATTCCCATATATGCCAAAGAGAGAAGTGGAAATGATCAAGACAATTTTGTCCTCAGATTGAAAAATCTAGGAAGAAAGTCAACGAAGGTATGTTTGCATACCTCAGAGGTCACAAAATGGGGTCCATCGACAACAACAACATACATTTTGATATGGCTTATATCTACAGAAGTGATGGAGGACACTTCACAGATAAGGGAAATCAAGTTTTCCTGAGTAACCTAAAGCTGTGCATCCACACTTATATGTAGCTCCAACTAATGAACACAAGGGCTCTTTTTAGAGCCACCCTATTACTTACAACGTAGGCCCGCTATTTTAGGGCCAGGTAACGGCAACTCCCGGACCCTCGCCAAAATGTATTCACCACACAGCTGTGCAACAGCGGCCACACGTCTCACTTTGCAACACAGAGCTCTCACTTTGATCACCGACTCTACTCACCCATAGGAGTGAGTAGTTTGCCCTTTACAAATACTGTATTGATTTACCTTCGCACTCCCTATACAACACCACCTAAGCACCATATACAACTTGGACAGGTGTGGCACAGCGCCCACAGCACATGACTTCACAGCATAGCACACAAAGTGGAGGCTCACTGTTTCATCCCCGAGTCCAGCAGCAGCTCAATTTAACAGCATGACACTCTAGGCAATTCATCATTTAATTTCCGTACCCCGCACTTTCAGACCGATAGGGGTCAGTAGTTCAGTGACTTTACCCCGAGTCCATCAGCAGCTCAGCTTACGCCCCCAGTGCCATCAGACCCGTAGGAGTGAGTTGTTTCCACTTCAAAAATACCGAATTCCTTTAGATATATGCAAATTTACCTTCGCTCTCCCTGTATAACACCCCTAAGCACCATACACAAGTTACAATGTTCGAAACAAAAGTTCATCTGAGTAGGTATAACTACATGCTCACACTACTTCGACAGATGTGGCACAGCGGCCAGATCAAATGACTTCACTGCACATGACACACATTTTGTGCTCCCGCTTTCATCTCCGAGTCCGCCAGCAGATCAGCTTAACATCATGAGACTCTAGACAATACCTCACATATTTTCCATACCCCAGGACTTTCAGACTAGTACCGGTCAGTAGTTCATCCTAGTAGGTATAAACACATGCTGACACTACTTCCACAGGTGTAGTGCAGCGGCCACGGCACATGACTTCACAGCATAAGACACACAATTTGGGCTCACACTTTAATCCCCAACTCCCGGACCAGCTCACCATCAGACTCTAGGCAATACCTCACTTAATTTTCATAGCCTAGCACTTTCAGACCACTAGGTATGAGTAGTTAGCAAACTGTAAACACCCCATAGAGGGTAGAGTACTCTTACCCTCCTCTTTCCTACTTTTTTTTCCCGTTACTCGCTTCAACGTAATCACAAAATGGCGGCCAACACTTCCTGGTTGCACGAGACTCTAGACAATACCTCACATATTTTCCGTACCCCAGGACTTTCAGAGCAGTACAGGTCAGTAGTTTATCCTAGTAGGTATAACACATGCTGACACTACTTCCACAGCTGTAGTGAGACATTCAGGGCACATGGCTACACAGCATAAGACACACAGTTTGGGCTCACGCTTTAATGCCCGAGTCCCGCACCAGCTCACCTTAGCAGCATCACACTCTAGGTAATACCTCACTTAATTTCCGTGAACCACCACTTTCACACCGGTAGGGGTGAATACTTCGCTTCGCACCCCCTCTATAGCACACTGTAAACACCCCGCAGAGGTTACAGTACTCCTACCCTCCTCTTTCCCACTTTCTTAGCCCTTTTTTCCCCTTACTCGCTTCAACGAAATCACAAAATGGCAGCCAACACTTCCTAGTTGCAACCGCTTGCAGCGCTCGCAGCCAATCAGCAGCAAGCTCGTGCTCGTAACGCCTCAGCCAATCAGATGACAGATTTAACAAATATCAATATCTGTAAATTTTGATATTTCATAAAAACTACTGAATGGATTTACACTAAATAAACATAAGCGTGCTTTCAAGACCAAGACCCTTCCCTCTGCCAAATGTGGGGTAATTCCGTTCACTCGTTCGACCTGTAGCCTTGTCTATAGTTTCCTATGGAAATTAACATTTGGAAAACACATTTTGGGACCCCCCTTTTTTATAACCCAGGGCGTAGTGTGCGTAGTGGGTCTATGCAAAGCTACGCAAAGTGGGCGAGAAACTACGCCCACTCACACACTTCGCGTAGCCCCACTACGCGCCACATGCCCCCCTCCCCTACATACCTAAATTTAGTAAATGGGCAATTAAAAAGAAATAAAAGGCACTTACCTTGTCCGCGGCGTCCCGGGGCTCCCTCTGCTCGTTCACGCCGCAGTTTTGATAACCAATGCACATGCGCGGCAGCCAGTGCATGTGCATTTCTCGCGAGAAATGCCCATGCGCAGGCGGCCGCGCATTCGCATTGGTTATCAAAACTGCGGCGTGAACGAGCAGAGGGAGCCCCAGGACGCCGCAGACAAGGTAAGTGCCTTTAATTTCTTTTTAATTGCCCAGTTACTAAATTTAGGTATGTTCGGGAGGGCGGGAGGGAGGCGGGTGGCGGGCAACTTCGCTACGCCCAAGGAGTGGGCGTAGTGTTGCCTGCTTTGCCTACTTTGCAAAGGGCGAAGTAGGCAACACTACGCCCACTTTGTGGGCGTAGCGAATTCCTTCACCCGGGGTTACTTTTTTCTAGGCCCCCCCTTGACGAATCACCCCAAACTTTCAACATAGGAGCTGATATCAACAAACAATTAGTTTTGAAAATTTCATGAAGATTCATCAAATAACGCCAAAGTTATAAGCAAAAAAAAATGCTCTTCCTATGGAAACTATAACTACCTACAGGCGACCACCAGTAGGTAATATATATATATTCTTATGTACAATATTGGGGATAACTTAAGAGAAGGCAGCTTTCGAGTAAATACAGTCCGTATTTGTATTTGCAATGCTTATTAATTATTTACATTTTTCAGGGATGTAGGCATTTGTTTATATATCAGTTGCATTGTATTTAAACGTGAACATCTAGGTAGTGAACCCAGAAGAAGAGATTTTAATCCAGTAATTAATGTGCATGATTGATGGTTATCGTGATAATCCTGAAAAGCACTTGCACTTTTGAAAGGCGACTCTCCTAGATAAATGACGACTGGGAGTGAAAGTGTCACGAAAGCACTTGCACTTTAAAATTATTATCTAGTACTGTTGCACTTGCACTTTATTCAAAGATGCGGGATACTGCATATAAGTTACGCACCATAGATGTTAGGTTGTGGCAGAGCCGATTCTAATGAGTGCAGAACCAATGCACACAATAGATTCCACTTTTTGAGAACACACTGCTTAGCAACTATGGAACTCATTGATATTTGCGTGCTGTGTAATGATGACAAAAAACATCCATTGAAAAAATTCAGGTTTTGCCTATATTCTTTATCAATTTAAATTCAATTTCAATTTTATTTTTAACCTGAATGTTGTAGAGATCCTGAAACTTTGAAATGATGATCCAGTAAGCACTTGCACTTTTCTTTGCCGAGGGAGGCAGTGATAGAAGTATTGAATGTTAGTTTTGACACTCGGGCTAGACTGCAGAATGTGCTCAGAAAGTCAGCGAATACTGAAATATTTTTTTTTAACTTGTAATCCTAATTGCACTGGTTTTGCTTTGCTAGATTTGCACAATGTACTGTTTTTAAACTTACAAGTATATCACGTTAGGCAGAGCTTGTAACTTGGACATCCCTTCTGATCTAGCGGGCAGAGGCGTGCCTCCCGCCTGATCCCCCTTACTAAAACCAATGTGCATTCGACCGCGCAGCGGACACGCGCTGCGGGCGAGCTGATGACGCAACCAAGGAGTGCCTTAGGCAAGCCCTTCTGTGCCCGTCCATGACCAAACGGGACCAGGGGCCTTAAACCCCGGTTCTAAAGGGTCACAAGATAAGATCAAGTACTCTAAGGAGGAACTACTGAGATTGTGAAAGAACATGGACACAGCATGCAGGCATAAAATAAGTGTTGACAATATGGCACCGATATGTAAGCACTGCAATGCAGCACTCATATTTAGGAGACCAAGCTACAGCTGGCTTTACTAAATTGCAGGTCAATGGCCAGACACAAGCATGAGATACATGATCTACTAAGGGAAAGGTCACTGGATGCTCTATTCCTGACCGAGACATGGCTTAATGAGAACTCTACTCCAGATGTACTAGACGCAATCCCGAATGACTATTTCCTTGTAAGGCAAGATAGGGAAGGCCAAAGAGGCGGGGGAATTGCTATAATCTATAAAGCCAACATTATATGAGAAATGAAACAAGCAGGCCTAGACAACTGTGAGGTACTCATCTCCACTCTATCCACAGCAGAAGATAACACCATAGCTGGCTTTCTTATCTACCGCCCACCTGGCAAAATAACGCAGTTTGTGTCAAGCCTGGAAGAAAAGGTAATACACTCAACCCTGAGACACAATACATTTCTGGTGTTTGGGGACCTTAACATACACTTCGACAATACACATAACCAAGATATACAGGCAATTTGCAAGAATCTACGGACACTTAATCTAATGCAAAAAGTGGAGTCACAAACCCATCATGGGGGCTACATTTTAGACCCTATTTTCACAAATTTCTCTGAGGTGGAAGTAAGAGCACCATGGCCAGTCCAGTGGTCGGATCACTATTTAGTCCTCTTCACAGTGCCAACTCATAGAAGGAAGGCACAACATCCTAGGAAGGAAATTACCACTAGAAAGTGCAATAAATTCAATTCGCTTCCTTCGCTCAAGCTCTTAGGGAGATGAATCCAACGTTGGATAAAGATATGAACCTAGGCAATGATCCGATAGAGGCATGGATTACTAATGCACTAGATAAGGTAGCACCTTGGAGCACTAGAATCC
Organism: Lissotriton helveticus; assembly: GCF_964261635.1. Lineage (NCBI taxonomy): Eukaryota > Metazoa > Chordata > Amphibia > Caudata > Salamandridae > Lissotriton > Lissotriton helveticus. The sequence continues at coordinate 991,533,537 of NC_136065.1, read as the reverse complement.
CTAAGAGACAAAAGGCAACATTGCCATGTTTCAATGATGAACTAATGAAGGCTGAAAAAAGGTGTAAAAAGTTAGAACGAGTCTCGAGGAAAAGATATTGCAATAGGCCCAAAGAAGAATATAAAAGGGAACTAAAAGACTATCATTCACTGATCAAAACAATCAGATGTGTATTCTACATGGATAAAATAGAAAAAGTCAGCAACTCTCATAAAGAAATGTTCACAATTCTGAAATCTCTCAAACACCTAGAGGAGAATAAAGATATAACAGCCACCAAAGAGAGCTGTAATAAGGTAGCAGAATTTTTTGCAAATAAAGTAACAAATATATATGAGACCCTCCCAATAGAAGCACGACAGGGCACCAATGTATCCGGTGTAAGCCTTGGGAACTTAGTAGGAGCAACGCTAGATGAATTCAAAATACCGGAAATGGAGGAACTCAAAGCCAAAGCAAAAGGAATAAAATCGGGTTCCCCCTTAGATCCGGCACGACCAGGAGAAAGTAATGGAGGGGGTGGACATAATCCTGCCGTATATTGAGGAACTCATCCTCTGCTCCTTTCAGACAGGAGTAGTCCCAATCAAATGGAAACAGGCCATTGTCAGACCACTCAGGAAAAAAACATCGTTAGAATATACAGTATTAGAAAACCTTCGCCCAATCTCATTACTACCATTCGTTGCCAAGATAGCGAAAAAATTACAAACAAACAGCTGGTAGGACCACATCAATACTAATGACCTACTACACCCTTCCCAGTCAGGTTTTAGAATGGCGCACTCCACAGAATCAGTGCTACTGATGGCCACAGAGGCACTGAGAAAATATGTTGATGAAGGGCAAACCGCTGCGCGGATCTTGTTGGATCTCAGTGCGCTGTTTGACACCATATCGCACAAATTGTTTCTCCAAAGACTAGAGGCCTGGGGCATCAGGAGGAATGCTCTGAAGTGGTTGACATCGTTTTTATCTGAACGGAGCTTCCAAGTTGCACAACAGACGCATCTGTCCGACAGCTTCCCTCTTCCTCAAGGGGTCCCACAGGGATCAATTCTAAGTCCCACCCTTTTCAATCTGTGTGTGGGACCACTAGCAGAATGTGTAGAGAAACATGAGGTGTCAATAGTGTCATATGCGGATGATACGGAGCTAATTTTAATGCTGTCCAAAAACAAAGATCAGGACAGCTGACTGGATGTCAAGTCATTGCCTTAAGCTAAATGGGAATAATACGGATGTAATGGTGGTAGGTAAGACACCTACCATATGGTCATCTGCATGGTGGCCAGAATCACTGGGCCAAGACCCCCCCCCCCCGAAAACAGAGTTGAAAAGTCTTGGAATCTGGTTCGACTCCAAACTGTCATTTGACAGTCAGATTCGGAGGGTAGCGGAGAAGTGCTATGGGGCTATGAAAACCCTGAGGAAAGTCATAGATTTGCTACCTTACCATGCTAGGAAAACCATAGTACATGCAGTAATCACTTCACAACTGGACTACGGAAACATACCATACCTAGGTGCATACAAAAAAGGCATATCCAAACTGCAAAGGGTACAAAACGCAGAGGCACGTTTGGTTCTCAGCCTTCCAAGGAGATACAACACAAAGAGAGCCCTGACTGCCTTACACTGGCTACCGGTAGGGAAGAGAGTCGCGTTTAAGGCAATGTGCCCTTGTCACCGCATCCTATCAAAGTAAGGTCCTAGATACCTCCAACCACTACTGACTAAATACACACCAGCACGCAATCTAATATCCATGGTAATGGCACTGGTGAATGTTCCAAGAATATTCGGAGCACCAATGGGGGCTCGCTCCTTCAGGTACTTAGCAGCTAAGATCTGAAATACCTTGCCAATCACCATCAGAACTGAACCAAGCAAAAATATCTTCCACAGTCAGCTAAAGACATGGCTGTTCACAAAAACTGAATAAAGCACAGTTCAAGGGCTTTTGGGGGGCAACAGCAGACTCATTAGATATGTCTCAGCGTGGGGACACACCGGTTGGTGTAACCATGCGCTCTACAAATGAATAAATAAATAAATAAATTCCCCAAAAATTTGATGAAAACAAGTGATTGGTAATGAATTAGAATTACAATCATGCCCGTTAGGAGTGGAAATTAAGCCCCCAATGGTTTTAAGGTATGTTTAAACACTTTCCGTAATCACGAGGATTTATGAAATATAAAGACACATGTTTAGGGATTCAGGCGCTGAGTCTGTTTTCTATGCCTATGTGAAGAGAAAACCATGTGACCTGCAGCTCTGCTATTTTAATGGCTAACTGTTAATGACGTTTGTTGTGTGAGCAAGGCAGGAAATGACGAACGCGTTACAGCGTAATTAAAAATCAAGGAACAGATTAATAATCCAGCCCCTGTGTCGGTGTCCATTTCTGACAGAGGAAACTGGAGTTGGAGTATATATATCAGGATCTCGCCTAGCTAGATCACGGGCGGTCCAAGGTTGGGCGCTCTTCAGCAATAACACCATAGGTGTTTCTTCTTCTATGTACTGTATGGCAGAAAGCATGGATGGAACCCTATATATATATACTTTTAAGAGGTCATTTGCTATAACATTACCCTGCTATATAACTCTGTAACAATTTTTGTATACATTATGACTGTTGCTGAGGCTGACAGTTAGATGGAAAGTGTTAATTATATCAGCACACAATGTCGTCGTTTTATGTGGTCAGTGGATCTTGGCCATTTGTTATGTCTCAGCAATTAAATACCAAGGTTCTACAAAACTATTGAGTAAATTTAGTGAATAAATGGGGTTGGTATCTTTGAAAAGTCAGAACCTATACTACCATGGAAATGTTTATTTTTATTATTTCACTAATTTAGAGCGGGGCCTCCATTTCCTGAGCAGTGGCCAGGAGAGGTGGGGCTTACTCCCAAGGATAATTGGGTGAGTTACATTTATTTTTCATCAACTTGGAACTATCTTTTGAAGTTTGACTTAAGAGGGATATCTAACATCAGGTTAGAAACTGTTTTTCTATGTGTCTGCTATATGTACAATGTTGTTCTGTTTGGATATTTTTCAGGAAAGAATCCAATAGAAACCGGAAAAAGAGACGTACGAGACCTTCCACGCTCCACATAATACCCGGTATCATTTTGGTGTAAATACTTCTATTTCTTTGCACTATTTTTATTTTTGCAGTAGTGTATTATTAGGTCCTGATGAAAGCCAGAAGGGAATTTCCCTACCAAATGGCAGAAACATGTTGACCACTTTATCATCTATTTCTGACAGTTATTTTGTCAAACTGTCATACACTTCGTTTTAATATTGACACCTTGATTGCTTCCTATTAAAGTTGTTTTTTGCTGTCACGGTAGCCAATTTTAAATTTATACACTTTTGTTTACACATTTTTCTTCACTGCAATTCAATATCCCACACCATTTCTTCCCTCCCTGTCATTCTATGGTTGGATCCATCACTGGTGGTCTCGGAGAAGTGGAGGTTTACACACTATTTCATTAAGTGTATCTCCCTATCCATATGAGTTTCCACAGAAATCCCAGATGATGATGTTCCGCCATTTGGGTGGGCTGATGGACTCATTTCCTGTACACAGTGATACATTTCTGATATTTCAGACACATAGTCCTCTTACTCCACAGACCGCTGACAGTCAGGTTGTTTGTCTCTACATGGTATTTGGGGGTGTAGACTGTCTGGTGGGTCTATAAATATGGTTCCCCTTAGACCCTATTCCTACTGTTTTGTTATATAGGGCCACCGGTAGCCCAAATTATCAAAAAACACTCAGTTGGTAAAATAGACATACTCGTACACTTCCATTTGCTAGTGCACAAGATAGTTTACTGGCAGGAAACAACACGTTTCACCTTACGGCTTGATCACGTTTCAACCATTGTATTGTTACGTGCTCATATTTATCCTGCATCAAAAATAGACACAGGACTTTCACCCCATACATGTAGAAACAGTCAACAATCATGGCGGCCATTTTACAAGATCTTAAATGCTTTTGAGATATACAGCGATTCCAACTTTACATAAATTGTTACATGTTGCACATTGATATTTTGCTTTATATGAAATGTATTCACATTATCACAAAATTAGTTTAGCATATATAAAAACTCCAATGAACATATAGAATTTCATGACTGAAAAAACAAACAATAATAATACATTCCCGCAAATAAATGTAGCGCGATAGTCACAAGCGGCAATTCATATCTCTCAATAGTTTGCGATGTGGACACCAGAAGATATTAATCTCATTACTGTCCGCCTCCTGATAAAAATAAAGGGCTCATGTTTTGAACAGTACTAACTTCAAAGCGTCCATATTCCACAGCATATATTTCATTGTGTTACCTGTATATTGTTAGTCATACTGCTAGGATAATAGCCAATATTTATGTATAATTACTTAAATATCAGAAAAAATAAAACAAAAAAAGTCCATGCCCCAGTGGGCTTGCTTTTTATGAATTCCTCTGTACCAGCTACTCAATCTCGCCCACGTGGGCCATAGTCCATTATTTCAGGCTTCAAACCAACGCTGTATACTTAATTAAGTGCCATGATCAGACTGTTGCCATAATTAACCTAAAATTTAAAAATATTAAAATCAGAAAGCAGACCACATAAAGCTTCACATAATACATATTTCAGCTTTCATTCTATGAGGTGCTCTGCCAATTCCTCACTTGAATTTAAAACATTCGGGCCGTACAGTTAAAGTCAATTATATATCTTGACTCCATTTTACGCAAGGCTAACTCTCTGTTGCCCCCCCCCCCCGATTCCCAAGTCAACCATATCTATGACCACCATCCTCAGTAAGTTCTCACTCTGAAAGTGGCAGTCAAAGAAATGACGTGCTACAGGATATAGTTGATTGTTGTTTTTGATTGCAAGTACATGCTCCATCACTCGTTTTTTTGCCCAATGTATTGTACTGCGCACATACCATTTGTTGCATGGGCAGATCAATACATAGACACAGTACATAGTATTGCAAGTCAGTGATTTACGAATTGCAAACTCTCTGCCGGATTTGGGGGTATTCAAGATTTCACAATCCATACTCTTACGGCATGCTTTACAGCTTCTACAGCATTTGAAGCCTGCCTTGCCTTTGCTCTTATTCTGGAGATTACAACTTAGATCATCTCTCAGAGATTTACATTTTCTGAAAGTGATCTGTGGGTTCTCACTTATGTGTGTTTTCAAATGTTCATCTGTCAGAAGAACATGCCAATGTTTCTTAAAAATCCTTCTGATTTCATGGGCCTGTCCTGAGAAAGTGGTTACAAATCTCACCTTCTCTTCCTTTTCATCTATTTTATTGGAGTTGAGCAGCTCATTCCTCACAGTAGCATCTACTCTGTTGCATGCATGCTTGATCGTGATGTTCTTGTACCCTCGCTCCTTGAAGCGAGTACACATCACTTATTTCTCACATTCATAGGCAGATTCGGTGGTACAGTTCCTCTTGGCCCGCAGCAGCTCCCCATAGGGGATGCTGTCTACCAGGTTATGAGGATGAGGACTTTTAGCACTTAAAATACTATTGCCAGAGGTCTATTTTTTCGGAATAAGCTAGTTGTTACCACCTGTCCCTGGATTTCAACTTGGACATCAAGAAATTCAATTGATGTTTTGTGGATATGCTCAGTGAATACCAAATTAAAGTTGTTTTTATTCAGTTGACCCACAAATCTCTTAGCTGTCTCTACGCTGCCCATTATGGTATAGAATTTAAATTGAAAATACATTGAAATTCACCAGTTATAATTTAATGAAATAACTATAGCTTATACCCCGCCATGCACTGCTTATGAGCTTACATATTACATCATTCATTAAAGTTTAATGACATCCTTGATGGCATCACTCATGACATCTCAATTAACATAATTGATGGCATCTCTAATGACATCACTGATTACATCATCCAATCAGTGTGACAGTTTGCTATACCCTTCTGGCACTGAAATGTGTGTAGTGAGCTACATATAGATGACATTTTCTATAGTTTCTGTACTTCTAATGAGTGTAAGCTTTGTACAATCATTGCCCTCCTAATGGGTCTTGCATATATGGAGGATGTGGGCTGTCCATGACAAGTTGTCCACAAGACTGAGCCTGCACATACTATAACCTTCAGCTCCTAACAGGTTTTAAGATTGAGCAGGTTGTGGACTCTACTTATACATTGTGCAGAGGGCAATGGCTGTGTATATCAGGTACTTGATGAACTAATGGGGCTTGGTTGTCTGAGGAAGGGAGTTGTACACAGGGCAAAGGCTATGCATACTAGTGGCTTATCCACCTAAAACTACTTCAGTCTCTGGAAGTATTAGTCTCTCTGAGAAAAGTTCTGCCAAGGGTGAAGGCTGCACATAGTAGGAGTTTGACTGCCTAATGGGGGTTGGGGGTTTGGAATGGGTAGGCTCTCTGTAAAGGGTTTTGAACAGGGTAAAGGCTTGTGTAGTAGGGGCTTTGCCAATAAGTGGGGCTTGGGTGTCTTGAGGTGGTGGACTCTCCTTCAGAAATCTGAGCATAGTGAGATGTTTTCGCGTAGTAGTGGCTTGGTCACCTAATAGGGCATGTGTGCCTAGAGGGAGACTACAGTCTAATTACTTAATATAAGCACACATGTTTATGTCATTTATGCTTTAGATGATTCTGCAACATTTAGTCATTTAGTAGTTTTTTTATGGTAAATTACATCATCAGTGATGTTATCAGTGATGTCTTCAATGATGTCGTTGAACATGTCATGAGTGATGTAATATGTGGGGACATAAGCAGTGCATGATGGGGGCAATATACAGTTAGATCATTGAACCCCAACTGGTGAATTTCAGTGTTTTTAGTTTAAAACTGTAAGTTGCAAATGTCCTTTTCACCTATTTATTTTGTCACTTCAACCTTTGTTTTTTTTCAATTAAATTCTGTTTTTGATAGTATGTTACTTTATCTATATTTCCTTTTGTTCTATCAGTTTTACAGTACATTTACCAAAGATAAGAATCCCTGTCATGGAAGTCTTTACATGTATTACATCAAATCAAGGGGTGCTGGATGAATTGAAGAAAGCTGAAAAAAATCGCTGTATTCAGGAAAGGAAGTATAGATAAATTAACATCCTATCTTTCAATATCTATAATATGACCAAAGTAATTGTTTTCAGTTGATTTGTTTTCTTATGAGAGAGAATATTGATGATTTATCAGTAGACCAGGAAAAACACTACTGATTAGTGTTACAGTGTCAATGTACAATATGACAATTACTAAAAAATAATTGGACCCTATATAGACATAAATCAGCATTTGATGCAGCTAGTAGGACATGCCTGTGATTCGCTGTGAGTGAAATGGGGATCAAAAGGGATTCAGTAAGTCATTTAATGCTTTAATGTGATGGAAATACTGCTTATCTAAAAGTGAAACATGGAGGACATAGAACTAAAGAGTTTAGCATTGAAAAGGATTGTACTTCTACTCTTTAATTTATCTATCAATGCTCTGTGTTCTTTCTTGTCAGATCAAGAAACTGTAGTTTAACGAATTGAAGATAACAGAGTAATTGGAACCTGGCATTGCACTTTAAGTACCATGCAGTTCTCATGATCTAAACAGGGAATATACTGCAGATGTTTCTGCAATGCATTCCCTACATGAATATTATATGGGCAACATTTGTACATGGGAAAATGTAAATATTTATATAAACAAAACCATTTTTATAAAATAGGCTTATGGAAGCAGCATAAAAAACAATAATAGCTCTGTTATAGAGGACTTGAAATGGTCAACTCATATGATTATACTTTGCATTATTTTTTACATAATCATTGTATTAATATTGCAAAGTAATATCAGCCCTAGCATTTGCCATTGCTTAAACCTATTGCATGCATTCCGCCATTCACCATTTGTATGTGTGATGTGATGGCTTATGTAGCAGAGAGTATGCCCAGATGTGGGTCCCTTGCTTACTGTGCTGGGGGAAAACAGCTACAACCTGGCTGAAGAGGCCCAATCAGGTCAAACCCAGTCTTTTGTTGCCTGTGTTCCAGTTCTGAGGGGACTTGGGTTAGCAATTTCGACTAGACTTTTTCCATTGGAGCAGGACCATGACTGAATTGCATATGACTGGGTCTAACCTGGGGTTGCATGGTGGGCAAAAGAATGATGGGTTTGAATGACATCTCAGGATAGCCAAATGGCTAGATTTGTTGCAAGTATTCCTCCCATCACCTTGCGTGTTTGATAGAAGATATGTTTTTTCTTTTTCCATGTGGTATGGGTCATTAGGAAGTAGAAGTAATTAATAACCCCCTTATATAAGAAACATAGCATTAACCATTGTTTAATAGTGATCCAATTGCCATATACGGATATTGATGGAAGGATTTTTTGTAAATTAGCAAATGTCTTACAGAAAGCTTTAAGAGTGAGATTAATGTGTACTAAATACATTCAGTGTTTAAGTATTGGATAATTGGGGCCTCGTGTGTTACCTGCATTTAAGATATTGTATACTAGGCACTATGATTGTAATAAGAGATTATATAAATGCCACCTAAATTATTCATTCATGTGAGTTCAAAGAAGGTATTATATGTATTATTTGTAGGACATTTGTTTGTAACTGATTTCACCTTTTTCTTAAACATGTGTCTCTTTTATATGTATTTACATAATTTATGTATAAAACTAGATTGCTGTAAAGTTTTATTGTCTTAACACAAAATAAAATTAATTATGATGACTAATCAATTTCTGAATATTTTTCATGTCACACAATGTCTCTTAAATCTTGTCTGAAGACCTAGTTGAGGGTGTCCAAGTGGAAATCACTTATTGGAGTGAGGAGAAACCATATCCGGGCCATTAAAAATACCACTCTTAGAATCTTTGTCCTGTGACTAGGAAGTTTAATTTAAAAAGTTCGGAGATACATTTCTAATATATTTCTGATCAACCTAGATGTTCCACTTAGCTCGTATTTTAAAGAAAATGATGGTATAGACATTAATAGCACACTAAATGAACTGGAAGAGATGTTTGATTATTGTCATAATCGTGGGTGATATAAAAGACAGATGTGATAAATTGATTGAAGGGAGGGAAACAGCGTTTGCAATGCTGTCTCCACAATACAGTACCATTACAACAAAGTTGTTACAACGACTGTGTTGTTAACATGCATACCAGTACATCGCAAGTCATTACTACGACTTGCTGTAGGGGGCACACTGGTGTTGTATTTAGAATCCAACACCTTACCTGCTGTCGCACAAACTGGAGTAGGAATAGTAAATAATACTATTCTTAAGTCCAGCACGCCCCCTACAGCAAGTCTTAGTAATGACTTGCGATGTAATGGTATGAGTTCTAACAAAGCGGTCATTGTAACGACCACGTTATAATGGCATGATATGTATTTGCATGCATTGTAAGGGTACATATTCTTAAAGGGAAGGTGAGTAAAATTCTATGCAATCTTCAAAAGCTATTTTTCCAGGTATTCAAATTTAAATTAAGATGTGAAGCAGTGATTCACTACTACTATAAGCATAATCTCATCATGGAGGTGGGGCAACTGCTTTCTTTGTTATAATATAGTCTCACTCCCACTACCTCTGGTGGCACCCCTCTCACCTTGGAGTCAGGATGCCATTGCAGAGGTCCTTCTGACACCACAAAGGTGTCAGAAGGACCTCCCTATTTTCAACAGGATATTTTCACACTATTTTCTAATTTGCATCACTATCAATGTAAACAGAAATAATAGGAAATATGTCTCTGAATGCTAAGATAAAACTCAAGGCTGCCAGGACAGTAGGTTATGCTTTTCAGAAATAAACTCCAAACTGCCCTATCATAGGATGGTCAGCCAGTCAGCAATGACAGTTTTGCCAAAAGTGCTCCAACTCCATATGCACCAGGAATGTTTTTATGTTTTAGGCTTGCCTCCACTGGACCATGGAAGTGTGACCTTCATGCCCCAGTGGATTGGTGAATATACCACCAAGGGCTAAATGACTGATAGGAGGAAAATAGCTTGTGCCCTGTTCTAATGAGCACAGTTAGGCACTGCTAAAATGGGAAATAGAATAATATTTATTGAAGGAAAATTACTGCAAACACTTTTTATATATGAATAGGATACCTTCAATTAAATAGATTCTAATTGGTGCTGAAATTGATGCTATTATTTATTATTGCACTGCAAAATTGCTCATACACTGTGTTGATTAAAAGCAGTTCCAATTATCATCATAAGCTGCTCTAATATTTCCGGACTTAATATTCATCAGAAGGAATCTGTTGATACTGGCTGATTGTTATAAATTAGGTAACTAGTGAAAGTGGAATTTAAAGATTTCACATATTTACTTTTAGGTACAAGAAGGGCAGGTTAATTATGAATCACAAAGCTGGACTGTTTTCAATGTTGTAAACGAAGTATCATCATATAGCCAATATGATAAGATAAGAAAAATGTTCTTATTGAAATAACTGTGACCACTGCCTATTACTTCAATATTTCATATTTGTTACCACAAAAAAAGGTACAACAGCAACATTGTTCACAGTTCCAAAAGAAAATTCTTCCCAGCGGCAGATTAAAAAATTATTTTGCTTTACTGATCAGAAGACAATTGTTTTTTCTAATAAAATTGCATACACTTTCTTTATGGGAGAAAGACAAAAAATATTTCACAACGGGAAACAAATAATTAATGATTGAAAGTAAGGCAATTGTTTAATGTTTGAATTTTTCAAATCGCATTGAACAGATTCAATTGGAGCTGAAACTGATCTCATTATTTATCATCGCACTGAAATGTTGCTGTCCTTCCTACATGATTTAAAGAAATTTGAAAGCATCCTCATTGGTGACTCAAAATATTTAAGAATTATAACTTCAGCAGTGAGTAAACTATGCCCTATTGAGCGATTGTTATACAATAAGAGAGCAGTTGCAGTCAAATTCTCTGATAAAAAGAACACTTTTTATCTACCTTTATAAAATATATGGAGGTGAGATTAATTTTGACTCACAAACTTAGACTATTTTTAATGCAGGAATTGAAGATTTCAATATCACAGTATAACCAACAGGATAATGAGGAAGTATGTGTTTGCTGAAATATGTGAGAACATAACAACCTACTTCAATATTTCCTAATGTGTTTTACAAATTGGTCATCAGATAGGTTAGACACCCAATGGTGTAAAAATCTCTCAAAAATGGGCTACATGTATTAATGGAATGTGAGGCTGTCAATTAGATTTGGGTTAGAGCATGTTATTCCTTATTTAAGGGAAGGCAAGAATGAAAAATCCTGCTAGAGACAATGCAATCTTTCAAACCTGTAGGATCAATGTACTGCTAATTTGAACCTGACCGTTTTTTAACATATGTAATATTCAGTGGGAAAGAGTGAACATTTGAAATTAAAGAAATATGTATATTAATTGTTACAAATCCTGCTCCGTGTAGAGGTTGTAAAACTTGAATAATTTTAAATAAAGAAGTGACCCTGTGTTAGATGTACAACCATTCCAAATTGCTAGTCACAATTTGAGCTCAATTGCGAGTCGCAATTTGGAATGTACAACAGTGTCAGAGACACTGATTATGATTTCCAATGGAGTAACAAAGTGCAAGGCTCGTGAATATTAATTAGCCATGCGCAATTTGTGACCCGATTGGGAATGGCTGGCTCTCCCAGGGATGGTGGCCTGCTGGGCTCAGCAGACCTCCATGCCTGGGACTGCTTGTCAATAAAGCTGTTTTTTGTTTTTTTAATGCATTTTAAAAAAAAAGAATTAAACTTTTTTGTTTAATTTTTGAAGGACAGGTAGTGGTCCCTGGGACCTGCCTGCCCATAAAAAATATTTTTGGACCCAGTCACAAAGGGGATAGGCTCCCCTGGGGATCCCTTCCCATCAGTGACTCCATTACCACCCTCCTGAAGAGGGCTGTAATTTGCGAGTGTTTTGCGACTGCATTTACGGTCTCAAAACATTCTTACATAGGGTAGAGACTCGCTATTAGGAAGTGATACCAGTGGCACACGCCTTCCTAATAGCGGCTCGCAATTCCTAATTAGTGAGTCGCAAATAAATTGTGACTCGCTATTTAGGAATTGTACATGGCCCTGTAACATTTTGCATGTGCAAACGAGTCGCAAACCCGTTTGTGCATGCAATGTAGGGCCGAACATCTGGCCCCAATGAACTTCTTTATTTTTTAACTGATATTAAGCTGTAATTGAACCGTAAACTAAAAACAATCATTTGCTTGTACTTTAACCAATGTACATGTAAATGGAAGGAAATTGTAGTTTATTGCATAAAAACCTGTGAAGTCTGTTTTTCCTGAGTATTGGTCTTAATATGTTGGTGCAATCAAGAAAAGGGATCTGAAGGTTACAGTTTTTGAGTTAATAAATGAGTGAGTGACTGGGAGGGGGTTCCTATCAAGAAAGAATTTGGAAATCAGCCCGAGACTACATACATTGTAAGCATACTATACAAGTAACTAACTAAGCTATTCAAAAATGGGGAAGGCCAAAAGGCCTTGAGGTATCATTGTCTCACCTATAGGAAGATGGTATGGGTCCAAGAATTAGATATGTAAGAGTTTCTGTGGTATTGAAATTGAAATCTAGGTCAGCGATAAAGAACCAATCCAAAGTAGATCAATTAGGTCTCACCATAGGTCAGGTGCCAACATAGGGATGTAAAACAGACATTGATTTAAAAAATATTTCACTAATGCTACCATCATAACAGAATTCCATGTGAGATTTTGTGAAGAAATAAATAATGTAGAATATTTTACAATTTATAATGGGGACTTTTTAGCAGGATAGTTATCAATGTGCATTGTGTGGCTAGTTCAGACTGCTGGTGCAGATCAACCCACGGAAATATGTCACCTATAGACTTTGAAGATATGTGAGAGAAGAGTTAAGTCCAATGGCAGCTGCTCACAGGAGCTATTTAGAGAGTGCTTTAGATCCTTCGATTAGATTCGAATGATGGGAACTCTCTTTTAAGCTGGTATGGACTAGGACAAAATCTATGGAGGATAATACTATATAAATGTTATAACAGCGCTCCCTAGCTTCTCAGGTTTTTTTAATCTGTACAAGCATCTCACATATAGACATACATGCATAAATACATGTGTATATATATATATATATACAGGTCGTCCCATTGTGGCATCTATCGGTGGATTGACCGAAAATATGTCAGAATTTGTGGACAACTACATCTTTCCCCTTGTGACTAATTTGGAATCTTATGTCCAAGATACCAAAGACTTTTTAAACAAAGTGGCTGTAATGGATTGGCAATCAGACTATCTACTTCTGGTGATGGATATCACCAGTCTTTATACCATCATCGACCATACCCACGGATTGACTGCTGTTGAACACTATTTAGGGAAACGTCCAATCCGTTTTGCACAACATAATATTATGCTGATGGAATTTGTGCAATTTTGCTTAACTCATAAAAAGATTTTGTTTGAGGATAGGCTTTACAGGCAGACCTCTGGTACAGCTATGGGCACCTGCTTCGCCCCTAGCTATGCGAACTTGTTTGTGGGCTGGTGGGAGGAGCGGGTGCCCAGAAGCTACCAGGAAGGTCATCAAAGCGGGAAGGTGGTACATTGGTACCGCTACATTGATGATTTGTTCATCGTGTGGCAGGGTACGAAGGACATGGCAGAGAAATACATCGACTCTTTAAATAATAACATCTATAATGTGCACCTGTCAGGGACAATTAGCGGGGTGGCAGCCAACTACTTGGACCTGCGGGTGTACATTGAGGGTGGCCATGTCCATACCACGCTGTACCGCAAGGAGACAGCCGGGAACTCTATTCTTTTTGCTACAAGTGCCCATCCACCAAAACTAATCAGGAGTATCCCCTACGGGGAGCTCTTGAGAATCAAAAGGAATAGTACCCAAAACACGGAATTCGAGGCAGCTGCCTCGGATTGCATAGCCCGCTTTCGCCTTAGAGGGTATGATGAGCCACTCTTACAGAACACTTTGAGGAAAGGTAAAAAGATCCCCAGGAAAGACCTTCTCAAAAAGAAATCGGGTGGGACTAACATTAATGAGAAAAATGTTTTTAGGATGATCACACCATACTCCTCGGGTGCTGATAGATTAAGAGCTATGATGCGAAAAAATTGGCACATCTTGTTGACAGATGATGTGTTAAAAGAAGATCTATCACCATTTCCATTAGTGACCTTTAGCAAAGCCAGGTCCTTGGGGGACACTTTGGTAAACAGTCATCTTGAAGCCCTAACCACCCAGCAGAACACCTTAAGAGAAATGAGTGGGTTCTTTCCCTGTGGGAAATGCAAGCGTGCGCCAATAGCCGGAGGGTTCTCCATTATGATATCCCCGATGCAGGTAGAACTAATAAGATTCATAAATTCATTACCTGCAGCACCACATATGCCGTATATTGTTTAGTTTGTCCATGCGGCATGAGATACATTGGGAGTACCATCAACCAACTCAAGCTAAGGATACTGGAGCACCTCAGGGCTATAGATAAAGTAGATCCCTCATACCCAGTAGCACGGCACTTTGCGGAACATCACAACAAAGACAGGAATAAATTACGCTTTTTTGGGCTAGATCATGTCCCGTATAATCCACGGGGAGGTGACAGATTAAGAAGACTGAGACGCCTTGAATCAAGGTATATTATTGATCTGTCTACATAACACCCGAAGGGCATGAATAGCGGGGAGGACATGGTAGTTCACCTCGTAAAATGATTGTGTAATATCTAGTCTTTCTGAACTGTGCTTGGAAGACTACTTATAGTCTGATATAGTTCCTGTGGCCATAGCCACCTGTATAATACTAAAAATCAAGATTATGAGAGAGTTTTCATATCTATATCTATATCTATGCATTGAACTGCACCTTTACTTGATACTTTCCTGATTATCAATTGTGAATATCTTGATTTCATTCTTTATTTTAAATTGAGTCTTTGATGTCTAAAACTGTGGTTCTCTATTTGAACTTAATGATCTAATCACTGATTTTGTGCAACAGACTTATATGAGCTGGCCATGAAATTTCCTTATGAGGGTTATTCCTCATTTTGGTATCTGTATTATTTGTCGTTTCCTGTGTAACACCTGTTGAACGTTTGGTCGTCCTTTTTGCTATGATGGTTATCCTATTATTTTTTCTATATGAGAATTTGTCTTATATGCAATGCCGCCAAATGAAATTCGCCTTATAGGTTTACATAGTTCCAAGTATAATAATGTTGATATTTATATGACAAGTATATGTTGGTTGCTTGATGTGCACTTTTTTCTAAGGGGCAATTGCTGATCCACGGCTTTATCATGTTGACATGCACATTTGATTGTTTTGCGCCCATTGTGCAAGTATATGACCGATTCATGGTATGATTTTGCACTAGTTCCTATAATAGTAACCCATTCCAAGATGGCGCCCATCTTGGCATGAGTTGGGCTAGCCCCTTGTCTATGTCCACTCTCGCACACAAAACTTTATTTAAACTGGAATTATGCTCTGTTGGTCGTAACACTGACGAAGGCTTTTGCCGAAACGTTTGTTGGCTGTGAGAAATAAAACTCGCTGTGTGACTGTCATCACCCGAGTGATGTTTCCTTTCCCGGTGTGGAGGAGGTTTTGAGCGTTTTTTATATATATATATATATATATATATATATATATATATATATATATACACATACATACATTCATTCTTACATACATACTATAAAATTGCATTGTTTTTCACTAGCAGAAGCACTTGTCAGACACTACTGTGTCTGCCAAACCGTGAAACTATGGGAGGATTATTTTTTATATTTCCTTGTATAAACATCAAAGCATTTGATTTATTGATTTTAAGCTATATGTAGTTCATTCATATACATCTTCAGTTTATACAGTGTACAGAAGGCGCTTAAATAGTCATCTCTAAATGTCTGCTTCACTACTCCCGGTAAATGTACTAGCTTAAGTCAAATTCAGCAAAAAAGTAGGTTTAGAACAGTTAAACCGTAATTTGGATTCGAAGGAGACAGAAATGTTGATTGTTTGCAAGTTAAGTGGTGTAAGTGATGTAGTCCAAGAAAAAAATATTTTCCCAATCATTGTTCAAAAGGGTCACTAATAAACTTGATATTTGTAAAGCGTGAACTAATCACCCCCAAGGGTCTCAAGGCGCTTGGGGCCATCAGGAATATTAAGCGAGACCAGAGTCACATGGTGCTGTGCTAACTTGCCACCGGCGATCCAACCGTGATCCCCATGTTCTGGAGTCAGACACCCTGGCCGCTGCGCCACACCTCTTCCACTAAATGTTGAAGGCAAATATATGATCAGTTGCATTTAACCTGTCGAATTTGACTTTGGCTGAACCATTTATTGAGGATTCGTGACTGAGATATGAAATTTAATAAAAACATGATTTGGCCAGACAACTGGGATGTTGGAAACAACTATAAATAATATAAATAATATTGCAACAATAGACTAATTCAAGACTGTGGCTTTGGTGATGCATGGGCTATATACCCCAGGAGCAAAAGTGAAGCAAATGAAGGACCACCAAATGACTAGGTCCACTAACATCCAAATGTTTGTGCATACATTCAAATCACCAAACATGATTTTTGTATCCCCAATTACGATGGAGACAGTGGCAAATTCAACATAGAGTTTTATGAATGAGGACTATAACCAAGGCTGGTGGTACATTAAATTAAAAGTATCATAACATTTGCATTTAGGATTGAGTGCATGGATGAAATTACAAGTCATTATGATCAGCACAATATGTGATTTGAGGTAACGTGGTTGCAGGCAGATATCTCCAGACACGGATTACTTTATTGAAGTCATGGAAGATGTGGCAGTTGAGATATTCCCACAGAGGGAAATCCTTGTAAATGTCAAATAATGTAACAGAGAGTTTGGAACGTTAAAAGTAGGAATGACTGTGGTGTACATGAATACAGTGCTTTCATAAAAAAACTTCCAGTGAAGGAGATCCTTCACTAACTTCATGGAAATATGCTCCCTAAAAAGCCTCCCTATGATAGATTCATGCTAGCTGCTGCAGCAACAATATTATATTACTGAAACGATTTCTATAAAGCGCTATCCAAAGATTATTCAATCATTTGTCTTTGTCAAAACAATCTTTGAAGCTGGCTCTCTAGATAGTGTACTAACAGAAGCACACTGTGCAGAGAATCCAGAGAATCCCCAAATTGTACCCAGAGGTAAAAGCAGATCATTCTAATGCTCTTTTGTGGTAGTGTGTGCTAGCAATTAGGCTTATCAGAGGGTAGTGCTAAGATTTTACTGTACTCACAGAGGCAATGAATGAGACACACACTCAAGACTAAATCCAAGAACAACTTATAAAAATAAAGTTGATTTTTATGTATTTGAGGGAAAGAACACTGGTACTGGGAACCTGGTTAGCAGGTACCCAGTGCACCTCAGTCAAAGTTGCTTCAAAAGCCAGTATGTTAATGGTGCCTGTTACAAACACTTAGTTATTCTTACACAAGTCAATGGCATTTTTTGTGAAATTAATAACATATGCCTACTTGGTTAAAGCTTATAAGTCTCTTAACTGGTTCCATTCAACTTCATTAAATGGTAACTGAGGCAGGCAATACATATTCCCACCAAGCAGTAATTCTGTGATTATGAGGGTTTACATATAGAAAGCTTTTGCCGTCTAGGCAAAGGGTGATTAAAAAAGGTAAAAAGTACCATTCTGTGCCTTATTAAGGAAGCTCTACCGAGGCAACCTACTCACTAAGGATGCATAGGGTTCCTTGGGTCCACCCACAAATGCTGGCGGGTCTCATTTAACCAGTAATTGCTTCTTGACTATCTTATTCAAGGTAAGTCTTAGCAGGTGAACACGTGGTGACCTGTACTTTCATAATGTCAAGTCAACGTTTATTGAAATGGTGAGTGGGGCGTGATTTCCATGTATATTCCCTGATTAAATTGTAGTCTTGACTGCCTAAATATTGGTGGTAATGGGTTCAGACTCCTGCTGACAGGAATTCCTATAGGCAGCAATCCACACCCATATTTGTGTTCCTATTAAGCATGGGCGTATTTTGCGGATTCGCAATCCGCGAATTTGCGTATTTGCGTATTTGCGTATTGCGAAAATCCGCAAAATCCACGAATTCTCGCGGATTTGCGTATTTTTTGGGGGGGGGTGTGTTCGCACGGGTTTCTGCAAGTTCGCGAGCGTTTTGAACAATTTCGCAAATTGCGAACTTACTTGTCGGGTCGCCAGTTTTGCGAACTTGTTGTTTCTACGTGCCCAGCCTGTTTGCAAGGCTTTCTTCATCACTGCCACCCTCTGTTACCACTGGCACTCTCTTTGGTCACCCATGCCACCCTTTGGCTCACCCATGTTACCCTCTGTGTCATCACAGCACCCTCTGGTTCACCAGAGTACATTATTGGGGCAAAGCAAAGCACTGCCATCCTGTCAACACTGGCACTCTGGTTCACCCATGCCACCCTCTGGCGTCATCACAGCACCCTCTGATTGACCAGTGAGTGTACATTGAGGCAAAGCAAAGCACACCTGCTAAGTGCTTTAAGTTTTGCAAACAACAACACCTGCCCTGCCCCAACTGACATTAATGAAGGCTGGTACCTGCTTGTCTGCTCCCTTTCCTTTTTGTTGCAATGTAATTTTTTTTTACAGGATGCAATTTCATACTTGTAACTATTCTGTGACTGTCAGAGCAGGGTCACACAATAGTTGCAAGTAGGCAACCGGATTCTGGAGGGCCCCTTCAGGAAGCACTACAGGGAAATGGTTACAAATGATGAGCTCGAACTTTTGCACCTGCTTGTTGGTTTTGCTTTTGCAAAACTCGTTTTTCGGTAATTTCGCCCTATTCGCGAGGCGCGGCGTCGTGCGAACTCGACCGTGGAAGCCGCGAACTCGTGCGAGTTACCACAAGGTTGTCTATGGGCGCCGCCATTTTGTTTGCGTGACGTATTTCCGTTTCCGCCCGCTATGTGTAATCTCGCGCGATGAGCGCCTTGCGAATACAAGTTCGCACGAGTTCGCGAGAGAAATCGCGTGCGAACTTACTTACACGCACGTGTTCGGGCGGCCATCTTGTTTTTCATTCATTCCTATGTGTCTGGGCATGGTGTTTCTATCCTGTGTATATCTCTGCCATCCTTTGCTTGTTTTGATATTTTTTTGATCTATTTAACTTTTTTTCTATCCCTCTTGTTTTCTAGGTCTATATTTTTGTGTTTTAGTCTACTTTTGTTTACTTTTCAACTACTTTTTTAAACTTTTATTTCCTTCTTTTCTACTCTTATTCTTTTTCATTTTATCTCCTTACCTGCCCAGAACATGGTGAAGACAGCAGTCAAGCTGCCCAAGACGGGCGCCGCAGCCCGTGCCCGGCTCCCGTGTGGCCGCTTGAGGACGGAAATGGTGGTGCCCCGGGAGATCTTCAGTCCTGAGGAGGTGGGCTCACTTGTTTATTATGTGCAGCGCCGTCTGACCAGGACCATCGCGGCAGGCGGCAGGATTGCTGCCGGTTACACCAACAGCCAGGAGCGACGGAAGCGGTGGGGGCAGGTGTGCCGGGCCCTTTTTAACATCACGGGGGTCCAGCGCACCTATAATCAGGTGACCCACCGCTGGACCGACATCCTGGACCGGGAGCACGACCTGCTCGACCTGCTGGGAGTGGAGGTCCCCGGGCTTGGTGAGTAGTAGTAGCAATTTTTTGATCACTCGTCACTACTCTGTTTTTTCTCCTGCTCTGTGTGTTATATAATATTGCAAATGTTTGCTTTAACTTTTTTACAAAGAGCAATAATGCTGCTGATTACATTGATAGGAGAGGTAAATTAATATTTCAAAATCTTCTGTGCATTTCAGGTGCACTGCTCTCCTTCTCTGTGGCGGTGCCACTGCTTATTTGTTTTCTATTATGTGTTTATTTATTTGGGCTGAGTAATGTATGAGTGTACTTTACAGAACTGCGTAATGCTAGACACAAAGGGGCAGATTTACAAGCCCCTTGCGCCACGTTTACGCTGCCTTACCTGACGCACAGCGACGTAAACGTGGCGCATCCCTGCGAGTCATGTACGAGGTGATGCATCTAGGGAGATGCGCCACGTTAAGACCTGGGCCTGCGCCACAATGGGAGCGTTCCCACGCAGGGGGAGGGGGGCGGGTGGCGGTCAGGCAGATGTGTGCCTCGCAAAAGTGCCTGCGTGAAATCTACAAGATTTAACGCAGGCACTTCCGCGACGCTGCTACGTCAATTCTTTATGCCCGCTTGCTTGAAGCAGGCGTAAGGACTGATGCGGTATGTTGAGTATTGGGCAGCCTTGTAATTGCGGCGCATCTGCCGTGACGCAAGGTTAGTTTTGCGTTACGCATTTGTTCTGGTGCACATCTGGAGGTGTCCAGCTCAGAACTCGTAAGTATGCCCCTAAGTGTCAGATTAGCAATTACCTGCGCATCCCTGCAAAGTGTGCGGCACGCCAGCACCACCCATAGTGCGCCGTATTTACAATGCGGCACGCCATGGTGCCAAAACGTCACCGAAGCGTTACGCATCGGTGCCGTAAAGGCGGCTCATTGATGGAGTTGCGTTGCAACGATGGCGCAGCTCCAGCAATGCTGCGTCAAGCCGTAAGTCTGCTTCATGCAGGCGCAGGGTTTCAGTGACGGATCATTGTCCTAAATGACTGATTGAAATTTTATCTATTCCCCATAGCCACTTTTAGCATGCGTTCCTGCGCAGGAACGCCCTCCCTAGCGCTGGAACGCTCCCTTATGGCGCAGGGCTTTAGAATGGGATGCATCTCCCATATGCGTCACGTTGTTAATGTACGCCACACCATGGCGCCTCTCTTGTTGTGGCGCTGCGTCACAAAAGTGACGCAAGAACGGAGCAAAAGAGCTGCAAGGGGCTTGTAAATCTGCCCCTAGAGTAGAGGCTCAGGTGCAGTCCTTCCTTTGTAGCCCTCTTTTTGGCTGAAATAGTTGGTTCTTGTTCTTTCTAAATGTTTGATTTGGTTGACAAGGACATCGACACGCAGCAATCATCAATTTTTTCTGTTCTTTCTTTCATGTTGTACGTCAGGTCCGCCCAGGGGCAAGCGGACAGAAAAAAGGGATGCAGTGGCTCCAAAGGAGGAGGATGCAGGCCAGGGCGGCGAGTGCTCCTTTGCTGGCCCCAGTAAGTTTTCATTTAAATATAGAGGGCCTATTGTTGTCCAAGCGTTCCTAATTTAATTTTTTCGAAATAGTGTTTAGATAGGAGCAAGATCAATAATACTACTGTTGCTGGGACAATTCTCCACAAACCGAACTATGGACACCAAAGACCAGAGTAATAATATTTCAGAATGGCGTGTTTGGCACACTGTATAAACCTGGTAGTGTCAGCGACACGGAATCCTCCTTGCAAAAATTGCAAAACCTTTCGCTCAGTCACTCTAGTCTGGAGGACCAAAAACCACCGAGTCTATTCAAGTTTAAAAGCTTTATTAAAAGTTAAAGTAAACACATATATTAAAATAAAGTTAGCTGGAAAAGGAAAAGTGCTTGCTGCTGAGTTGATGAGTAATGGAAGTTGGAACACATTTCTTGTGGTCGAGCCGAGCTTTCACCTGGTTTAGTTGATGTTGCTCTTGTCCATAGAAGTCCAGCGTCTGTCTGTTCAGAGAAAAATGGTGTGTGTTAAAATTAAGCAAGCATTCATCAATTGTGACAAAAAAATGTAGCAAGACAACAAACTTCCCTGGAAGGATGGACATTTTTTTACTTTAGACTAGAGTAGACAGTCAATTAATTGTTCTGTTGTTTTCACATTTCTCTTCATTCCTAGACCAAATACTAGTGAGTGGTAACTTAGTGAGTGGTGTAATCTAACATTCTTAAATCTACTTTGTAGGTGGAACATCTGGTGGCGGGGCCAGCTCGGATGTGGTGGTGATCAGTGACTCTGAGTCCGAGGACAGCTATGGGGAGAATGCGGCGCAAGAGGAGTCGGACCAAGAAGTACAGACTGTGAGGAAGGAGACAGTGGCGGTGGCGAGTACAGGTAAGCTGGATCATGGTACTATCTGACTCTTAGGTAGGATATGAATGATGTGTATCCAGTGGTGGCCCAGTGACAAATTAAAATATGGTAATTACAGCAGGCTGGGACCGACAGACAGATAGAGGCAGAGACAGAGAGAGAGGAAGACAGAAGGAGAGAGAGAGAGAGAGGGAGGGAGCCAGAGGGAGGGTGAGGGAGGGAGACAGAGAGAGAGAGAGAGAGAGAGAAACAGACATATCGCCTGGGCCTGATGCAGATGATACGGTTGCTGGTGTGGTTAACGGTTCAGAGGAAAAGTCACTCACTTCTGCCAGATCTCTTTCATATGAAAGAGCACCAAACCAAGGATACAAGTGAGTTGTGGGAAGGGAAATGGTGATTAAAGCGCCCCCCCTTGCCCCTCCCTGCGGACGCCCATGATACTGGCCTGAATAGTTTTGTACTGCGCTGGCTAGTTGCTAGTTGTACTGTGACACAACTTCCTGCTGAATTATTTTGTGTTAATCATATTCTTAAAGAGCATTGGTTACATATTATGTCTTTCTTTCTTCATATAGTTGGCAATACTAAAACCTCCAAACCAACGAGGAGTATGCTGGCTTTACTGGCCCGGCAACGGAGGCTGGAAGCAACTGTTGCCCAATATTGGCGCCTGGTGGAAATGGAGGGGGACGACACGCACTGCAGTGCATCCAATCTAACATCTGCATCCTCCTCCGTGACCCCACGTTCTGCCGGTAAGCGCAGTGCTCCAGCGAACCGGAGCCGTGCTGGAAGGCGCCACGGCCGAGCAGCAAAAGCTCCACCTCGCAGTACTGTTAAGGCTCGCTTGCGCCGTGCACTCCGCAGAGTGTCCGACCTAGAGGCGGAGGTCCAGAAATGGAACGAGTATCAGAATGTGGTGGAGGGCCTCCGCTTAAATCACGCCACCCTCCAGGAGAAGTACAATGCCCTGGCCCTAAGGCATGATGCCCTGGAGGCCAAATTCAACATCGTGCATCCCTAGAGTGTCCTTTGCCCCTTTTTTAGAGACTTTTGGGGGGTGGGAATTGGGAGTTGAGTTTTTTGGGGACTTTTGAAGGACTATTTATTTGTTGGGGTTAGGGAGGGTCTTGCGGGAGATTATTTTGTTAGGGATATAAATATACTTTTTCAAACTTTATCTGAGCATACCTGTTTTTTTACTACTTTTGAGCTTGGTGGGTGGTGGTTTTGCAGTAAGTTCATTTAACTGAACACTGTCATCGTGTTGGTTCACGTGCAATAGGCCAAATGTTTTCCAAAGTAAATGCCTGTCACAGAGTTTGTTAATTCAAGAGCCCTAGGACCTTACTGCTAGTACCACTGTCACTCTCTCGCCTCTCCGAACACTCCATTATACTACCTCCCATCCAAACGCTTATCTTACCTGTAATTTGTGTTTGAGGGCTGGCTCCACCTGGAATTCACAGTGTCCTAAGGCGTTCTGCAGCAGGGCCCCAACTGGAGTTTCCCGGCGTCGATTTTCTGCAAAACAAAAGCAATCAACATTAGAAATGTGGCAGCGGTGCTCACACACCCCAAAAACCTAGAAAGCACCCCTGAGACAGGCAAGCGAGCAATAATAACGCCTAAACGTTCACGTGTAATAGGCCAAATGTTTTCCAAAGTAAATGCCTGTCACAGAGTTTGTTAATTCAAGAGCCCTAGGACCTTACTGCTAGTACCACTGTCACTCTCTCGCCTCTCCGAACACTCCATTATACTACCTCCCATCCAAACGCTTATCTTACCTGTAATTTGTGTTTGAGGGCTGGCTCCACCTGGAATTCACAGTGTCCTAAGGCGTTCTGCAGCAGGGCCCCAACTGGAGTTTCCCGGCGTCGATTTTCTGCAAAACAAAAGCAATCAACATTAGAAATGTGGCAGCGGTGCTCACACACCCCAAAAACCTAGAAGCCCCACAGACAGCACCCCTGAGACAGGCAAGCGAGCAATAATAACGCCTAAACGTTCACGTGTAATAGGCCAAATGTTTTCCAAAGTAAATGCCTGTCACAGAGTTTGTTAATTCAAGAGCCCTAGGACCTTACTGCTAGTACCACTGTCACTCTCTCGCCTCTCCGAACACTCCATTATACTACCTCCCATCCAAACGCTTATCTTACCTGTAATTTGTGTTTGAGGGCTGGCTCCACCTGGAATTCACAGTGTCCTAAGGCGTTAGGGGACTAGTCAACGTAAGTTTCTTCATTGTGCAGAATCCAGGCATCAGCATTATGGGTAATGGATAGGGTGAGTATGGAGGAGGAGGACTCAGGATAGACGACCAGGACTGAGTTCTTGTCAACTAACTGTTGTGAACCTGAGGAATGCTGCGGCATCAAAATCAAGACAGTTGTGTTGATGGGCTTGTTGTTTTATTGGTTGATTACAGTTTTGTTGGGAATGTGATGAAGCACTTGCTAAAGAAAGACAGACACACAGGAATAAAAGTGAATAAGGAGGACTAAATTTAAAATTAACGAATGATTGACTCATTTTCAGAACTCGCTGTCAGGGAAGCAGAACTCGTCCTCATACTCTGCTAAATCATCAGTCGGGGTTACTTCTAGTAACTGAGGAGAACTTTCCTCAGGTAGGTCGGTGTCCTCTTCTTCCTGCGTGGATTCTCGTACTCTGTAATCTGGTGGTATGAAGTGCTGGTTCATCTTTATCAAGGTGAGCCGCTCCACATTTGCGGGCAAGAGGCGGGACCTTTTGGAAGTCACAATGCCACCAGCAGAACTAAAAACACGTTCTGAGGACACGCTTGCGAGGGGGCAAGACAAGTAATTGATAGCCAGGTTGGTGAGCTCTCGCCATATTTTTCTTTTCCCATGCCAATACGCCAATGGGTCCTCAGTAATATTGACCTCTGTTGAGTCATCCAGATAGGCCTGCACCATTGAAAGAATGTCCTCCCGGATTCCTGTACTTTGCACTTCTGTGTCCTTTCAAGGACAAGGAAACCCTAGCTGAGTTAGCCAACCCGTTTCAGACATATCGCCTGGGGCTGGTGCAGATGATACGGTTGCTGGTGTGGTTAACGGCTCAGAGGAAAAGTCACTCACTTCTGCCACAGGCACAGATGCAGAAGTGCTTTTTTGGGACGCCTGATGGCCTGCTGATTCACTAGTAGTACTGTCTTCTCCTACAGTTTCCTTCCGCTCTCTTTCAAAACGAATGGCTGACTGAGCTAGCCAACCTTTGTACTCTGTAACATCCGATGTTTCAAAAGGAATTATTACTTTGCCAAACAATGGCTTTTTGTAACGTGGATCCAGAATAGCAGCACAAATGTAGTGCTGTTGTTTCTTGATATTTACAAGCCGTTCATTGCTAAGTAGGCGTTGTAATAATCTCTGCGCCAACTCATGTGCTTCGTTCTTTCCAACGTCCTTTAATTGTGAAGACACCACCTTGACTTGGTGCTCGAGCTTCAGCAACAATGGGATAGCTTTGCTCAAAGAACAGTCCTCCCTGCTGACGTCACGCGTGAAGACCTCAAAAGGACGAAGCATGTCTGTCAGGCTTTTAACTAGCTGCCATTGCTCCACCGCTAGCATCATTTCTGTCGTATCACCACCCAGGTTGTAGAAATATTCATTGACTACTGCTCATGCAGACGCTCAAGCATGTAGAAGGTTGAGTTCCAACGTGTTGCCACCTCCTGGATAAGTGCTTTCACTGGCATTCTACGTTCATTTTGCTTGCGCCTCAGCTCCTTCCGGGCCTTAAAAGAATGGTTGAAATGTGTGCATATTCTTCTGCAGATGGTCAGTGTTTTGTCGACTGCACGTTCTTTTTTCAAAAAATTTTGCACAACAAGGTTGATACAGTGCGCCAAACACGGCACTCTGAAATAGAAACCGTCCTCCATGGCCCTAACTACATTGCTGCCATTATCTGTAGAAACATAACCAACCTTGCACTGTCTTGGGGGCAGCCATTGCGAGACCTTTTTGTTACAGTCAGCCAAAATGTTTACTGCAGTATGACTTTTCTCCATGCCAAACATGGCTAATGTTGCATGTTTACGAGCACCCTTAAAAATCTCGACCAAGTCACCACCTGCATTTATCTGTTTTATGACTCCTGAAAAAGAGACCCAGTGTGCAGTGATGCACATGTAATCAAGGGCTTGGCAACTGGTCCACATGTCTGTTGTCAGGTGTATAGTGTGAACAGCACTCTTCTGCAAAGCTGCCCCCACCAACTCAAGCACCTCTTTATGTAGTGCTGGAACAGCAACCCTGGCAAAATAGAACCGGCTGGAACCTTCCATTTAGGGGCCAGTGTTGCCACGAGTTCAAGGAAACCCACACCTTCGACAAACGAAAAAGGGAGAAGGTCCACCGCTAGCATTTTAGCCAGCTTAGTGTTATACAGGCGTACAGTTGGGTGGTTGCGCTGAAATTGCACATCTGAGGAGAACATGGCTGAAATGGTACGCTGGACAAATTTACGGGATGATGCTGATGCCTTCTTCGACCCACTTCTGATCATTGTTGACATTTTCCGCATTGGTGTGTCTCCCAGACTCTCAGTGTGCCTCCTATGTGTTCCAGAGGGTGTGGTGCTGCCAGGGGTACTGGGTGCAACCGGACACATGTCTGACGCTTCTTCTACCTCCCCGTCATCTTCAGATGAAACACCTAGTATGGGTATATTTTGGCCACTTGCCCTTTGGGATCGCTTTCCCTTGACGTTTGCTAGGTGTGGAAACCATTCGACAGCGTGCTTTCTTTCAAGATGACCTATCTGGCCTCCGGTTCCATAGTTGGTACCAGTCTTACCACGGCTAACGCTAGTCTTACAAATGCAACAAACGGCTATGTTATCATACTTTTCATGGACACTAAAAAAGTTCCAAACTGGGGACTGGAAAGTTCTGGTTTTGCCGCACGAGGTGATACTGCTGCCAATGCCAGATGAAGCAGTGGTGGATGAGCCTTGCAGACATCTACTGGGTTGTGCAATTATTGCAGCAACCTTACTTGAGGGAGTCGAGCTGGATGGAGTCCCCCTCTGGGGAGAAAATATGGGAGCTGTAGGTTTTGTTGAACATGTTGTACTACTTGACTGCGTTGGTGGTGCTACCAGTGCCACGTCGCCAGGGTCACGCTCAGCATGACGTCGGGATAGGGTATAAATGTCTGTCTGCTGCATGGCCGGTGTGGCTGGAATGACGTGTGTGATGACTAGGTCATTGCTGTCATCCTGTTCATCAACATCAGAATGAACCACTTCATCAAGTCCGACGTTCGGATCCATAAGTATGAGCTTTCCGGGGCCCTTCCTTTTAACATTTGATACCTTTCGCAGCTCATGGTGTGCCTCCCTCTCAGACGTCGGAGATGGTTGCCAATCTAGATCTAGATCATCATCTGATGGAGCGAGGCTTGAAGAGGAACTTCTACACACCCTCCTTGATCTTTTCCTTGCTGGGGAGCTGGGAGAAAATGAATCATCAGGAGGAGTGGCTTCGTCTTCCTGACATGATACCCCGGCTCCAAAGTCAATTTCCTCCTGTGCCCCTACATCTGGAAGAACAACCATTGTGGGCACTTGCACCGCTCCATGCGCTGCTACATGGGCATCTTCACTGACCTCTACTTGCAAGTCTCCATGGACCTCTCCTTCTCGGCCTTCTCCTTCTCGGCCTTCTCCTTCTCGGCCTTCTCCTTCTCCTTCTCGGCCTTCTCCTTCTCCTTCTCGGCCTTCTCCTTCTCGGCCTTCTCCTTCTCGGCCAGCTCCTTCTTGGCCAGCTCCTTCACAGCCAGCTCCTTCACAGCCAGCTCCTTCACAGCCAGCTCCTTCTCGGACAGCTCCTTCTCGGACAGCTCCTTGCGCATGTACTTCTGCTTGTACTTGTAGCCCATGCAGTTGTTGTTGCGGCTTTGGTTGTTGAATAGTACTTGTGAGATGAGTTACAACCTGTGTTGATGGTGTGCTGCTACTTTCTTGCGATGAACCAACATCACTGGTCGTTGGTGATTCTACAACTAAACAGGCTACCTGTGCAGCACTCATGGTGGGCCTTTGTTTTTTTTGTTGTTTTTCCCCCAAAAATGTATTGGTTGAGACACCAGTCTCCTTGGTAAGTGGTGCCACTTGCTTCTTCTTCTCCTTAGTAGAGACATCTTTCTTGCAAGAGGACCTACGGGCACCTCTTTTTGGAGCCATCTTCTTCAGATGTCGGAACAACAGGCCGCAGCAGGACTTCTTCCTGGCACTGATGCTCAACGATGATGCAGAGTTTTGTGCACCTAAAAGCAAACGAAGACAGAGGAACATCAGTAAATATATGTTGCTTATGTAGCGCTTCAATAAACAGTTTGCAAGTAGGCATTTATGAATACACACGTGCACAGTGCACACCACACAATATGGAAATTTCAAAATTAGGATTTGCAAAATTTTTGGGAAACAGGAATTTAACATTGATCCAAGAGAGCACACACAGAGAGGGTTGTTCTTTCATGTACCCCTGACTCCGCCTGGGCACAATGGGTGAAAGCAAGGCACAAAGGGTGCAGGCCTATGTCTCAAAGCTAACTGCCTGCCTTCAAAATGGCCGCTTGACCCCCATCCACATGGCCAGGACCATGCCTCAAAATGGCCACCACCAACATAGCCAGCCCCCAACCCCTACTCCAAAAAGTCAAAAAAACACAACACAAATCAAATCACCACAATCCAATGCCATCCATCAAGTTTCAGAAGGCTTATGCTGCCTGCTGGTGGTTTTCCGGTGCAAAATTGCAATTTTTACAATTTCGCGAGTGCGAGATTGTTGCTTCACGGCGCGAACGTGGCGAAAAACCAGCAAAATCCGCGAACAGACAGATTCTGGGCCCCCTGGGCATAATGGATGACATCAGAGCACACTGGGTGCAGGCCTATGGCACAAAGCACACAAACTGGCTTAAAAATGCCCCCTAGTCCCCCACCCACACGGGACCAGGCAATAAAATGGCCCCCACCCACATAGCAAGCCCCCAACACCACCTCAAAAAGTCGTAAAACACACAAAAATCACCACAATCCAATGCCATTCATGCCCTGGCCAGAATCATGTTAAAAAAAAAATTCAAAAAAACAGTTGTATCATGCATGCACCCATAACTAAGCCTGGTGGTTTTCAATTCATGTGCAGAATTGTAATTTTTACAATTTCGCAAGTGCGAGATTGTTGCTGCGCGGGACACGAGCAGTGCGAACACAAGCAAAAACATCCTCAGCTCGCGAACTTGCAGATTTTTTCCCAAAAAAGTCGAAAAAAAAGCAACACACACAAAAATCACCACAAACAAACAACATCAACTTACTTCTTTGTCAAATCAAATTTCGAATCCAAAAGTAATCCAAAAGGCCTCAAATCCAAATATCCAGCAGCAACCACAAAAAGTAATCCTTCCCAGTCAAGATCGAAATCAAAGTGGCCAGGAAATGGAATAAGCAATGGGAGGAGCTTGCTGGACAGGAACAGGAAGTTGGAGACTGGGGCACTTCCTTCACCCACCCCTATGGGAGGAGCTTGCTGGACAGGAACAGGAAGTTGGAGACTGGGCCACTTCCTTTACCACTCCCCTTGTAATTTTTGTACTTTCGCGAGTGCGAGATTGTTGCTGCCCGCGCCGCGGACCGCGAGCAGTGCGAACACAAGCAAAAAATCCGCTTCGCGCGGATTTGCGTATTCTCGCCACATCCGCGAGAGTTCACGGATTGCGGATTCTCCGAAAATACGAAAAATCCGCGAGCGTAACGGATTTTACGCCCATGCTTAGTTCCTATAGCACAGGCGTGCTACCTGATGCGGTAGCTCTGATAATCGCTGTGGAGAGTTCCTGGCCCTTTATGTTTTTATGCTCATTGTGACTGAGACAAAATTCTCTTTGAGAAGTACTTTCATATCTTAGAAAACATAACAAAGCACTGCGACCCACAAATAGAATGCAGAGATCTGGACAAACCAAGTTCAGGTCACCTCTAAAAAGAAACAATGTTTGTGAATCAGCTGCATAACTGAATTAACAAATTATAAGAAAGGTGCCAAGGTGTTAGGGGAGCCGTGAAGAAAAAGATGTCTTCAGAATAAAAAAATTCTACTTTCCTAGTTTAATGATCAGCCACTAAAAGCAGCCTATGCCCTATGTTCTGCCCTGTGAACTCCTTTTGCTTCCTTGCTCTAAGACACCTGCCTGGAGCTTCAGATCCGTGGAGACCCCGCGCATAACATCCTAACACGGCCCTCCAAGCCCCACTAAATTATCTGTAAGGACCAAATGCCAAAATCGGACGATCTGGAGCATCTGCCACTGGGGCCGCCGATACTTCCAGCGGCTGCTCTGCCGTGATATCGGCAATATCCACCCCTGGTGGAGGATGCCACCTGAAGACCTTGGCCTGGCCTCCCATTTTATATCAGCACTAGAGGTGAGCCGGGCCCCACCGCGACGAACGGGTGCACCCTCGCTGCTCTCCTCAGAGATGCGCTCCAGTCTGCTCTGACCCGCGGCTCGCTTGCCTGACTCCAAAATGGAGGCGCCTTAGGGACTTCGGCGCCAACGACTCCCCGGACGGACTTCAAGCCCGCGATCAGCTGCTGCCAAAGCATCGCCTGAAGAGCCTGCCCTCCTTCTATGCCCGTCCAGCTGCGACGTTGCTCCGGCTCCTCCATATGGCTCCAGTTGATGTGGGACCGCTGTGAGGCATGTTCTCCCCTCCTCCCGGGACAGCAACACGCATTTGTGAAAGTGCCCCCACTGGCTGCCTGCCGCCCCCCCATGCAGGCTATCTTTCTGGATTTTGCCTCACCTCTTCATCGACTTTGGGGACCCTAGTGAACTTCTCCCAGGTTTGGGGGCGCGGGAGCCAGGACCGGCTGATGGTCTTCGGCTTTCATCCAGTGGACCCGAGCCCACACGCCTCCTCTCACTTCCTGACTTTGATTTTTTTATTTTATTTATTTATTGGGACATTTATTGAGCGCTGCGCTTACGCACACCGGCGTGTCCACGCGCTGAGAGTGGGAGTAGACAGATGACAGGGAGCAAAAACATCACGGGCCCTTATTTGCTATAAAGATAGGTTTTTAATTTTGCCCGGAATCTGGCCTCATCTAGTTCCAGACGCAGGTCCGTTGGCAGTTTGTTCCAGTAAGTTGCCGCCAAATATCTGAAAGACCTGCCTCCCATGCGGGCCTTCTTGATTCTTGGGGTCCTCAGTAAGCCACCCCCTGTTGATCTAAGTGCCCGTGTTGGTATATAGGCTTCGATCAAATTCGTCAGGGGGACGGGTGCCCTGCCATTCAAAATACGGTGACAGGTACATAGGGCTTTATACTCCACTCTTCTCCTTACAGGGAGCCAGTGTAGCTGCTGGAGGGCCGCCTTAGAGTGCGCCCTTTTTGGCAGTCTGAGTATCAGCCGTGCAGCCGCATTCTGCAGCACTTGCAGCCGGGCCATGCTTTTTTCTGGCGCTCCCAGGTACAGCAGGTTCCCATAGTCCGCCCGAGCTGTTACCAGGGCATGAACCAGGGTTTGACGTGCTTCCAGCGGGAGTAAGTCCAGGACCTTTCTCAGCTTCTTCAGAATCCCGAAGCAGACTCCCACCACCCGATTAATCTGGGGGCCAAAGGTGAGCCCTACGTCAAACCACACCCCCAAATTGCGCGCCTCTAGGCACGGGGTAGGGGTGGGGCCAAGGCAGGAGGGCCACCATGCCGGCGACCAGGCAGACTGGGCTCTCCCTACCACCAGCACCTCTGTCTTGCTGCCGTTCAGCTTCAAGCAATTGTTGGCCATCCATTCGGCAAGATCTTTCATACACGAACGGAAGCCATCGGCAGCAAGACAGGGCGCCTGCGACAGGGAGATTACCAGCTGCGTGTCGTCGGCATAAGAGACTAGTTGGAGGCCATGACTCTCCACGATCGATGCAACAGGCGCGACGTACAAATTAAAAAGGGTAGGGCTCAAGGACGAGCCCTGCGGCACGCCTTGGCCCAAAGGCACCCCCCTAGAATAGCAGTCTCCCTGCCTGACTTGAAAACTTCTCTCATTGAGGAAGTCTTGGATCCATCTCAGCACGGTGCCAGAGATGCCACCTCTGTTCAGACACTGTAGCAAGATGTTGTGTGCTACAGTGTCGAACGCCGCGCTGAGGTCCAACAAGATCAGAGCCATAGTTTGGCCTGCATCCACGCCCTCTCTCAGATGTTCCGTTGCCATGAGGAGGGCGGACTCAGTGGAATGACGTGGCCTGAAACCAAACTGCGTCGCATGGAGCAGTCCCCTTTCCTCTACGTGCTTCATAATTTGGATATTAACCACCTTTTCCGCCACTTTTGACAGAAAAGGCAGGAGGGAGATGAGCCTCAGATTTTCTAATACCTCGAAGCCTAAATGTGGTTTCTTCCTGAGCGGGAGCACCACCGCCTGTTTCCATCCGACCGGCAGCTTCCCTGACCCGAAAGATACACCGAGGATATGCCTTATATAAGGCTCCAGGACTACCAGACTGTCTGCCAAGCGTTTAGGCGACACCGGGTCCCACGGGGAACCTGTTTTTACAGAGCGGCACACCACTAATAATTCCTCAGGAGGAGGGGTGCAAAAGCGTGTAATATGCCCTGCCGTCTCTGTGTGCCCTATTGCTTCCTCTAGGTCCAGCCCTATAGGCCGAATAGGGAAAGTTGAATAAATCTTCTCTACTTTAGCGGAGAAGTAGTTTGCAATTCGGTCACAAGACTCCGTAGAGCAGCTCTCCGGCTCTGTAGATGCCTGCACCGACGTCAAGGATTTATAGATGCCAAAAAGTTCCTTGGCAGAGTTTTCCGCCCCCTGAATTTG
Organism: Lissotriton helveticus; assembly: GCF_964261635.1. Taxonomy (NCBI): domain Eukaryota; kingdom Metazoa; phylum Chordata; class Amphibia; order Caudata; family Salamandridae; genus Lissotriton; species Lissotriton helveticus. The sequence goes on along the minus strand of NC_136065.1, from coordinate 991,500,442 downwards.
TTCCGCAAAATAGGCTGCCTTAGACTTTTTTATCAGCCTGTGGTGAATGCGCCTTTTTTCCAGAAATAGATCCCTGGCCTGGTTGTCATAAGACACCCTTCAGACTTTTTCTGCCCGCCTACAGTCTGCCTTTGTCAGTCTCAACTCAGCACTGAACCAAGGAGCTGAGCGATCTTTCCGAGCGCCTGTAGTAGTAAGATTTGCTTTAACTATGTACCCCCCGGACTTCTCCTGGCACTTTGGTCTTACTTACTGGGTTACTCTCATGGACTTCTTTACTTTTTTTTCTTTTGTCCTGGCCGCCATTTTGCAGCTGCTCTCGGACGCTTTTTTTTCTCCTGACCCTGGCCCACCATTGCGTCTGTTCCCTCGGACTCGACCCTTCTCCCTCGTTTCCCCCTTGACGATCCTCAAATGTTTCTGATTTTCCTTCTCTCCATACCCCTGTATCCCTCCCACCCTCCCTACTCCCACCCAAATCTACTATTTGTATATATATATATATGTATATATAGAGATAACTCTAATCACTAGTATATGCTGTAGACCATTGTACTCTCTAGCATTCCTATGTGACGCTTAGAGTGTATCCATTTGTATAACTTCCTTGAGTGACTCTCTTCCTTGTGTGACTTTACAACTTGTACATTTGCAATTTCTTTTCTGCTTGTATCTTTTATGTAACACACGTAATCCTAAGTCCTTATGTATTGAAACTTGTTCTTATGTAAAGCGCTCTGACAGTTTCGGGTAAAGATTGTGCTATATAAAATCGCATTAAATAAAATTACAAATTTTTTCAAAACGAGATACAGTGCATTGAGTAGGTCAAGATGTCCCATCACTGATGGTTATAAACATCATATTTCTTTTGTAATAAATGTACACCAAACTGGGTTTATATGTGCAGCAATTTTAAAGAAAGCCAACCAGAACCAGAGCAAAAGGAGCTGTATGATAGACTCTCATTACTTTCGTCTTATTAGTAATAAACCAGTTCTTTTCTTTGTCATTTGACTCTGGCTAGTTAGGCTGCACTATCCTAATAACACTGGATTTGGCTTTTGCACTGTAATAATACATGCTTGCTTTACGTGTTCTAATAATAGCATAATTGTGTTACTTGATAAAGGTGTTATAGGAGGTAAAGAAAATAACTCATGAGTGGCAAAGAGTTGAGTGAATCTCGAAGCCCGTTCTTTAGCACTGACATACAAAAAAATATATTGGTCAAAATCGTGCAGTGATGTAAAGTAATTTAAAAATTAGTAAATTAAATAAACCATGTGAGCATGGACCCAGTTGTTTCCACTATAAAATGATGTAAGCAAAATAATTGATCTATCCGCTTAACTATAGTGTAGTATTGAAATAATGTAAACTTCGCCCTTTAAACTGTAGTAATAAATGTGTGAATATTCCTGTTTCATTGAACATAATACTGATAACATGTTTATTGTGACATAGTTATGATCATATTGTATATATTCACACTCCTATTCAATTTTATTTGTAACTTACCAATGCCTTATTCCGAAATTCCCACTTTTGAAATATATATATAACTATGCATATATGCAAAAACAAAAAGGCAGATCAATATACTCAATTATTAAGGTGCATTTCCCCACACATACACGTTTTGGCAGAGCACATAATAACAATGATCAATTTTTTAATCATCTACTAGAAATCTTACACAACCTATGACTAGAAATTGTTCAGCAATAAGAGTGGAACAGCATTAGCTACAGGGCAGTCAAAGAGAAATTGTTAAGGATTCCTATTTGTAAGCAAATTTATATGAAAGATATGCAGTATGTAATGCTAAAGTACGTTAGCCACATACTGAAGGGTGATTTTGCAAACGTCCTTCAGCAGTCAATCATTCCTTCATTTTAATGTCTTTATTTTATGATTTTGTTGATGAAATACTACTTACCCAGTGCTCAAAATTCCTTTTAGGCTGCAGGCAATGGCTAGTTGACATGGCAAGCAATATTTTACAGCTATATATTTTCGCTTTCTCTGTCCAAGTTGGAGCACACAGTAGCCAAGATGTTTTTTCATAGCAGAAATATATTTTCATATTTATTTATTGATTTGACTAATGCATCTATTTTTCAATCCACATGCTTATGTTTCGATCCATTAAAGTGATTCATGGTCAAATAATATGTTATTGCAAGTACAAAGGAGAGATAAAACCATTGAACAATAGCTGAAAAATAAAAATACAAATAGTAAACACATTTAATGATCTCTCTTCCTTTTGCTGGAAGGAATATATTGAAAAACGTTTTAAATAACGTATATGATACAATTGTTTAGAGCATACTGTGTGTGCAATAGGCCAATGTAAAAGACAATCATAGCAATCATCTGTGTAATTGCTTGAATGTTCACAGGTAACTTAGCCCACTGAACACATGGAAAATAGAAGAACATAAGGGCATATTTATGAGAGGCTTGCGCCGGCATTGCGCCACTTTTTTTGATGCAACGCTGTATTTCCTATTTAAAAGATGATGCAATTGCCCAAATGCTTTGGTTTTTGGACTCCTGCATTGGAAAAAAGCTGCGTCTAAACCAGCTGCGCCATGTACAAACTAAAATATGCAAGGTAGGCTTTCTGACACAAATACTAATGTATATCCAACACAGTGATATTTGCGCGACGCATCGTTGGCAAGTGGCGCACAGAGGGTGAAATGCGCCAACATTTCTGTGCATTGGCAACCCAGACCTAGTAAATGAAGCAGCGGCTGTAGCATAACAAGACAAACCACACAACACAATTTGGCAAGCCCAACTACACCATGGAGGTGGTCATTCTGCAGCTGGGAGTTGCAAGTAGACAACCACCACCACCACACAGGCAGTGGAGAAGGGAGTGTGTGTTCATGCAGCGCATAACCCTCATTGACCTCAGGGAGGATGAGGTAATCAAATTATACAGACTCAGGAGGGAGTCATCATTCAAATGCTCCACAAGATTTAGACAAGTCTCCTGCCACGAACTTCCAAGGCCAATAATATTCTTCTACAGGTCAAACTGATGGCTTTTCTCCACAAGCTGGCATCTGGTTTCTTCCAGATCACAACAGCCAGAGTACCAACAATTTCACAGCCATCATTTTCTGTCTTTCTGCCCTCTATCCTTGATGCCATCATTAGGCTCACAACCCAGTATCTCTTCTCAAACACCCAACAACAACAGATGGACACCAAGCAAGGCTACTATTCAATTGTGGGATTTGCCCATGTCTTAGGTGCCATTAATTTCACACATGTGCAGTTGCTTCCCCCTGCTGAAACACCTCACCTGTACCGCAACAGGAAGCACACCTACTTCATCAATGTCCGGGCCATAGTGGACTAATGTGCTGGCCAAATACCCTGGAAGTGCACATGATGCCTATTTCTTCTGGCGCAGTATCATCAATGAGCGCTTCCAGAATGGCTAATATGGGAATGGCCTACTTGTTCATAAGGCAATTTGAAGTATACAACATCCCAACTATAATTTCAAAATGCATGACATAATAGCCATCTCTGTGCCTGTCAAGGGAGCTAGGGACATAAGTATGAGAATTGTGGCTCATACGTGCGCCATGCATCATGGAACAAGTGTGATGCAAACCCCTAAGTCAGATATGTGAAGGCACACAAAACTTGGTGTGGCTATGAATGTTGTTTCTAATTTAGAGTAATGTAACACAGTGCCAAATGCTGTGTTGTATTAGAGGTGTTCCAGCGGCATTGTGTGGGTGTATCCATACAACTCCCATGGTTTATGATGAATGTCATGTATACCAAAACAGCTAAACCTGTGAATGCATCAAGGAAATGTGCCTCCATTGGTGATGTGTAACAAGGGTAGATAACTTAAGCCATCCAAGTCACTTTCGCTCCCTATGTGATCTGCATTCTGTGGCACACATAGATAAAGGAATAAGCCTCTAGGATTGTTTATGTGCAGAAAGGTGCCCCTTCCTGTGTTAAAACATTCCTTCATGCAACATGCCTGTGTTTGTGGTAGGTACCCAATTGTATGCCAGGGCAGGGTGAACGGACACAAATGGATTGTATGGGCTAAATACTGTGCACTCCTGCCCTTTTGCATTGATTCCCTGCAGCATAGAAAGGTGATTTGCTGCACTGTGCGATTTATTAAAATATGTGTCCCCTGGTGTTGTGTGCACATAGTGGGAACAATGTACTGCAACTCGTGGACAATTATATTCCTTTCTATTATTCCCTCACTTATCCTACAATGGCAGTAGCAACAGAATATGTGTGTCATCACACACTGTGTGAATGAATAGAACCACATCATCTGCAATGGTTAACAACTTAAGGCACAAATTATGTGCTACACAAGACAAGTCAATATGAGTAAAAGGGTACAGAATAGATAAGTGTGAGATGAGTGTCTCCATAATGGCCTACCTAGTCTCGGTATCTGTTAAAGGTCCACAAAATCAATGTTGTGTGATCGAATCATGTGTCATAAGTAAGTGTGTCACACATGGCAGCAAACCAAAGTTTCTGGAGCAACACTGACAGAGGTAGGTGCATAGTGCAATCGTGGCATGCAATGTAAGTGTAGGCCCCATTCATGTGTAAATGTCCATATTGGGTAACAATGTGATACCAACTGTACAAAACACATATATGTCTCCGCCATACTGACAGTCTAGGTACACAAATAGGTATCAAGCCACATTGAAATATATAAGCAATGTGATGTAGCACCAGTTTTATGGTGTAAGATGGTCATATTTCTTGCATATGAATCCATCAATGTTAAACTCATGAAGTAAAATACAATGGTGTTAAACATGGCATGCATTAGTAATTAAAATAGAATACAATGCAACCAGGACACGCTATAACAGTATAGTCAGGATATCAATCTCAATATTCACTTGCCACATCATAGCTGACAGATTCAAGGCATAGAAGTACAGATTCTCTTACAAGGCACCTGCATGCACATACATGTGAACACCTAAGGTATTGTGGCCAGGTCTGTAATAGAAAACAACTTGCAGAAACATCAGTGTGTCATACATAAAGATGACTCACATTGCAATACCTATGTGTCAATTGAAGCGCAACATGACTACTTGTCTGACCAAAAACTTTAGCTGAAGGGTGACATAAAATTGTATGAGTATCCACATTACATTTTGTAAATTCACCACATGCACGCAACAAATTACTATGATAAAGTAAGCGAACAATGCAAATGCTGTGTCAAGGTCATATATGCACGCAACAGTATCGGAGGTTTCACAAGGACATACGGATGCATGAGTTTCAAACATTTTGGCACTGTCACTACCTACCTAGGGATGAGATCACTAATTTGTCACTTTGCACATGTAGTGAGTGCACATAACATAAAAAGCTCAGGAACACTTAAAATCACCCATCACAGTAATCTACTGCGTAAACATGAAAGTCAGCATGTAGAAGTGTACAAAGTAGCAGGGCATGGTCAACATTTGCAATGACATATAGAACTGGAACAGACATGTCTAAACTAATGATGAACTTTATATATAAGACATATTGTCAAATACTGTTGTGTGTCAGTCAGTACACATTATACACATGGACAGGAATGTGTGAGTAACAAATTGCATTTTCATTAACAGTTGTCTTTTTCTCTACTTTAAGCTGATCAAGGATATGAACTGCAGCTATGGGTCATGACACCAACTGTACATCCCCAGATGGAGCCAGAAAGACACTACAACCAGGCACTTATCAAGACCAGGAATGTGTTGGAATGGTCATTCAGTGTACTGAAGTCCAGGTTCAAATGCCTAGATATATCAGGAGAAATATTGCTATACTTTCCCCCTATGGTGTGCAAACTTATACTTGGATGTGCCATCCTACACAACATATTTCTGAGAACTAATGTCCTGTGAGGCTTGAAGCCTGACGATACTGAGACAATGGAGAAGGAGGATGATGAGGAGGAGGGAGAATAGATCCACCAAATAATGGTTGTTTGATGCAGAAGCAACCACGTTGTGGCACATTTCTTTCCTTAAATGATTAGAACTAATGGACACATTTACTGCTATTTTCTGGAATGTTCAACGTGAGAATAAATGTCTTGACTCACTGTTAGACCTGTAATCCTCAGGGTGGGCTTTCCCTAGACCAGTGCTAAAGTTAATGTGCTTCTCTCCTAAAGATGATGACATTGGTGTATATCTGATTGGCATATTTGTTGTACTGGTAAGTCCCTTGTAAAGTGGTATACCATATACCCAGGGCATGTACTTCAAATGCTACTAGTGGGCAGCAGCACTGATTGTACCACTCACAGAAATAGCCTTTCAAAGCTGTCTCAGGTCTGCTACTTCAGTGCCTGGGTATGCAGTTTCCCACCAATCAATTTGGCAGTGAAATCTACATGCCAAGCTTGCAACTCCCCCTTTTTAAGACATACGTCACTACTAAGGTAGACCCCAGGTAGCCATAAGGGTACGATGCTTTGTTAATTAAACGTAGGACATGTACTGTGGTGTTTTGCATGTCCTGGTAGTGACAAGCAGCTAACTTTGTGTTTCACTACTGTGAGGCCCACTTCTCTCATAGGCTAGCATTGGGAATTCCTAAGAAACATTTTAAGCTGTAATTCCTGATTAGAGAGGAGTAGCTAATTCATGTTTAATATCTTTGGAATGGTCGCATTACTATTTTAGAAATGCCACTTTTAGAAAGTGGACATTTCTCTGCTCTAAACGGAGCTCTATATGCCTGCAGCCTGTCTCAAACACACGTTTGAGCTAGGTGACAGCTACACTTTGTGCATTACCTCTAGACTGCCACAAACACGGGTAGGTGAGGCTATTCTGCATTCTGAGCACTAATTTGCATTCATCTGCATTCTGATGGGTCTTACTGGGCAGGGAAGAATGGGAGGGACTGACACACTTCAATAGATAGTGACCTGTCCACACACAAAGCACTGATCCATGCCCAGCAGTTAGCCTTGAAGACAGGGCTGGGTTAAAAGAGATATTTGTGTACTTCAGGGAGCTTCTTTGAAGTCACCCCTACATCAAATGCACTTTTGAGTATAAATACTGGGTCTCTGACCCCCTAAAATCCGACCCTTCTGGATCTTGAACTGAACCTCTGTCAGTAGGACTGCTGGGATGCTAAACGGATTCAACTGGACTGCTTTTCATAAATAACTGCTTTTCTGCTTGTTACCCTGCTGTCTGCTGCTCCCTGACCCTGCTGAAGGAGAGCTGGACTCTGCCTTCCCTCCAAGTGACCTCCAAGGGTTTGATGGCTGCCGCCTGTTTTCTGAAGTCTCAGGGACACAAAAGACTTCCTGTAATTTTGCTGGTGCTTCTGTACTCTTCCTTCTGGGATTCCTACCCTTGCCTGATGTGACCCTCCATGTTCTGGGCCTCAGACGTGGGTTCTGAATCTGCTTTTTTCAAATCTGATGCATCATCACCACTGTCCCAATCAGAATTGACACATCACCCTTCGTCGTCAATGCAGAGGCTGTTCGACAACAGCGGGTCTACAATCTACGGCCCAACGATGATGCTCTACATGGCTTGATGACAACACATTGCTTTCACTTCAGTGAAGCTCGACAACAACACAGCAACATGACTGAATGAAAGAAATTGACACATCAAGCCTTCAGCATTGATGCTTTGCCCCATCCACGGTACTTTCTCAAAGGGCCCTGCTTGAGTCCTGTAGCAGGCCTGAACTTTGGATTTGCACTGGTCCCTAGCAATCTCAAGTAAATTCTGACCACTAGTGACTTCTAAGTACTAATTTTGGATCTTTAGAAATTAATATCTCAAATTCTACAAATTGGATTTTTGCCGTCTGGGTCTTATTTATTTCAGATAAATATTCTCTATTTTTCTAAACCTGTCTGGAGTCTTTTTGCAGTGTATTCATTGTGTTACTGTGTGTGTGTTGAACTAACACTGTACAAATCGCTTCTTTATATAGGTCTGACTGCTCTGTGCCAGGTTTCCAGAGGATGAGCAAAGGTTATCTTTTAGTATGTACCAAGCTTACCCTGAGTAGAGTGGTGGTTCCTTCCTGGCCTGGGTGCCAACCTCAGCCAACCAGGAATCCCATTTCTGACACTCATTCATCGTGTTGCTCTTTGTTTCACTTTTGTGTATGGGTCAGCCAGCCTATATTTTGTGCTTCCTGAAGTGTGTTTTGCATCTGTAACACCTCACAAGGACAGGTTCCCTACACAGTTCAAGAATAGAAAGGCTAGCCAGAGTAGGGAATACAATAGTGTTGCACATAGACCCTAGGAGCCATATTTACATGCACATATGACTGTACTCATGATGTCTGCCTTGGTGTGCTGCAATAGCTCCTACTGTTACCATGCATGATGCTAGGGACTAGACATGCGTTCCATGGTCCCAGGCTGACTCCTTTGACAATTTGCTGCCCCATCTGTATATGCTGCATCACCCATCATGAAGTTCCAGACACATGACAGATTTACAACCAGCCAGATTGACCACCTGGACACTCCCCTCTGTCACACAGACCTGCGAAGTGGTGCCACCGAATCCTGGTGAAGTTAAAGAATGGGTGCTCTATGTGTGCGGTCCAGCATCAAACAGACCTCTACTGTCAAACAAACATATTAGGCCAGTTGAGTGGGTCACAATCTGCGCATTGCCCCTGTTGCATGGCACATTACAACACTTGCATCAATCAGAAGCTGCGCATAGAAGCCAATGTATGGAAATGACTGCAGAAGTGCCACTTGGCCACAACACAAATGTAAGAAACAGGAGGTATACACCCAGGAAATAACACAATAGGTGTGGCAGGTTCCAAACTAGGAAGTGTAAAAGTTAGTTTCAATTGCTCTTACCGTCTGTTAATTTGTGCTTGGTGTTGAAAGTATTTTTGATAGTAGCTGCTGGATTGTATTGAATTTTGGTCTTGTTGGTGTTTGCTCTGTTTCTGTCTTGTACTAATTGTATTTATTGTGTATTATATTTGTTAATTGTATTGTTATTGTCATTGTTTTGTCGGGTGTTCATCCATTTAGGGGTTTACTATTTTAGGGTGAGTGATAGGTTAACAGGTGTTTGTTTTGGGTCTAGCGTGTCTAGAGTGGGTTGGCCATTCCTGGGAAGGATGGGGCAAAAAACCTTTCCATGGGAGAGTTTAGGGGACTGCTATGACTGCTGGCCCATTATGTACCCAGCATGATGGCGTCAGGGGGTAGGGTAAGCCAGGGCTACCCCACCAACAAACTTAAAGAGTGCTGGGTGAAGGTGTGGTGTCGCATATCAAGGGTGAATGGTGTTGATCACACCGTCTACCAGCTCAAGCACTGAGAGGCGGATCTCCAACACCACCTTGGATTGGTTGTTGGTAGCCCGTAGGTATGTAGGTATGTACTATCTGCATGTAGTTGTGTCCCTGTCACTTTAAAAATATATATTTTTATACAGAAGGGGCAGATCATTTAAGGGGTAGGATAAAAATGTGCAGTGTACATCTGTCCAATTACTATACCCCGCCCAGGGGACTACTTAAGGTGTTATGGTTTTTAAAATAAATTCACATGCATGTATTTGTAAACATGAACTGCTTTAAAAAAATACCTGCATGGGTGACATGTAAGGAGGATAGTAATGATCAATCTTCCATAATGTTAACCTTCTTATGTGTACTGCATTGTTCCGCACACATAGAGAGTTTAACGTGCCCCTGCCACTTTTATTTGTTCTGGAACATGGCTCTTTCATGATTGAAATGGGATATCATCTTCAAAGGCATGAACACTTGCACCAAGTTGCAAGGTAGCATGCTTTATGGCTACTCAGCCCTATGTTCACCAGTGACATTAATTGTCAGATATTGACCTTACAATGTTGCATACAGTGTATACATGTCCTTTTCAATCTCAGCTCTACATTGCCCTGCCTCGGGCCAATGGTTTTCCTCCTTGTGTCATGGAACAAGCTGGCCTGAAATGATGATACCCATCAATACACAAAACATCACATGCCTGAGGCATCCTTCAGGCATGTGATGTGAGATATCTCTGAGCGTCAACGTCCTGTGCCATGTAAGGTGACTAGCTGCATCTCATATATACAGACAATGTTTACATATGTGTGTCCAATATGTTGAATATACCAGATCACTGGGATGTCATAGTACTGTTTATGACATGTAGACCGTGTGTATTTTCAATATTCACAAAGCAATGTTCAAAAATTGTCTTCTAGGTGGACTTGTACCATATACCAGGGACGAATTTTAGACCGTCAGGGATCCCAATGCTACCAGTATGTGTAATAAGTACATGGTTGTAGCTTTGTACGGTTTGAGTGTGATCTATGATAGTTGTAACATTATGATGTTTATAGGGTGTATCAATGACCTGTAACCAAGTTACACTCAGTATACAAACTCAACTGAACTTTCACACAGTATAATGTAAAATGGACACGTAGTATGTCAATGTTCATGTTGGGGCCATATATGCAGGCACACATGAATCATGCATCTTTACCTGCTGTGGTGATGTTTGCTCACCTACAGTTTGTATGTTTATGGCACTTGTACAATCATCTGGCACTAAATCTACAGATGGTCCAAAGTTATATTGTTTTACACCCAACACAAAGCACAAATCATGGTTCACCAAATGTTGCAGCAAAGTGGAATGAGCTAGACATAGCTTGCCTGGACACTGTGTCCATATTTGAGCATCACCCAGACAGTGTTACCAATATTCAACATTACAGTCTCATGTAATCAGAATTATAGTATTTGTGCGACCAAATGCAACATATACTGTTATTGTTTTGCATCATACTAGGCTCATATGTGCTGCATACGTTTAACATTGCCTGACACATGCAGTGTGAAAGACTATAGGCATGATCAGACACTCATGCTGATCAACCACTGAAATGTTTTGTGACCCATACCGTTCCAGTAGCTATGTGTGAATTCAAATGTTGAACTGGGAAAAAACGTTTGTGACTGTGCCAGCAGGACAGCTATCACAAACCAACAATTCTTCTTATGATAGATGCCAAAGATGTTGTTGTGATAGGGCAAAGTTATTCCTAATCATTAATTTGAGTCAACACAGAGGATATATGGTACCTCAACATGTGTTGCTGTAAGGGTATTTGTACACTGTCAGTAGAAATGATTTATTTTTCCCCCTCCCCATTGCAGTCCTTTACCTGTGGTATGGCTACTGTAACGCAGACTCAGTGGTAATTGAGCATCCCTCAGAATAGTCCATATCATGCATACGTGAGTTGGGGTAAAAGAGGAACGATTACACAGATGCCATGGCTCGCGTGCCCTACAGTGGGCCCAAGATTACTGTATTACCACTAACAGTGGCACAGGGGCTTCTGTGCCCTGGGGGGGGGGAGCTTCAACGATTGTATATAATTTATTAGGAGTGCTGGTCTACTGCACCGTATATGCTTCTGGTGTTATTAGGCGATTTATGTACCACTGGTGATATCGAATGATTTAGGTATTGTTGCCCTTACCTAACTACTGCATTATCCACCAGAAATATGCTGTCATTTTATGGCTTGTGATCACGGGATAACCAGTGTAATTTCAGGACCTGAGTAATGTGGACAGTGATGGTATAGGATGTCTTATGACATGTGCAACTTATAAGTATTTACCTAGTGCACTACCTGTCATGTTTATGACGATTGCCTTATGGCAAAGGGATTTGTGGTCTATGTGATATTATGACAAATGCCTAATGGCCAAATAATTCATGTGATTGTGGTCTATGTATTGTATATACAATATACAAGATATTTTTATATAACCTTGTGTGGAGTCTCTTTTGGTTGTACTTTGTGTGTCACTGTTGTGTGTGTGTGTTACAGAAATGCATCACACATTGCCTCTGGGATAAGCCTGACTGCTCTGCCAAGCTACTAAGGGGAGAAGCAGGGGTAATCTTTGGTGTGAAACTCCCTTGCCTGGCTTAGGTGCATACCCTAGCAAACCAGAAACCCAATTTCTAACAGGGTTACACAGATGCCATTGGAGGATGTAAGGATGTAGGCATGCAACTCTTTTTAATCATTATGTTGGATAGATCATCACCAAACTACCTGTCTGATGCACATTGTGAGTGTACATGTTCACATGGCAGGGTACGGACATATGGCTTGTCAGGTTGAGACAGAATGTCAGGTATCCTACCTCAGTGCAAACAGATGTTTTGGAGTACATTGGGCACATGTCACCAGCCTGCACATGAAAATATAATTAAATGCAAACTTGTGGCCTCATATACCTTATGTACCATTTCTGGGAGGCATTCATTTAACACCAGGGAGTTGGTAATTTTGATTCAATGTGGAAAGGACCACATGCAGGAATGCACGGTGTCAGCATCATACAACCCATTACATTGCTCACCTACTGGTGGTGTTAATTCTACTGCCTGGTACCAATGCTGTCACTCTTGACTCATGATGCAATGATCCCTCTAACATACACTACAAAGTATTTGTACAGATGAGACACTAAAACAGCCTGGCTGAAATGTGTTTACAGACAGTAGAATATGTTAAGGTCTCCAAAGTATTGCTAAAACTGTATACCAGAAGCTATATGTTAGGTTTCCTGGTCTTTACCGTGGTCTATATTGCTGAAGTGTGCAACAGTTATGTTTTACGGGAGGTAGCAACTAAGCATGGGCGTAAAATCCGTTACGCTCGCGGATTTTTCGTATTTTCGGAGAATCCGCAATCCGCGAACTCTCGCGGATGCGGCGAGAATACGCAAAATCCGCGCGAAGCGGATTTTTTGTTTGTGTTCGCACTGCTCGCGCTGCTCGCGGTCCGCGGCGCGGGCAGGAACAATCTCGCACTAGCGAAAGTACAAAAATTACTTAGTAAAGGAAGTGGCCCAGTCTCCAACTTCCTGTTCCTGTCCAGCAAGCTCCTCCCATAGGGGTGGGGTGAAGGAAGTGCCCCAGTCTCCAACTTCCTGTTCCTGTCCAGCAAGCTCCTCCATTTCCTGGCCACTTTTCGATCATTCTTGACTGGGAAGGATTACTTTTTGTGGTTGCTGCTGGATATTTGGATTTGAGGCTTTTTGGATTACTTTTGGATTCGAATTTTGATTTCACAAAGAAGTAAGTTGATGTTGTTTGTTTGTGGTGATTTTTGTGTGTGTTGTTTTTTTTCGACTTTTTTGGGGGGAAAATCTGCAAGTTCGCGAGCTGAGGATGTTTTTGCTTGTGTTCGCACTGCTCGTGTCCCGCGCAGCAACAATCTCGCACTCGCGAAATTGTAAAAATTACAATTCTGCTGCACATGAATTGAAAACCACCAGGCTTATTTATGGGTGCATGGATGATACAACTGTTTTGTTGAAATTATTTTTGTTAACATGATTCTGGCCAGGGCATGGATGACATTGGATTGTGCTGATTTTTGTGTGTTTTAGGACTTTTTGGGGTGGTGTTGGGGGCTTGCTATGGGGGTGGGGGCCATTTTATTGTCTGGTCCCGTGTGGGTGGGGGTCTAGGGGCCATTTGTAAGTTGTGTGCTTTGTGCCATAGGCCTGCACCCACTGTGCTCTGATGTCATCCATTATGCCCAGGGGGGCCCAGAATCGGTCTGTTCGCGGATTTTGTGGGTTTTTGCCACGTTCGCGCCGTGAAGCAACAATCTCGCACTCGCGAAATTGTAAAAAATGCAATTTTGCACCGGAAAACCACCAGCAGGCAGCATAAGCCTTCTGAAAATGGATGGATGGCATTGGATTGTGGTGATTTGATTTGTGTTGTGTGTTTTCACTTTTTGGAGTAGGGGTTGGGTGCTGGCTATGTTGGTGGTGGCCATTTTGAGGCATGGTCCTGGCCATGTGGATGGGGGGGTCAAGCGGCCATTTTGAAGGCAGGCAGTGAGCTTTGAGACATAGGCCTACACCCATTGTGCCTTGCTTTCACCCATTGTGCCCAGGCGGAGTCAGGGGTACATGAAAGCACAACCCTCTGTGTGTGTGCTCTCTTGGATCAATGTTAAATTCCTGTTTCCCAAAAATTTAGCAAATCCTAATTTTGAAAATTCCATATTGTGTGGTGTGCATGTGTGTATTCATAAATGCCTACTTGCTAACTGTTTATTCAAGCGCTACATATGCAACATTTATATTTACTGATGTTCCTCTGTCTTCGTTTGCGTTTAGGTGCACAAAACTACGCATCATCATCGTTGAGCATCAGTGCCAGGAAGAAGTGCTGCTGCGGCCTGTTGTTCCCACATCTGAAGAAGATGGCTCCAAAAAGAGGTGCCCGTAGGTCCTCTTCCAAGAAAGATGTCTCTACTAAGGAGAAGAAGAAGCAAGTGGCACCACTTACCAAGGCGACTGGTTGCTCAACCAAGACATTTTTTGGGCAACAACAACCAAAAAAACAAAGGCCCACCATGAGTGCTGCACAGGTAGCCTGTTTAGTTGTTGAATCACCAACGACCAGTGATGTTGGATCATCGCAAGAAAGTAGCAGCACGCCATCAACACAGGTTTTAACTCATCTCACAAGTACTATTCAACAACCAAAGCCGCAACAACAACTGCATGGGCTACTAGTACAAGCAGAAGTACATGCGCAAGGAGCTGTCCGAGAAGGAGCTGTCCGAGAAGGAGCTGTCCGAGAAGGAGCTGTCCGAGAAGGAGCTGTCCGAGAAGGAGCTGTCCGAGAAGGAGAAGGCCGAGAAGGAGCTGTCCGAGAAGGAGAAGGCCGAGAAGGAGAAGGCCGAGAAGGAGAAGGCCGAGAAGGAGAAGGCCGAGAAGGAGCTGTCCGAGAAGGAGAAGGCCGAGAAGGAGAAGGCCGAGAAGGAGAAGGCCGAGAAGGAGAAGGCCGAGAAGGAGAAGGCCGAGAAGGAGCTGTCCGAGAAGGAGAAGGCCGAGAAGGAGAAGGCCGAGAAGGAGAAGGCCGAGAAGGAGAGGTCCATGGATACTTGCAAGTAGAGGTCAGTGAAGATGGCCATGGAGCGGTGCAAGTGCCCACAATGGTTGTTCTTCCAGAAGTAGGGGCACAGGAGGAAATTGACTTTGGAGCCGGGGTATCATGTCAGGAAGACAAAGCCACTCCTCCTGATGATTCATTTTCTCCCAGCTCCCCAGCAAGGAAAAGATCAAGGAGGGTGTGTAGAAGTTCCTCTTCAAGCCCCGCTCCATCAGATGATCTGGATCTAGATTGGCAACCATCGCCGACGTCTGAGAGGGAGGCACACCATGAGCTGCGAAAGGTATCAAATGTTAAAAGGAAGGGCCCCGGAAAGCTCATACTTATGGATCCGAACGTCGGACTTGATGAAGTGGTGCATTCTGATGTTGTTGAAGAGGATGACAGCAATGACCTAGTCATCACACATGTCAGTCCAGCCACACCGGCCATGCAGCAGACAGACATTTACACCCTATCCCGACGTCATGCTGAGCGTGACCCTGGCGACGTGCCACTGGTAGCACCACCAACGCAGTCAAGTAGTACCACAAGTTCAACAAAACCTACAGCTCCCATATTTTCTCCCCGGAGGGGGACTCCATCCAGCTCGACTCCCTCAAGTAAGGTTGCTGCAATAATTGCACAACCCAGTAGATGTCTGCAAGGCTCATCCACCACTGCTTCATCTGGCATTGGCAGCAGTATCACCTCGTGCGGCAAAACCAGAAGTTTCCAGTCCCCAGTTTGGAACTTTTTTAGTGTCCATGAAAAATATGATAACATAGCCGTTTGTTGCATTTGTAAGACTAGCGTTAGCCGTGGTAAGACTGGTACCAACTATGGAACCGGAGGCCAGATAGGTCATCTTGAAAGAAAACACGCTGTCGAATGGTTTCCGCACCTAGCAAACGTCAAGGGAAAGCGATCCCAAAGGGCAAGTGGCCAAAATATACCCATAGTAGGTGTTTCATCTGAAGATGATGGGGAGGTAGAAGAAGCGTCAGACATGTGTCCGGTTGCACCCAGTACCCCTTGCAGCACCACACCCTCCGTAACACATAGCAGGCACACTGAGAGTCTGGGAGACACACCAATGTGGAAAATGTCAACACTGATCAGAAGTGGGTCGAAGAAGGCATCAGCATCATCCCGTAAATTTGTCCAGCGCACCATTTCAGCCATGTTCTCCTCAGATGCGCAATTTCAACGCAACCACCCAACTGTACGCCTCTATAACACTAAGCTGGCAAAAATGCTAGCGGTGGACCTTCTCCCTTTTTCGTTTGTCGAAGGTGTGGGTTTCCTTGAACTCGTGGCAACATTGGCCCCTAAATGGAAGGTTCCTAGCCGGTACTATTTTGCCAGGGTTGCTGTTCCAGCACTACACAAAGAGGTGCTTGAGTTGGTGGGGGCAGCTTTGCAGAAGAGTGCTGTTCACACTATACACCTGACAACAGACATGTGGACCAGTTGCGCAGCCACTGATTACATGTGCATCACTGCACACTGGGTCTCTTTTTCAGGGGTTATTAAACAGATAAATGCAGGTGGTGACTTGGTCGAGATTTTTAAGGGTGCTCGTAAACATGCAACATTAGCCATGTTTGGCATGGAGAAAAGTCATACTGCAGTCAACATTTTGGCTGACTTTAACAAAAAGGTCTTGCAATGGCTGCGCCCAAGACATTGCAAGGTTGGTTATGTTTCTACAGATAATGGCAGCAATGTAGTTAGGGCCATGGCGGACGGTTTCTATTTCAGAGTGCCGTGTTTGGCGCACTGTATCAACCTTGTTGTGCAAAATTTTTTGAAAAAAGAACTTGCAGTCGACAAAACACTGACCATCTGCAGAAGAATATGCACACATTTCAACCATTCTTTTAAGGCCCGGAAGGAGCTGAGGCGCAAGCAAAATGAACGTAGAATGCCAGTGAAAGCACTTATCCAGGAGGTGGCAACACGTTGGAACTCAACCTTCTACATGCTTGAGCGTCTGCATGAGCTGTTTCCAGTAGTCAATGAGTATTTCTACAACCTGGGTGGTGATACGACAGGAATGATACTAGCGGTGGAGCAATGGCAGCTAGTTAAAAGCCTGACAGACATGCTTCGGCCTTTTGAGGTCTTCACGCGTGACGTGAGCAGGGAGGACTGTTCTTTGAGCAAAGCTATCCCACTGTTGCTGAAGCTCGAGCACCAAGTCAAGGTGGTGTCTTCACAATTAAAGGACGTTGGAAAGAACGAAGCACATGAGTTGGCGCAGAGATTATTACAACGCCTAGTTAGCAATGAACGGCTTGTAAATATCAAGAAACAACAGCACTACATTTGTGCTACTATTCTGGATCCACGTTACAAAAAGCCATTGTTTGGCAAAGTAATAATTCCTTTTGAAACATCGGATGTTACAGAGTACAAAGGTTGGCTAGCTCAGTCAGCCATTCGTTTTGAAATAGAACGGAAGGAAACTGTAGGAGAAGACAGTACTACTAGTGAATCAGCAGGCGATCAGGCGTCCCAAAAAAGCACTTCACCATCTGTGCCTGTGGCAGAAGTGAGTGATTTTTCCTCTGAGCCGTTAACCACACCAGCAACCGTATCATCTCCACCAGGCGCATGCGATATGTCTGAAGCGAGTTGGCTAACTCAGCTAGGGTTTCCTGGTCCTAGAAAGGACACAGAAGTGCAAAGTACAGGAATCCGGGAGGACATTCTTTCAATGGTGCAGGCCTATCTGGATGACTCAACAGAGGTCAATATTACTGAGGACCCATTGGCGTATTGGCATGGGAAAAGAAAAATATGGCGAGAGCTCACCAACCTGGCTATCAATTACTTGTCTTGCCCACTCGCAAGCGTGTCTTCAGAACGTGTTTTTAGTTCTGCTGGTGGCATTGTGACTTCCAAAAGGTCCCGCCTCTTGCCCGCAAATGTGGAGCGGCTCACCTTGATAAAGATGAACCAGCACTTCATACCACCAGATTACAGAGTACGAGAATGCACGCAGGAAGAAGAGGACACCGCCCTACCCGAGGAAAGTTCTCCTCAGTTACCAGAAGTAACCCCGACTGATGAGTTAGCAGAGTATGAGGACGAGTTCTGCTTCCCTGACAGCGAGTTCTGAAAATGACTCAATCATTCATTAATTGTAAATAGTCCTCCTTATTCACTTTTATTCCTGTGTGTCTGCCTTTCTTTAGCAAGTGCTTCATCACATTCCCAACAAAACTGTAATCAACCAATAAAACAACAAGCCCATCAACAGAACTATCTTGATTTTGATGCCGCAGCATTCCTCAGGTTCACAACAGTTAGTTGACAAGAACTCAGTCCTGGTCGTCTATCCTGAGTCCTCCTCCTCCAGACTCACCCTATCCATTACCCATAATGCTGATGCCTGGATTCTGCACAATGAAGAAATGAAGGAGCCAGCCCTCAAACACAAATTACAGGTAAGATAAGCTTTTGTATGGGAGGTAGTATAATGGAGTATTCGGAGAGGCGAGAGAGTGACAGTGGTACTAGCAGCAAAGTCCTAGGGCTCTTGAATTAACAAACTCTGTGACAGGCATTTACTTAGGAAAACATTTGGCCTATTGCACGTGAACGTGTAGGCGTCATATTGCTCGCTTGCCTGTCTCAGGGGTGCTGTCTCTGGGGCTTCTAGGTTTTAGGGTTGTGTCAGCACCGCTACCACATTTCTAATGTTGATTGTTTTTGTTTTGCAGAAAATCCACGCCGGGAAACTCCAGTTGTGGCCCTGCTGCAGAACGCGTTAGGACTCTGTGAATTCCAGGTGGAGCCAGCCCTCAAACACAAATTACAGGTAAGATAAGCTTTTGTATGGGAGGTAGTATAATGGAGTATTCGGAGAGGCGAGAGAGTGACAGTGGTACTAGCAGCAAAGTCCTAGGGCTCTTGAATTAACAAACTCTGTGACAGGCATTTACTTAGGAAAACATTTGGCCTATTGCACGTGAACGTGTAGGCGTCATATTGCTCGCTTGCCTGTCTCAGGGGTGCTGTCTCTGGGGCTTCTAGGTTTTAGGGTTGTGTCAGCACCGCTACCACATTTCTAATGTTGATTGTTTTTGTTTTGCAGAAAATCCACGCCGGGAAACTCCAGTTGTGGCCCTGCTGCAGAACGCGTTAGGACTCTGTGAATTCCAGGTGGAGCCAGCCCTCAAACACAAATTACAGGTAAGATAAGCTTTTGTATGGGAGGTAGTATAATGGAGTATTCGGAGAGGCGAGAGAGTGACAGTGGTACTAGCAGCAAAGTCCTAGGGCTCTTGAATTAACAAACTCTGTGACAGGCATTTACTTAGGAAAACATTTGGCCTATTGCACGTGAACGTGTAGGCGTTATATTGCTCGCTTGCCTGTCTCAGGGGTGCTGTCTCTGGGGCTTCTAGGTTTTAGGGTTGTGTCAGCACCGCTACCACATTTCTAATGTTGATTGTTTTTGTTTTGCAGAAAATCCACGCCGGGAAACTCCAGTTGTGGCCCTGCTGCAGAACGCGTTAGGAGTCTGTGAATTCCAGGTGGAGCCAGCCCTCAAACACAAATTACAGGTAAGATAAGCTTTTGGATGGGAGGTAGTATAATGGAGTATTCGGAGAGGCGAGAGAGTGACAGTGGTACTAGCAGCAAAGTCCTAGGGCTCTTGAATTAACAAACTCTGTGACAGGCATTTACTTAGGAAAACATTTGGCCTATTGCACGTGAACCAACACGATGACAGTGTTCAGTTAAATGAAATTACTGCAAAACCACCACCCACCCAGCTCAAAAGTAGTAAAAAAACAGGTATGCTCAGATAAAGTTTGAAAAAGTATATTTATATCCCTAACAAAATAATCTCCCGCAAGACCCTCCCTAACCCCAACAAATAGTCCTCAAAAGTCCCCAAAAAACCCAACTCCCAATTCCCACCCCCCAAAAGTCTCAAAAAAAGGGGCAAGGGACACTCTAGGGATGCAAGCTGGTAAGTTTGGCCTCCAGGGCATCATGCTTTAGGGCCAGGGCATCATATTTTTCTTGGAGGATGGCTTGCTCTAGGCGGAGGCCCTCCACCACATTTTGAAATTTGTGCCATTTCTGGACCTCCGCCTCTAGGTCTGACACTCTGCGGAGTGCACGGCGCAAGCGACCTTTAACAGTGCTGCGAGGTGCAGCTTTTGCTGCTCGGCGGTGGCGTCTTCCGGCACGGCTCCGGTTCGCTGGAGCACTGTGCTTACCGGCAGAACGTGGGGTAACAGAGGAGGATGTAGACGATGTTAAGTTGGATGCACTGGAGTGCGTGTCATCCCCCTCGAGTTCCACCAGTCGCCGATATTCCGCAACAGTTGCTTCCAGCCTCCGTTGCCGGGCCAGTACAGCCAGCATACTCCTCGTTGGTTTGGAGGTTTTAGTATTGCCAACTATATGAAGAAAGAAAGACATAATCTGTAAGCAATGCTCTTTAGGAATATGATTAACACAAAATGATTCAGCAGGAAGTTGTGTCACAGTACAACTAGCAACTAGCCAGGGCAGTACAAAACTATTCAGGCCAGTATCATGGGCGTCCGCAGGGAGGGGCGCTTGAATCACCATTTCCCTTCCCACAACTCTCTTGTATCCTTGGTTTGGTGCTCTTTCATATGAAAGAGATGTGGCAGAAGTGAGTGATTTTTCCTCTGAGCCGTTAACCACACCAGCAACTGTATCATCTGCACCAGGCCCAGGCGATATGTCTGTTTCCCTCCCTCTCTCTCTCTCTCTCTCTCTCTCTCTCTCTCTCTCTCTCTCTCTGTCTCCCTCTTTCTGTCTCCCTTTGTCTCCCTCTACCTCGCTGTCTCTCTCTCTCTGTCACCCTCCCTCACCCTCCCTCTGGCTCCCTCCCTCTCTCTCTCTCTCTCCTTCTGTCTTCCTCTCTCTCTGTCTCTGCCTCTATCTGTCTTTCGGTCCCAGCCTGCTGTAATTACCATATTGTAATTTGTCACTGGGCCACCACTGGATACACATCATATCCTATCTAAGAGTCAGATAGTACCATGATCCAGCTTACCTGTACTCGCCACCGCCACTGTCTCCTTCCTCACAGTCTGTACTTCCTCTTGGTCCGACTCCTCTAGCGCCGCCTCCTCTCCAGATTGACCCTCGGACTCCGAGTCAATGATGACCACATCCGAGCTGGCCCCGCCACCAGATGTTCCACCTACAAAGTAGATTTAAGAATGTTAGATTACACCACTCCACTAGTATTTGGTCTATGAATGAAAAAATGTGAAAACAACTGAAAAAGTAATTGACTGTCTACTCTAGTCTAAAGTAAATGTCCCTCCTTCCAGGGAAAGCTGTTGTCTTGCTTAATTTTTTTGTCACAATTGTTGAATGCTTGCTTAATTTTAACACACATTATTTTTCTCTGAACAGACAGAAACTGGACTTCTAAGGACAAGAGGAACATCAACTTGAAACCAGGTGAAAGCTCGGCTCGACCACAAGAAATTTCTACCAATCCAGTACTCATCAACTCTGCACCAAGCACTTTTCCATTTCCAACTAACTTTATTTTAATATATGTGTTTACTTAAACTTTTAATAAAGCTTTTAAACTTGAATTGACTCTGTAGTTTTTCCTCCAGAGAGTCCAGACTAGAGTGACTGAGCGAAAAGTTTTGCAATTTTTGGAAGGAGGAATCTGTGCTGCTGACACTACCAGGTTTATTTATACAGTGTGCCAAACACGCCACTCTGAAATATTATTACTCTGGTCTTTGGTGTCCATAGTTCGGTTTGTGGAGAAGTGTCCCTGCAACAGTAGTATTATGGATTTTGCTCCTATCTAAACACTATTTCGAAACAATTAAATTAGGAATGCTTGGACAACAATAGGTCCTCTATATTTAAATGAAAACTTACTGGGGCCAGCAAAGGAGCACTCGCCGCCCTGGCCTGCATCCTCCTCCTTTGGAGCCACTGCTGCATCCTCCTTTTCCGCCCGCTTGCCCCTGGGCGGACCTGACGTACAACATGAAAGAAATAACAGAAAACATTGATGATTGCTGCTTGCCGATGTCCTTGTCAACCAAATCAAACATTTAGAAAGAACAAGAACCTACTATTTCAGCCAAAAAGAGGGCTACAATGGAAGGACTGCACCTGAGCCTCTACTCTAGGGGCAGATTTACAAGCCCCTTGCAGCTCTTCTGCTCCATTCTTGCGTCAATTTTGTGACGCAGCGCCACAAGAGAGGCGCCATGGTCTGGCGTATATTAACAACGTGACGCATATGGGAGATGCATCCCATTCTAAAACCCTGCGCCATTAGGGAGCATTCCATCGCAAGGGATGGCGTTCCTGCGCAGGAACGCATGCTAAAAGTGGCTATGGGGAATATATAAAATTTCAATCAGTCATTTAGGACAATGATGCGTCACTGAAACCCTGCGCCTGCATGAAGCAGACTTACGGCTTGACGCAGCATTGCTGGAGCTGCGCCATCGTTGCAACGCAACTCCATCAAAGAGCCGCCTTTACGGCACCGATGCGTAACGCTTCGGTGACGTTTTGGGACCATGGTGTGCCGCATTGTAAATACGGCGCACCATGGGTGGTGCTGCCGTGCCACACACTTTGCAGGGATGCGCAGGTAATTGCTAATCTGACACTTACGGGCATACTTACGAGTTCTGAGCTGGACACCTCCAGATGTGCACCAGAACAAATACGTAACGCAAAACTAACCTTGCGTCACGGCAGATGCGCCGCTATTACAATGCGGCAAACCCTGGCGCAAGGGTAGGCAGATGCGTAACGCATCTCGTGACGAAATAGGGGCGCATCTCTAGAGTCGCTTCGTGGGCGCAATGCAACTATAGCAGTGCTCAGGGCTGCCCAATACTCTACATACCGCATCAGTCCTTACGCCTGCTTCAAGCAAGCAGGCATAAAGAATTGACATAGCAGCGTCGCGGAAGTGCCTGCGCTAAATCTTGTAGATTTTACGCAGGCACTTTTGCGAGGCACACATCTGCCTGACCGGCACCACCCACCCCCCACTCCCCCCCTGCGTGGGAACGCACCCATTGAGGCGCAGGCCCAGGCATTCACGTGGCGCATCTCCTTAGAGATGCATCACGTAACGTTGTACATGACTCGCAGGGATGCGCCACGTTTACGTCGCTGTGCGTCAGGTAAGGCAGTGTAAACGTGGAACAAGGGGCTTGTAAATCTGCCCCTTTGTGTCTAGCATTACGCAGTTCTGTAAAATACACTCATACTCAGCCCAATTAAATGAACACAAAATAGATAACAAATAAGCAGTGGCACCGGCACAGAGAAGGAGAACAGTGCACCTGAAATGCACAGAAGATTTTGAAATATTAATGAAAAAATTGCTACTACTACTCACCAAGACCGGGGACCTCCACTCCCAGCACGTCTAGCAGGTCACGCTCTCGGTCAAGGATGTCGGTCCAGCGGTGGGTGACCTGATTGTAGGTGCGCTGGACCCCCGTGATCTTAAAAAGGGCCCGGCACACCTGCCCCCACCGCTTCCGTCGCTCCTGGCTGTTGGTGTAACCAGCAGCAATCCTGCCGCCTGCCGCGATGGTCCTGGGGAGACGGCGCTGCACGTAAAAAACAAGTGCGCCCACCTCCTCAGGGCTGAAAATCTCCCGGGGCACCACCATTTCCGCCCTCAATCGACCACACGGGAGCCGGGCACGGGCTGCGGTGCCCGTCTTGGGCAGCTTGACTGCTGTCTTCACCATGTTCTGGGCAGGTAAGGAGATAAAATGAAAAAGAATAAGAGTAGAGAAGAAGGAAAGTAAAAGTTTAAAAAAGTAGTTCAAAAGTAAACAAAAATAGCCTAAAACACAAAAATATAGATCTAGAAAAATACAGGGATAGAAAATAAGTTAAATAGATCAAAAAAATAGTAAAACAAGCAAAGGATGGCAGAGATATAGAGAGGATAGAAACACCATACCCAGACACATAGGAATGAATGAAAAACAAGATGGCGGCCCGATCACGTGCGCGTAAGTAAGTTCGCACGCGATTTCTCTCGCGAACTCGTGCGAACTTGTATTCGCAAGGCGCGAGTCGGGCGAGATTACACTTAGCGGGCGGAAACGGAAATACGTCACGCAAACAAAATGGCGGCGCCCATACTCAACCTTGAGGTAACTCGCACGAGTTCGCGGCCTCCACGGGCCAGTTCGCACTACGACGCGCCCCGCGAATAGGGCGAAATTACCGAAAAACGAGTTTTGCAAAAGCAAAACGAACGAGCAGGTGCAAAAGTTCGAGCTCATCATTTGTAACCATTTACCTGTAGTGCTTCCTGAAGGGGCCCTCCAGAATCCGGTTGCCTACTTGCAACTATTGTGTGACCCTGCTCTGACAGTCACAGAATAGTTACAAGTATGCCATTGCATCCTGTTAAAAAAAATTATTTACTTTGCATTTGCAACAAAAAGGAAAGGGAGCAGACAAGCAGGTGCCAGCCTTCATTAATGTCAGTTGGGGCAGGGCAGGTGTTGTTGTTTGCAAAACTTAAGGCACTTAGCAGGTGTTTGTTCACTCAGTGGTCAATCAGAGGGTGTTGTGATGACACTGAGGGTGGCATGGGTGTGCCAGCCAGAGGGTGGCATAGGTGAACCAGAGTGCCAGTGTTGACAGATGATGGCAGTGCTTTGCTTTGCCCCAATAATGTACACTGGTGAACTAGAGGGTGATGTGATGACACAGAGGGTGACATGGGTGAGCCAGAGGGTGGCATGGGTGACCAAAGAGAGTGCCAGTGGTGACAGAGGGTGGCAGTGATGAAGAAAGCTTAGCAAACAGGCTGGGCACGTAGAAACAACAAGTTCGCTAAACTGGCGACCCGACAAGTAAGTTCGCAATTTGCGAAATAGTACAAAACCCTCGCGAACTTGCAGAAACCCGTGCGAACATACACACCCCCAAAAAATCCGCTAATCCGCGAGAATTCGCGGATTTCGCGTATTTTCGCAATCCGCGAATACGCAAATCCGCAAATTCGCGGATTGCGAATCTGCAAAATCCGCCCATGCTTAGTAGCAACCCAGCCTCCATCTATGTTTTGACTACCTGGCACAGACTCAATCAAACTGAAATGTGTGTTGTCTTGTGTATTTACCAATACAGAGGCACACTACTTGTACTTGTTTAACTTAATGCCTTTCACATATGTTAATGAGCAGAAGCAAAACCCAGTTGCATGATACAACACCAAATTGTAAACATGTGTACAATGTGAACTGATTTCATATGGACAAAACATCATGCTTGGGACTCAGTCTAAGGAATGATATGGTTATGAGTAAAGTTGTTACTAAATTGCCTTATTGAATACCAACACAGCCAGCATTTGAGTAAGTTTGCAGGTCCTTGTGCCAGCTCCCCCTGCAACAGTTCTCCTGTCCAGCTTGTGCGCAGTCTACAACCCTTTGCTGCCTTCTGTTTGTGCCTCCCCTGCTTGTTTTCTGCCTTTTTTCTGCCCTCCATTTTATCCTTGTCTCCTCGTTTTCTGCCCTCTCGTTTGCTTTTTTCGGCTTGTTTTCTGCCTTTTTCTACTCATTTCTGCCCTCTATTTTGCATTTTTCTGTTAATTTTCTGCCCTCTATTTTGCATTTTCCTGTTCATTTATTGGCCTCTACTTTGCGTGTGTTGCAATCTTTTCTGACTGTGAGAATACTTTCAGTGGGTCCCTAGTATGGGAGGATGTTTTCTTGAACGAAAGATGCAATGCGTCAGTGGCGAACCTGTCTTGCTACTTGATAGGGTTTACGGTGGCCATGTTACGTCTGACATTCAGATTACTCTCGATTGGGAGTTACCTGCTGTTGAACAGTCAAGGCGCTGTGCGATGAAACTAGGGCTGCATATGTGGTGACTGTATCTTCCATTGTTGCATGCTGTACACATGGTCTGGTTTTGACTGACAGGAGAAGAGAGGATGTGCATTCACTTCAGCCAGTCCCAAGGGGGTTTTAGGTGTATTCTGCCTTTACTGGGGGACTAATAGCTAGGCTGACTAGACCTTGGCTGAATTTAGAGTAGCTGGAGGAGTTTCCCTTACACCTGAATAGGCCTGGTCTGCATTTGGGGTATGAGAGGAGTAGCATCTGCACCTGAATAGTGCTGTGCCTGCCACAATGGTGGCTCCACCCCCTGTGGTGTGTCTGGGGCCTGGGCTTACAAAGTGAAAGGGGGTGATGTGTACTTCAATATAGTGTTTGAAGTGCCCCCCCAGAACAAAGACATTGACACTATAAGTATAGGGCTGTGACCCCATGAAAAGAGGAGAAGACACTGTGTGGAGTGGTGTGTGCCAGGTGGAACTGCCGCTTGGGATTCACCTACTGCCTGCTGGGTGGTTGAAGGGACTTTACTCTGCTTAGAGGCCCTGCATGCTGGCCTGTCCTCTAGTAGTGTGTGGTAAGCGCTTACAATTCAGTAGCCCAAGGAGTGGGCTCCCTCTGTGCTGAAACCGGGGAGGAGCGCTCTTTGCCCTACAGCGGGGTCAGCGCTGCACTCTCCTCTGTTGCCTACATTTGGTTCTACAGGGTAGCAGCCGTGGCTCGGCTCCATGGCCCCGGGCTTGAGGCTGCAGCCAAGCAGCGAGGAAGCCCAGCCAGGGAATTCCTTCCGATGTCAGGAGGAGGCGTGGCCCCGCCACACCTGGAAGGGAACGGATCCTCGTGGTATCCATTCAGCCGCTTCCACACTGGGCCAATACGAGCCCCTAGCTGGATACAAGACCTGCGTGTGGGCATTGCTCAGGAAGGAAAGAGCCTCCCAGAGGCACCAGGCTGCCAGCAGCGAAATGTCAAAAGCTGCACTGGGGGCATTGGGCTCCCCATACCATTTGGCCGCATTGTCGTGGGGAGTTTGGGCCGGCAGGCCCATCATGCTAGATAGCGCGAGCACCCAAGGACAGAGTGCTTGCGCCGACATTCAGACCTCCCGCTGGGCTGATCTCCAGAGGTGAGATTCTTTGGTATTTTCTTATCCCATAGGGTACACGCAGTCACGGGGGTATTTCTTTGGGTATTCGAGGGATCTACTAAGGAGCCCCTGTCATTTTTCATCCACTGCAGCTGCTCCACGGGTCTCCGTACAAAGCTGTGTGCTCCCCTCTCACCGTGTCGTACATGTACATGGGGGCATGTCTTCTGTGAGGGTGGCATTACGGGAGGAGTCATCAACAGAGACCCCTGACTGGAATTGCCACATTTCCTGTTGTAGGAGGGGAACGTGGCCTAGAAGCCTTCGGGAAGGACACAAGGACACCAGGTACCCTCATAGGAGCACAGGTGCTGTGCCTGCTGTTGTTCTCACATATTGTAGTGTGTACACTGGTAATGTGTTGTGCACTGATGTAATGTTGCATATTGCAGGGATATTCACAGTGATGGTGATTTTCAAATGTTTGCACTCTACAAGTGTTCACTACAGACAGTGAGCTGCTGATGATGTTTATGCATAATGTTTTATGCTAGGTGCAATCCTACTAATAGTTACTGGTTATCCTGTGATTTTTATGACAATTGCTCGATTGGCAAGGTGATTTGTGTAATCCCTGTGACATTATGACAAGTGCCTAGTGACACAGTAATTTATGTCATTGTGATCTAGTGTGTTCTTATGAATAATACAAAGGATATTTGTATATAACCTTGTGTGGAGTCTCTTCTGTGTGTGCCTAGTGTGTCACTGTTGTGTGAGTGTGTTGGCAAATGCTTTACCTATTGCCTCTGGGATAAGCCTGACTGCTCTGCCAAGCTACCAATGTGGGGAGCAGGAGTTATCTTCAGTGTGTAACTCCCTTACCCTGACTAGAGTGGTGAGTTCTGCCTGGCTTATATGCATACTCTAGCCAATCAGAAACCCCATTTCTAACACTCAGGTATGGATTTTGACTGCTCATTACACAACTTTTTCAAACACGTAGCTGAATCATTGCAAATACGAACAATATCACTCCAATCTTTGTAGGACTTGGTTAGAACTTTTTGCAGCAGCATTCCAAGTGACACAGCTTTCTAAAAGTCTGATGTCATGTTTTCACAACTATCCCAGATAATTAGTGACATCACTCTTTTCACATATATCTGTCACTACGCCTTCCATTGAATGTATAAAGCCTGGGGTGTTTGGTAATATACCTACTATCAATACTGACTCACTTGAAAAGGGGGATGATGTATCAAAGGGTTTCACCCATTCTCTGTCTGTGGGTAAACGTGATGGTACATATTGGGAAAGATTCATATGAAACCATCTATTTAATCTATCAGGGAAAGAATCAAACGTAGCCAAAATATCAAATGTGATTTTAATATTTTCTGATTCCCTACTCTTTATATAATAATTATATAAGACCTAAAACTTGCTTCTACAGTCTGCATCTTCAGACCAAAGACCACAAAACTGAAAAAAAAGAAGAAACAATATTTTAGTGACATCCCTAAACAACAAAACTCAAGCAGAATAATGTTAGCCCAGTGTTTCTTGCTGCTACTTATCAGTGTTTATATGTTTACACTAGTGAGGCTTATTTCCCTTTCAGTAGGGTTTATCAGTTATTATAGGTCTAAACCTAAAACAGGATAGCCTATTTATCTTTCTCATTCGGTTGAGATCATTTTAACAAGGAAGAGGACTCAGCACATAACAAACAGTAGCATTAATTTTTATAGGCAGACAATACGTGCAGCAGAGAATATTTAAATTCAGAGGTATAATGTTTTGAATCCAGCAACACTGCTTCTGAAAAAAAAGGTGAAGGCAGTGTGGATGAAATGGGTGATGAAATGGATCATGATTGTTTGGAAGCAACTGAATCATGCGTGAATCAAGACCAGCCATTAAAGAAATTCCTTTAGAAATGGCTGATTTGACAATGTTTGTCGATAGCTCCTGTTGAAGGGACAAATATGAAACATTAAAGACTGCCTATGCAGTAAGCTCTATTATTTAGACACTAGAAGTGTCTCATTTGCCAAATGTAACTTGAGTGCAAGTGGCAGAATTGGTTGCATTGAAGAGAGCCTAGCCATTGTCAACTGCACAGCTCATAAGGGTGACAAAGATATGATCACTCTTGGAAATAAAAATGTAGATAAAATAGAAAAATACTTTGCCTTGCAGGAGGAGTCAATTTGAAAAAGTTGAAAATAATGAGTTAGAAAATGTCCAGCACAGAATTCAAATAATGTGGATTGTTTTAATATGGATTCAATGTGAACATCTTTGAGTAAATTGAGAGACTTGGAGGAAGATGCATCTGAAGATGAGAACAGATAGTGGGCTATAAAATGATGTATAAGGATTGTGTTAGACCTGACAGCCTTAGGGTGGACTCCCCCCAACTATTTTGCCTTCCTCCTCTATTTTTTATGAACTCCTTTCTGCTAGCCTTTGGTCTCAGAGCACTTTGCCACTGTTAGCCTGTGCTGAAGTGCATGCACTCTCTCCTCTAAACAAGGTAATATTGGCGTCTACTCAATTGACATTTACTTATAACTTTCCAGTAAAGTGGTACTATCTGTACCCAGGGCCTGTCAATTAAATGCTACTAGTGGACCAGCAGCATTGATAGTGCCACACACTTAAGTAGCCCTTTAAACATGTTTAGGCCTGCCATTGCACAGCCTGTGTGTGTAGTTTGACCTGTCATTTTGACTTGGCAGAATAAACCATTTGCCAGGCCCAAACCTTCTTTTTCTATACATACAAGTCATCCCTGGGGTCAGCCCTGGACAGCCCAGAGAGGACAGTGTGCAATGTTTTTCACAAATAGGGCATGTACTTTTAAGATTTACAAGTCCTGACAGTGAAATACTCTTAAATTTGTGTTTCACTACTGCAATACATATCTATCCCTTAGGGTAATATTGGAGATAAGCTATTACATTTTATAAGTGTCATTTACAAATGGGACGAGATAAGCATTTCATGTTTGGTGTCTTTGGAATTGTGGTGAAGAGCCCTATTTTATGGTAAAGTTAGCTTTTTGATCACAATTATAAAAATACCAATTTGAGAAAGCTGTACTTTTTCTGTCCTCAGTTCATTTGTGCCTATAGCCTTGGTCAAATGACTGGGTATAACTGACAGATTTTGTGAATTACTCATAGACAGCCACACAATATAAGGTTAGGTGTGCCTGGATAGGCCATTGTCTGGCAAGACGGGGAGGCAGAGCAGAGCAGGGCCCCGCTTACACCTGAATAGGCTGTGTCTTGTCTCCACACAGTCATTGTCACTCCAGCCAG
Organism: Lissotriton helveticus; assembly: GCF_964261635.1. NCBI lineage: Eukaryota > Metazoa > Chordata > Amphibia > Caudata > Salamandridae > Lissotriton > Lissotriton helveticus. The sequence goes on along the minus strand of NC_136065.1, from coordinate 991,470,124 downwards.
CTTGGAGCCAGGGCAGTGGGGGCAGGAAATGTCATGCACTTCAAAGCCACTGTCTAGCAGCTTCTCCCGCCTTCCAGAGCCATGGCACCAGTGTATAAACACAAGACCTCCGACACCACCGCTTTAGCACACTGCTGGACCCGTGGAAACTCTACCTGGAAGAAGGGCTGCTAAAGGACTGCCACTCTGTTGGAATACACTCTGCTGGACTCCTGCTTTACTTTGCTGACTTGCTGCATGCTGCCCTCCTGCCTGGGTGAGAAGGACTGGACCTTCATCTATTGAACCCAGAACCCAGAGTTACTCTAAAGGTCAACTGGCTCGCCTCTTGATCTGAAGCCTCAGGAATACAACAGGCATCCACTGACCTTACATCTGCACCTGGACTCTGTCATCTGTGAGACTGACTTGCTAAGTGGTGCCATCCCAGTCTTGGACCTTTGGAAGTGGGCCTAAGGTGCTCTGACAGCCTGCAAATCCAGCAGAAACAATGCATCTCCTCTGCTGTGTGGTGTAAACCCAAGCAGAAACTGCCACATCACGGCTGCTGCGTGGATTGGTCACAAACAATTGCATTGCCACTGCAGCCCACTTCACTTTTGGAACCACTACTGCAAAATGCCTCCTCAGTGGGGGGCGTTGAATCTCTCATCGACTACAGCCTTAACAATGATGACAAAGTCCAAATCTCAGGTCCCTGACTATGCAACACCTACCTGACTCCGGACTTCGCATCGCAAGCCCTCGTCGATAGGATCCTCAATATTGATGCAACAAGATCTTGCACAGCAGTCTCAATGCATCTCGGAACCAATGCATCGCCTCGGCTGCGCACAGAGTCTTTGATGTGGATCCATGCAATGCTCTGCAAGCCAGAAATGAAGTTAAAGTGCTCAGCGGGCCTAACTGGGTCCCTGTAGCCGGCCTGTGCTCCATTGCGATCTGCCTGAAAATGTGACTTTGTCCCGGTCTGCTATGACCAGATATCCACAGGTGGTGCTTTATTACTTTAGGAGCTCCTGTTCTACTGATTGTATTTTAGTTGTTTTGTTCTTGTTTTATATAATATATAAAACTCTATTTTTCTAACTTGGTGTGGAATGCGTTTTGTGTGGTCTTTTACTGTTTTACTGTTTGAAGTGTCACACAAATACTTTATACATTGCATCTAATTGAAGCCTGACTGTTCTGTGCCAAGCTACCAGGAGGTGTGTGCTAGTTAATTTGCTGGTGCCTTATCCTGACAAGGATGGTGGTTGCTTTTTGGCCGGGGCTCACGTCCTGGTCTACGAATAACCCAATTTCTTACAATTTCTATGTCAATGCAGTACAGAATTTCTTTGGGGCAAACGCTATGCTACAGCTCATGAGTAAATATTTGCATTATCAAACTCATGCAGGTAAGGATTTAAAAAAATACAGGAATTTTTACATGCTGCTGAAGCTGTATGTGATCACTGTTTGGTTTGCCACCTAAATACTCAAGGTAAGAAAAAGTTCACAAGCATGAATCACATTAGCAAATCAGAAAGCCCATTTACTTCAACCTGATTTTTATTGAGATGCCACATTGTAATGGCTTAAAATATATCTCAGTAATTATCTATTTGTTATCCAAATGGGTAAAAGCATTTCCTTCAAGGAGAACAAATAGCCTTATGTTTATCAAGCTACTTTTAAGGGAGTTGATTCTTGGATTTGCCCTACCCATTTCTATTGAGACTGGTCGTGGAGCATGTGGAAATGAACAATATCTTTGCTTGTGCATTATTCTATGTAAGTTAGCATTTGCTGCACCATTTGACGTTTGGCTGCCATTTTGAACCATGTCCGAAACTACTCCCTGCCTTTTTGAGAAACAGGTTGTGGTAAGTTTTGTTTCTCCAAGGTTGGGCCTTGCTTTGCTAATGAATACACTGTTCTTATTAGCGCATGCCTTTCCCACTAGATAGAGGCCTTCCCCCACTAGCCTAGTGTCAGGCACAGATAGAGCTACCTTGAATAGGAGATACAGTGGACCCAGCCTCAGAATGGAAACCTATCCTTCTGTACTTCTTTGTTTAGCTGCATCTGCCTGGAAAATTCCATTATGGGCATGCCTCCATTGGTTCTGAATTGCACATAATGTATCTCCATGTTTGCTGATACCATTCCCTCTGCAGCACTCCTGAGAGACTGGGCAGACTGGGCTCTGCTTGAGTGTATCTGAATAAACATATATTGGATTGTATTCTCTGGTTGTGAATGATCCGGGTGACCCTAAGTGGGCCACTTCCTTCAACCGTATTTCAAGAATGAAGTCTTGCAGAAAATCCGCGCAACTTTTAACATCAAGCAATGTTTCCATTATAGTTATCGACTACAGTCATCAGGTAAGTGTAAAGAAAGAACGTCACTCTCAGGAATAAACTAGCAAAAGTATGTGCTTTAATTGGTTTAAAATGGCCTGATGACCTTTCTCTTGTTTTGATGAACTTGAGATAGAAAGAACTGTGATGGGCAGGACAATGAGGCTTTCATATATATCTTTAGCTGCACTAGTTTACTTAACTAATGATATTGTGCTAGATTATTGCAAAGGTCCTGCTGGTATAGAGGAATCTGTCTTTCAGCAGGTGAATGTGGCGACAGAAAATAAAAAAAGACATATCTTGTCACGGACTGAATCCTGGTGACTGCGTTGTAATGCTAAATCTTGTTTGGAGAGGTTGTCTTGATGAAATATGGAAGGCGCCTTTCCAAATTGTGTTTTATCTTAATTTTCCCCATCTGCATACCCATTAATATTATCCTGGCAGTTGGTGCTACATACATCACCCGCAAGGCCTCGATGAACCCCCTGCCAGCCCCGACCCATTCAAGAATTGTCCACAGATAATCCCAGGAGATCCTATTGAATGCTTTTTCTGCATCTAATAATATAGGTACCCTAGGGTCTCCTGCTATCAGGGCTGCATCAAAGAGCGTGATAAGCCTTCTAACATGATCCATAGTCCCCCTACCCAGTATAAAACTGTGCTGCTGGGGCTAAATGACTTGCCCAATAACTGCGCTCAGTCAATTTGCTAAGACCTTGGAGTATAGTTTCACATCACTATTCATGAGAGTGATTGGGCGATATGAACCTGGGTCTGTGGCCAGCTTCCCTTTTTTCCAAAAAAGCAAAATATTTGCCTGAGTCCATGACTCCGGCGGGGGAACACCCATATGAGCCTGTGAAAGTTTGTTAATTAAGTCAGACCCAAGGCCTACCCAGAATACTTTGTAAAACTCCAAAGGAATTCTATCTGGGCCTGCCACCTTACCCACTGAGAGGTCACTAAGTGCTCTAAATATTTTTTCTGATGTAAAAGAGGCCTTAAGAGTTTCCCCGTCCTACTGAGAAAATTTCTCCCTGCATTATGGGCCAAGGTATTCCCTGCTTCTATTGTCATCACCGTCCCTCTCAGCATTGTATAGTTTTTCATAAAACCTACAAAATGTATCCCGGATTCTGGAGGCAGTCATTACCAGATTCCCACTTTCATTTTTAATTGCCGCTAGCTCGCTGCGTACGGTTTTTAACCTAGTGCACACCACCAATGAATGTCCAACTTGCTTGTTGTACTCATAACATTCTGCCCGCCAAATCATATACTTCTTTGTTACATTCTTAGTCATTGCCTCTCCTATTGCTGCTTTGGCCTGGGCAAGCGTATCCACTTTGTTCTCTGAGGGTATCACAGCTTCAATTGCAACCACTTATTCTTGCTATAGTCCTTAGTTTTTAAACAGATCATTCTGCTGCTGGTACTGTCTTTTACTACGATGCCGGATAAAACTCATTGTCTCCTCCGTACGCTCCCCTATTATATTTGAAGGGACCAGAAAGTAATCAAGGTGGGCTACTGTCCTATGTGGCACCACAAAAAACTTCCAGAGGCTTTTGGCATGAGGTGTGGCCAAACATCTATCAACCCATTGCCATGGATCAGGTGGGTAAGGGCTCCATAAACCTTGGGCTTGCAGCCTGTGTATATTCCTGCTCTATTACCCCATAACCACCTGATTCCATTAATATTCATATCTCCACACATTATAATTGGAGTTGGCCAAATGGCCAGCTCCATGATATATGAACTCGAATATCTTCTGGTCATCCCCTGTTAGACCACATACAGTGCATATAGTAAAGGAGAGTGTGGCATTATGTAGTTCCGCTATGGCCCATCAACCGTATTTATCAGCCAGCTGCCTTGTGCATAAGATTTCTTTATTTTGAGTTAGGATGGCTACCCCTATTGTTCTTGTACGCTGCATGGTGTAGGCCAGAAGATTATACCCTAATTGCTCAAGCACCCTTTTATTTGACCACTCGATATGTGTTTCCTGGAAACAGAAAATATCGGACCGCAATATTTGTAGGTCTTCTGCCACCTTCCACTTTTGGATATTGGTACTTATAGCATGGTAAGAAATGCATGCTGTTATACATTGAGAATATAAACCATTTATGTGTTTATTACTTTTTCATATCGGTATCTCCACAAGGCACTGCACATTTAGGTTTTCTAGTGCTTGGTTTATCCCTCACACTAACTAGGAATCCAACCACAGTGTAGACGATGATTTTTCTAGTTTTGGTCCTGATGAATTGCGATTTAATCACTTTTGTAACATATGAAGCAAAAAACATGTTGACCCCTTGTTACTAGCAACCGGTGAACAATATGTTGTTGGTCGGCTGATTTTGCTTTTAATTAGACAAGTAGACTCACTGATTAAAACTGCTTTAGAGTACTATCCAGTCGATTTTACTTATCCTTACGCAGCTAAAACACTCTACCCCACATCTACACGACACTGACCTACACCCGCACTTCACAATATGGCTTAGAATAAAAGATCTCTGTTAAAGAGTCCCTTCAAGGGTGCCCATTGGGCATTGCAGAGCTGGCCCAACAAGGAGCAAGCCCTATGATGAAACATGACACCCAATCAGGTGTGTGAGGACCCAGTTCCAAATTGAACAGATCCCTTTCCTGCCGTATGGATATATATACTGACCTACCTTTGAATTCTCTATGTGTATGCTTAGGAACTGCTTACCTTATTGACATTAATTGAATTAGACTCGGGGCATATATGCTGCACCTGTAAGCACCCCTAGTCCCATACTGTGTTGTTCATATAATTGATTATAACCATGATGGTAGTAGATGGACTGTTGTTATTCTTAGGGGCTCCTGGTGTTGTGACTAATCAAGATGAATAGAGACAAACTGCAGCAGTACTTAAATAGCATTTAGTTTGCTTTAAAGATAATGTGTATACTAACATGATTCTGGAATGTGTTGGTATGATGAATGTGAGCAAGTGTTATGTCTGTGCTTTCCTTCCAGAATCAACTGGGGAAGTCTCAACCTATCCCCAATTATCAATTTAATAATTTATGTCTTATAATATATTTGTATAATATATTTGTTGCAATTATTAATCATGATGAATTTCTTTCCTCTTGTTTGACTGATATTAATGTGTCGAATTTGTTTACTAGAGAAGACAATAGAGAAGCTAAAGGGCTTATTTATGAGAGCTCTGCACCACTTTTGCATCACGTAAAGTGGTAAATGCATGGCAGAGCACTCAAAGAAAGACTTATGAAGACATACAATGCCACCTTCTTTGGCTTTGAGTGGCCTCATAAATAATGAGTAAGGCGACAGAGCAAATTAATGCATAATGCCATAAATGAGGCCCTCAGTATGGTAAGTATTTGGGAGTAATTGCACAAAACAGGTATGATACTAATCCAGTTAAGTGGCATTTGTGTCTTTTCAGTAATGAGGAGTGTGATTTTATTGGATATTATAAAACGAGAGGAGTGGTGTGTTTAGAAATTTAAAGGAATAAAAGTTTGCTTTGGAAGAATTGAGAGAAGAAGAACAATTTAACTATCATGTTCACATTCACATCCTAGATTGAGAATGGAGCAAGAAAGAAGAGTCGAAATGTGGAAGATAAGGCGTAGTTCTATTGGAAATGATAAAGTAGAATTTGTAGGAGAGTGTGTGTGGCAGATCTCATGAAGTTAGTGGAGATCTTTTGTTTGGAAGAGACCCTATTATGAGGGGAATTCATTATGTATGTAGGAAGACTGCTTATTTTGACTTGCCCAAAAATTAGGTAGGCTCATGTTATTTCACTTTAGTTTGTCCTAGGGTTTATCATGTAGACGGGTTGAGTGTAGTTTGAGGAGAAAGAAACATGGTTTTAGAAAGGTAGTGTTAAATATATCAGGGGCTATTATTCCTTCTGATAGTATCAATGAATGCTTTGAAAATTAGATGACCATCTACAATAGTATTTTAGTAGGGTTATTTAAATGAGTGAATGAAGAAATGTTAGCAATAAAGGCAAAGGGTATTTATATTGGCCTTTCTTTAGATATTATTCTGGTGAAGGAAGGTGGAGTCTGGTTGGTAATTAAGTTTAAAAGGTTGTGTACTTACATTCCTTATAATAGTGGAACTATTGATTCTTTCATTACTAATGTGACTTATGCGAATAAGTGCCTTATTATGAGTACGGCGGTTCACAGGACCGCCATACTCATGGTGGTGGTTTGACCACCGTCATACTGGCGCTCCACCTTCTAAATTATGTGTGTGGCAACCAGACTGCCATGAGACTGTCCGCTCTGCTGAGATCAAGGATCCCGCTGCGCCAGCAGTCCACAAATGGCCAGAAATAGACTGGCGGTGCCATGCCAGCATCGCCGAGCATATTCTGATTTGAATGACCCTTGCCCTTTTTATGGTGGTGAGCCACCCTTGAAAAGGTTTACAGACGTGGAAGGAAGGGGGCCCAAACATGGCCTGCAGCTGCTTCTGGGCCTAGGGATGCATGTAGGGGGTCACATGTGATGCCCCCCTGGAATTGCTGCAGGTGCTGTCATGCCAACGGTCTGCTGTTAAGGCTCTCCTATGAGCCTAACAGACCACCGCTGTGAGACTGCTGCAGCACCGCCCACTTGCCATGGATTACACTAGTAATCTGGCAGGTAGACACACCACAGGCTTGGCGGTTCTCCTGTAAGTGTGCTGGTGGCAGGCCAACAGGAGGGCCGCCAAATTTTTAATTAGGACCCAAGTCTTTGGAAGAATCTGGTCCTATGGGAAGCTTTAGGATCCTGGTTTAGTGAGATAGGCAGGGGTTTTGGTAAGTTTGGTGAGTTGAGAGGTAATATAGCTGATGGTGTTCTTAAAATAATTCTAGCACCTGTGATATTAGCAATGATTTGTGCAATTGTTTGAAGACTTGTATTCAAATTGCTAGAGCATATGATTAATATATATAACTGAACTAACCGCATTAATAGTTTGAGAAAGAATAAAGGATCAATGGCTAGGGTCTACCACCAAATGAAGATGATGGAGAAAAATGTTTGCTTACCGATAAAGATGAAGACTTCTACTAACTGATGGCTGATTAATAAAGTTGTTAGGAGGTTTTTAGTGATGTTTAAAAATAATAAGAGGAAGAGGTTATTGAAGTTTTTTCTAATATAAAATTTTGGGTGACAAATAATTTGTGTGAATAAAATTTTAGGTTACCTATGTTTGTAATTAATGAACTAATGATACTGCACTTGAAACAATAAAATTATATGTATTAGAAGTATATCAAAAACATAGTTTAGTTATTTCACATTTTCATGTGAGACACCGTTTTATTAAAATGAATGCAACCTCTGGTGTTCTGGTGCTTTTGGTCCTGCTCAATCCCCCACCCAATCAGAGATCCAATGTGAGTCTATTCACCGCATAGTTTCCGAGGACCAAAGTGTGTTATGACACAAATGGTAACTTTACATAGAAAGTCTGTATTGTGACTGAAACTTTCACTGTGTTTCTAGGTAGACTTGCAGAAGAACATTATTTGTATGAGCCTTTGTTTTAGAATGTTTCATATTGTCTTTTACATCTCAGGACTGCAGTTCATGAGGAAGTGAATGGAAGATTGCTTTTACATGAAGAAATCAGTTTGTGCTAATGGTCTGAACTATTAAGATTTTTCTTCTGATTTGTCCAAAGTCAACTAACCATGATCATGTCATGTTGACTTAGCAGTTTTGCTAATTGTTTCTGCATAAAATGTGTATAAAAATGCTGGTTTAAGAGGATTGCACATCTCTTTTCATTTTTCTCACTAGACTCTGGGGCCGATTCCAATCAGAAGGGCTCCGAACAATGTTCGGGGCCCTTTCGACTCAATCGGTACGTGTCGGACGGATTCCTTTCTGACCGAGCCATTCCGATGGTCTCGGTCGGAAAGGAATCCGACTTGGGTTTCCGGATGGCCTATGACGTGCTCAGAGAGCCCGTCTGCCATCCGTAGATCCTCCAGTACTCCCCCGGTCGCCTCTTTACGACCAAGGGAGTACGATGGCAGTTTTTTACTGCCTTTTCGTGCCGGGCTGTGCAGCACGAAAAGGCAGTCGGAAACTGTCTTTGGGGGCCCCCAGCCGGGCTCCCATGGGTGCCCTCTGTGGATCCCTGCATTCGCAGGCAGGCACCTTTGGGTGCCGGCCACATGGTGCAGGGATGAACTGCACCCCTGCTTTTCTCAATACAGTCATGCATTCCGCTCGGAATGCATGCCTTCATTGTGAAGTATACGAGGGCAACCAAACCCTGTTCGGTCGCATCGTATTAGCAGGGCTGTAACCGACAACAGCAGGTCGGTCAGTTACGGCTCCTGACCGATGTCGGACGGACCTGAGTCCGTCCGACATCGGAATTGGCCCCTCTGTCTGATTTACGTGAAACTTTTTCCTTTCCCCTAAGAATACTGTGGGTACTCTTATGAGTATGACCCTGAGATTCTGAAGAGATTCAATGCTTAAATAGGGGTTATTTAACTTAGTCTCCTGATCTAGAATGCAGTTTTTGAGTGGTCCTAGTTACTACTTCCTTATATTGATTCGTGCTCTACTAATCTGATGGGTTTGATGAAGGAGGGCAGTGTCGCTAGCTGCTAGATCAACGAAAACTGAACTACCATAGGTAAAATCTGGAGTGTCTGGATTATTGAGGTTCAGTGGATTAGTGGGATTTGGCTCCCACACCTGAAGAGAAACTAGCAGTGTTGCTGTAGCTGCACCTCAATATCTGAAGAGGTCACTAAAAAGGTGGAACCTATAATTGAACCCTTCCTCTTTAGGGACATCAGGACCATCCTTACTGAGGGACCCTGCAGAAAAACAGGGAGGAGTGGTTTAGCATTTTCTGGTTTACAAGTGTGTTTATGTAGCACTTCATACCCCTGATGAGTCACCAAAGTGGTCTTGGTGGGTGGTTTAGTGTGTTACACTGAGGCACCACTTTTCACAGTGAAACCACTGCTCCTTATTTCCCTACTGACATGTTCACAGCATATCTGTTAACCCTGTGAGGTAATGCTTGAACCCTGTTGCCCCAGCCTCTGCACAACTTTCCTTTCAAGGGTCGACACCTGTGAAAATGGGGCCATGCACTTATAAAGACAATTTGGCAACAGCCGTCCTTTTATCAATAGATCCTGCAATATCTGCTTTAGTTCAACAAATCATTTATTGTATTATAAACTGCAAGGGCAGTCGTAGTAGATTGTCTTTAACCGTGGGCATGACTTGACGCCTGTGGAAGATGGAGGCATCTGACTACTACTCTGCGGGGCGTTGCATGAGGAATTATGTTTTTTGGTGGTCTTCCCAATTACTGTAGTTTGTTCAGGGTGACATGGAGCTCATTTCCCCCCACAGCATGTCTCTTCATGCTGCTTATCATCAGAGGAGGACATGGGACATGACCCACAGCAGTAGCATGTTTGTACCATTCAGAGGCGACCTTCATTTTCTGACACGACTTGAGGCATGAGAATGAACAGATGCTCGGACTGTCTCTTCCTCTGTACTCCGGCCCATACAGACAGTTATTACTCTCCAATGTGATTTGCAAGCATGCCTCTTCATTAGGAAACTTTTATGAGAAACCAAGCCTTTCGATCAATTTAACCAATTGGTGATTTTTAATAAGAAATATGCACCACATAAAGTAGGTAATTTTTAAACGCGAGAAGATTATTTTGGCTTACTGGTGCAATAATTTCTTGGAGTTTTTCACTGTCCCACACCATTTTATCTACATCTTATACTTTTAAGGAGAGGTGTATTCCATGGTACCTTTATTTTAAACCCTGTCAGCCTTTTCTATGTTCATAGCTGAGACTTGTGGGACTGTTATTCTACTGACGTGAGACATTTCAAGCCTGAAACTTACTTTTTAAAATCTAATGAATTGATGCTTTTTTCCCAATTTCTTTTCGGGTTCTTATATATGGGTAGATTGAAATGTCCCAAAACTAAACACCACGTCGGTGCTCCTCTCACAAATGTACCAAGTGTTCTTCTGCAACCCCACAGATTTTAATGATGGAGGATTTATGTACCCCTCTGCATAGAGGCACTGCTTCTGCTGCAAAGTTGTCTTCTATTGCGAATCCAATGGCTGCAGAGTAGGCATCTACCAAGAGACTTAAAAATGTCTGCCCTCTCGCACAAAAAAATCACTTTCAACTACCTCATGAATCTGTTGTTGGAAGAGATTAGAGCCCTGTGCTGTTATATGGAGGAAACAAACAGAACATTTCAAACTCTCAGATGGTTTGACATGGAAGAGGGGCGTTCAACAGTGGAGCAATACATTATAGTTTTTACTCGTACCAACCTCAAAGTAAATGCCCTCCGATCCTAATTTTCTGCACTACAAAGATTGGTTGAAGATTTGGGAAATAGGAATAGAAGTAACAATTTACGCATATGTGGACGGCCCGGAGGTTCTGACGGTACTGATCCTATCAACTTCTTCAAATTCTTCCTCCCTAAGGCATTGCAAGTGGAGAAGTGTGGCTCAATGGTTAGAAGAGGCAGACCGTGAAGCAGAGGTCAGACCCGGGACCAGGGTTCAGGGTCTTGAGCCCAAAATGTCCACGGACTCGATAATTCTCGCTTCGGTGCCAGCTCGAATCATGGGTTCACACTCTGCAACTCCGGGCAATAGCTTGCTTAATCTCCACTATGGCCCCCCGCGGCGGGATGCCTGGCTTTCACCTTGGGGGTGCCCAGTACGGGTTATCTCACAGGGAAAAACCAGGACGGGTTCCCAAAGCAAGTGCTTAGAGACCGTTGGTGATAATGCGCTATATAAATATAAATTACAATTACAATTGCATATACCGGTCATTCCTTCATTACATTTTCAACAATCACATCGACTAGGTGATATGGCTACCATTGCTTCTACTTCCAGAAAACCTAGAAGAGTTATTATTTACTTCCTGAAATACACTGATCTGCTTAAAGTTCTTTCTGCAGCCAAGGAGATAAAATGAATTTCGTGGTCCCGCGACAGCATCTACTTCTCTCAGGATTATGCCAAGAGTACAGAAGACAGACATGGAGAATTTCCGAGTATGAAACCAGCACTTCATTCTCTCAATGCTCTCTTTGGTTTATTCATCCTTGCTTATTTGAAGTGACTTACAAGAATAAAACAACAACATATGAAGCACTCTCCTATTTGAAGACTTTTCTAGAAACTTGCAAAATTGAAAGCATAGATGCTTAGAGAGCTCATAAACCTTAAATATTTTCTTATTACAAAGTGTTTCTCTTTATACATTAGTTGGTTCGTTCTTTATACATTTGTTGGTTATTTTACCTCATCGAAAAGTTGATGTTATGTTTCAATATTGTTAAATTACTGATTTATTACCTCCGTATCTACCATTTTTCAACACTAACGTGTTTTTCTCCTACAGGTGTTGTCTTCCTGTTTATGCTTGTGCTTGTCATCCATCTCATCTTCCACATTCCTCCCAGTGTTCCTTGAGTCTGGGTGTGCCATCTCTTCCATGTGGCTTCACCTCCACCATCCTTTTTTGCAATGTTTTAGTATGGTATCCTATCTCTTCATATTGAATTTTTGTACTTCTTTTTCTATGTATCCAAGATTATCACCTGTTTTCCATTTTCTTTTCTCTCTTCTCTATGTACCAAATTTTCTCTCTGTACTTTTCCCTTGTTCATTATCAATTTTTTCAATAGTTTCTTTTTGCATTACTGAATCCTTTTGATTATAAATGGTGTGCATTGAATTTCCTTGGTGTTATGTCTGATTTATCTATTTATTTCATTTTTATCTTATCTCATTGAAAATTATATCTTGTCATGTCAGAGGATTACATTCTTTAAACATCAAAGAGTTTTGACACACTTATCAAAGCTTGCTGGAAAAATGTATTTTGTCCTCATACACCAAAAAAGATATTCTCTGAGTAGCCAATCCTTGCCACCCTCTTTACCAGTACAGAGGGGCCCCTTCTTAAACACTGAAGATCTTAATGGATGCACTTTCTGCAGATACCCAATGCATATCAAACGGTACTGCACAGTCTGATTTCAATTCAGTTCTTACATCTATCCCGGCCTTTGAACTGATCTTAGGGTAACCCAATCTGCAAAAAGGCATAATCATTGGACAATTTCGTTCACATCCTATCCAACCAGTTGATACATGGGTTCCAAAAATGCTTTCTTCTCTTCCAAACTACCTTATCCAAACTAAGTGTATGTCTTATTGCTCGAATCCAATCAATATATAAAGGAAGAGTATCACTAACCCAAAGTTTACATATCTCTCTACGAGCAAGGATGATTAAATAAAGAGATAATTTATTGATATCTCGAGAAAGTTCCTCGTAGTTATCAAAGATCCCAAAAAAAACAAGTGATATACTAACCTGTATATCAAAATTGAAGAGCGTTTTCATACCTTCTTCTATCTCAAACCAAAAATTCCTTAGATTCGGACAAGTTAAAAACATGTGAAGGTCGTCTGCCTTTTCCTGGTTTCACTTTGGGCAACAGGGAATAGGCCCCTTAGAGAATTTGGCCAATCTGGCGGGAGACCAGTACACTCTATGGAGAGAGAAAAGATGGTTGCGCTTTAAATTGGCTGGTGAGACTGTAACATGAAGTAAATCAAAAGATACTTGCCATATATTCTGCAAGTCGACATCTGGTACCAGGTCCCTCCAAAGTTGTACAGGGAGACAGAAGTCACCATCCTCTGCTTCTAGCATTGTCCAGTAGTGCAACAATGTTTTTATTCTCCTTGCTTTCTTTAATAACAGTTCCTCCAAAGCCGAATTTGCGCCAATTTCACCCAGCCTAGCCTGGGCCCAGCTTTTGATTTGCAAATATTTGAACTTGGACAAATTGTATTCCATAAGAATAGACATCTCCTCCCAACTCAAGAGAACCCCATGCGGCATTAACTGGCCCCATGCTATCACCTCTGCTGCCTGGAGGGGCATAGTCAGTGAATCTTTGGTCCATTCTGGTGAACCTGGTGAATCCCAAATTGGAGCTCTCGGTGAATAGTATGGGATATTCAACGCCCTTCTTACTCTGGCCCAAACATATGCCATATCCCTAAGAATCTTTAAACGAACCTTCTTAAAAAAACGCGAGTCACCAAACTTAAACAAAAAACCATGAGTGCCTCCCTAGAGCTCAGAAAGCATAACCTGGAACATAAAGTCTGTTTCAGTACTGGAAGGAGAATCAAATAGCCTTATTACCGCCTTAATTACCAAAGTCCAGGCATACAACTTCAGATCAGGGGCACACAGTCCACCTTTACATTTCTTTCTACGAATCTTCTTCCAGGCTCTCCTTATGCCCTTTGAAGCCCAGATAAATGAATTCCATTTAGCTTGGATCTTATTAAGCCGGGCTTCCTTAAAAGCAAGTGGGATATTCTGAAATATGAAGATTAATTTAGGTAACAACATCATTTTGATAATGTTAACTCTTCCAATTAGGGTCAGAGGAAGTAGTGACCATCCTTTTAACGCCTCCCCGCTTTCCCTCTCTATTTTCATGAGATTTGTTTCGGGTATTTGGTGTATATCCTGCGAAATTTGAACCCTAGATATCTTATTTCATGTTTTAAAATTGGAATAGGTGTTAAAGGAATGACATTCCAAATCATGCATTCTGATTTGGCCTGATTAATCTGATACCCAGAAATTTGTTCAAATTGCTCTGCTAGACTATATATAAGAGGGATAGCATTAATGGGATCTGCTGTGTATAGCATCATATCGTCGGCATATAAAGAGACTTTTTTCCCCAATTATTATATTTGAATGGTAAAATGCGATCATCTTGTCTAATACTTTCCGCTAGTGATTCAATGTATGAATCGAAAAGCAAAGGTGAAAGGGGGCATCCCTGCCTTGTGCCTCTATTAATTTTTATTGGTAACAAAAGATTTCCTTTTATTAATACTCAGGCAGTAGGGGCCTGATAGAATGCGGCTACAGATCTGCAAACGTTCCTACCCAAATTACACCTTTCTAAGACCTTGGCCAAAAATACCCAATTAACAAGGTCAAATGCCTTAGTGGCATCTAATGTTATGACCGCCAATGGAATTTTATAAAGCTGCAGATATTGCCTGTATACGGGAATCCCACCTTACAGAAAAAGAATCTTTAAAATTGAATCTTTTAATACCCACTTTGGTTTTGCATCACTTATATCAGAGGTCACATAAACTGAACTACATATTGCACAAGCGCCAGGATACCCTTTGGGTGACAGTTGCTCTATATAAGTGCACCTTACATTACATTACTTAATTCACTTAAGAAAGACAACGCTTCGGGTCCTGATTGCCTTACTGCTGAGTTCTATACATACTTTTCCAAACTGCTTTTAACTAAACTTCACAACCTTATAACTTCCGTTTCACACCCACCTAAATCATGTGGCTCCTTCATAGAGACCCTCATCTGCCAATATCCCCAAGGAAAGAAAAGACCCTAATTACTCTAAAAATTATAGACCCATTTCCCTTCCTAACATTAATTACAAACTTTTTTCGAAAGTGTAAGCTCTACAAGAAGAATCCTTTATCTCTGATCTTCTTGGTAAAGAACAATGAGGTTTTCTAAAAGGAAGATACATATATCTGATAATACCTCTCTGTTATTTCATATTTTTATCAAACTCCACTCACTTACTTGAACCGCTAGCAACTATTACCCTTGACGCTGAGAATACCTGGGACTTTAATTTTCTATACTCTTAAATGGTTTGGTTTCAGTCTGAAAATTATTACCCTAATTTCTCTTCTATATTCCTCTCCCCAAGGGCCCATTTTTGAAAATGGACTTACTTCTTCATATTTTAATTTTGGTAGAGGAGTTTGACAACGCTTTCACATTTTCTTTTCAATTTAGCACTAAACCTTATCTATCTTGACAAGAACATAACCTAAATATATATGGCTTCTCTTACAATACTCAGCAACTTAAAATAGCAGCTTATGGTGATGATATCCTGTTATTTTCTTCACAGCCTCAATCCTCACTTTCAACTTTATTAGACAACGTTGTGTCATGTGCTCTTGTGCCTGGCTGTAAATTACATAATGACGAATGTGAGATATTGCCCCTAAAAAACATACTTTCAAATAAGACTTCTTATCCTCTAATTTTTTGGGCATTCACAAAAAATTTAAAATCTTGGCTTATGGTTTATGCCATCCATTAAGTCTTCCACATCATTAAATGTGGAAGAATGCATTAATAAAATAACTTCTTTAATTAACAATGGCACCCTGTAGACCATTTGTGATGGGGTAGATTTGATACTATCAAAATGATGCCAGTACCTATCATTTTATACTAACCCTGGGCAAAGTACTTCGCTACGCCCACAGAGTGGCCGTAGTGTTGCCTACTTCACCCTTTGTGAAGTAGGCGTAGCAGGCAACACTATGCCCACTCCGTGGGCATAGCTAAGTTGGCCGCCACCCGCTTCCCTCCCGCCCTCCCCTACATACCTTATTTTTGTTAAATAGCCTTAGAAAGGTAAATAAAAAGCACTTACCTTGTCCGCTGCGTCCCGGGACTCCCTCTTCTAATCGCGCCGCCGTCTTGGATACCAATGCGCATGTGCGGCCGCCCGCGCATGCGCATTTCTCGCGAGACGGGCGGCCGCGTTGACGGCTATTCAACAAAAATTAGGTATGTAGAGGAGGGGGCAGGCGGCGCGTAGTGGGGCTACGCGAAGTGCGTAGGTGGGCGTAGTTTCTCGCCCACTTCGCGTAGCTTCGCGAAGCCCCACTACACCTACTACGCCCAGGGTTATTTTATACACTATTTCTAAAATCCCACTAGCCATTCCACATATTTTTTTAAAACCCTACACTTATTTTAATCCTTTTGAATAATAAAAAACCCTGAATGTTCTTATTGAAATAAAAAAAATCCAAAATCTGATGGTGGTGTTAATTTCCCTGATTTCTCCAAATAGCACATGACTTTTATGATGAAACAATCTACGTATTGGGTTTTTCCCAACATATCATCCATTATGGGTTGGGGTGGTAAAATCCTTTTTATCATCTTTCTCGTCCCAAGAATATTTGGTTTAAACATGAAAACAACAAAATATTTCCACTCATATTCTTGAATTCTATTGTAAACTTCTCGATCCCATATTATCTTACTTTCACACAGATATCCATACATTTCTATACTCTACCATTTGGCATAATACTTTTATACAAATTATTAACACTTTATTGAAAAACATGGAGGAAAAAGAGGCTTCATTTGGGTGAAACTATTTTTAGTTCATTATCATCATCAATAAACTTTATTCGGTTTTTGTCAAACCATAAAAGTCTCAGATAAAAAACGCAATACAACATGTGCCTTTCATACATACATTTCAGGAAAAAGCAGTTCAGCATACTTAAGGTTCATGAGAATACATCAGGACCATACAAATCAAATCTATCAAATGTAATTATCATGATTCAAATACAATAAAGCAATGCTCATTCTATTATAAAAGAAAATGTTTAAATGTTTCAGGCAAGGGATTTTCGAACTTGGACCTGTGGGAAATACAGACCTTCCTTATCAAGGAGATTAAGCTGGATACTATTGACCCTGACTGTGGTGGATCCCTTTATATCTATATTCACAACCTTTGCAATTGGAGAAATAGACTCCCACCTGATTCATCAGAAGATTGCATCATTTTACTGTGGACTCACGTCTCACAGGCTACTTTCTGTAAAGGAACACATAAGTGAAAAGGCAAACTTTTCACAATATACTTAAAGCCCTTATGAAGTTCCCTCCTGGGAATGAAATGCGTTGGCTGATGTCGGATTTTTAAGAATTTTTCTACAATAAAGGAAAATGCTGGACTTATTTGATGACTCTGACTCCATCCCTGGTGCACCTTTCTCTCAACAGAATTTCACTCCTGAATTATTGCTCAATTAAGGGCCGGTCATTCATTTGCCCAGATTGAGCGCAATAACATAATTGGGGCAACTTGTATTCGATCTACCAGATGGATTTTCCCCAATTCCTTAAAACAAATAATGGAGGACAGGATGAGGAGGCAGACATTAATCTTCTGAAAAAAACATTTTCAATTGTTAGTAGCCTTGATAAGTTACCGAAACCCCAAACTCCACCCCCGTACAGCCTCAAAGCACAACACCGGCATTATAAATGTTGAGGAGGGTCTTAATTGGGTTAGGCCCAGGCTTCCTGCTGAACCTAAATAGGGCTTCAATCGTTTTTTCGAACCTCCTTATCATTACTTCTACGAGATGGGCCCATAACCCTTTTTGATTAAAAGGAATGCCTAGGTAGGAGAAATTTGAGACCTGGGATAATTTTTCATTATTAATGAAAAAAGATCTTTTTTTTAAATGTGCTTTCCCAGCCCACCATGAGATGTGGCTTGGCAGTGTTAGATTTTAGGCCCAGTTCACTCATGAATTCATTGAATATATTAACAAGGGATTGTAGCCCCACACCAGTTCTAGCAACTACTACACAGTCATCTGCATATAGTAGCGCCAGGAGATTTCTTTGCCCGACCCTCGGTATGTCGATCACCCCTTTATTCAGAAAGCTACCAAATCATTTATGTACAAAAAGAAAAGGAAAGGGGCTAACACACACCCCTGAAGGACGCTGCTATTGATTTAGAGTTGGTATGACAGTTATCCATCCGCCCCATATCTTACTCTGCCCATTACATTACAGTGCATCTGTGCTAACAAGTGAATCAGGGGGCACCAATTCCCATTCCTAACATCTTTTGCCATGTCATGTCCATGAAGCTTAAATATAAATTAGCTTTTTTTTGCCAAGGTATATTTACTTATTACTTGGTGGAGGTTTAGGCACTACTCCAGAGTACCCAAAACTCTTCTAAAACCATATTGAATGTCCGAAAATTGGCCCTTTTCGGCTATCCATGTTTCAAGGCGGTCAAAAAGAACCTTGCCCATCAGCTTACATGTGATATCAATCAAGGATATAGGGCGTTAACATTCAGGGTTCGACCAATCTCCCTTTTTGAAAATAGGGACAATTATTACAGTTAACCAGGGTTCTTGAGCTCCAGTATTTGTGACGCAGCTTAAAATATTGGTTAAAATGGGGAGCCAAGGGGGCACTAGAGGGCGCACGGCAAGATGGCTGCATCGTAATGCAGCTCCGCCTGCCACCGTCATTATCCTTCCTATATCCTGATCCCTGCATGCTATCCGAGCCATCAAATGCAAGGGGGCTCATCTACAACAGCTGTGCATCGCTTTGGCAGTGTTTGGAGACCATTGGCAACCCCTAACAGGGTGTGGCGCAGATTCTGACATATCGCCTCAGGAGCAACATGGCGGCCATGTGAGGGGTAACGGACAGAATTGGACCTCCAAGTGCAACCTGGGTTGCCGTCGTGTTCTCGAGGACACAGTGTCAAACTGCGCAGCGGGTGCTGCCGGAGCCCATTTGTGCCTGCCTACCTCTATATCCCCGGAGTGGCTTGCTGTGTGGGACGACGATCAGCAGAGCCGCAGGTGCAGGCACACGCATGGAGCTGGGATCGGTCCGCTATACCCCGCAGGCGGCCTGTGTGGCTTGTGGTGTGTGCTTGGCTGCCTCGCCGGGAGATTGTGTCTGCGACTCCTGCAACCCAGACAGCAGTGAGCGAGTGGCCTTGACCAGAGCCACGCAGAAGAAAACCGCTAATGATTGTGAGGTGGGGTCGTGGCAGAGCCTGTGCTGACGAGAGCGCGCTGAGGAACCACGGCGCTTCCTATACTGGCGGCCCTAATGACTAAAGCATTCCAGTGAGGCTGTCTTTCAATGTGGGTCTCCTACTCATGGTGCGCTGCACTGGAACAGTGGTCCTGATGGCGTGGAGGGCGGAGTGCATGTCGGGGTCCTACTAGGGCCTTTCTAGCCCACGGTGAGTCTCTGGGGCGCGCAGATACAGGTGATTTTCACAAGCCGGATTCTTCTTCCCAATCGCTACTGGGCCTGGAGGGCTAGAATCTATGGCTACTTGATCTCCCGCTCCCTCCGCTTGCTTAACGGGCAGTTCCCTCACAAGTTTTGCAAGCTGGGACCTTGCTGCGGAATGCTGAGGTGTTGTGGTGAACTGCGTTGTGTTGTCCTGGCCACAATCCACATTATCCTACTGTTTGTCTATTGCCACTGCCCTGGGGCTTGCCGAGGGGGTGCTGGACCATCGGTGGGTAGCTGCACCGAGTGGCCAGGTCTAGCTGGAGCAGCCGATTCACGCCTATAAGCAGCCTCCGTCATTATACTGTGTTCAGGATCAGGGGCTGGCACACTGCCCCGTGCATCAGCCCGGGGGAGACTGGCCGGAGGATACTGCTTGGCATCTCGCTGACAGAGGTTGGAGGAGTCGGCCGCATGTGCGTCCCTGATTGTGCACGGTGTTCGGCCATGGTTCCTACTATCCTCCAATGCGCTGGGTACCTACTAAATAAACAGTGCAGCAACAACACAAGGAGAATCGCCTGGGGACAGTATCTTAGGGTATGTGCGCCAGAGCCTGCCCGTATCCGCTGCCATGGGCAAACCAGACAAAAATCAACCACGCCTTAAGTTTGACCTACGCAAATCAGGGAAATCACAAAAAACTGCCGCTTCTGACTCGGAACTGGACACTACAGCTGAGGCCCGTCCGCTCTGGAAAAGACACTTTCAGCTATCCAGGCTAGCCTGCAGTCTATAGACGGTAAAATTGAGGCCCTTAATGGCCGTATGGACCACATGTCAGCTAAATTAGACAAACAGGCAGTTTGGGTTGGTGAGGCGGAGCAACACATTTCAAATGCGGAAGATGGTCTACAGCAGGTCACTACAAAAACAACTGACATGGAGAAGATTTTGGTGGTCATTCAAGCTAAAAATTAAGACCTTGAAGCGTGCTCACGGTGCAATAATATATGCATGTTGGGTCTGCCAGAATCCACAAATGTGGGAAGAATGGAAACCTATGAGTAAAACATGCTCCGAGACATCTGTGGTGCTGAAAACCTTTCTGACCTGCTCATTGTGGAAAGGGCTCATCGCTCTCTGATGGTTTGGCCGTCTCCGGGCACCCCACCCAGGCCATTCATCGCGCGCTTATTGAATTTTAGGGACCGAGACCCGGTGCTCCGCATTTCCTGCCAGAAGGGCACCATCACGTATCAGGGTAATACCCTGTCATTTTATCCTAACTTCACAGCGATAGTTCAAGCGGCAAGAAAATATTTTCAACAAGCAAAAAAGATCCTGATTACTGAGAACATTCAATATGCCATGCTGTATCCGGCTTGCCTTAGGATAGGTACAGATGATAAGGCCAGGATTTTTGCTAGCCCCAAACAGCCCATGGATTTTGATACATCTCTCTGACGCAAAAAACAAATTCCTCCTGATACATCAGACACCAAGGACTGATGTACATGAGTTCTCCCTTTGCTTTTGGACTCGCTGGTCGTCCCGCGGCCCAGTTGATGCCAGGAATATTGTTGTCATTACTATACTGAACAATATGGCATATCGCCTCTGATGTGCAGGATTTGGTAACTGTACCGCCATGGTATATTGCTGTTACTGGCTGTATTCATGCACTTATATCCTTTTTCTGTACACTACACTCTGTGCCACTGCGAGTGAAGTATTGTCTTAATTTACACTGGGGGTAATGTCATAACATGCTTCTGGCGCAAGTCTAATGATCTAGGGAGCACATGTTCCTAGCAGGCAGCCACCTCCCTCGTTCATTAGGGAGTTGGATGTGCTGCGGCGTCCCCCAATGGGTGTACCCCATATCACCTTTTGCATCTGTTTCTACAGGTTGGGGTATGTTTAGATTCTAGGGAATGGCTTTGGCAGATTGGGTCGGCCAAAGTAGGTGGAGGGTTCAAATGTTGTTCAGTGAGATTTGTTTATTGTGACTTGCACTAACATGCTTGCTACAACATTTCTGCACTACTACATGGGGGTGTGGGGGGATTTATCTGTTCTGATAAGGAGATTGTTCAATGTGATTGCCGTGGTACGCTGGCTATGGAATATAGTTTCTGCATTCTATTCTCGCCGCAGGTTGGACACTCTGCTGATGGTTATTGCCTTTACATTTGTTGATGGGTGACAAATGTACTTGTTTGATGTGGAACATCCTTGGGCTAAATTGCCCCCTAAAAAATCGACAGGTTTTTGCCCATCTGGACCGGCAGGGGATTCAGATTGCTCTCCTACAGGAGACGCACCTGATCAAGATGTCTGATGCCAAGATCACTCTTAAAAGGGCTGGGTACAAACTCGCCTCATCGTACTCTTCCGATGCCAAAGGGGTTATCATTATGTTTAAACGATGTCTCCCCTTTAACCAATCAAAACCTATACAGATGACGAAGGGCGTTGTGCTGTGGTCCATGGTAAACTTGGGGTCTCCCTTCTTACCGGTATTACTGTTTACGGGACCATAGCAGATGAATCTGAGGTATTTACACAACTCTATGGAGTATTGAGAGACTGGCCTGAAGTGGCTATTGTCTGGGGGATCTCAACACCTACCTGGTTCCCAGTGTGGATAAATCTAGTCTGCAGGGCAGCCGCAAACCTAGAGTGGCCCAAAATATAATAAATGCTATGCTGGAATTTGGGCTGGTTGACGCTTGGATTCTTCGTAATTGCGCAGTGAGAGAAGGCACGCATGCTACACCAGCTCATCACAGTTGATCCCGATTAGACTAATGGCCTTTAAGTGAATTGGGAAAATAAATGGGTCACTGACATTCCGGATCTTCCTCGCAAACTTTCAGATCACAATCCAGTGTGGCTTGCTCTCATAATACCAGCCTGGTTCACAGCCCGTTCACGTGGCGCTTTCATGTGGAGGCCCTCCTGGACCCTGTATACACTGACATCATTAGGGAAGCAATAGAACAATATTTTGAGATTAACGTAGGCACTGTTGAGAGTGCACCCACTCTTTGTGAAGCCTCTAAGGTGACCATCAGGGGGGGTCTGCATTGGCACCACAGCGGGTATCTTGAAAGATCTTAGGGGGCAGCTCACGAAGAGAGAAGCTGCATTAGCAGATCTTGAACGCGACTACACAGCCCAGGCATGTGCAACCACACTTTCTCGTATTCATGAGCTAGTTTTTGAATATGATGGCTTAGCGGAATCTGAAATATGCTATCTCTCGTGTAGACATGTGGCCCGGGCCTACGGGGATCAGGTGACGGGGCCGCAACTTAGCCGCAAAACTTAAATTCCGCGCCGAACATCACCACATAGCTAAAATACTTGATGCTCAGGGTGAGGAACACTACACCCCTCAGGAGATAGGAGATCAATTCTGTGCCTTTTACGCCACTATGTATACATCACAGGAGACAGCGCCTGCTGCGGCCCTTTTGGAGTATCTGTCAGACATTGCTTGCTCGTGGCTGGCAAATGGCCACTACGAATACTTGAGATAACCGATCGAAGAATCAGACATTAAGGCGACGATACGTGCTTTACCCAACAACAAAGCGCCAGGGCCGGGCGGCCAAACAGCCGAATTTTATAAAGAATATGCCGATCTAGTTACACCACATGTGCAGGAAATGTACGCGGAGGCACATGAATCTGGCATATTGCCGCTGTCCCTTCGCCAAACGTTGATTATCACCTTACTAAAAAAGGCCACCTGATCTCTGCAAATCATATCGGCCCTTATCTCTGCTCAATTTAGACGCCAAAATACTTGCTAAAATTCCAGAAAACAGGCTCCAGCCTCTGATGCCCTATCTGGTCCTCCCAGATCAATCTGGTTTTGTACCGGAAAGATCCACGTCCCACAACTTAAGAACTATATTTGCGATGTTTCATGTACTCGATCCAGATGTGCATGCGTGCAGCTGCGGTAAAGTTAGACGCACCGAAAGTGTTTGACTCTATAGAGTGGAGTTACATGTTCCAAATCCTGCAACATATGGGGTTTCCTCCAGTGTTTCTTGCCTGGGTGAGACTATTATACTCCGACCCCTCAGCACGGGTACGTGTGGGGGGACTGACATCAGAGCCATTCCCCATCAGCAGAGGCACCCAGCAGGGTTGACTTCTGTTACCGCCACTGTTCTCCCTTGTACTCGAGCCTTTGGCCTGTGTAATACGCCAGCGACACAGAAAGTCGGCCCTCAATTTCATGCACCACCCTGTTGGTATATCCCTCTATGCCAACAATAGGATGCTTTTTATTAGAGAGCCACAACGATACCTGGCTCAGGTGCTGAGAGAGTATATAAGATTTGGGTTGTTCTCTGGTCTCACTATCAGCTGGGATAAATTGGTGATAATACCACTGACACCCATAACGATTCCTCCAAGCATGGAGTACCCTCTGGTATGGACCACGGACCCAGTTAAATACCTGAGACCCCGAGATTTTCGCAAAAGAAAACTATGGCAGAGCGTGTACCTCTCTAGAACAAGTCAATAGGTGGATCACACTGCCACTATCCCTGGCAGATCGCATTGCGGTTATCAAAATGGTCATCTTACCATGTTTCTTATATTTATTCTGCAATATCCTTATAAAACTGCTCCAGCACTTTTTTAGCGCCGTGTAGACTTCTCTGCTTCGATTGATCTGGGGAGGCAAGCAAGCTAGGGTGAGCTGGGCTACACTCATGCTCAATTATGCCAAGTGGAGATTGAGCGCTCCAGACCTGTACATATGTGCCTAAGCTCAGTATGCATATCACTGGTTCAATCCCCATGCTTACACTCCTCACATGGCGGTGGAGGATGGCGATGTACATCTGATTCCACTACCTGGTATAATCATGCACACATGTAGCGGCACACCAAAACATGACATCAACACACTAGACATGACTATTGTGACCTGGCAATCTATAGGCAAACTTGCAACTTAGCTTCCTATCTATGCCCCGCCATTGCCCCTGGCACATCATGCTGCGCTTTCGGTGACACAAGAGGAGGGCCTGCTACGGTCACTGAAAGAGGCTATTATTGATACCATGCAAGACCTTTACACCGATGGGAATTTCATTACTGCTGAGGGGCTCCAATATATTGCCAACCCTACAGCACTGTTTCAATTTACTCTACATAGACTTAAGCAGGCTCGTAGAACACATTAAACTACGTATCCAGCCGAACCTCCAGCCTTGCATTCTTTACAACTGCTATTGGTCTCGCCCACATGAAGAAAGCTGGTCACCAAACTATTAAGATCTGTGCGAGGTGAGAAAACTACTGATTCGGACAGAAGCCTTGCCCGCTGGAATGACAGACTAACACCCCCCCTGACGTCATCAGAATGGGAGCACATATGCAACCTGACTAACACCCTTACACCTAACGCAACCTACGTATTATACATTTTAAGTATACCTACCAGGTGCATTATATGCCCTTTATATTGCACAAGTGCAGCCTACGTGATTCTAGCAAATGCAATCGTTCTGGCCAACTAGACGCTTACTTCTGGCACCTAGCTTGGGACTGTAGTCTGGAGCTCCTCTTCTGGGAGGAGGTGGTGAAACAGGTGTGGGACATTTCCTGGGCTTTATTGCAATGTACACCATTAACTTGTCTACTATGCTTTGTACCTCAACTGAAGGGGACCCAGGGCAAATTTGTGCGGATTGCCTCATTGATGGCCAAGCGCCGGGTGACTCTGACCTGGGAGAGAACACTTGCCCCGAAAATCGAGCACAGGGTTAAAGATATGGTGTACTGTAAGGAGAATCTCGAACTATATACAGAAGAACTTCTAACATCATCTAAACCCAAGGACATTTAGGAACCACTACGCTAATATGTCCAACAGAAAGCCCACATCAGTTCACAATCTGCAGTAGAATGATGTAAATGCATGTACGCAACCTTCACATTGCGGACTTACTCAATGTCTACGTTTAGACGTCTTGCATTAGTGATATACTGAAAACGGGCAATCACACATTGTTTGTATGTTTATTCACTGTTTGAACTGCCTTGCACGGCAGAGTTGCTGCATATATCATTTTGAAATCTCAATAAAAAATAAATAAAAAATGGGGAGCCATAAGTCGGGGTTTGCCAGGAAGTGATCAGCCGGTAAGCCATCATGACCTGATGCCTTATTTTTCTTGGTCAAACTAAGCGCCTTCAGAACTTCCTGAATTGTTGTTGGATCTACCTTTGATGACGTCCCTGTTGCATAATCGTTACATTCTATGAGGTTAGTAGAGACCTTGTCACTCCTATAAATAGCGGAAAAGTGTGCAGCCCAATCATTAGTGGGGACTGAAACAATCTATAGGGTTATTATCCTGGAGGAATGGGGCATTGATGGTCTTCCAGAAGAGACTACAGTTTTTAGTGACACTGGCTTCAGGAGCCTCTCCCAAGCCTCCTTCCTGATGGCCTCCCTCCATTCGCTAGAGTCTTTTTATACTGGCGTCCACAAGCTCTTAACATTACAAGTTCCCTGGGCTTTTGTTTTAGGGCCTCCATAAGCTTGGTGTGCGTCCTTGAGCAGTCCCTGTTAAACCATTTAAAGGAATTGCTAGTGCTGTGCCTTCTATCATTTTTTAATAATTCAGCAACTGTTGTGGTTATCTCAGTAAAAGATCCTGATATGCTCTTCGGATTTAGATCATTTTCGAGGCATAACAGGAATTGTGGCCTATTTGTGTCCAATAATTTTTCCAATACCAGCTCGTCATTCATGGATGCCCATTTACATATAAGACCCTTCTTTCTATTATGTATAAAGGGAGGCACCATTGGAGTTACTTTCTTGATATGTGTTTTAAACTTGATTAGTAAAGGAAAGTGATCACTAAAAATATTTTTTTTATTGAAAAATCTAGTGACTATGGTCTATAGTAGTCAGAGAGGGGCTCATTTATGAGGAATTGGAGTCCTCTTGCTGCGCTGCCCTATGCCAATGTGGAAGGGCAGGAATGCACCATATTTATGAAATACGGTTCATTCCTGTCCTATCCCCTTGCGTTAGCGCACAAATTGCTGCCCAGTACCAATATAAGCAGGATTGTTTTTGTGCAGGAAGGACACCTTCCCTTACAAAAATAATCCAGAGAGAAGGTTTCCTCTTTCTATTTGAGTTGCAGAATGCAGCACACATGGAAAGAGGAAAACAGGAGGAGAAATGCTTTCACTGGGGAGGCGTACGTTATTGGTGCTGTCCCAGGGATGTGATTTTAAAAATATGGGGCAGCCCCAAAATACATGGGTGTTGCATGGGAAAACCCACGCAGCGCAAATGGAACACCTCCTGAATGCAGAGTTAGGCAAGGCAGCAACTTGTCCTGCTTTGTCTTATTCCATATCTATGAGGCCATGCAAAGCAATGCAGGGTGAGTGTGAACTGCCTCATAGGTATGGTTGAGATGCTCGCGAGCCCAGAGCATAAAAAAAACTGGTGATCTGGTGGCGCAAGCCTCTCATAAATAAGCCCCCGAAAATGTTGTATGTTTTTTAGGTCTTTCAACATCAGGTACTTACATATACAATAATGGGCAGTGTAAATTAAAAATATATGTAAGAAGTTGTTACTCAGTGGGAAATGCACTGTGGTGCATTATAAAACCTCTATTAGTTAATGCACTGCATAGATATGTGTGTAACCAGATAGACACAGAATTAAATCTTGTTTGGTGCAGTGGAGAATGATGTATTTTTAGTGCTACATGATCACAGCCTGTGACAGAAAGCACTGTGAGTATGTAAGTCGTTATTTTCTACTTGCATTGCATTACACACAGTAAAATATAGACTGATGCAAAATGTATAAATAGTTTTAGATAAAATGGTTCTTCCAAAATATAGTATTTAGGAATACCAGGGCTTATGCAATGCAATTTCTTTTTTAAATAACTGTCCCTTCAACACCTCCTTAGGATTACTAAGGGCTGTATAAGTACAGTTATGATTAAAAGCAAACACTCAAAAAACCAACTCTGTCATCGGAAAGGTTGGAGTGATTCACCGGTCTCAAGTACCCTTTACAGTTCCAGATTAACTAATAGGGCATATTTTCATCTCTTTCAGGTGGCCAGGCACCCTGACACAAAAGTTTTTCACGGATCAGGGGACTCTACAGAAGCATTTCAAACGATCAAAATTAGCTGTCCCAGGACCACTCAAAACTAAAACAAATGTTTTTTTTAAATCAGGCAAAGTGAGGCTGGGGAATGCGTGACCCCCTTCCCAGGGCTCCACGGCCCCCCTGGGGGTCACGCCCCACAGTTTGAAGACGTCTGCTCTAAGGACCTAATGAATGGCCTGCTAGCTGATCCCTCCAGTCAGGTCTCTGAGCCAGTGAGTCGGGTTCTGTATTCAACAAATGCAGCGGGAGCTCGCAGCTAGGTTCCTTAATTGCACCATGGCCCCCGCTGTCGACATCCATTGAGGCTTGAGGTCTGCGTGGGTCACAGTGATGCAGCAGCGCAGGCTGCCGTAGGCCTCTAGTGTTGACCTGGGCGTGGGGGAAGACAAACAAGTGCAGCCAGCCCACTCACCACCGCACCGCTGCAGTGAACACTCTGTGAAGTATGAGGGGAGGTCTGCAATGCCTCGCTGCCTTACCGCCCCTTCCACAGAGCGGGCTCTCTGGACCACCTCTCAGCTCTCCTGGTCCTGCAGCCGGGTATCCGATAGTTGCTGGGAGGCACACCCACCACTCTTCTGGTGGTCGCAGCTCCCCGCCAGGGGATGGCCCGGATCTTGGCTTGGGAGGTAGCCCCAGCACTAGGCAGCCCTAGGGGACAATTGGCACCATAGAGCACACCAGACAACAAGCATTAGATAGCCTGTGGTTAAGGATTGCAGCAGGGTTAAGGCAGTTAAGGCATCTGGCCCGGCACAGCTCATCACAGGAGCCTCACCGGCAAGAGGGCGTCTGAGGCATTTCCGGAGTGCGAGAGTTTTATTTCAAAACTCCCCTATATCCTTCATACACGTCAAACCCTTTTCAGTTTCCCACTTTCATTCCAACATACGTTTCAGCTCTTACCGGACCCCATATTTGCTTCGATACACTCACTCTACCTTTTCATCTGATACATACTTATATGAACTTTTATGCACAACTCCAAAGGCCTTCTGTATTTATTGTCATTTGCAATGTATTCCCTCTGATAGAAACACAATTAATTTGGGAAACTGACCTAGAAGTGACATGGCCTGTTTTATTGTGGAAGAAGATCTGGACAAAACTTTGAAAAACCTCCGGAGCAGCAAATACTACACAAACACTTATCTATTTATATACATACATATATATATATATATATATATATATATATATATATATATATATATATATATATATATATATATATATATATATATATATATATATATATATATATATATATACACACATTAGACTCTTCCTACCTCCCTTAACTTTACACAGAATCTACCCAGACCTCACTGATACTTTCTGGACGTGCTTCTCACAGCATGCAGATCTTTAGAATTTACTTTTTGCATGTCCTTTTGTACATATCTTTTGGTCACAAATATGGAACCAAATTAATTCAATTTTTCATTCTAGAATGCCTTTCTCCATTACCAATATCTGATCACTGGGTACATTTTTCAATGGATTTGTGAATATTAATTTTGTTTTTGGCTGTAGCGTTTCAACAGATAACAAAAATTAGAAAGACCTTACACAGCCATATTTTCAAGCATGGGGGTATGCTGTATGCACAATCATAGACTTGATACGGGCTATATACATCTGATCTCACTAGTTTTGAAACGTTAAGTTCTTATGGGCCCCAGTCACTACTTTTATAGACAATTCTGCAAAACTTTATCTTGCCCGTCACCCTAATGAAGAAGTTCTCCGACGTCCTTGACTACCCCTTTTTCTTAAATTTGCACCTCTTATTTTCAACTATCTACTCATGTATAATTATTTATGCAATTTAAACAGGCGCGGTCCGTGGAGGGAGTTCCATTGGGCAGAAAGGGGGGCGGGGGAGGGGCAAGGTGGGGCGTACTAAACACCAGAATATGGACAATTGGAGGTAAGTAAGCAATTAATTAAACAAAACGAATTTCCAAGAGCGCGCTGCATCACAGTTTGCGAAGCAGGGCGCGCTACGAAATTCAATTTATTTATTTAATTGTTTATTTACCTCAAATTATCCATATTCCTTTGTTTAGTACCCCCTCCCCCGCCCCACGGAACTCCCTCCACAGGCCGTGGCTGTGCAATTATCAAATTGTTTATGCCATGAAACATGCACATACTCTATCCTCCTTTTTAGATGTGATACATTCCCCATCCCCACTGTATCTTTTCTACGGATATTAATGCATTCTCTAACTGCATTCTTCCCTTAGGAATTCCTAAACATCATCTTCCCCACAGTACTCTCTGCTCTTCAGCGCTGGGACGCTCTCGGGTAACCATGCGCTTTATAAATCCGCTTCCATTCCATTTTGTTCAATTACAATAAAGTTACATTTCAAACTAAAAAAAAAGACTGTCAGTAACCTTATATTTTTCCCTGTGACTGGATAATTGTGCCTTTGCGATCCTTTGTTCTCATTATTAAATCAGAAAACTTCTGAAAACAGGTTTTCAAACAGATGCAAATGGATGATTCGAATAGGTATGAATCGAATATGCGATTTTTCCATATGTAATGCTTGTTTACTGTAGCAGACGCCCTGTTAACACGGTTTTATGAACTGGCATCCAACTCAATAGTAGCGCCTCTAATTAATCATTGTAAACATGAAGTAACACATATGTCTCAACAGTAGGCAAACCCTAATTTAAATACATTAACTACAATGTGATCATATCACAGAAAAAACGCAGAATGATTTTTGTTTTAGTTTAATTTTTCTGATAGGATTGCTTAAAGAAGCAGTACAAATAGTGGCAATGTGAGGGCAATGTCTATTGATGTTGCCATATGGGAAATGAAATTGAATAACAATTACACATAAACAGTGGGTAACTCAATTGATCTTTCTTTCTTTTTTATAACAAAAGCATTCATATTTAGTGTAATACGGGACGCATCAAGCGCCTTCTAAGTCCTGCCTTTCATTATAGCTTAATTACAAGGCACAGCCATCCTTCTGTAGAATATATTACCTCTGTTATCAAAATGTGAGAACAGGATGAATAATGGCATTACAGAACAGTATATATTTTAATTAGCGGAAGGTAAGCAAATGAGGATTGCTGCTATAATAATAAGGTCAGATTATCAAATTGCGTGATCTACAGCACATAAAAACAGACTAGGCGTTGCCAAATTGGGGTTTAAAGGTACTGAGCACCAAATATCTGACAAACTTACAGCATGATGCATGTTTTGTCTAAACTGCTACTCTACAATACAACAAACTGCTACAAACTGCAATTTGGCTAACACTGTAAATATTAACACCGAGGAGAAGTTAAACTGTTTTACACACACCAATGGACCGCTGTTCCTCCTTGTTAGGTCTGCCCTTGAGAGGGCGTCATGATAATAACAATAATAATAATAATAATAATAATAATAATAATAATAGTAATATATAATATACATCCATAGGTGGGTTCGGGTCAGCGGTTTTCATACTTTAGTCTCTTACATTGCCTTTCCGGTGTTGCTTTACACCTACGCAGCATACAGCATCTCTCTCTCTCTTCTCTCTCTCTCTCTCTCTCTCTCTCTCTCTCTCTCTCTCTCTCTCTCTATCTCTCTTTCTCTCTTTCTCTCTCTCTCTCCTGTCAAGACCGACGTCTTACCAATCTTTCTCTTCCTCTCATACTGTTAGGGGTCTCGCTCTCTCTCTTTATCTTTTTCTCTTGCTTTTTCCCACGATCTATCATTCCTGTGTACTTTCCAATTCAACTACCTGGCTTCTGTCATACTTCTAGATCTGTCTATCACTAAACCCAGGTCGTCTCTCTTTCTCGCTCTGTTTTTCTCTCTCTTCTCTTCTCTCACTCCCTTTCCTTCCATCTCGTCCCTAGGTCTTTCAATCTCTAAAATCTTCTATACGTTCTCTATACTCTATCTCTCCCTCTCTCTTTCTCTCTCCCCCCTTTCTTTCTTTCTCTCTCTCTCACACCCGCTCCAAGTCCTCTATCTGGCCTGCTAATTGATGGTATTGTTTTGAAGCAAACTTATAAAAACATTATTTCCCGCTACCATAAGAGTGGCATACTACAAAAATGCAAAATGTTATTTCCTAACAGCCTTAAGTTCACCTCTGATTACAACAATCTGTGCAATGTGCACCGCAGAGCACAGCTTTAGTTAACTTTTTCAAGAATGTTTTAGGAAGCTATGTTATAGCTAATTCATCATCTTTACTCATGTCAGCGAACGGCTGCCTTTTGAATAGGTTTATGGCATGAAGTTACCACATACATACATTTATAGTTACTTTGATTCTTGAAATTCTTGAAGACTCACGAAATGTTTGTATAATTGAACTGACAACTCCTATTATGAGTTAAGCTTTTTTC
Source organism: Lissotriton helveticus (assembly GCF_964261635.1). Taxonomy (NCBI): domain Eukaryota; kingdom Metazoa; phylum Chordata; class Amphibia; order Caudata; family Salamandridae; genus Lissotriton; species Lissotriton helveticus. The sequence continues at coordinate 991,438,161 of NC_136065.1, read as the reverse complement.
TATTTCGAATTTGTATTGTTCCTTGGGCAGTTGTGTTTTTAGGTAACAGTTCATATATTTTGCATGCATGATTCTAGAAGTGCTACGCAAACAAACGGAATGCAGAAGAAATCATACATTCACCCCCAGTCAAAAGATCTTGGTTAAATCCATTTTTCTTTTGCTCACCATGCCACCCCAGTTTAGACCCAGCCATATGCAAATCAGTCTTGACCCTGTGCCTCATGGGAACAGTCCAGACCAACTGCCAAGCCAGGTCGTCCCTGGACCGGAAACAAGCATCCTGGGACCATTTTCTGGGTATTACCCTTCATCAGCCAGGCTAGCTTGAATCCAGTGGAACAGTGAGCAAGGGGCCCACATCTGGGTATACTTACCCACTTAGGGTGAAAAGTGCTACGCAAACAAATGATGGACGGAATGCCCCGATGTGTGTCCCGTGCTCTCCATGCCACTGGAGTCAAGCTATCCTGGCTGATGAGGGCTGAAAGCCCGAAACCGGTCCTAGGATTCTTGTATCCAGTCCAGGTAGGACCTGGCCTGGCAATTCGGGCTGGACTGTTCTCATTGGGCACAGGGTCAACACTGATTTGCATACGGCTGGGTCTATGGCATTGTTCTGCATTCTGTTCAGTAATTGTCCTTTTTGATTCTAGAAGCAGAGCACAGATTGAATGTGCACCTATCTACACTTTCCTGTTGTACCCCTCTGTTAAATCTCCATTAACACCAGGTCTCTGACACTCCCTTGTAAAACAAGCTCTCAAAATCCATGTCAATTTTCAGCTGGGTCTGGTGGTTCAGTGGACTAACGCACCCCCTGCAAGGCCTCTGTTTGACCTCGTGGTCACAGGTTCAAATCCTGGAGAGTCCGCTTAGCCTTTCTTCCATCTGAGGTCAATAAAATTAGTTCTGTTGGGTAACAATAAACATCTGTTATTCAGTGCCAAGAGATCTCGTTGGGGTGATGCGCTTTACAAATACACATGCTATTTACAATCGTGCTTCAAAGTATCATTTCTTTGTCTCACTTTATTGCCACTAGGTCCTACACTTCCTTGTGCAACAAAGCCTATCCCTTGCCTCAGAACTCTCACACTGCCCCTTTTTAGATGTTTCTTGTTTTGCTTTGTTACCTGTATTTTTCTGTCGCGACCCCATAACTCTGACACTCCTTCCTAATGTGGCCTCTCTGACTCTATATCTCTCGTCTTACATCTCTGATGTGTTATCTCTCTCTCTCTGGTCCCATATCATCTCTTCGGCATCCAACAGGAATGTCAATTAACCAAATTTCTATGGGTAGAGGAGGGGACATTACTTACCCGTTGATGTTAATGAAATTATAGGAAGGGACATAATAAGACCCTTTACCCTGACTTTCACATGACCTTGTCCTTAATGGCATCACCGTAACTGACGTACCTGAATTTTCAGTCAGTCAGTCAAAAACTTTATTTCGATTTAAAAAAAAAATCACAAAAGTTAATACATAATACATAGAGGTGAGGATAAAATATGTCCAATTTACAACATAAAATGGATCAGGTGAGATTAAATCAACCACTTTATAAATTTCTTGATTATACAATAAATAACTTAAAAACGCTAAAAATCCACCCCGGCAATACTGCTGCCTAGGGTACCAACTTTCATTGATTCAGCCTACATATCAGTTTTTTATTCATACAGTATCGGTGCAATAAAGTACATAGTGTAAAAATGTACATCTAAAAACTAGGGAGCATGAAACATTTACCTAGGGCTCCTCTCTTTCGAACGAATCACCCACACCCAGCTCAAGAACTTGGCAACAGCGATCACAGTGGACTCTTCCATAGATGATTTTAGAATCCTAAATGCCTCGCTGCTTGACCTGGTCCCCAGATTTAAACATATGGGGTTCAGCCATCTGGACCTAGATTTACTGTAGGCTGGGCAAGCAAAGAGAATATGTACCAGTGATTCGTTCAAACCGGAGCAAAATGGGCAAATGCTGCTGGTGGAGCTACACCATTTATTGGTAAATACATTAGTAGGGAGCAAACCCACCCTAAACTGGTGGTACAGTTTTGTGTCTTTGGGGTGGTAATTAGATCCCAGTAGCCTTCAAATTTTACTTCATGCTTGATCTCAAGGAAGTCTCTGGATAGTGAGGGGCCAGTTAGGGCTGCAAACCGCTTCATAATAAGTGAATTCCAATATGCTGCCTTAAACTCAGATTTGGCTGGGAATACACTGTCAGCAGGGTATGCCCATAAACGACTCATCCCCATCTCACAGAGAGTGATTTTTACACGCCTTAACCATAGAATTTTGCTCATGCCATCGGCCTCTCTAACTTCTAATAAAGCTTGGGCATAGTGTGAAAGCTCCGGGGCACCCATAGCCTTCTCCAGTATGCAACTGGCCTAAAGTGTGCCACATCCCCAATCGAACAGCAGCCCAGACCTAAATATAGAGGTAGCAGCGGGGTGGACTGTGGGAGGCCAATTAATGACCTCAAAAATGTATTTTGAGCTGTCACCACAGGATCTAAATTGGCATAACCCCACAGTTCTGCCCCGTACAAAATCGAGGCGCTAATTTTGGTGAAATAAATATTGTAGTGCGGGAGCAACAGGTTTGGTATATGGTAATCTCTGCTCCTTCAACAAGGCACCCGAGAGTTGGGCATGCTTGACAGAGAGCAAATCTATTTTGGGCTTCCAGCTTAGTTTTTTGCCGATGGTTACCCCATGATAAGTAAAAATCTCAGTATGTTCCAGAGTACCTCCCAAAATTTCGACTTTACCCATAATATTCTTATGTTTGTGTAGGACCATATATTTTGTTTTGTCTACGTTAATAATAAGATCATGGTCCTGACAAAACTCCTCAAATCTCGAGAGGGCACATTGAAGGCCCTTTCGTGTCTTGGAGAGTATAAGGGTGTCGTCTGCAAACATAAGTAACGGGATCTTAGTCCCTCCTAGTGACGGTGCATCTGTGGGAAAGTTCTGAAAATACTGCACTACCCCATTGATATATAATGATAAGAGGGTAGGTACTAAAACGCACTCCCTTCTATACAGGAAACTTTTTGGCGGCACTCCCCTGCGCGTCCGATCTCACCTGCGCGTAATTAGCAGCATGTAACTTGACCAGGAGTGCCAGAATGTCTAACGGCATACCTAACTCCAAAAAGATGCGTCACATCTTAGTACTGGGAAGAAGGTCAAAAGCCGACTTGAGGTTTCATATTCATTTCATCATTAATTTAAGAACATAACACTGACAAAGTTCTATTTCATTGCTCTCAATCCTGGGAAAAGTTCTGGAAAACCTAGCTAACAAATAGTTTACTATTTTCCTCGAGGGCATTCAAATTCTCAATGTCTCTCAATTGGGATTTATGTCGGAATTTTTGTAAAGCGCACAGCTACCTCCACCGGAGGTGTCCCGGCGCTGTCCGTATACCGCTTAGGAACCCTTCCTGGCTTTCCTGGGAAATGTCCACTCCTGGGCACCCCCCAGGTGCAGCCAGGCATCCCAGCGCTTTTGGGGCCGTTGTGGAGACTAAGCAAGCTATTGCCCAGAGTTGCAGTGTGGGACCCATGATCAGAACAGGCACTGAGGCGAGAATATCCAGTCAGGGGAATTAATGAGCCGGAGACCTGCCGAGGCGGGAATCGAACCCTGGTCCCTGGCCAGAGCTCTGCATCAAGGTCTGCCTGCTCTAACCATTGAGCCACACTTCTCCACCTCCACCTCCACTTTAGAGCCAGCCACAGCACTGAGACAGTGCCAGTGGCAGTCTCAGACACTATTCACCTCTCTTTAGATGCAGGCTCTCTTGCCATGCATATGCCAATAGATCTGTCAGCAGCATTTGACACCATCTCACATGTAACACTGCTGCACAGACTGAGTGAGATGGGTATCAGTGGCAAAGCCCTTTTTTGGCTTGCAGACTTTTTAGACAGCTGCACGTAGACAATCATGCTGGGCACATTTAAGTCCTGCTGGATCTCCATCAACAAAGTGGTGCCCCAGGGTTCACCCTTGAGCCAGACGTTGTTTAATATCTATGTAGCATCCCTTGCACAGACTGTTAAATCCTGTGGCTTTGATTTCATCTCATATGCATATGACACCAAGCTGATCTTCTAGTTTGGACAAGATTATGATGATGTCATGCTCCCATTCATAGACTGTAGGAGAAGGATTGGTGCATGGATGATGGCAACCTGTCTGCAACTAAATAGTGATACGACAGAAATTTTGTTTGGCAAAGCCCAGGATTTTTGGTCTCCTGAGTGGTGGCCTCCTGAATTTGGGACAGCTCCAACCCCCAGACGGACTGTGAAAAATCTGGGTGTCAAACTAGATCCATGAAGGATCACGTCTCTGCAATCTGCGGTGCCTGCTTTACAATCATGCAGTTACTGCGGAAAGTCTTCCCCAGGGGCAGGAAAACGGGTCCAGGCCCTAGTTATAAGTTGACTGGACTATGACAACGCCTTGCTTATGGTCATCAATGACACCTTATCGGCAAAACTCCAGGTAGCACAGAACACATCTGCTCACCTAGGTTGCGATCTGCCAGCAGGCTCCTCCTTGGTACCTACTCTTAGACCCCTGCACTGGCTTCCAATCAGAAAACGCATCATTTTCAAGACCTCCATCCTTAATTACAAGGCTATGATGGGTGTGCCCTTTCTACCTAAAGGACAAACTGTGCTACTTCTGTCCTGCAAGAACGCTTAGTTCAAGCAATAAGGCACTCTTGACTGTTCCCCGCTTCAGCACCACCAGGCTGGGCGGTAGAGCTCTCCCCTTTCTCGCCCCTTCGACTTGGAACCAACTTCTGTGCCATCTGCGCTGCTGTCCTGACTTTGCCAAGTGTAAACAATTTTTGAAGACTTGGTTGTTTTAGTTGTTACTGTGCTTCTGTGCTTGCTCAGCCCTGCGATATACCTCTGTGTACGAGTCCCTTCACTATGCCAAGTAGAAATAACATAACATGACATACAGAATTCTGGGAGCACCCACAAATGTAGCTATTTTGTGTAGACCATAGAAAAACACATTAAAATGCACTGCTAAAAGTGATTAAAATAACTGAGTTTCCATAATGGGAGTGGGTGTGGAACAATCCTTTCAAGGCGTTGGTGAAGAAGATGTTACTTAAGCTTGAAAATAATTTTCCTGGTGGGGAGAAAAAACAGTGATAGATGTTCTAATGGTAAAGTTTGCAGTTCCTCGTACTGTAAGCATTGGTGAATGTGGAGTATCCATGGAAATATATTTCCATGAGCAACTGTGGGGATTTTTGAGAATTTGCTGTATTTTGGTGTTGTGTTTGTGCCCCAGAGAGTGTGCTCCAAACTAAGTGTGAATGCAGTTACACATAAGGTTGTGAGTGAAGGCAATGGATGTGATAGTTTGAGGGTTAGTTGAACATAATTATTTACAAACCAGTCAGTGTACAAGCCACCTCCGTGGGCAGCCGTCGCGTTACGAATATGGTGGGTGTTTTGGTTTATAGAGAAGCGTCCTTCTAGGTGCAGCTGGGGGCAGTGGCCTCACTCTGGCTCCTGTTTGGATAAGTTTAGATCAGTAGTCATAGTCTGGATGCTGCTTTGTGATGGGACTTTGAGATTTGTGGAGGAAGATAGAAATGATAACAGAGGTGGATGGCAGTTAAAGTAAGAATGTAGAGTCTACAGGCAAAGAGCGATGCATGTAGGAAGAGATCGAGTGTTGAGATGCAAGGAAGCACTGGGAGTTGTCATTAAGAGAAAAAGGGTAAAGTGGGGCAGTTACCTTTGGGAAGTCCTGGCAGGTCTAAATGAGAGAGGTTAGGAAAGAAGGAAGTTATGAGAGGAGAAGGGTGGCTAAGGGATGTGACACAGGGAATGTAATGGAAGTGGACCGAATGCTACCAGGAATGTGTTGGTGTAGGGGGAACACTCTTTAATGTGAGATTTGATTTGTTTTTTCAATAATTACATTTTTCGCCCTTATTCACCAAATTGGTATTGGTTGGTGCACAGTATGCATGACTATTGTCTGAATGATTCCAGTTGAGGTTGTGTGGGCTGAATTCCGTTAACAGCTTACCTGGTGTTTTACAGAGTGGGATATATAGTAGATAAAACTTGCTATAGTTAATATTGGTCCCATCTCTGAGTTTTTTCCAAGTTCTTTGTGATAGTCTTTTCCTGTTATTGACTATAAGGAAAGATATTAGTTTTCTTTCTCCTACATTCTTTGTTGTGAACTGAATTATTTCTAAGTATGGAGTCTCATCTGTTTGGCAGTAAGGAAATTGGGGAAGGAAAATATTTAGATTAGATACACTATGGGGAAGATCTGCTTGTGGAGGAAAGGGAATATAATAGGCATGGCTTCTTGTCCTTGGTTCTTTCCAGGCTTTAAAATGCCAAATTAGAAAAGTTGTCACTGGAAGTTGCCTTTATCCTCCCTCCAGGTTAACTGCAAGTACAGGCTGGATGCTCAGGGTGATGGGATAAAGTAGGTGTGGTCAGTGCCAATCAGCATACGGAGGTTTTGGATGAGCGATTGTTGTATTCCAAAGCAGAATCCCATTTGGGAGGCCCTAGGAGGGAAACAAGAAATACTAAACAACCAGATCAAACTTGAAGTACAAATTGACTAGAAAATAAACACAGCCTGCCAAACTTTCTCAACAAAATTTAAAGAAAACGCCTCTACAAACGTCCTGATGCAAATCAACATTTATAATCAATTTTTGTATGACAGTTGCAATTAAACAGTTGCAGAAATTACTCTCATGATTCCAGTCTGTGTTTCAAGCTGAAGAAGGAGACCAATTTCACTACAATATGTCTCTCAACCAGACTGTCTAGCTCAAACTGCATGAGGGTTCCTGCACCATTGTTAAAAGGCTGGCTCTAGCATGTTTACATTCATTCTTGGCATGTGAGGGATAATATAGTACGATGCTGCCTATCCATTGGAAAATGCTGGATCTGGCTTATGAATGGCAGTGTGAACAGTCTGCGGTCTGCATCGATATGCTGAAATGCAAAACAGGCAGCATGAGGCTGTAAAATCTACCTAGCAGTCTGTACTGCTTGGGATTGCAAGATGCCTAGATGTATGTTTATTTCTCCACCCAGCCAATTTAGCGGAGATTCTAATGTCAAATGTGTTTTTCAGAATGTGTGTGAATGGGATAGGATGGAAAATCACATGGTAATTTGAAGAATTTGAGTTGGACGACACCATATGCTGGGCATCATTAGTTACAAATGACTAGTGCCTTTCTCAACAGGTAAAATGTGAACCCTGTACTGTGGACAACACAACTGGAAAAAGTGATCTCATTTTGTACTTAACTGTCAGGCTACAGGGGCAGCATAAACCAAGGCTTACTCAAGGGAGGTTCTGTGGGCTAGAGACTCAAAATTCAGTGAGGCAACAAATAACACTCAATAACTTACCGTCACCTCTGTGCCTTTTCTTATAAAAATGAAAAGTGCTTTATTACACTTACCACTAAATATTACGCACAGATTGATAAATATATACAGTATAGTCTCTGGAAATGCCTATACTGACACCTTCTGAATAGCCGGACACTGAAAAGAAGCCATGCATGAAAGAAAGGTACCTCAGATCACGCAATCCCTTAAATCTACCCTGAACCCTCCTGCTCTGCAATCATATTCAAAAGCCTGCTCATCTACAAGTCCTAACACCTAAAGTCACAGTGCACTCCCTGATATACCTAACAATACACGAAGGGCGCATTAATTTAAAATCATACCTACTAGCTTTGTCACGGTGTCACCATAGAAATTAAAGGCAAAATACAAAGTCAAAAACAATGGAAAACAATATTTAAAGCTCTGCAGGTCAGTTCCATCTTCCATTGATGTAAAATAATTCATGTTATGATATGCTGTCAAAAATATTCGTAGTAATAACGTTTTAATAGTCCAGGTAATTCAACATGAGAATAATTATTCTACCTTAAAACTGGCTGTATTAGATGGGAAAAATAAGCTGCACTCTTACTGGCAGATATGGATAGGGCATTCAATTCCCTTAGCTGTGTATATCTATTTGCACTTTTGGATCGTCTAAATATGGGCCCACACTTTCTGTCATATCTGAAATTGTTATACACAGATCTTACAGCATCGGTGCACATAGGGGGATCCACTTCCTTCACATTCCCTATTGAAAGGGGCACACGTCAGGGCTGTCCCCTGTCCCCATATCTTTTTGCTCTAGCAATGGAGCCTTTAGCAGTGTGGGTGCGGATGGCTTTGAGTGGGCGCCCGGACTCATGGACCACATAGCACTATATGCAGACAATGTTCTCTTCTTTTTAACAGACATCAATAGGACGGGGCTGAGGCTACTCCGCATCATGGAAATATTTGGGGAGTCTTCATGAATCCCCATAAATCGACCCTGTGGGTATTGGGGTAGAGGAACCGACTGGGGTCTTGGGCCTCCGCGGTGGAGGTTACTACGTTAGGGGTGAAGTATTTGAGAGTCTTCCTGTTTGATTTGTCAAGCGTGTTCTGGGATAGAAATATTGCTCCGATATAAGAGCGGGTTCGTAAGGAGTTAAAAGCATGGTTGCATATGCCTCTTTCCATCTATGGCCGGTCGACCATGTTCAAGATGGTATCGCTGCCGTGTCTGCTCAACAAATTGCAGTATTATTTACACCCCGTCCCCCAAATTGGTTTCAACAAGTCAATGCGGCCTTGGGTCAATTTTTGTGGGTGGGAGGAGCATCCAGAGTTGCGTTGCGGACCTGCTTTCAGTTGATGTATGTGGGAGGTGGCTCCCCCTTATTGAGCACTTGAACAATTTTGCCAGCATCAAGAGTGCTTGCACAACCTGAAAAATATCACTTGGGTGTAACAAATGTCTACACAAGGGAGACATATGAGGCAAGCACCAATTTATGGGCGGAGGGCGACTGCTGCTCCTGAGTGGACCCAATACAAGAGAAACATTTTGTTTGCTGTGTCCCTGCCCTCAGAGGGCACTGCAACAACTTTCCTAGCATCCTAGAAGTTGTCAGAGGTGTTCCTTCACCTGCAGGAAGTCTTAGCTTGGTGCACTCTTTGTTTTTTTTGTTGACTTTTTAATAGGATGTCCTACTATCCATGGAGCACTCGCACCTTGTCACCAGGGACCATGTGGGAGTACATGCACTCATACTTTGATCTGTTGTTTCTTTATGGCACATGTCTTCTTTGCCAAACTGGGTGAAGGTTCAAATATTCCTCTCCCACTTGTTGCCTATGAAGCGCAGGGGTGCACAGTCTACACTTTCCCCAGACACAGGCATGGGGCCTCAGGCAAGGCACATTGAAATCCTTCTTTGCCACTGCCCACCACCAGGGCCCTCGGAAAGGAGCGTGACAAAACTCAAAGTCCAAATAATCACAGGACACTGATCCTCCCCAGGGTGCCAAACAAGATGGCACAGATGAATTCTGTGCTTCTGGGATAATTCTGCCCTGAGGTATGGGCCCTCCCCTGCAGCAAAAGAGAAGATGGTAGAGAAGCACTACATGCTTGTTTGCATTGTGTACCAGTGTACTGGCCCTTCCTAAGGTAATAGTGAATGCTGCACCTGGAACAAAACAACAAATGGCTTCTTGAGGATAAGCAATTTCAAAGACTTGATTGTAGATTATTTCAGTCTTCATTTTTCATAATTCGTTAAAACATAACAGGATTGCTTGCCGCCAACGCGTTTCATCCCACTCTGGACTTCTTCAGGTCTTTGATATAATTTTGTGACACAAAATTCACATCAGTCTTCTAATGTTCTTATCGATGATCAAAAAAAGTGCATGTCATGAGAAAATAATTATTTCAATCAGGCAGATACAAGTTCCTTTTTTGCAATCCATCGGATTTTCCTCCTGATGTATTAATCTCATAATGTATTTGTAACCATAGTATGGTCCATTAGTGACATTCCTGGCATGTGTGGCCCCTCGTATTTCCACCAGTCCTCCGGTCGTGCAACCAAGACTTTGAGACTTGCAAGGTGCCTGTATGCGCAGGAAGAGTCAGGGGCACCCCTTAAGGGGACCAGCCCACAGATATTCCAGGGGAATCCTGTCCTCCAAGTTCCACATGAAGTCCACCCTGTAATGATCCCAGAGTATTACAATATCATAAAATGGCAGTGATGGGATAGACAGGTCGCACATCAAATTCTCACATTTCAATTTAGGTACAATGAAATGATGGTGCCACTCAAGGTAACGGAAGCATCCCACTACCAAGGATGTCAGATCAACAGGTAAAGATACCTGATGGTAAACAACTTAAGATTAGTGATACCTCGGCACTCTGATATTTAAAGTTGTGCAATTATCAATTCATATAATCAGATGACCAGTGCTAAATGATTGTGTAAGAGGGATTAACTCATACATACAAAAACGTCATGATTGTTATTTCAAGAACAGAAAAGAGAACATAATCAAATTGAACATTTGTCTTATTCTATTTAATATTCTTTCAAGTCAAAATTCTGTGATATCAGACATCAAGAAACTCTGAGCATTGTGTTCCTCCGCCCATTTTTGAAGGATTGCCCCAAACGCAGGATCTCATGGTCCCCGTTTCCTTCAAGGACATATCATAGTCCTTGATTGTCGCACTAAACAGCATTCCATACTTGGACTCTTAGAACTAACACATAACCAAGAAAATACAAATTTGGCCTACTATTGTACCAACTCTTAAATATACAAAGAGCAAGCCTTGAGAAAGTTACATAAAAAGTAACGAAACACGTGTCTTACAGAAATTAAATCTTGCATAAAGAACAATAGCAGGGTTCTTAAAACCATATCTGATTATGAACCTCGTTCATTAACGTACATGAGCTGTCTGTTAAGTAATATGTACTATCTATGGTTTGAACAGGTAAAATAAGACATAGAGTAAGTCTCAAAACTGTATGATGTCTGTATTACAGCACTTAAATGGTGCAGGGAATGTCTTCATTAAGTTGTACCATATTTGTGAAATTGCTATGTTACAGGTTGCCACTGTATATGTTATGCTTTCCCTTAAACAAACCTGACTTCAACAATTTTTGAACGATGCAAATGTGAAATGTTTATTACATAATAAGTAAGTAGTAATAGAATTCTAGGATAGCAAAATGGTCGTACGTGTTTTGCTCACACATTTATATCTCACTACTAACAAATATTTATCACAATGATTATGGACATCACTAATTCTTATCTATCATTTTACTAAGGCCATCAAAATAGATCATGTATATATACATACATTAAAAGACGTGGTATATTGGGCACTTGTATATCGGGAATTATTGTATTTCCCTAGGGGCATGAAATCTTATCGGGATAGGACAAACCAAGTACTGGAATGATTTGAGTGAATTCCAAGGGCAGCCTTCAAAATACATCTGATGACAACCCTACTCAACGAGACTTTTGCTGCACATCATGATGCAAGAGAGAGACGGCCCAGCTCCTCTGTGAAGTTGCAACATGGGCTCTTTATATGGTGCTTGGACCTCAGACAGGTCTTAGACTGAAGATCAGCAAAAGGAGTAGGCCTTAGCAATTGAAATGCATCAGTAACTACTCTTGTGCTTTTCTTGTGAAATTGCAGGAATTCAATAATCCATAAATACTTGAAATATGTAAACAAGTAAATACACAATAAGAATAATTCATGAGAGGGAGAGAGGGGCAAGATGGCGGCCGCGGTTGAGGCCGAGTGAGAGGCGTATGGCTGCCTCCCTAGGTACTCACCTGTGTTCTTTACCACACCTATCGTGTTCAGAGCCCCTGTGGAAAAGCTCCGGGAAGTGGTGATGCTGCTCTGGTGACTTCTGGTCGGAGATCTGCTGTGGTGCATTCTTATAGTGGACAAGCGTTCCTGCTTGATTTCGGACCCACCATTCTCTCGTGACGTCCCGATGGCGTCCTGGTGCGGGAAGAGGTGGCTCTATAACAACTGCATCGGTGATTACTGAGCCGGGCGTTGTACGGCGGCAGCACAGAACAACCGCAACATCAGCCGCAAGCGAGGAGACTGTGTGATGGCTCCGAAAGGGAAGGGGCGAAGACCCGCGGAGCGGCGGAGGTAGTAGAAGCGGGAGCAACTGGAGTGAGTGTGGAGGCTTCGGATGGGCTCGGAGATGCAGCGGCTGCCGGGGCTCCGCGGCCTGAGGCCGGACGGCAAATGGCGACCCGCCTAGTGGAGCAAGAACAAGATGTACGAGCCTCTAGCGGCCGGAGAATAGAATTGGAGGCCGCGGAAGTGGTGCAACATAGTAGCGGAGGTCTGCGACAAGGTATTCCGACGAGAGTGCAAACTATACCAGCAATATTTCAAAAGAAACCGAACTTGAGAGGTAGGCTGGAGGATCGTTCTACTGAATTAACCGCTAAATTAACCACACTATCAGAGCCAGGGGCAGTAGCGGGCAACAATGGTAATCATGCAACAATAATGATTGGAGCTGCTGAAGAGACTATGGGACTAAGAGACTATGGGGGGCTCTACAAGGAAGTCAGGTAATACTGCTAGCCCTGCTCAGAGTACCATTGCTAATGCCACTGTTTTGGATAGCAATAATGCGATGATGACGATGATGACCGACAAGGAGAGGTCAAGGGATATGGTCACTAAACCTAGTTTATGTAAAAGCCTGAACTTGATGGTGGGAGGAGACCCATTAAATACAGGAGGGGCTGCGCAGACTTTATTGAAGGAGCAGAATTTACAGAGCAATGGGCACCCTGTTGCTGATGGGCTTAATGACGTGGGGTCTGCGGGCTCAGGTGGGAAATTTTACTCCATGTCTGACCTCTCTAATATTTCAGAGAATGACAATGTAAGTGTGGCTGGTGACTGGGGCGATGAAACTGAATCACACACAGGAGGAGGATCCTAACTCTGAGTACTCGATGAACCAGGAGACTGTTTGGAAGATGGACCCTAGCAATTCTTTACTTAAAGATACGCTGACCTCGGCAGGCAGGCCAGCTTATATGGGAGAGCTCATCCTCACCCTCACCTCAGCAGGAGCATCCTGAAACTAATCTAGGTCCTCCTTTAGAATCGGAGGGTGAGATCAGATTGAAGAATATATATAAGTTGATCATGGCTCATAGGGAGGAAACAAAGGCTGAAGGGCTGTGCACTCAGGGAACGGTACGCAAATTACAGAATACTGTACGCCGTATAGCTAAATCATGTGCGGAAGTTACAACTCGTATTGTGGAGGCAGAAGAGCGGATTTCTGGGGTAGAAGATCAGCTGGCCCAACAGCAGACAGCGATTGTAGATTTACAAAAAACAAAGGAGGATATTGACTGGAAATTGATTGATCTCGAAAATCGATCAAGATGGACCAATCTCCGCGTTTTGGGGGTTTCAGAAAATAGAGAAGGGAAAGATGTTAGACAATTTGTCATCGAGATGTTTAAGGAAGCTTTCCCTGATTTGAAGGATTGGAACTGGGAGACAGAGATTATCAGGGCACATAGATTTCTGTTTCTGCAGCGAGGGGGAAAAGGGGGGTCAGGGGAAAGGCCTAGGGCAATTTTAATCTGCCTGAACAACTATTTGTTACGTGAAATTCTGTATGATCTGGCCAGGCCAGATAGGCGACGCTCTGGTAAGGCCTGTGAATTTTTTGTACGCCCTGATTTTTGCAAGGTCACAGTACAGTTCAGATGGAGGTTACGCCAGTCGATTACAGCTGTTCAGGCGAAAGGGGGCCAGGAATACCTGTTAAATCTCGCTAAGCTGAAAGTGATTCATAAGGAAAAAACATATTATTTTGTTTCAGAAATTGCAGCACAAGAATTCGTGAAAATAATGTAATGATTAATAGGTACTCATTTAAGTATGGCCTTTCCTCTTGTCTTTCAGGCTCAGTCGGTTTTCTTTTTTCTTTTTTGGTGTGCCCTGATAATGGGTGTGAGACTTGTAGAGCATGATTTCTGATGTGTGTGGTGGGGCACGGGTGGGAGCTGGGGGAGGGGTTAGCCTATAGTCACTCCCCATCACTGAGGACATGATCCTTATGCCTCTATTGGGGAGGAGGGGGGAGAGGGTTGGGGGGCTAGAGGGTGCGGGGGAGCTTTTAGGCGGGTGGTACAGGGTTTGGGGAAAAAAGAATAATTCATGATTGTACCATTGTCTTTGGTAACTGTTGCTTTCTTGAACATAGGCGATAAGTTAACAAAATACAGGGAAAACTGATGGGGGATAGAGTTATTCAGGGCGGCATTCGGATCTGCTCGTTGAATGTTAGGGGTTTAAATAACTTTAATAAAAGACAGCGGGTTACGAGTGAAATGCAGATATTGCAGTGTGATTTAATATGTCTGCAGGAAACCCATATAGCTTGGGCTAAAAGGAAGTTATTATTGGATCTGGGCAATAGTGTATTGGTTACTACAGAACAATCAATTAATTTATGAGGTGTTTCTATTTTAGCAAAAAAACATATTCAAAATACTATTGTTGAATATATTATTGGAAATCAGACATTTACGGTATGCTCCATATATGGGTCAAATTTCGATGAGGCTCAGATTTTAGAATGGCTCAATGTAGAACTGGCCTCATAGCCCACTCCACTAGTTATCTGCGGTGACTTAAACTTACACCTCGCTTCTAAATCTTTACAGGACGTTAGTTATAGATATACTGGGAGGAAGTCAAAGGTGTTTAAGGCCCTTCTGTCTTTGATTAGTGCTCATGGATTGTTTGATGCTTGGGCCATGTTGAGAGGGGAGGAGCCTGGGTACACCTTTTCCTCTTTTCCTCATCAGATACTCGTAAGGTTGGATTATTTTTTAGTTCCGAGTTCATTATTGTCGGGTGCTGGAATACGGGTGTATCCACGGGTGACTTCAGATCATGGTCCTTTAGTGGTAACGTTACCGCTCAATAGGATCAGATCTAAACCCCATGTTTTTTGTTTTGATAGAAAATTATTGCTGGATGAGAAGTTTGTAGCTCATATGAGAGAGTGGATTGAGTGCTTTTTTTTATTAATCGGGGTAGTGCAGGATTGGGGTGTGTCTGGGATGCTTTTAAAGCTGCTTTTAGGGGGGAAGCTTTAAGCCTTGGCTTGTATAAGCAAAAAGAAATGCGTACTGCAATACAGGAGCTATATAGGGCATTGACTGAAGCAGAGAAAAAACTTATGCAGGGCATACAAGGAGGTCTTGATATTGCAGGACTTCAAACTGAAGTTGCTAGGTGCAAAGCTACAACACCTAGGTGCAAAGCTAAAATAAATCTTAGGTGGAGCAATGAGACAGCCAAGAAGTATGCGATTAAAAAACAACTAAACTGTGAATATGGGGAGTCTAGTGGGCGATGCTTAGCACAGAAGCTTAGGTGTAAGGAGGCAGCTTAGAGGATTAGGGCAATTGTTGATTTAAGTGGCAATCTTGTAGAAACCGAGGTTGGGATCTTAGAAGTATTTCACGACTATTATGAAACATTATATAGTGGAGAACCCTTTGATCCGCAATTGGCGAAGACTCTGATTCACCGCTTCAGCGATAGCAATTTAGATGGGCATGAAGTGGACTTACTGGAGGCCCCCATAACCCTGGAAGAGGTGGAGAAAGCTATAAAGGAGCTAGCATTAGGAAAGGCTGCGGGACCAGATAAACTCCCACTCGAGATTTATAAAACCTTCTTTGGAGTCCTGAAGGACGATATGTTAGCCACGTTTAGGGCAGCTCAGGCAGGTACACCTCCTTTAACTTGGGATGAGGCTAGCATAGTTGTATTTAAAAAAAAAGATAAGCCTGCTCAACAACCAGCTTCATATCGACCAATTTCTCTCTTAAACGCGGATGGAAAGATTTATTCTAAAATTCTTGTGACCCGGTTGGCAGAAGTGATAACACCTTTGGTCTCGATCCGACAACATGGTTTTATTCCTAAGAGGGGGACTAAGAACCATTTAAATAGAGTTATTACTCTGTTGGATATAGCAAATGTTACGGAGGAAGGTTTTTGCCTTATATTATTAGATGCCAAGAAGGCTTTGGATCGTGTAACATGGGGATTTCTGTGGGCAGTTTTACGTCATCGGGGGTTTAAGCAAAAATGTATTAAAGCCTTGCAAATGCTTTATCGTCAACCTGTTGCCAGAATTTGTACAATGGGCTTAGAATCTATCCCTGTACACATGACACGGGGGACGCGACAGGCATGTCCCTGCTCCCTTTTATTGTTTTCTTTATATATAGACCCGTTTAAAATTTTTTTAGAACAGAGTTCTAGGATTGAACCGGTAATTTGGAGGCAGGAGCGATATAGTGTCTTTGCATATGCAGATGATGTGGCAGTAGTAACAACACATCCTTTGTCTGCTATGCCAGAAATAGATTTACTGACAGCACCATTTGGGGGGGTATCAGGGTATAAACTGAAGGCCTCTAAAACACAAATTTTATGTGCCAATATAAAGGAATTCGATGACCAGAGGGTTGTGAATGAGGCAGTATATTTGGGAATTACATTATGGTTCTGTCTGGAGGCATTGGTGTCGGTCAACTGGACACGTTTGTTGAGTGAAGTGCGTAAGCAATTGGATCAATGTGAGTGTTTGCATTTGTCCATGGTGGGCCGATGCAATGTCCTTAAGATGTTGATTTTCCCGAAAATTTTATATTTCTTTCGGGCAGTGCAGTTGGAGATCTCTTCTGGTAATCTGGCATTACTACAATCAATCTGTGCTAGATTTTTATGGGCTCAGGGTAAATCACGAAGGGCGATGCAATACATGATTCTCCCCCTGGCCGCAAGGGGGTGGGCTGTTCCGGACTTTAATTTACATTATTATGTGTGTGTATTAGAGCGTATGAATATATTATTGACTGGGACAGAACCGACCTGTATGGCTGAAGCTCCCTGCATCTATCAAATGTTATTGGGCAGTGACGCTAAAATTCGATTGTTTATCAATCTTGATATGAGCTATTACAAGAGAACTAGATTCAAGGTGCTAAATACAGCCTATAAAGTATGGAAGGCTATTAAAAAGAAGTATAAGATAGAAAAGATATTGTGGTACACCCCATTAACTGCTACCACCCTTCTTCCATTGATATTTTGGGATCAAGTGGTTGATAGCTGGCGGGTGAAAGAGGTTCATTATATTGGAGACTTATTTATTAACGGGGATATAATGTCTTTGGAAAAGTTAAACGAGCAGTTCTCTCTGTCTCGTTTTGATTTTTTCAAATATTTGCAAATTCAGGACTATCTGCTTCGAGCCCGATGGAAGATTGTGGTTAACCCCCTTAGGTACACTTTACACTTTATTATTGGATACTCTGGAAAATGATTTAAAGGTTCAAAATTTAAAATGGAATAATAGGCTAGGGTGCTTTGGCACTCGAGTTGAAACCTCCATTGAATTAGCTGAGAGATTGCTTTTGTCAGCTAATCTTCGTGCAAAGCATTATAAGATGATTTTTAACCTATATTACGCTCCGGTGAAAATTTCTAAATGGGGGGGTCCAATGACGGAAAGTGCTTTCGTTGTGGGGGCAGCGATGCTGATTTGGTACATGTTTTCTATTCTTATGGGCATTTAAGAATTTTTTTTTAACATATAGAGAAATTTTTATTGGAGATTCTCGGTGGGCCTATTCAACTCTCAATGGCACATGTATTGTTGGGGGTTGACGAGATATCTGTTGGAGATCAATTACTGCACAAATTTAGCTATTTGATATTCTTAGCTACAACAGTGGCTAGGCTTTGTATTGCCTCAATGTGGCTGCAGAAGGAAGTTCCTTCCTTTGAAATATGGAGAGCAAGATTTATTTCAATGTTTACTATAGAATACAGTTTATATGCTCTGAAAGGTAGACAAAAAAAGAAAATGGGCTGTGAGATTTGGGGCCCAATGGCTGCTTATTTGGATGAATAAATCCCCTGCATAGATTCCTTGTCGCACCCTTTTTCGTATGTTAGTGTATTATGTAAGTATTTCACTTTATGTAAAAAAAATATGATGTAATGCAATGTATTACGGTTGCTATTATCTGTTTTTTTTATTTATGCTGAATGTACCTTCTTGTATGATCATGGATTATGAATAAAAACATTTTTTTTAAAAAGAATAATTCATGAGGCCTACATGATTTGTGGGTACATTTTCATAAATCATTACAAATTAACCTAAAAAGCCAGAGTCAATAAAAGTCTTCTTCTAAATCAAGTCAACATTGACCATATGAAAACGATGAACTGTGCTTTAAAAGTGTAATGAGCAACAGTACCTTATGCGTTAATAGGGTATCATAGTGACAGCATCAACGTATATTCTGCCCATGATTTCTTTTTAAAGTGGTTACGTGGTCCAAGACATGTTCAGTGATGTGCAGAACAAATTATACCAATATCCTTTTTACTGTTGAAACCTACATCTGCGCGCCTGCTGTTCTGAAAAAAGATAGTGAAAAATGTTACAAAGATAAATCGACCAAGTTTTAGCTCGGACATTTTTCACCTAACATTTTTTTCATATGCTCCAATTTCTCTAATACCGTTTCATTAATTAGGAATTTAGGTAAATGACATAAGTGCCCTAATTTTTTATTTCTGCCAGGAAAACAATTAGGCAGTTAGAAGTAACAAATGGCCTGGATGCATGCTGCCTGTTGAAAATTTTCAAGCTACATTATTTCTGACAATAGAAAAACAAATAATCGTTGTTTTGGCCAATTTTTACCATAAGTGATGTCAGCTTCAGCAGATGCGGCAAAGCACTGTTTTTTCCCTTTTGTCATGCCTCATTAAAGTGTGCTGACTCTTGTGAATTCCCATTTCCTTTAGGTAAATAGTTATTTACATGAACTGCGACATTTTTCTTTGGTGACAATTTCTAATTATTCAGGCAGCCAAGGGTGATGTATTAGCCGCTTTGAATAAAGCTTCACCTATGAAAAAACAGACGTTAAATTAACTATCCCTTCAAAATAAGACACATTTTCAAAATGGACAAATTATGCCCTTCTTAGCCACATATGGTAAGTGTTTTAAACATTTCCCCACTGGTTCTTACTCCAGAGAACATTTCTTTATGATAGAGTGCAGCTCTTCTTTTCTCATATGGGGGTCCTTTGTGTTGCCAGTGTTTGCCAGCATTTTAAGTAGAAGGAATCATGATGTGGCTGTGCAGAATACATTTAGACCATTATTCCTAGATATGACAAATTCGGCCTATTTGCTGTTAACTCTTTCTTGGCATTAAGTGGAGTGATGCAAGTATATAATACGATATGCTGAGCTCTCAGCTGCAATAATAGTTATTACATCAATGGCTGCACTATTTTCGAACTTACAGAAGATGTAAAAGTTATCACCTTAGCAAATGTGACACAGATAAATAAAATATACTACGGCTCCTGTTTGGAAAGACGTCCGTTAGAAAGTAGCAATCATTTGCAAAATAAATTGAAACGAGGAACGCGTGTTTGCATGATCTTAGGTATTTCCCAGAGGTTTTGTGAAAAAAGCAATATTCTAAAAGGACATCTATTAAAAAGGTACAACCTGATAAATATATTCAGAATGCATTAAAGTGATAATTTTCATATCTCATGTTTCCAAAAGATTATGGATATCTTAGTATGTAATTAAACATTTAAGTTGTGAGAAGATTCCCTGCCTGTTCCACCAGTGTATTGATTAAAAAGCAAAAAATAAAATACAGATTACTCTTTGTATTCTGGTGATGCCTTGAAATATAATACTAGTAGCGAGTTTCGGTTCATTGGTTAATATGTGCAGAAAGTATACACAACACCACAGATGTGATCAAAGGGATTTGGTATGCAGCAAAACAGGCATACATAGCAAAAAAGAAAAAAATCTGACATTATAACAGTAGCTCTCTAACATGCATATTGCCCTTTATGCATGAAATAACTGGTTTTACAGGGGGCAAAAATAGTATGGGTCTCCTTCTAAGTTCCGTTGTTAATGTCAAAGTGGGAGCAAATTGTGTTTAGGCCTCACTCAATAGTCTGTGGGGCATATTACCAAGGGTGGCGATAAGCAATTATCGCCGGTTTAGCGGCCGTTTTCGGCCGCTAAGCGGCGATAATTCTATCGCTCTATTAGCAAGCTGTCGCTAACTGATGTTAGCATCAGCTTTTAGGCGATAGCGAGCGGTTTGGGGCCCTCTTTGCATGTCAGCGATATTTATCGCTAATGACATGCAAAGTGGGCGTACCCAACCTGTTAGCGACTGAAAGCAGTCGCTATTGTCGCTATCGCCTATTAGCAAGGCAGGCGTAGCGATGGAAATATTCCCGTTATCGCCAAAAACTAACGCCTGCTCAGACCAGTTCTTAGCCATGTTATCCAATGGGAGGTGGATAACATGGCTAAGAGCATTTCATCGTTAATGCGTGAATATCGCTGTATTCTCAGCGATATTCACGCATTTCGCCGCTATCGCTGGATATTTTAGCACAATGGAGAAAAACGTTGCTAATAGCATGTTTTCTCCGCTAACATATCCAGCGATAGGCAGCGATAAAAAAATCGTTGCAAAGCCTATTTAGCGATAATTATCGCTACTTGTTGGTAATATGCCCCTGTGTTTGGTAGAATTTGAGAGAGCGGTGGGTATTTGTAAGACATAGGTGATCCCCTATTCTGCAGTGCTTGCCACTAACCTTAACACTTTTCAAGCTTGGGATGTGTGCCGTAAAGTGCAGGACACATGCAAAATGGGAAAAAGTAGGACAAATAAAGGCATTTCTACTTTTTTTATCATCAGTTTAAAATAGGCATTAATTTTTGGGCTCCGAGCCATCTAATATTGTTGGTAGATAGGGCTTTGTGTAAAAAATCATGGGTTGTTGCATGGGAACGCAACTGTGCCACCCATGGGATCCTACTCTTGATGAAAAGGAAAGGTGTGCAAAGCACTGCTTTGCTTTACTTTAAAACTACTTTCCTTGAAAAAGTAATTCCAAAATAAAATTTTGCCCAGGTTTGCTCCATTTTATGGCACAAACCCAGTGCATAATATTACTAAATCTGGCCAAAGTATTTATGTATGTTTGCATCCAAGTGATTGTGTCAGTGTGCATCATACATTACGATTAAGAGACTGGATTAACCTTTGGCTAGATGTAATTATCCTACAGCACATAGTTAAACAGCAGGGCGCCCATGCTGTGCTTCAGAGAGAGCGTGAGAAAGACAGGCACCTGCTTATGCTTTATAGGAGCATGTTGATTCCCATTAAGGGGGCCCTATCTTTCCAGACAGAGCTGCAGAAATCATCCTCTTTGCTTAATAATGTTTTTGGGCACCTGCAAGTTACCTGGGTTGGAGCATCTCAACCCTTTAACTGCCATTATTTATTTGAGTTTAATCAGCTGCCCTGTATGGGAGCCCACCTCTAAGTATCTCAGTCATAGGGCTTGGTTTGACTGATTAATAAAGAGTTTTCCTTGAAAAATGTTATGTATGCGAGCACAAGATGTAGTATGTGAGCCTAAAAGGGTATGATGTAGAAAGGAAAGCAGAAGTGAAATTGATGTGACAGTGTCTTATTTATTCGTAAAGTATAGCATTTATGCATATGTTATGCACAAACAATTTCAGAATGGGTGACTGAAAGGAGAGCTACCCAGGAAAGTGTCAGAAGAGAGGTTCAAGACATGCTTACGAATTTGGTCAATAAACAAAAAATAAATAGCACATTATGGAACATAACAAAGGTTTAAGAAAAAAGAAGGTTCTAGGGCCAGATGTAGGTGAGGGACATTTACCGACTCATAAATACCGAATTTTACCGATTCCGTATTTATGAATCGGTAAATATGAAGGAGGGAGATGTAGCTAATTTTTTATTTAGAAATACCGAATCGGTAACATTCGGTATTTACCGATTCGGTAAATACCGAATCGGTATTTCCTATTGATTCCTATGGGCTGTGAAGCCCATAGGAATCAATGGGAAATACCGATTCGGTAAATACCGAATGTTGCAAGGGTGCAGGGGGTGTCACTTTGACACCCTCTAGCACCCGAAGTAAAGGCATGTGTGACATGTGGCACACATACATGCCCTTAGGGCATGTCTGTGTGTCACATTGCCCAGTGTGCATGCACAGATGTGCATGCACACCTGGATTCGGTATTTTACCACACAATAGGATTGTGTAGTAAAATACCGACTCTTAAGGGCCTGTGACACTCTCAGGAGTGTCACCTACATTTGGATTTACCGAATCGGTAAAATTACCGATTCGGTATTTTACAGAATCGGTAAATTTACCGAATCGGTAAATTTACTGATTCTGTAAAATAATGGCCCCTACATGCCAATTCCTAAATACCGGTTGGTAACGGCCGAATTCGGCCGTTACCAACCGGTATTTGGGCTCCTACATCTGGCCCTTGTCATGGCCTCTCTGTTGTACCTTTACGAAATGGCATATGTGAGACAAAAATTGAGTGAAGGGGATTAATGGATCGAGGCTCCTTAAGCAGGCCTGCATAGAAGAATGTGGTATGAAAGAGAAGGAACATGTTTTACGCGAAAACGCAGTAACAAGTAGGTCCATTGCAAATGTTTGCTTACCGTTCACACACCTGATGTACCACTGTGATATATGTTTAATTGCCAGCTTAACAAAATGAGGATATATGTCTGCTAATTTTTAATGCAATGCAAAGTGCTGTATCTTATCCAGTTCATTAGGTAGACAAGGGTCACAGCAAAGCGAATTACATGAAATATTGTTAAGCACGTACACCAGTGCAATTTCTGATGTATATAACATATATATGTCCACAGATTTTAACTCAGAGATTTTGTGCCTCCGTGCTATTCATACATCAATCCCTTCTCTTTAAGGCCCAGACTTTTATTCTCTTTCGAGCGACTGTAAGTTCATATTGAGACTTTTTCTCTATCAGTGATTCGTTTTTGGACAATGAAGGTCAAATACCATTGTGCTCCTTACCCACTACTCCAATTTGTTGCCCAGGCCAGGTTGGCAAGTTTGGCTCGAAAAATAAATGTCTGCCCCTTGTGATAATCCCCATGATAACTGCATCTTCTCTTTTTGCCTGAGGTTTCTTGGTCTAGGGTGGCATGGTCATGTTTGCTGTCAATAGAGACACCAGGAACACACCTTCACGACTTTATTAATCACTGCTAGCTTATTTAGTCTGGAGATCCGTGCCAAGTGAACAGCCCTTCTCTAAGGCTGTTAAAGACTTAACACACATTTGGAATGCCTTCTGAAGGCTGAACAACCTTTTCCCCGGTGCAGACTCTAAATGGAGTGGCAACATCTTGAATCTGAATACTTTCCGCTTACTTGTCCATCTCTGCCATATTTAGGATGGGACTTATTTTAAGTTGCATTAGTAATAAGGTATGCATCACATCGAGTCAAAGGGTATATGTGGATAAGTCCAATGTACTATGAAAAAAGTCTATGGAATGGATCAGTGTCTATTTGCACTGCATTCATTCACATAGAACTAACATTATTTAGAAAGCATCGCTTTGAAATGACAATAAAATTATTTTAATTAACATTAAGGCATATTAGATTGGTCCAGATTAGCCATTGTACCACTTTGGAAAAGTCCCAGTAAGCTTCAGGCTATGGAGGTGCTGTCAGGGCTAGATGGGCTAACAAGACAAATGCACGTATGGCCCAAATCTAGCGGAGTCCTTCTGCAGTGTATGGCTGGTTAAAATTTGTGTGAAAGAGCTGATTTTGGTTTCCAGTCTGGCTCTGCCGCCTGAAATTAAACATCTACAACAAAGTCATTTGCAAAAATAATGAGTGTCATGCAAATTCCCTGAAAGGTGCCATAAAACAACCCCTAATGCCAACACTAGCCATAAACCTAACTCTAAAATGAAACTTAGCACAACAGCGTCCTTTCAACCTAGACTGGATTTGTGTGAGGTGTATTCACTTAGGGGGTTAAATCATTCTCCTCGTAGGGACACCAGCATCTCCATCCACTGTTTGCTTAAAGCATGTCAAAATGTACGTAATTTGTGCTCACGGGAGAATGGTTCGCATAAAAAATGTTTCACCAGGAGACACATTCTTCTTGAACCAGTCCCATACCAGTATCTACCTACAGTGCATTAATGTAAAAAAACAGAAAACAAGTATGAGAGCGTAATCATACTAATTGTGCCTCATTTTTATGGATTTTTGTGAAAAATAATTGCACAGTATTAACCACTGCTTTCAAATGCCAGAGGTAGAGGAGGCATTT
The DNA here is from genome assembly GCF_964261635.1 of Lissotriton helveticus. Taxonomy (NCBI): domain Eukaryota; kingdom Metazoa; phylum Chordata; class Amphibia; order Caudata; family Salamandridae; genus Lissotriton; species Lissotriton helveticus. The sequence goes on along the minus strand of NC_136065.1, from coordinate 991,413,828 downwards.
CACATGTTTTATATTCACATGAACTGATCAGAATGCCAATTCATTTATATTGAAATGCTCGAGTAAAAATCCAAAATAATCTTTTACCAATATGACAAATGTTTACAACGTGGTGAGTCAATCTCAAAGCAACATTAGCAAGTTCCATCTGTTACATGGACAATTCAGTTGCTCAGTAAGTTGTTTCAGCGTACATTAAGTAAAAACATAATTGAGAAATAGGACCATGTAACTGACCAAAATATGTTTTCTTTCAGGATGATACTATTCCAATTGTCACCTGTTGCAGTTTTTGATGGTGATACCTGTCATCCGCCAGTAGCTGGTATTTGGAGAAAATACTGAGTTGTAAATATCGGGGGACAGAAATATATTGGGAAAAAATCGTGATGCAAAAATATTGCGAAGAACGTAAGTAATATCATTGTTAAGAATATTGTTTTGGTAAATATAATTTTCAATTATAGTTGTATAAATTCAGGAGCTGATGAGGATGACGGGTGGAATTTTGTCCACCAGGACTGCCTGCCAGCCGGATCACTGACATAATATCGAGGGACAGAATATCGCCCAGCAAAAATATCGATGACAAAATATCGACAGACAGAATACCGAGTTTGTATCTACAAACAGGTAAGTACAAAAATATCGAGTACAAAATATCGTTTACAAAAATATAGTTTATAAAAATATCGACTTTATTGAAAACAGTGTTAAATTTAATTAATATTAAAAATTAATTACTAAAATATACTTAAAAATACTTAAATTAACTTATAATAATTAAATAATTAATTAAATTTATCAAACAAAAATTTACAATCATATTTGTTAAAAAACATATATATAGTAACATAATATAATTAAATAATATCTAATATTATTACCGTACGATAGCAGAAGTGTAAAAAATACTATTCCCACTCTAGAGAGTGCAACAGTAGGGAAAGCATTGGATAGAGTAGGGGTAAAAATTACTATTCCCACTCCAGTGAGTGCATCAATAGGGAAAGCGTTGGATAGCGTAGGGGTAAAAATTACTATTCCCACTCCAGTGGGTGCAACAGTGGGGAAAGCCTTGGATAGCGTAGGGGTAAAAATTACTATTCTCACTCCAGTGAGTGCAACAGTAGGGAAAGCATTGGATAGCGTAGAGGTAAAAATTACTAGTCCAACTCCAAAGAGTGCAACAGTAGGGAAAGCGTTGGATAGCGTAGGGGTAAAAATTACTATTCCCAATCCAAATAGTGCAACAGTAGGGAAAGCGTTAGATAGCGTAGGGGTAAAAATTACTATTCTCACTCCAGTGAGAGCAACAGTAGGGAAATCGTTGGATAGCTTAGAGGTAAAAATTACTATCCCAACTCCAAGGAATGCAACATAGAGAAAGCGTTGGATAGCGTAGGGGTACAAATTCTATTCCCACTCCAAATAGTGCAACAGTAGGGAAAGCGTTGGATAGCGTAGGTGTTAAAATTACTATTCCCACTCCAGTGGGAGCAACAGTAGGGAAAGCGTTGGATAGCGAAGGGGTAAAAATTACTATTCCCACTCCAGTGGGTGCAACAGTAGGGAAAGCGTTGGATAGCGTAGGGGTAAAAATTACTATTCCCACTCCAGTGGGTGCAACAGTAGGGAAAGCGTAGGATAGCGTAGGGGTAAAAATTACTATTCCAACTCCAAATAGTGCAACAGTAGGGAAAGCGTTGGATAGCGTAGAGGTTAAAATTACTATTCCCACTCCAAAGAATGCAACAGTAGGGAAAGCGTTGGATAGCGTAGTGGTAAAATTTACTATTCCCACTCCAGTGAGTGCAACAGTAGGGAAAGCGTTGGATAGCGTAGGGGTAAAAATTACTATTCCCACTCCAAAGAGTGCAACAGTAGGGAAAGCGGTGGATAGCGTAGGGGCTAAAATTACTATTCCCACTCCAAAGAGTGCAACAGTAGGGAAAGCGTTGGATAGCGTAGGGGTAAAAATTACTATTCCCACTCCAGTGAGTGCAACAGTAGGGAAAGCGTTGGATAGCATAGTGGTACAAATTACTATTCCCACTCCAGAGAGTGCAACAGTAGGGAAATTAAATACTTCATATATTATTTCAATAAATATAAATTAATATCTATAAACAATGAATTAAACGTAATTACCAATTTAATATAATATAATAATTAATCAATTAAAATTACAAATTAAAATTCATTATTACAATTATTTACCTATTAATACAAATTAATTACAAGTTAACAATTAATAATTTAACATTTAAAAATCAATTAACAATTAATTCAAATTAAATACAATTAAATAAATTGATTAATTAAATAATTATCAATAAATTACCTCCCACCCTATTCCCCTATAAACCCACAACCCACTACAGAAAATAAATTAGTAAAATTAGCATTATTAGCAATTAATCAATTAAATAAAATTAATTGGCAATTCAAATTTAATTAATTACCGATTAAACATTAATTAACAATTAATTCTAATACAATACCAATAAATATTTTTACATATTTAATAATTATAAATAAATTACTTCCCACCCAATTCCCCTATAAACCGACAACCCGCTACAGAAAATAAATTAGTAAAATTAACATAATTAGCAATTAATTAATTAAAATTAATTGGCAATTAAAATGTAATTAATTACCAAATATAAATTAATTAACAAGTAATTAAAAATGAATACCAATAAATAAATTTAAATATTTAATTAATTATAATTAAATTACTTACCACCCTATTCCCCTATACACCCACAACCCGCTACAGAAAATACATTAGTAAAATTAACATAATTAACAATTAATCAATTAATTAAAATTAATTGCCAATTAAAATTTAATTAATTACCAAATATAAAATAATTAACTATTAATTAAAAATGAATACCAATAAATAAATTTACATATTTAATTAATTATCATTAAATTACTTCCCACCCTATTCCCCTATAAACCCCCAACCCGCTACAAAATGTAATTACGCAAAAAATAAAAAAACAAATTTCATTAATTAAAATTAATTATAACATAAATACACACTTTTCACACATATAATAACATAAAAAACACTATAACAAATTCGATATTATTAAAAATTCGATAATTTTAATAACCTATATTATATACTTCGATATTTTAACTGTCTATATTTTTAAAATTCGATATTACATTACTTACCTTAAAAATGATATTTTTGATGTCTATATTCTGTCCTGTCGATATTTTGTCCATTCTATATTTTAAACTCTATATTATGTCCATTCGATATTTTGTAGTCGATATTTTGACTGTTTACCCTGCCAGCCTGTCAGCGGTCCCGTTTTTGGCATTACAATGCGACTGCCACCACAGCGATTGCAATGCCTATATATTGCATTGCGGGGGGAGGGTGCGGATGGCTGCAGCACACGCTGCAGTGCAAAAAGGGGACAATTAACATATCCCTCCACTAAATGGCAAGCACCATGCGGTGCCTGCCACATGGTGCAGGTATATATAAGAAGCCACCATAGGTGCCCCCCAAAATCCACAGCTGAGTACCAAAAGAGAAGGGGAGCCTGCTATGGGCCCCCAAAGTCCCTTTCTGCCTGCCTTTTCATGGTGGGTTAACCATCATGAAAAGGTGGGCAAAAAGGGACATTGTAATCCCTACAGCAGTGCCATGGCAGGCACCTCCACCATTGTAGGGACTACAACCCCCTCCGCCTCCCCAGCACACTCAAGGAGCCAGTCGAATGCTTGGTGGTTGGTCTTTCTGACCACCAACCATCTGCCCGCTATTGTAATTTGGATGGCGGAGAACGGGTTGTTGGTGGCGGTGCCACCGTCATCGTAATCAGCCCTATAGTTTTTTACATTAATTTAATGGGTTTTAGTTTATATATACATTTTGTGTGTTGGAGTGCTTGCATAATCGTTTTACAATTTTTAGTAATTTAGGACCTTTAACTGTTTATAGTAATTTATAGTGTAGTAGGTTGTTGGGTGGTTTGTAGGGGGATAGGGTGGGAAGTTAATTAAGTAATAAATATTCCTTAATTAATAAATTATTTGTAGGTGTGTGATTGATATTCATTATATATATTATGTAATATTGATTTATGATGTTATGTTATGTTATAAAGAGCTTTTATGGCGCACAAATACTCTAGAGTGTCCTGGCGCGGGATTGAGCTGCGGTGGAGCAAGCAAGAGCCATTTAGATGAGCTGACTAAACAGATGCGTCTCTAAGCGTTTTTCAAAAAGTCGGAAGTCTTGAATGTGCTGTAGCTCCATGGGGAGAGCATTCCAGGCAGTTGCTGTTTTTACAGAAAGAGTCTGGCCCCACAGACATGATCTACAAAACCACGGAATAGCCATCCGACTTAGAGAGGCAGACAGCAGGGATCGATTGGGTACATACAGAGCAAAGCGCCTCCTAAGATACACGGGACCTTGGCCATGGTGGGCCCTGTGAAATAGGCTAAGGGTTTTGAATTGCACCCGCTGGACCACAGGCAGCCAGTGCAGATCCCGCAAATGCTACCGAACACTATATCTCCTAGAGATGTTGAGCAGGAGTCTGGCTATGGCATTCTGTATAATTTGAAGTTTTTCCAACAAATACTCAGGAATGCCAATGAACAAAGCATTGGCATAGTCGAGGCGGGAGAGGATAAGTGCACAGGCTACCGTCTCTTTAGCATCTCTTGGGAGCAAGGGAAAGAAATCTTCTTAAGGCCTTAAGGGTGCCAAAGCAGACTCCGGTAAGTTTTTTACCATGATCTGAGAATCGGAGATCCTCGATGAACCACACCCCTAAGTTTTTTGCCTGGCCTCCCTCTGAATTATACCTATATCTTAGGTGCAGATTGCTACATTTGTGGGGGTATAATGTGGGAAGGTAATTAAGTAATACATAATTAATCATTGATTTAAAATTCATTTAAAATTATTTTTATGATTTTAAATTTTGTAAACTGTGTATGGTGGGAAGATATCTAAGTAATAATTAACAATTAATTTATAATTTTTTATTAATTATTGAATTAATTATTCATTATGTTACGTGCAGTAACTAATATTGATTTAATGCAGTGTATTGGAAGGATTTTGAGTCTGCACCCCGTAGCTGTGCTCGTGCACGCCAAAACACTTGTGTCACACGCCAGATGAGCAGAGGAGAGCCAGGAAGCCTTTCTGCTGCTGTCGCTGCTATGACTATATCTGCGATGTCCATCCCTTCCGCTTTGCTCTGACGCCTGCCATTTTCCCCCCAATACACTACACCACACCACAGAGAAACAAGAAGTAAACCCGTGAGCTGAACTGCCTGGACATCTGAAGACTGTGCCACTGCTGTAAAGGCTGCAACAGGTGAGTGATAGGGGGGGCTTTGATTCCATTTCAGATTTAATTTCTCCCCCTCAGAGCCCCGAGCACAGCTTACTCCACCAGTGGACCCGCAACTGTCACTGTGTGTGGCCTCTTTGCGGAGGTGATTAGGCACAAGTAGATGGCAGGGCAGGGAGGTGATCACCATCAGGTGCCTGCTTAGTGCCCGCTCAGCTGGTGTCCTGCTAGTATGTTGCTCAGACACCTAGGTTGGAGTTGGAGTTGGTGGAAAGTGGTCTTCCAAAACTACAGGCTCTGTCAAAAGGCTTCCAGACCATTCCAGAGTGCCCTAGAACAGAGCCTAGATTGCAGAGTAAAGTGCATAGGTACTCTCAGCAGGTGGCTCATTTCCAGTATTCTAGTCATTTATTTCAAGCTGGTGGTGTGTGCACTGTGCAGTGGAACCAACATCAGGATCAGGGGTGGAGGTAAGTTCCCTACAGCTAGCGTCATCTTTGCAAAAGGTCTATTTGATCTATTTGATTTTGATTTTGACTACTTGTGTTTCTTCTGTTCCGTCAGAGTCAGACTGACTTTTGCCCTCCAATCCCTTTTCAACCCATAAACCACTCTAGTTCACCCTTGTACAGAATGGGCAAACATAAGCTGCCAAATGGAAAGGATGTTCCTATAATTAGCCCCAAACCTGGCCCTAAATCTGGTAACACCGCAGACTCATTTCTAGTGCAGCTGTCAGTGTGGTGTCCAAGGATTTTGATCTGATGGATAGGTGGTTGTTTCTTGGGTTGGGAGAAGTCCCAATCCCTCATTTCTACAGCTGAGCCCTTCGCAGCCTGCAAAATCTGCTCCCCCGGGTCAGTACCTGGAAGAACATCACCTCCCATGGCAGTTGCATCTGGGTTGTGAGGAAAGATGGAAGAAGAATCAGTATCCATTCTATACAGCCTGCCCAGCCCAATGGGAGCTATATCAGACACGGTACGGCCCCTCCCCTGGCCCTAGTCACAGCCCCAGTCATAGCCCTTGTCACAGCCCATGTGAGCTGGCAGTTTTTTAAATGAAAATTTCTAAATATAACGTCCCTGAAACCTATTGTTTTTTCAGTGAATTTCAAAGGTTTTTTAAATGTTAATTTCTAACTATAACGTCCCAGAAACCTATGTTTTTTTCTGTGAATTTCTAAGGTTTTTTAAATGCAAGTTTCTAACTATCCCTACAAAGGTAGGACATGTGAAGGAAGAGGAAGAAAAGCACAGAAAGAAGGAAGACAAATGAAGAAAGAGGCAACAGAAGTCCAGAAAGATGAAGAAAAGTGCAGGACGAAGAAGAAATGTACAAAAAGAACCAACAGAGGAGCACAAAGTGCTCCTGTGCCCCCAACATTTTGCTGTTGGGTACTGGTGGTAACTGACTCTGACTAACCAGGTCTAGAGCCAGTGCTATTCTAAACGGCACTTAGAATGCAGTAAAAACACCTACAGACAATACACTTCAAATATATACACCAAGCATATTACACACCGGTACGGCTACAGAAATATGGCCTACAGGAGGACACACGGTGCAAAAGATGTGGGGTGGATGGAGCTGATTTTATACATCTAGCCTGGAGCTGTGTAAAAGTTCACCAATTCTGGGAGGAAGTGACATTAAAACTCACAGTCATGGTAGGGGCAGAAATAGCATGTACGGTGAGAGCATGTTTGTTGGGAATTCTACTTACTGTAAAGGAAGAAAAGCGCAAGTTCTGTGCCGTATCATTATTGTTAGCTAAACGTCAAATTGCACAATGTTGGGGTGGAACGCAAGCCCCAAAGGTGTCCCAATGGTTTCGAGATATGTCCTATTGTAGGGATAGGTTGTTAACGTATGAGGAAGAACTACCGGCACGATCTAGGCCGATAGACTACTGGCGATTCTTCACGGACTATGTACGAACCTTAGATATAGAGGAGATATTGTAAGTTAAGAAATGTCTATAAATGCATACATGATAGTAGGTAAATACGAACTACCCTTACGATAATGTCTGATAAGTATAGTCCTGTACTGTTGGCACATGGATAATGAATGCAGTAATGTAATGGTCTCAGTTATTGTTTATAATTTGAATTTCAGTTGTACCCTTTCATGAAAATCAATAAACAAAATTTCAACAAAAAAAAGAAAACACCTACAGACACTAGGGAACACTGTGCGTTGGGGTACCCCTGTGATTAGTATGACCTTCTCTGTATTTGCCATGAGTTAATGCCTGGGTCATTGCAGGAGTTCATGAGTAGTGACTGGATGATTAGAGTGCTACAAGGAGAGTGCATGGTGATTTTATAAGTGCTTGGGTTTTGGCGCAGTGATTGGATATACAAAACAAAAGAAGAGTGTCAAGTGCACTGGTATCTTCGGGGTCCGGAGCAGGAACAGCTAGGTGCCACGAGGGTGCTAGGCGTTGCGGGCGGTGTGCCATTTTCACCTCCACCCCCCTCCCGAGACCCATGGGGCGTGGATCTTTTATTACACAAACTACACAGGTTCCTCTGAGTGGAGGTAAATCCCACAACTTGTGGTTTGTGTTCTGCTTTGCACTTTTTTACACATAAAACAGTTTTTAACTTTCACGTCCTTAGGTTAGGGTGGGCCTTAGCGCCCATACCGCCAAGGTACACGCTACATGGTCCTGACGAATGCCCACGTAATTCTTACACTTAGGAAGGGCAGAAACATGTTGACCCCACTTTAAGTGGAAACTCCCATCATAATCTGCGGTAGTTTTTCCACACATATCCTTTTTTAACCATGTCTCAACTGACCAACAAATAAATCATTGTGATTGGTACAGTTTTAGACATTTTTAACATCACTTTTCACACCATTGTCACAAAAACCAGCTCCGCAGTAATCTGGCGTTGCAGCACACCAGGGTGGCACTCGGCTTCTCCTGGTGGGCCCGATGATGAAGCATGTCACCAACCAGGTTGGTGAGTGAGGGCTTCCAAAAAAAAAAAACAAGATTTCCAATGTGTTAATGAAAAGGTTTTTTTCGCACATCTTCTCACAGTTCTTCCACAGTCTTTGCCGCTGTGTCTTCATGAAGATACCAGTGCACTTGACACTCTTCTTTTGTTTTGTATACATAACCTGGGGGAATAAGAGTGTCTTACACCCTCTCTCACTCTGATTGTTTCATAATATTTAGCAGTGATTGGATAAGCAGATAGGACTGGCTGGGTGATTGGAGGACTGCATAGATAGTACCAGGGAGATTACTGGAGATAGTCCTCAAGGTTCTGCAGCAGTGCATGTGTTACTGACTGGGTCACTGCCTGAGTACATGGGTACTGAGGGGACAAATAGAGTACTGCAAGGAGAGTGTGTGGTGAATTTGTAAGTGCTTGGGTATTCGAGGAGTGTTTGGATTAGTACATGGTAGTTGCTGGGCGACTGGAGGAGTGCCCAGAGAGTGACAGTGTGATTGCGGGACTGCATGGGTACTACCTGGGGAATTAAAGGAGCAAATGAGAAGTGTGTACAGGACTGTATGGGTAGGGCATATGGCAGTGGTTCCCAAACTTTTTTGACCCGCGTCTCCGTTGACATAATTGGTGGTTGGCAGCGGCTCCCCATCATGTCAATTTATTTGAGGGAGGGTGATGTAAGCCTGATAACAGGTGGTGGAATGTACAGTGATTAAGAAGGAGATATAATAAATGAGAAAATGTTATGTCACATGGCTGCTTTTGGTATGGAGGCTTAATGGTGTTGTGGTCAAACACATTCCGTTGACGTGAATTGTAAGGTAAACAAATGTGTAATCAGGGGAAGAAGAGATAAGTGAAATGAAAAAAATCCGCCCGGTGGCATCTGCAGTGCTGACCTCATGGTAGGTTTTCTGAGATAACTGTGTGACATCAACAGAGGCTAGCAACTTTCTTCAGTAAACCTTTCAGTGCACCCGTCAAGATTAGGAAATCTACTCGCTCTTTCCTTTACTGCTGAGGTCTCTGCACAGCTCAAGGCTCTGCCACCACTAGTACTCTTTGTTTTTATTGTTTTTATAGCAAGATGACAATCTATTTTTGTTTAGACAGCACCGTTCTGTCCAACCAAGGGAATGTGGTGTCCAGATTTGCAAAATTATTTATTTTAACCTGTGGCTCCTGTTTCATTACCGGCAGCAGGGAATCTATACAAATGTTACTGGATAAATAAAACCTGACATTTCTTTTTAGGGCATTACACAATATTTGTGGATATGTTGTCAATAGAGGTTTTAAAAGCTTAGTAGTACCACCTGATGCCAAGGAGTACCCCCTTTCCCTCTCGCCCTGCATTTTTTTCACACATTTTGTTTAAACACTGAAAGCACTGAAATGGTAAACCCACTGCGACTACTACCATGATCAATAGCCCATGATCAAGAAACAGCCTTTCCTATTTTACTGTGTGCAAAGTCTGGGCTTTGTTATTGTCATGGAAAGGCTCATTCTTGGAAGGTAGATATGTCACAGTGAATCTGTGCCTGTGCTATGTAAGAAATCAGTCCTGTTTAATGATTGAAGTAATTTTGGCAGGACATTTGTTGTATGTGTATAACAGTGGCACCAGGCTGTAAGAAAAAAGATTTGAGTATTATTTAGCGGCAGCCCATCATTCAATAGGTTTTCAACAACTCCGAAATGAATTGGAAAAATCCATGTGCTTAGATAAGCCCATTTCAATAGATATGTGGGTGTTTTAAACATATGTGTCCACTGCATTTCAATGCTTTCTTTACAGTATGCACAGCGTGGTGCACATTTTGAAAGAATAGAACACAAGCAGTTTGGATTCTTAACATTGGAAAATAAGGCAAGCCAAATGAGAACATGGCATCTTCAGTGGAAGGGAAGATTATAACACACATTGCACAGTTCGCCAGAAATCCTAAACACCCCCCAAAAACTCCAGAAACACTCTCCGCTGGTCGTAATTTGACCTCTTCACTTCACAAGATCATGTTTACTCGTTTTTCTGATTATAAGAGTGGCTGAGGCCAGCAATCACACTCCTCGGCAGTACTGTCCTGATTGTTACGTCACGCGCTGGTTCAAACCATTCCAGACGCTGACTCGTGCGCCCTGTGGCACGTTTTAAGTTGGGGGATTAAGTCCTCTTGAATCCTGAGGGTGCCTAGGGGACAACAAGCCCACCAGGTACCTCCAGTAAGCACCACAGGTCTGCATTGCAAAGAGGTCGTCCGAGGCCACGGACCCTCCGGATTCAAGGGGAAATAATTCCCCAAGTTAAAACATGCCACAGGGCCTGTTTGCTCACATGTTACATCAGGCCCGCCCCCTCCCTTCACCACTGTGCAAACGTGCCCCGTGGCACGTTTTAAGTTGGGGAATTAAGTCCCCTTGAATCCTGAGGGTCCCTAGGGTCCAACTAGCCCACCAGGTACCTCCAGCAAGCGCCACAGAGCTGCGTAAAAGGAGGTGTAAAAAGGGGCATGGCCTCGGACCACCTCTCCGCAACACAGCCCTGTGGCACTTACTGGAGGTACCTGGTGGGCTAGTTGGCCCCCAGGGACTCTCAGTATTGAAGGGAAATTAATTCCCCAACTTAAAACGCGCCAAAGGGCACGTTTGCATAGTGTTGCTGGGAGGGGGCTGGGCCTCTGGCGCAATGCTAGCTTTTTTTAATTTATTTTTTTAGAAGGGGGGCTGTGTGGCCCTCCTTCCTTTCTTTTTTTTTGGGCCCTGGGGACACCATCTCCCAGGGCCTGACCCCTATTTTGTAAATGTTGTTTTAAAAAAAAGGAAGGGGGATGCGCAGCCCCCCTCACAAGGCCATTTTTGGCCCTGCGGACCCCATCCCCCAGGGCATGGGCAGTATTTTTATTTTTATATTTGAAGGGGTCCACGTGGCCCCCGTCCTCAGGCCAGTTATGGCCCCGGGGAACCCATCCCTCGGGCTGGCCTTTCCTTTTTAAATTTCTTTTTCCAAAAAATTATGAGTGGAGGGGGGCTGCGGGGCCCTCTTCGTGGAACACTTCTGGCCCCCGGGAACCCCATTCCCCATTTATTTGTTATTAGGGGGAGGGGGCTGTTTGGCCACTCTCCTGGGCCACTTCTGGCTCCGGGGTCCCTAACCCCCAGGACTGGCCCTATCCATTGGGGACTGTGCGGGGACCCTAATTCCCCAACGGTCCCGATGGCTCCCGATGGCTGTGGAATTTTTAAGCGGATTGCTCTCGCTTCAAAAATCCAAAGCAAGTTTGCTCCGCCCTGTCATAGCAAACAGAAGTGTCCCGGGATGGGCACCCCGGGACACTGCAGGAGTCGGCCCTGGGGGGTGGTGGTCCCTCACGGACCCCTCCCAATGTGAGTGAAGCCCCGGAGAGGTGATGGTCCCCGGGGCTCAGGGGTCAGTAACAGACCCCCACATTTGCATTATTAGTGCACTGGGGATGTAGCGGTCCTGGGGCGTGTGGGGGGTTTGAGCCCCCCTCACAGGTTTATTTTAATTCAAAAAACAAGCCCCGGGTGTGGCAGTCCACGGGGCAGCGTGGGGGCCGTGTGCCCCGCGAATATCTAAGAGTAGCCCCGAGAGTGGCGATCTTGGGGGCACAGGGGCTTGGATGCCCCCCACACATTAATATTCAAGCCCCCGGGGGTAGCAGTCCCCGGGGCTGCGGGAGGACATTGTGCCCTCCCGCATACTATTATTAGCATAGCCCCGGGGAGGTGGCAGTCCCAGGGGCTGCGGGAGGCCCGTGTGCCCTCCTGCATGCTATTATTAACATAGCCCTGGGGAGGTGGCGGACCCCAGGGCTGCGGGGGCCCCCGCAAGCCCCCACAAGTTTTTTAATTAGGAATTATGCAATGCCCCCGGGACCTGGCCCACGCGGAGGCCTCATTTAAATGAAGTGCGGGAGCCCCGCTTCATTTTTTAAAATAATTTTGACGGGATTCGTGACTCCAGTTTGAATTTCACCAAATTTATTTTAAAAATCCTTTGTTGGCCATGGGGTCCTTGTGGTACCCCCTGTGCAGGCCGGGAGGGTCATGGTGTTTCTAACCTGCCCCCTTTTCTTCTTTTTTACCTTTTTTTCTCGGTTTTCTCGTGACTCAGTTCTACCAAGTCACAAGATGGCTGCCAACACTTCCTGGTTTGGAGTGTTGGTAGCCAATCACTGTGAAGCTCGTGCTCAGGAGGGGGTCGCGACTCCACAGCGTCCCTAGATATCGAAACTTTTATTTTTTTATTTCTCAGCAACTACTGAAAAGATTTACACCATTTAAAATAATTACACTTTCAGAACCAAGCACTACCTTTGTGCAAAATTTGGTGTAATTCCGTTCAGCAGTTCGGGCTGCAGCCTTGGCTAAAGTGTCCTATGGGAAATTGATTTTCCGACCACTATTTTTTGAATTTCTCAGGTACTACTGAACGGATTTACACCATTTAAAAGAAAGGCTCTTTCTGAACCAAGGGCTACATTTTTGCCAAATGTGGTGTAATTCTGTTCAGCAGTTGGGGCTGTAGCCATGTCTAAAGTTTCCTATTGAAATGAACATGGAGAAAACATGTTTTGGGACCCCCTTTTTCTTGGCCCCCGCTTGGTGAATCACCCCGAAACTTTCAAGACAGGAGCTGACCGGAGCGGGCCGCTAGTTTTGAAAAGTTTGCAAAAATTCATCACCTGGCACCAAAGTTATCGGGAAAAGAAACTAGGTCCCAACTATAGCTACCTACTGGCAAAAGCCAGTATGTAATATGTATGTATGTATATACACATATATATATATATATATATATATTCACAGAAAAAACCATAGGTTATAGACCATATATAGTTAGGAATTAGCATTTACAAAACCTTGAAAATTCACTGAAAAAACCATAGGTTATAGACCATATATAGTTAGGAATTAGCATTTAAAAAACCTTATTTTACTCACACAAAACCATTGAAATTCCATATATAGTTAGTTGCACTAACTATATATCGCGCACCCGTAATCCACTGCTGATGATGTCACATATTACATCATTCATGACATGGTCAGTGACATCACTGATGACATCACTGATGACATCTCAAATGACATCACTGATGACAACATCCAGTGATTATGTGTTTCTGTAAAGTTTAAATATGTTTTACATATTGAAGAATGAGTGGATGTATAAGTGTCTGAATGAAGGTTTTAGTAGGTGCGTGATTGACTGTATGAGTGAGTGATTAAATGCGTCTTACTAAATGCACGGGTTAGTGACTAAACTGTCTGAAAGTGTGCATCAGCATGTCTGTTGTTGTGCAAGCTGCTGCATGTGTTGATCAGTAGCTATATAAGTAGCTATATGGGTTATTGATTGGTTGCACAAGTATTTGTATGGGAGACTGAGTGTGTGTATGACTGGCTGGGAGGTGTGTGACTCTGTGCAGATCAATGTGTACTTGTATCAGTGATTCTATAAGAGAGTAAGTATGTGTTAGTATATGTTTTAAAATGTAAGGTACTCTATGTTTAACTGTGTAGATTAGAAAATGGAACTGTGATTGATTCTTTACAGGACTGACTAGGTGTGTGAGTAACTCCATGGATGAGTGGCAGAGTGTGAGTGTCTGTATAGGTGTATGAGTGCATATGATAGTGTTGTAAAGATGAGTGATTGTATGTATGAATGATTGTATGGGTGAATGAGTGAATGTGTGTGTGGACGTAGGAATCAGTGAGTGGGTATGTAGTAACTAGTATTGGTGTGTCAATGGTTTCAAAAATTATACTCTGTATTTAACACTGGGTGTAACAGAGGTTATATTAAAGTGTGAGGAGATGCATTGTATTGTCACATTAATGATATCATCATTGATGTGACCATTGATGTCAAATGAGATATCATCAGTGATGTCATTTGAGATGTCATCAGTGATGTCATCAGTGATGTCACTGACCATGTCATGAATGATGTAATATGTGACATCATCAGCAGTGGATTACGGGTGCGCGATATATAGTTAGTGCAACTAACTATATATGGAATTTCAATGGTTTTGTGTGAGTAAAATAAGGTTTTTTAAATGCTAATTCCTAACTATATATGGTCTATAACCTATGGTTTTTTCAGTGAATTTTCAAGGTTTTGTAAATGCTAATTCCTAACTATATATGGTCTATAACCTATGGTTTTTTCTGTGAATTTCATTGGTTTTTTAACAGCTAATATCTGTAGCTGTAAAATGTATTCTTCTTTAAATCCAAAAATATATTTTATATGTTTATGAATAATTTTTTTTTTTAAATATTTTTTTTTCTTCGTTCCCGCTTCGCGAATCGGGAAGCTTCCCGTTAGCTGACCTTGATGCCGCGAAATAGACCGCGAGCCGGTAAACGTTTCTTTACCGCAACTGCCGCGTTAGAAAACAACATCGTGACGCCTCCCGTCCGCATGACGTTTCGCGTTGTCGCGTGATACGTCATATGACGTGCTACGTTAGCGAACTCGTACGCTTACCGAGTCGCAAAGCACAGGTTTCTGGAAGCAAACCGGGAGGCCCTGCAAAGCGCGTAACGTAAACACAGCAGGTCATGTGACTTGGTAATAACACTTTTCATTGGTTCATTTCACTTTCGGTTTCCTAATGATGTAAGACTAGGTCATATGATCTAAAATGAACACTTTTCATTGGTTGAGAACTATTTTTTTTCCCAAATGGTGAAAATCCCTCCTTCTTTCCTCACTCTGACTTTCATCATTGTGAGAGAAAGACCCTTTGTTACCAGTGAGCAATGGCTTCTTTACTAGCTTCAGCTGGTGCTTCCCCACCACCTCCACCACATCCAAGGAAGAGTGGACCACCTGCTAAAGTTATAATTCAGCAAGAAGAGGAAGAAGAGGAACAGGACGACCTAGATAATCTCCCTATTATGGCCAGAAGATCTGTTGTACCGGAAGTAACGGGACCAGAGGGCAGGGAGATGGTGCCAAAT
The DNA here is from genome assembly GCF_964261635.1 of Lissotriton helveticus. NCBI lineage: Eukaryota > Metazoa > Chordata > Amphibia > Caudata > Salamandridae > Lissotriton > Lissotriton helveticus. Next base: position 991,398,501 of record NC_136065.1, on the reverse strand, counting down.
ATACAAACAAGATTTCGTGAAGTAAAACAAGTCTGCGTACATTGCAGTGGAATCATTTGCTACGCAGAAAGTAGCATCACTCTGATCAACAGAGCTATTAACAATCATGCTCATGTTTGTCCGAAACTCCCCAAACAATAAATTCTTTTTTTTGTTTTCTTCCTCCTGTTGAGCCCTTTACAATGAATCGTTTTCGTTGCCCCCTCCGAAAAAAAAACAAAAAAAATATAAAACTGTTCAGAAAAATTCAAAAAAAGTAAAAAAATGTTCAGAAAAATAATAAAAAAAATATAAAACAACAAAAACAATTTAAAAAAAAGTTCTTTTCAGAACTACCTCCCCGTTATAAAAAAATTGGTACAATATTTGCAACTGTGCCAACCTCTATTTCTCTTAGTTCGCTTCCCAGTTCGCTCCCCGGTACGCGAACCGGAAGCGAACCAAAAAAATTTTTTTATAAAAAAGAACAGTAAGTATAAGGGAAGGAAACAGACAGTTATGTTAAAAGAAAGACAGCTATAGGGGAGTAAACTAGAGATACTATTACCCGTAATCCACTGCTGATGATGTCACATATTACATCATTCATGACATGCTCAGTGACATCATCAGCAGAGGATTGCGGGTAACAGTATCCCTAGTTTATTCCCTATAGCTGTGTTTCTTTTAACATAACTGTCTGTTTCCTTCCCTTATACTTACTGTTCTTTTAAAAAAAATTTTTTTAGATCTGTCAGAAACAGTGAAAGTAATGAAATATAAAAGACTACGTAGAATATAAGCAATGTATGCAACAACTTTGACACTGACAGAAGCCTCACCTTCTCCATGCCTCCTACACAGTTCTACATGTACATCATAAATGCAAACAGAACAGAATTAATTATACATGTTAAATGGTTTATTTTTGCTGTTCTCAGAATGTATCAAATTTCACTAAAACAGTGACTTGAAGGTATTCATCATATAACAGCGGGGAAAAAAAAACACAATCAAAATGATTGTGTTTAAAAAACCCATACATTACAAATCAGAATTCAGAACTCCTTAAAGTTAACTTACTTTCCATGACGGCCAAGGATGTCCTATGAACAGCTTACACTCTGTTGTGCTGTTATTACTTTCAACCCGCCACTTTCTGAAAGAAAACCTCCATCGTTTTCAAAAACATGTTACATACAATAAATGACTTCTCGCTCTCTACCACACGATTCCACAAGGCCAAATCGTGTCAGAGCCATGTATAACTCTTGGATTTCTTGTAAGCCAATCCCGTCTTTTCGCATTTCCGCAACTTTCAGAATTAAAATGTTGAAGATCATTTACACAATCCTGGACTAGTAATATCTTCCCCTTCTTGCTCAATCATGTTCTACATTTCCTATCACACTGATACTGCTTACTATGAAGCAGACTTACACTACCTTTATGACTAGTACAATTATTTAATTCTCTACATCACTTTTAATCACAAAGCAATGTAAAACAGTAGACAGCATTGCAGACTTACATTCCCTCTACTCCATGTTTTGATTCGCTGCTTCAATTAGCTTATAAAAAGAAATAGTTTTTCTGAACTCATTCACAGTGCACGTATTTCTCAATAACGTCCAGTGTTATGGTAAAAAGTTATGTCTCTGTACTACACTTATCCTCAAGGCCAAATAGTGTAGGAGCCATGAGAACTTCTTGAAATTCCTCAGAGCACATCCCGAGATTCTTTCCCTAAAATTTTGGTTTTAAAAACACCAGGTAAGAGTTTTTAAGGTCATATGGCAATTTTTTTTTGAAAATTAAAACAGAATCATTGCAGAATGACCAGCCATTTCTACACTTTAAATAAGCTGTATAATGTCCTGATGTTATTGAAGGACCATCATGATATATAATTGCTACAGTTACAAAAGTCCTTCCTGATATTGACAACTGTGAAGCCACAACATTTTTAATTAAAGTTGTCAATTTTGTTCCATCAGGCCTACATCGTTGGAACATTAAAATGACATACTGGCCATATGTTCGTATAAATAAAGTGGACATCATTTCAGATTTACATTGGCTACACTCCATGTTGTGATCAGCGGCTTTTACTAGCTTATTAAAAGAGACTGATTTACTGTCTGGCAAAGTTAAATATATAAATCTTTCTGAGTCTACACTAGTAGTAGCTGATACCCTACAGTTCTCGCAGTCATGCTGCCATTGATAAGAAAGCCCAAACAGGTGATCTACATCTACACCTTCATCATGCAATACATCAAGCATATACATTAAAAACTCCTGACAATCTTGCTGACTATTTTGAGAGAATTGTGTTTGGCCTGAACATCTGTCTAACAGATTTCGAATTTCAGACACACTTTCTATGTTTGTTCTATCAGTGCTACATTTCTCTAACACAGAATTTAACAAACTGCAAAATCTTTGATCCGAATTGACCACAATCTGTTCTTTTAAAGTTTCTAGAGAAAAGACAACATTAACCACTACATTAGCATAGCAGTTGACACCAGAACTGTTTTCAAATTGAAAACCAACAACATCTTCAACAGAATCCTTTTTGTTTCTGCTTATAATTTCAGGTTCATCAACTTTTCGTCTTTTTGCTACAACCTCCCCAGTATTGGTCACATTTCTTCGTTTCCGGCCTACCACACGTTTCTCAAACAAAGGATACTGAGGCAAATGTGGCGCATACTCTCTTCTCAACCTATTGTATTCCTTAACACAATCTAGATCCGCACAAATGTTTGTGACATCACACTCAATCAAGTACAATCCCGATAAAGTCCTAACTCGTGACAATGCCACATATGCCATACCCTCCTTGAACACAGAACTGCCAATATTCACCAATGCACAGTCTACACTTAAACCTTGCGATTTATGGATTGTCACCGCATATGCCAAGCAAACAGGAAACTGCTTACGACGAACATATAAGTCTTTTACAAGCAAAAATCTAGCAGAACAACGAGCAATTAGCTGTACTTCCTCAATGCCATCAAATTTAATTTTTAAAAATTCAATTCCATCTCTATTTCTGTATTTCACAAAATCAACAACATTACCCATTGATCCATTTACCAGACCTCTTTCAACATGTAAATTCCTTCTTAAAATTATACGGCAGTTCAAGCACACATTCAGAGTCTTTTCAAAACCCGCAGTTTTAGATATACTCTTCTCTAATGAATCCAATTTTGTTTTCAGATTCTCAGACAAAATAATTGTTGATCCCATATGCTCTACTCTGTCAATAGCTTCCAATTTCACAATCTCTTGCTTTTCTAAATGCAACATTTTGTTGTTGAATTTGGCACATTCTGCAAGAGTTGGCATCAAACATATTCCAGATTTTTTCTCAGTAACTTTCTGAAAAATATTCTCAGGCACAACATCTTCGTCTGGATATAAATTTGTCAGTAATCGTGCATGTAAAGCTTCTTTCCCATGCTCGGTCACTTTTCCAATTCTAACATCTTGTAGAATAGTCTTGTAAACTTCATCCTTTGCCTGACGCATATTTTCATGCAGTTCAGCATAATTGAAGTTTAACCATATATTGACGTTGCCAATACTCCCTAAGCACTTCCTGGTATCTTCATGCGTGAGCATTTTGAACACAGGTTGCCCTTTCACTGGTGTCAGCTGCAGAAGATCTCCAAAAACAATGATGTGTTTGCCACCAAATAACACATCATACTCTGTTTTGAGAACTTCTTGCATTCTCAAATGCACAAAGGCAAGCATAACATTGGAAACCATGCTTACTTCGTCAATGATAAGAAGTTTCATTTTCCTCAAGACTCTTGAAACTTCAAAACAAGCATCTCCAGATAGCTTGTGATATTCTAATTTGTTGTCATGCTCCACTGGCAGCATCAGTAAACGATGTAAAGTAATCCCTTTAATGTTATGTGCTGCCAGTCCAGTTGGAGCGGTGACAACACAAGACAGCGATGACTCTGTCCTTTCCTGCAAATAACATGAAATTGCTTTAATAAGGAAACTTTTTCCAGTTCCCGCTTCTCCACTCACGTACAGTCGGACAGGCTTCAACGACGTACATGAGCACTCTTTCTTATCATGACTTAATCCATGATCAATTTGCATGGTAAGTTCGTCATATATTTTCCTCTGCTCAACGTTGAGTTGTCTTTCCAACTCTTCTAAGTTAACCGCATCCTCCTGAGCATGTGCCATGGCTCTTTCCACTTCATTCATAGCAGTGGCAGCTTCATTTTCGATAAGAGGTCCTCCTAGTGGATCCTGACTCAATGAAGCAGAACTCTGACTGTCCTGAGAACTGTCTCTGGCAATCTCGGCTGCAATCGTTGCTTCCTGCTCAATTTCCACATTCAACATTTCTACATATTTGGGAAAAGCAGGACATTCTATGGTCTCCTTGGCAGCATTGAAAGAGTCTTCGTAACAGAGGAAATCTCCAAGCAGTTCCTCTTCTGCACGCCAAGGCTTAAAAAGTTGCAAAAGTGCTAAATAGAAAAACTCCTTTTTTTCAGGAGATTCGCCACTCAATTTTCGATGGTTTATCAAGTGGCATTTTCTTTGCTTGACCAGACATCCCTCACTTCCTATTACAGCATACACTCCTTTCTCAGTATCTTCTTTGATGTTCCTCTTGAATATGTAATTTTGCAGAACCTCATACAGACAAACATTCTCGAGGTGACTGCTTCGATTTGGATAATATGTATCCAACATGTTGCTCTTCAAAATGTCGGTACTGTTTGGCTCCTTTTCCGCCAAATACTCAATTTCCCGCACAGGTTTCAGAACTCGATTACGCGTTGCAGCAAGACCAACACTCGCCCAAACGATACTCCTGGACTTGGCATAGAGACTTGCTGAAGACAACCGGTCAGAACATTCGTAAGCTCCGATTTCTCGATGCGACAACATCTTCAGACTGAAACTGTACAACTTCTTGCTGAGGCTCTTTTCATGGGAAATGTCCTCCCACATATCCTTCAATTCTGTCTTCTCTTTTTTGGTGATGTAAGATGTCACATACCTAGCCACAGCCATACAGTTATCAGCCACAAACTGTATATCCATGTTAGCATTCCACATGGACAAAATCACCGGGTTGTAGTCGTTGATGTACTTAGACTCTTCGTTCCTCTTCAAATTGTATGTGTTTTTAGGTGATTTCTTCATCACATTATGTCGCAGCGAAGACATCAAACTGTTCACTCTTCCTTTAGAAATCACCGATCGTGGAAAGCCGAAACGACATTTGGTGTAGAACTTGTCTTTGTTCCGGAATTTACGACGACAGTACTTTCCACATCGATGGCTTTGGAAACGTAGAACTTTTTCTCTTAGGCTTTTTTTCTCCTTTGCGTTTGGAACAGCACACGTAGAATACTGTTCTATGAAACTCATCACTGAGTCGTCTGCATCCGTTCCAAATTTAGGTGCATCCTTGATCCACAGCAACATATGTATATGAGGAGCACCTCTTGCTTGGTACTCCTTCCTCCAGAAGAAATCCAACACCTCTCCAAGAGGTGGATTCTTCTTATTCATGATGAAAGACATCATACCTTCAAATCTATGATTGAAGTACCTACATACATTGACTGGATCCAAAGAGCACAGTTCTCCGGGTGTCTTGAATTCGATGTTTTCTACGTTAGCATTTGCCTCTCGTAGAAATTCAAGTAAGTCTTCCCAGCCATACTCAGCACAGCTCAAAGTGAGGAACCATGTGGGAGTTCCTAAGTTCCTCAGCATACATTTTAAATCACCATGACGACGGTACCAGTACTCATTAGTACCACGCTGACACGCCATGAGATTAATCAGGTGAGAATCCAAAATACTGTCTTGGACATTGACTTTATCCATAAAGTCACTTGCCGAGATGTTTTGCATGTGTATACCACTTTTCAAGATGTGGTTCACTGCATATGACAGTCCAGACAGATCGCTTTCAAACAGGAGATGAAACAAATAAGGAATGCATTGTCGAAACCTAGGATCTCCTGCATACAATCGCAAAGTCCGGTATTCAGAAGCAGGAATTTGATGAGGTCGCTCATCATATCTTCCTCCCTGACCTGTTGGAAAAAGCTGTGGGAAACACCGAGCTTCCAAACTTTCCTCCCAAACACTAATGGGACTCCCTTTCGCTTGTTTCATTTGAAACAACTCAATAGCATTCCCCATGACTTCCTTGGAATGCAAAGGATGAACACTATAATGTTCATATATTTCTTCACTAGTACAGGGTTCTACTTTCTCAATTTGACCAGCACACAAATCGCTATCCTCTTCCTCACTTACTTCCTCTTCTGCAACATATACATTTTTATAGTATTTATTATATTTTTTCAAATACAATGTTGCCCTTTTGACTTTCCTAACATCTACTAAATCTTGCCATATTTTCTTATTCTTTGTCGGAACCCCATTAACTAAGATAACCAGAGGTTCCTCTTCCACTTTTTCTACTCCAATTGTGTTAATGTTTTTCTTCAAATCTAGAGGCAAATAAACAACTCTTCCCTTTAATCCTCTCTGTAAATCTGATGGAGGCAATTTCCCTGTCTTTGGCTCCATTCTTACAATAGCCTGAAAGGGATGGATACTTTGAATCAAAATAGATTCATAAGTATTTAAATCCTTCAATTCAGAAGGAATTTCAACCAATTCCAGATTATTATGAACTGCTCTAGCAGGCATCTGGTTTTGATTTAATTTGTTACAACAATAAGTACACACACGTTGATCCAATCCCAAATCAAAACAATTTTCTACCATCAAGTATGTTGTAAAATCCTTCCATTCACTATTATTTTCCCTTTCACTTTTTCCATATAAATCCACTAACTTAGTCTGATTCTTATAATAAGTGCGTCGACAACACACACAAGTGAAATTTGGCCTCTCACTTGATTTCACCTCAAACGTCGCAATTTCCCTCTGGAAATTATCTGTACTGGAAACCTGTACACTATCTTCCACATTACTCTCTTCTTCTTGGTCAATTTCAACATTCTCCTCTTTACTTCCAAAGTAACAAAACTCAATTTCTTCACATATATTCTTCACATCTATTTCAGAACCATGCAAAAGAGCAGCGCATAATTGTTTTAGCATAATTGCTGGACTCTTAGCATAATACAACATTCTAACTAATTTCCTCACTTTATTATGATGCACTGCTAGCATCCTGAAATGATGAAAAACACTCTGGCATACTCTCCTGGAAAGACAAGCCAGTGAATGACCATGCAAACCTATCACTTCTCTCACTCTGCAAGGATCTAATTCTTGCAACAACTTCATTTTCTGCTTCAAACTTTTCTTACTAAATGACCGTATAAAATCACAAAGCAAATTGATGGAATCCTGTCGTACACTGCAAATACTACTACACTTCCAGGTGTACACAGGACCCTTAGGACGTCTCCCTAAAACCTCATTACCTAACACCTCTTCTATCTCTGTTCTCACAAGTTTTTCTTTTTCAACTGGACAACCATCTTTCACTTCATAAGCTCGACCACTGGTGTCAACTGCATGCACCAAATCATTATCCTGGAAATAACTCTCCTCATTAAAAAATGCCTCAGAGCTTGAACTATGCATCCATTCTCCAGAAAAAACTTCACAAAAATTACTACGATTAACTATTCTCTTCCATCTACTATTTCTTTTGAAATCATAAATTACCTTGTTTAGCTTCCTAATTCTATTGATTGTCAAAATAAATAACTTACGTTTAAATTCAAATGCCTGATCAATAACTTTCTCAACTATTTTTTTTCTCTTATAAAAAACCACTTTCTGCTGACCTTTCTTAATATTTTTTAACAAATTCCCAATTATCCTGTTGCGGAACATTCGTTTACGAATATCCCTAAACCGTTGTTTCCTTCTACTTTCATGCATAGAGTTATCTCTTACTCTAGCAGTAACATTTCTCATTGGCCTTTCCTTACCATTTGAATTCGGTCTCCTTTTCTGGAGTGAAACATTTTCTGTAGTAATATTTTTTTTACTACACATATTTCTTATGACTGTTTTTCGACTCTTACCCGGTGCTTTCTTGGTGACTTGACAAATCTTTTTGTTAGAGGACTGCTGCAATATTCCATGCTCCTGCTGTCTTTGACGTTTTCCAGCCTTTCTTACTCTTTCTTTGCTAGGCATCCTAAAATCTTGAAATAATGTGCAGTTGAATCTGTGGTAAAATATAATAAAAAATGTTATTAACCACTATTACCCAACAGTAAATTAATAACAGTCATCAAAAACTTAACACACTACTTAAGTATATAATATACTGAAGCCTATCTCCAATTTTTCACTGAACAGGACTCATCTCTTCTTAACCTTGGATAAACCTCACCTACTCTGTGTCCCCTGCACATAATTAAATGTAAAGGGACAGATTTATATTAACTAGCACATCCCCAGGGATGCACCAGTTAACGTGCACCGCTGCTCTGCCACCCACAGTGTGCCGCATTTACAATCAGATAGGACAAAGCTACATCAAAACCCTGCGCCTGCTTGAAGCAGGCATAGATCTTGACGCAGGTAGGCTGAAAGCTAAAGCAACAACTAAGTGTCGTGTGCAGAAGTTACAAAAAAGGAAAAATGGCGTTTAAACCAGTAATGAGACCATGCTAACGTAATACAGAGTAAAAATATCCAGGATCTACATCAGTTTGGGGTTCACGAACCTGGCAGGTACAAGGCACTGAGGCTTTCCACCGTGCATGTCTCATCCCAAAACATATGTTGTTTGTGAATGAAACAATTTCCCAGACCAAATGCTTTGGATTGGCTACTTCTAAAAAATTAAACACCCCTACTATCCCGGAGTTAGAGGAATACGATGGTTGGAGTAATTTTACTCGTTGTCTATTAAAGATTTACAGGCCCTACTCCGTAATTCTTCCTTTAACATTTCCAGTATAAATCCAAAAGGTTGACTGCTTTGGCAACGTGCCTTATCCACGGTTTAATAACGCTGCCTTTTGCTTTATATAAGTTTTCAAATTGTATGAAATATATACCAATAGGTCGTTATTAACCTTTAGGTAGTGGTTTTCTTCATCAAGTCTGGTCGCTTCCATACACATACAGATTTTCAAAGATGATCAAGAACTTTATCTGAATGGAGAGGAATGCACTGAGACGCCAGATCATTCACTAATGTGTAGGCACAGACAGTTACACGGTTCATGCAACAAACACCGACCAAATATGGCTTGCGTGTTGCAAGGCACGCCAGTTCCTGCTATCATCCCCACGTTCAAGTTCTTGGAAAATGGTAGTTATTTGATGCTCAATAATGAAGATTGTTCTGGGTTAATTAAAAGTATTCATTTTATCGTAACAGTAAATGAACGGGTTATTTGCTGCAGAAATGTTCTATTTCCTCCCACACATGAACATAGGGAGTTTTCAATCTGGCCACAAATACCAACCTTGGGAGCACATTTCAACAGCATGGCAAGAATAAGAGCTCTTTTGTCTCAGAGAGAGGTGGCCTTGAGTTCGGCCCGTGAAACTTTCGTGCTTCACATAGCGAACACCCGTACAGAGGTGCAGACCCTTTTAAATACAGATTCGACTTTGCATTTCAGCAAGATTACCCATTCATTTCCATGCAGCAGGAGGCCCATAGGAATGAAGGTGCAATTTGCGATTAGCAATTACCTCATCGCAAATTACGAATTTTTCCGACGGTGCAGGGGTATCTCAAGAACACCCTGCTGCACCCCTGAAAAAAAAATTTGGGGTCATATGGCGCACATAAATTTTGAAAACATTCCTTTACCTCAAAAACGATTTTCAACTCATAATTTGAAAACACTGCACATGGGGAAATGACTTAAAATGTCCTTAAGACACATAAAAGCATTTTTTGATTGCCTTTGCAGCATGTTTCAGTCACCTTTAACATGCCTATGTAACGGAAACATTCAAAATCTAAATTTGCCATGCACAGGTGGGAGCATATTTACAAGCAATTTGCTCCACAGACAAACTTCTTACATTGAAATGGGAAAAATAACATCAGAGACTCTCAATTACCTTATAAAGAAGCAGACACCATTATGTCCTTCTCATCAATATTAAAACCATTGCTTTTTCTCAAAAACGATTTACAAGTCATAATTTGAAAACACTCCACAGCTCCTATGCACATAAAAACCCTGTCAGTACTAATACTTCACATTTTCTCCAATTACAATTTCTCAAAGAAACAAAATCTATTTGTGAAACACTTGAGACAAAGCAACATTTGAAAAACACAACTTTCTTCATAATTTTCTCCTTAAAGCACACTATTTTCTATCTAAATTAAAGAAATTTTTTCTCACCTTAGCAAATACTTTGAGTTTCAAAACAGTCTCAGAAACACACCAATTTGTCTTCAGCAGAGCAAAAGGTATGCACTCCAGAGTCTGCAGCTATCAAAAGCACAGAAATGCTGTAATTCCTCACACAGATCTCTCATGTCACCCAATCAAAACTCTTCCCTCACTTTTTTTCAAAGCAAAACCCTTCCCCCCTCTGCCCCCTCTCTGCTTTTTCTGCATAGCAACCACCTCTTGCAAGACCTCTCACACAACAATGTTGCAATTGAACTCTGAACTCTCAGTGCACCTGCATATCCAAAGCATTCTTTCATTTAATGATTTTTTCTTCGCCACTCAAAATACATCTTTCAACGAACTCATCCATGCACACTAACTTTCTGTTTTCAGCAATCAAAATCCACCAATCACTCTTACTGCTTCATTAACACAGAAACTCCTCAGTTTTTTTCATTTTACACTCTCATTTTTTCAACTGCCATTTCATTGCCACACTTCATCTGACTGCAGGAGAACCTTCTCTCGCCATGTTTTCTGTCTGGATTGTTGGACATAGCTACATCTATTGGGCTCAAAGGTACGCTGAAAACAGGAATTTACCTAACCTCAATTTACAAGATGTGGAAATTAAGTGGTTTGGCCACAGAGGATTAAAATGTCACCAATTGATACCATTGGTGAAAACCTTTATGCATTTGCCAAAACCTGACCTGTTAATTGTGCACTGTGGAGGTAATGATTTGGGCACTTTGACTGGGGTAGGTCTGGAAATGCTTTTAAAGGACACCTTTGAGCAATTGATGGCACTTTTTCCTCAGACTGCCTTGGTATATTCAAATATATGCCAAAGACAGAAATGGAGGTGGTCGAACCAATTTTGTCCACAAATTGAGAAATCGAGGAAGCATGTAAACAAATCTGTTTCAGCTTACATGAGAGACCATGGAATGGGCTCCCTGTACAACAATAACTTGCGTTACTACATGCAAGATATCTACAGAGGAGATGGAGTTCACTTCTCAGATGAGGGCAACAGAGTTTTCACTCTGAATTTAAGAATGTGCATTGGTACCTACTTATAAGTACCTAAATGTACCATAAACCCAAAAGCTCTTCTCAGAGCTACCCTACATCTGATCACTCACAATTATTATTGTACTCTAACTTTTTTCACTAATTTTCAAGAAAGTACGCTCCCCAGAACGCTTCCCGGTTCGCGAACCGAGCGCACTCCACGCAAAAAAACTAAAAAAACTGTATATATTTTTTTGCCCTGCGAGAACCTTTCAAAGCCTCCACATCAAACCTAGGGGGTCAGGGACGATCTACTATGCCCCCTTATGGTCATTTGCCCCTTCGCTTTGGCCTCCTCTTGTCTCTCGATCCTACCGAGAGACAAGATGGCGGCCGCTACGGACTGTTTGGAATGTTTACAGACGCCGAAAAACCAATCAGCTTCGCAAACCTCCGTAACGCGAAAAGTACGCGAAGCGGAGCGCTGTTACAGATATATATCTTTTTTTGAACGTTAATTTCTCAAAATCCACTGGAGCACATATATTGAGACCTAGCAAAGGCACATCGGGCTACCAGTCCCTACAATTTTGCCAAGTTTCGTGCAAATCCATTCAGCCGTTCGATTATTATTATTATTTTTTTTTTTGCCCCGCGGGGCCCTTTTAAAACCTCCACATCAAACCTAGGGGGTCAGCGAGGATCTACTATTCCCCCTTATGGTCATTTGCCCCTTCGCTTTCGCCTCCTCTTGTCTCTCGATCCTACCGAGAGACAAGATGGCGGCCGCTACGGACTGTTTGGAATGTTGACAGACGCCGGAGAACCAATCAGCTTCGCTTCACAAAGCTCCGTTGCGCGAAAAGTCCGCGAACCAGACCGCTGCCTGGTCCGCGCTTACAGATATATATCTTTTTTTAAACGTTAATTTCTCAAAATCCACTGGAGCACATATATTGAGACCTACAAAAGGCACATCGGGCTACCAGTCCCTACAATTTTGCCAAGTTTCGTGCAAATCCATTCAGCCGTTCGGGCTAAAAGTGAGGCCAACCGCCCTATGGAAATTAACATGGGAAAAACGCGTTTTGGGACCCCCCTTTTTTCTCGGCCCCCCCTTGACGAACCCCCCCCAAATTTTCAAAGGCTGCTCAGAAACAAAATGTGCCATTTTCCTGAAAATTTCAGCCAATTCCGTCCACAAACGGCAAAGTTATTAGACATAGAATTTTCAAAAAACCCATAGAGAAAAAATCCTAACTATATATACCTACTGGCGACCGCCAGTAGGTAATATATATATATATATATATTACCTACTGGCGGTCGCCAGTAGGTATATATAGTTAGGATTTTTTCTCTATGGGTTTTTTGAAAATTCTATGTCTAATAACTTTGGCGTTTGTGGACGGAATTGGCTGACCGCCAGTAGGTAATATATATATATATATATATTACCTACTGGCGGTCGCCAGTAGGTATATATAGTTAGGATTTTTTCTCTATGGGTTTTTTGAAAATTCTATGTCTAATAACTTTGGCGTTTGTGGACGGAATTGGCTGAAATTTTCAGGAAAATGGCACATTTTGTTTCTGAGCAGCCCTTGAAAACATTCCAAACAGTCCGTAGCGGCCGCCATCTTGTCTCTCGGTAGGATCGAGAGACAAGAGGAGGCCAAAGCGAAGGGGCAAATGACCATAAGGGGGAATAGTAGATCCTTGCTGACCCCCTACGTTTGATGTGGAGGTTTTAAAAGGGCCCCGCGGGGCAAAAAAAAAAAAAATAATAATAATCGAACGGCTGAATGGATTTGCACGAAACTTGGCAAAATATTAGGGACTGGTAGCCCGATGTGCCTTTGCTAGGTCTCAATATATGTGCTCCAGTGGATTTTGAGAAATTAACGTTCAAAAAAAGATATATATCTGTAACAGCGCTCCGCTTCGCGTACTTTTCGCGTTACGGAGCTTTGCGAAGCTGATTGGTTCTCCGGCGTCTGTCAACATTCCAAACAGTCCGTAGCGGCCTCCATCTTGTCTCTCGGTAGGATTGAGAGACAAGAGGAGGCCAAAGCGAAGGGGGAAATGACCATAAGGGGGCATAGTAGATCCTTCCTGACCTCTTAGGTTTGATGTACCATTTTGCCAAGTTTGGTGTAATTCCGTTCAGCCATTCAGGCTGTAGACGTATGTAAATGTCCTATGGAAAATTGCATGGGGAAAACACATTTGAAAGTGTTGAAATTTAGAACCAATTAAAATGTTAGTTTGGTTTTGTATTTGTGTGTGATGAAAGTTAATTGGTTATGTATATATTTCAAATGAGAGGAAACCACAGCCATTTTGTGATACTACTGTCTGAGGTACATTTGTGAGGAATTTTTGGTGGTGAATTTCTGGTGTTTGATTTACACAGTACTAACACTTCTCCTACTTTTAAAAAGGTGAGTTGTTAATTTGTAAGGGGAACTATGTTGTACACTTGAAGATAATTTGAAAAATGTTTTCTGTTATTTATTTGCAGTCCTTCTGTTATACTAAATACTTGATAAAGTTAGTTTTATATTATGTATTACTAAAAACGATAAATGAAAGTGATTATTTTTTTCTGCAATTTACAGCAAGCAATTTCAAAATAAAATGGCTCACAATGAAGAGACCGTGGCAATTTCTTTTGAATTGTCCACTACATTGATTGAAATTGAGAGCACCAATAATGAAATATTGTCACAAGGAGGAGATGCCTTGTATGATTCCATTAGATTGATTGAAATGGACAGCACCAATAATGAAATATTGGCACAAGGAGATGACTTGAATGATTCCACTACATTGATTGAAATTGAGAGCACCAATAATGAAATATTGTCACAAGGAGGAGATGACTTGTATGATTCCATTAGATTGATTGAAATGGACAGCACCAATAATGAAATATTGTCACAAGGAGGAGATGACTTGAATGATTCCACTACATTGATTGAAATTGAGAGCACCAATAATGAAATATTGTCACGAGGAGATGACTTGAATGATTCCACTACATTGATTGAAATTGACAGCACCAATAATGAAATATTGTCACAAGGAGGAGATGACTTGAATGATTTTTTTGATCAATCTCTTGATGGCGAATTTATCGAATGTTTGGAGACCATAGAGTTACAAGAATCATCATTGCAGACTTTTCATGAGGACATTGCTGATGAGGACATGTTACTAGTTCTTTCAAATTTAGAAAATTCTGAAGAATAAATTTATATTTAGAAATCAAAAATTGTTTGAGACATTATTCATATTTATTTTTAATTTATGAGGTTGTAGCGAAGTGATTGTAGTATAAAATGAGACTTATAGTATAGAGTGCAACATTTTTATGTTACATGGTAAGTTTACTCATATTTACTTGCCTTCTGCCACTATATTATCTCCAATGTGTATTTGACATCTCTTCTTCATCTCCGGCCTCCTTTCTCTCACTGTGTCTCCGATGCATCTTATCGCTGCTATTTTGTGTAATTACAGAAGAGAGTAAAATAAAATAGTTCGGAACGTGAAAAGGGGGCAAAGTAGAGTACTCCTCACCCCCTAGGCCTTTTTAGGCGGTCCCAAAAGGATCAGTTTCTGCTTTCCTGAGAGATTATGGTATGAGTTCCATATACCACAATAACTTGCATTACAACATGCAAGATATCTATCTCCTTTTGGAGATATTCGCGCTAAGCGCGAATATCTCCAAAAAGTAACAACTGTCCTGAGCAGTTCTTAGCCATGTTATCCAATGGGAGGTGGATAACATGGCTAAGAGCATTAGCTCGGTAATGCATGAATATCGCTGAGTTTTTAGCGATATTGATGCATTGCGGCCGTTTATTATCGCATTTGCGATAAACCTTGATAATAGCAAGGTTTATCTTCGATAATTTCTGACGATGCTTAGCGGTAAAAAAATTGTTGGTAAGTATCGTTAGCGATACATATCGCTTAACTTTGGTAATATGCCCCAACGTCTGTTAACGTTCGATTCGAAGGAAATGAGGAAGTGTTGAAAAACATTGTTTGCGCCATCTTGCCTTTTTTGAAATGCCACACTTTTGTGGTGCACGGCAGCCATTTTAGATGTCTTGACCAGACCCACTCTCTGCACGCTGTCGATTCGTAGCATGGCTCCTCACCCTCGCAAGCATCTTCCCCAGGCACTGGTCACCCCCGCTCTCTGTCTTATGCATGGGCAATAAACCTCCCCCCATCTGCGCTGCTCTTCCCTGAAAATCACACTCTGTGCCCGGCCGACACCTCCCTTTCGCCCTATTCACTACCGCACCCTCTGACACTCCTCTTCCTCTGTGTCCGATTGTCCAGGCTATCAGCTAGCCCTGCAGATGTAGTTTATGGCCCCAGCTGTAAAGAATCACCCCTCTTCAAAGGAGTTATAGTAGATCAAAGCCCACACCCGATGAGATCCGTCACACCACACGCGTTCCTACTATCTGAAAACCATCCTGTATTGTGATTGGGGAGGGGACCGAGCCTGAAGCGGAAGATTCCAGGAATGACTCTTGGTACATCAAAGTTTTTACAATTATGTGTCACATTAAAAATATGTAGCACTCCAACAAAGTAGTAGGAATATAAAACTTTAATAACATATAAATATATACAACAAAACAAAAACAGTAAAAACATTTAAACAACGAAGAGACCGTGGCAATTTCTTTTGAATTATCCAATAGATTTATTGAAATTGACAGCACCAATAATGAAATATTCTTGTCAGTAGCGGTCTGTTGTGCGAATAGTTACAAGGCAGCAGAACGCGCTGAAATCTAGATGGCACGAAAGTGATGTCTAGTAAGTTGCCGCCCAGCAAATAACGGCGTGGGGCGCCGCGGGGGTGAGTGAGTCCAGTAGGCACCACAGCTATTCTTACCGGCATCGCAGAATTACTGCTGGGGACAATGCCTGTGCTGTAGCAGGGTCACAGCAGAAACAAAAAGGATTTTGTTGAAGATGTTGTTGGTTTTAAATTTGAAAACAGTTCTGGTGTCAATTGCTATGCTAATGTAGTGGTTAATGTTTTGTTTTCTCTAGAAAATGTAAAAGAGGGGGAGGCAGTCCAAAGTTCCGTTAAAAGGGCAAAGGAAAGGATCGGTGGTTTGAACTATCAGTGAAAAAGGGGAGGGGGTGCAACAATTTTTCCTACCGGGTCACACTGTGCTTTCACCGGAACTGAGGTCTGCAGGATTCTAGTAATTCAAAGTGAGGCTGGCGCCAGCATGGGAGCGCCGACGTCCCGCGGATACAGTTTCGTCACTCCACGGGCGATCATGGCAGTCATTCCCCATCGGGGGTCGGAGACTCCCGCGGCTCCTCTAGAATCTTCAAGGTCGTGGAGGACTACGGTGGTGGAGTCAAGCAGTGACCGGGCCATTTATTTATGCTGGGCCCGCTCTTGCCAGGTCGACCGCCATTTTGAGAGTTCGGTAGCTACTGGCGATCGCGGGGTCAAATGAGCGGACGGGCTCCACCCTGCCGGGCGAGACGTTCCAGCATGGCCACAGTGGAAGAACTCTTTTCCGGGCGCCTGGAGCGCTGAGGGTGCAGCTGGGAAGCCTCCACCTGGGGAGGGTGGAGAGGCCTGTTCGCACCGTCTCTCCCTCCCAGTGCACCCCACGGCGTCTCGCTTGAGATTTGTTATGGCCGGACCAGGCGATGAGGACGAGGGGGGGGGTCGGAGGCATGTGGAAGAAATCCCCCCCCAGTGTTGTCGCAGCCATTATTCAAGAAAGAAGAAGTGTCCCGTCCGTCTTCGGGCCGGGCTTCCGGTAGATGTCGGCCGGACGCCCCTGGCTCTGGCCCCATGAACGGGTTTCTTGGTTTATCGGCTGCAGCCGGATCCCGTCGTCCTCGGCCCCCCGACCGTTGGTGGCCGGACCGGAAGAGCATGTGGCGGGAGTACCTGCAACTCTCAAGGGCCACCGCGGCCGGACTGGGAGAGAGACGGGAGGGTCGAGGAGACATTCCCCCCCCCTGCAACTGTTCAGCGTTGTAAAGGCAATCCCCTGGCCGGGTCCCGCTGGCCTCGGCCTCTCCTCCGGCTACACCCTACGTTAGGATCTCCTGGCCGAGGCGTGGCAGCAGGACCTGCCTTATATGGGCTGCTCCCGGCTGGGCGTAGCCGCAACCCTGCCCCACCTTGGAAGTTTCCAGAGTGGGGGCGGATGTTCTACTGACTTGCATTTTCCCTAGTCTATCGATTTTTTTGGCGTGGCAGGCGGTGGGACAGCGAGGGGTGATTTGGTTTCTCTTACTGTTTTTCTGGTCTCTCACTACTGGCATATTTTAACGTTTTCTTGTTTCTAGGACATTAATAGGTTTTATCATTACGTTATGTTATCGTTTCTTTGTTCGTTGTTTAATAAAAGTTCATGTTCATCAGTGGCCTACTGATTTTCGTTTTCCTATTCTTTTCTTTCCAGGTTGTTTCATGCTAAAGTTTCTGTTAACAGGATACAGTGATCACTTCGTTATTATTGCATATGTCCTTTTCACTAGGGGTGCTCTCTGGTCGGGTCAGATAACGTATCTCTAGTAAATGGTCCGGGTGAAACAGGTGCATCAATCAGTGGGGAGTAGATAGGCATGACAGATTACAACGGGGGAGAAAGGTCCGCATTACGTACCCTTTCACTACTTGCAAAGATTTTCCTACGTTTATTTGCAAACAGGGAATACCTCCAAAAAGAACTAATTCCCAAACAGTCAATGTTCGGACAATCAATCAATCAATGAGGAATGAAATAGGTACGACGTGTTAAAGGCTTGCGTTACCTACCCTTCACTATCTGCAAAGGGAGAGAGAATATTCCTATTCTTCCTCGTTTGCAGGCAGAGAAGATCCTTAAGAGAACCAACTTCGAACAATTCAATGCTCGATTGAAACAATCAACAAGGGGTACTGTGAACACAAATGAACGCCGCTTATGTACATACGCATTGCTATTTTCAACAGGTTGTTCCTAATGTTTCTATTTTAGCGAGGTCAAAAAGAGATCCCATTAGTGGCCTACTGATTTTGTTCGATTCCTTTTGTTTTTTTACACGATTTTTCGCTATCTGCAAAGACTAAACAGAGTATTGCGACTCTGTGCTTGTTTGTAAATAGAGAATGAACCAAAGAGAACAATCAATCAAATGGAGAGAGAAGCAGGCACGACGGATTACAAAGGGGGCAAAGGGCTGCGTTAACTACCCTTCACTATCTGCAAAGAGAGAGTACTCCTAATAGAAATGAGGGGTGGGGGGCAGCATTCAAAGCAGATCAGTGTGCATAAACACGAAAATGTTTTTACTTACCACGTACTTGACATTCGACAGCTTATGATATTTGCTATTAAAAAACCATTGAAATTCACTGAAAAAACCATAGGTTATAGACCATATATAGTTAGGAATTAGCATTTACAAAACCTTGAAAATTCACTGAAAAAACCATAGGTTATACACCATATATAGTTAGGAATTAGCATTTACAAAACCTTGAAAATTCACTGCAAAAACCATAGGTTAGAGACCATATATAGTTAGCTGGACATTTTATTGACATAAAACCAATGAAATTCCATATATAGTTAGTTGCACTAACTATATATCGCGCACCCGCAATCCACTGCTGATCATGTCACATATTACATCATTCATGACATGGTCAGTGACATCACTGATGACATCACTGATGACATCTCAAATGACATCACTGATGACATCACTGATGACAACATCCAGTGACTGTATGTTTCTGTAAAGTTAAAATATGTCTTACATATTGAAGAATGAGTGGATGTATAAGTGTCTGGATGAAGGATTTAGTAGGTGCGTGACTGACTGTATGAGTGAGTGATTAAATGTGTCTCACTGAATGCATGGGTTAGTGACTAAACTGTCTTAATTTGTGCATCATTATGTCTGTTGTTCTGTAAACTGCTGCATGTGTTGATCATTAGCTATACGATAGGCTATATGTGTTATTAATTGGTTGCCCAAGTATTTCTATGGGAGATTGAGTTTGTGTGGGGGTGGCTGGAAGGTGTGTGACTCTATGCATAGATGTGTGAGCAGTTTATTCACTAGGTGTATGAGTTCAAGAGTGCATGTGGAAACAGCTACATGGGCAGTTGACTGTGTGCATGAGTGTATTGATGAGTGAATGGATATCTCAATGCTACATGTCATAGTAAGTACATATGTAAAACACAGTACATGTGAGAGTTGGCATATATAAATAACTGTGCATGAGAGCCACTGAATGAGTGAGTGGTTGTATCGATCATTGTGAACTTGTATCAGGGATTTTATAAGAGAGTAAATATGTGTTAGTATATGTTTCAATAAGTAAGGTGTGTTTAACTGTATAGTTGAAGAAATGGAGGTGAGATTGTTTCTTTGCATGACTGACTGGGTGTGTGAGTAACTCCATGGATGAGTGGCAGTGTGTGAGTGTCTGTATACACTGAGTGTATCTAAGGTTATATTAGAGTCTGAAGAGATTTATCGTATTAGCACAAGAATGATGTCAAATGAGATGTCATCAGTGATGTCATCAGTGATGTCATTTGAGATGTCATCAGTGATGTCATCAGTGATGTCACTGACAATGTCATGAATGATGTAATATGTGACATGATCAGCAGTGGATTGCGGGTGCGCGATATATAGTTAGTGCAACTAACTATATATGGAATTTCATTGGTTTTATGTCAATAAAATGTCCAGCTAACTATATATGGTCTCTAACCTATGGTTTTTGCAGTGAATTTTCAAGGTTTTGTAAATGCTAATTCCTAACTGTATATGGTGTATAACCTATGGTTTTTTCAGTGAATTTTCAAGGTTTTGTAAATGCTAATTCCTAACTATATATGGTCTATAACCTATGGTTTTTTCAGTGAAAATATATATATATATATATATATATATATATATATATATATATATATATATATATATATATATATATATATATATATATATATATATATATATATATATATATATATATATTCACTGAAAAAACCATAGGTTATACACCATATGTAGTTAGGAATTAGCATTTAAAAAACCTTATTTTACTCACACAAAACCATTGAAATTCCATATATAGTTAGTTGCACTAACTATATATCGCGCACCCGCAATCCACTGCTGATCATGTCACATATTACATCATTCATGACATGGTCAGTGACATCACTGATGACATCACTGATGACATCTCAAATGACATCACTGATGAGATCACTGATGACATCATCCAGTGACTGTGTGTTTCTGTAAAGTTTAAATATGTTTTACATATTGAAGAATGAGTAGATGTATAAGTGTCTGGACGAAGGATTTAGTAGGTGCATGACTGAATGTATGAGTGAGTGATTAAATGTGTCTCACTGAGTGCATGGGTTAGTGACTAAACTGTCTTAATTTGGGCATCATTATGTCTGTTGTTCTGTAAACTGCTGCATGTGTTGATCAGTAGCTATATGATTAACTATATGGGTTATTGATTGATTGTCCAAGTATTTGTATAGGAGACTGAGTGTGTGTGTGGCTGGCTGGGAGGTGTGTGACTCTGTGCAGATCAATGTGTACTTGTATCAATGATTGTATAAGAAAGTAAGTATGTGTTAGTATATGTTTGAAAATGTAAGGTGCTCTATGTTTAACTGTATAGACAAGAAAATGGAAGTGTGATTGATTCTTTACAGGACTGACTAGGTGTGTGAGTAACTCCATGGATGAGTGGCAGAGTGTAAGTGTCTGTATAGGTGTATGAGTGCATATGATAGTGTTGTAAAGATGAGTGATTGTATGTATGAATGATTGTATGGGTGAATGAGTGAATGTGTGTGTAGACGTAGGAATCAGTGAGTACGTATGTAGTAACTAGTATTGGTGTGTCAATGGTTTCAAATACTCTGTATTTAACACTGGGTGAAACAGAGGTTATATTAAAACGTGAGGAGATGCATTGTATTGTCACATGAATGATATCATCAGTGATGTGGTCATTGATGTCAAATGAGATGTCATCAGTGATCTCATCAGTGATGTCATTTGAGATGTCATCAGTGATGTCATCAGTGATGTCACTGACCATGTCATGAATGATGTAATATGTGACATGATCAGCAGTGGATTGCGGGTGCGCGATATATAGTTAGTACAACTAACTATATATGGAATTTCAATGGTTTTGTGTGAGTAAAATAAGGTTTTTTAAATGCTAATTCCTAACTATATATGGTGTATAACCTATGGTTTTTTCAGTGAATTTTCAAGGTTTTGTAAATGCTAATTCCTAACTATATATGGTCTATAACCTATGGTTTTTTCAGTGAATTTCAATGGTTTTTTAATAGCAAATATCATAAGCTGTCGAATGTCAAGTACGTGGTAAGTAAAAACATTTTCGTGTTTATGCACACTGATCTGCTTTGAATGCTGCCCCCCACCCCTCATTTCTATTAGGAGTACTCTCTCTTTGCAGATAGTGAAGGGTAGTTAACGCAGCCCTTTGCCCCCTTTGTAATCCGTCGTGCCTGCTTCTCTCTCCATTTGATTGATTGTTCTCTTTGGTTCATTCTCTATTTACAAACAAGCACAGAGTCGCAATACTCTGTTTAGTCTTTGCAGATAGCGAAAAATCGTGTAAAAAAACAAAAGGAATCGAGCAAAATCAGTAGGCCACTAATGGGATCTCTTTTTGACCTCGCTAAAATAGAAACATTAGGAACAACCTGTTGAAAATAGCAATGCGTATGTACATAAGCGGCGTTCATTTGTGTTCACAGTACCCCTTGTTGATTGTTTGAATCGAGCATTGAATTGTTCGAAGTTAATTCTCTTAAGGATCTTCTCTGCCTGCAAACGAGGAAGAATAGGAATATTCTCTCTCCCTTTGCAGATAGTGAAGGGTAGGTAACGCAAGCCTTTAACACGTCGTACCTATTTCATTCCTCATTGATTGATTGATTGTCCGAACATTGACTGTTTGGGAATTAGTTCTTTTTGGAGGTATTCCCTGTTTGCAAATAAACGTAGGAAAATCTTTGCAAGTAGTGAAAGGGTACGTAATGCGGACCTTTCTCCCTCGTTGTAATCTGTCATGCCTATCTACTCCCCACTGATTGATGCACCTGTTTCACCCGGACCATTTACTAGAGATACGTCATCTGGCCCGACCAGAGAGCACCCCTAGTGAAAAGGACATATGCAATAATAACGAAGTGATCACTGTATCCTGTTAACAGAAACTTTAGCATGAAACAACCTGGAAAGAAAAGAATAGGAAAACGAAAATCAGTAGGCCACTGATGAACATGAACTTTTATTAAACAAAGAACAAAGAAACGATAACATAACGTAATGATAAAACCTATTAATGTCCTAGAAACAAGAAAACGTTAAAATATGCCAGTGGTGAGAGACCAGAAAAACAGTAAGAGAAACCAAATCACCCCTCGCTGTCCCACCGCCTGCCACGCCAAAAAAATCGATAGACTAGGGAAAATGCAAGTCAGTAGAACATCCGGCCCCACTCTGGAAACTTCCAAGGTGGGGCAGGGTTCCGGCTACGCCCAGCCGGGAGCAGCCCATATAAGGCAGGTCCTGCTGCCACGCCTCGGCCAGGAGATCCTAACGTAGGGTGTAGCCGGAGGAGAGGCCGAGGCCAGCGGGACCCGGCCAGGGGATTGCCTTTACAACGCTGAACAGTTGCAGGGGGGGGGAATGTCTCCTCGACCCTCCCCTCTCTCTCCCAGTCCGGCCGCGGTGGCCCTTGAGAGTTGCAGGTAGTCCCGCCACATGCTCTTCCGGTCCAGCCACCAACGGTCGGGGGGCCGAGGCCGACGGGATCCGGCTGCAGCCGATAAACCAAGAAACCCGTTCATGGGGCCAGAGCCAGGGGCGTCCGGCCGACATCTACCGGAAGCCCGGCCCGAAGACGGACGGGACACTTCTTCTTTCTTGAATAATGGCTGCGACAACACTGGGGGGGGATGTCTTGCACATGCCTCCGACCCCCCCCCCCTCGTCCTCATCGCCTGGTCCGGCCATTACAAATCTCAAGCGAGACGCCGTGGGGTGCACTGGGAGGGAGAGACGGTGCGAACAGGCCTCTCCCGCCTCCCCAGGTGGAGGCTTCCCAGCTGCACCCTCAGCGCTCCAGGCGCCCGGAAAAGGGTTCTTCAACTGTGGCCATGCTGCAACGTCTCGCCCGGCAGGGTGGAGCCCGTCCGCTCATGTGACCCCGCGATCGCCGGTAGCTGCCGAACTCTCAAAATGGCGGTCGACCTGGCAAGAGCGGGCCCAGCATAAAGAAATGGCCCGGTCACTGGTTGACTCCACCACCGTAGTCCTCCACGACCTTGAAGATTCTAGAGGAGCCGCGGGAGTCTCTGACCCCCGATGGGGAATGACTGCCATGATCGCCCGTGGAGTGACGAAACTGTATCCGCGGGACGTCGGCGCTCCCATGCTTGCGCCAGCCTCACTTTGAATTACTAGAATCCTGCAGACCTCACTTCCAGTGAAAGCACAGTGTGACCCGGTAGGGAAAATTATTGCACCCCCTCCCCTTTTTGACTGATAGTTCAAACCACCGATCCTTTCCTTTGCCCTTTTAACGGAACTTTGGACTGCCTCCCCCTCTTTTACATTTTCTAGAGAAAACAAAACATTAACCACTACATTAGCATAGCAGTTGACAACAGAACTGTTTTCAAATTGAAAACCAACAACATCTTCAACAGAATCCTTTTTGTTTCTGCTGTGACCCTGCTACAGCACAGGCATTGTCCCCAGCAGTAATTCTGCAATGCCGGTAAGAATAGCTGTGGTGCCTACTGGACTCACTCACCCCCGCGGCGCCCCACGCCGTTATTTGCTGGGCGGCAACTTACTAGACATCACCTTCGTGCCATCTAGATTTCAGCGCGTTCTGCTGCCTTGGAACTATTCGCACAACAGACCGCTACTGACAAGAATATTTCATTATTGGTGCTGTCAATTTCAATAAATCTATTGGATAATTCAAAAGAAATTGCCACGGTCTCTTCGTTGTTTAAATGTTTTTACTGTTTTTGTTTTGTTGTATATATTTATATGTTATTAAAGTTTTATATTCCTACTACTTTGTTGGAGTGCTATATATTTTTAATGTGACACATAATTGTAAAAACTTTGATGTACAAAGAGTCATTCCTGGAATCTTCCGCTTCAGGCTCGGTCCCCACCCCAATCACAATACAGGATGGTTTTCAGATAGTAGGAACACGTGTTGTGTGACGGATCTCATCGGGTGTGGGCCTTGATCTACTATAACTCCTTTGAAGAGGGGTGATTCTTTACAGCTGGGGCCATAAACTACATCTGCAGGGCTAGCTGATACCCTGGACAATCGGACACAGAGGAAGAGGAGTGTCAGAGGGTGCGGTAGTGAATAGGGCGAAAGGGAGGTGTCGGGCGGGCACAGAGTGTGATTCTCAGGGAAGAGCAGCGCAGATAGGGGGAAGGTTTATTGCCCATGCATAAGACAGAGAGCGGTGGTGACCAGTGCCTGGGGAAGATGCTTGCGTGGGTGAGGAGCCATGCTACGAATCGACAGCGTGCAGAGAGTGGGTCTGGTCAAGACATCTAAAATGGCTGCCGTGCACGACAAAAGTGTGGCATTTCAAAAAAGGCAAGATGGCGCAGACAATGTTTTTCAACACTTCCTCATTTCCTTCGAATCGAACGTTAACAGACGTTGGGGCATATTACCAAAGTTAAGCGATATTTATCGCTAACGATGCTTACCAACGAATTTTTTACCACTAAGCATCGTCAGAAATTATCGAAGATAAACCTTGCTATTATCAAGGTTTATCGCAAATGCGATAATAAACGGCCGCAATGCATGAATATCGCTAAAAACTCAGCGATATTCATGCATTACCGAGCTAATGCTCTTAGCCATGTTATCCACCTCCCATTGGATAACATGGCTAAGAACTGCTCAGGGCAGGTGTTACTTTTTGGAGATATTCGCGCTTAGCGCGAATATCTCCAAAAGTTGGTAATAGGAGATAGATATCTTGCATGTTGTAATGCAAGTTATTGTGGTATATGGAACTCATACCATAATCTCTCAGGAAAGCAGAAACTGATCCTTTTGGGACCGCCTAAAAAGGCCTAGGGGGTGAGGAGTACTCTACTTTGCCCCCTTTTCACGTTCCGAACTATTTTATTTTACTCTCTTCTGTAATTACACAAAATAGCAGCGATAAGATGCATCGGAGACACACAGTGAGAGAAAGGAGGCCGGAGATGAAGAAGAGATGTCAAATACACATTGGAGATAATATAGTGGCAGAAGGCAAGTAAATATGAGTAAACTTACCATGTAACATAAAAATGTTGCACTCTATACTATAAGTCTCATTTTATACTACAATCACTTCGCTACAACCTCATAAATTAAAAATAAAAATGAATAATGTCTCAAACAATTTTTGATTTCTAAATATAAATTTATTCTTCAGAATTTTCTAAATTTGAAAGAACTAGTAACATGTCCTCATCAGCAATGTCCTCATGAAAAGTCTCCAATGATGATTCTTGTAACTCTATGGTCTCCAAACACTCGATAAATTCGCCATCAAGAGATTGATCAAAAAAATCATTCAAGTCATCTCCTCCTTGTGACAATATTTCATTATTGGTGCTGTCAATTTCAATCAATGTAGTGGAATCATTCAAGTCATCTCCTCGTGACAATATTTCATTATTGGTGCTCTCAATTTCAATCAATGTAGTGGAATCATTCAAGTCATCTCCTCCTTGTGACAATATTTCATTATTGGTGCTGTCCATTTCAATCAATCTAATGGAATCATACAAGTCATCTCCTCCTTGTGACAATATTTCATTATTGGTGCTCTCAATTTCAATCAATGTAGTGGAATCATTCAAGTCATCTCCTTGTGACAATATTTCATTCTTGGTGCTGTCCATTTCAATCAATCTAATGGAATCATACAAGTCATGTCCTCCTTGTGACAATATTTCATTATTGGTGCTCTCAATTTCAATCAATATAGTGGACAATTCAAAAGAAATTGCCACGGTCTCTTCATTGTGAGCCATTTTATTTTGAAATTGCTTGCTGTAAATTGCAGAAAAAAATAATCACTTTCATTTATCGTTTTTAGTAATACATAATATAAAACTAACTTTATCAAGTATTTAGTATAACAGAAGGACTGCAAATAAATAACAGAAACATTTTTCAAATTATCTTCAAGTGTACAACATAGGGGCATATTATCAAGGACAGGTGATACATTATCGCCGCTTTTATTGGCAGGAAACTGCCGATAAAGCGGCGATAATGGCCTTGATAATATGCTCTATGAATTCCAATCGAAGCCCATGTTAGATGTGAACACATCTAACATGGGCTTCGATTGGAATTCATAGAGCATATTGTCAAGGCCATTATCGCCGCTTTATCGGCAGTTTCCTGCCGATAAAAGCGGCGATAATGTATCGCCTGTCCTTGATAATATGCCCCATAGTTCCCCTTACAAATTAACAACTCACCTTTTTAAAAGTAGGAGAAGTGTTAGTACTGTGTAAATCAAACACCAGAAATTCACCACCAAAAATTCCTCACAAATGTACCTCAGACAGTAGTATCACAAAATGGCTGTGGTTTCCTCTCATTTGAAATATATACATAACCAATTAACTTTCATCACACACAAATACAAAACCAAAGTAACATTTTAATTGGTTCTAAATTTCAACACTTTCAAATGTGTTTTCCCCATGCAATTTTCCATAGGACATTTACATACGTCTACAGCCTGAATGGCTGAACGGAATTACACCAAACTTGGCAAAATGGTACATCAAACCTAAGAGGTCAGGAAGGATCTACTATGCCCCCTTATGGTCATTTCCCCCTTCGCTTTGGCCTCCTCTTGTCTCTCAATCCTACCGAGAGACAAGATGGCGGCCGCTACGGACTGTTTGGAATGTTGACAGACGCCGGAGAACCAATCAGCTTCGCAAAGCTCCGTAACGCGAAAAGTACGCGAAGCGGAGCGCTGTTACAGATATATATCTTTTTTTGAACGTTAATTTCTCAAAATCCACTGGAGCACATATATTGAGACCTAGCAAAGGCACATCGGGCTACCAGTCCCTAATATTTTGCCAAGTTTCGTGCAAATCCATTCAGCCGTTCGATTATTATTATTTTATTTTTTTTGCCCCGCGGGGCCCTTTTAAAACCTCCACATCAAACGTAGGGGGTCAGCGAGGATCAACTATTCCCCCTTATGGTCATTTGCCCCTTCGCTTTGGCCTCCTCTTGTCTCTCGATCCTACCGAGAGACAAGATGGCGGCCGCTACGGACTGTTTGGAATGTTGACAGACGCCGGAGAACCAATCAGCTTCGCTTCACAAAGCTCCGTTGCGCGAAAAGTACGCGTCCTGGAGCGCTGCCCGGTCCGCTGTTACAGATATATATCTTTTTTTAAACGTTAATTTCTCAAAATCCACTGTAGCACATATATTGAGACCTACAAAAGGCACATCGCGCTACCAGTCCCTACAATTTTGCCAAGTTTCGTGCAAATCCATTCACCCGTTCGGGCTAAAAGTGAGGCCAACCGCCCTATGGAAAACTCAATGTTAAAAACACGTTTTGGGACCCCCCTTTTTTCTCAGCCCCCCCTTGACGAACCCCCCCCAAATTTTCAAGGGCTGCTCAGAAACAAAATGTGCCATTTTCCTGAAAATTTCAGCCAATTCCGTCCACAAACGCCAAAGTTATTAGACATAGAATTTTCAAAAAACCCATAGAGAAAAAATCCTAACTATATATACCTACTGGCGACCGCCAGTAGGTAATGTATATAGAGTTAAGCAATTAATCAAAGAAAATATCATGTAAAATATTTATTTCTAAGACCTTCAAACCAGCATTACCACCAAAACCCTTATCCACCGTTGTTGGACTTTGCCCTTTTTGCAGGGTCATCCCTAAAACTTTTTGCCTTCCTCCTAGCCTTTTTTCTGACATGGTGTGGGTGGATCTAGGACTCTGGGAAGTTTAGCACTGCTGTGAAGTGTAAAGTGCGTGTGCTCTCTGTGATAAACATGGTAAGATTGATCTACACCTGTTTGGCATATTTAATTTACCTGTCAGTGGTATCTCAGATACCCAGGGCCGGTAAATTAAATGGTTCTGGTGGGCTTGCAGCTCTGATTGCGTCATCCACCAAAGTAGCCTTTCAAACCTGTCTCTGGCCTCTGCAGGGCATGCAAGCACAGTGTTACTGACGCTGTGATGTGACACCTAAAGTGTGTGCCACGTCTGTGACCTCGCTTTTACTGCATGTCAGTCACCCCTAAGTTAGGCCCTAGCTAGCCGCATGGGCAGGGTGCATTGTAGTTAAAAGGCAGGACATACACCTTAAGTGCGTGACATGTCCTGGTAGTGACAAAAGCCATTTTAGTTTCTCACTGCTGTGAGGCTGCCCTCTCATAGAAATGCATTGGGGATTCCCTGATAAATGTTTCAGTGTTAATTCCTGATATGAGAGGAGCAGCGCACTCAAGTTTGGTATGTTTGGAATAGTAATAATAAATGTTGCGCAATGGTGTGCGCAGATTTTGTATCACTATTTTATAAATGCCACTTTTAGAAGTTGGCATTTCTGTGTGCAATGTGTGTGCCTGCCCAATGTGTATTGCATGTCTGGCTCTGGAGTGACAGGGAAAGGTGAGGTGTGTGGCTCCAGGGTGGGCAGGGTGAGTCAGCACTAGGCTGAATGGAAGATCTGCATTTGGAGTAGTGGGAGGAGCAGTCCCCTGACCCTAAATTGGTCTGTGCCTGCCTAGGTGAATGCTGGCTCTGCCCCCTTGTGGAGTGTCTGATGACCGAGCCCCCACCTGACAAAGGGGAAGAGGAGCCCCGTAAACCAAGTACTCCAATACCCCCAGAACCCGTTGGGACTGGTTCCCCCAGCCCTGTGCCATTGCAGAACAAAGATAATGTGGTATAAGTACTGGGGCTGTGACCCCATGTTTGTGTTGTGCTTCCTTGCTACTTGGGACTGAGTCCCAGGAGGAACCGCCATGAGGGGCTGCCTCCCTTTTGGAGGGCCCTGTTAGCTGGCATGCCTAAGGCTTCAGCATTAGGAGGTGCCGGGAGTGCCACCAAGCGGCCCGGTTGGTGCCCAGGTGATCTTCTACAGCTGCCCTGCAAGAACGGGCAGCTGCACCAAGGGCACACTTTTGTTTTCCAAGTTCTGGAGTGGGACCTGAGCATCACAGTGGTGACAGTGCTAATTTCGCTCTGGGGCAATATTGCTTTTTAGAGTCCCAGAGTGGGACTCAGGAGGCACTGCGGTGCCAGGGCTACTTCTCACAGCTGCACCATGAGAGTGCAGGCAGCTGCCGCACAGGGGCATCTTTCACTTCTTCTCGAGGAAGGGGTGAGATGCCTCCCACGCCCCCAGTGCACTGCGCTCAGTGGTTTTGCTGCCAAGGCAGCCAAAGGGCCAGAGGAAGGTCCTATCTTTACGCCCTGACATTTTGGACAGATCGCATTTGAGCTCCAGTAAAAGGCCAGCAGGCCTGGGGTCAGGTTTGGTACCTGTGTGTACCAGGAGGGCGCAAGGCCATAAGAAAGGGGATGTATGAACCTGGGGAGTGTCACCAAGGTGACCTCCTAATTGTGATTTATACATAACGTGTTTTGTGCCTAATGTGATGCAGACATAATGCGGTTATGTTGCTAGTGATTATGTTGAGTACAATATTTTGCCCATAGTTACGGGTAGTGTTTTATTTTTACTACATGTGCTTGTGGTGGTTCTGACAGTGACCCGATTGGCCCTGTCATGTATATAATCCCCTGTAAATTATGACCTGGTGCCCATTGGCACACTATATATGTGTGATTAGGATTCTCATTTGTTTTGGATAATACAAAGGCTATTTTTTATATTACCTTATGTGGAGTTTTTTTTGTGGTGTGCCTAGTGTGTTGCTGCTGTGTGTGTGTTGAGCAAATGCTTTTCACATTGCCTCTGGGATAAGCCTGACTGCTCGTGCCAAGCTACCAAGGGTGTGAGCAGGGATTATCTTTGGCGTGTAACTCTCTTGCCCTGACTAGATTAGTGGTTTCTGCCTGGCTTAGGCACAAGCCCTAGCCAACCAGAAATCCCATTTCTAACAACCGTTAAACCCTAAAAACATCCTTACCACCCAATACCATTACCCACCCTGAACCTTTAAAATACCTTCCAAATACCATTAAAACCCAATATCCTTACCCACCGTTAAACCCTAAAAACACTGTTACCACCCAATACCCTTACCCACCCTAAACCTTCAAAATACCTTCAAAATACCATTACAACAAATACCCTTACCCACGCTTAACCCCTAAAAACACGCTTACCACCCAATACCCATACCCACCCTAAACCCTAAAAATACCCCTACTACTCAATACCATTAGCAATCCTTAAACCCTAAAAACATCCTTAACCATAAAAACAGCCTTACCACCCAATACCATTACCCACCCCAAACCTTGACAATACACATAGAACCCAATCCCCTTATTCACCCCTAAACACTAAAAAATACCCTTACCACCCTATACCCCTATCCCCCCTAAACCATAGAAACACCTTTACGATCCAATACCCTTCCCCACCCCTAAAATCTAACAATACACTTAAACCCAATATCCTTGCCCATCCCTAAACCCTAAAATCATCAGTACCACCCTATACACTTACCCATCCCTAAAACCTAAAAATGACCTTAGCACCCAATACCATTACCCACCCCTAAACCCTTAAAATGTCTGTACCCTAATTTATATTCACTGAAAAAATCAAAGGTTACAGAGACATTATAATTAGGCTCAGGTTTCACTCGTACAACACCAGTGAAGTTCAGAAGTTATAGTTAGCTGAGCTAACTATGACTCATGCCCCCACAATGTACTACTTATGACCTCACATATTATATCATTCTTAACATGGTCAATGACATCACTGATGACATCTCAAAGGACAACACTTAGTGACTGTGAGTGTTTTTAAAACGATTATGAGTGTTAAATATATATACACCAAGATATATTGGTGAATCATTGGGTGTCTGAGTGCCTGTATGGATGATACATTGGGTGCATGACTGACTGTATACGTGAGGGATTAGGTATCTCAGTGAATGTATGGGTGGGCTACTGGTTGTATGAATGTCTGTATCAGTCTGTCAGGGGGAGTCTAAGTGTCTGTATGGGTGTGTGAGTGGGTATGTGAGTGGCTGTATTCATAAGTGATTGGTTGTCTGAGTATCTGCAGAGAGGATTTTGAAAAGTGTCACAGATCAGAGGTGGTATTTGGAAGATCTTGTAGTCCGGTTTGATCCAGTGAAAGGGGTTTTTACAGAATTCTACCATCTGAAACCATTTTAATACCTAACATGCCCTTTCATGCTACATGAGTTTAAAACATGTCCCCAATTATCTATTATCTATTTGATCCTCTTTCCTCTCCGATGAATCTTTTATAGTGGTCAGGGATTGACAAAGGATTGAGAGAATTCTAAAATAAGGACCTAAATAAAGGAATAATCATTCAATATAACTATTTGACATTAATAAATACAAACTCTGTTTTCTTATGCTTTATCTAAATGAATGTGAATGCTCATCAAGTACAATACAGCTCGAATCATAGATTATCACACAAGAGAACAACAATATAGTAGTTCACAATTATACATCCAAATATCCATGTCGTGAGAGAGTGGATAGGCAAAGAGACAAAAGAGTAAAGACATTTGCAAATAAGAATAATGCAAATTCAGAATATCATAAAAACCTATTGCGCAAACACTAGAAGTCTGGAAAACTACTCTCCGGCGAAAGAGTGTACTGGGACAACCTCAAGAAGGTATGAGGAGCAAAGTCAAAGAGTCAGTATCAGCAGGACAACAGCCAGCCAGTTAAGTTAGGAAACAGCAACAGGGCTCTCTTCTCACACAAAGTAAATCTAAAAAATTAAAGAACAACTCAAACTCGGATGTCTAGTCACTCAACTTCTGACATGCCTAACTTTTCAACAGTTCCTTTGTCTTTAGAAAATGTTTGTCATCAACCTTCAGCAGAGGAAACTCAAATAATCTCTTTCCCGGCTTGCACATTTCTCCATCTCGCTATTGTATCAATCTCGTAGTACAAGTGTCCACATACTCCACTCAGCAAGGAAGTTACATTCATAACGTTCATTTTTTCCTCCACACAACTTTGGCCATCATCAGGAACTCGTGAAGAACAGATTATATATTTTTTCAGCCTATGTTCTAATAAGCAAATTAAACCTAAATAGATTATTGAGGCCTTCTCTGCAGAACAGTAAAATGTGCTCTAGGAAAAACAAATAAACATGTGATTATCATTGTCATTTTACATAACTCCACTATTAATGCTCTATACATGCTTTGCTTGCATTTTTCTTAAGTTATGTACATTATTTTCAAACAGTTAGTGGAAAAGGAAATATGTCTCTTTTAAACTTGTAGCTTCTGGCTATTTCTGCACTAATCATGCGCATATGCGGCCTACTACAAAAGTACTAAAACACTAATTTCTTCCAGCACACACTTGCATAATTTTCATCTTTCCCATTTTTAGCTTTGCACTGTTAATTTTCACACCATTTTGTTAATAAGCCACACAATGAGGAGTTCAATCCGACCAGGTTTTATTTAACGAAACCCTGCTCCATCAGGTTCTGTCAGCAGAAATCAGGTACAGAATTGAAGACTTACATTTGAATTTGATGATGGATCTACACAGTAGGGCTATCAAAGGCTGAGTAAAGTAATTGTAATTTTTATAGGAAAAGCATAACTACTTAACATCAGAGGAATCCTGCCTACCTCTCTATAGTAAGGTGTTCTTATGTATGCTTTAAGACAGTGAAAAGGAGTTGTGTAAATACTGTAGATCCAGTTGGTTGGAGGTAAAGGAATGGTCTGATGAGAAATGGTATGTTGCTAAAACCTGATTAACAAGGATAGCAAAGTCCTTCAGTCTGCTTATAGACACATATCTACCAGAGTATAAAGTTTCTGTTAGGAAGGTTACCATAGGAAGAAACATTTGTGTGCCCTAAAATGGCAAGATGTTCATAATGTATTAGTGAATGAGACTTGGGAAATGTTTCATCTTCATTCCTCACCATTAAGTAGTAATAAGCCAATCTTGAATGCCACATCAGTGAGAATGAGTGATGTGCCAATTTTTCAAGATTAAATGGGTAAGAGGCATAATCAAGTGTAATTTATCTGTATTTCCAAGATAGAGTGGATGCTCTTGCTAATGATTTTCAACCTATGAATCTAATAATACTTGGCAAAATGAAAGAGACCCGAGCCATAAATAAAATTGAATGAGGCTGTCCTCTTCATATTTATTTTTATAATTCTCCAAATGTGGTCATTATCCACAATGTTTAAGACACCAAGAAAGAAAAACATGAATGAAAACACAAAAAAGCAACCACATGGTTGTTTTATGCAATGCCTATTAGTTTCTTGGAAAGGAAGTGCTAAATATCTCCTGTATTTCGTGTCCATGCTTTATCCTCATATAGGTAGTGCATAACCTACTTCCATGATTATAAGCCACACCTTTAACCCATCTCCCCCTACCGACTGAATGCAAATATCCATGATGTTTCGCTGTTTTAAAAAGGTTGGGAAAACAGGTGGTGTCCTTTGCCCATGTCCTGTGTCAAGCTTTTCTACCAACAACCAACCATCCACAGCATAAGGACATTTTAAATGCAGTAGAAGACTGAGGACCCTGGTAAGACATTTAGTCAAACCCTGTACCCAGCCCTCCTTTATATGTAGCCCTCTGTGCATGCCTTTCACCTGTACACAGTGGAATGAGGAAAACAGTTCTGGTTCACCTTTACACTACAGCTTGCTATTCATGTCTTTAAGCTTTCATGTCTTTAAGCCTTCCATGTCCACTCAACTAAATGTATATTATTTTGAATCATATGCATTTGACCATGCCCTGCACCTAGAATTCCTGCCCAGAATGCCAATAGTACATAGCCTTTTGTTATGTACAATGACTTGATGTACTAGGAACATAGGACATAACCTTAACACAGGGCTTTCAACTCTTCTGAAAACAGTGCCTACTAAGTTTGGATTTGCAAAGTTATAATGGGAAAAGCTATGTGGACCACCCTAAGCCACAGTGACACCTTATAAAGCCTGCTTTACTTTCTGCTGTGCACTGCAAGTTGAGAGCTGTCTCTGAGCCCAAGCATTGTTTCACAGTCACTTATGCATTCAGCTTTCCTCTATGTAGTTTGGTCTAATGATGGTAATTGTGGCTTGTGACTATGACACACAACCTGCCTCTGCCCTCTATGCATCAATTCACCCATGCTCAGTGGACTGAGGTGCTAGGCCTTAGCCTTTGCCCACCTCCTGCATCTATTACTTATTCAATAGAATGCACTGTGCACATATTTGGCCATAAGTGTCAAAACGAAGCTAACTGCATTACCTCTTTTGCTTTCAGAGTTTACTGTGTAGGGTCTTTGCTTCTGTTAGAGGGCTGAAGGCATAGTGCTTGAACTGCCACACCTTGTTCCCAGTTCTATATACCCACACAACATTACTGCATACAAATGATAGTCTTTGCAACCAATATGCCCATAGATTCTTATGTCCCATAGCTGATTGGTAAAGATTTTGATAGGAAGATACCCTACTGCTCACATAAAAACTCTGCACATGGTCATTAGCTGTGCATAGCAGGCTGATTGCAAAATGTTTGGCATTCAGCCGACAATGTGCTTAGCCTATTTATTCTACAATCCCTACACGCAGCCATTTTTCATGCACTGCAGACACATGGAATGCCTTCAGCCACACCCTGAGCCTTTCCATGTGCCCACAGAACTCACTGTGTATAGACTTTACAAGGTAGGATGTGGTTTACTTTCTGGACCTCTGATAAACATAGCTCACAATACTTTGATATCGGACATACTTTGGCCATATTCTGCACTTATCCCACTCACCCAACTGTGCAACCTAGCTGAAGCCATAGTGCACAGGCATCATTTTTCTCACAGATTTTCCTGTCCACAATGTTCTGAGGGCACTCGCTGTAACCTTTGGTC
The DNA here is from genome assembly GCF_964261635.1 of Lissotriton helveticus. Lineage (NCBI taxonomy): Eukaryota > Metazoa > Chordata > Amphibia > Caudata > Salamandridae > Lissotriton > Lissotriton helveticus. Next base: position 991,362,832 of record NC_136065.1, on the reverse strand, counting down.
ATGTCCTAGGATGAACCATCCTGTTCTCTGAGTCCATTTCACCGGTCCTTAACTAGTGCACCCTTAGCTAAGGGAGTATGGTACTGGTACACATCTACTACTTTACATTAATCCTATAGAGATGAATTAACATCACAAACAATATATCGATTGTTTATATCGATGAATTAGGACCAGAGTGGTGGAGTTTCTGGGGAGAAACAGAGATGTTGTGGTTCATAGGAAGAAGGAGGATCTTTGGGGTAGGTGGGCTATAGCGGAAATTAGCTTTAAATGGGTAAAATTCACATTGGCTACAATTTATGGTTCTACTGACGACGACCCTGATGTATGGCAGTTTATGGATACTGAACTTGCCCAGTGGCCAGAGCCCATTGTATGTTGCGGGGATTTTAACATTCATGACCCAGAAAGCTCGTTTTTGGTACCGAGGGGTAGATATATAGGGAGGAAGAAAAAGACTCACAGGGCATTAGCCGACATGGTACAGCACAATTCTTTAGCTGATCCCTGGATGGAGCAACATCCTCATTTGGATAGCAGCACTTTCTATTCGGCCCCTCACAAAATCTTGGTCAGATTGGATTACGTTTTAGTCTCCAATTCATTAATTACTGGTGCGCAAGTGGAAAAACATCCTAGGATTGTCTCAGATCATAGTCCTCTGGTGCTAACATTTAATATGCCTATAGCTGAGAGTAAAAAAACACGTTGGACCTTCGAACGTATCCTCCTAAAAGATGGGGCATATCAGAAACATATGGAAGCCTGGATAAAGTTTTATTGGGATATAAATAGAGGCTCAGCATCCCCAGGGGTGGTTTGGGACTGCTTTAAAGCTGGCATAAGAGGGGAGACAATGAGTTATGTATTGGCCAAACGAAAGAGGGAAAGAATCAGAATTGAAGAAATTCGACAAAGGTTGATTGTTGAGGAAGAAAAATTAGTTGCAGCTATAAGCCAGAATATCGCAGTGAAGTCTATCATACTTAAAATTGTAGCCCTCAAAGGAGAGGCCATAGAAGGTTTCAGTAGGAAAGCAGCGGAGAACTATATGGCCAAAAAGCAGGATGCATACGAATTGAGTGAGAGGGTTGGCCACGTCTTGGTGGTGCAAACTAGGCAGCGTACTGCTGCAGCCGATATAAAAGAGATTCTTGATTCACAGGGGGTATCCGTTACAGATCCAGACTCGATAAGGGAAGTTTTTAGGAAATTTTATGATGATTTATACTCCTTGGATGAACTAATAAGTCAGAATCAGATAGATAGTTATCTCAGTGATATCCCTCCCCCATGTTTGTCCCCTGAAGAAAAGGAGAGGTTAGATGCCCCTCTATGTCTGGAGGAGTTTACTTGGGCTTTGGGTAGTCTCCCCTCAGGGAAAGCAGCCGGGCCAGATCAAATCCCGATTGAATTTTATAAAGTATTTCAAAATGCTCTTTTGGTTGACATGTTTGAAATTATGCATCACACACAACGGGGAGGGATACCTCCTGAGTCCTGGGGCGGGGCAGATATTATTGTCATTGCAAAAAAAGGGAAACCTACAACACTTCCCGGTTCATACAGACCTATTACTCTGATGAATGCAGATGTCAAAATCTATTCAAAGATGTTAGCAAAAAGGCTAGCAGGGAGTATGAACATCTGGTAAGCACATCACAACACGGTTTTATACCCGGGAAGGGCACGACCCAGCATGTTAGAATGGTAATTACGGTGTCGATGCTGCCGGGGGTCTGGGTGACCCTATCGCGGCACTCTTTTTAGATGCCGAGAAGGCCTTTGATAGGGTCGCCTAGAAATTCTTATGGGCAGTTTTGAGGTGGAGTGGTATTGGTGAAGGCTTTTTAAAAGCCATACAAGTCTTATATAATAATCCTACTGCAAATATCAGAGTAAATAGGGGGTATTCATATATAGTAAAAATTTTAAGGGGGACAAGGCAAGGGTGCCCGGCATCCCCACTACTTTTTGCATTATATTTAGAGCCATTTTTACGAAAACTAGAAAGAAATGAAGGGATTCCACCAATGAAATTGAATGGCTCCACAGTTAAATCTCTAGCCTACGCAGACGATGTGGCTATACTATCCCCAAATCCAGATATTTCTATCAGGGGGGTGGAAATGGAAGCCCAAAGATTTGGTCAAGTTTCAGGATATAGGTTAAACAAATCCAAGACGTAAATTGTCATAAATCATTTCACGAGGTGTTCTGATAGTAGGGTGGTTAGCTCAGCAACATATCTGGGGGTTATAATTTCCGCAAATTTGGACACTGTGGTGGAGATAAATACGGCTCCTATACTGGCTAAAGTTAGGAAGGATTTAGAGAGGCTGAATAATTAGCATTTTTCTCTGGTGGGTTGCACAAATGTGTTAAAAATGTTGATTTTACCTAAGTTTCTTTATTTATTCCGTTCGATTCCCCTCTTTTTTGATGCTAAATGGTTTAACACACTGGAAGGCACTTTAAATAGGTTTTTATGGGCTCATGGAAAAACTCAGAGGGCTTATAGATTTATGTCGTTACCAAGAGAAAGAGGGGGCTGGGGCGCGCCAGATTTCAGGCTATATTATCTGGCGGCGGCATTACAATATATGCAGGGATTGATTGGAGTGGGTGGTCAGCTACACAAAATAACAAATATGTCGACAGAAATATATGCAGTAGTGTTAGGGCAGGAGGCAGAAAATTGTTTCTTATATCATACTGAGTTAGGTCATCTGAGACGGAAACAATCAAAGACTGTAAATGCGGCCCTCAAAATTTGGAATATTTTTTTGAAGACGTCGGGTATGGGCAGATATAATAGATATATTAAAGTCTATAATAATAAATAATTTCCCCCTGAAATTTTTTCTGACACTGTAATGGCTGCCTGGGAGGATAAAGGAATCAGACAGATAGGTGACTTAAGGGATCAGGAGGGAAAAGTGCAGTTTGAGGACCTTGTAAGGAAATATAGTATAGACAGAAGAGATTTCTTTAAGTTTCTGCAAATCAGGAGTTTTCTGGGTAACAAACAGGGGGGCCCAGCAGGATATAATGGTAATGATTTTATGGAGAATATAGCTGGTGGTGGTGAATCAACTATCAGGTTAGGGTATGCGTTCTTGGTGAGGGGCAAACCGGATGATATGGCTAAGCATAGCAATAAATGGATAGAGAAAATAGGTGTGGATCCTGAAGTCTTTAAGGAGTCATTGGACCTGGGTTGTACCATTCTGTGTTCAGCTCCCCTTCAATCCCAGCATTATAAGACTCTATATTCGCTGTACCATACACCAGCAAGAATTGCTAAATGGGGGGGCTCTGAGGGGACCACGTGCCCCAGGTGTAATTCCCCTGATGCTGACATTGTACATATGTTTGCCATTTGTCCTCAGTTACACACTTTAATTAAAGACATTGAGGGTTTCTTGGATATGTCATTAGGGATACAGATAACTTTAACCCCCACTTGGATTCTGCTGGGAATCGGACCAGAAGGGAGTAATCTTGGGCAGGCCGATTTCTTGTTTTTGGCTATGGCAGTCTTTAGATTAATGATAGCGAGGGCTTGGTTGGACAAGACTCCCCCGTTGATACAAGTCTGGTTGGCGAATTTAATAGCGGCGCATAACCTGGAGAAACCTATATATGCCAGGAAGGGAAGGATCAGGAGAGCACGAGGAGCTAGAATTTGGGAGCCCTTAGCTCGCTGGAGGGATGGGATAGGGTAACATGCTTGTGATTGGGACTTAGTTTATCATTGGATTCTGAATTATAATAGAGGGAACTGTGATTTATGTAAAGCATCATGATATGGTTTTTATTTAATTCTGTTTTACTTTGCTGTTGTTTACCTTCTGACTACAAATTATTCAGGCTTATGTTTATTATTTATGTTGTAATATTATAAGACAACCTTTGTTTGTTTGTTGTGTAAACAAACTGTTGAAAGTATAATGTGTGTGATCAGAAGTATAATAAAAAATATATAATTTTTTTTTTTTAAACCAATATATCGATATTGTCAGTATCTCAAAGGCACCAGTCGTATAGTCAAGCATTTCTGTAGTCAAGGTTTCTTGATTCAAATTAAATAGCACAATTCAGGATCAGAATTGCGTTTATGGTAACTAATTCATTTCACTTTGACTTAATTCATTTTAATTTAATTTAGATTAGAATTACTTTTAGAATAGGCATTACTATAAGGTTTGTGTTTATTTACTTTACAGTAATTTATTTCAAGGCAATTTAATTTAATTTAATTATGGGCTAGCATAAGCATATAGCCTATGATAATATTAATTAATTTAATTGTGATTACATTTTGCCTACGGATAGGGCTAGAATAGGGATTACAACATGGTCACTTACAATGATTATTTAATTTACGTTTTGGTAATGAAGTCTTTCAGTTTAGGAAAATATTACTAATTACTGATTATAATTGCTACTACACACCCAATGAATAAAACCTTTGTAGTTTGAAATGTATTAAGATGCTATCACCCGAATCTTAAATAAGCATTTTGACACTTACAATGGCCTGTTGAGGTAGTTGTGAAATCTTTTTCACATTCACCTTCTCAAGGCAGTATTAACTTGAACTGACTTCAAGACAACAACAAACAACCCATTGTGAGGCTTTTGTCCTTTTGCAACATGTCCCAGTCCATTTGTATACATTTTCTAGCTGTGCTTATAAATAATTAAATAGTTCAACTTTGGACCAATTATGGCCCTGGCTAAGGTCAAACTTTGTGCTTTAAATTAGACTAACTGTAATTTCCTAATAGTCTTCAGACAGTAACCATTCCAATATTTTGCTCCATGTACAACATTATAATGTGAGTCACATCCAAGGATTTTACCTTCTTTAATGTCAGTCTAGAAATTTGTAGCAAGATTATTTAAAGTTGTCTCCCAGCACATTAGTTTCAACGAGGCGATATTTGCATTTAACAATATCCTGTTTTTGTAAGAACAGGCTTGCCTCATAATGGCCAATAGGATTGTGTCAATCTATTAATATTTTCTGTTAACCCTAAAGACCATCTTTTTTTTAATATGATTCTCAAACCCATATCTTTGACATCAGTAATTTGTGAAGGGATGAATACATTTGTTAAATTAGTGTAAAGATAACTCTCACCAAGCCCTTTTCAACTCAGTTATGCTGCACTTCACTAAATTGTAACAGCACTCTCATTGATCAATTCTATAGAAATGAGCCAAACTATTTAAAGACTGAATCATTCATTTTTCATGCAGATTTTCTATCTCTCAATAGGATGGCCTGCTTGATAGTGTAAACATATACTGATTGGTCCAACATTTCCACACAAGAAACACGGCTCTTCTCCAGTACTTCACAAAATTGTTCTTTACTTCCAACATGGCCTGATTGTGGCTTGCTCTGGATGGAGGCCTGAATAATCATTCCAAATACAGAGTGTCTCCTCTATTTCTCCTACATTGGTTAGTAACATATTCTTTCCTAACTATCACTAAACAAGGTAGTGTGCCTTTACCACTATGCCAAACTGGATACTGGTTGTTGAAAGTTATTTTTTCAGGAGAGAATGAGTCCATATTTTTGGATGAATCAGACATGATTCCCTCCTCAAATGTTCAATGAATATTTTATTCCAGAAAGCACAGAAACATCACTGCAGAGTCCCTCCCCACGCATATTACTGGATCCTATAATGATAATGGTCATGGGTCACACATTGAGTGCATTGGCAGGGTGTTACTTATTTATTTATTTATTTATAAAGTTTTATATAGTGCAAACAAGATCCAGAAGGATATCAGAGCGCTTTACAAAAAGGGTGGAAGGAAGATCAAAAACCCAATAACAACATCAAGTAAGAATACACAACATGAATAATCGCAAAATTCATAGACAAATGACACAAAGGAGAGTAGCACAATAAACAGACAATAGCGGGTTACGAGGGGAGCGCACAATGCGGTAAAGAAGAGCAGACTCACATGATGGAACAGTGGTTGTAGGATTAATGATTTTGAGCCAGTGGACCTGGACCAGATTAAGGAAGGAATGTGTCCATTAGGAATCTTTTGGCTTCTAGTTTGAAAGCAGTCTTTGAGGAGATTCTGCATACTTCCGGTGGAAGAGAGTACCATATCTTTGGGGCCACGCCAGAGAAGGCTTGGTGACTAGTTCTCTTTTTTGCTAAGGATGAGAGGTGTCAGGAGGAAAGTGTTAGCACATCTTGAGGCTCTCCCACCACAGGATAATTCAAACTTTTGTGCTAGGTACCTGGGAGGTTTGAAATGCAAGACTTTGTGCATCAGAACGACAATCTTTAACTGAATTTGAGCTTCGTAGGGTAAACATTTGAGAGATTTTAGGACTGGGGATATGTGCTCATTTCTTTTGGCACCTGTGACCAGTCTAGCCACAGCATTCAGTGATGCCCTTAGTGGAGCCAGGGTGTATTTGGGAAGGCCACAGAGCGTAGCACTACCGTAATCTAGCCTCGGCAAGACCAGTGCTTGGATCACCTGCTTGAAATCCTTTTGTGGCAGGAATGGTTTAATGTTCTTCAAGGCCCTCATCAAGTGGTAAGCTTCCTTACACACATTGCTGATATGATCTTTCCTATTCAGGTGCTTGTCCAGGGTGATTCTGAGAGATTTGGCTGAGTCAATGATGAGGATGGTGCAGTTGAAGGCCGTGAGGTGATTCAACCAAAGGTCTAGCTTGGGAATGTGGTTTGGAAGAGAGATGAGAAGGAAGTCAGTTTTGGACGTGTTGAGCAGTAGATGGTTTTCAGTTAACCACATTTTTGTGACCTGAACAGTAGTGTTGAATGAGATGATGTTATCCGTGGATGAAATTTTCAAATAAAGTTGTGTGTCGTCCGCGTACACATGTTAGACAATGTTCGTGGAATTTAGTGATTTTGCTAGAGGTTCCAAAAAAAAGTTGAAGAGGATAGGAGATAGGGCGGATCCTTGGGGGACACCCATGAGTACTGGAGAGGGCTAGGAGAGGGAGTGGTTTGCCTTGACTCTTTGTGATCTCTGGAGTAGGAAGGAGGAGAACCATTGTAACACCATACCCAAGAAACCCATACTGTTCTTCACAATGGATAGGAGGTTGTCATGATTAACCGTGTTGAATGCTGAGGAAAGGTCAAGGAGGATTAGGAGGCAGGAGTCATTTAGGTCAAGCATTTTTAAAATGTCATCCATAACGTGCGTGAAAGCCAATTCAGTACTGTGCCCCTTCTGAAAGCCGGATTGATGCTGGTGTAGTAGTTGGAAATTCTCTAAGTGAGCACAAAGTTGGAATTGTATGCATTTTTCCAGTAGTTTGACTAGTTTAGGGATATTGGCTATAGGGCGGAAATTAGTGATGTCAGTTTTATCTGAATTCGGCTTTTTTAGTATAGGCTACACCTGAGCTGCTTTTAGGCGGTCTGGGACCGTGCCTTGTAATAGAGAGGCATTTACAATCCTTGTCCAGGTGGGGGTAAGTACATTCTTAATTTCTTTGAAGATGGCAAGGGGCAACCGGTCACTGAAGTGGTTAGAAGGATTTATGTTCTGAAGAATCTTGTTGATGTCTTTTTCACTGAATGGGGTAAAGGTGCCTCAAGACGCATTGTTCTAAGTGATCAGAATGATTGGTTTGCACATATCTAAGAGGTCAAGGGATGGTAGTAGAGCCTTCATAGAGGCGAGTTAAATGGTGATGAGTCTTGACTTCTCATTGACGAAAGCAGCAAGATCATCGCAAGAAGGTGGGATGACTCCAGAATCCGAGGGGTCTGGATCTAACACTGATTGCTGTTTGACCAATTCAAAAAGTTTCTTGGGGCGGTTTGCAGCTTGATCTAGTTGGTGTCTGAAATAGTCTAACTTGGCGCTCTTGATTTGTTTCTTATAGAAGCTCCTAACATCTCTAAGGAGTTTTAGTTGTTCCAAGGAGGGTTTGTATTTCCAGAAGCGTTCAGCCGCCCTAAGGTTGCAGCGGTTCATGTTTAAATTGTCGTTGTACCATGGTTTGGAAATTTTTGTTGAAGCATTATTTTGTTGGAATGGTGCAATGTCATCCATGATGTTGGAGATGGTCGGATTGTAAGAGTAACTAAACATCAACCAAGACAGCTAGGGAGGAGAGGGAAGATTTACAGTGGGCTGCTAGGTCAGTGGAGTTTATTGTTTTTAGATCCCTTTTCCAGATCTGTAATTTCATTGGCTGAGCCTTCCTCATCTATACCTCCCTGTTAATATTGAAATGGATGCAATGGTCGTCGGACCAATCGCAAGGGGTAATGGCACCCAAAGTGATGGTCTGTCCTTTCGAGATAATGAGGTCTAGCCTTTCTCCTTTATTGTGAGTTGGTTGGTCACAGTGCTGGATCAGCTCATGATCATTCAGAAATGCTTTAAGGCAGGATACCGCCTGGTCATTGGGGTTAGACCAGTGAAGGTTGAAGTCACCAAGGAAGATTTTGGGGCACGGCTGAGTCTATATTGCCAGAGATGACTTCCATTAGTTGCTCGATAAAGGTGAGATTGTATCCTGGGGGTGATAGAAAGTGCGAAGTTTGCAAATCGGCAGGTTATTGCTTGAGATACTGAGACAAAGGTATTCACAGGAAGAGGGCGAGGGGGACTCCAAGTGAGACATAGCCTAATTATGTTGTGAGTAGGAGATACTAGGAAGTCTAACATAGGAGAGGAGGCAGAGTTTAGCCAAGTTTCAGTGAGGATAATAATGTCTAGATCCATGTGTTGGATTAGGTGGGAGATGTCGGAGGCGTGTTTACTGGCTGACCTGCGATTGAGTAGTACACATTTAAGTAATGATGGATTAGAGTGGGAGGGAGTTTGAATGATGTTCACTCTTGTGAGGTTGTCTTTATTGATGACTCTAAGGTTGTGAAGTGGTTCTCTATACGGGTTGGAATGGATGGTCTGAATTTGTCTCAGTGGGATCAAGTTGGAGTTGGACCTAGTAGAGTAAGGGTTGTGTAGGTCATTGATTTCTTTGAATGCCAGGTAGGTCTCAAATCTTCTGGGGCAGGAGGGCGTGTTAGCTAAGGGAATGGTTTGCAAGACAGAGGGGGCTAAAAACTGGCCCATGCGTTCACTCACACTAGGGGATTCTCTGGGCAGGTTTGCTACAGTGAGGAGGTAGATAATCGTGAGGAAAAACTCTTTTGAGAGGGCTTTCAGGTCATGTATTTCAGTAGTGAGAAGGTGCAGCTGGAGAGATATATCATCCAGGCACACAACCGAGTTTGAGTGGGGTAAAGGTTGTGTTGGGAAAGCGAGCGGAGAAAGGAGGCCTCAGTGTAGGTCCTTGAGGTTCAGGGTGATGGAGAGTGGTTCCTGGGGAGGGAGTTGATCATTTGGGTCTAGCAGAGAACCTTGGCCATTGGATATCAAGGTTGAGGCATTGGCAGTGGTGATATGACCTTTGACCTGAAGGTCAGGTACAGTCAAGATAGGAAATAGTGAGTTTGAGCGATCAAGTTCGATGGGAGGCATTTGCCCATTTACCTGCATAGTATGGGGCGTGGGGAGAGCGATGAGGGCAGAGGGATCAATCGTTAAAGGCAAAGGTAGTAGGTCACACAGGGAACTCTCCGAGCGAGGAACGGATAGAGTCAGACTGGCTGGCTAAGCGTCGAGTGAGCTCGAACAGTCTCTCAACATCTGAGTCAGGGTTTAGGGGATTGGGGCACATCAACAGGGGGCAGAGCCGCTCTGTGATCATCTAAAGGAAATGAGTGATTTAGTGAGAGTGAGGACTTCCCCAGAGTGGTGGAGGGAGGACTGATGATTACCTGAGTGATGGCAGGGTGAGAGAGGGTGTCAATGGCTTTCGCTGAGACCGCGTTTCTGAGTAACAGGAATATAATGGCTATCTTAATTAGATTGACATTGGACACTTGGATTAGGATGATCCCATTGTTATAGAGGGTGATGGTGGCATTGGCGTTGAGCGTGGATGAGGGCGCTGTAGTAAGTTTGAGCCCATGAGGTGTTTTTCTGAAACCTGATATTCAGAGCATAGAGTAGAGGACTTTTCACCAACATGCTCTTTTCCTAGTGTAGGAAATGAGGTAATTTACCCTACTACCTTTATTTATACAAAAGTAAACGTCCGAGATTAAGGTTTCGGGCCTAGCCCTGAGTAGGTGATGGTTGTCTTTTTTGGTGGCGTTTTTCAATAGGTTGGGTGGGTAGTTGATAGTGAATACGTTATCACAAGAAAGCCACTCTAAGGGACCTTATAGGAGCTAAAATCAATACAAGGTTTCTGGAAAGGGGACATAAGTAGATTGTCCATGGTTAATGATATTAGGGGCACAAGTGAAATGAAAATATATAAGAAGCTTACTGATTAATTTACTTTGGATAACTCTCAAGTGATGAAATATGCACAGCCCGCTGAAACACAAAATTGGAGGATGAAAGACTATGCACAAAATTCAGGAATACTTCCCTCCAGAAAGTAGATAATTTACAGAACCCATATGACAAAAATGAATCTCTCAAAATTAAAAAGTTACTGATTAATAAGTAAACCAAAGAATTGACAGAGATGATGGTGAAATGTGAAAAAGAGTTGAGTGCAGTAGAGGATCAAGACAGGGAGTAAGTAAAACGGGGACCCTAAGAGCTTCCTCTCAGGACAATATTTTGGCCAATACAACCTAAGCTTTTACATTACACATAGTACTCCAGAACAGACACATTGCTTGGTTGTATTCAGTTAGGCATGCATGCGAGGGTCTGTGACATGATGGGATCTTTTTTGATACATGATGGAAGTGCCCCAAAATAGATGAGTTCTGGTGAAAAATGGTGGGAGTCTTTCAGGGGTATCAGAATTGCAAATAGATTGGAATATGAAAATTATGTTGTTGGATATCTGGAGATATATACACATAGTGGCCTGGCAGTTTCAAAACATGACATAACAAATTATGGGGCAGCAAACTGACCCTCCAGGTTCTTGTTTGGTGCAGTAACTCAGGCTGATACGTGGCTAATAAAAGGTAAAATATTAAAACTTAGTAGATTACACAGAATCTGCCATTATTTTTTTGTGACTAAATAGTAATAATATAAATGTAAATGTACCTGCTTATATTAGATGCTTGGGCTGCATGTGGGTCTTTGGGGCACATTGCAAAACTGTAGCCATGAATAATATTTTCTCTTTTTATTGGCCTTATCAGCTGAACATTATAAAGGCCTTTTCTAGGAATATTATTATTACTTAACACATTTAAATGTACTGCGTGACCACAAAATGTATGAATTAAGTTGTTCTTGGTGTCTTCACAGATTTCCAGTTTCATCAATCTATACTTCAAAAAGCTTGTATTTTGACAAGCTACATGAGATAAATGAACTTTTCAATCTGTTTTGCAAGGTTACTAAGCTGCTCCTATGATATTTAATAGTAATTTCGATGAATGGATGTCCTGTGAATAAGGTACTTATGTAGAATTTGGCAGACATGGGGCTCCATCACAAAAGTGACATAGTACCCTTTCTGCTAAACTCTCTAACCACGTTCCCTGTTTAGAGTTCAGTGGACCATCAAGTTTAGGTCTGCAGTTCCCCGGTTGGCTCCCATGACAGAAGGTTTACTCAGCCAGCAAGCTACCCATGAAAGAAATTGCATTCCACTGCCTGCCATATTTAGAATTGATGCTTAGATGCCCTTCTTTTATCCCTCGTCACCAGTGAAAAGTTAGCAGTAACAAAATGTAAATAATGATCCTCACACCGAAAGGAAAAACTCCATGGTCATGGTGGTCATTAGCTAGTCATTTTTCCAAACAAATTCCCAGTTTGGGAGTTTGTTTTTGAAAAATTAATACTTTGGTACCTTAGGAGGAATTGCATGACCCATGATAGTGGTTCCTTTGAAGGAATAAAGATCACTTCTGGGCTGTTGATGATTTCTAAATATGGTGTATTCTTCCCATCAGGATAGCAGACAATGGGCCTGATGTAGGAGGCCATTTACTGACCGGTAACGGACGATTTCGGCCATTACCGACCGGTAAATGGGTATTTGTGATGTAGGTGGCCAATTTTACCGATTCGGTAAATTTACCGAATCGGTAAATTTACCGAATCGGTAAAATACCGAATCGGTATTTTTACCGATTCGGTAACTGCCAGATGTAGGTGGGACTCTTCTGAGTCCCAAAGGCCTTACTGATTCGGTATTTTACCACCCAATCCAATTGGGTGGTAAAATACCGAATCCAGGTGTGCATGCACATGTGTGCATGCACACCTATGCCATGTGACAGACAGACATGCCCTTAGGGCATGTCTGTGTGCCACATGGCACACATGCCTGTATTTGGGGTGCTAGAGGGTGTCAAAGTGATACCCCCTGCACCCTTGCTGGAATCGGTATTTACCGATTCTGTAAATACCGATTCGGTAATGCCCATTGATTCCTATGGGCTTCCATGCCCATAGGAATCAATGGGCATTACCGAATCGGTATTTACAGAATCGGTAAATACCGAATCTTAACAATTCGGTATTTACCGATTCTGAAATACCTACATCCCCCCCTCTATTTTACCACTTCTTAAATACCGATTCGGTAAAATTCGGTATTTAAGAAGTGGTAAAATAGAATTACCTACATCTAGCCCAATGTTCTCTACCTTCCTGAGAGACAGAATAAAGACAGACATGCAATAAATGAGACCAATAATTCTTGTCAGTGTTCTTTTTTCCGAATGTATCTCTGTAATGCTTTCTTAATGCTTTTAACTAAGAAGATCAGAACTGGTTGGGGTTTCTGTTGTTTCTTATCCGGACATTTCAGATTTTAATCTATACAGTTTGATGCAAAGCACTTCAGTTATTTTTTTTTCTTTGCATAAGCACTAGTTCATCACCAGTAGTTTTCAATATATTAAATATTCCCTATACTATCTGCCCAATGCTGCAATGAAAGTCTGTTTCCTGTTTAGGAAGATAAGAAGTAATGTAAACTATAGTAAACTTGTTTATCAACATATATATTATTGGTTGGTTGTTTATGAAGATGTATATTATTGGTTGGTTGGTTTGCTATATCAAGAGGCAGTGTCTCACACCAGCTCATTTTGTACTCTAACCAATCCTAACTCTTGAAGTTAAAGTCTCTTGTTGACATGTTATTGGCCAAACCCAAATTCAGATACAATTATGTGTATGTGTCAAGATATCAATTACGGATCTCCTCAGGATCAGATGACCTATCACTGATCCCACTCCACCACTGCATGAGACAATCTATTTAAAATCTGGTCAGGAACACCAGCAGGGGGGGAAGCGGAAGTGGAAGTAAAACAGAGACCGCCTCAGTCATCTGGTAACTTCAAAAGGAGAGTCTTCTCAACAGCACCTAAAATGAAACCTAATCAATTACTTTTGTTTTCACAAACTCCTTCTGTCTCTTTTATTTCGCTATTAAACTTTTAAACAAATAGCTGCCTTTCTATTACCTTTTTAATGCTGAGGCTGAGGTGTAGCGCCTCACTATTTCAATTAATTTAGTTTTAGGATCTTCTCAAGAACACTTTTCTCTAGATTTGTTATATTAATTTTTCATGTTCTTCTTTTCTGCTTTGTTCTACTGTTTTCAACTATTCACCTTATTTTGCATTATAACTTATATTAACAATTTGGTAGCTGAGTAGAATGTAAAACAGTCTTTTCGTGTCTGAATTTAACTGTAGCTTAGAAGGTATTGCGAGATTCTGAGCAACTGATTGCCTATACATATATATATATATATATATATATATATATATATACATATATATTACCACACGAACTCCCAACTCGCCGCCGCCAAGACGACCAAGAATCAGGAAAACGGACCACACGGCAGGTAGAAATAAAGTGCTTTTTAATTTTCTCAGTGCAAACATGACGCGTTTCGTCCGGTGCTCCCGGACTTGATCACATGACATGTCATAACCCCAAAGTGCTTAAATACCATTCCACAACTTAATATGCTCCTCCCCTCCACATTCATGGGTATGGAAAACAGACTGTATCAGTTACCATATATCTAATGAAAGGATTTACGAAAAAACATGAATATATTATTATATTAAAATATATACATGTCATCATATCTAGAAACGTAGGCAAGTGCTTCTATATCATATGTGTAAACACCATCATTCATAATAAAACAACGAGGGCCAGTGCCCAGATTCTCCCAATTATACTCTGATATCAATGAGCATGATGGAATGTATATGCCATGTTTTCCCTTAAATTTGTATGTGGAAAAGGTATAATAACATTGTAGTGCAAAATCAGAAACCAGTGAAAAATTAAAAAATATAATGTAAACAAAGAATAAATCCTAAATAACATAGCAAACAAACAGTCAATCTAGAGCACAGTACGAAATCATATGAGACCCAAACAAAGAAAGAGGGAAAATTGTATATAATGCTAGGTTTCCTAGAAATTTCACCATAATACCTTTATGTTGACTTTGTCAATTACAAGGGTTCATGTTATTAATTCAACGGTGCTTTAAAGTGCCACGTGCTAGAGCGCTAGACAATAAATAAATAATAATACAACATTAAGAAATTCATCCATCTCTGACGCTGCTAATATATATCCATCTTGTTGTTATCACACAAACCAATCACATGTAGTCAACCCTCCACCCATAGACACCGAATAAAAACCAGTAAAAACCAGTTAAAATTCAGTAAAAACGGGCCGAAAATTCAACTACCGCGACACAGCGTGCATAAAAACCACAAGATAAAACAGAAATCACTATCAAAATTTATCAAAATTATATCATGAAATCTCACTACAAAAAATCAGACAATTCATAATACGACCACTGGTCCCAGTGGACGTTTTACTGATCAAACTCAAATGACTGTAGTTACACAGCAATTCAAATGGTTATAAGAAGGTATATAAGTCTTCCCCTGTATTTAAACCATTAGGCATTTTAGTGTCAAACTGCATAATGTATCTACTTTCCAGCTGACGCAATTTTTTGTCCCTGCTGCCTCCCCTTATTTGTTTAGGCACCGCATCTAAAACAAAATAAGTTAGATCTTTAAGATCATTATTATGTACAAGTTTAAAATGACGGGCAACAGGGTAGCTGGAGTCTGAATTAACGATAGCACGTAAATGTTGTAAAATACGTGTAGACACAGGTAGCTTAGTACTGCCTATATATTTTAATTTGCAGGTACATTCTAAAACGTAAACCGCATACTCAGTTTTACAGTTAAAAAGACCATTAAGTTTAAACAACTCATTTGAAAATGCATCCTGGACCTCCCTTGTATTGATACCAAATTTACAAGCTCGACATGAGCTATACTTCACAAAGCCTTTTTTCTTAGTTAGCCAATCACTTTTGGTAGAGGCTTTGGTCACAGTCTCAGGCATTGTTCTATACAGGGCATCCCTCATTGATGGTATATATGTATATATATTACCTACTGGCGGTTGCCAGTAGGTAGTAGGTATACTTAGGACCTAGTTACCATAGGAAAATCGCAATATTCTATTCCCAATAACATTGGCGCTGATTGATGAATCTTCACGAAATATTGAAAACTTATGGCCCGCTCCAGTCAGCTCCTGTCTCCAAAGTTTTGGGGTGATTCATCAAGGGGGGGCGGAAAAAAAGGGGGTCCCAAAACATGTTTTCCCCATGCAATTTCCATAGGAACCTTTAGACACCGCTACAGCCAGAACTGCTGAACGGAATTACACCAAATTAGGCAAAAAGGTAGCTCTTGGTTCAGAAAGAGCCCTTTATGTTAAATAGTGTAAATCCGTTCAATAGTTTTTAAAATATGAATGGAAAAAAATATATAGATATCTGGGCGGAGCCTAACAACACATCTCATCGTGAGATCTGATAGGCTGTCAGCACTTCATCCAAGAAGTGTTGGCAGCCATCTTGGGACCAATATACATTATAGCACCTCATTAAAAAGCATTGCAGTTAATAGAAGATTTTAAGACTTTAGTTACATTATAAATCATTTGTTGATGGTACCGTACTCATTTTAGGAATTGTGGTGTGTTCTAAGGTGATTATACCACGTGAAAAAGCCTTCTGCTGGGATATCATGAATCGTGTTGGAGAGAAAACTATTTTCTCATGCTTTTCCCACAGAGGTTTGGAAGTTGATCTATAAGCTGAAATGAGAACATATTTTCTGTAAATTCACATTATCTTTCTAAGTCATGTGAAAATGAATTCTGACATTCTGAGTAAAATATGTACATCTAACAAGGGCAGAAACTGTCAGTTGATTTCTTTGTGTTCTACTGCAGCTTCCAGAGTGTTCTAAAGAACGACTAGAGTGCTAACAGTCCTACTTATGACAAACATATTGCACACCTGAAGCCATCTTGATTGGAATAAAGTGGTAACTCTTAAAAATGTAATTTAAAAAGGAACAACATGAGGGGGTTCATTTTGCCATAGAAAGTATGATCAGTGCTGCAGAAAGAAAAATGAGGGCACATTTTGAGTGACTTCTCAAATCCTCTTCCAATTCATTAACACATTCTGACATGCAGACTGAAACATGCACTTTCAATACCAACAGCAGACTTCCCTGGTGAGCAGTAGCTTTACTACAGTGATCTAATAAGCAACTAGAGTGCTAACATTCTGAATTTATGGCAAATGTGTGACACATCTGAATGCCCTCTTGATGGAATAAAAGTAAAAAACTGAAGGTATTTCCTACTGAGGAGACTGTAGTAAATGAGGAAATTAGGAAACTTCATAACAAATAAGTCTCCCAAGATGGGATGGCCACCAGAAACAAAAGAGCCCAAATGTAGCACAAACATCACCCAGATGTAGCCCAAGTATAGCCCAATGACAGAATGTCCCAGAGTGTTCTAAAGAACAACTAGAGCGCTGACAGTCTTACTTATGACAAACATATTGCACACCTGAAGCCATCTTGATTGGAATAAAGTGGTAACTCTTAAAACATGTAATTTAAAAAGGAACAAAATGAGGGGGTTCATTTTGCCATAGAAATTAGGATTAGTGCTGCAGAAAGAAAAATTAGGGCACATTTTGACTTCTCAAATCCTCTTCTATTTAATTAAAAAATTCTGACATGCAGACTGAAACATGCACTTTGAATACCAGCGGCAGACTTCCCTGGTGAGCAGTAGCTTTACTACAGTGATCTAATAAGCAACTAGAGTGCTAACATTCAGAATTTATGTCAAATGTGTGAAAAATCTGAATGTCTTCGTGATGGAACCAAAGTAAAAAACTTAAAGTATTTCCTACTGAGGAGACTGCAGTAAATGAGGAAATTAGGAAACTTCATCACAAATAAGTTTCCCAAGATGGCCACCAGAGACAAAAGAGCCCAAATGTAGCACAAATATTATCATGATGTAGCCCACGTATAGCTCAATGACAGAATGCCCCAGAGTGTTCTTAAGAACAACTAGAGCGCTTACTATCTTACTTATGACAAAAGTATGGCACACCTGAAGCCATCTTGATTGGAATAAACTGGTACCACTTAAAACATTTAATTTAAAAAGGAACACAAGTGGTCTGGAGGGAGGTTGGCTCAGTGACAAAGAAGCTGCATTTTTGATTAATCCAGCACCTACTGTACCGGCAATATATATATTGCCGAAAGTACATAAAAATGTGTCCCACCCGCCGGGCAGACCCATTGTGTCTTATTGTAACTCAATCTTAAAACCATTAGCACAGTATGCAGACCATTTAATTCGTCCCTTTGCTACTGAGGCTGACAACTACATTAGAGACACCACTGCTGTTATCAACGTGGTGGAAAACATTTTCTTTGACGCATCCTGCGAACTCTTGGTGTCTATGGACATCGAGAGTTTGTACACTAATATTCCTCAACAGGAGGTTTGTGTGATTTTGGAGAATCTACTGGATGGTAGACCCAGACCACAAGTAGTACCGACATCATTTATCATTGAATGTATTAGAATCTCATTATGCGAAAACTTTTTTCTTTGTGACAAAACACTTTATCGTCAACTGAAAGGAGTAGCAATGGGTGCAGTGTATGCACCGGATATTGCCAATATCTATGTTTCGCAATTTGAGAAGAAATTTGTCTTTGACTCTACCAACCCTTTCGTGGCCAACGTGAGATGTTGGCTACGATACATCGATGATATTTTCTTTATTTGGAGTGGTACTGTAGATCTCCTCCTTGAGTTTCACCAATGGATTAACTCTAAAAATCCAAATCTTCAATTTACAATGGTACATGATATCTCAATTAAGGTTGACACTGACTGTACACTATATACCACTCTCTTTACAAAACCAATGGCAAGGAACACCCTTTTGAAATACAATAGCCACCATCCCCAAGCCTTGAAGGATGGCCTGCCCTTCGGCCAATTCCTCCGACTTCGGAGGAATTGTTCGAGGAGATTGGATTATTTCATGGAAGCCAAGAAACTTAAAATCAAACTCCATTCTCGTGGTTACCCTAATAGAGTTTTGAAACAATCATTGAAGAGAGCATGGTACAATGATCGTGAATCTTTACTACAGGTACAAACTAAAACAGCCTCATCCCAACTTGTTTGTGTGACTACCTTTGGCACAGATACCAACGCGATCAAAAAACTGATTATGAAACATTGACCATTGTTGGCCAATTTACCAGAGATGGTAGAGAAACCAATGTTTTCATTCAAACGAGGACCCAACTTGAGGGAACGTTTAGTTAATGCTTATAAAAATACTGAAAGTAACCTGATTGACAACATGATACAACTCAGCCCCGTCATTGGCCATTATAAATGCAGCCAGTGTGTGACTTGTAATTGTACCAAAAACATGAAATCTTTTTCACTCAATGGAAATGATATTGTACTTAAACAATTCTCGAACTGCAATACGATGCATGTCGTTTACAGTATCGAATGCCCTTGTGGCCTTAGATATTTTGGGAAAACGACTCAGTTAGTTAAAAAAAGAATCCTACAGCCCCAGTCTAGGATACGGTGCAACATTGAGAATGCCCCGCTAGTTGAACATTACAAAAGAATGAAACATACTGAAAAGGAGATGCTCTGGTGGGCAGTCGATGTGGTCAAACCCACCATTAGACAATCTAATGTTGACAGGCTCCTCACCACCAAAGAACAAAGATGAATTTGTAGAGCAGATACTGTTAATAAGGGGTTGAACTCCTCCACAGAGTGGCACACTTTGGCATGTTTGTCTTAAAGAAACTTCATCACTAAATAGTGCTACTTCTGTTTTCGTGACTCTATGTATCTACTGCATTATTCCATCTTATTGCTTTGGATATTATTACATACATGGGATCATGTTTGTACGTGTGTACCGTAGAAGATATATTCAGGTATGTATTCTGTTTTGCATCAATGTGTAGTTAATAATGTGCAACGATTGTCTGCTCAACGTAATTTTTACATTCTGTGTGGTCTATACTATCTTTGACCAAGCTAGATGAATTTTGATTTACACATGTATACATTTTGAATCATCAGTCAGTCAAATAATACAGATTGAACTCTGAGTCCATTAATGAGTACTTAGCTTGGTATTTTTTCAATTCTGTAGAATTCATATTTTTGGTTTATTTGTCGCTGTGATCACTTCACATTTATTGACACCATTCCTCTTTCTTAAATGTTTGATGTATTCTGAAATGTTTGATGAATTTTGTTAATGATATTGTACATTTCTATGGTAAATTGGTTTCTGAATCTGTTTTGAATAATATGTGTATACTATTGGCATGTTACTGTTTTTAATGCCACTTCGCATCTGTGCACTGACCACATTTTTATTGTTTTTTCGTTTTTGAGCAGATTGACAGCTAATCCAAGGTGGCCTCTATAATTATTGAACCCGATACATTCTCGCTTTCATTTATTTTATTTATTTATACAACTTGTTGAGCGCACAATTACCCGGGGGTGTCTTGGCGCTAGACAGAAGATCGAAAAAAGAACTGGGGTTGTAGGTGAATTAGCTTAAACTATTGTTTAAATAGCCAGGTTTTTAACTGTTTCCTGAAGAGAGTTAATGTGGGAGTGCTCTTAATTTGATTGGGAAGGGCATTCCATAGTTTGGCCGTGGCAATTGAGAAGGATCTGTCTCCCCATGTAGCTTTTCTTGTTTTAGCTATCTCCAGGAGATTTGCCTTTGCGGATCTGAGAGAGCAACATGGTCTATATGGACAGAGGGCGTGTTTTAAGAAAATTGGGCCTTTTTCATGGATGGATTTGCAGGCTATGCACAGAGCCTTAAATTTGATTCGTTGCCTCACAGGTAACCAGTGAAGATGTCGGATGATATTTGAAATGGGTTTAAACTTAGGTGTTCCGGTGGCAAGTCTGGCGGCTGCGTTCTGTACCAACTGGCGTTTGTTTAACACCTGTTCTTGTGCATTAAGCAAGAGAGCGTTGCAGTAATCAACTCGAGACATGAGTAATGTGAAAATCAAGGTATTGGTGGTATTTACAGGGAGATAAGGTTGTAGTTTTTTAATCATTTTTAGCGTGAAGAATGAAGCCGAGACTATGGAATTTGCTTGATGTGTGTAGGAGAGTTTGTTATCAAAGATCACTCCTAGGTTCCTGACCTTGGTGACAGGGACGGGAGAAGGTCCAAGTTCTTGAGGCCACCAGGTAGGGGACCAACTAGGGATGAGCTTGCCAAATACCATGACTTCAGATTTGTCTGAATTGAGCTTTAAACAATTTTTACTCATCCAGTTACTAATGGCAAGCATTCCCCGTTGGAAGTTATTAGCTACTTCCAGTCCGTTGTTATTAATGGCCAGGACAATCTGCGTATCGTCAGCATAAGATGTAACTGCTAGGCGATGAGCTTTAATGATCCTCGCTAAGTCCGCCACATAAATGTTAAAAAGTGTTGGACTCAGCGAGGATCCCTGGGGGACACCACAGGGGAGAGAGAAGGAGCAGGAGGAGTATCCGCCCATGGTCACCGATTGTTCCAGGTTAGCTAGAAATGAGGAAAGAAGGGAAATGGCGGTCCCAGATACTCCGGATTTTTTGACACGGTCGATCAGGATGGAATGATCGACCGTGTCAAAGGCTGCGGAAAGATTGAGCATTATAAGTACCGCTGCACCTCCTTTATCTAAGATCATTCTGATCTCGTCGGGCGCTTTTATTAATGCCGTCTCCGTGCCGTGACCCTTTCTGAATCCAAACTGCGAATCGTCAAGACAGTTGTCATTGTCGATGAATTCAGAGATCTGACTGTTCATAATTTTTTCTACGATTTTGGAAGGAAAGGGGAGACATGCTATTGGCCTGTAGTTTGTTACCTTAGAGGGATCTAGCGTGGATTTTTTAAGTAATGGTTTTATTACTGTTCTTTTCCATATAGAAGGATAAATACCTGAGGTGAGCATGGCGTTATAGATGTCAGAGAGTGTTTGGGATAGAATAACAGGAGCCAGTTTAAGTATTGAGGGAGGACAAGGATCATTGGGAGAGCCAGAGTTAATGGTCATCATGAGTTTGTGAACCAGTTCTGGTGAGACTTGATCAAAAGAAAAAGTGGGTAAATTTGGAAGAATAGGGTCAGAGGTAGAATGGGAAATAGTAGTGTCATGGTTAAGATTATTGAATTTTGAATAAATGTCACAAACTTTGTCTTGAAAGTAAGTTGACAAGGCATCACACATGGATTATTATTATTATTATTATTAAAAAATCTTATATAGCGCGCAGCTACCCTAAGGCATCCCGGCGCTTTGAACAGTGCATCAACCGTGAAACCATGAGATAGTTGGATCAACTCACGCAGGAAACAGATGTGTTTTCAAGCCCCTACGAAAGCGCAAGATGCAGGTCTCAGCACGAAGTTTTAGGGGCAGAGAGTTCCAGAGCGTCGCTGTGTGCACAGAAAAACGTCTCCCGCCCGTGCGCGATCTTTTTACTCTCGGGACATGGAGCAAGCATTTCTGGTCGGACCTCAGCGCTCTGTTCGCTTTATAAGGCACTACCAAATTCCTCAGGATAGATGGTCCATTACCCTGAAGAGTTTTGTGAGCGATGCAGAGTGCCTTAAACTTCACTCTCTCCCGCACCGGTAACCAGTGCAGAGCCTTAAGGGCGGGTCTAGCAGATTCTGTTCTGGGGATGCCCATAAGTAGTCTGGCCGCCGCGTTTTGCACCTGCTGAAGTTTGTTGAGAGTAGATTCAGGGGCGCCCAGAAAAAGACCATTGCTATAATCAAGGCGAGATGTTATCAGACCCTGAATCAACAACTTCCTGGATGGAAAAGGAAGGAGCGGGAAGATTTTACGAGCGGCCCGCAGCAGGGCAAAACATACTCCCGCAGTTCTTTTAGCGTGAGTTCTAAAGGAGAGATCTTGCTCCAGCCAGACTCCCAGGCTCTTAATCTCATCTTTCATGGTGGGGAAGTCACCCATACAACTTGGCCAGCATGTTAATGGCAATGGGGGAGCTTTGTTTCCAAGCAACATAATCTCTGTTTTAGAGCCGTTCAGCTTCAAAGCTGAGCTGCTCATCCAGGTGTAGACGTCCACCAGGCATGAGTGCAACAAGTCGGGGTTCTCCACCAGTTGAGGAAGGGCGACCACCAGCTGAGTATCATCAGCATAGCTGATGATCTTGATGTTGTAAGGGGCCACCACATCCTCCAGGGGGGCCATGTAGACATTAAATAATGTCGGGCTCAAGGACGAGCCCTGCGGCACCCCCCACTGGAGAGAGATGGATGAAGTCTTGTTGCTGCCTTCCCAGACCTGGTAAGACCGGTCTTCGAGAAATGAACAAAGCCATTTCAAAGCGGCCCCTGCCACACCCACCTCTGACAGTCGTTGAGTCAACACCCGATGGTTCACGGTGTCGAATGCGGCACTCAGATCCAGGAGGATCACTGCCACTGATCCTCCTGAATCTAAGATGCGTCTGGATTCTTCAACGACTGCCAGGAGGGCCGTGTCAGTACCTTGACCGGGACGAAAACCGGTCTGCGAGTCTCGGAGCAGACCATTCGACTCTAGAAAGTTGGACAGTCGATGATTTGCAAGCTTCTCAGCAATTTTGCTGAGGCCTGGCAACAGAGAGATAGGCCTGTAGTTGGCCAGCTCCGCCGTGTCAAGATTAGATTTTTTTAACAATGCCTTGACCACGGCTTTTTTCCAGCTGGGTGGCACCAGACCATGAGAGAAAGAGGCATTTATCAGGTCCGTAATGGGCCCTACCACAGCGGTTGCTGCTTGCTTTAAAATTTTAAAAGGAACTGGGTCCATAGGGGAGCCGCTTTTTATGGAGGCTATGGCTTTTAGCGTTTCGGCTTCTGAAACTGGGCCAAACATATCCAGGGAAATGAGTCGCTCTTTCCCCTGGGTTGGGGGGAACTCTTCTTGGGTCCCTTGAGGTTTAGTAACCTGGGGTAGGGAGTTAAGTATTTTCACAATTTTGATGTGAAAAAAATCGGCCAACTCCTTGCACTTCTGAAGGTCATGAGTGGCTGCTGGTTCGGGGACTTTAAGAAGTTCTTGCACCACCTTAAACGTTTCCCTGGAGGAGTTTGAGGCAAGTTGTATTCGCTCCTCAAAAAATTGTGCTATTGCCAAGCGGAGGGCTGCTTTGTAGCCTCTCATCGCTGTCCAGTAGTCCTTACGCTTCGCAGCATCAAATTTCTTCCTCCAAGCCCTTTCAAGTTTCTTACATCCTTTTTTAAGCAGGCGGAGCTCCGCCGTAAACCAAGGAGCAGAACCAATTCTTTTCTCCCTCTTCTGTATAGTTTTCATAGGAATGAGGGCATCAAGCGAGGCTTTCAGCCATCTGTTAAGGTCAGCATCGCCTTTGATCGGGTCTGACTCAGATGGAGGTTGTGAATTAGCCAGGTTGTGGGTCCAGTCACTGATCGATAGTCTGGACCATACTCGGTCCACCACAACCGCTTGATGTGTCGGTGTTGAGGGCAATTTGACTTGCCATTCCACCGAAACTAAAGAATGGTCTGACCATGGGAGAGGGAGGGCTGGTCTAGCCTTAAGCCGGGGGATGTTAGAAAAGACTGGGTCCAATAAGTGGCCCTTCTCGTGGGTGGCTCCTGTATTAATTAGCTGGAGCTCACAAGCAGTCAGATCGCCTTTGAGATCTGCAGCAGTTGTGTCTGCGGTGTCATTAAAATGCAGATTCAAATCCCCTAAGACAATAAAAGTAGAAGTGGATGTGGCCAGCAGTGTTACTGTTTCCATCACAGAACTTACAAAGTTGCCCACACTGCCAGGAGGCCGGTAAATCAACAGGCCTGCCAGTGTCACCGTGGGAGATATCTGTAGTGAGAAATGGCAACTCTCACAGTCAGCCACAAGTCCCTTCCGAGCCCTACATTTAAAGTTGTCTCGGTAAATAACCGCAAGACCACCTCCTCGTCCCTCAGGTCTATCCAAATGGAATATAAGAAAGCCTGGTGGGAGGGCTAGTACGATGTCAGCGTCAGAACTGGGAGTAATCCAAGTTTCTGACAGAAACAGGATATCCAGTTCCTGATCTTGAATGAGGGAATTAAGTTCCACTGCGTGACGCGGAAGTGACCTGCAATTGAGCAGGCCCCAGAGTAAGGTGCTTTTACCTGAGTGAGGAGGACTTAAAGCGTCCAGTCCTCGTAGGGATGATGCTAGGGCGCCCTTGTTGACGACACGGTAGTTTTCAATGGGCAGGATGCGTAATGCAAGTAGCTCCTCCCGAGAGTAGATACGACGCAGTGGTAGTATGTTGGGCATAATGCCAGGCCCCAGGCCCGTCTGAGCCCGGACGAGCCCAGACGGGCAAGACTCTGGCGTGGGTCCGGCGACTCCGCTGCGCGTCTCCGCTGCACGTTGAGAGGCCTCTATAGAAGAAGATTTGTCCTGACCTGTGAGATGTGATACAACCTGGTAAAGTTGTTTAACTGAGTCTTGTGCTGATTCTATTTGGTTGTTAAAGAATAAACTTTTCTGAGTAATGATCATATGTTTGTATTTAGTTAATTTCTCTTTATAACAGATCTTTTCATCATATTTTTGACGCCATTTACGTTCTTGTCGTCTGCAACTTTGTTTTTCTAGCATAAGACACACAGTGAACAATGGGGCAGAGTTAGATTTTCTATTGGTAGATCTTTTTTTAATAGGAACCGTGGTGTCAACTAGGCTTTGAAGGCAATTAGTATAAATGATGGCTGCAGTTTCAGGATTAGAAGTGTTAATATCCTGCATCGCGTGTAATTTGTTCTTGAAGTCGTCAATATTGATACTTTTCCATGATTTGAAAGTATTAGTATTATAGGATTTGGAGGGGGGGACGTGGAAGGGAAAATGTTAAAACATACAGCTGAGTGATCGGTCCATGTGAGGGGCAGTATTTTCTCTATAGAGAGAGATGTGAGATTGGAAAAAATTCCATCTAATGTATGTCCTGCTATATGCGTAGGAGAATGGATAACTTGATTTAATCCTACTGCATCCATTTCAGTGCAAAGGGTGATGGTATCAGGATCGTCACAGAGATCAAGGTGAAAATTGAAGTCACCTATAAAGGTGAAGTTGTTTTCACCTGCTACAGGCTCAAGGAAATGACTTAGAGAGGATAGAAATGCTGAGCGAGAACCAGGTGGACGGTAAAGCAGGACACCTCGAAAGGAGCTAGAGTATGGGGTGAAAAATGTGAAGGTCATAGCCTCACATGTGTTAATAATTATTGGCTCTGTTCGTATAACAAAGGTGTTGCGAAATATTATCGCTATTCCGCCACCTTTTCTTAAGGGTCTATCATGTCTGATATTTGTGAAACCCTCCGGCGTAGCCGTGGTAAAATCAGGGTCGGAGGCCTGGTCACCTTAGGTTTCGGTTAAAAATAAAATATCTAGATCCCAGTTATCAATGAAGTCGGCTATTTCATACCTGTGTTTGGGGAGAGATCGTACATTTAGAAGTGCCACTTTAATGGTTTTGATAGACTTCATATGTATAGATTTAGAGGAACCCTGTGAATAGAAATTATCCAAAGTTTGGAAAGAGCAATGGGGGCAAGTGTAGGGAGAGTCATTTAAAAGACACAGATCTGTGGGAATACAGGATTTGATCAAGGTATTAAGCGTTTTGAGATAGGAAGCTTCGTACTGTATTCGGGGGGATAAAAGCAGTGTAGTAAGGGGACCGGGGGGGGGTGGCCCTAGGCCCGGGACTGGCGCAGACGGGCGCAGACAGGCTCGCCTTTGGCACGCTGCCGGCGCGCCCGCTGCGCGACCGGGATGGGGGAGTCTTTTTATGCTGGTGAGGGTGTGTAGTTATTATTACTGGTTTGTTAGTGTAGTTATTACACTCGAAGTGCAAATTCGGTTTTCGTTTGTGTTCTTGGCTCACTACATTAGCCTTTCGTTTTTAGTCACCTCACACTGATAACAGTATTTTGAGTCAGTGTAAGATGGCCGCCACCCCTGTCGAAAGGGAACTAGTCCTTCTTCAACCTTTCACATTGCTGTTCCGACACATACTTCCGGGTTCAAATTCGATTTCCCGCGAGTTTCAGTCTTGCCAGTTGCAAATAAATAGGCAGCATTTCACCAGCTCCGCTCGCGTATCTTTGATGTAAGATCGCTGCGCTGCTTAATTGATTCCACCACCTAAACTGTGAGTAACTGATATTCTTGTTCACCTTGTTGTGATGTGCTAGTTTCCACAGCTTTTGTTTATGCCCCGTAATGCCCGAGGCTAGTGTATTCCCCCCTTTTTTAAATATAATTGCAATCTTACATTGCACTTCTCTTACAATTCAGTTTAGCTCCCGTCAATGAGCGAGTGGATATATGCTTTTTCCTTGCCCCATGCAATTGACACCTTTGATTCCACGGTGTAGAGGGTAATTATGAGTGTTTCTCCCTCCAGTTTCTCCCTCCTGTTTCAACACTAGCAGCGGAGATATGACTATGTCTCTCAGACGGAGTTAGTCACCTTGCTTATACACATTTATTTAATGTCCATTTATATATTTTGGCATTGAGTAATTATTTTGACAGTTACACATCTGTGCTATAAATTATGATTTATTTATCGCTTTTCAAGATCTAGAATTCAGTGGTTGTCTTCTGCAAGGAGCGACATGATAGATAGACTCCTGGTCAAGTATACTAGCTTTGAAATTATACAATTCCCAGCCCTTTTACTTAATTCAACAGCCGGTTTTTTAGATACAATTGATATTACTATTTACTGGCAATTCCAGAGCCTGTATGAACCGCAATTAATTCGCACTCTGCCTGAAAGATTTGTATATATTTGCTTCAGGATCCTTCATACATTATTAATTTCTTCCTCAGAGTAAGTGGAAGTGGTTTCATATTTATCAAGAAAATCAGAAGACCCATTGTTGGTCTACTTGTGCAGATAATCCATATATCTGCTTACACGAGGTATGCATTTTCTATGATGAGTTCACTTTCCCTCAATTCGTGGGTGATAAATTGAGTCACCATTAATTTTGATTTCCCCCCAACAGCATATATCCATTTCTGCGCTGCCATCTCAGCTCGCTCATCCAAGGCCAATAAGTTTTGTTCCTTGTGATCACCATAGAAGTGAGCCAATACTTCCCTTGGCCATTCAGTTTTGTTTCACATTCATTTGTTGGTGGTTTGTTTCTTAGTTTTCTCGCTCCCTGCATAACTTTGCACACTTTTTGGGCTCTGCACAATTGTGATTTTTTAACACAGTGTGGTTCATTTGTAGTCCTCACTTTTGCTCGCTTTGCACACAGTTCATCTCTAGTTTATTTCTTTTTTAATTGAATTATTTTTAAAAAAATGCAAGTTGTAAATATAACAAACTGTTATATTCATTTAGGGTTATATCTCCGGCATCAAAATCTTGTGTCCTGAAGATGGTCTAACGGACTGAAGCCAATGAGACCGAAACGTCGACATTGTCGTCAACTCCAAGAAATCATTGTATTTAAACCATATTTATTGACTAGTTGATAATATTGTTTTTTGTTATCTTTAGGAGCTGACTTCTGGTTATGAATTTTGTGTGTTCAAATTTATTTGTACATCTCTTTCATAACGTTTTTTGCTGACATTTACTGTATTGTACCCTTTTCTATGTTTGCTCAGATAAATTTCTCCTTTTGACTAGGATTCTCCGTGTGCTTTGCTTCTTTTCTTCTTTTTTGTGCTTTGTTAATTACACATATTGCATTTGGTTGTTCTGTTGGACACCGTTGAGTCTGATGATTTTGCACTGACTCCTTAGTGACCTTTGAATTATAATCAATTCTTGAATTAAGTGAAATCCCTTGTACACATTTTTCTACTTGATCAAATTTCATTGCCCAAGCCTACAAGGGTCTATTGGGTTTGCCAATTCCGTTACATTCTTTGAAGCATGTCATCCAGGAAGGTGTTGAGGAAGTGTGACAGGCAACTTTATGAGACCACTCTGGCTACAGCTATCACCCCCTGGTAACTACCTGAAACAAGTAGGTGCAGGGAACACAGGACCTGCACATGTGGTGGAATTGCATGGGCCCTGCGTGTCTGATGCTCCAGGATTGAATGCAGGTCACATATCAGGTTTAGGATGGTAGTGGAGTCAAGCCTGTTCCTCTCAAGTATTTCTTCTTCTATCAGTTGGAACAGGGTAATGCGCACTCCGTATATGCGTTCCTGTCGCCTCCTCATCCTCTGTGTTGCTGCTTGCATCTGCATCCTCCTTGCTATGACATACAGGGCTGCCATTGTGTGAAAACTGATGATCTCTGGGGCGGTTTATACGCAGTGCACCTGGTTCCCACCTGCTTTGAGTTGGTGGTAATTTGAGACTCGCAAATACCGATTTTCTGTGAAATCACTATTTGCGATTTTTTATACATATCTTTGCGAATTCTTATTTGTGATTTGCCGATTTCGCAATGTGCGAGTCACAATTTAGGACTCAGTAGGTCAGATTCGCAAGATAAGGATTTGTAAATGTACTTGTCTCGTTTTTTGCAAATCCTTATTTTGCAATTGAATTTATCCTTCCCTACATTGCACAGGGCTATTTTGCAGTCGCAAACGCTGATATTCTGTGCATTTCAGCGTTTGCAATTGCTATTTCGCTTGCTACATCTAGCCCATAGTCTTTTGCCATTTCTACAGCAAAGTCTTCAAGCATAGGATTAGCAGAGAGCTATCCATGCCGAGGTGTAAAATGGCCAAAGCCTTTTGCCACTCCAGGCACAGTAATACAGCTTTGGATTGGTAAAATACCATCCAATCCAACCTGAAATGAATAAAAGCAACCCCATACTCGTCTTTCGCTCTCATTAGAGCTCTTCAGAGAGGTACTCAGGGCCAAAATCTGCCCAGGGAAGGGGGCCACATGTCCCCCTTCCTTTAGTAAATGAAAAAGAGTAAAAACTGGGCCCCGGGGGATGGGGTCACAGGGCCATAATTGACCTGGGGATGGGGGCGTGCAGCCCCCTTCCCCATTTAATAAAAGATTGGCATCGTGGGATGGGGTCCCCAGAACTGAAATCAGTCCAGGGATATGGGGCTACACAGCCCCCTTCCCTATATGGGGCTACACAGCCCCCTTCCCTAAAACAAATTTAATTAAAAAAAACTCAGGCAAGTCGCCGGTGGCCAGGCAGCCTTCACCACCACTCTGTAAATGTACCTACTAACACTGTGGTGATTGGGGAAGGAAGTCCCCTTGAATGCTGAGGGTCTTTGGGGACCAGGAAATGCCAGACTATGGGATTTTTGGGAGGAATTGGAGGCTACCCCACTTTTCTCAACCACTCTGCAAACAAGCCTTCTCGCACTTTGGATATATTCTCGCACAACGGAATATGGATAATTGCTGGTAAGTAAACAATTTAATAAATAAAACAAATTTCGTAGCGCACCCTGCATTGCAAAATGCGATGCAGCGCGCACTACAAAATTCGTTTTATTTAATAAATTGTTTACTTACCTGCAATTATCCATATTCCGTTGTTTACCACCCCCCACCCTGCCCCTCCCCCGCACCGCCTCCCTGCCCCACCGAACTCCCTCCACTGGCCGCGGCTGCTCGCACTTCTGGTTGTGGAATGAATTCCACTTTGCTCCTGAGGACCTCAGGACTAAAGTGGAATACTTCCCCCAATCAGTAGTGAGACAGAAGGCTCATTTGCAGATTGGTAGAGAAGTGGGTTGTTGCCTCCGACAACCTCTCAGCCATCCTGCTGTGTGGGACTTATTGGAGGAAACACGCCAGAAGGCACGTTTGCAGAGTGGTGGAGAAATGGGTTGGGGCCTCAGGTGAGTTGCCTGGCTTTTTTTAAATTTAATTTAATTGTATTTTATTTTAAGGTAAGAGAGCTGCATAGCCCCCCTACCCTGGCCGATTTCTGTCCCGGGGAACTCATCCCCCTTTGCCACGCATTTTTAGAATGGGGAGGGGGTCGCATGCCCCCTTCCGGACCCCATCCTCCAGTACCCGGCCTTTCTTTTTTTTATTAAAGAAAGGGGGTTGCGTGGGCCCCCCTCCCAGGCCTATTTCAACTCCAGGGACCCCATCCTCGGGCCTGCCCATTTTAAAAAAGGGAGGGGGCTGCAGGGCCACCATCCCTGGCTGATTTTGGACCCCAGGACACCATCCCCGGGGCCAAGCCTGCACTCTGGGTACACCCTGGTCGAACCCAGGGCACCCACTCTATCTGTTTGGGGCCCCGGGAGGAGCCTTAAAGCCCTGCGATCCCTGCCAGCTCCCTGCCTCCTGTGAGAGCCGGCATTGCTTTTGAACAGAGGGAGCTGCTGAACATTCAGCTCCCTCTGTCCAAAAGCAATTCTGCTCTGCTTCAAGTTAGCAAGAGCATTTCACATGCTCTCGCTTACTCGAAGCAGAGCAGTGTTTGCTATGGCTCTACCACCAAGCTGTAACAAACTTCAGAGTCCCGGGGTGGGCACCCCAGGACATAGCAAGCAGCTGGCCTTGGGTGGTGGCATTCCCCAGTGCCGTTATTTATTTAGCCACAGGCAGGTGGTGGTCCCCAGGGCGGTGGGGCCACTTGGCCCCCATATTTAATTTGAAAGAGTTTTGCAGGGAGGTGGTGGTCCCCAAGGCGGCATGGGTGCTCAATGGTCCCCACTCTAATTTCATTTTAGCCTCAGTTAGGTGGCAGTGACCGGGCCTGCGGGAGTCTGCATGGGCCCATGAATTAATGTAAGATTTTGCCTTGGGGACGTGACAGTCCCGAGGGCACGGGGTTGCAAACAGGCAACCCCCACATTTCAAATAAAATAAGCGCCAGGGAGGTGGTGGTCCCTGGGGCATAATGAGCCACAGGAAGTGGGGGTTTGTGAACCCCACCTCCTTTATTTGAACACTGATCCCGGGACCTGGCCCACCCAGGGGCCAATTAATAGTGAAGCATGGGAGCCCACCCTTATTTTTCGGCAGGATTTGCAAATTTAGTACGACACCCACCAACTTTTAAAAAAAAGTTTGTTTGGGCCCTGGGGTCTACCCTGCCACCTTTTCTTTTTATATGTTTTTCCTGTGACTCCAGTCAACTGAGTCACAAGATTTATTTATTTAATTATTTATTAATTTGTGTTTTATAGAGGGCAGACTTGACCCGTTAGGGTATCAGTGCGTTTTACAGAGTTAACAAGTTGTATACAATATGAGCTTAGGGAGAGGGGTGTAACATTTGGAATAAAAGCAAATACAAACAATTTACAAGAACAATATGAACTTAGGGAGAGGGGTGGAACATTTGGGATAAAAGAAAGTACAAATAATCTATGAGAACGAAGGTCCAGGAAAGAAATGCTGAGGTGAGTGCAATGCAAGAGTTAGGAGAGGAATTTGCCCATTAGGAAGGTTTTAGCATCCTTCTTAAAACATGCCAGAGACAGAATTCTTCTAATGGCAATTCATTCTAATGGAATGAGTTACAAATTCTTGGTGTGGCCTCAGAGAACACACGGTTATAGTTTTTTTCCTTTCCAAAGCCTGGAGGCCTTTGGAGGACCAGGAGTTTCTGGCACCTCTGGATACCACGATTTTCTGAGCGAGAAATGCAGGGGATTGAGGGCCAGATGTAGGTCGGTCGGTAACGGCCGAAAATCGCTATTTTCGGTTGTTACCGACCTGTATTGAAAAATTGGTATGTAAGGGCATATTTTTACAGAATCGGTAAATTTACCGATTCGGTAAATTTACCGATTCTGTAAAATACCGATTCGGTATTTGTGTAAATCCCAGATGTAGGTGGGACTCTTCTGAGTCCCAAAGGCCCTACAAAATCGGTATTTTAACACACAATCCAATTGGGTGTTAAAATACCGAAATCAGGTGTGCATGCACATGTGTGCATGCACACCTAGCCATGTGACAGACAGACATGCCCTTAGGGCATGTCTGTGTGCCACATGGCGCACATGCCTATTTTTGGGGTGCCAGAGGGTGTCAAAGTGACACCCCCTGCACCCTTGCAAAATTCGGTATTTACCGATTCGGTAATTACCGAATCGGTATTTCCCATTGATTCCTAAGGGCTTCATAGCCCATAGGAATCAATAGGGAATACCGATTCGGTATTTACCGAATCTGTAAATACCGAATTCTAAAGATTCGGTATTTCAACATCTGGAAATACCTACATCTCCCCCCTTCATATTTACCGACTCTTAAATACCGAATCGGTAAAATTCGGTATTTAAGAGTCGGTAAATATGAATTACCTACATCTGGCCCTGAGTGTATAGAGCCTTGTGAGTGATACATGCCAGTTTAAGTTGGATTCTTTCTTCAAGAGGAAGCCAGTTCAGAGCTTTGAGATGTGGTCGAATTTTTTTTTAGCCTTTTAGGAGTCTGGCAGCAGCATTGAGGCAGGCTTTTAAAGAGGCCAGGGAGATCTTAGGAAGGCCAGAGAGGGTAGAGCATCCATATTCGATTCTGGCGATCACTAGTGCCTGGGATGCCATTTTTAGGTCAGGAGTGTCAAGGAAAGCTCAGGTGAAACCTGGCAGTTTTGGCCATCGAGTTGATGTGCTCACGCATATTCAGGCTGCTGTTCAGGGTTATTCCAAGAGATTTGGCAGATGGCTGGTTTGACGTGTTGGCAGCTAATGAGATCTCAGCACAAGATCGAGAGGGGTCGTGGATCTGCGCCATCCCTTTGTATACAACTAGAAATGTATTTAAATAACTCAGCAAATACTAAATGGATTTGGTGTAATTTCTTTCAGAAGTTTGAGCTGTATCCTTGTCTAAAGTTCCGATGGAGATTAACATGGGGAAAACATGATTTGGGACCCCCTTTTTCTCTGACCCTGCTGGACCGATCACCCCAAAATTTTCTAGACAGCAGCTGAAGTAAGCGTCGAACAGGTTTTGACAATTTGGAGACGATACGTCAAACAACGCGAAAGTTATTTTCAAATCAAAAAATTATTTTCATATGGAAAGTACCTCTTTACTATAACTACCTACTTGCTTACCTATAGAAACCTGCCTTCACAACATTTGTCCTCAATGTTTTTACACACTATTTTGGTTCACAATATTTCTTTTACATTTCTGTCTAAAAACTGTTGTTTGTGTTGCATTCTTTGCTAATGTATGGGTGTCACGCTCTGTAGCTGCAATAAGGGAGACACACACTCAGTGAGTTACTGGGGGCTGAAGACCTCAAGTGGTCTTCTCCCCCTTTATTTATAGCCTCTGGCCATGCCTGGCAGAGGGTGTTACAGGGTGCAGATTCCGGGTCACTTTGGCACCACTCTTGCAGTGCTGAGGACATTACATCCCTTCCCAACTTGGTGCTGACCTGCACCTGAAATGTCCAGCAGGCAAAGTCCCTCAGTCTCTGACTCGGTGCTGGATTCGGGCCTCAAGTTGTAACACTGAGGGTGGGAGTGACTGCTATCGACTCTTGCTGTGGGTTGATGCCCATGCCGTTGCTGCCCTCTGGTGACTCAACCTGAGAGCGAAAAGAGGAAGATCCTTCTGAGTCAGGTTGTGGATTCAGGCTGTCCCAGTCAGCTTCTGTCTCTTCCAAAATGTTGATTTCTTGGTTGGGGTGATCTACTTTCCGGAACCACAACATGTTCCTGGTGACAACTTCTCCTCCCTGCTTGGTGGTGACCATGGTCCCATTCACACGTGAGACTGTCTAAGTACCTGGTTCAAAGGCCGTCTGGAATTTCCATCCGGTTTATCAGATTCAAATTAACACCAGATACCCTGGTAGAGCTGTTGGGACTTGGCACATTGTCTCAGGCTGACGCGTTCATTGACCCGGATGCACCAGGCTTAGGTATTTGCTGGTTGGTAAGGCATAGGTACCCACTGGCTGGACACAGGGATGGTATCCCACCAATGTCCATTATTCTCTTAAGGACCAAGGGGACTGTTGCGTAGAGCAGCGTGGTGTTCCTCTGTACTCTTGCAGGAACTGGTGCAGACTGGTCTCAGGATTGGTATCTCCACTACCACAATTCGTAGCACCTTGTTCAGCATACGCATGAAGCACTGAGCTTCACCATTGGCCTGGGGACACTGCGGGGTGATGAGGTGATGTGTTATGTCGAGAGACGTAAGTAGGTCTCCGAAGACTGCCCCTTGGAATGGTGGTCCATTGTCGGTCTTTATCTCTTGGGGGAGTCCCAGCAAGACAAAGGCCTTCTCCAGCATGGGGACAACATTTGTGAATGCTGTCAACTCTATTACCTCAACTATCGGGTATTTGGAATAACTGCTGATCATTACTGCTGTGATTCTTCCATCTGGGTAGCTTCCAAAGTCTAGCCTTATCTGGGATCAGGGGGTGGTGCATAGCTCCTCAGTGATAATAGCGCTGGAGACTCTTGCATAATTGTTATCTGGCAGCATGGACATCGTCGTACAAAGTTATCCACTGCAGCTTTCAGCTCCGGGAACCAGATTTCTCTCGCATCTGAGACTTCATTCGAAAGAGTCCCTTGATGAACTCTGTGGGCTAGAGCCATCACACATGCTTGTACATTTTCCGGGATTATGATGCAAGACCATCATAATACCAGACCGTCTGCCGTAACACCTAGGTCATCACGTATTCTCCTCATTTTCCCAAGGCACACTTTATCTGGACCACATCAGTTGTTGGCATCTCATAGGAAGCCTCCATGACTCTCGTCATGACCTGATCACTCCTGGTCACCTCGCTGATTTCCTTGATGGTGAGCATATGAGGACATTCTCCTCCAGACACCATGTTTGCATAGTCTTCGGTGTAGTTGGCAAAGTCTGTGTCACCTTCTGTCAGAATCGGCGGGTGCCAGGAATGAAAGTCAGCAGGGTTCTTCGACCCTGGTGTATACAGTAGTTCCATTTGGAAGTTTTGCAACTGAATCACCCAGCGTTCAATTCACTGAAGAGGGTATGGTGCAGTGCCTCAGAGTAGGGAAGCAAGTGGCTTGTGGTCGGTGACTACACAGAATGAATGTCCGCTGATGTAGAGGTGAAAGTGTCCACATGCCCACTTAATCGCAAGTGCCTCCCTTTCAATTTGAGAGTATTGTGCTTCCCTTGGCGACAGAGCTTTGCTGGCGAATGCAAGGATGCAAGGAGTGCCCATTTCCATGGTTCTATTTCTTGGGTGATTACTGCTCCTAGACCTACTGGGCTGGCGTCAACCAGTAGTTCTGTGTTTTTCTTTGCGTTGAAATATGCCATGGTAATCTTGCTGAGCAGGGCCTCTTTGATGTTACGGAAGGTTTTGTGTTCTTTGTGGCCCCATTTCAATGTGGCGTTTTTCTTCATCAGGGTCTGGAGAGGCTCAGCCATGTTAGTGAGATTGGGAATTAAGTGGCCGCAGTACGTGGCCATCCCCATGAAGCTGGGTACTCTGGTCGGAGCAGGTGCTTTCTTGATGGCGTGGGACTTGCAGGGATCTACTTGAGCACCTTTTTAACTGAACACATAGCCAAAACACTTGATGGAGTTCTGAAAGAATAAGCACTTGTCTTTGTGAAGCATGAAGCCATGGTCGAGCAGTCATTTTAATGTATGATGCTCTGAGGTGTTGGTGATGTTCTTCGATGGATGATGAGTGAATTAATATGTTGCCACTGACATTCAGTACTCCTTGCAGGCCAGACAGGGTCTCTTGGATTGCATCTTGGAAAATTTCTGCTGCTAATGAGAATCCGAAGTTCAGCCATTTGTATTGGCATAGTTCTAAATGCATCGAGAATGTTGTTATGTAACAACTTTCCTCTGCCAGTTTTAGTTAGTTGATAACCTGTGTTAAGGTTCAACTTCAGGAACCGTCGTGAGCCATTGAGATCAGCTAATATGTCATCCATTGTGGGCGTTATATGTCTCTCTCTTTTAATTGCTTGTTTGGGGAGACGCAT
Source organism: Lissotriton helveticus (assembly GCF_964261635.1). Lineage (NCBI taxonomy): Eukaryota > Metazoa > Chordata > Amphibia > Caudata > Salamandridae > Lissotriton > Lissotriton helveticus. The sequence continues at coordinate 991,326,363 of NC_136065.1, read as the reverse complement.
GTCTATGCACAATCAGACTTTGCCAGGCTGCTTGGGCTTTTCGGCAAACACCATAGGGGACACCCTCGGTGAATGACCAGAGTCCTTTTCTATTACCCATTGTTGTTCGAGTTTGCGTAGCTCTTTTTAGACTAGGGGTCTCAGGTGAAATGATATCCGTCGGTGCTGGAGGGCAACTTGCTTGACAGATTTATCAAAATGCTGTTTGACCGGGGGAGCCCTCAAGCACAGAGTCCTGTCAACAGGTGAGAAAATGAGTCTAATATATCATCTGTCTGGAACGTTTTCACGGCGTATGCAAAGGTGACCAAGCCTAGGTCTTCTGTGGTATGGCTTCCCACAAGGGTGTCTGCCTCTCTGTCAACCATGTGAAAGGTGGTTGTGATTTCCTAGCTTTCCGCTCTCAGTTGGATGGTCCTCTTGCTGTTTAGTGGTAGAGGTGTCTGGTTTCGATATGTGAATATCTTGACGTTAGTTGGGGACAGCAGAGAGAGGGATGGGGTTATCAATATTGCTGGATCCCCATCACATTTACAGAGGCGCCGGTGTCAATCAAGGCTTTGACACTGGACACTGCTACTTCAACCATGCATGTTGATTGTGGACGCCTGCATCTTTTGAGATCTCCTGCAAATGAGATCAGGAATATTTCTTATTCGTCATCAGGGGACGAGTCCTCTAGGTGAAGGCAATGACATTGTGATGATTTGGATGCTCCCTTGGGCTCTGAGTCTTCCAGAGATAGTAGTCGCACAGACTTCGAAGGTGGACATCTGCCTCGTGGTCTCCCTCTGCATGAAGTGGCCGAAGTGGTTGAGGGTGCCACACTTGGTTCATGTTCATCCTTGCACTGAGCGTTCTTCGAGAGGGTGCATTCTTCTCTCCCACATAATCCACAGTGGGATCTGGGTGAGCGGTTGATTGTCTGTCACGGCATGTTCCCTCTTTCATGTGTCCTGAGTACAAAAGCACATTCAATTTTGACTGTTGGAGGTCTTTCCCGTTGTTGTGTGATGTCCATTTCTATTGCTCTGGCATAGGATAGGTCATGGGAACGCGCCATGATGAGGATGTCTTCTAATGGGATGTCAGGTTGGCGCAGGATTAGGACTCCTAGGGGCACATTCTGATGCAGGCAGAAAGGGCTCCGACTGTTGGTCAGAGCCCTCCTCACCGCATCTGAATCTGCTGTTCGGGTTCCTTTCCGACCAAGCCATTCCGATGGGCTCAGTTGGAAAGGAATCTGACTCAGTTTTCCGGATGGCTTCCGACAGGCTCAGAGCGCTTGTCTGCCATCCAGAAACCTTGCACTACTCCTCTGGCTGACTCTTTTACTGCAGAGGGATTAGGATGACAGTTTCCCCCTGCCTTTCTTGTGCTGTCCTTTCCGACACAGAAAAGCAGAGGGAAACTGTCTTGAAGTGCCCCCAGCAGGGCCCCCATGGGTGCGAGGCCGCCGAATGGCAGCCTAGGGGGCATCAATGGTGCCCCCTGTTGCTCCCTGCACCCGTTGGCAGGCACCTTGGGGTGCCTGCCACAGAGTTCAGGGATTAACTGCACCTCTGCACTTAACGATACAAGCATGCATTCCGATTGTGAAGTATAGGATTGCGACCGAACAGGGTTCAGTTGCATCCTAATTGCAGGTCTGGAACAAACAAGAGGTCGTTTGATTCCAGTTCCTGTCTTATGTCGGACGGTCTCGTGTCCATCTAACACCGGAATCTGCTCCTTAGTGTTTTGTTCCGGCAGCCCTGTATGATTTACGCTTTCACTTCTCTGGGCTGGTCGTCAGCCTTGCACGTGCTGGCCAGTTCTCGCAAGCGTGTATAGAAGGTGTCCATTGACTCTCCCTCCATTCGTGGGCTTGGCAGAGTTTAAGTGCCTGTAGTCTGGGTTCAGCTGTGGGTCAAAGTGTGCATTGAAGGCTCTGATGTCAGCATCGTAGTCGTTTGCTGCTCCCATGTTGGGGAGGTGTGCAAAAAGTGTGTGGCTCTCCTTCCCAGTGTAATGGAGCAGCAAGAACATATTTACCATGCCGTCTGTCTCCCAGGTCATGACAAAATAGTTATCCAGCCACCCAATCTATGTTTTCCAGCGGGCAGCGGTGGTGTCAGGGACCGTGAGTTAGCTGAAAGGTGGCAGTGTGCTGACCTGTGTGTGTTGTGTGGTAGGTGGGGAAGGAGGTTGTGCCTGCTGAGGACCGGCATTGACTGCTTCATCCGCCAAGGCTGCAAGGTGATGCAGATATGAAGGAAAGGGTGGACTGGCTTATTCACCCTGCTAAGGTAGGAGACTTGTAGCTTCTACAGAACGGGGCCTTCACACTTGCCACTTGTGTTAGCTTGTGCTTATTTATTTAATATGTTTCTTGTACTTTCGGGGCTGACTGGCTTCTGGTGCTTGGAGTATGAAGAGGGTGTAGTGTTCCAGGCAGCTATCTGGCAGATAAGCAGATTAGTTTTTGTTGTTTAGTATACAGTCCGCTTCCTTTTGTCTTTATTATCGTTCCTCATTTTTTTCCTGACTCTGGCAACTGACTGTGTGACTCTGTTCAATTGTCAGGCCTTGCCCTGGTAGAGGTGAATGATTACGATCATGTGGCGGGCAGCAGGCCCCATAGTCTCAGGGAGGACGCAGTTGACCACGCCCGTTGGGACGCAACGAAGGCTGTACCTGGGGGGGGGGGCCATGACAACCAACAGACACTCCTCCGGGCCCACCACACAGCGGCACCTGCTCCGCAGGTAGGTCCGCACCGGCATTGCCCGCAGGGTTGGTGCTTAGTTGCGGCTGGTGGGGGTGAGAAGTCACCACCCTCGTCGCCAGTGTTGCGTTCCATGCTGCTTTATGGGTATCATGCGCCGCAGCCGCAATAAGGGAGACACACACTCAGTGAATTACTCTGGGCGGAAGATCCCGAGTGGTCTTCACACCCTTTATTTATAGCCTCTACCACACCTGGCCGGAGGATGTTACAGGGTGCAGCGTCCGGGTCACTTCAGCACCACTCTCGCGGTGCTGAGGTCATTACAGTTTGTCCTCTATATTGTGCTAGAAATTCCTAATGCAATTACCATGGAGATATTATTATGTGCAGAGGAACTCCCTCTCTGCACACCCCTTTATGTTGAACCAGTTAAATAACCTGCATAAAGATTTCATTTCTTACTTCATCTGTCGGGCAAATGGTGATGTGTTTGATAATTCAACCACAGTGTAATTTGAGAAGCCGTCTATGACGACACAAAAGGTCTGACGCTTGGGCAGTGCATGCAGGAGTGGATGAGTTACAGCTGCATATCTTTCCAGAAACGGACGAATTTCAAGTGCTTCTTTGTTTTCAGTTGTAACTTGTACCTATAATGTATTTTAGCTCAATTCTTTAAAATGGGTTTAAAACGGTGTTTCATAATGTGGGAAAACAGCCATTTTACCTTAACTTTTTTTTTTTTTTAAATAACGTGAAAACACACACAAAGACACATTCATAGCCACATATACACATTCCTAGAACACAATAGAAATTTAAAAGCGCTATCAAGTCGCACAAAACATATGTTGAAAGTGACATTTCTCCAAAGTGCGGTGTTACATCACAATTTATCTACAAACCCTTGCAACACAGCATTCCTCATCCTGGCACTTCCGGATTTAAAGAACAGACGGTAAGCCGTTTCCTGCTGCGTGGGGACTATATTTCCCTACCATTGAACAGTTTGCAGCAAACACTCCACGTTATGAAAATGTATTTAATGCAATTAATAATTTAAGAAAGGCGAGCATGTGCTCTTGTGGAGTTAAATGCTTGTCAGAGTGATAGATGCATGCTTCACCACCAATACATTTCGCATGAAGAGCGCAGGGATTTTGCAAACTTGTCTTGACCTTGGGTTGCAATATATAGGAGGCAGATTGCAAAGGCAGGCCTGCTTATGTTGGAAGAGTGCGTCAGCTCTCAATTTACAGCCCCTTCCCCAATTAAAGGACTGTAAAAACATTAAAATTAATGCAGTCTTAACTCCATGAGCGGCCTCTACTTTCTTAATTAGTGCATAATTATTCAGATTTTGATATCCTGGAAAATTATCACATGGAAATTATTTCAGGCAGAGTAACAATAGCACAAAAATGTCCCTGCAAACTCTATTAACATGTGGAAGTAATTAACACTTAATTACAGTGAAAATACTATTACTGCTAATGTTTAATGACTTTTGCAATCACATCATAAACAGAAAAGTCCAAACAGTGTAGAGTAGCGGTGGGCTGTAGATCCTGTCTGATGAATTACAATGATTTACACGTAATTCTAAAGAACAGTTTGGTTCATGCCTTCTGAACCCTAGACGAGCAATGTAAATAGTATTACAGATCAAAGGGCTCAGGAAACAAAGGAAAGTGTTGTCCTTTGTCATAAAACGAGTTGTTTCCTTAGCAGAACATGTGCTAAACACTTACTTGCTTCTCCTAATGCTCTAATTTTCCCGAAACATTTACAATCCAAGCACATTGTCCATCCAAGTAAAAAAAAAAAAACACAGTGTTGATCTTTTAAATGTATTTGCATTTCACCAAATGTAATGCATTTATTGCGTGTGACTATTTATGTATGCATCTCGCAGAGACAAATTTATCCTAAATGTGATGACATCATTATCATTTTGATAATGATTCACCCTCATACATTTCAGTGAGAGAAGTTCTATTTTTCCTGAAAGAATTGCTTACAAAAGAAAAGAACAATGAGTACACCAATCTCTTCAAATATTTAAAATGTCCTCTTGAAAGCGGACAGGAAACGTTACATGAAGGATATGCTTTTCGATTTAGGACCTCGATATGAGTGGCCCGAATTTCCCCCACCCTCGGACTTGCAGATACCGGGGATATCGGTAACTGAAAGATTGTGTAAAATCAGTGCTATTACAAGCTGGACATGGACGTTTGTGACTTTCCGTGACGTAGGAGCCGGCTCCATATTTACGAGGCAGCACTAAGCCACTTTTTTTGGCTTAATGTTGCCTCGTAACTATCGTCCCCTTTAACGCAGTTTTCTGCATTAAAAGGGCGTGCAATGGGTGTTGCTCAGGGCGTTCCCAGCAACATTCATGGATTTTTGACACTGCCCCAGATTTACGCGAAATCGTAAATCTGAGCAGCGCAAAAAACCTACTCCTCCACGAATTTCGTTGAGTACACTGCATCCCAAAATGAGATGCAGTGCTCCCAACGAAATTTGTTTTATTTATTTAAATGTTTATTTACCTGTAAAACTTCGTAATCCATACATTACTACCCTCCACCCTGCCCCTCCCCCTCCCCACGTCACCGCCCTGCATTTACTCCCACTGCCGGCCGCGACTGCCCCTTAGAAATTAGGAATTACTGGGTGATCAGTACTTCTCGGCCAGATTCCCCTGGTAATTCCTCATTTCCCACAGATTTTCACAATTGTGGCTGCTTTTGGAAGCTGAAATCTCCATGTGAAAATAAACAGATCCAAGAAAACACTGCAGATCTCATAATTTTGATGGGACCAGAAACTACCCTTACTAGCTCCTGCAGAAATGAGAGGCTACTCATAATCTGGGCCTTCAAGTCTGGCTTTTGACAGACCATCATACCGCAGAGGTTCCATGACACAGAATGGAACTATGCGACGATGGAAACTGGCTGACCAGCAGTGTGTTCACCTAAACATCTCCAACCTATGTAGTTATCTAGTTTTTTGGCACGTACACAACATTAAGTTATCCATTTGCTTGGAAGGACAAAGGCCTTAACTTACCTCAGCAGGTTTCGTTTCCTCACAGCTCCTTGATGATGTAATTGCAAAGCAGAGAATGAGCCTGAAAAACCAAATCCTCAGTAATGTGTCTCTCATAAGGGTGAGGTCTGACTTTGCACTACTTGACATGCCAACCCCAACAAATTGTGAAACCTGATGTCACCATTGAAGCATCTTAGTAAATTAGGGTAAAGGACAAAGGACAAATAGCAATACAGGAGCATAAGTCAAGTCAACCTTTATTGTTAGAGTAATTGAAATCATTACAATATGCAAAGTGCTAGTGCAGAAAGGAGCTATAATGTGAAGAAAATCAAAGCAGAGTGCAAATTCAAAAGGGAACAATACATTAGTTGTATTTTTTTTTACATGACCAAAAAGAGCAACTTGTTAAAACTGAGTGACAGTTAAAAACAGTTAAAAACATTGGAGCCGAGATAAAATGCTCGATGTACACAGAATCAATTTATAAGAGAGTGTGATTTGATTTATGTCTGTGTGACAGTTAGGTAGCTTTTGCCTTCTTCAATGCCCCCTCTACTCCTTGGAGATATTTTACAGTCCAAAAATGATTTCTGGTCTGCTGAGGTGGGGCAGGCCAAAATGTCTTGTCTGTAGGATCTCTCCCCTTTGTTGAGTCCAAAGTAGGTGCAGCCATTGTCAACATATTACTAAAGTGGAATTGAAGAAGCAGATAATGTGCACCAGGTCTTCAGTCACGAGGCCAATTGTCAATAGGTAATTTCCCCGTCTGCCCTCAGCCAAGGCATATTATGCGCGTAAGAGGGCAAGATCCTAAGGCAGTAATTCAAGTATATGTGGTTTCAGGATCTTGGATATTGACTATATGTAAGAGTGTAAGGAATTGGGGTGTCAATCCATGGACGAGAGAGGTCACAAACTGGAAATGAGCAATGACTGAGCTCTCACAAGACCACAAGTAATCTGATCTTCAAAGACAGGTTTTGTGTGTTTACACATTTTTTGATTGCTGCCCAGCATGAATCTGCCCAACAATCATCTATGTATAATTCGCCAAATCATTCATGGCTAATACTGCTTGCTTTTGTTCCTCTATGATGATACAGTATAGCTAAATATTGTTTATGCTATATGTAATATGACAGAGTCAGTTTAGTTCATATATTTGTATTATGTGTAGTGATCTTGCCTAGGCCTTATGGTTTCCTATACTGATATTTACAGGCAAAACTGCAAGCATTCTCATTAGAATTTTTCACACACGGTGTCAATGAGTATGGGTCGCATTCTCACAATAGCAGTAGGAAACAGTACATTTATAGAATATCTTCATCTCTCCTAGCAGAGAGGTGTATCTTGGATTACAGGGAGCTTGTTTCACCCTGACAAGGACCCTGGTATTAAATAAGCTGGGCTCCCACAGACAAAGTCCATATTGTTGACTTCTCTGTGTCCTAAACAGGTATGTGAAAATATGTACTGCACTTGTTTCAATTTGAAAACTTTGTATCAACACAACTTTTGTTATGGCTGTTATCCTAATTCTGCTCGTATTCTGCTATTCTTTGGCTTCCAATAAAAACCTCTATTGATATTAATCCAATTGTCTTCTTTATTATCCTGCTTCAGGAAAATTATGAGGGCAACCCAAGAAATCATCTGTAGTCTTTGGCAGGTAATGTTCACTCCTAATGTAATACTTTCGAGGCATGTTTCTGAGCAATTCATGGGGCACCTGGCCAATTTCCCAGCTCGGAGTGTAAAGTTGGAACGGATCACTGACATAACATTGATTCAAATGATATTTTAACACACAAACATCATGTGGAAAATATAATTGACATAAACATTTATTCCCTATACTTATAAAGGAAAGAACGCAAATATCGAAAAAAAAATCTTGTACACGAATATTGTAAAAAATATGACTATTGAACATTTAGGGGTTGATTAGGATGGCTGGCGTATCGCCAATGCCGGCACAGCAGTGGCGATCTGCCTGCCATCGCATAGTGATTTATCCCCCGCATATTACAATGGTGGGGGGGTATTGCGGCGGACGTAAAGTCCGCCGCTTTTTCGCCAGTCGGCAATCATTCCGATTGCCAGCTGGGCAGACTGGGGCCACAATATGGTGGCGGTGCCTAGCAGGCACTGACTTCCATATTAGGATATGTGGCATTCAAAGCCTTTAAAGGCTGGCAGGGATTTACTTTGGGGGCCCGTTACGGGCCCCGGGGGAGGTGGGGGGATGGGGGCTGCACTTGGGGAGTACCTATGGTACCTCCCTAAATTGCCATGCACAACGTGGCAGGCACTGCACGGTGCCTGCCACGTTGTGCATGGCAATGCACAACATGGTATTTCACCATTGAACAGATGATGCTTACAGCAGCACCCGCCGCAATGTTAAAAATACATCCTAATTAGCGTGCGGGAAGGCCGCACATCTGGCTTCCGGTCCCAGCACCGCCAGGGTGGCAGGCAGACTTAAGTCTGCCCGCCATCCTAATAACCCCCTAAATATTGTAATACATAACATTGATATAATGTATATTAAATAAATGTAAGTAACAAGTACTATTAAAAATTAATATATAGTTCTATAAACATACACACATAAATACACATGTGTGTAGGTTTATATATACATATATAGAACATACCATTATTATTTAAAATACATATTTTACATTTTATGATTTTTTAAATTTAATACGGGAAAAGCATATTTATGTATATAAATGCTTACCACATAAAACATTAACAAATACAACAAATAAGAATATAAAAAATACTTATTGAAAATACTAAAAATAAATAAAATATGAGACACACTCACATATATATGCATACAGATGATATGAAAATTACACAAATAATAACATTACATATACTTAAAAAATATTCATAAAATAGTATCGTCTGTCAAAAATAAGCATACTAATTACACAACAGTATGCCAGAGTAAAGAAGGTGTGGGACTTCGGACATTGACAATTACTGTTCCCACTCTAGTGTGTGCAACAGTAGAAAAAGCATTGGACTACGAGGGGGTACCATTTACTATTTCCCCTCCAGTCTGTGCAACAGTATGGAAGCGTTGGGCTACAGAGGAGTAACATTTACTATACTCACTGCAGTCTGTGCAACATTAGAGAAAGTAGTACACTTCAAACACATAACCTATTTTACTAACTCTATTAATTAACCAAAAATATAAAACACTTTATGGAAATTATATACATATACATTTAAAAAACAATTAAGCAATGTACATATGTGCTAGAATTTGTAATGATTAATGTTAAATTTACAAAATATTATTATAATTGATAATTTAAATAAATTACCACAGTGTACTCCCACACACCTAGCAACACACAATTAAAATATAGTTAAAATAGAAAGCTATAACATGATTAACATATTAAGTAATCAGTAAAATAATTATTACTAAATTAATAATTTGTTGTTAATTAAATATTACTTACATAACTTCCCACCCTATTTTCTTACAAACACAACAAACTGCACCATAAACATAACATAACATAAAACATACAATATACAATTATGAAACAAATACATAATTGTAAATTAATTAAACATTTTAATACAAAATAATAATTTATTGTTAAGTCACTATTACTTAATTAGCTTCCCAACCCTATTCCCCTACAAACCCAGCAACCCACATCTAAAATATAACAACAAACAAAATTGCACAATTTATATAATCATTAATTAAATAATTAATAATTTGTTAATAATTAATAATCAATTATCACTTAATTATCTTCCCACTTTTACCCCTACAAACCCAACATGCACCTAAACTATGACTCAACACATATTTTAATTACACAATATACATAGTTAATTATCAATTAAATAATTAATAATAAATTCATAATTAAATATTAATCAATTATTACCTTATTAACTCCCCTATACCCCTACAAATCCAACAACCTATACCTAAAATATGCCATAAAAATATAATATTTAAACAATTGACATAATTAATTATACCTAATTAACTTCCCATCCTAAACCCCTGCAAATCTCACAACCCGCTACAACACTATAAATTACTATTAACAATTAAATACAAAATTATAAATAAATTGAAATAAAAAAATATATTTAAAAATATTAACAACATTTATACAAACAATATATAATATATACAATTAAATTATGAACGAACTATAATAAAAAAAACATTTATTACAACTATATTATTTTAAACGATGTTTAAAACACAGGTATTCTTGAAAACAACATTAAAAACAGAAATGTTCTTGTAAACAATATTACTTACCTAAAAATCGATATTTTTGTCCACAATATTTCGGCATCACGATATAAAAAACCTTATATTTGTTTAGCTCAATATGAATGATCTGATATTATGTCCCAATACCGTCAGTACATCTGGGTGACCACAACTAGCCTGATACACACTAATTTCAGTGAGGAATCCCTGGCACACACTTGGTAGATTGGTTCTTGTGCAACAATTAACTACGGGCCATATTATGAGTGTGGGTGTGTGGGAGCGGGTTGGTTAATCACTGAACCGCTCCCGCATTGTCAAACCTAAACGCTGCCTACCTGATTATGATATGATTATGATACAAATCATTGTCTGGTGGGCGGGCAACGTTGTCGTCCCATGACGGTGCAGTAAAAAGTCCCCAAAGTGGGACTGCCACAGTGCATTCCAGCACCGCATGGACTAAAAAGTGCTTGAAAAGGGGGGGTGCCTGCACAGAGGTGGCACAGCCTGTGCCCCCCTGCATGCACCTAACTGCATGGGGCCAGGGGGGCCTGTATGACCACCTTTGTTTTCCCACACCAGCTTCTACATGACAGTGCAGACCGTCATGTAAGGCTGGCGGTGGGGAAACTCAAAATATGCCACACCACCACCAGCAGCATTTTCTGAGCCCCTGACCACCGTGACACAACCAGGCAACGCGGATTCCCTGATGGTTGCTGTGGTCAAATGGCAGTCTGACCGCCAAATTTATAATATGGTGGTCAGACCGTGGGTGCAGCACTGGCTGGACCACAACCACTGTGCCCCCACGAGTCTGGCGGTCCAATGACTGCCAGACCAGTAATAAGGCCCTAAAACAAGGACTACTAAAAGAGAACTTTAGTCAGTTAGGTAAGGAGAAAAAAATGGAAAATGAGACACTAAAGAAAAGAAAACTAAGAATCCATTGTTCATCTATGTAGTGTTGTAAACTCAGATATAGACACCCTTTGCAGCCTTCATAGGAAGGAGAAGTCTGACGGTGTGCAGCTCATGATATTTGACTATTACTGTTTGAAGGTTTCTAGGCAGAACAACTGTAGCTCTTTCGTACATAGGTAAGAACTATGAAAAATATGTGAGGAGATTGCTTACATGAAATGTGATACTGCTTTCAAAAATACGAAAGACTGTTTTGTTTAAGAATGCATGTAAAAATAACACAAACTGGAGTCTCACTGGAGACTAAGGTTGATATACAGATTGGCACTGAATGGTGTGAATAATTATTCCAGGGACCTGGGTGTTGTTCAGTCCTGCCTGGCCAGGAAGAGTACTTATGAGTGTATCCCTGTTACAGTTTGTCGTCGCACAATCCGCAATTTACATTAATGTAGCATGTACTGGTAGGGCGTCAACTATCGTTAATGAGATGCTGTCCGAAAAAAGTGAATGGCCAACATCACATGTCGTTGTCAAGCCTGTGGATATGCGCAGATACGCATGTCAATGGTGTGCGGTATTATTGAAAGTGTTGCTATCGCGAAGCACACACATGTGAATGTGCTCGGATGGAGGGAGGATCAGCAGTGAGGCTACGTCATACACAGTGATAACGCTCATTACAGTCGAGGAATGCATGTGAAATGTGAATCTGAAAGTCTCACATATGACATACTACTATACTGGTAAAGCCTGACAACAGAGCATACTGCAACACAAATCTACACATTACACTTTACTGTTTGTCACATGTGATCTAGGATGTGCACTCTGCCCATGGCTGATAATACCCCTTCGAGCCACCAAAACCCAGGCCGAAAGGCAGCACAATAATGTGCACACACACACACTAGGGGCATTGTGTAACACACATATATTTTTTGATGTAACGTTTCAGATGCATGGCCATTACACGTTGAAGGCTACTGTACAGACCACGAATATTGAACAAGAGGATCGTTGCAAGTTGTGTGTAGCATAGGCTATGTGTACACAGCAAAAAACATTTCAAAAAAGCTCTCTAAACCGAAGAGGTGTCTCTCATCAAACGCTGTAGAGAGAATGACAAAATGGGTGGGGTCCTCCAACTGTTACAATGGGAAATGTTACAACCAATCAAATGCTTTTTTTTAAGGTCACATGGCACTCGTGCACCGAGCACGCAAGGAGACCGCAACCGACGCGATTTTGAGAACATCTCTTTACCATAATATAAGTTTATTACAGTTAGGAATATATAAATGTTTAAAATATTTTAGAATATGGATCGCTCTAGTCTACACTTTAAACTTATTTAGATATTGTTTTGAGACATAAAAAAAAATGAGGGAATGGCACACCCAGCACGACACCATACGTCTATGACGTAACACAGGGCCTGGCAGCGTGCACTCGTCGCATACGCAACGTGCAGCGGGCACGACCCCATACGTACATGATGTAACGCGCGGCTTGGTACTGCATACCCGTCGCATATCAAAGTAGCAGCTGGCGTGACCTTATACGTATATGATGTTACGTGGGGCGTGGTGCCACAAACCTGTCAGATACGGAATGCACATCATTTACGAGTTTAGCAATATGGCGGATAGGATTCGTGTGTTGATGGAGCTTGGTACACTACCGGCACAAGACTCCAGTTTCCCCCCTCCCCCAAAAAAAAAAATATATATAAATACATATTTTTTTTGAAGATATAAAACGTTACATAATTTTTAAAGTTAAAAAAAGGATAATAGAGTTCCAAAATATTACAAAAAAAATTTGAAAACATATAGGTTTTATAAATATGAAAATATGAAATTAACATTTCAAAATCTTTCGAAATTCACTGAAAAAAACAAAGGTTTTATAGACGTTATAGTTAGGAATTAGCATTTAAAAACCTTTGAAATTCACAAAAAAACCATAGGTTTCAGGGACGTTATAGTTAGTTGGACATTTGACTCATATAAAACCAGAGAAATTTACCCGTTATAGTTAGTTGAGCTAACTATAACTCGCGCGCCCGCAATGCACTGCTGATGACGTCACTGATTACATCACTCCTGACATGGTCAGTGACATCACTGATGACATCACTGATGACATCTCAAATGAAATCACTGATGACATCATCCGCATGATAATCTGATGCACGTAGTGATTCCCTAATATAAACTTTGTTACACCCACTCTAAAATACAGACTACTATTTTTAAAACCACACACACAACAATGCCAGACACTACATACCACCCACAATTTCCTAGGTCTACACACACATCCAGTCACCTATACATGTAGTTACTCATCAATACAGTACTATAATATGCACTCATACACCTGTACATACAGTCATACTCCGCCACTGATCCATAGAGTTACTCACACATCTTGTCAGACAATCACATACCCATTTACTCATGTATACAGTTATACACACCAACTCAGTTATTTATAAACACACCACATCACTTATTTACGCTGATACTAACACATACTTAGGGGCACATTAGTATGGTGGGACCGCCCGTTAAGGGTGTGGCAGTCCTGCACATCCCATTCGAATGCACCCGCCACACTGGTGGGCGCATCCCACATTTTTAACATTGCGGCGGGCGGTGCTGAAAGTTAGGATCTAGTTTCCATAGGAAGAGCATTTTTTCATTTGGCAATAGCTTTGGCGTCGTTTGACGAATCCTCACAAAATTCTCAAACCTAATTTGACTCTCACTTCAGCTGCTGTCTTGAAAAGTTTGGGGTGATGAGAAAAAGAGGGGTCCCAAACATGTTTTTCCCAGGTTAATTTCCACTGGAACTTTAGACAAGGCTACAGACCGAAGTGCTGAACGGAATTACTCCAAATTTTGCAGAAAGGTAGCTTTTGCTTTTGCAAAAAGAAAGTCACCACCTCCCCGGGGCTGCTCTTTTTTTTAAAAATAGGGGGAGTCCCATATGGCCTCCGCCTCTTCCCCGGGGACCACCACCTCCCTGGGGCTTTAATTTTATAAATAGGGGGGCCTCTTGGCTGCCCTGCCCTGGGGACCACCACCTCGCTGAGGCTCTTTGTTTAGCAAATGACAGGGGCCATGCAGACCCCCTTGCATCCCCTGGGATTGCCACCTCTCCGGGGCTCTATATTTAAATAATGCGGGGTATGTGCAGACCTCAAAGCAGCCCCAGGGACTATAACTTCCCAGGGGCTTTTGTAAATTTAAATGGTGAGGCAAAATTAACATTAGAGGGGTCTGCGTGCCCCCTCATGGAGCCATAGATGGCTGTGCAGACAGTCACCCCCGGGCCGGTTCCTGCATTGTCCAGGGGTGCTCACCCCCAGGACATTGCAATTTGCTACGGCTTGGTGGGAGCACTGCTACCGCCAAGACATAGCAAACAGTGCTCCGCTTGCAGCAAATTCTCTCGCTGGAACAATGTAGAGCAGAATTACTTTTACACACAGGGTGTTTAAAGTGCATGTTAGCAGCTTCCTATATGTTAAAGGACTGCCAGGTCCCGCAGGAGACAGGGAGATGGCAGGGACCGCGGTGGCATTGAGGCTTCCCTGCAGTCCACAACCTTTTCAAAGTGGGTGCCCTGGGTGAGACCAGGGTACCCACACAACAGGCCGGGCCCCAGGGGACAGGATCCTTGGGGAGTGGGGCTGGTCGTCCTCTCTCCCTTTATATACAAAAAAAAGAAAAGCCCGGGTACTGGGAATGAGGGCCCCAGGGCCATAATCGGCCTGGGGGAGGGGGCACACAGCTACCCTCCCTTAAGATTTATTTTTTAAATAAGAAAAAACCTCCATCAAGTTACCAGAGGTCACGCCCCCTTCACCACCACTCTTCTAACATGCCTCTTGGCACGTTGGTGGTTGGGGGATGAAATCCCCTTGGATGCTGAGGTCCTTGGGGTCCTGGAACCCCTTCTGTTACCTCCAGTAAGTCCCAGACAGTTGGATTTCTGAGAGTACCTAGGGCCACGCCCCCTTTCTCCACCACTCTGTCAGTGCATCTCCTGGCACTGCTGGTTGGAGAATTAATTCCACTTTACTCTTGAGGGTGTCTTGACTAAAGTGGACTTCTTCCCCAAACCCGTAGTGTCCCAGCAGATGCATTTGCAGAGTGGTGGAGAAAGGGGGCATGACCTCTGATGACCTCTCAGCAATCCAGATGTGTGGGTCTTATTGGAGGTAACAGGTAGGGTAGTTGGCCCCAAGGATTCAATAGCCATGGGGATTTCAATCCCCTACTAGTAGTCTGCCAGGAGTTTGGTTTGCGGAGTAATGGAGGAAGGGGGACACCCTTGTGGGTCCAAGTACCCCTCCTGTTACCTCCAGTAAGTCTCACACAGCAGGACAGGTAAGAGGTCTTTATAGGCTCCACCCCCTTTCTCCACCACTCTGCAAACATGCCTCCTGGTGCACTAGTGGTTGGGGTATGAAGTCTACTTTACTCCTATGGGACCTTGGGGGCTGGATAGTCTTTATATTGGAATTTAATTCTATTTGCACTGTGCTTATATTGTCGGTTTTTTAATGTAAATTTTTGTTTATATGTAGCAATTTTCTTATGGCGATTTTCTGAATAAAAGCTTTTGATGATGAGGATTATTCATGGGGGCATTTTAAATATTTGAGCGGTAAGAGCTCTGAAATTTCCTGTTGCATTTGTTTTCCTCTGTTCTATTAGTAAACAAGGTATATTGGGCACAATCATAGACACATTAGTATATGTTTGACTTTTGGATTTGGCTTAAAATTATTTCTGTAAATTTGGATAAGATAGCATCTGGTTTTTTTTTTAAACATTTGTTGTCCTCATATCAAGTTATCTGCAAGGTCAGGCCATTTTTATAATTACTCTCCAGTCCTCAGCCTGCTGAATCTTTTGCTGGCCCGCGCCACACCAATCAAACCAGTTACCTGGTTTCGGGCTGCAACCAGGTATAACCATAGGACCCCTAATTGGGTCTAGGCTCAGTGTCCATTTAGCAATTTTGTCTTACAGCTTTGAGCCAGTCCACCGCACTACGAGGTAATGGTTCCATCCAATGCTTGCAAATCTTCCTCCTGGTTAAAATCATCAGATAAAACAAAAGAGCCCTCTGTCTTCTGAAAGGTTGAATCAGTGACTAAATATCGAGGGACCCAATATTGAGGGGCCGATTCCGATTCGGGAAAGGAATCCGTACGTTGATTCGTATTCGTAGCCGTTACCGTACGAATCGTACAAATCTGTCCGAATCGCGAAGTATGGTCCGTTGGTAAAAAATACGTCTGAATCTTTGCTAACCGTATAAAAATCAACTGAAAATCCGTACGATATGGACCCGGAAAGTGATCCGTACGATTCGTAAACATGCTGTACGACCCGACAAGTACAATCAGGACTGGGGACCGAGAACGCGATTCGTACAGGAAAACATCGCGTATGAGCTGCGATTTGTACGGAAAACATCGCGTATGAGCGAGCCACAAAATCAAATACGAAACTACCCCCCCTGAATGAAGCGCACGCGAACCCCGTAAAACGTCACGTATGAGCGGGCCACAAAATCAAATACGAAACAAACCCCCCCTGATTGAAGTGCCCGCGAACCCCGTAAAAACGTCGCGTTTGAGCGAGCCACAAAATCAAATACGAAACAGACTCCCCCTGAACGAAGCTCACGCGAACCCCGTAAAAACGTCGCGTATGAGCGAGCCACTAAAGTAAATACGAGACGAACCCCCCTGAACGAAGCGCACGCGAACCCCTAAAAACAGCACAAGGAGGGTGCAAACGACTCGCACAACACCATAAAACATGTCTCCTGTGTACACACCATTGGAAATGAATGTTCTGGCCAGATCCAAACAGGCAAACAGAGGGCCTAACTCAGACCCGCCCCTTATAACACACCCACCAAAAATTCAAGGTAAGCCCCACCCACAAATGGACCAATCAAAAGGGCCCACACCCACAGGCCATGATCCATTGCAACATACCCGTTTAGCTACAGACGCTGACAACACACCAACAACTGCACACATCCACCTTCACACATACCCCCAATCACATTCAGACCCACACCCTCATTCACATTCAGACCCACACACACATCCATACACACCATCACCCCCCAATCACATTCACCCCACACCATGTCCGCACAGACGAATCCAAAGTTCACAAAGGAGGAGATGGAGATCCTTGTAGATGAAGTCATCAGAGTCTAGCCACAGCTGTTTGGGGCATTGTTCAGAAGGACCAGCATAGCTGATAAAACACGCCTGTGGGAGAGGATAGTCAATAGGGTGAATGCTGTTGCACCCATCAGACGCACCAGGAGGGAGTGCCAGGCCAGGTGGTACGATCTGCAGAGGATGATCAAGCAGAAGATGGACGAAGAGTACGCCCAGAGCCAGGTCACTGGAGGTGGTGGTCCCCGCAGACCAGTACAGTACCATTCCTGGATAAGGAGAAGGTCATGGCCCTGCTACCACCAGTGGGAGTACATGGCATTGAAGGAGTCGTATAGCCTGGTGAGTACAAAAACAACTCATGTAACATGGGGGTAATGGCATCCACACCCCAAGTACAAAAAATGCCCGTAACAACCCCCAAGCGCCCGCCTCCCACAACTACAGGCAAAAACAACGCTATTGCCACTAACATGTGAATGCCCCATTGACAAACCAAGGCCCTACTATGTTCCATGCTACAGGAAGCACAGACCCAAGAATGGACGTCCGGTATGCTGAGAGGGTGGGAGTCACAAAATGCATTGTGGGACTCCAAATAAGACCCAATTTCATGGGTGTCCGCAGGGGGGGCAAGGGAGGCTCTTGGCCCCCTGGATCGCCAGTGTGTCTGGTGTGGGCCCAGTCAGGGCCAGCCCTAGTCCATCATGCTTTTGAAATGGTGACATTGTCCCAGTCGGCAGCGCCCTCCATTGGGTGGGAAGGGTGCAAGGGGGTTGCCGAGAATTGTGCAAGACAGAGGGGAGTAGGGTGCAAGGGGGAGGGCATGAAGGGTGCAAGGGGGAGGGCAAGAAGGGTGCAAGGGGGAGGGTGAGAAGGGTGCACGGCAGAGGGGAAGAGGGTGCAAGGGGGAGGGCAAGAAAGGTGCAAGGCAGAGGGCCAGAAGGGTGCAAGGTGGAGGGCCAGAAGGGTGCAAGGCAGAGGGGAGGAGGGTGCAAGGCAGTGGTGAGAAGAGTGCAAGGCAGAGGGCCAGAAGGGTGCAAGGCAGAGGGCCAGAAGGGTGCAAGGCAGAGGGCCAGAAGGGTGCAAGGCAGAGGGGAGGAGGGTGCAAGGCAGAGGGGAGGAGGGTGCAAGGCAGTGGTGAAAAGGGTGCAAGGCAGAGGGCCAGAAGGGTGCAAGGGAGAGGGCCAGAAGGGTGCAAGGCAGAGGGGAGGAGGGTGCAAGGCAGTGGTGAGAAGGGTGCAAAGCAGAGGGCCAGAAGGGTGCATGGCAGACGACCAGAAGGGTGCAAGGCAGAGGGCCAGAAGGGTGCAAGGCAGAGGGGAGGAGGGTGCAAGGCAGAGGGCCAGAAGATGGCAAGCCAGAGGGGAGGAGGGTGCAAGGCAGAGGGCCAGAAGGGTGCAAGACAGAGGGCCAGAAGGGTGCAAGGCAGTGGGCCAGAAGGGTGCAAGGCAGAGGACCAGAAGGATGCAAGGCAGAGGGGAGGAGGGTGCAAGGCAGAGGGCGAGAAGGGTGCAAGGCAGAGGGCCAGAAGGGTGCAAGGGAGTGGGGAGAAGGGTGCAAGGCAGAGGGCCAGAAGGGTGCAAGGCAGAGGGGACGAGGGTGCAAGGGGAGGGCAAGAAGGATGCAAGGGGGAGGGTGAGAAGGGTGCAAGGCAGAGGGCCAGAAGGGTGCAAGGCAGAGGGGAGGAGGGTGCAGGACAGAGGGCCAGAAGGGTGCAAGGCAGAGGGGAGGAGGGTGCAAGGCAGAGGGTGAGAAGGGTGCAAGGCAGAGGGGAGGAGGGTGCAATGCAGTGGGGAGAAGGGTGCAAGGCAGAGGACCAGAAGTGTGCAAGGCAGAGGGGAGGAGGGAGCAAGGCAATGGGGAGGAGGGTGTAACGGGGATGGTGATGAAGCTAAAAATTTGGCCACCCCTATAAACATTTCTGTGGACGCCCATGCCCAATCGCACTCATCCCATATGGCCCAGGTACACACATATGCGCCATGCTCAATGCACATCGAGTGGGAATGTACTGACAAGATAGCTGACACTGGGCCCTGGTGTAGGCAGCACAAGGCCCTCCTGTGACCAGTGCAAACACAAACACCAGGGCAACAAGGTCAGATAGCTTGGACAGGAACTCACAACCACTGTCATGGCAGCATGCTCCATGGGGGACAGCCACACCACGAGGGAGGCCCAGTTCCAAATCAGACTCCAACTACCAGCACAGCCTGTCACACGCACCCCTTACATAAACATAGCCTGGGACAGGCAATGGAGTGCCCCACTGTCACAATCGTCATGTAACACAACGAAACCAATACAGATCTGCTGAAGCATTCAAGCAAAAAATGCATGGTGCAGATTCACAAGTCCCTTGCGCTTCCTTCACAACGCCGTTGGTTTAACCTTTGTGACGCAGCGGACGCACAAAAGTTGCGCCATGGTGCTGGGTATTTACAAGGTGTCGCATCTGGGAGATGTGCCACGTTCTAAAGCCCAGCGCCAGAAGTAGGTGTTCTGGAGCGTGGGGGGCGGTGGGCGGCCGTCACGGCACCTCCCAAAAGTGGCTGAGTGAAATCTTAAAGATTTTTATGCACATGCGGCCTCAAAACCCTGTGCATGCTTGAAGCAGGCGTAAGAATTGACGCAGCATTTTGCAGATAGGGCCCCACAGAGCATTTGTGGTGCTGCGTTGCGCCGGCGACTCAACTCCAGCAATGCGCCATTCCTACGGCACAGATGCGTGATGCAGCTGTGCTGTTTTTCCACCATGGTGATCCGCATTGTAAATGTGTTGCATCCATCCTGGCATAGCTGTGGTGCACAATGACTGGCGAATCCCTGCTGATATGCATGGCCGTGCCAGTCATTGTAAATAGTCCCTCACATGTCAATGACTCCTGCGCACAGATCAATCTGACCCCACAACATACCCATCCCCAAGTGAACATTAAGAACAATCCAAAGCATAGACAACTACCAGGTGGAACAGTGCCAACGACAATGTATATGAAAAATGGATGTTGCATTAAATGGGGGAGATGAATCGCAGTCCCATGCTACGCAGGACCCTGATCCCACCAACAGCGACGCCTCTCACCACTCCACGGATGACCCCGACCAACCTGGCACCTCTGGTGCCCAAACCCGTGAAGCAGCTGGATCAGGAACATCTGCGCCAACCACCACATCCATTCCTGCCACATCCCAGCAGACATCTCGGAGCCCTGCCCACACTCAACAACTGAGCCAGTCTGACAATGAGGGACAAGGTTCGCCGGGCACCCAGGAGGCGGCAGACAACACCACCACTGCCATCCCTCAGGGGTCCCGTCGACCCGTTTGCCCACAATGGCAGGCCAGGCTCGTTTGGGCAGGGGTGGTGGGAGTGGCACCAGGTGGAGGCGAGAACCTGATCAGCCAGCTGCAGGGCCCGGTATGTCTGAACTGCGCAACATCATGGAGGCATACCAGCGGGACACCAGGGAGTTCAGACAGGAAGTGGGGGCCCTCACAAAAACCTGCAGGCCGAGCAACACGCCAGTCAACAACAACACCAAGGACGGATGGAGGCAGGACTGGCTGAGCTCCTGTCAGTGCAAAAGGACATAAGCCATTCACTCCGTCAGATTGCTGACAACATGGAGCACCCTCCCTGTGTCACCAGGCAAGAAACATCTAGGCAAAGACCGCCAACAGGCATAGGGAGGGAGGAGGAGTAGGAATCGTCTGACGGAGCGTCCCATGCATCGTCAAGGTCTGCATATGAGGGTCCCCCAAGGAAGGTGAGTCGTCCACGGAAAAGACAGTGAGAGGCAGTAGGCCATGCCCATCTCCCAGGTCACCTGGTCTGGCATTTTGCCTTTGTGTGCAACAGCATCACCTCCTTGACTGTCTTGCTCTCCCACATGGAATTGCTGGTTGCAGTCTGAACAATGATGCCAAGCACTGTGGTCTGGACTCCGTTGACTCCAACTGCAAGGCATCACATCTCCCTCTGTGAACTTTGGATTCCCAGCATTTGTGTACAGCACCTAGCACTTACTCACATTTCCCACACAAGACAGATTAATAAACAAAACTAACACAAGTAAAATTGATGTTGCAGTCATTTTCCATGAGTCAACAACATACGTGTGGGGATATGTCAAAGTATGCCAGAGTGTGGAAAAAACTCAAGCCATCCATACCCTGGGATTTGAGTCCGGTCGAGGACACACATAGGTCACAATGTATCATCAAATACACACATGGAGCACAATACTCACCCGTGATGGTTTCAATCTGCTGATGGGGGGGCTTGCCATACTGCTTGGACAGTAAGTTTTGGAAGAGTTTTATGAAGGTGTAGAGGTCATCGGTCATGTGGAGGAGCCCAGGGAGGGAGTACCAGGTCTGTTTGGTGATGTGGGAGAACTATCTCCCGCATGCAGTTGAACTGTGGATGTGATGAATGGTGCCCAGGGCATGGTTGGCTGGACGGAGTTGGGGCAATGGGGTGCTGGATGGGAGACGTCCATGTTCGTATTTGGGGCTGGGGTTATGGAGTGCCTTCTGAGTGTGGCTGAGGAGTATGAAGGTGATCCTGCAGTTGACAGTGAGCCTATTGTAGGTATCTCAGGTGGACGGTCATGTGGCTGTGGCAGGGGATGTTGAGGATGAGGTGTGCGGATGCACCCGTGCCTAAAAATGAAAGTGTGTCCTCATGTAACGTAACTGCTGCTATGTAAAGCGCTCTGATACCTGATTCGGTTCGGGTCTAGTTCGCGCTATATAAAACTCTGCAAAAAATTAAAAAAAATAACAAATATGCACAAGTCCTCCTGGAGTCTGGCTGTTGTTCCTGCGTAGAGAGCGTTGCCGTAGTTAGGCCACTGGTATCGTGGACCTGGGTGACTGTCTGTCTTGACTAGGAGTGGATCTATCTGAAGATCATTTACAGCATGCGGAGGGACTTGCAGCATGAGGTACAGATGGTGTTGAGTTGCATGGTTATTGTGAGTGAGGAGTGTACGATGAGCACCTGCTTGCGTGTGTGGCCACTGTGTGCTTGTGCGCTGCCCAGGCCGGTGTGACACAAGAAGTTGTCCCAGCCGTAAGGCGACATTCCTCAGATGATGATCTCAGTCTTGTCCAAGTCCAGCCTCATGTGGCTAATGTTCCATTTGTCAACGCACCTCATGCCTTCTTCAAAGTTGCATCTGGGAGTGGCTGGGTCTTTGGTGAGGGTGAGGAGCAGCTGGGTGTCAATGGCATTGGACATGATGATGAAGTCGGGTGCGCATGTGATGGTGGAGAGGGTGGTCATGGAGACATTGTAGATTGTCACGCTGAGAGATGAGTCCTGGGGCATGGGCCCGATGACCCCAGTGTTCTACGTGGTGAAGGGTGGAGGCGGACTCCCTGGGCCTTGCTGGTGAGGTACTTGGCGATTTCATCCTGGGCCTTCCTCTGGATCCCAGTGTTGGAGTTGTGTGATCTGACAGTGTGGTAGCACATGGTGTAGAATGCCATTGAGAGGTCGATGGGGTGATGGTGGTGGTCTCAATATTGTTGAGCAGGGTCCAAGATGTTGTTGGTGGTGGCAATGAGGGCTGTTCCAGTGGGGTGATTACTGTGGAAGATGGACTGGGGGGGTTGCCTGGAGATGTTTGCTTGGAGGGAGATGGTCAGTTGCTCGTTGACCGTCTTCTTGATGACATTTGCCTGGTAGGGAAGCAGGGTGATGTTCCAGGAGATCCTGCGGTACTGCTGTCCATTGTTAAAGAAGGGCCTGGGTCTCTGCATACCTCCAGCTCACATGGAAAGTGGCATACTCAAAGGAGACATTCATGACGTGCCGGAGGTGGGCTTCAAGGATGGTGTATGCTGTGATTGAGATGTTGTGTGGGAAGGGTCCTGATGGAGAGCCGAAGTGGATGGTGTACATGAGCCGGGTTGTCTCTTTGATGCTGACGGGAGTCCAGGACCTGAGGGGGGGTATGTCCTGTGGATAATAGTGCTGTCTGCCACTGTGTGGTGAGGCTGTCGTGTACGTCCACAAGCTTGGAGTGGTGGAAAGTTGCAAGGGATCCCCTTGGCCTTGCAAGGGTGGGTTGTATTTTGGATGGAGAGCTGGGGTTAGATAGTTCACTCACAATGCCGATGAGGTCATTCATGTTGTGTGTGTTGGTGCCTAGGCCATACCTGAAGGTTGTCCTCTTGTCCGTGCTGATGTCCTTGTGTTGCCGATTTCAGGGCTGAAAGGTAACTTATGGTTGTTTGTTTGCAAGGTTTGCATAAGAGTACGGCTAGACCTGTGTGAGTCCATTAGGTCTGCCTTGTCCCTGATGGCTTAACTGTTGTTGTGCTTCACAGAAAAGTCCGCCAATTTGGCAAGAGTGTTGGATCAGTCACTGATCCAGTGTGTGCGGTTGCAGGGTGTGACGGTGTCGTTGGTTGGAGTGTTCTGTGTGAGGGTGCCACACAGCTCGTTTGTGGTGACTTAAGTCAAGCATCTTTGGTGGATCTGTAGTGGAGTGTGGTGCAGTGTGTTGCTTGTCGGACAACTGGATGCAAATGTTGATGTACCAATGAAGGATGGTGGTGTTGTTGTCCTCCATATATCAAAACCACCACTGAAGAGAGGGTCCAAGTGCAAGTTTAACGACCCAAACTAGATATGCACCCCAACATAAAGTACCATAACAATAATTATATCTAGGAGTCAAAGCAAGAATAGAACTCACTGTGAAGACAAAACCTCAACACGGAAAGACAATACAATTATAAGTGGAGACCCAAATGTGCAACCAAGTGTGACAAAAAAAGGTGTGAGTAGGCTCAAGGGCCCTTTTTGACATCATATGGGTTCTCCTTGCCCAGGAGACAAAGGACACAGCCTATTGTTGTTATCGAGGCTGTGTTGTAACCTTTTATGTGATGTGTTCTAAAAAATGGGTGGTATAAATAATGTGTAGATATAAGTAGCAACTGAGTAAGCAGTGGGAAAGAAATGTGTTAGGTGAAACAAATTTAAAATTGGATAAGACTGAGTAGATATTTAACTTTAATATTGTCTCTCAGTTTTTCCAAATCTAAAAATAATGTGCAAAAACAGATTTAACAGAATATCTGTAAGCAATGATGGTCAACATGTTTCAGCATTTAATGGCAATGTGCCAATGCTTTCTTCAGGACCCGTTGTTAGCTACTGCTATATAATGTGAAATTTATTTTAAAAGTGAAATGTATTTAAAAAAAATGTCTCCTGCAGATTCCAGGTCACGTTTTTCCACCACAGACCATTAGTTGTGGTGATGGCGCTTCACCCCACCTGGCTGCAGCTCAGGTATAGAGGAGCACCGCTCTGTCCGTCGATGTCTCCGGACTTGCTTCTGTGCTGTCAGGGCTGAAAGGTAACTTATGGTTGTTTGTTTGCAAGGTTTGCACAAGAGTCCGGCTAGACCTGTATGAGTCCATTAGGTCTGCCTTGTCCCTGGTGGCTTAACTGTTGTCGTGCTTCACAGAAAAGTCCGGCAATTTGGCAAGAGTGTTGGATCAGTCGCTAATCCAGTGTGTGCGGTTGCAGGGTGTGACGGTGTCGTTGGTTGGAGTGTTCTGTGTGAGGGTGCCACACAGCTTGTTTGTGTTGACTTAAGTCAAGCATCTTTGGTGGATCTGTAGTTGAGTGTGGTGCAGTGTTGTTGCTTGTCGGACAACTGGATACAAATGTTGATGTACCAATGAAGGATGGTGGTGTTGTTGTCCTCCAGCCAGAAGTTGCTGTCCCCCTGCCACATGTAGTCTGTTTAGGTGAGGACCTGCATGCTGATGTAGTTGTTGATGGCTTTGCAGAATTGTTGATGTAGGCCTGGAGATATGTAGATGAGTGTTAGTCTGAGGCTTGTCAGGGGGTTGGTGTGAAACCTGAAGTGCAGGCGCTTGACAATACTGAGTGTGTCCTTGGTGTTGTTTGTGACTCTGAGGGTGTACTTGTCTATGAATTGCAATTCATCCTCCTGGATTGTTGGTGCGGTCCCTGCGGGTGATCTTGCATCCGTCTGTGATGGCAATGTGGAAGTTGTGTGCAGAGGATGCATTCAACCAGGTTACTGTAATGAAGGCAGTGTGTGGGGCTGTTGTGTTGATGAGGTAACAAAGTCCAATGGCGTGCTGGTGGATGGAGCGGGTGTGCAGTAGGAGGCACATGACCTAGTTATACAGACACGGTCTATTAGGCGGGCCAGCGCGGTGTTGGCCGTAGGAGTTGCACACACAGCATGCAAAGCAGTCGTGTGTGTGCTTAGGGGTTGCCTGATAGCAGGTGGTTGATTGTCTGGTGTTAATTGTTTGGAGGGTGGCTGGCTGGAGCATGAGTCTGTTGTGTTACGTGGGTCATGCAAGGATCAGAGGGTCTTGCACTGTGCACGTTGCAGGCACTGGCGGTCCTGCCTTTGGCACGGAGGTGGCGCAACAGAGGCACAGACAAGCTGCGGCATGCATTAAGAATGGGTGGAGGAGCATCTGGGAGACGTCTGTGTTACAGAAACAGGGCACTCGGTGGGGCGGTGCTGCAGGGGAGGCAGCAGCAGGAATGAGTGAACACCTGACGGCGGAAGGGGTGAGACACCAGGCAAAAACTCGCACACAAAGACAAGGAGGTTTTAAAGGCACAATGTAACAGGTGTATGGAAAGGAAGGAGTGTCTGGTTACTCATGGGTCACTGAAAGAAAATGGATGAACAATCACAAAAATGACGGGCACAGGATCATGCCCCAAAAGGCCAAGCTGCGCACAGGACACACAGCGTCAGCAGGTGTTGCCTGCCCATTGTGGGTAGCAACCTGCACTAATACATACACAACCATGTACTTCATGCACAATAGGGATCATTAGCCATGATAAACTGCATGCATGTTGCCACAGTACACATACTCCCATATGCACAATCTTTGTCAATTATGCCATAGATGACGCATGCAAAGTGGCAAGAGATCTGCCTTGACAGTAATGAGGCACATTGTACTGTGGTGAACACATTTTCTACAGAAACGGATCAAGTATGTGTTGAGGCCATGCTGCTTTAGCCAATGTCCATGGCCAGTGCCATTGCTCTGAAGAAAATAACAGTCATGCAATGAGTTTACCTGTACTGCTGGTGAAACAATCTGCACAGGACTGCCTGGAACTGTCGGGTACTTGAATCCTCAGAAACGTGCGATGCTCAAAGTGGTCCATCTCCCAATAGCCCCTTGGTCTGAGTAGAAATGACAGACTCAAACGGGTGATCAGGCGAGGGAAGTAAAGGAAGGGAACAGCAGGGAGGGAGATCTGAAACAAAAGTAAACAAGCATAAGGATTCAACTAGGCATGAGCGCAAAATCCGTTCCGCTCACAGATTTAGCGAATTTTCGGTAAATTCGCGATCCGCGAACTCCCGCGAATTTACCGAGAATTCGCAAATCCGCGAGCGGCGAATCCGGGGCGCAAAAGTTGAAGCCTGGCCTGTTGTAACTATTTTACGATGGCGCCGGCAAGCTGCCAGCGCCATCCTAAAATAGTTACTAAGTTAGCTTCAACAGGAAGCTCTAATAGATAAAATAAAGCAGGTGCTCGAGCACCTGCTTTATTTTATCTATTAGAGCTTCCTGTTGAAGCTAATTTAGTAACTATTTTAGGATGGCGCTGGCAGCTTGCCGGCGCCATGGTAAAATAGTTACACCATGCCCTTTGGTGTGCTTTCTTCCCATATCTACCGTCGAAAATCAGCTGTGATGCTGGATAGAGGCCTTTGTATCCTTGACTTTCACGAGCGCAATCCCTTTGCTGTTCCTGTGACCAGGAGCTTCTGTCTCTTCATCTACTGCTCTGATCGGTCTCAGACGATTTATACACACAAGAGGCATGTGCACTCGCATGGAAGCCCCGCCCGCACACTCGCGGTGTGCACCGTCTTCCCGCCATTGACCCACTATGATGGACAGCTCACCCAAGGGACCCCTGCGCCCCTCGGGGCGAATGCATAGTATTAGTAACACACACATGGTCGCTGGAAATCCGCAGATCCGCAAATCCGCAAAATCCACGGATTTTGCGGATCCACGATCCGTAAATCCGCAAATCCGCGGATCGTGGATCCGCATAATCCGCCCATGCTTAGATTCAACACTTCTTGTCAGAGTCACAGAATACCTCAGAACCTATACTGTAACAGTTACACCTGTAAAGGAAAACAACAGCCACTGTATCCTAGTTGGGATCACAGTAATGAAAGTGATACTAGATCTGAGTATCGAACAAGGACATTACTACACACTTACAAAGAAGGCTGTTCCATTCTTTTACATGTATTTATGCAGCAGTTATCAACATACCCAAAAAAGTCTTAACTGCCACGTAACTGGGAAATTTGAGCTTTCTCCTGGAGGAGCTCCACAAGCCCCTGCTGTGAAAACAGAGATGAACAATCCACATGGATTCATAGCACATGGAAAGATGATGAAACAACATAACACACCAAAGATTATGTTGTACGAGCTGCTAAAGAACTGGCCAATATTATGATCCTATTCCAAGGATTGTGCAACTAGCACAGGGTTCACACAAGACACATAAAAGGTAGCAGAGTATTGCAGCTATATGAAGGGAGCATAACGCTCTGCAGGCTGCTTCAATGCAATTAGAGCCATGCTGTAATCCAGAAAATCACAGTGTATGAATAAGGCTCCAATATATAGAAATTCTAATGCGCTGCAGTGCAACTCACACAAAGCCAACAATCTGTAGTTACCCCTAGGAATCAGTGAGGGTCAAGATGGGAAATTACACATCCCCCGCAAGAGGCTTAAAAAGCTCATCCAACGAAGGAGGTAATTATGTGAACACAAGGAAGCCCCGCAAGAGCCAGCCATTGCCTCGTCCAACTGGGCTTTTAAACGCCAAACGGAACAAGCTGCTGGCCAGAACTCAACAGAGAGTAATGAGGAGCGATGGCACAAAACCACCCCTACCGTGACCAGGATATGCAGCACGCCACAGGAGTATCCTGGGATTAACGGCACCCAACACGTGCCACGTAAGCGTTTACATTTGCTACAGCCCAATGTAGTGACGTCATTAGAGCAACGTTCTTGGCATCATGTGAATAGAAAGTCAAAATCAACTTACTGAGTAGGCTTGCAAAGCATGTTCTCCACCGGCCCTGAGGAAGCGATGTGACAGTGACATGACATACTGGAACAAGGGGCAATGCAGCCATACAAACAGACCCACAGGACAGTTGACAGAACATGTGGGACATACACTGGCCCACACCTTCACAACATGGTTGTTGGAAATCCAAATGTACTGGCACACAAGATTAAGTGGATGAGCCAAACACATCCTGCTGCACACAGTGAGGCTGCAATTCCCCATGGAGCCTGTGGATGTGATGTCCCACACAATGTCACGCCGTGGTATCCGCAATGTGTCGGGGCAAGGTTTACACACATTGCTGCCTTCACCAGAGTCCACACTCCACTACAGATGATTGTCAAGAAGGGTGACTGACATGTCATGGGAGTGGTGCAACATGCAAGTTGATCCATGGTGATGAGACATGTATGCATGGTACTACAACATGCACAGAAACAGTCCCCACACATTCCCAAACCATACCAAACCCAAACAGCCTGTTTGGATCTATTGCCCGAACTGACTTTTACACATGTATGTGCATGGAACGCTGATTCGGCCCTCGTTGCAATCATCATGAGGAATAGCAGGAGGACTAAGATGACACGAACAGACAACAGGCACAGCAACCTGGTAATGACAGACACACAATGGGTCACCGGTAAAAATCTTTGCCAAAGACATGGGCATGTACGAAACAGGAACAATGTAGGATACATGCAAATTTCAAGCTAAGTCATTGCGCATTAATATGTGACATGACTTCAGCACTTGTGTGACACATCAGAACACACATCTAAATTACTTTGCATACAGTCAGCTGGACACGCACATTGCAACACATGCCACTCAATGCTACAAGCTTGCACACTCATTCCCAGTGACTCACAATTATGAGAAGTAGTTGCGTATGAGCTGACTCCGGATATCATCCTCCTCCTCCTCCTCATCACTTGCATCATGACCAAGCCCTTGATCCTCAACGGGGGGATATTCCTGCTCCTCAGGATCCAGGATGAGTGGCACTGCCTTCTCAACTGCCATGTTGTGCAGCATGCAGCACACGATGAAGATCTTACAGACCTTGTCCGGTGCATATGGGAGAGATTCGCCGGTCTTATCGAGACACCGGAATCGGCTCTTCAGGAGGCCAAACGTCCGCTCGATCACTCGCCTGGTCTGCCCGTGTACATTATTGTACTGCTGATCTGCAGCTGTTCTTGGGTTGCGGAGACGTGTCATTAGCCATGGCATGTTGGGATATCTCGAGTCACCTACAAAGATACATCATGTAAATAAGTGGGTCAGGAGATGCCGTCAGATCTAAAGATACTGAAACACACAGGACAAACAGAGTTTACCCACCACAAAACATGCCCGATCGTTGCGCAGCTGTAGCATCATTTGTGGCACCCTGCTATGCCTCATGATGAGAGCATTGTGTGACGGTTCTGGAATTCGTGCACAAACTTGGGAAATAAGCATGTTAGCAAGACACACCACCAGGGCATTTATTGAATGATAATGTTTCCTGTTGCGGTAAACCTGCTCCTGAGCCTGTGGTGGCACTAAAGCCACATGTGTCCCATCAATGGACCCAACGACATGTGGCTTCCCTCCCAGGGCATGGAAATCACCCTTGACATCTCTCAACTCCTCAAGAGTTGGAAATTTGATGAATTCATCTATGTGCTCCAACATGGCTGCCAAAACAACATCACGCAGGACACGGCTGAACATCGTCTGTGACATTCCACCGACATCAGCAATGGTCACCTTTATCTTGGGGGTCAACGCAGTAGGATACCTGTGTTGCGGTTGGAGATGTGGTGCCAGCTTGTTCGTCAAGTCCTGAATCAACTGTCGATTGAATCTGTAACGTCGGACGCAGGCACGTTACCTCATGGTAGTCAAGTCTGGGAATGGCCTTGGTAGAGGCGGTGCCCTGCAGGACATATTTGGGAATGATGGAGATTAACAGTCAGCCAACATCAATGGCAATGTACATAGTACATGCAAAACTGCTACTACACATCAGGTCACTATGGAGGCTGGCATGTGCAATACATCCAGGACACATATGCCAGCTTGCTGGCACTCCTACGAAAACCCATATACACCTGTTGATTGACAAATAAACATGACATGCCCTGAAATGAGCTGCAGGGCCCGAGATATCACTGGAGCGACACATGTCACGATACCTGCAGTGGAAGGTTGTCATCCCATCCAGACAGCTGAATGCAAGGCACACGCACAGGTCACATGGAATGTCAACTGTACATATCAAACACATTGTGATTAAGGTGTGCATGTGACAACAAAACAACACAGCAATTGTCACGATGCTGACATGTATGCTTGGTGAAAAATGATGTCTGATGCCATCAGACCCAAAAGCCGTTGGAATGCACATGTGGCATGGTTTGCTTAGATGTGAAACCATTCCAATCTCAACACAGAACCATGTTAGATGCACCAACAGCAGATGCAGTTTACACAACACAAACAGCAAGCTCAATGTTAAACGTGACACACAACGGACATAGTCACATAGGGTCATGCTGAGCGTGAAATGTCAAGTGACAAATCGCCCCAGTCCCTGGCATTAGGAGACAGGTGCCAGTAGTGATGACTGTGCCATCCCATTGTTGATGTGCATGGCCCAATCTGCATAATGATACACATGGGACAAGTGTCAAGGTGATGCGTGCCACATAGTGCCCCATCACACATGACAAGTGTCAACAGGTCATCACACATCGATTGTGCAACAAGATTAGATGCCCTGTGCTATATCACTGCCTGCCACAACTAGGGCCTGCACATGAAAGTATGCAATGACAACAACTTGATAGACATCCTTGTTTGAACCATACCCCTACATCCTTGCCGTGTGTGCGCCTCATATCACTTTTGTAATGGTGCCATACGTGAGTGTGTGAAACACACCATACCCCTGCATTAACAATAGCGTGTGAAATGCACCGTGTGAAACGCACTGTACCCCTGCAATCACATCAGCATGTGAAACGCACCGTGCCCCTGCATTGGCATCAGCGCGTGAAACGCACCGTACCCCTGCATTGGCATCAGCGTGTGTAACGCACCGTGTGAAATGCACCATACCCCTGCATTCACATCAGCGTGTGAAACGCACCATACCCCTGCATTGGCATCAGCGTGTGAAACCCACCGTACCCCTGCCTTCACATCAGCGTGTGAAATGCACCGTACCCCTGCATTGGCATCAGCATGTGAAACGCACTGTACCCCTGCATTGGCATCAGTGGGGGAAACGCACAGTACCCCTGCATTCACATCAGCGTGTGAAATGCACTGTACCCCTGCATTAGCATCAGTGTGTGAAACGCACCGTTCCCCTGCATTCACATCAGCGTGTGAAAGGCACCGTACGCCTGCATTCACATCAGCGTGTGAAACGCACTGTACCCCTGCATTCACATCAGCGTGTGAAATGCACCCCACCCTGCATTGGCATCAGCGTGTGTAACGCACCGTGTGAAACGCACCGTACCCCTGCATTCACATCAGCGTGTGAAACACACTACCCTGCATTGGCATCAGCGTGTGAAATGCACCATACCCCTGCATTTGCATCAGTGTGTGAAACGCACCGTACCCCTGCATTCATATCAGCGTGTGAAATGCACCGTAACCTTGCATTCACATCAGCATGTGAAACGCACCATACCCCTGCATTGGCATCAGCGTGTGAAACGCACCGTACCCCTGCATTGGCATCAGCGTGTGTAACGCACCGTGTGAAACGCACCATACCCCTGCATTGGCATCAGCGTGTGAAACCCACCGTACCCCTGCCTTCACATCCGCGTGTGAAACGCACCGTACCCCTGCATTGGCATTAGCATGTGAAACGCACCGTACCCCTGCATTGGCATCAGCGGGGGAAACGCACAGTACCCCTGCATTCACATCAGCGTGTGAAATGCACTGTACCCCTGCATTAGCATCAGTGTGTGAAACGCACCGTTCCCCTGCATTCACATCAGCGTGTGAAAGGCACCGTACGCCTGCATTCACATCAGCGTGTGAAACGCACTGTACCCCTGCATTCACATCAGCGTGTGAAATGCACCCCACCCTGCATTGGCATCAGCGTGTGTAACGCACCATGTGAAACGCACCGTACCCCTGCATTCACATCAGCGTGTGAAACACACTACCCTGCATTGGCATCAGCGTGTGAAATGCACCATACCCCTGCATTCATATCAGCGTGTGAAATGCACCGTAACCTTGCATTCACATCAGCATGTGAAACGCACCATACCCCTGCATTGGCATCAGCGTGTGAAACGCACCGTACCCCTGCATTGGCATCAGCGTGTGTAACGCACCGTGTGAAACGCACCATACCCCTGCATTGGCATCAGCGTGTGAAACCCACCGTACCCCTGCCTTCACATCAGCGTGTGAAATGCACCGTACCCCTGCATTGGCATCAGCATGTGAAACGCACTGTACCCCTGCATTGGCATCAGTGGGGGAAACGCACAGTACCCCTGCATTCACATCAGCGTGTGAAATGCACTGTACCCCTGCATTAGCATCAGTGTGTGAAACGCACCGTTCCCCTGCATTCACATCAGCGTGTGAAAGGCACCGTACGCCTGCATTCACATCAGCGTGTGAAACGCACTGTACCCCTGCATTCACATCAGCGTGTGAAATGCACCCCACCCTGCATTGGCATCAGCGTGTGTAACGCACCGTGTGAAACGCACCGTACCCCTGCATTCACATCAGCGTGTGAAACACACTACCCTGCATTGGCATCAGCGTGTGAAATGCACCATACCCCTGCATTCATATCAGCGTGTGAAATGCACCGTAACCTTGCATTCACATCAGCATGTGAAACGCACCATACCCCTGCATTGGCATCAGCGTGTGAAACGCACCGTACCCCTGCATTGGCATCAGCGTGTGTAACGCACCGTGTGAAACGCACCATACCCCTGCATTGGCATCAGCGTGTGAAACCCACCGTACCCCTGCCTTCACATCCGCGTGTGAAACGCACCGTACCCCTGCATTGGCATTAGCATGTGAAACGCACCGTACCCCTGCATTGGCATCAGCGGGGGAAACGCACAGTACCCCTGCATTCACATCAGCGTGTGAAATGCACTGTACCCCTGCATTAGCATCAGTGTGTAAAACGCACCGTTCCCCTGCATTCACATCAGCGTGTGAAACGCACCGTACGCCTGCATTCACATCAGCGTGTGAAACGCACTGTACCCCTGCATTCACATCAGCGTGTGAAATGCACCCCACCCTACATTGGCATCAGCGTGTGTAACCACCGTGTGAAACGCACGTACCCCTGCATTCACATCAGCGTGTGAAACGCACTACCCTGCATTGGCATCAGCGTGTGAAATGCACCGTACCCCTGCATTTGCATCAACGTGTGAAACGCACCGTACCCCTGCATTCATATCAGCGTGTGAAATGCACCGTAACCTTGCATTCACATCAGCATGTGAAACGCACCATACCCCTGCATTGGCATCAGCGTGTGAAACGCACCGTACCCCTGCATTGGCATCAGCGTGTGTAACACACCGCACCCCTGCATTCACATCGTGTGAAACACACCGTACCCCTGCATTGGCATCAGCACGTGAAACACACCATACCCCTGCATTGGCATCAGCGTGTGAAACGCACCATACCCCTGCATTCACATCAGCGTGTGAAACGCACCATACCCCTGCATTCACATCAGCGTGTGAAACACGCCATTCCCCTGCATTCACATGAGCGTGTGAAATGCACCATACCCCTGCATCCACATCAGCATGTGAAACGCACCGTACCCCTGCATTGGCATCAGCGTGTGAAACGCACCGTACCCCTGCATTGGCATCAGCGTGTGTAACGCACCATACCCCTGTATTCACATCAGCATGTGAAACGCACCGAACCCCTGCATTGGCATCAGCATGTGAAACACACCGTACCCCTGCATTGGCATCAGCGTGTGAAATGCACCATACCCCTGCATTCACATCAGCGTGTGAAACGCACCGTACCCCTGCATTCACAGCACCGTACCCCTACATTCCGGGCTTGTGTGCGCATCATCTTACTATTGTAATCGTGCCATACGCGAGTGCACCTCAGCATGTGAAACACACGTACCCCTGCATTGGCATCAGCGTGTGAAATGCACCGTACCCCTGCATTTGCATCAACGTGTGAAACGCACCGTACCCCTGCATTCATATCAGCATGTGAAATGCACCGTAACCTTGCATTCACATCAGCATGTGAAACGCACCGTACCCCTGCATTCACATCAGCGTGTGAAATGCCCCATACCCCTGCATTCATATCAGCATGTGAAACGCACCGTACCCCTGCATTGGCATCAGCGTGTGAAACGCACCGTACCCCTGCATTGGCATCAGCATGTGAAACGCACCATACCCCTGCATTGGCATCAGCGGGGGAAACGCACAGTACCCCTGCATTCACATCAGCGTGTGAAATGCACTGTACCCCTGCATTAGCATCAGTGTGTGAAACGCACCGTACCCCTGCATTCACATCAGCGTGTGAAACGCACCGTACGCCTGCATTCACATCAGCGTGTGAAACGCACTGTACCCCTGCATTCACATCAGCGTGTGAAATGCACCCCACCCTGCATTGGAATCAGCGTGTGTAGCGCACTGTGTGAAACGCACTGTACCCCTGCATTCACATCAGCGTGTGAAACACACGTACCCTGCATTGGCATCAGCGTGTGAAATGCACCGTACCCCTGCATTTGCATCAACTTGTGAAACGCACCGTACCCCTGGATTCATATCAGCGTGTGAAATGCACCGTAACCTTGCATTCACATCAGCATGTGAAATGCACCATACCCCTGCATAGGCATCAGAGTGTGAAACGCACCGTACCCCTGCATTGGCATCAGCGTGTGTAACACACTGTACCCCTGCATTCACATCAGCGTGTGAAATGCACCATACCCCTGCATTCACATCAGCGTGTGAAACGCACCGTACCCCTGCATTGGCATCAGCGTGTGAAACGCACCGTACCCCTGCATTGGCATCAGCATGTGTAACACACCGCACCCCTGCATTCACATCGTGTGAAACACACCGTACCCCTGCATTGGCATCAGCGTGTGAAACACATCGTACCCGTGCATTGGCATCAGCGTGTGAAACGCACTATACCCCTGCATTCACATCAGCGTGTGAAACGCACCGTACCCCTGCATTCACATCAGCGTGTGAAACACGCCATTCCCCTGTATTCACATCAGCGTGTGAAATGCACCATACCCCTGCATTCACATCAGCATGTGAAACGCACCGTACCCCTGCATTGGCATCAGCGTGTGTAACGCACCGTACCCCTGCATTCACATCAGCGTGTGAAACGCACCGTACCCCTGCATTGGCATCAGCGTGTGAAACGCACCGTACCCCTGCATTCACAGCACCGTACCCCTACATTCCGGGCTTGTGTGCGCATCATCTTACTATTGTAATCATGCCATATGCGAGTGCACCTCAGCGTGTGAAACACACGTACCCCTGCATTTGCATCAACGTGTGAAACGCACCGTACCCCTGCATTCATATCAGCATGTGAAATGCACCGTAACCTTGCATTCATATCAGCATGTGAAACGCACCGTACCCCTGCATTCACATCAGCGTGTGAAATGCACCATACCCCTACATTCATATCAGCGTGTGAAATGCACCGTACCCCTGCATTGGCATCAACGTGTGTAACACACTGTACCCCTGCATTCACATCAGCGTGTGAAATGCACCATACCCCTGCATTCACATCAGCGTGTGAAACGCACCGTACCCCTGCATTGGCATCAGCGTGTGAAACGCACCGTACCCCTGCATTGGCATCAGCGTGTGTAACACACCGCACCCCTGCATTCACATCGTGTGAAACACACCGTACCCCTGCATTGGCATCAGCGTGTGAAACACATCGTACCCGTGCATTGGCATCAGCGTGTGAAACGCACTATACCCCTGCATTCACATCAGCGTGTGAAACGCACCGTACCCCTGCATTCACATCAGCGTGTGAAACACGCCATTCCCCTGTATTCACATCAGCGTGTGAAATGCACCATACCCCTGCATTCACATCAGCATGTGAAACGCACCGTACCCCTGCATTGGCATCAGCGTGTGTAACGCACCGTACCCCTGCATTCACATTAGCGTGTGAAACGCACCGTACCCCTGCATTGGCATCAGCGTGTGAAACGCACCGTACCCCTGCATTCACAGCACCGTACCCCTACATTCCGGGCTTGTGTGCGCATCATCTTACTATTGTAATCATGCCATACGCGAGTGCACCTCAGCGTGTGAAACACACGTACCCCTGCATTTGCATCAACGTGTGAAACGCACCGTACCCCTGCATTCATATCAGCATGTGAAATGCACCGTAACCTTGCATTCATATCAGCATGTGAAACGCACCGTACCCCTGCATTCACATCAGCGTGTGAAATGCACCATACCCCTACATTCATATCAGCGTGTGAAACGCACCGTACCCCTGCATTGGCATCAGCGTGTGAAACGCACCGTACCCCTGCATTGGCATCAGCGTGTGTAACGCACCGTACCCCTGCATTCACGTCAACGTGTGAAATGCACCATACCCCTGCATTCACATCAGCGTGTAAAACGCACCGTACCCCTGCATTGGCATAAGCGTGTGAAACGCACCGTACCCCTGCAATGGCATCATCGTGTGTAACACACCGTACCCCTGCATTCACATCAGCATGTGAAACACACTGTACCCCTGCATTGGCATCAGCGTGTGAAACACACCGTACCCCTGCATTGGCATCAGCGTGTGAAATTCACCATACCCCTGCATTCACATCAGCGTGTGAAACGCACCGTACCCTTGCATTCACAGCACCGTACCCCTACATTCCAGGCGTGTGTGCGCATCGTCTCACTATTGTAATCGTGCCATACGCGAGTGCACCGTACCCCTACGTTCCGGGCATGTGTGCGCATCGTCTCACTATTGTAATCGTGCCATACACGAGCGCACCGTACCCCTACATTCCGGGCGTGTGTGCGCATCGTCTCACTATTGCAATAGTGCCATACGCGAGCGTGTGAAACACCCTGTACACGCGTGTGTATCTCAAAATCACTTAGGGGACACATAGGGGACGAGTAGTAGGCCCTGAATGCATCCTGGGTGTCATGGATACTGAGATTTGAGTGTGTGCTACAGGTGCCCTGCAAAAGTCAGTTGGGCAAAAAAATACAATGTTGCAAAATGATTCTGGAGCTGAGGCTCAACGATGCAAATGCGTGTCAGACATGGATGTTTAAAGGGATTGGAGGAAACGTACGATGCGAACAAATCTGACCTATCACTTTGTACTCCTCTAACCGAAAGCCCCTCATCAGCATTGATTTAAGGCAGCAAGAACCCCTGAGAGGGCACTTGCCTCCACAACATTGGAGTGGATTACACTGCTGCTGTCTCTGTATCCTGTGGCATTTCATGGCTAGTACTATGGAGAGGGCCCCAGCTTTCACTGAGGAGGAAAACCAGGCCCTGCTGGATAGCCTCCTACCATAGTACAGCAAGGTGTATGGGAGACCAGGGGAGCAGGTGAGTGCTGACTCCACTACCTTTGACTGTGCACCTGTTGTGTGAGTGTCACAACAGGCATTGTGTATTGGTGGGACAGACATGCAATGTGGTTTTGAGTGAGTCCCAGGGGGTGTACAAGGTGGTGTCTCTCATTCAGAGCATGATGTAGTTCATGTGTGTTCACTCCTCACTTGCATTGTGCTTACTGTGACATTCACTGCACTGTGAATGACACATTCAGCCGTGCCAGACCTTGGTGGCTTTATTCCCAAATGTCCTGAGGTGGAACAGTGTTCCCCTCGGAGTGACAGGTGACTGTACTCACAGATGTTAATGATTTGAGGGGACCTGTGATGAGATTGTCCAAATTATGTGTTTAACCTGAAGGACATTGAAGTGTGTAAATGTGCCTTGTCATCTAGGTGAGTGTGTATGTGATGTGTTGCACCACTGCTGCATGGCGTATGCAGCAGCTCTAGCCATCTGATGTGACAAGTAAGCAGTGCTGTGTGCCTGACTTGAAAAGCTAGCATGACACCTGTGACACCCCATTGTCACGTGGCACATGTGCAAAGTGATGGTTGTATCCGCTGTTGTCAGTGACAGGCGAGTGATCTGTGCCATGGTGTGTCTGTCTGGTCTGCTGAGGGTTCTACTGTGGAGTGGGATATGTGACTGCTTGGCACGTGCTGTCCCACATCCTGCAGTTGCATGTGTTGTCCAGTGTGTGCTATGATCAGTGAGTGTGTTGCACCCGTTACGCCTTTCAATGCCATTTAGTGCATTGGGGCTTGCCCACAGGCCAAATTCACATGGACAATGATGCAAGTCCTGTCAGCATCCTATGCCCTGTTCACATTATCAATGGTGTGCAAGCGTGTGTCTATGGGACATGGAGCAGGTGACGTGATGTTGTTTCACTTTGTCTTCTTGACAGGAAACTGCCTACGAGAAGGGGGAGATCTGGATGGACATTGTCAGGGCCGTCAGGTCTGCGGGGGGCCATTGCCGGCGGCTACGCAATGTGCAGAAGAGGTGGCAAGACATCCGGTGCTGGACTCGGCGTATCCCCCGGGTCCAGCTGAAGCTGGTACCTCCATGCCGGCATGGCAGCAACCGTCAACTCACCCCCCACATGCTCTGGGTCCTGGCGGTCATGTTTCCAGACCTCGATCGCAGTTGCAGGAGAGACAGCAGCAAGGAGGGGGTAGGTACATGGCTGTTTGTTGTGTTGTGTGTCACCTGCTTTTTGAGGTGCTCTGAAGCCTGGCTACACTCCCACAGTTGGTGTGTCTGGCCAGACAGGTTATGTGTGCAGTGTGTTTTCGGTTCCCCATAGTCACCTGGTGCTCATTCTCATCCCTTCCCCTCCTTAACATGTGTCCCCTGGTCTGTGTGTAATCACATTTGCACATGTTCATCTAGGGTGCAAGAAAATAAGACTGCAGATTGATTTCCGCATCATGTGGGAGGGTGGTCTGTGACATGTGTTGGGACCTTTTATAACTGTTTCCCATGTATACGCAGCCACAACTTGCTCATCTGTTTTTAATAGTGTATCTCATGTTTTTAGACTGCTGTCTTGCCTATAAGTAGCCACAACCTGTTAATTTGCACATACTTACCTTGTGCTCGGCCAGTGCTGTCGTTTGAGGCTTGGTTGCTTCCCTTGGTCGGGTCCGTCCGTGCGAGCGGACCCGCCATTTTGGGTGTAGTTGGGCTCACGGTCTAGTGGTCGGGGCTGCGCGCTCTGGGCTCCATATAAACAACACTGGAGCGAACGCGCAGCGGGCGAGCGCAGCGGGCGCGCCGGCGGCGCGCCAAAGGCAAGCCCGTCTGCGCCAGGGAAGCACCGAGCGCAGCTACGCTGACGGTTTTGGCCCCCAGGAGCTGTGTGATGACTTTCTTGGTCCTCCCTACTCGAGAGACACGCTTATACGGATCGGTAAGCTTTATTCAGACAAAGGGACTCTTAATCTGCTGCATACGGCCCAGCCACGAACAGATTTCCTTACCAACAATCTCTTGAGATGTGGGCTTTTAAATGTTAGGTCCCTGCCAAAGCACAGCGTGGAAATCCAGTTGCTGATTGAGATGCATGAGCTGGACGTTCTGTTCATGACAGAAACATGGACTCATGCTGACTGTTTGGTCGAACCTGGCTGCGCATGCCCTCCTGGATTTAAATTTTTGCATCTTCCCAGACCTACTGGTAGGGGTGGGGGGGGTAGGAGTAATTTACAATGCCACTTGTAAAATTGACATCATTGACATAGACACTGCGAAGGGGACAGAGTTGCTGGGTCTCTCTATCCGGAATTGTTCTGGGATTATAGTCTGCACTGGTGCTTTCAGTATTTTGCAACAACAAGCACTCTTATCGACGCTGACTAATATCGCAGCGTCCCACCATAAGCTGGTCATTCTGGGGGATTTTAATCTTTGGTGCAATGGCCCCCTGGATATGGGTTTCTGTAACCTGCTTCAATCCTGCGTAAGCTTTGGTCTTTCTCAGCAGATTATTGGAGCCACTCACAAGGCAGGGAATCTTCTAGATCTATTGTTTACGGTTCCTGACTTGGTGGTAATGGGGGAAACATTGCCCACAGACTGGTCAGACCATTTCCTTGTAAAATTCTTTGTAAACATTCGTGATGTTCACACTAAGGCTCCATTAGTCACTAAGGAATTTTGGTGTAGAGACTGGAAGGCGCTTACTCGTCTGAGCTCACCAAACGGGGTATTCAATGTGAGTAAGACTTTTAGCCTGGACAGGCAAGTTGAGGAGAACTATTCCTCACTCTGTTCTGGAATCACGGCGGTGTTGGATGCTTA
Organism: Lissotriton helveticus; assembly: GCF_964261635.1. NCBI lineage: Eukaryota > Metazoa > Chordata > Amphibia > Caudata > Salamandridae > Lissotriton > Lissotriton helveticus. Next base: position 991,285,487 of record NC_136065.1, on the reverse strand, counting down.
TGCTCCCCTAAAAAAACGCTGCTGTAAGGGGAGTGCTTCTGCCCCATGGTTCAATGAGATGTTGGCCAAACTTAAGCAGGGCTGTAAACAGGCAGAAAGGAGATGGAGGCGGGAATATGACGAAACATCTAGGCTGCTTTGGAAAAGCAAAGTCCAGGAATACAAAAGTATGATCAGAAAATCTAAATCGGACTACTATTCCTCGGTCATCTGCACGGCTGCTAACAGCTCCAGGAGCATCTTCAACATATTAAACAGCTTAACCAGCCCTGACTGTTCTAAGAATGCTACTGTCCCATCTCAGGAACTCTGTTAAAGTCTTTAAGGAGAAAATTGAGCTGATTGTTGAGAACTTGGAGGGGGACAGGTCATCTGCTGGTCACTCTAATGACACCATATCTGACGTAACAACAGATCGGGCAGATGACTTAGCCTGGTCGTCGGGGGAACTGCTATCTGACTTCCCTCTTCTTACAGACGATGCATTTTGTGGGCTGGCTATGGGGATCTCCTCTGGGTCTCCTCTGGATCCGGTGCCATGCAAAATTTGGAAGGAGCATAAGGAGGAACTGTTTCCCATGCTCCATCTAATCTGTAACCAGTCTATTGCTACTGGCATTGTTCCAGCTCAGTGAAAACAGGCTGTGATTTCCCCTTTGCTGAAAAAGCCCTCCTTGGATCCAGACTGTTCCAAAAATTACAGGCCTATTTCTCTGCTGCCTTTTCCTGCCAAGGTGGTTGAGCGACTGGTCAGTGCTACCCTCTCCAAACATCTTGAAAAGCATAATCTATTAGAGAACGATCAATTTGAGTTTCGCCCTGCTCACGGGACTGAAACAGCCCTGGTGACGGCCGTGGATGAACTTCAGAGGCGTGCAGACAAGGGACAGACAGCATTTCTGATTCTGTTAGACATGTCTGCCGCCTTTGATACGGTTAATCATAAGATCCTATTGAATCGTTTATCTGATGCTGGGGTGAGAGGCAGCGCGCTGGCATGGTTTCACTCTTTCCTGCAGGATAGGCAGCAGGCAGTGTCTCTGCCACCTTTTCAGTCTGTATTTAACAAGGTGGCTCATGGAGTCCCACAGGGCTCGGCGATTAGCCCCATACTTTTTAATTTATATTTAAAACCTTTGATCTCACTTATTAAGACCCATAACATCGAGACTGTGAATTGTGCGGACGATATGCAGATGATCCTCTCCTTTGAGGGAGAGGAGTCAACATCAGTGGAAGTTTTCCACAACTGTATGCGGGACACGTCACGGTGGCTAAAGGCTAACTCGCTGCAGTTTAATGCTGCAAAAACAGAGGTGCTTTTTAGCACTGGGAATAAGATCGCCCGCCCGTTTCCAGAAAACTTTTGGCCTCCTGAAATAATGACTACTGTACGACCTGTGGCCTCAGTTCGCAATTTAGGGGTCATGCTTGACCATAAACTAAGTATGGAGACGTATGTCAACAAAACAACCACCTGCTGTTTTGCTATTCTCTGATTTCTGAGGAAAATCTTGCCACTCCTACCATTCCATGCTCGTGCTCAAGTGGCAAGGTGCACAATCCTCAGCAGATTGGATTACTGCAATGCTCTATTACTGGGTTCCCCTGAGTTTCTCTTGGACAGGCTCCAGAGGGTACAATCGGCAGCTGCCAGACTGGCTTTGGGGCTTCCCAGAAGAGCACATGGTGCGGCTGCTCTTGCCAAACTGCACTGGTTACCTGTGCGACAGCGGATACAATTTAAAGCCCTCTGTCTGGTGTTCAGGGCTCTTCACGGAATAGGCCCTGCCTCCATGCAATCTAAATTTAATTGGTACACTCCAGCCAGGCACCTGCGGTCGTCATCGGCCAGGCTGGTGAAAGTACCCAGATTTAAAAAGGTTAGAGCAGGAGGCAGATCCTTTGAGGTGACAGCTGTCAAATTATGGAATCTGCTCCCACTCGATATAAGACAAACTGCGCAGCTTCTCCCATTCAGGAGAAAGATTAAAACCTGGTTGTTCCCTGAGTAACTTGACATGTGGTCTTTGCTCTGCCTGACACTTGTCCTCTGCCCATGAGCTAGTTTAGCGCCAGGATGCCTGCAAGGTGACAGTGCGCTTTAGAAATAACAATAATAACAATAATAATAATAACCTTGCCTGTGCCATGAGCTGTGCACTGTGTTTGGGCTTCATATTTGTTTGCACTGATGATGAGTCTCAACATAGGAGTGTGAGGTTTCCACTGCACAATCTTGCAGCATGCATGACCCATGTTGTGTTCTCAGACATGATGTACAACAGTGGGAGATATGCATAGTGCCATGACGGTTGCTCATGTTACAGTCAGGACATTGCACACCCACAGATCAGTGTGCCCACTACAGTCCCCTGACACACCCCGGCCTCCTAATCATGTGTGTCATCCAACACTGTGCCCATTCTATGTGGGTTCAGCATGGGTCTGCCTCTGTGGCATTGGTCCCTGGCATAGTTTGTATTTCTCCTGTGTCTGCTACATGTGTCCACTTGATAGGGATACAAGATTTGGCTTGTGCATACTCACACTGGGCAGTGCCTGAGTGCCTATTCACAACAATCTGTTGATGGTTGTTTGTCACAAATATGTATTGCCAGCCCCACAAGGTGATCTTGGGTTACTTTTGGAATTGTTGCTGCACAGTTTTTGTTACCCTGATTCAGAGGTCTCACTTCTTGAGCTGTATCAATCACATTGACTGAGGGATGGGGGTGTTGTGCAGGAGAGGTCTACATGGGCCTGCCTGATTTAGCCTTGCCAGGTCTGACATGTGGGTGAGAATTGGATGAACAATGATTCACCATGCACTGCCCCTGTGATGGTGGTCGGTGACTTCAGATGGGGCTTGGCAGCCTATGTCATTTTGTTCCAGACATGATTCAGGCTCATACATTTTTGCCACATGTATGTACTTCAGATGCAACGCTGTTTTGGCTTAGTGTGCACACTTCTGCGTTGATATTTTGCCTGGGGATAACAGTGTGTCCACAATGCAGCAATGATTTTGTTCTTCACGATTGCTGGCCCAATTGCTTAAGCATTGTCCAGAGTTGGGACGTGTGTGCCCCTCCACATGACAGCCAGTAGATTTTATGTGCAAGCAACTGTGTCATCAGGGAATGGATGCCCATGTGAGGACTGACATATTTGAAGTTGTGTCACATAAATGATTGTACCTTGGCACTCACAACACTTGCTAAAAGTTGTTCATGTTTAGAATGTGTTAATCTGATGACTTGTGTAAAGGTCACTTATGTGCCTGCATGATAGTTGTGTCACAAGGTAGTGCACACAAAACGACATTTCCACTTTTTTGAAAGAAGCTGGCACATTTTCAAAGAGGCCAGTGTTAGTGATTAATGGTGTGCCTTGATCTCCATATACATGTCCCGACAGGGGCTTGAGGTCTTGAAACTCCTTTGTTGTCAATTGTACAAACTAATGAGTGTCAAGACATCAAGACCTCCGTTGGACCATGTATACGGCAAATCTGCAACGCCATTTGTTTCTAACAGTGTTTTATCTTAAAGGGTGCCAGCTGTTTCAATGAATGTGTAAATGTTGTTTGTGTGCATTTCATTGTGAGACATCATTTATGCAGGCACATACGTGTTCTCTTCACAAGATGGCGAATTGACACATTCAATACATGTCGATTGTGTCAAGTATGGTTAGTCCCAAGATGCCAACATTTAGTCACATATATTTTTTGCCAAATGTACTTACAGTGCTCGGAGTGTGGTGTCACCTTGGGGAGTGAGGTGGGTTAGTTTGCCCTGAGTGGCACCCCTACTGTTTATTTCTTTGTGAACTTGAGGTGGCATCACTTCATTGTATTGATCTGCTCTCCTGTAAACAAACAATAGCTTCTCTGTGTAATTCTCATTCAAGTTGTGGCCTGGAGTGTTCTTTGGATCATTGTGTCCAAGTAGCATTGTGTCTATACCAACTGGGCAGTACAAGGCTCAAATATGTGCAGAATTATCTGGCTGTTACTCATGATGCATGCCATGATTTCCAGTGTGACCTACTGATTTTGTGCTCATGTGTCAGATGTGTACAGGTGGCTGATGCATTTGTTTCTTCTCCTTGCTCACAGCATCATCAACAGAGACAGGAAGAGACAGCTGTACGTACCTGGAGGAGGGACCCAGCCACAGTGCCACCAGCGCTGAGGAGTCGGACGGAGCCAGTGGCATGGAGGGGGAGGGGAGCTGTTGGAAGGCAACACATCCTACTACGCAGACGGATCCATTTCTGAGGGGGAATATGCCGCAACACCTGGCAGCATCACTGTGTCTGTCCCCACCCCCTCCAGAACCATCTCCACCCTCCCAGTTGCTCCGGTCCCTTCTGTCAGTGCAGCCCCCCATGTCTCCTTCAGCTCCAGCAGCGCAGCCCCTGCCCCTGTCTCCCCTGCTGCCCTCAGTGCGGAGTCTGTGGACTTACTCCACCAGATTCATGTTGGTCAGACATCAATGGTGAATGTCCTCCATGGCCACACTCAAATCCTAACGCAGTTGTTGTCGTTCATGGAGGGCATGTCAGCTACGGTGTCTGACCAACGTCGGTAATGCAGTCCATGGACTCCTCACTGACGGCAGCAGTTTCCCTCCTGCAGCGGTCCGCCCCCCCTCCTTCGGACCCATCCACACTCCCCACTCCCAAACCTGTCCAACGCAAACGCAGGAAGACACCATCATGCACCACAACACACCCAGACAGCACACCCCTACAAAAGTCAAAGCGCACACCTCCTGGCATGCAAACTCAGGGGGCTGTAGGCACACCCAAGCGGACTGGGCATAGACTACATACACGCAGCCATAGTCACAGTGCGCAACCCTCACAGCCCTCTACCTCCACTCCAATTGTGTCCTCGGGTGTAGGGGTTGGGCTGGCCGAACTGGCTGCAGTGTGCAGCGCTGAGTAGGAGTCCACCTTCGGCACTGCACACTGCACTGAGGAGGATGTGTCCGCCCCTGCACCCACCCCACCTACCCTTACCACTCCTGACCCTGCGGTGCCTGGTCTTGCCCCCCATGATGCCCCCCAAGGGTCCACATTCCATAAACAGACCCATGTGCAGGCAAGTTGGGGTAGACGGCATAACCAACGTCCCCCTAGTAGGACTATTGTCTGGACTGGCCATTGGCCTTTTTTGAGCAGAGACTCATTTTTGCACTTCTTTTTTGTTCATGCTGAATAACGCCTTTTATTTTACGTTCAACACTATTGATTTCAGGTACTTGATGTTGGTGATGAGGGCCCTGGAGTTGGTGTCATGGTAAAGTTTTGGGGTTCTGAAAGATGTTTTTGGTTGATGGTCATGAGGTGGACCATGGTATCTGTGTGCCATCACAATGTCTCTGCAATTAATCATTGGTTGTGTGGGTTAAGTTTGGCTAGAGACATTGTCCCAAGGAGTGTTCTTTCCTCTGTGACACCTGAGATCTTCACTGCAGACAGTTGCACAATTGTTGTGCTGACATGTGTGCACAGTTCCTTTTTTGGTGACAGTTCCCTTCAACAATGGCCATGCCTGCTCACAGATGTCTGCTGCTCATTCATCTGTGCCATGCTTAAAACTCACTGTGCTTGTGTTTTGAGTATGTACAAATGCCTTCATGGACACATTCACCCTTTTTACCACTATACATGTGTGTTATCAAAGCCTACCCCTATGTTGGGAATTGTTATGCAGGGTATTTGGGCACATGACTCACAATTTTGTGCATTGTATCTAAGAGGTTTCAACCCTATTCCTTCCATGAGAGACTACATCTTGGTGGTCTGACCACGACGTGGACATTCATATCAGCCCTGGGATGTACGTGACAGTGTGTGTTCTCTTTTTCTCTCTTTGTTTGGTGGGCTGGTACATGACTTGACACTATTGTGTCGTGATGGTAGGGTGTGTATTTTGCCTGCAGCCTCTATGGGTGGGTATGCATGTGTTTTGACTTCACACCGACATGTGGTGTGTCACGCAGTGTGTGAAAGTAATCCATCCTCCAGGGAGTGGGACACTGCTGTAAGTGATGTGTTGCTATGGCACTATCATTATAGTCACACCCACCCCTTTTATGTCTGGGCACTGCTGGGAGTCATATCCACCCCCCCCCATACTGTTGGGCACTGCTGGGAGTCCTGTGCACCCACCCCTCATATGTCTGGGCACTGCTGGGAGTCATATCCACCCACCCCAAACTGTTGGGCACTGCTGGGAGTCCTGTGCACCCAATCCCATACTGTTGGGCACTGCTTGGAGTCATGTGCACCTGGCCCTCATATGTCTGGGCACTGCTGGGAGTCCTGTGCTCCCACACCCATACTGTTGGGCACTGCTGGGAGTCCTGTGCACCTACCCCTCATATGTCTGGGCACTGCTGGGAGTCATATTCACCCACCCCTCATATGTCTGGGCACTGCTGGGAGTCCTGTGCACCCACCCCTCATATGTCTGGGCACTGCTGGGAGTCCTGTGCACCCACCCCCATACTGTTGGGCACTGCTGGGAGTCATATCCAGCCACATGCATACTGTTGGGCACTGCTGGGAGTCCTGTGCACCCACCCCCATACTGTTGGGCACTGCTGGGAGTCCTGTGCACCACCCCTCATATGTCTGGGCACTGCTGGGAGTCCTGTGCACCCACCCCCATACTGTTGGGCACTGCCGGGAGTCATATCCACCCACACCCATACTTTTGGGCACTGCTGGGATTCCTGCGCACCCACCCCCATACTGTTGGGCACTGCTGGGAGTCCTGTGCACCCACCCCTCATATGTTTGGGCACTGCTGGGAGTCCTGCGCACCCACCCCCACACTGTTGGGCACTGCTGGGAGTCATATCCACCCACCTCATACTGTTGGGCACTGCTGGGAGTCATATCCACCCACCCCTCATATGTCTGGGCACTGCTGGGAGTCATTTCCACCCACCCCCAAACTGTTGGGCACTGCTGGGAGTCCTGTGCACCCACCCCATACCGTTGGGCACTGCTGGGAGTTATGTGCACACTCCCTCATATGTCTGGGCACTGCTGGGAGTCAGATACACCCACCTCCATACTGTTGTGCACTGCTGGGAGTCATATCCACCCACCCCAATATTGTTGGCCGCAGGGGTTGATGGCGTGTGTGCCTCATATCACTGTTGTCATGGTGCCATATGCGAGCACGTGAAATGCACCGTACCCCAACATTCCTGGCGTGTGTGCGCATCGTATCATATTGCAATGGTGCTATACACATGCGTGTAAGACGCACTGTACAAGTACACTTACGTTGTTGCGGTACGTTATGCTCACCGTATGCGCAGTTGTCAGTTTCTGTGCACCAGGTCGTAGGCGTACAGGACTGGGATGATATGGACGATGGGGTTCATGGAATGTATGTCGCGTACCAAGGATGGGGTTCGGGCCGGACTCTGCTTTTACGGACGTTTTGATCTCTTGTAGAAAAAGGGTCATACGGAGTGTCGCAGAGACGAATCGTACTTGCTGGGCCGGAAACTGCTGCTTCTTTACGTACGGACGTTGCGTAATGCCTCTTCCAGATACAAATCGTATGTATATTTCAGTCGTATGGTTTTTGGTACGAATCGTATGGAGATCTGCGTTGGATCCAAATCGTACTTCATCGTACTGAGGAAAATGAAATTTTGCCTGACCAAGATGCCCCCTACGTGTACCCTATGTTACATGTGTGTGCATGTCACCCATGCATATTTCTCTTAGTGGCCTGAATCACAAGGCCTCTGCAATCACGTCCTACATTAAGGTGCCTGTCATCAAGTTTCCCAAACGTTAAGCTAACATGAAGGCCCATGTATTTTGCATTGTGCAATTTTAAATAAGTCACGATGAACCCTTTTTGTGGTTCAGCCTGAGCCAGTTTCTGAATTAGGGTTTTCATGACTTCTGACACACTGCAAGCTGCAGTGACGTAACTCTGACCTCGCATACTTCTAGCTCAGCCGAAAGAGACCCAGCAAGGGTTGCCAAGATAGTATTATGAATAACAGTTATCTGCCTGCTGTACAGAGTCACATTCCTGCCCAGTGAGGAAGGTAAACAGAACCCGTCCGCGGAAGATAGGGCCTAGCCTCTCTGTCTCCATTGAAGTAAATCACAGTGCTTGCATCCATAAAAAAGCTCACAGCCCCCACGTAATGCACGAAGAAATATATGCTTTTCTGATTCTTAGCGATGAGCAACCTTTGCTTCAGATAATACATCCCCTGACTTAAGATATCAGTTAGTACCAGACGTGCTGGTCGCCTTGACACTAAAGATCTCTCTACTAGACTGAAAGTCAGCTCTCCTCCCAGTTACACGTCAATTGCACGTCATGCTCAAATTGCGTGCACAAGTAGGGCAAAGTTCCAGCCTGCCATGTAACTCCTCCTCTATGTAGCCACCCACCTATCACCCACCTGTGACTCATCAAGTGTACACCCTCATGCACGCCCACATGCTCTTATCTCTTTCTTTCATGCTCTGCCTGGAGCGCTCCTCCCTATGTACAAGGAAAAATGTATATATGTGTTGTTCTTTGTAAATAATGTTAGAAGACCCTTCCTGAACCTCAGTGGTGATGGAACAGATTCTCCCTTAACTCGAGTTATTGGAATAAAGCCCTTTTAACTTGGACACCACGGACTCTCTGCCTCTCATTTGATACATGCTAATTGTTAATGCCTAGAAATTATGCCAGGGTAATATTTTATTTACCACATTAATTTGGCGCCCTTACAGGGACATATCCCTTTCCCCACGCGCCGGAGTTGTAGGTCCAGCTTTGCCCCCTTCTACAGCCGTGACGGACTTTAAAGTGCACACGCCATCGGGATTTCCCGCTACTCCCTCAGGCCCAGGAGGAGGACGGACTGTGACCAGGCATCCATACGAGGCGGTGAGGATTGCGGATCGTCTCAACCAGAGCCCGACCTGTGAGAGAGCAAGGTCCGAGGTTTCCAGAGGTCCACCCGTTCCGAGGCGCATGCGTAGACGTAGACGTAGATGCGTAGAAGTCCGAGGCCTTCAAGTTTCAAGTTTTGCTTCTCGGTGAGTACCACTATGGGGAATGCATAAAGTTTCAAGACGGGTTCATTTTATATGAACACGGTCAAGACGGGTCCACGTTATTCGTGGAAACGGTAAAGACGGGTCCACGTTATTCGTGGAAACGGTAAAGACGGGTTCACGTTATTCGTGAAAACGGTAAAGACGGGTTCGTTCACACGAGCACGGTCAAGACGGGTCCATGGTAAACGTGGGCACGGTAAAGACGTGTCTCATTTTTGAGACCGGTATGGTTGGACTGTATTCCAGTGCATATAGTTTTTCAAGTACATGTTTAGTTCTCTGTATTGGTTCAGATCATGTTTGTTTTAATGTTATGATGTTTTAATGTGAATGATTGTTGATTGTTTCAGTCTATTTTTGTGTATTGTATTTCCATTGTGTTGGTTTCAACATGCCACTGTTTTCAAAATTGCGTCAGATAGGGACCAGAAAAGGTATACTAGAAGAGTCAGTTAACATCCCGCCTAGAGACACACCTGGTCATTATATGTATAATAAGCATGGATTAGACGCCATCTTGTTTTTAGATTTATGGGTAGACTATACAAAGGACCTGGAGGCAAAGTATAGATGGCCTATCTCAGGAACATGGGATTCAGAATGCATTATGGGAGTAGAGGAAGCGCTATGGAAAAGGAAGTCAAGACCCTCTCAGAAAGATGCCATCGAGTTATGGCGCAAAGAGTCACACAGGAGAACAGAGAAAGAATTGAATAAAGCAGAGAGAACTAAACTAGCAGAGGAAAAAGCGAAAGAAAAAGAACTGCGAGAGGAGGGGGAACGGGTCAAAACAGAACAGACTGATAGACAAAGAAATGCCGTCATTACTGGTATTTATCCTGTCCTGACTGAAGAACTAGCTAGAGTGACCACCTCAGAGAGACCCAGTAGGTCGCGAACGCCACCACCTGTACCTTTAGAGTATGTAGAAAGAAGCCGACAGCATCAGGGGCTTTTATTTCCTCCTATCTAGAAGAGTCCCCATATATATAAGTTTACTGTGTAGTTCCTTGTAAATAGCTCCTTGTAAATATGGTTTATGAAGAGCATGTCATTATTATTACTTGTTGAGTTTCTTGTGAATATGGCTTGTGAATAGCGCCATGTAGTTATGGTTTGTGCAGAGCATGTTATCATTACGTTAGGCAGGAGAGAGCTGGATCTCTTTCAAGTGCTTGGAGAAAACGTTTTGAAGATGTGCGTACGTGTTATGTGATAACGTGGAGAGATGGGTTCATGACTTTCCCATGTACTGCAGTCATTGGGGAAAGATTGTGCTTCAGCTGCAAAGAGTTAATATCTTGTATTGAGAAGGCAGTATTTGTTTTAACATGCTGTTTAACAAGGTGTTGAGGGATTTTGGAGTTTTTTTGGTGTCTGCGGGGGGCGTGTTTTTGAGCGGAAATTCGTACCCGTTCCAGTGGATGGATTTTGGTTGCTTTTTTGTGAGGATTTAGGGAATCGCTTGGACTACTGTGATGCCAAATTTGAAAAGGATCTGAGCTTTGGAAGTGGTGGAAAAAGCATGTTTTGTTCGGAGGTGCGATTTGCCATGTTATCCAATGGGCGTTTTTCTGAAAATTGAGAAATTATTTTGGGGGTGTTCCCGGTGCGCTAGGGGCCCGGGGGTTGGATCAGCAGTAGAGGAGGTGGATAGCCAGGTGTGCTGAATTTTGGGGATTTTTGGCTTGGGCGGAAGGTGTTGTTTTGGCGTAGTTTGGAAGTGTGTTTTGGCACGATTTCATGGCTGTGTAGCTCACATGCAAGGTTATGTGAGCTGACACTAAAAGTCAGCGAGTATTTAGTTGATTGATGGTTTGATTTTTTACTTTTTCATTGGTTACAGGGGGGTCTGCCTATGTGCTTTGTCAGCTTTGCAAGTTGGTGACTGAATGGTAACGTCTTGCATAGAGAGTAAAGAAGTGTTCATTTGACATTCTATTTCAAAATGCGTCCGTGTATTTGTGTGGGTTTTGCCTTGGAACACTTGATTTAATGTGTTTGACTCAGAGGTCGGTAAGTTGTAAATAAACCAGTCGGATTGAGATAAGGGTTTGCACGGAGGGTGCTTTAATGTTTTCACGGCTGAGAAGGAAATATAAAACAGACCCATCATAGAATGTGCTTTTAATTAGTGTAATGCAACCGTGTGTTTTTTTAAATTAAAATTTGTTCTACAAAATATACATTATTATTTTTCCCAATGCAAGCTGCCCATTAGAATAGCGTGTGACAGTTAATCCACTCAATTAGAAAACATGGCTTTTTGAAAAATTATGAATCTGGCCCTTTCAAGAGGTAGAATAGAAGAGCTTGCACACTTAATTATGAAACTCTTGGTTCTGCAATGCAAAATTATGGTGTTTCACATGTTATTTTCAAAAAGTAAAATGTGATGTGTTTCCATGTCATGTTGTTCTGTTTCTTTTTTTCTTTGCAGCTAGTAACAATATTTTATGATATAATTATTTTTAAAATGCTAGCATGTGTCTAGGTTACAAAAAAATATATGTCCTTATTAATTACTGATTTTAGGATGTTTTTTATCACGTTTTAAATTTGCTTCAGTTAAGTTAGAGAATGTGGTTAGCTCTCTGGCCTGGGTACAGATATGTTTTGAATTACAGAGAATGTGTTTTCCGACCTTGAAGTGGCCTGTCTCCCGGGAAAAGATATTTTGTAAAGGGAGGGCTTTTCCCTCTTGGAGCGCCGAGCAGTGCCTGTCTTGTTATTATTGGCCATACCCCAATTCTCTTCCGCGGACAGTTATTGGCAGTCCTCCAACTGACTCAGGCTTCCCTCGCATGCAGATAAAGGATGCTTGCAATTTGACCAAGTTCTCTCTCCAGTAACTTGGCAACTGTTCTTAGCTCTCAGTGTTTTGAAAGGGTGGAGGAACAGCCCTGTGGGTGACATCACGATGAAGGGGAAGACAGTGTAGAGAAAAACTTGATGAGCCGCGGAGAAAATGTTTATAAAAGGTGGGGGTCAAGTTGCTCTTCCTTACAGTCAGCACTGAAAGCTTCATTGACTTCAGATAAGAGCATGCTTGCAAATGAATAGTCTTTCCCTCGTAGTGTAAACAGAATAATTGGCAGGAGTTTCGCTCTTGCAATGAGTCCTAGCATTTACAGTCAGGCATTAAAAAGACAGGTAGACAGTATTTACATGCCTCCCAACACTACTCCACTCCAGATGACATCCTGATTACAGCACGATCAGAACCAGAATGCGAGAATGCATCACTGACAGTTTTACACTTTCTGGCTGACAAGGGCACAAGGTGTCCCCTTCCAGGTTGCAATTCTGTGAAAAGCAAGTGGTGTACCTTGGACACTTGCTTTCCAAGGAGGGTAGACAGCTAACACAAGACCGTATACAGCTCATTGCTAACCTTTCACAGCCCAAGACACAGAAGGAGGAACGTGCTTTTATTGGCCTCACTTCATACTGTAGGCAATGGATTCCCCAGTATGCCTATCTAGCCAAACCACTCATACAGTTAACTACACAGGAGGCAGCCACTCCAACTGTCCTCCCTTGGACACAAGAACATACCTTGGCATTTGAAGAATTAAAAAGAGCATTATGTCAAGCACCAGTTTTAGCGACTCCATGTTACAGCAAACCTTTTATGCTTTTCGTAACTGAACGGGATGGAACAGCGTTATCTGTCCTCACACAAGATCAAGCAGGAAAACACAAGCCTTGCGCTTATTTTTCTAGTACACTAGATCCAGTGGCCCAGGCTCTGCCTGCGTGCCTGAAGTCAGTTGCAGCAACAGCCCTAGCCATAAGACAAAGTGACTCGATAGTGTTGGGTCACCCTCTGACAGTACAGGTTCCACATGCAGTGGAAGTTCTCTTAAACAGGACACAGACACAACATTTGACTGTAGCAAGACTGACAGGATATGAACTGACATTATTTCAACCACACATAGAGATCAGACGTTGTAATATTCTGAATCCTGCAACACTTTTGCCCTCAAGTACAGTAAATGCACCACCACACGACTGTGTGGAAGTAATGAATATAGTGACGAAACCAAGACAAGACCTGACAGATATTGCACTTCCAGACCCAGACTTAACGCTCTATGTAGATGGATCATGCATGAGAACGAGTGCAGGAGAATTAGTAGCAGCATATGCCGTGACCACTGCTACTAAAGTCATAGAGACACAGAAAATAGACACACTATCAGCACAAGCAGCAGAGCTCATCGCTCTGACACAAGCCTGCATAAGAGCTAAGCACTTGAAAGTAAACATTTATACTGACTCACAATATGCCTTTGGCGTTGTTCATGATTTCGGGGTCTTATGGAGGGAGAGAGGTTTCTTGACCTCCCATGGGACCAAGATCCAGCACGGCCAGCTCATTCAAGCCCTGTTGGAAGCAATACATTTACCTACAGCCATTTCTATCCTGAAGTGCAAAGCTCACACCAAAGTTACAGACACCATTTCCCAGGGTAATGACCTGGCAGACCGAACAGCTAAACTTACAGCCCAGACACCAACAGACACGACAAGGACAGAGGTACCATTACTGACAACATGTATGACAGTCAGGGATCCCACTCAAGATGTACTCGACATACAGACACATGCCACTACAGATGAGATAAAGAAATGGACTGAACAAGGAGGGGTCCAGACTGAACAAGGTTGGATGACTAAGGGAAAAGGCTCATGGTTTCTCCCAGATTCTATGGTACAAATAATCATAAACACAGCTCATAGTCCAGCACACTTGGGAGAAAAGGCAATGATAGACAGCTTGCAGAATATCTGGTTTAACAAGCACATGCGTGCAGCAGCGAAGGAGAAAGTACGAACATGTATGATCTGTTGTCAGTTCAATCCAGGTAAAGGCATTCCGGTGGAACAAGGCGGATTTCATCCTCCTGACCACCCTTTTGAGGTTCTCCAGATGGATTATATCCAAATGAACAGATGTAGAGGTTACAAGTATGCCTTGGTAGTTGTGTGTGCACTATCTAGATGGACAGAAGCATATCCAGTTCCAGATTATACTGCTGTGACAACAGCCAGGCAATTAGTGCGCGAGTACTTCCCCAGGTATGGATTGCCTCGGGTCGTATATTCCGATAACGGTCAGCCATTCTCCTCTGAATTAATGAAACAAGTGTCTCTTCTCTTAGGATATACTTGGAAATTCCATTGTGTAAGACACCCTGAGGCAGCAGGCCTTGTAGAAAGACATAATCAGACAATCAAAACAAAACTTGCTAAGATATGTGCAGAAAAAGGCGTGGATTGGATGGTAGCTTTACCGGTTGCCCTCTTTTACATGCGTATGGTAGCTCATTCCAGAACAGGCCTATCCCCGTATGAAGTGGTTTTCGGTAGACCGCCAAATATGTGGGGTACGCCTATGCCTAAAAGAATATCTGATGTTGACAGTAACATGCTGACAGATTACCTGGCTTCCTTGATGTCTGCACTACTCTCTTGTCGTTCACAGGTTGCTGCCGCCTTCCCTGACAACACCCAGGTCAAGGAGCACGCCATATCACCAGGCGATTTCATTTTTGTCCGGAAATTTGATCGATCAAGCCCCCTTGAGCCACGTTGGAAGACGCCGAAGTTGGTGCTACTAACCACGAGGTCCGCAGTCAAGGTGGAGGGACGCAAGGGGTGGATTCATCTTCAGCATTGCAGAAAGTACTTTGGACAATCTGGAACTTTTGAAAATATTAAGGACAATACAGACTTTGCGCCGCCTGCGCCGCCTTTACTAGAAAAGACTCCACAGGAGGAGTATAGGTCTAAGTTAAGATCTAGTAAGTCAGACGTAGTTTAATTGTTTAAGTCCACTCGGTGGTGAATCGGTTAGACTAGATTTCTGACATATATAAGATCACAGACGAGAATAGTAAGAAAAACAAGATGAAAGCAAAATACTGCAAGTTATTACACAGTAGATGTATAGTTACATTGATCATTCTTTATATTCTGTGCATTGTTATAATCTGTGTCAGTTTATTACTACATGTTTTCTTTCCTATTTCCTCACATATACACTCTTCCAGTAACAGCACCATAGAGCATACATTTAGTGAACTGCCACCTCATGAATTGTCATATCGACTTGCATTGCGTAACAATACTTTTATTCAAATGTTACACCATTCTCACCAGACCAGCAATGCGACTGATTGCTGGGTATATGGCCAACTGCCACCTTATCAAAGGGCGAAGGGAGTTCTGCCCTTCTATCCTTTACCGTTCTCACACAATGGTTCATGTGGAGCATGGTTTGCTTTAATGACTTCAATAGATAGCAAGTACATAGCTTATCCAGGTGGCTGGATATATGGAAACCTGAATAAAGTAATGAATGAAGCATGTTTTCCAGACAAAGACGGATTTCCCCAAAGGAAGGGAACCGATCTAGAGAATGAAGAGTACGAGCAGGGAAATGCATCCGTTAATTTTATAATGTTAAACGTTCAGCCCAAGCAAAATACAGGTCCACCGTTTATTTCAGTTCTACCAGCAAAAGGTGATTTATGTGTTAATAAGAAAGGCTCAGTACATATGGGACACAGCGAGTGTAAAGTTGTAGTTGAGTTTAATGATAAAGGACTTTCTTCTTTCAAAACATCACGCCATACCTATTTCATTTGCGGTCAGACAGCCTATGTATATCTGCCCTTAGACTGGGGTGGGACTTGTTATATAGCATTCTTATTGCCACCTGTATTTTTGGCCCCATCCCATTATCATAGAGATTCACGGCTAGAACATGTTAGAGTAAGGAGAGAGACAGATGCCTCAGGGATTGATCAGACTGAAACAGCTTGGGAGCAATATACAGATTTCAACAAAGGATTCTTTTTCTTCATAGGTCCCGTCCAAAACAGTAAACTGATACGCAGGTTAACAAGGACTCTTGAGGCAGTAGTGAATGTGACTACATCAAGACCCAGGCACATGGACTTGGTCCAGTTGGCTCTGGGGTGTGATATCTGCTTGGGGATGGAAAGTGTTGTCCTTCCTAGGAATGATCCTACTTATGATATTTGGTTGCTGTCTCTGTCTGCAGTGTGGCCCGGCCATTTGCGGCCTGTGTGCAACTGCATGTGTTCCACATCCAAGTATACAAAGGGTTAAGGACGTACAGCACATATCCACTCAACTCAACTAGATTGCCTGTCACATTTGACATGGCTTGTCAAAAGTTATCCTTCACTGCTCATGGGTAGCAAAGAGGGTCAAAAGACTGAGGAAAATGAAATTTTGCCTGACCAAGATGCCCCCTACGTATACCCTATGTTACATGTATGTGCATGCCTCCCATGCATTTTCTCGTAGTGGCCTGAATTACAAGGCCTCTGCAATCACGCCCTGCTTTAAGATGCCAGTAATTATGTCTCCCATGTAACAAAGTTAAGTTAGCATTTAAGGCCCATGTATTTGCATTGTGCACTTTTAAATAAGTCACGATGAACCCTTTTTTTGTGGTTCAGCCTGAGCCAGTTTCTGAATCAGGGTTTTCCTGACTCCTGACACACTGAAAACTGCAGTTACGTATCCCTGACCTCGCATACTTCTAGCTCAGCCGAAAAGGGCCCAGCAAGGGTTGCCAAGACAGTTTTGCAAAATAGTTATCTGCTTGTTGTACAGAATCACATTCCTGCCCGGTTAACATGAATAAACAGAACCCGTCCGTAGAGATAGAGACCTAGCTTCTCTGTCTCCATTGAAGTAAATCACAGTACTTGCATCTGAAGAAAGCTCACAGCCCCCATGCAATGCACAAAGAAATATATGCCCTTTCTGTCTTTTAGCGATGAGCAACCTTTGCTTCAGATAATACATCCCCTGACTTAAGATATCAGTTAGTACCAGACGTGCTGGTCGCCTTGACACTAAAGATCTCTCTACTAGACTGAAAGTCAGCTCTCCTCCCAGTTACACGTCAATTGCACGTCATGCTCAAGTTGCGTGCACAAGTAGGGCAAAGTTCCAGCCTGCCATGTAACTCCTCCTCTGTGTACCACCCACCTATGACACCTACCTATCACCTACCTATGACTCATCAAGTGTACACCCTCATGCACGCCCACATGCTCTTATCTCTTTCTTTCTTGCTCTGCCTGGAGCGCTCCTCCCTATGTACAAGGAGAAATGTATATATATGATTTTCAGAGATTAATTGTTAGAAGACCCTTCCTGATCCTCAGTGGAGATGGAACAGATTCTCCCTTAACTCGAGTTATTGGAATAAAGCCCTTTTAAGAGCGACAACAGGAGGAAGGTCCTTCTCCTACCTGGCCGCCAAGACCTGGAACTCCCTCCCGACGGACCTGCGCCTGACCCAAGACCACCTCGCCTTCAGGAAGAAGCTCAAGACCTGGCTGTTCGAGCAGTAACGGCACCCCCCCCTCCTAGCGCCTTGAGACCCTACGGGTGAGTAGTGCGCTCTATAAATGTCTTGATTGATTGATTGATTGATTGACTTGGACACCACGGACTCTCTGCCTCTCATTTGATTCATGCTAATTGTTAATGCCTAGAAATTATGCCAGGGTAATATTTTATTTACCACATTAATTTGGCGCCCGTATACAGGGACTATCCCTTTCCCCAAGCGCCGGTGACGTAGGTACAGCTCTTGCCCCCTTCTACAGCCGTGACGGACTTCAAAGTGCGCACCAGCGGGACTTCCTGCTTACTCCCTCAGGCCCACGGAGGAGACGGACTGCGACCAGGCGTCCACACGAGGCGGTGAGGATTGCGGATCATCCCAACCAGAGCCCACCCGTGAGAGAGCAAGGTCCGAGGTTTCCGAGGCCCACCTGTTCCAAGGCGCAAGCGTAGTATCGAGTTTCCGAGGCCTTCAAGTTTCAAGTTTTGCTTCTCGGTGAGTACCACTATGGGGAATGCATAAAGTTTCAAGACGGGTTCATTTTATATGAACACGGTCAAAACGGGTCCACGTTATTCGTGGAAACGGTAAAGACGGGTTCACGTTATTCGTGAAAACAGTAAAGACGGGTTCGTTCACACGAGCACGGTCAAGACGGGTCCATGGTAAACGTGGGCACGGTAAAGACGTGTCTCATTTTTGAGACCGGTATGGTTGTACTGTATTCCAGTGCATATAGTTTTTCAAGTACATGTTTAGTTCTCTGTATTGGTTTAGATCATGTTTGTTTTAATGTTATGATGTTTTAGTGTGAATGATTGTTGATTGTTTCAGTCTATTTTTGTGTATTGTATTCCCATTGTGGGGGTTTCAACATGCCACTGTTTTCAAAGTTGCGTCAGATAGGGACCAGAAAAGGTATACTAGAAGAGTCAGTTAACATCCCGCCTAGAGACACACCTGGTCATTATATGTATAATAAGCATGGGTTAGACGCCATTTTGTTTTTGGATTTCTGGGTAGACTATACAAAGGACTTAGAGGAAAAGTATAGATGGCCTATCTCAGGAACATGGGATCCTGAATGCATTATGAGAGTAGAGGAAGCGCTATGGAAAAAGAAATCAAGACCCTCTCAGAAAGATGCCATTGAATTGTGGCGCAAAGAGTCACATAGGAGGATAGAGAAAGAATTCAATAAAGCAGATAGAACTAGACAAGCAGGGGAAACAGCCAAAGAAAAAGAACTACGGAAGGAGGGGGAACGGGTCAAAACATAACAGACTGACAGAGAAAGAAATGCCGTCATTACTGATATTTATCCCGTCCTGTCAGAAGAACTAGCTAGAGTGATCACCTCAGAAACACCCAGTAGGTCACGAACGCCACCACCTGTACCATTTAGAGTATGTAGAATAAAGCCGACAGCATCAGAGGCTTTTATTTCCTCCTATCTAGAAGAGTCCCCATATATATAAGTTTACTGTGTAGTTCCTTGTAAATAGCTCCTTGTAAATATGGTTTATGAAGAGCATGTCATTATTATAACTTGTTGAGTTTCTTGTGAATATGGCTTGTGAATAGCGCCATGTAGTTATGGTTTGTGCAGAGCATGTTATCATTACGTTAGGCAGGAGAGAGCTGGATCTCTTTCAAGTGCTTGGAGAAAACGTTTTGAAGATGTGCGTACGTGTTATGTGATAACGTGGAGAAATGAGTTCATGACTTTCCCATGTACTGCAGTCATTGGGGAAAGATTGTGCTTCAGCTGCCAAAGGGTTAATATCTTGTATTGAGAAGGCAGTATTTGTTTTAACATGCTGTTTAACAAGGTGTTGAGGGATTTTGGCGTTTTTTGGTGTCTGCGTGGGGTGTGTTTTTGAGCGGAAATTTGTACCCGTTCCAGTGGAGGGATTTGGTTGCTTTTTGGTGAGGATTTAGGAAATCGCTTGGACTACTGTGTTGCCAAATTGCAAAAGGATCTGAGCTGTGGAAGTGGTGGAAAAAGCATGTTTTGTGCGGAGGTGCGATTTGACATGTTATCCAATGGGCGTATTTCTGAAAATTGAGAAATTATTTTGGGGGTGTTCCAGGTGCGCTAGGGGCCCGGGGGTTGGATCAGCGGTAGAGGAGGTGGATGGCTGAGGTGTGCTGAATTTTGGGGATTTTTGGCTTGGGCGGAAGGGTGTGTTTGGCTAATGTGTATTTTTGGAAAATGGAGCTGTTTTGATTTGTGCGTGCTTTTAGGCCGAGATTTCGTGGTGTGCTAAATAGTTCTTAACTGAGTCTGCGGGATCGGCTGAAACTTGGGAGTGTCTAGTTTTGCGGCAAAGTAGTTTGAAGGAAATTGGTGGAGGGGAAGGTGTCTTTTTGGCGTAGTTTGGAAGTGCGTTTTAGCACGATTTCATGGCTGTGTAGCTAACATGCATGGTTATGTGAGCTGACACTAAAAGTCAGTGAGTATTTAGTTGATTGATGGTTTGATTTAACTTTTTCATTGGTTGCTGGGTCTGCCTATGTGCTTTGTCAGCTTGCTGACTGAAATGGTAACATTTTGCATGGAGAGTAAAGAAGAGTTCATTCTTGGAACACTTGATTTAATGTGTTTGACTCAGAGGTCGGTAAGTTGTAAATAAATCAGTCGGATTGAGATAAGGGTTTGCACAGAGGGTGCTTTAATGTTTTCACGGCTGAGGGTTCCTTTCAAAGGCACGGTTGAAAAGAAAATATAAAACAGACCCATCATAGAATGTGCTTTTAATTAGTGTCATGCAACCGTGTGCTTTTTTTAAAAAATAGAAATGTGTTCTACAAAATATACATTATTTTTCCCAATGCAAGCTGCCCTTTAGAATAGCGTGTGACAGTTAATCCACTCATTTAGAAAACATGGCTTTTTGATAAAAAAAAAATAAAAAAAGATGAATCTGGCCCTTTTCATAGGTAGAATAGAAGAGCTTGCACACTTAATTATGAAAATGTGGTTCTGCAATGCAAAATTATGGTGTTTCACATGTTATTTTCAAAAAGTAAAATGTGGTGTGTTTCCATGCCATGTTGTTCTGTTTCTTTTTCCTTTGCAGCTAGTATCAATATTTTATGATATAATTATTTTAAAATGCTAGCATGTGTCTAAACTACGAAATAAAAATAATAAGTCCTTATTAATTACTGATTTTAGGATGCTTTTTATCACGTTTTAAATTTGCTTCAGTTAAGTTAGAGAATGTTGGTTAGACCTGTGGCCTGGGTACAGATATGTTTTGAATTACACAGAATGTGTTTTTCGACCTTGAAGTGGCTCAGGCTGAACCATAGTTCAGCTAGGCCCCGTAGTGGCCTGGCTCCCAGGGAAAGATATTTTGTGAAGGGAGGGCTTTTCACTCTTGGAGAGCCGAGCAGTGCCTGTCTTGTTATCATTGGCCATACTCCAATTCCTTTCCGCGGAAGAAATGTTTATATAAGGTGGGGGTCAAGTTGCTCTTCCTTACGGTCAACACTGGAAGTTTCATTGACTTTAAAAAAGTGCATGCTTGCAAATGAATAGTTTTCCCTCGTAGTGTAAACAGAATAATTGGCAGGAGTTTCGCTCTTGCAATGAGCCCTAGTATTTACAGTCAGGAATTGATGAGACAGCTGGACAGTATTGACATGCCTTCCAACACAGCACTGATACAGTATGTAGACGACATCCTAATTACAACATGATCTGAACCAGACTGCGAAAATGCATCACTGACAGTTTTTACACTTTCTGACGGAAAGGGGCACAAAGTGTCCCCTTCAAAGCTGCAATTCTGTGAAAAGCAAGTGGTGTACCTTGGACACTTGCTTTCCAAGGAGGGTAGACAGCTAACACAACCTTTCACAGCCAAAGACACAAAAGGAAGTACGTGCCTTTATCGGCCTCACTTCATACTGCAGGCAATGGATTCCCCAGTATGCCTTTCTAGCCAAACCGCTCATACAATTGACAACTCAGGAAGCAGCGTCTTCGTCTGTACTCCCTTGGACACAAGAACACACCTTGGCATTTGAGGAATTGAAAAGAGCATTATGTCAAGCGCCAGTTTTAGCGACTCCATGTCACAGTAAACCTTTTATGCTTTTCGTAACTGAACGGGATGGAACAGCGTTATCTGTCCTCACACAAGATCAAGCAGGAAAACACAAGCCTTGCGCTTATTTTTCTAGTACACTAGATCCAGTGGCCCAGGCTCTGCCTGCGTACTTGAAGTCAGTTGCAGCAACAGCCCTAGCCATCAGACAAAGTGACTCGATAGTGTTGGGTCACCCTCTGACAGTACAGGTTCCACATGCAGTGGAGGTTCTCTTAAACAGGACACAGACACAACATTTGACTGTAGCAAGACTGACAGGATATGAACTGACATTATTTCAACCACACATAGAGATCAGACGTTGTAATATTCTGAATCCTGCAACACTTTTGCCCTCAAGTACAGTAAATGCACCACCACACGACTGTGTGGAAGTAATGAATATAGGGCCAGATGTAGGTAGGGTTTTACCGGTCGGTAACGGCCGAATTCGGCCGTTACCGACCGGTAAAAGGAATTTGAGATGTAGGGGGCAGAATCGGTAATTTTACCGTTCTGTAATTTACCGATCTGTAATTTTACAGAATCTGTAAATATACCGGTCGGTAAATTTACAGAACGGTAAAATTACAGATTCTGTAAAATCGATATGTAGGTGGGACTCTGATGAGTCCCACAAGGCCTAAGAAATCGGTATTTTACCATCAAATTCAATTTGATGGTGAAATACCGATTCAGGTGAGCATGCAAATGTGTGCATGCACACCTGTGCCATATGACAGGCAGACCTGCCCTTAGGGCAGGTATGCCTGCCATATGGCCCCCGAACCTTTTTTGGGGGTGCTAGAGGGTGTCAAAGTGACACCCCCTGCACCCTTGCCAAAAATCTGTATTTACCGATCGGTAAATACCGACCTGTAATGCCCCAATCATTCCTATGGGCTTCAAAGCCCATAGGAATGAATGGAGCATTACAGGTCGGTATTTACCGAATCGGTAAATACCGACTTTTAAAGAATCGGTAAATCCACATCTGGATTTACCTACATCTCGGTACATCTATTTTACCGACTCTTAAATACCGAATCGGTAAAATTCGGTATTTAAGTGTCGGTAAAATAGATTTACCTACATCTGGCCCATAGTGACGAAACCAAGACAAGACCTGACAGATATTGCACTTCCATACCCAGACTTAACGCTCTATGTAGATGGATCATGCATGAGAACGAGTGCAGGAGAGTTAGTAGCAGCATATGCTGTGACCACTGCTACAGAAGTCATAGAGACACAGAAAATAGACACACTGTCAGCACAAGCAGCAGAGCTCATCGCTCTGACACAAGCCTGCATAAGAGCTAAGCACTTGAAAGTAAACATATATACTGATTCACAATATGCTTTTGGCATTGTTCATGATTTCGGGGTACTATGGAGGGAGAGAGGTTTCTTGACCTCCCATGGGACCAAGATTCAGCACGGTCCGCTTATTCAAGTCCTGTTAGAAGCAATACATTTACCTACAGCCATTTCTATCCTGAAGTGCAAAGCTCACACCAAAGTTACAGACACCATTTCCCAGGGTAATGACCTGGCAGACCGAACAGCTAAACTCACAGCCCAGACACCAACAGACACGACAAGGACAGAGGTACCATTTCTGACAAAATGCATGACAGTCAGGGATCCTTCTCAAGATGTACTAGACATACAGACACATGCCACTACAGATGAGATAAATAAATGGACTGAACAAGGAGGGGTCCAGACTGACCAAGGTTGGATGACTAAGGGAAAAGGTACATGGTTTCAATCCAGGTAAAGGCATTCCGGTGGTACAAGGCGGATTTCATCCTCCTGACCACCCATTTGAGGTCCTCCAGATGGATTATATCCAAATGGACAGATGTAAAGGTTACAAGTATGTCTTAGTAGTAGTGTGTGCACTATCTAGATGGACAGAAGCATATCCAGTTCCAGATTACACTGCTGTGACAACAGCCAGGCAATTGGTGCGCGAGTTCTTCCCCAGATATTGCCCCGTGTCATCTATTCAGATAACGGTCAGCCATTTTCCTCTGAATTAATGAAACAAGTGTCTCTTCTGTTAGGATATACTTGGAAGTTCCATTGTTTAAGACACCCTGAAGCAGCAGGCCTTGTAGAAAGACATAATCAGACAATCAAAACGAAACTTGCAAAGATATGTGCAGAAAAAGGCGTGGATTGGATGGTAGCCTTGCCGGTTGCCCTCTTTTACATGCGTATGGTAGCTCATTCCAGAACAGGCCTATCTCCATACAAAGTGGTTTTCGGTAGACCACCAAATATGTGGGGTACGCCTATGCCTAAAAAAAAAAAAAAATGATGTTGACAGTAACATGCTGACAGATTACCTGGCTTCCTTGATGTCTGCACTACTCTCTTGTCGTTCACAGGTTGCTGCCGCCATCCCTGACAACACCCAGGTCAAGGAACACGCCATAGTCCCTTCGTTTTTGTGTCCGGAACTTTGATCGATCAAGCCCCCTTGAGCCACGTTGGAAGACGCCGAAGTTGGTGCTACTGACCACGAGGACCGCAATAAAAGTCGAAGGACGCAAGGGAAACTTCACGCTCAACACTGTAAAAAACACTTTGGACAATCTGGAACTTTGGAAAATACAGACTTTGCGCCGCTTGCGCCGCCTGCGCCGCCTTTACTAGAAAAGACTCCACAGCAGGAGTCTAGGTCTAAGTTAAGATCCAGTAAGTCAGACGTAGTTTAATGGTTTAAGTCCACTCGGTGGTGAATCGGTTAGACTAGATTTCTGACATGTATAAGATCACAGACGAGAATAGTAAGAAAAACAAGATGAAAGCAAAATACTGCAAGCTATTACGCAGTAGATGTATAGTTACTTTGATCATTCTTTTTATTCTGTGCATTGTTATAATCTGTGTCAGTTTATTGCTACATGTTTTCTTTCCTATTTCCTCACATATACACTCTTCCAGTAACAGCACCATAGAGCATACATTTAGTGAACTGCCACCTCATGAATTGTCATATCGACTTGCACTACGTAACAATACATTCATTCGTATGTTACACCATTCTCACCAGACCAGCAATGCAACTGACTGCTGGGTATGTGGCCAACTGCCCCCTTATCAGAAAATGAAGGGAGTTCTGCCATTCTATCCTTTGCCGTTCTCACACAATGGTTCATGTGGAGCATGGTTTGCTTTAATGACCTCAATAGATAGAAAGTACATAGCTTATCCAGGTGGCTGGATATATGGAAACCCTAATAAAGTAATGAATGAAGCATGTTTTCCAGACAAAGACGGATCTCCCCAAAGGAAAGGAACTGATCTAGAAAATGAAGAGTATGAGCAAGGAAATGCATCTCTTAACTTTATAATGTTAAATGTTCAGCCCAAGCAAAATACAGGTCCACCGTTTATTTCAGTCCTGCCAGCAAAAGGTGATTTATGTGTCAGAAAGAAGGGCTCAGTACTAATGGGACACAGCGAGTGTAACGCTGTGGTAGAGTTTAATGATAAAGGACTTTCTTCTTTCAAAACATCACGCCATACCTATTTCATTTGCGGTCAGACAGCCTATGTACATCTGCCCTTAGACTGGGGTGGGACTTGTTATATAGCATTCTTATTGCCACCTGTATTCTTGGCCCCATCCCATTATCATAGAGATTCACGACTAGAACATGTTAGAGTAAGGAGAGAGACAGATGCCTCAGGGATTGATCAGACTGAAACAGCTTGGGAGCAATATACAGATTTCAACAAAGGATTCTTTTTCTTCATAGGTCCCGTCCAAAACAGTAAACTGATACGCAGGTTAACAAGGACTCTTGAAGCAGTAGTGAATGTGACTGCATCTGCCCTGGCGAACTTGACCCAGGAACAGTCTGCTATTAGACTTGTCGTTCTTCAAAATCGCCTCGTTCTAGACGTCATCTTGGCGGATAGGGGCGGAGCTTGTAGAGTGATCCGATCTAGTTGTTGCATTTTCATCCCAAATAACGCGCCATCTGTGTACGCAGCAATAACAAGACTCCACAAGATTGCTCATGATATACATCAAGACCCAGGCACATGGAATTTGTCCAGTTGGCTCTGGAGTGTAATATCGGCATGGGGATGGAAAGTGGTGTCGTTCCTAGGACTTATACTACTTATAATATTTGGTTGCTGTCTCTGTCTGCAGTGTGGCCCGGCCATTTGCGGCCTGTGTGCAACTGCATGTGTTCCACATCCACGTATACAAAGGATTAAAGATGAACAAATGATGCTGTATGATCAAATATACGGTCTCATGAATATAGATGTATCCTGAAGGGTAATGTAGGGGACAAGGATGGAATGAGGAAAATGAAATTTTGCCTGACCAAGATGCCCCCTACGTATACCCTATGTTACATGTATGTGCATGCCTCCCATGCATTTTCTCGTAGTGGCCTGAATTACAAGGCCTCTGCAATCACGCCCTGCTTTAAGATGCCAGTAATTAAGTCTCCCATGTAACAAAGTTAAGTTAGCATTTAAGGCCCATGTATTTGCATTGTGCACTTTTAAATAAGTCACGATGAACCCTTTTTTTGTGGTTCAGCCTGAGCCAGTTTCTGAATCAGGGTTTTCCTGACTCCTGACACACTGCAAGCTGCAGTGACGTAACTCTGACCTCGCATACTTCTAGCTCAGCCGGACGAGACCCAGCAAGGGTTGCCAAGATAGTATTATGAATAACAGTTATCTGCCTGCTGTACAGAGTCACATTCCTGCCCAGTGAGGAAGGTAAACAGAACCCGTCCGCCTAGCCTCTCTGTCTCCATTGAAGTAAATCACAGTGCTTGCATCCATAAAAAAGCTCACAGCCCCCACGTAATGCACGAAGAAATATATGCTTTTCTGATTCTTAGCGATGAGCAACCTTTGCTTCAGATAATACATCCCCTGACTTAAGATATCAGTTAGTACCAGACGTGCTGGTCGCCTTGACACTTAAGATCTCTCTACTAGACTGAAAGTCAGCTCTCCTCCCAGTTACACGTCAATTGCACGTCATGCTCAAATTGCGTGCACAAGTAGGGCAAAGTTCCAGCCTGCCATGTAACTCCTCCTCTATGTAGCCACCCACCTATCACCCACCTGTGACTCATCAAGTGTACACCCTCATGCACGCCCACATGCTCTTATCTCTTTCTTTCATGCTCTGCCTGGAGCGCTCCTCCCTATGTACAAGGAAAAATGTATATATGTGTTGTTCTTTGTAAATAATGTTAGAAGACCCTTCCTGAACCTCAGTGGTGATGGAACAGATTCTCCCTTAACTCGAGTTATTGGAATAAAGCCCTTTTAACTTGGACACCATGGACTCTCTGCCTCTCATTTGATACATGCTAATTGTTAATGCCTAGAAATTATGCCAGGGTAATATTTTATTTACCACAGTACGTAGGGAGGCGTTTCAGGGTACAATTCGTATGGGAAATATGCTCCGTGCGGCTATTTGTAAGGGATCTTACCGAATCGGAATCGGCCCCTGATTGTCCAGAATAAAGAAGCTAAAATATCGAGGGACATAATATCGAATACCTATCTACAAACAGGTAAGTATCAAAATATTGAGTACAAAATATCGTTGTTAAAAATATTATAAAAGTAATTAAATAATAAACACAATTAAATAAAACATAGTTAAGATAATGTAAAAAAGCTTAAAATGTAAACATAATGAATGTAATGTAAACAAATATACTATTTTTAACATATATATATATTAACTTAACAATATTAAAAATTAGTATTCTTAATGATAAAATAATTAACACATTATAAAAAATATAATTATATAGAATATGTTGGATAGTGGGTGGGTACAAATTATTATTCCCACTCCAGTGAGTGAAAGAGTAGAGAAAGTGTTGGATAGCAGGTGGGTACAAATTATTATTCCCACTCCAGTGAGTGAAAGAGTAGAGAAAGTGTTGGATAGCGGGTGGGTAAAAATTACTATTCCCACTCCAATGAGTGGAACAGTAGGGAAAGTGTTGGATAGCAGGAGGATAAAATTTACTATTCCCACTCCAGTGAGTGTAACAGTTGAGAAAGTGTTGGATAGAGGGTGGGTAAAAATTACTATTCCCACTCCAGTGAGTAGAACAGTAGGGAAAGTGTTGGATAGCAGGAGGGTAAAAATGACTATTCCCACTCCAGTGAGTGGAACAGTAGGGAAAGTGTTGGATAGTGGGAGGCTAATAATGACTATTCCCACTCCAATGAGTGAACAGTAGAGAAAGTGTTGGATAGCGGGAGGATAAAAATGACTATTCCCACTCTAGTAAGTGGAACAGTAGGGAAAGTGTTGGATAGCGGGATGATAAAAATTACTATTTTCACTCCAGTGAGTGAAACAGTAGGGAAAGTGTTGGATAGCAGGAGTGTAAAAACTACTATACCCACTTGTACGAGTAGGGAAAGTGTTGGATAGCGTAGAGGAATAATTTAGTAGACCCAGTCCTACAATTTAATTTAAATTAATTAAAAAATAATTATTTAAATTTAATTTACCTCCCACTAGTTTCCAATATTCTAAAATAATAATAAATTAACATATTTAATTAGCATTTAATGAATTAGCTAATTACAATTAACAAAAAAATAATAACAACGATATCTAAATTAATTAACACAATTAACAGCATAAAATAACTTTGATTAAATATAGTATAAATAAATATTGATAAAAATATTAATTATTAACCATTAAATTATTAATTAAATCATTTTTTTTTTATTTAGATAAAACTACTTCCCACCCTATTCCCCTATAAACCCACAACCCACTATGGAACTAATATACTCAAAAATGAATTACCAATATGAATTATTAACCATTGAATTATTAATTAATAAATTATTATATTTTTAATTTAAATTAAATTACTTCCCACCCTATTTCCCTCTAAACCCACAACCCGTTACGGAACTAATATACGAAAAAGTTCATTACCAATAATAATTATTACACAATAAATTATTAATTAATAATATATATTTTTTTAATTTAAATTAAGTTACTTCCCACCCTATTCCCCTACAAACCCACAACCTAAGGAACTAATATACGCAAAAATGAATTAACATAAAATTATCTTACTTTTTTTAACATACATTAAAAAAAATATATATTTTTAACACATATACTAACATATAATACATTTTTTTATATATAATGACATTCTATACAATGACATTCGATATAATGACATTCGATATTACTTACCTATATGTCAATATTATTTCCTAATATATTATGTCTATTCTATATTCTGTCCTCTCGATATTTTTGATTCGAGATTATGTCCTTTCGATATTTTTAATTCTATAATTTGGGCGTTTTTCGAAAGGTTGGACAAAGCTGATTTTTCCGTTAATTAAAACCAGTGTTAAGCCTAACATTATATTTACTTCAAGGATGTCGTTAACTACGTAATCCTCATCCTGCCAGTAGGCCTTTATCTCCAAATAGGTGAAAAAGACATGTTGGTCATTAGCTCTTAAAATACCACACCTAGCGACAGCTCTTGTACAAACTTCGCAATCTTTTGAGGGGTCCAGTATAATCTATTGATGGTAAAGAAGTGGTTTTGCTTAAGATCAGATGTTTTACCACTAAGTACAATAGTTTAGAGAGGTTTGCCATACTGTCAGTCTCCTGGATAGCTCCTTCCCAGAGTATGGTGCTTTCAATGTCCAATCCTCTGCAAACTGCAACTTCCAGTGTCACAGAGTGACTTGTTACTCTTAGGAGACCCACCCTGCAATGTTGACTCAAATTACCATGCACCACAAATCCCCTGTGAGTTAGTTGTGAACCAAGAAGACAACTGTAGGTATTTAAACCTAGAGAGAAGAGCTATCAGTCTCGGCCGTTAAAACTTCCCTGGATAATATAACCCGTCCTGTTAGCAATTCCCCCGAGATTTCTAACCCAGTCCTCCATAGTGGAAGACTCTACCCATCTCTCAAACACTCTAAAGTACCCGGAAAACCCAAATCAATTAAATATATGAATAACAACCCATGCCCATAAACCTCCCAACTCCAAGCCATAGAGTGAATGCTGTCTTTAGGCCCTTTAGTCAAACCTTTTTAAAGAAGTTCTAGGCCACAAACTTATACAGAAATCCTTCAAATCCCAACTCCCTTACCATCTCTTTCAACACACCTACCCAGGTTGAGGCATCTGGCTTTTCCAGGAGAATCCTAACATTTTTAAACTGAAAGACTATGTAGTACAAATTTAAATTCAAATAGGGAGAGCTAAGTCGCCCTTTTCGAGCCTACGCATCAGTTTTTTACATGCAAGCCGAGTTCCTCTAGATGCCCATATAAAACCTATTATTTTTCCCTGAATCTTATCTATGGTGGATCTTGAGAATGTTAAAGGTATGCAATTGAAAAGATATGTCAATTTTGAAAGCATCATCATCTTAATTAGATTTACTCGCCCATATATTGTCAAGGGGAGATTATTCCATCTAACAAGCAAAGCATCTACCTCCTTTGCCACCCTCCTCAAGTTATACTGCAGTATTGCCTCCAATGGATTTACAATAGTAATACCGAGAGGCTTAGGGGTCCATTAGGATGTAGGGCGGATCGCCACCGCCCGCATGGCGGTGGTGAGCTGCCCTACATCCTTCCCTGCCCGCCACCCATTTCCCCTCACCGTATTAGTATGACGGGGGTACCGCGGCGTACGGGAATACCGTCTGCCGCTTTTCCGCCTGGTCGACAGGCCAGCCACCACCATCACCATCCATGTAACCATGGGAACATGCCTTTCCGTGGCAGCATTGCTGCCACAGAAAGGCATACGGAATTCTCTTATGGGGCCCGTTGTGGGCCCCAGGGTATTGGGGTGGGGGTGACCATGGGGGGTACCTATGGTACCCCCTGCATTGTCAAGGACATGGTGGCAGGCACCTTGCATGCCTGTCACCTTGTGCATGACAATGCACACAGTGCATTCCCAGCATTGTGGCGTTTGGTGCTGTGAGCACCGCCCGCCACAATGCTTGGAATGGAGGATGCCACCGCCACGGTGGCGGTGGCATCTTAATCGCCAGTGAGGGACCACCGCATAACTGGCGGCCGGTCTCAGCACCGCTAGGGTGGCGGGCGGACAAAAGTCCGCCTGCCATCCTAATTGGCTCCTTAATCTCTGCTTGTACTTCTCCCTTCCAATCTATTACATTCTAACACATCACCTCTGACTTCAAGTTATTTACTAAGTAATAGGACCCCATATTCTTTCACCAAGCTTTCCACCCTGGGGATAGTCTGAGCAGGATCTGAGGTATAAATTATTAGGTCATCTGAAGTGGCTCACAAAGAGCTGAGCAAACAGCAGGATATATATATCAACAATAATGGAGAAATGGGGCAGCCCTGTCAGGTGCCCCTAGAAATAGCAAAGCTCCAAGTAAGTGAACAATTCAGTAGAATCTTAGCAGTTGAATGTTCATATAACCCTTGTAATGTTGCAATAAAACAGGGGCCAAATCCCAATCCAGCCAATACCTCTCACAAATTAGTCGAGCAGACTCGGTCGAACACCTTTGTTGAGTCTAAAGTGACTACAGCGAAGGGCATAGAACTAGCTGTGGCAAGATCTATACATCCAATCAGCTGCTGAGTAAGTTCATGGATATGCCTCTTTTGGATGAAACCCTTCTGATTTTGGTGTATTATCTGAGGAGAAAGTTTGGCCAGTCTCCTTGCCAAAATGCTTGTGAATACCTTATAATTTGAATGTTAACAGAGATATTGGGTGATATGAATCAGCCTTCCTAGAGTCATTTAGGAGCATATAAAGCTCTGAGGGAATGGCATCTGCGCTGGCCGCCTTTCCATTCTAAATACGCAACAAATGCCCACTGATTTCCTCCTGAGTGATCGATGTTTCCATACACTCCTTTCCTTCTTGAGTGAGCATGAGGAGGCCAACATGACCTAACCACTCTCTGAGTCTATGGGGCTCCAGGTAGACCTCTCCCTTATACAATGTGGAAAATAGGGAGACAAGATGACTCTGCATGTCACCAAGTGTGTTTTGTAACATCGCCCTGGGGATTCACAACCAGTTCCTTTATTGTATTCCTGATCTATCCACCTTTGTTTTCCCCAGCCCCAGCTCGCTCCCCGTACTCAAACTGCCTCATACATCTAGCATACCACCTCTCTCTGCACTTCAAGTCCAATTTAATTTATCATTTAGAAGTGCCTCTTCTGGTTGTTTTATCACCACTTCCTTGTCCTCCCGGGTACTCTGCATCTATCAGATGACCTCCCGAAATCCAACCACTTGCTCCAATTCTCCTGTTTAGCTCTCTCCACCCTATTTTTAAAGATAGCATCTGTTGTAGAATTGATTAGTTGGGTTCCCTGTCCTTATAAAGTAAAACTTTGAACTACATCATAAAATATTTAAAGAGTTCTATTGATGTCATGCCTGTTGTAACATCAGGTGAAACTTACCATTAATAGCAGTGGAGAACCTGCTGGCAGATTAGCAAGACATCATGCTGCAGGCACAAAGAGACTTTGTGAGTCAAATAGGATTTCAAGGACAGGTCACTAAAGGTACTGAAGTAGATTGGAACTCCTCAAGCATTTTTCACATGCACATTTATTTGCTGAAGGTTAATTTGTGGGAGACATTTATTTGGAATAAAAAACAATGAAAGTACTAAATCACTGTTTAGTTTATTCGCTTTGAAAGAGGATTGCTCTGCATTATTTAGCCAAAGGACTAAGGGCCTGATTTAGATTTCAGCAGACAGGTTACTCAGTCAAAATTGTGCCAGAATCTAAAAACATTAGGAAATAATGACATTTAGATTTTGGCAGATGGAATATCTGTCACCATTGTGATGGAGAAACCCATTCGCCAAAATCTAACTCAGGCCCTGGGTAACCTCTTGTTGCCAAAGGGATTTCTAAAACTTTGATGTGAATTGATGTCTATTGAAATGCCCAAAAAGTATACTGTAAACCCTGGAACAGATGGTAGCTTGCGGCACCCAAAGTCAGGTGTTCATTGGTATGAGTTCATATCACCATAGCAACTGCACGGCATCCATGCAAAAATACCTGGTTAATGATGAAGCATGGAGAACTAAAGTATCAACTAATAAGCGTTCATTATAATATTTTGACATTTTCACAACAAATCCCTATATCTGAAGAGAAGGTCAAGCAAAAGAGATATTGTGCAATATCAATGTTTTTGAGCAATCTAGTGAAATATTGTTTTATGACATACTACAAGTCTCACAATTGTCTGAGGAAAAAGAGTTAATTTTTACCTTGATTATAAAATGTTTATAAACTATAATGTACCATTGTATTTTCTCAAAGGACATTTTCCTAGCTTGCCTTTCCATTTATATCTTCTTTTTCTTTTTTTGGGGGTTTTTCAAAAACCTTTATTGAGGGAAAAAAAATTGCACGTCAAGTTACAGTATATGCAGGCGGAAGGTCTGCAATTACATAGGAGGGCCACATCTGTTACATACATTATATGAACCATCATATGTAAGAAACCCATTGCATTACACAGAAAGAGACATTTTGAGGTGAAGCAGTGGGAGCGGAGGAGAGCACCCAGGGAAGGCACCTTGCAGATGGAAGAGGGTGCAAGGAACCCGAAGAGTATGTGAATAAGCAGGCAGCACCTCACGGGCCAACTCCAGCGGCCGCCGTGGGCAGAGTGCCGGCAGGGAGCATGGGAGAGCCGCGGAGGGCAAGGCGTCCCGGTGCTGGAGATAAGAGACAAGGAGACCCCAAATATTGATTGGGCGGCAAATAGCCGGCACCAAGTCCCAGAATTCAGACAGAAGTGTTTGACAGCGCGAAGCGTCCTCGAGCCAAGCGCTAACCTTGGGCTGAGACCTTTGACCCCAACACATGGAGACCCTGCACCGTGCGAGAACAAGAAGCATCACAGTCAGCCGGCGAGTAGCGTCTGGGCAGAATTTCACAAAGCCTAGGAGGCAAAGTAGTGGGTCTGGCGCGACAGGCGTAGAGGTAATCTCAGTGATAGCGGAGCACACATCGTGCTAATATGCTGAGACTGTAGGGCACAGCCAGGCGAGGTGAACTCGCGAAAAGGAGAAGACTTGTGGGCTGATGCTTCATTTTCTGGAGAAGAAAAACCAGACTGGCCTATACCTAAACCTAGGAAAAGTCGTAAACAGAAAAGAGCAGCGAAAGGAAAGACTCCTAATGTCCTTCCTGCTATACCTGCAGAGAATCCATGGGAAATAGACAGAAGCTTTCGCGCCACCCAACGAGAAGATCCGGTATTACAAGAAGCGTGGAAAAATGCCCTAGACCATGAAGATCCCCTTCATGTAGGTCCTTATTTCTTCATTAAAAATGGGTTACTCTATAGGAAAGGAGGTCCTACTCAAAACCCACAGCTACTAATTCCCATGCCCTTCCGAGAAAAAGTATTGTTTTTGGCCCATAGCCATCTAATAGGAGGACACTTTGGGCCAGAAAAAACAGAAAAACAAATCATGGAACGTTTCTATTGGCCCGGCATCTTCCAACAAGTAAAAAAATATTGTAGGGAATGCCCCATATGCCAGCGACATAGTAGGTACATACCACCCCGCGCTCCCCTACATTCTCTCCCGGTTATAGAAGAACCTTTCAACCGAGTAGGCATGGACATAATAGGGCCTTTGCTGCTGTCCAGAAGTGGGTGTAGATATGTCCTAGTCCTGGTAGATTACGCCACCAGATTTCCTGAGGCGATAGCACTACGTCGCCCCGATGCCATCAATATTGCCAAGGCTATGATAACCGTATTCTCAAGAGTAGGGTTCCCAAAAGAAATACGGACTGATCAAGGGACTCCTTTCATATCTAAGGTCATGAAACAAGTGTGCACACAATTAGGAATACACCAAATTAGAACTGCAGCCTACCACCCCCAAACAGATGGGTTGGTGGAACGATATAATGCCAATCTTAAAACCACGTTAAAAAAGCTCTTAGAGTTAGAAACCAGGAAATGGGAGGATATGTTCCCCCTAGCCTTGTTTGCTATATATTGTAAAACACAAAAAAGTACTGGGTACTCGCCTTTCGAATTATTGTATGGCCATCAACCCAGAACCTTGCTGGAAATGGCCCAGGAGAAATGGGAGAGTGAACCAGATAATACCAAACCCATAGTGGATTATGTATCTAACCTTAAATCCCATCTGGGACAGATTAGGACTATTGTCCGTATTAATCTGGAGGAGGCCCAGACTGCTCAAAAAACTCAGTATGATGAAAAGCAAAGGAAAGAAAATTTGAGGTAGGAGATCCTGTTCTATTAATGATGGCTTCCTCTGATCCTAAATTACTGGGCCAATGGCAGGATCCTTACAAAATCACAGAATAGGTTATCTCGGTCACCTACCGTATAGAATTAGACCCAGCTAGGGGCACCTCACAAGTATATCACATCAATTTGTTAAAAAAATGGGAAGGAACAATGCTGACACTGGCTGCAAACGTCGAAACAGAGGCCCCCTTGTTTGTACAATGTATAGATAACGCCCTTCCTTTCCCCCTGAAAGAAAGACTGACCCAGGGTCTTATGCCACTCAGAGAGGTATTTTCCTTAACCCCAGGAAGAACATCAAGACTACGGTAGGGAAAAAGGTCCATCTTTGACCCTATCGTATAACAGAGGCGCGTCGCCTCACTATACGCGAGGAAATACAGAAGATGATGCAAATGGACATCATAGAACCCTCCATTAGCGAATGGAACTCGCCAATAGTCCTGGTACCGAAACCGGACGGCTCGGTCCGGTTCTGGATCGACTTCAGAGAGGTCAACAAAATCTCTGAATTTGACACCTATCCGATACCTAGGGTGGATGAGATGGTAGAGAAAATAGGGAGGGCCAAATACATCAGTACCCTTGACCTGTGTAAAGGTTATTGGCAAATTCCTTTACGGCCACAGGATAAAGAGAAAAAAGCTTTTTCCACACCCGATGGGTTGTAAAAATTCAAGGTATTGCCTTTTGGGTTATATGGGGCCCCGGCGACTTTCCAAAGAGCCATGAATTGCATCTTGCGTCCACATGAGGAATACGCTGGAGCATATATAGACGACATAGTCATCTATAGCGACAATTGGGACCAGCATATGATCCATTTGTCGCGGGTAATCGAGACCTTAGGACACCATGGTCTGAAAATCAACCCAGCAAAAAGCCACTTAGCAGCCCAAACAGTGAAATATTTGGGATATTTGCTAGGAGAAGGAATGATTAGACCCTAAGATTCTAAACTGGACGCTGTTAGACCTGGCATCTTTGGCGTGGTTTCCCCTACCTTTTTGCCTCTACCTCCTGTATTTTTGATGCTGTGCTGGATTTCGTTTTTGCTTGTTTAGATGCTTTGGACACTCTGCCACTGCTGATCAGTGCCAGAGTGTAAGTGCTCCCTATGTAAATTGCTATTCTGATTGGATATACATGTTTGGGATATTTGTATCACCATGAAGTCCCTAGTAAAGTGCACTGGGTGTGCCAGGGCTGGTGATGACAAATGCTACTAGTGGGCATGTAGCACTGATTGTGCCACCCACAGGACTAGCCCTAAAATGATGTCTCAGGCCTGACACTGTAGTGCCTGTGTGCAGTTTAGAACTGCCATGTCCTCCTGGTCAGTGTCCCCACTGACCAGGCCTAACCCTTCCCTTTTTGTACACATCAGTCACCCCTATGGAAGGCCCAAGGTACCCCCCTGGGCAGGGTGCAGTGTATGTAAGAGGTAGAGCATGTACTAGTGCAGGTGACATGCTCTGGTAGTGAATGGCAGCCATTGTCGTTTTTCACTACTGTAAGGCTATCTTGCTCCATGGATTAACATGGGGGATGCTGGCTACATTGGTTAACAGCATTTCTTCCCATAGGAACAAGATAGGACATAAGTATCTAGTATCCCTGAACTCAGAATTTAATAACACATCTTTTAGGAAAGGTTGTTTTTAAATCCTGTGTTTAAGAACAGCACTTTTAGAAAGTTGCTGTTCTCTTGTCTGACCCTTCTGTGTGCCTGGGCCTGTTTGTGTATTGACTGTCTGGTTTGAGAGTGACAGGGGCTGGGGGATTCCCCAGGAGGCTGGATGAGTCAGCACTAGGCTGAATGACTGCATTTGCAACTGGAGTGGTGGGAGGAGTTAGCACCTGGGCTGAATAGGGCTGTGCCTGCCTTCCACAATGCTGGCTCCACCCCCCTGCTGGGCGACTGAGGACCCTGCCCCTCACTCTGAAAGGAAAGATGCAGCCAGCAAAACAAAGTACTCAGGAACCACCCAGAACTGGTTCAGACCGGGCTCAGGGCCCACATGCACCAAGAGAACAAAGACTTTAGGGGTATAAGTACAGGACCCCTGACAACAGAAAATTAGATCATCCTGGAAATCAAGAAGGAACCTCTGCCAAGGAGAAAGCTGAAACTGAAGAAGGAAGACTGTCCTGCTGTTGCTCTGCTGGACTGACCTGTTGCTTTGCTGCCAAGGAGAGGGGAAGGACTTTGCTGCTGAGCTGTGTCCCCTGTCTTGAAGGAATCTCCAAGGGCCTGAGTAGAGCTGGCTCCCTGTTTTGAAGTCCCAGGAACAAAAGGACTTCACCCCCAGCTTCCCTGAACTCTGCTGAGAGAGTTCTGTCCTTCCAAGAGTGCTTGATCCAGTTGTGGGGCCTCTGGAATTTGTACCCATGCTGGGAAGCTTGAAACTAAGCTTGAGAGACTTTTGAAACTGAAAAGTGTCGCATCGCTCGCTTGCGGAGCGCATCCCCGATAGTGCGAGAAATTTCCCGCCGCTACGGAGGTCGAGATCGTCGCAGCGCCTGACGCCACTGCCAGAGACGTCGCATCCTTCGTTTGCGGGACGCACCAGACCGATGCGGGAAAATCGAACATCGCTGCGAGTGTCGTCGCAGAGCCTGTCGTCGCTGGGTGAGAATGCCGCACCGCTTGCTTGCGGACCGCATCACGTCGCTGCGAGCATCGTCGCAGAACCATCGCATCGAGGAGCTGCGAGAGAGAGGATCACCGCTGGACCGCGCATCGTCGCCCCAGAGATCGTTGCAGCCCCTACGAGATCGTCGCATCGTGCCTTTGTGAGAACAGACTTCCTACGGAACCTACGCACCAGAATCCATACAAGTGGCCTTCCTCCCCATACAGACCGGATTCGTCGCAACATGCCCGCTGCTGCAGCGGGGCTGTCGCATCGCCTCCCCAGGGTCTCAGGAGCAACGCATCGCTTGTTTTCCACCGCACCAGCTTCTGCTTTTTGGAACTTTGTTGCAACTAAAAGGTACTGTGAGTAAACGTGACGCAACTGTGAACTTTTCACGCATCAGTAGAGAATTCTATCGCAACGTAGAGAATTCTATCGCAACCTAAAGAATTTTAACGCAACCTTAAGAACTCTTTTGAAACCATAATCTTGAACTGTGTATGTTGGATTTTTGCCGTTTTGGTCTTGTGTAGTTTAGATTAAAATACCTTTATTTTTCTAAACTGTTGTGGAGTCAGTTTGTGGTGTTTTCACTGTGTTGCTGTGAGTGTTGGTACAAATACTTTACGCATTGCCTCTGGTTAGCCTAGACTGCTCGTGCCAAGCTACCTAGAGGGTGAGCAGGGGTTATCTCAGAGGGTTATCTCCTTGCCCTGACTAGAAGCAAGGGTCCCTATTTGGACAGTGGTACCTACCTCTGCCAACTAGAGACCCCCAGATCTAACATTGGTGGCAGCGGTGGGAATTGAACTTGTATTTGTACTTGACCCACAGTAATTGGTGTACATCACTAGTGAGTGCAGACCACTACGCCACCGCGTACTACTGGTTTTTGATTCTATTTTTGAGTAACTCTTCAAAGCATCATGTCTGCAAAAGGAAAGGCACTCAGTGAGTGGGGAGAAGCAGAATTAGAGTTTTGCATTGAGGATTTGTGTTCGTACAAAGTTGAGCAACTGAGGAAATTCTGCCTTGAGTTTGAGTGCCCCATAAAAAGCGCCTACAGAAAGGAGGAGTTGCAGAGAATCTTGAAAGCCTATTGGGAGGCACAAGAGGGAGATGATGTGGATGTAGAAAATGGTTTTCAAAGCACAGATCTGCCAGTGGGCAAAGTAGGTGCAGGAGCTGGCAGCAACCATTCCAGCAGGGGCCTCTCCCCAGAAGAGTTACAAGAAAATCAGAGAATAAGAGAATATGAGTTGGAAGTCATGAAAATGAAAATGAAGCAATTGGAAGTAGAAAAGGCGGCGGAGGAGAGCAAAAATGCCCGTGCCTTAGAAGAGAAGAAATTGCTTTTGGCTCATGAGTTGAGCATGAGAGAACTGGATCTTAAAGCCAAGGAGGTGGATGCCAGTTCTAATGGTGGCAGCGCGCAGCCAGTGCATGGGGGTAAAGTATATATTCCCAAAGACGTGGTACAGAATTACCATAGGAGTGAGGATATTTATGCCTGGTTCACTTCGTATGAATTTGCATTCAAGATGAATGGTGTGCCTGAGCAGCATTGGGGGGGCGGGCCTGTGGAAACATTTTGAGGCTTCTGGGAAGAGTGCTCTAGAGCCCTTAGAATTAGCAGGTGCCATGACCTACCCCAATATGAAGGAGGCCTTATGCCTCAGGTATGGCCTTACTCCAGAGCAGTACAGACTGCAGTTTAGGAACTCCAAGAAGAGAGAGTCTGAGACTTGGATGGAGTGTGTGAATTTGTACTCGCGTGCACTGGAAGGTTGGATGAAGGGCAGTAAAGTACAGACCCAATTGAGCTTGCTAAGGAGGCGGACCGCTGGACCAGTACCAGGGTCCACAGAGGAATTGTGGGTACCACAGCCAAAGGTGGGCAGGGTCCCCAGCAGAAGAGTGGGGGGACAAGGGTAATCAAAAGGAGTTCTCAGAAGGGCCCCAAAATAGTTCCCAGGGAAAGTAATCCCAACCCCCCAAACCTAAACAGCCATGGCCCTCCAAGGGCAGGCGGGACAATAGAGATAGAAGGGATAACCAAG
This sequence comes from Lissotriton helveticus, assembly GCF_964261635.1. Classification (NCBI taxonomy): domain Eukaryota; kingdom Metazoa; phylum Chordata; class Amphibia; order Caudata; family Salamandridae; genus Lissotriton; species Lissotriton helveticus. The sequence goes on along the minus strand of NC_136065.1, from coordinate 991,245,786 downwards.
GCCCCCCTACCTGCTATCACTGCAATGAGGTGGGCCACATTGCTCCAAAATGTCCCAAGAAGAAGCAAGCACCCACTGGTGCCCCCGCCCCAGCATTAGCTAGTGTAGCTTTGGGAGGGGATTTGGTTTCTAGTGACTGGGGGGAGCTAGCAGTTATGACCCTTGTCACCCTAGGAGACCAAGAGGTGATCCAGGAAACCTTACTGCCCTCTAACACTAAGAAATATGGGCAGAAGGTGACCATCAATGGGAGGGAGATTGAGGCTCTGAGAGACACAGGAGCCAGCGTGACATCTGTGAGGTGTCAGTGGGTGTCTGAAGAGCAAATCATCCCTGGTGTACTCCGCCCTGTAGTGGCAGCTGACAGTTCAGTGCGCTTCAGCAAGCTGGCGCGTGTTCCCTTTGAATGGGGGGGAGTCTCTGGTCTCTTGGAGGTAGTTGTCAGTGATGCCTTGCCTGTAGACTGTCTGTTAGGTAACGACCTGGAGAGTTCTCCATGGAAGGATGTAGAACACAGAACTCACTTGGAGATGTTGGGTTTACCTGCGTGGATCTGTGTGTCCACACGTGCTATGACAGCCAGTAGGGGGGATTCAGCAGAACTGGAGCCTGAAACAGTGGCCCAGAGACCTGCCAGGAGAGGAAGAGGCAGAGGGCGCGGGAAACCAGCCCAGCCGTTCCCACGGACCAGGAGGAAGCAGAACCTGAGGGGGATGCCCTGGAACCTACAGGGGAACATGTGGCCGAACTGGGAGACCTACCTGAGCTGACCCATTGGCAGCAGGAAGGTGGTCCCTCCAGGGAGGAATTCTGCCAAGCGCAGAAAGAATGCCCTTCCCTCATTGGTCTGCAGCAACAGGCTGTAGATCTGGCAGCAGGTGGAGCAGCCAGAGATCACTTTATCTACTGGGAAGATGACTTGTTATATAGCAAGCCTAAGTTTGCTGAGCCCGGTGCAGCCCGTGTGCTGGTGGTACCCGAGTGCTTCAGAAACTTCCTAATGGGTCTGGCTCATGACGTGCCTCTTGCAGGACATCTGGGGCAAGACAAGACCCTAAACCGGCTTGTCACCCACTTCCAATGGCCCCAGATGAGAAAGCACGTTGGTTCCTTTTGCAGAACTTGCCAAACCTGTCAAGCCAGTGGCAAGACTGGAGCAAAGTTGAAGGCACCCCTTCAACCCTTCCCAGTAGTGAGCACCCCTTTCGAGCGGGTTGGCATAGACATTTTAGGGCCCCTGGACCCCAAGACAGCCTTAGGCAACAGGTTCATCCTGGTCTTGGTGGACCATGCCACCCGGTATCCGGAAGCAGTCCCTCTCAGGACAATCACAGCACCCGTGGTGGGCCGTGCATTGATGGGGATCTTTTCCGTGTGGGGTTCCCCAGAGAGGTGGTCTCCGACCGGGGTACCAACTTCATCTCTAAGTACATGAAGTCTCTGTGGGAGGAGTGTGGGGTAGCTTATAAGTTCACCACTCCTTACCACCCTCAAGGAAATGGGTTGGTTGAAAGGTTCAACCGGACCCTGAAAGGTATGATTATGGGCCTAGCGGAGCCCATGAGACGGAAGTGGGACGTCTTGTTACCATGCCTGTTGTTTGCCTACAGGGAGGTGCCTCAGAAGTCCTTATGGTTCAGTCCCTTTGAACTCCTGTATGGCCACCCTGTTAGAGGACCTCTCTCACTGGTGAAGGAGGGTTGGGAAAAGTCCAGTGGGAAACCCCCCCAGGATGTGTTCAGCTATGTGCTGGCCATCCGCAACCAGACACAACGCTTCAGGAAGCTCGCTCAGGCGAACCTGGAAGCAAGCCAGGAAGAAATGAAAAGATGGTACGACCAGAATACCACTCTGGTCGATTTTCAACCTGGGCAGAAAGTGTGGGTGATGGTGCCAGTGGAGCCCTGTGCGCTCCAAGACAAGTGGACTGGGCCATATGAGGTGGTGGAAAGGAAGAGTGAGGTAACCTACCTGGTCAACCTGAGGACTCCCAGGCAGCCCCTGAGAGTCTTACATGTGAACCGCCTCAAGCCACACTTTGAAAGGTCTGAAGTGACTATGCTCATGGCTACAGATGCAGGAATGGAAGAGGATAGTGATCCTCTCCCTGACCTCCTGGCAGTTAAGGAGCAAGATGGGTCAGTGGATGGTGTGGTCCTGTCGCCCACCCTGACCCCAGAACAGCAGAGTGACTGTCGCCAAGTGTTGGGTCAGTTCTCCTCCCTGTTCTCCCTGACCCCAGGTGTCACCAACTGGTGCGTCCATGATGTGGACACTGGAGACAGTCTGCTTGTGAAACACAAATTTTACAGGGTAGCTGACAAGGTCAGGGCCAGCATCAAGGAAGAGGTTTCCAAGATGTTGGCGCTAGGGGTGATTGAGCCCTCCAGCAGCCCCTGGGCTAGCCCAGTGGTCTTTGTGCCCAAGAAAGCTGCTACGCCCGGTGGCCCGCCAGAACTCCGGTTTTGCGTGGACTACCGTGGGCTCAATGCGGTCACGAAGACTGACGCACACCCCATCCCCAGAGCTGATGAGCTCGTGGACCGGTTGGGAGCTGCCCAGTACCTCAGTACATTCGATTTGACTTCTGGGTACTGGCAGATTGCCTTAACTGATGGGGCCAAGGAGAGGTCAGCATTTTCAACGCCAGAGGGGCACTTCCAGTTCCGAGTCATGCCCTTTGGGTTGAAAAATGCCCCTGCCATGTTCCAGAGACTGGTTAACCAGGTACTGTCCGGGCTGGAGGAATTCAGCGCCGCATACCTGGATGACATTGCTGTGTTTAGCTCCACGTGGGAGGAACACTTGCAACACCTCTGTGAAGTGTTGAAGGCTCTGCAAAGGGCAGGCCTCACTATCAAGGCCAGCAAGTGCCAGATAGGGCAGGGTCTGTGGTGTATTTGGGACACCAGGTGGGGAGCGGCCAGGTGGCGCCCCTACAGGCAAAGATTGATACCATTCTGGCTTAGGAGCCCCCCAAGACCCAGACGGAGGTGAGAGCCTTTTTAGGACTCACCAGGTATTACAGACGTTTTGTCAAGGGATATGGCACCATTGTCACCCCTTTGACAGAACTCACTTCCAAGAAGTTGCCCAAAAGAGTTGACTGGACTGACGCCTGCCAAACTGCTTTTGAAACCCTGAAAACTGCTATGTGCACAGCACCGGTGCTCAAGGCACCTGACTTTTCCAGTGAGTTCATAGTACAGACAGACGCTTCAGAGCATGGTGTGGGAGCAGTACTCTCACAAATCACTGAGGAGGGAGGAGACCAGCCGGTAGCCTTCATTAGCAGGAGATACTCCCCAGGGAACGGAGGTGGAGTGCGATTGAGAGAGAGGCATTTGCTGTGGTCTGGGATCTGAAGAAGTTGAGGCTCTACCTGTTTGGAACTCACTTCCGTGTTCAGACCGACCACAGGCCCCTCAGATGGTTAATGCAAATGAGGGGTGAGAACCCAAAACTGTTGAGGTGGTCCATCTCCCTACAGGGAATGGACTTCACGGTGGAACACCGCCCTGGCACAGAACACGCCATTGCTGATGGTCTGTCCAGGTTTTTCTGCCTTAGTGAAGAGAACTCCCAAGAGGGTGGGCAGTTCTCCCCACTTTCAGCTGGAGAGGACACATGTTAGACCTGGCATCTTTGGCGTGGTTTCCCCTACCTTTTTGCCTCTACCTCCTGTATTTTTGATGCTGTGCTGGATTTCGTTTTTGCTGGTTTAGATGCTTTGGACACTCTGCCACTGCTGATCAGTGCCAGAGTGTAAGTGCTCCCTATGTAAATTGCTATTCTGATTGGATATATATATTTGGCATATTTGTATCACCATGAAGTCCCTAGTAAAGTGCACTGGGTGTGCCAGGGCTGGTGATGACAAATGCTACTAGTGGGCCTGTAGCACTGATTGTGCCACCCACAGGAGTAGCCCTAAAATGATGTCTCAGGCCTGACACTGCAGTGCCTGTGTGCAGTTTAGAACTGCCATGTCCTCCTGGTCAGTGTTCCCACTGACCAGGCCTAACCCTTCCCTTTTTGTACACATCAGTCACCCCTATGGAAGGCCCAAGGTACCCCCCTGGGCAGGGTGCAGTGTATGTAAGAGGTAGAGCATTTACTAGTGCAGGTAACATGCTCTGGTAGTGAATGGCAACCATTTTCGTTTTTCACTACTGTAAGGCTATCTTGCTCCATAGATTAACATGGGGGATGCTGGCTACATTGGTTAACAGCATTTCTTCCCATAGGAACAATATAGGACATAAGTATCTAGTATCCCTGAACTCAGAATTTAATAACACATCTTTTAGGAAAGGTTGTTTTTAAATCCTGTGTTTAAGAACAGCACTTTTAGAAAGTTGCTGTTCTCTTGTCTGACCCTTCTGTGTGCCTGGGCCTGTTTGTGTATTGACTGTCTGGTTTGAGAGTGACAGGGGCTGGGGGATTCCCCAGGAGGCTGGATGAGTCAGCACTAGGCTGAATGACTGCATTTGCAACTGGAGTGGTGGGAGGAGTTAGCACCTGGGCTGAATAGGGCTGTGCCTGCCTTCCACAATGCTGGCTCCACCCCCCTGCTGGGCGGCTGAGGACCCTGCCCCTCACTCTGAAAGGAAAGATGCAGCCAGCAAAACAATGTACTCAGGAACCACCCAGAACTGGTTCAGACCGGGTTTAGGGCCCACATGCACCAAGAGAACAAAGACTTTAGGGGTATAAGTACAGGTCCCCTGACAACAGAAAATTAGATCATCCTGGAAATCAAGAAGGAACCTCTGCCAAGGAGAAAGCTGAAACTGAAGAAGGAAGACTGTCCTGCTTTTGCTCTGCTGGACTGACCTGTTGCTTTGCTGCCAAGGAGAGGGGAAGGACTTTGCTGCTGAGCTGTGTCCCCTGTCTTGAAGGAATCTCCAAGGGCCTGAGTAGTGCTGGCTCCCTGTTTTGAAGTCCCAGGAACAAAATGACTTCACCCCCAGCTTCCCTGAACTCTGCTGAGAGAGTTCTGTCCTTCCTAGAGTGCTTGATCAATCAATCAATCAATCAAACCATTTGTATAGCGCACTACTCGCCCAGGAGGGTCTCAAGGCGCTTGGGAGAGGGGGTGTGCTACTGCTCGAATAATGGCAAACTTGATCCAGTTGTGGGGCCTCTGGAAGTTGTACCTGTGCTGGGAAGCTTAAAACTAAGCTTGAGAGAATTTTGAAACTGAAAAGTGTCGCAACGCTCGCTTGCGGAGCGCATCCCCGACAGTGCGAGAAATTTCCCGCCGCTACGGAGGTCGAGATCGTCGCAGTGCCTGACGCCGCTGCCAGAGACGTCGCATCCTTCGTTTGCGTGACGCACCAGACCGGTGCGGGAAAATCGAACATCGCTGCGAGTGTCGTCACAGAGCCTGTCGTTGCTGGGTAAGAACGCCGCACCGCTTGCTTGTGGACCGCATCACGTCGCTGCGAGCATCGTCGCAGAACCATCGCATCGAGGAGCTGCGAGAGAGGGTATCACCGCTGGACCGCGCATCATCGCCCCGGAGATCGTAGCAGCCCCTACGAGATCGTCGCATCGTGCCTTTGCGAGAACAGACTTCCTACGGAACCTACGCACCAGAATGCATACAAGTGGCCTTCCTCCCCATACAGACCGGATTCGTCGCAACACGCCCGCTGCTGCAGCGGGGCTGTCGCATCGCCTCCCCAGGGTCTCAGGAGCAACGCATCGCTTGTTTTCCACCGCACCAGCTTCTGCTTTTTGGAACTTTGTTGCAACTAAAAGGTACTGTGAGTAAACGTGACGCAACTGTGAACTTTTCACGCATCAGTAGAGAATTCTATCGCAACGTAGAGAATTCTATCGCAACCTAAAGAATTTTAACACAACCTTAAGAATTCTTTTGAAACCATAATCTTGAACTGTGTATGTTGGATGTTTGCCGTTTTGGTCTTGTGTAGTTTAGATTAAAATACCTTTATTTTTCTAAACTGTTGTGGAGTCAGTTTGTGGTGTTTTCACTGTGTTGCTGTGAGTGTTGGTACAAATACTTTACGCATTGCCTCTGGTTAGCCTAGACTGCTCGTGCCAAGCTACCAGGAGGGTGAGCAGGGGTTATCTCAGAGGGTTATCTCCTTGCCCTGACTAGAAGCAAGGGTCCCTATTTGGACAGTGGTACCTACCTCCGCCAACTAGAGACCCCCATATCTAACAGCCGCCATCTCCCAAATACCCTTACCCAAGACAAAAAAAGACCTCAGGACCTTCCTAGGCCTACTCGGGTATTATCGAAGATTCATTCCTAATTTTTCTCAAATAGCATCACCCCTCACCAATCTTTTACAAAAGGCATCTAATGCAGAAGAACAATTAAAACATCCCACACCAGACATCCTAAAAGCCTTCCAGACTCTGAAAGGGTCACTCACGTCTGAGACGGTGTTAGCCAGCCCTGACTATTCCCTGCCCTTTGTCTTACAGACAGACGCATCGGACCAAGGAATAGGTGCTGTGCTTTCTCAGGTAACTCGACACGGACAGGAACATCCCATCTTGTACATTAGTCGTAAGCTGTTCCCAAGGGAACACAATTACGCAGTTATTGAGAAAGAAGCCCTGGCCATGAAATGGGCCATTGAAACCCTGAGATATTACCTGGAAGGGAGATAGTTCACTCTATTCACTGACCATGCACCCTTAGAATGGTTAGCCCGTAAAAAGGGAAACAATGACAGGGTATTAAGGTGGTTCCTAGCATTGCAGCCCTATAGGTTCCGCACACAACATTGGAAAGGGTCTGAACAAGGGAACGTAGACTTTCTGTCCAGGTACCCTCAAGAGAGAAACCCTAGTTTCAAGACAGCAAGGGAAAGGGGATGTGAGAGGGGACCCGACAGGAACCACCATTTTCCCGGACTACATTGCCCAGAGCTCCCTGCACGCATAGGACGCCGAGGTAATCGCGTCCAGCTGGACACACGAAAAGAGACACCCACCTCTCATATCTCTTCACAGCCAAGACGGGAACCAAGGGGAGGAGCAGAAGACGAGGCACCAGTAAAAAGAGACGCCATCCAGGAAGAAGCCTCTCGGATTACCCTGTGGGCGGAGTCAAGCACGGAATAAACAGACCACTCAAAGGAGGACGCCGAATCTTGGAGCCGGGGACCGGAGCTGAACACCGAGAGACAAGACAGTGTTCCTGACAGCGAGGAGGCGGGGGAGACCGAAGACCGCTGGACGGAGGAGTGGTGGTGTCCCCCGGAGGAAGCTGGAGAGCGTGCCGTGACTCTGGAGAGTTACGGCGGGGCTGGTGAGTGAGACCGTACTTGTTTGCCATTATTTGCTGTTGTGGGAGGTGGACGCAATAGTGTGCTATTGCGGGAGGAGGGAGTACTAGAGTTAAGGTGAGGAGGGGAGGGGTGACACTGGAGAGCAATACTCAGCACGTGTGAAGGGTGATTTTTGGCACTAAGTGACACACGCTTGTTTCTGGAGCACCGGTATCCCGCGCTATCTGTAGCCACGTCTTTCCTTCCCTATCTAGACCTCGCTCCATTCCCTGAGTCCTTTCTGAGACTACAAACCCCCTTTTTCCCTCCATTTTCTAAAATCCCCTCACCATCTTCATCATACTACTACACACTACCGGGTGTAGGTAAAGGTACAATATTTTCAGGGCAGAAACACTGACCGGCTCCCTTTTCTTTCCTCTTGGTGACCTCCGGGTGAAACAAATGCCACGGAGTCCACATCGCCCCAAGATCTTCGTCTTCCGACTGAAGAGGGAAGAACAACGCTGAGCGCCTCAGCCAGTCCTTCAAGAAAGGAGAAGACCCCTGCAGAGGAAGGAACTCTAGAGCCTGTATTCAAACCTAAGTCTGTGCCATCTGACAATAAAGAAGTCCCTGTTCGACAATATATTCAGCCTCCGCGTCTGCATATCCGACCTGCCCTCCCACATGTGTATTAGTATTTATTAGCCCTGGGCGAAACTTAATATACAATGGTATAAATTGCATAATTTGAGGAATGTCAGGAATATGCATAATTTGAGGAATACCCTTGTTAAATCAAATTCTCCAAATTACACCATTACCTCACTTTACTTATTTACATGAAATTTGTGGTAAAGATTTACTGCGAATGTACCATTTATGGTGAAAAATCACCACAAATGCATGAGAAAAACAGAATGCGAGTGGCTGTTGTTCGCAATGCAGTTGTTCTTTTACACTTTTTTTTAAACACAAAATGCACCCTTGCAGCAAAAATTGACACAAATATGCATTTTGCACTAAAATATAGTGCTGAATGAGAGGTTTGCATTTCACATAGTTTCCAGTAATTTTGGAAGTTTTGCACACAGTTAGGGCCCAATTATGATGTTGTCTGGAAAGGCTGTGGATTCTGATTCAGAACCCTTGTTATTGAACGAATCGTACAGATTTCCTAACGACCGATTATGATGCCCGGAAACCGTTTGAGCAATCCGAATCGTTTCTGAAAAGCATCCGGACAGCTCAAGTCTTTCAGAGCCAATTCGTACAGCTCCGTGGACACGGTTTCTGGATGAGCGATTACGATGACCGATTCTGCAGCCGTTCTGATTCTGTTTATCCGAGACAAAATGGCTGCCGGAATCAGTCCTTGGGGGCGCGTTTTGGGCCACACTTTATCCGGAAACGTACGAATGTAGCCCGTGGAGGTACACAAGGGAGCCATCTTCCCAACCATGCCCAATGTGGCAGGAACCATGGGGTGACCGCCACAGGGTGTAAGGTTTTCCCCAACCACCCTTTTTTCAGTGGGAGCCTGTGTTCTCATTCGGAACAAAGGCTCCCATTGAAGTCAATCCATGTCCAACCGAACAATGTTGGGAAGCATCGTAATCAGTCGTCCAGACTCACAGGACCCGATTCGTTGGAAACTATTCCGGAACAAAGTTATTTGGGACAGTTTCCAAATAACATCCTAATCGGGCCCTTAGTATTTATATAGCATGAACCTAGCACCGGAACCGACAGTCAATCTTGTAGATTCTGTACATCAAGACGATTAATATTTTCATCCACAGCAACATTAAGTGAGTTAACGAGAATCACATGACGTTGAACCATGGGCCTGCTCAAGGTAGGATTTGAACCCTGAATCCTAGGTTCCTAAATTGGCACTTCTAACTACATCTCATCTCTTATGAACAATTAGCATATATATTTTCCAAATATCCTTGCTTTGTTACAGGTTCTAAAGTTGCATGATTATACTACTGCACAGTTTTCATGTCATTGAATGTGTTAATGGAACCTGTGTCCTCAAAAAAATAATATGAATTTATTATAAGATAAATGTATCAACATTTATGAATATATATACGGTTCAATTTACATCTTGGCCTTCTAATACTTGTTCTTTTTGTGAATGCTGAGCTCCACTATACTCTCATTGCCAACTCTGGCTTCTCCTATTCCTAGTAACATCTGCCTCATTTGTCACGGAAATGCTACCAACACTAGACCTGTTAGCTTCATGAACTGTCTATATTTCCTTAACTGCATTAGTCATTTGTGCATAGCATTTGGCTATATCGCCTCTGTAAAGGTCCGTCTGTACATAATTGTTGTGTATCTGCACCTTGTTGCTGTAGCTGTGGACGCTTGCTATACAATAACAAAGCAACCTACTTACTCTGTTGACTACCATTCCAATTTTCACTTATTTACACTCACACCATTGCTTTCTTTTCTGAACCAATCACCACTTACTTGTTAAGATTTGCATGATTGTTCGGGAAGAAATATTATTTTGCATACACTGTCCACACATCTAAGCCCTGATGAAGTCATTGAAATACCCTTGTTTGAAGAAGCACGTGGTTGACTAGAACATGATATATATGGGAGGAAAAAAGAAGATCTGGCTTGATGTACTCACACCTAAATGTTATGTTCTGGGACTTTATTTTCTAACCTAGCAGAGTACGGAGTCGCTGCTTTCCCCCCTTTTGCTAAACATCCAGTAAAGACTCAACAGACAGTGGACATTTTGAATAGGTATTTATATGGTACAGATGTGCGCTGACATTTCTCTGGCCTCCCGATTGGTTATTGTTGTTGCGGACTTTCTACATTGCAGCCGGTTGTCTATGTGTAGTTTACTTATGCTTTTTCCTATGTGTATGTGACTCTGAGTCAGCAGCAAATATTCGAACAGCTGTTTCATTACTTTTGTAGTACAGACATAGAAGATCTAATGACAGCATCTGATTCATACCTAGGATGTAGGGCGGATTGCCACCGACCCCATGGCGGTGGCGATCTGCTCTACATCCTAGCCTGCCCGCCACCCATTTCCCCCGCCATATTAGTATGGCGGGGGACCGCGGCGGGCGGGAAGACAACACAGCTCCTGCACCAGACCCGCCTGTCCGCCGCTTTTCTGCCCGGTCGACAAGTCGACCGGGCGGAAAAAGGTTTCATATGGTGGCGGTGTCTGCTAGACACCGCCATCCATATCAGGATGCAGGCAGGAGGGAGCCTTTCCGTGGCGGCGTTGCCACAGAATGGCATGCGGTTTCAGAGTTTGGGGGCCCGTTGCGGGCCCCCAGGATGTTGGGATGTTGGGGGGGCACATGGCTACCCCCCTTCATGTGCATGCACAACATGGCAGGCTCCGCGCGGTACCTATCACGTTGCGCATGCACATGCACGACATGTATTTTTGGCATTGCGGCGGGCGGTGCTTTCGGCAATGTTAAAAATGCAGGCGGGCGCATCCTAATGTCACTCACTGGACCCCCACAGTGACTAAATCGACTAAGAATTTGGGCCTGCCGATGTCTTTTGCTGATATTAGTTTTAGTGTCCATCTGGCCCAAAGCACGCTTAATGTATCATGCTTTAAATCCTTCCTGACTACAACATGGCTTAAAATCGATAGCTAAGCCAAATGTTCTCACGCAGGCTGGCTTAATTGGCTTTGCCAATGCTTGTTGAGTTTTGTTTCTTTTTTATGACAGTCATTTATGTTCAGTCATTTATGTTTCACATGTTTAAAATTTTAATTTTGCTATTTCCAATTATAAACATCAGGGAGGCTTTGTCGTATTCATATGTATTTTCTAATATTTGTATATGTTCATCAATAATTTTGGAAAGGGTACCTATCTTATCATTAGGTCTGAATTGAGTTGTAGGTTTTAAAAGTTGACAATTTTGAAGTCCATTTTTTTTCAGCCTATTTCACGGTAATCTCTATATTATGATTTGTGTTATTTTTGGTGTTGTTATTATCAGTGTATTTTACACAGAGAGCTTTAAACGCTGATACAAATGCAGATTTCTCTTCATCCGAAAAATTCAATTTAAAAGTGCGTTCCAAGCAAGGCGAGCGCAGATTTCCTACTTTGTTTCTTGATTGGGCCCTATGTGTTTTATGGACAATAGAGGGTATGAATTTAGGGGCTGATTACAAACAAGCAGTTATAAGGAGAGGAGCACTTTGTTACATACTATTACATGCATTTGTGAATCAACCCAAAAACATGCAGCTAGTAGTAGTTAAGGTTCAAAGAGGGCACACATCAAATTGCACTAACTGCATAAGAAAAGTCCCTGGCTATACCCGTTTTACTCTCATTTTCGACATTTATTTTTTTGCAATTTCACGCAAGATATAAATTACGCTTTGACTAGACAACAAAACAGTTGGACATATTCCTATTAAAAATACCAAATTAATCTCAAATATAAAGCTGGAGTACTATAACCTAACAAAGGAATTCTGTTTGCACTATTTTGTGTTTATACCGACACAGAATCTACGGTTGCTTGCAATTTCATGACTATGCTGATGAGTGCTCTTTTCCTTATACAATATATCTTCATTATCTTATAATCGAATTCATGTCTCCCAGCCATATGCTTAGATTAGTTTATAGGCTTTTATTAAAGAAGTCAGTGATTTCTCTTTGTATGACAATTTGAGGCCTAGTCCTCTAAACACAAATCTGTATTCATATTATAAAAATAATAAGGCATGCTTTCAGATGCATTTCGCATCTTATTTAATGTGACTATCAACACACAGGTGCACTGATTTACATATCACAACACAAACTTTCCGATGCTGTCAAATCTACGGTCTTAGTTTAAATGCTACGTAATTCCGTTTACTTTCACCCGTATATGATTTGTATTACTGTTTACATGGCAGACAGAAAAATGCCTCGTTACTTTGGCTGTGTAAATCTTACAGTGTACAGGTATGGCATACAGGATGCATAGGCTGGCTTTAGAACGCACAATAACATTACACAAGGAAAATAATTTCATGTCATCTAATCCATTATCATAGGTAAGCATAGTGCCATCTGCAATAATGGTTATGATAGTGAATGAGAACAGATTGGCACAACGAGTGTATAAAGCTTTCGATAAATTATCTACAACTCATCAAGCCTTCATAAAAAATATTATTTTGAGCCAGTATATATTTTCAACAAATATCCATCGGACTATCTTTGATGTATTGACAACCCAAATCATTACTTGCATTTATCAAAGACCTCAAACTTTTCTAATCAGTGTATATGCCAGAATGCTCTAGTGAGATTGCTAATCAGTAAAATTGCTAATTAATTCTGGACAAGCGCCTGTGAAACTTTGGACACCGTGATGTGTTCATTCTATTTAAACCCATATTAAACAGAAGCGATATTAGTGGTAACATGTATTCCCTGTAACCCTCTTAAATACATCTTCTACTTAATAGAGATTATGAACAAACGCCAATAACTTTCAAGATTAATGGTTTGGCCGTCTAACAAAGTTTCTATTTCCCTTTCCATTATGATTACCATTTTCACTAAGCATTGCCTATTATTAGAATGCCAATGTGGCATTCTACTTGGCTGAGCTTAGTGCCGGATTGACCATTTATCCTACTACGTATTTCTCAGGGAGCTGGTGCAATTGGAATCTGATTTGAAAGCCCGGGTCCTGTATCTGTCAATCTCAGCACCCTCTCCCCGCCCGCCTTACAGCATTTGGCACAGTGGGGATGAGGAGAGAAGGGGGAAATGGGAGAGATGGAGATAGAGATGAACAAAGAAAAAAAGTAAAAGTTGGTCCGGTTTCAATTATTTTGATATGATTATTTTGGTTCCCAGGCTGACCCTGAATAAGCAATCCTTTCTTAATTTCATGTACAATATATTCCTAAACTAGTTTCTATAAAATAATCTATGAAAAACAATGATACGCTTTAAAGGAATATTACATTCAACTTATTTTAACATGATATAAAATATTTAAAAAACAAGTATGCAAATTAATTGTAACAAATCCTTAAAATTCAATGTTATTATTTTACACAATATATATGGACCTTTGACACAGTGGCATAACACAAAATGATGGGGCCCTCTGCAGAATTTAATGAGGGCCCCTTGAGTCTCAGTCATATTTCAGTGTATTGATGACAAACTAAAGTATTTTTTTTATTTTCTATATTACCTTTCCTACCTTTGTCCCTTGTTCCAAACCTTCCTTTCGCTTACCTGGTTTCCCTTCTTTACAAGGGCAGGAGCCCCAAGTGTTGGCAGTTATGTGGTTCTAGGTTGGACAGTTGGGGATGTTATTATGTAAGGATGCAGAGCTGTGTGGGTGTGAACGAATAAATTCCTGTCAAGTCATCCATGGAGCTTGTATGGCATCTTTCTTTTGGCAATGAGTTACAGGATCCGTGTAATGCGAAATTGATGACCTATGCTGGACTACAACACTCTCAGCCACATGCATCATCTCGGCATTTGCGATTCCTTAATAGCGATTTTTAAGGAATCGCTATTAAGGAATCGCAAATGCCTATGCATTAAAAATCGCAGAATTATTTGCGAATCGGTATTTTTCCTTAATTGCGATTCACAATTTGCGAATCGCAATTAAGGAAAACCTTTCCATTGATTCCTATGGGCCAAAAGGCCCATAGGAATCAATTGGGAAGGCATTTACAAATTGCGATTTTCTTTTTGCGAATCGCAATTTGTTAATGCATTTCAAGGGTGCAGGGGGGGTCCAAAGAACCCCCCCTGCACCCCTGAAATGTATTTGTAAGTACAAGTTTCACACACACATGTCCCAAGGACATGTGTGTGTGTAACATGAAAGTTTAAAAAACTGCATTTTTATGCATTTTTGAAATTTTTCGCAAATTAACACGAGGTCCAACCTCGTGTTAATTTGCTCCCTCTAATTAACAAAATCGCAATTCCTTACACGTTCATGCATTGCATTTAAGGAATCGCAAAAATGTGATTCATTAAATGCAATCGCATTTTTAGAAGTCGCAATAAATAGTGATTTCTATTGGAATAGATGATGCATCCCAAAAAGCGATTTAGGATTCGCAAACGGCCGATTTTTGCGAATCGCACCGTTTGCGATTCCTAAATCCTTTGATGCATGTACCTGTCTGTGTGATATCATGCGTACGCAGTGAGTGTTCTGCACACTGTGTGTCTCTTTCTGCTATGGCTGGTGGGAGGGCTCACATAGAGGTCTGTTCCTGGTAATTGTGACACGCATTGAGGGAGGAGATAGGAAAGTAGTTTCTCCTAACACAGCCGGAAAACTGCCCAGCAGTAAAGCCGTATTTTGGACTTTGGCAGCCCTTTTGTTTTACTGTGTTATTATTGGGATTCATGTGTTCCAGCTAGATCGGCAGTGATTTTAAGCAGTGCATCAGGGAATTTTGACACGATCTGTGAAAATTGTAATATCCAGAGCCAGTTAATATAAATACCAGATACACTTTTGTAATAAAAGAAGTATATATATAAGAGACATTCAGCTTCAATTCAGAACCTATATTGAGAGTAAGTGAGGTAAAAACATGCAGTTAGACACTCCTTTGACATTTTTACACACAAAAGATGGACCACCAAAACCTTGGAAAAGGTGGAAAGAGGAGTTTTAAACGTATTTAATGGCAATTGATGGGAATCGAATGCCGGCTGAGAGGAAAAGAAGCATTTGGCTGCATTCTTTAGGATCAGAGGGATAGGAAGTCTTTAATTCTTTGCCTAAAATTGAAAATGTGGAGGAAGATGAGGTAATGGATGTATTTAATGAAGCTATATTAAGATTAGATGCCTGTTTTAAGCCTACTTTAGAGATATCGTTTTCACACAAGACAACAGAAAGACATAGGAAACTATTGATGAATGTGTAACTGCTTCAAGATGTTTGTCTAAAACATGCAATTTTGGGATCACAACAAATGAGATAATACATGATCAGCTCATGGTTAACGCCAATAATAAAATAATTCCAGAACAGTTGTGCATAATGAGGGATCATACCATGGAGGAAGTAGTGGCTTTTGCAAAAGCCCTAGAACAATCTTTAAACTGGGTAAAGGAAGTGAACAAAACTCAACCGGGTAAAAAAGAGAAAGGGTTTGTTCCACCGCTGAGAAAAACGTAAGGAATGAGAGCTATACAAATGGACATGATGTGGAAAAGTAAATTTTGCCATGTTCTGTGTCCCTACGCCTCATCCATCATATGTTATGTATGCATGACCAATATGCATATGTTATTCCCCATTCCTGATTAAAGACGCAATTACAGTTGTGTCCACCTCTAGTGTGCTATTTTCCAGTCCTCGTGAATACTACGAATATCAGGCCTATGTAAGTAATGTTGCCACGTTTCTCAGTGTGCACGTTATTCCATTATAAAGTCCCCGTTTCCAGGCCTCAAAAGGGCCCGGACCACAGATTCAGCTCCTGTCTCCTGAAAGTCTCGCTGAGGAGCGATACAGCCCCCACCTGTATCCTCGACCTTTCACTTACTTCCTGCCTCGCAGTGCCCGGTGCACCCCGGCTCTGCCTCTGAGTCTG
Source organism: Lissotriton helveticus (assembly GCF_964261635.1). Taxonomy (NCBI): domain Eukaryota; kingdom Metazoa; phylum Chordata; class Amphibia; order Caudata; family Salamandridae; genus Lissotriton; species Lissotriton helveticus. The sequence goes on along the minus strand of NC_136065.1, from coordinate 991,229,901 downwards.
CCAAATGTATGTTATAGTTCCTGCTATCAGTTCAGTCCTCCTCCTCTGCATTCCTAAGCTACTGAACTGCATCAATAGTTTCCGTCATTGTCTAGCCTTCTCGTCTCCACGTTAGAGAAATACTGTATTTAATGGTCATTTAGTATTCTTCATCACGCACTACATGTAGAATAATGCATGGTCCAGTCTTAGAATCAAGTTAGCTTCTCCCCTCATGACTTCTAGTTTATATCAACATGTTCCCTAAACATTAGATACCAGATAGGGTTTAGGTACATGTCGCTCCGACCCTCCAGACTCTAGTCTCTGCTCCTAGCACAGAGTTCGTAGCCCCCAGCTTCTCCTAGTAACACGTCATTGCCAGTTTTCGCGCACCATTAGGTTAGAGGTCCCGGCTCCTTAGGTAGCCCCCTCCTAGGTGTCCGCCCATTCATGACATATTCTGTTACGTTTTGCATCACATGTCTATGTAAACTCCCAGTTACACCTCTTTTTCACCCTTATCTCTCGCGACTGTTACACGTCACGCCTTCTACTCCACCCACTGTTACGCCTACTGTAATGTAATGCTATGTGTTTGCGCTATGTATATATGCCTGTGTTTTATTATTGAATGTTAGCGCGCTCATCCCAGACCTAGCCCCAGCAGCTGCTGGGCCTCTTTTTCCCCTATTGGGTCCCAGTTGTCCTGCTGGGCCCTTGTCATTCTATTCCTATGCAGGTTGTCCTGATCCTGTCCTTATGCTGTAATAAACCTGCAGAAACTCCTACTACCTCGAATCTTGACTCTTATTTATTGAGCTATCTGTTATTCATTCATTCATGCTATCAAAAATAGGGTATTATTTATTTATTTACCACATAATGGCGCCCGAATAGGGACTTGCCCTTTCCCCACGCGTCGGTGAAGCCACGCTGACCCCCTGACCCTCTACAGTCGTGACGGAACTCTTCTGCGCAGTGGCAGATATTTCTGCTCAAGTATCCCTCAGGCCCACGGAGGAGACGGAGGAGGCGGTCCAGCATCCGAACGAGACGGTGGAGGAACGCGGCGAGTCCCGACCAGAGCCCAAGCCGAGAGTCCAAGGTCCGAGGTATCCGGAGGTCCACCCGTAATTGAAGTCCGAAGTCCGAAGTTCGTCGTCGTAGTCCAGTCCCGTCCGAGGCCTTCCGTTCCGTGCTGCCCGGTGAGTACCATTGCTGAGGTAGTGTCTAGACAGGGTCAGTCTAAATTGACTCCTGGTCCGTGGGTTGGTGGTACCCAAGCTCACAAACGAAGTGTTCACCAAGGTGGATACGGGTCTTGATGTGTTCCTTTATGGGACCGGTATGTTCCGTACTGTTACAGCAGTGCATCCAGTGACTCTAGTCTGTTCCGTTCTCGAGAATTCTGTTCTGTTTCTGTTTTCAGTATTTTTCAGGTAGTATCCTGTTCGAACTGTTATGTTATGATATTGTTTAATGTATTTTCAATGTCGTGGTATGCCTGAATTGTTTTCCTAATTATTATTGTTTTTCGTGTATTGTATTGTGATCCGATTCAAGTTTAGAATGCCGCTCTTTTCCAAGTTACGTCAGTTAAGAACTAGAAAGGGTCTGCTGGAAGCAGCAGTTCCTGTTCCGCCTAGGGACAGTCCAGGTCACTTTATGTATCAGAAACATGGCATAAGCGCCATATTGTATCTAGATTTATGGGTAGAGTATACCAAACAGTTAGAAGAAAAGTATAGATGGCCCGTATCGGGTACATGGGATGCCGAATGTATCATGCGAGTAGAAGAAGCATTATGGAAAAAGAAAGCCAGACAGTCACAGAAAGATGCCATCGAGTTATGGCGTAAGGAAGCGCATAGAAGAACGGAAAAGGAAGTCAGAAAGTCAGAGTTAAGTAGAGAATCCCAAGAACGAGCCCAAGAAAGAGAATTAATCGAGATAGGTGAACAAGTCAAAGCCGAACAGTCAGACAGACAGAGGCATGCCCTTATTAAGGGTATGTATCCTCTCCTTGCCGAAGGTTTGCCAAAAGCGACCCCGGAGGCATCCAGTAATTTCCCGCCACCATTAGTTCCGACCAAGCTACGTCACAAACAGACCGCAGCTGATATTTTTATTTCGTCCTATTTGGACGACACAGTCCCCGAATATGCAAATCCTGTTCGCGCTCCGCCAGTCCCTGTAAATCAGGCACTTCCTGTTCCTCCAAACACCGGAGTACCTGTTACGGTACCCCCGGGTCAGCCCGCCGTACAAGTTCAGCCCACGTTACAATTACCGACCCTGCAAGCACGAAGAATGTCAGTCGATGATTCTAGTCTAGGGGCCGCAGGAGGAGGTCCTCCTCAAACCCCACCGCCACACAAGCGTTTATCAGCACTCGAATTACATGCTCAAGCATCACAGCGTACTCCTAAAAGTAATAAGTCTGTTACAGAAATCAGGCAAGCCCTTGACGAATGTATTTATGATCCAGTTCCAGGCGAATATAATATGGTTTTATATTCCGTACGTGTAAGAAGGGTGACCGAGTATCTAGTCACCTTGCCGAATATGAAAGAAGATCTAGACAGAATATATCGTTTCATCCGTACAGGGGATGATCCAGAAAGTATTGGCGAGATTATGTCTCAAAGGAAAGCCGAGATTCAGCTCATGATATTAAAGTTCCTGATCAATTGTCTAATAAGAGAACAAGATTATCCGTTTAAAGATCCCACCGAAATGAGAATCCTGACAAGGTGGAGTGATAATATAGCCGAGGGTAAGCACAAGAACCTTAGTGCCATGGAAAGTATGTACAAGAAAATTCGTAAAGAAATAATAAGGTTACACGAACAGCGTAAAGCAGCACAAGTAAGCGAGAAAGAAAGTACCTCTGATCCAGAAGAGGAAGACGAGAATCCCGCCAGAATAGCGTATGTAGGAAAGTCCAGATTTCCAGATCGCCATTTACGCCTAGAATCCAAGTCTATTTTTCATCATCCAGCACCAGAAAGAGAGCCTCGCTCTCTAGAACAAGTATTCCAAGCTACCGATCATATTCTGAAATCACGAGTCGGTTATAGCGAATTAAGTACCATGCATGAACAAGAACTAGCCCGATCAGCAGTCCGATGGATTACTGATTCTACCACTTTCCCAGACGAAATAGTGGCACAAATGTTCCTGAAACTGCCCCCAGCCGAGCAACGACTGGTGGGAATGTATATGATCCAACACCTCATTACTCTGTATGAGGGTCAACATTCTGATCCAGGCCCGTTACACGATATCCTGAACGAGTTACTCCAGTATAAATGGAGAGGTCTAGGTACCGATTTAATTAGTGTCATTCTAGAACAGCGTCACAAATATAGAACGTTTCTGAACCCGCATTTTGTTCATGTCTCACCCCCAGAAAGTAAACCATTTTACATAGACAGACAGAATCCGTTACGGGAAGTCCACCCAGTCCGAGGGACGGGTGGCGAAATGCAACGAGTGTTTGTATACACTCCAATTTCAAAGATGGAACTCTTAGAGATGAAAAAGTTAATTCCCTGTCATGACAAAGATCCAGCGGGGTTCCATAGAGAATTAAAAGACATGCTCCGAATGGGAGAATACACTTACCCAGATGTCATTAAAATGTTAAAAGTCCTGTTACCCGCAGGGGTGTATGAAAAGCTAAAGGAAAAAGAATGGGAGGTGGGAGAGAAAAAGATCGATTGGACAGCTCTGGAAGCTGAAGACAAGGCACGAGTACCAGGTACCGGTCTTGGAGATAAATGTAAAGAATTACCAGAATTATTGATTCAAGTTTTACCCAGATTATTGACAACTAGAAAAGAAGACTGGGATGCAATCTCAGCCTGTAAACAGAAACAAGAAGAGGATATTAGTGATTTCTATTCCAGATTCGAGAAATGTTTCAGTATTAACAGTGGTCTCAAGACAAGTAGTGAGTCATACCCTCATCTTTTCGTTACCAAATTAGTCGAGAATTCAAGTCCACAAATTAAAAACCGAGTTTTGAAAGTCGAAAGCACCTGGCAAGCAAATACTCCGTCCCAGATGCTCCAGATGCTCCAGTATCACCAGAATAGAATTAGAGAAGAGCAAGAACATGAGAGAAAACGTATGAAAGATACGAAAATGAAAGTGCTAGTTGCACAATCTATTCCTCAAGACAGTCAGAAGAGGGGTCCGAATCAAGCCAGTCATCCTGCGGGTCCCGTTAAAGGGAACTGCAATTATTGTAAACAGCCAGGTCATTTTATAAACGAGTGTGCAGTTTTGAAACATAATATAGCTACTGGTAAGACTAAAGAAAGACCACGTCCGCCTAGACAAGAACTAGTTTCACAGATTCCTCAGCCACAGAATGCACAACAGACAGTTACAGTACCGCAGCCTATCGCTGCAACACAGCATGTTACATCGCAGATGTACCAGTATGCACAGTCTGAGTATCCAGAGTACCAGTCATATTCATGAAACAGCCTAGAGAGGGAGGTAGGCTTGCCTCTCATCGAGATACCTGTAGACCAAGAAGGTCCCTATGTTCATAGTCAGGTATTAGGGAAAGACAGAAAATTTTTGATCGATACAGGGGCAAGTAGGACCACAATTAGTCACGCCGAAGTTCCAGGGGCTCCGCTCTCAGGCTCAAGAAATGTTTCCCTTGGATTTTCAGGAAAACCCATAGTTAATGAAATATCTCAGCCAGTTACTCTAGAAGTAGGTCCATTGTCCCGTACTACTGATCTGTTACTTACTAAGTCATGTCCAGAAAATCTGTTAGGTATTAAGACACTGAAAGAGTTAGGTGCAGTTATTTGCTGTTCCCCAGAGGGAATACGTCTGTTCCTACGTGACTTTAAGGGTCACTATGTATTGCGAGATTTTGATTCAAGATTGTCTGATGTTCCGCAGCATTTATGGGCGCAAGGTCCAACTGATGTAGGTTACATGCAAATCACACCCTATCGTGTGACTCTCAAGCCAGATGTAGTGTTACCCCGAATCAGACAGTACAGATTGCCACCTGAGGCTGTAGCAGCCTTATCCCAAATTATTGACGAACTCATGGCTCAGGGAGTAGTTGTAGAAACTGACTCCAATGTATGCAATTCTCCGATCATTCCAGTCATGAAACGTACTGATCCAAATGCACCGCCAGTATATCGATTAGTGATTGATTTACGAGAGCTTAATAAATGTATTATTCCTCAGTACCCAGTTGTTCCAGACATTTCGTCTCTGTTAACTGCCATTGATTCCGAAGCCATGTTTTTCACTGTTATTGACCTCAAGAATGCATTTTTTAGTGTTCCAATTCATCCAGACAGCCAGTTTCTTTTCGGATTTTGTTTAAATGGAAGGAGCTATATGTTTACACGCGCTCCTCAAGGTTTCACAGAAAGCCCTAGTATTTACAGTCAAGCACTCAAGAGACAACTAGACAATATTCACATGCCAACTGACACTGCCCTGCTCCAGTATGTCGATGATCTACTGATCACAGCCCGTTCTGAACGTGACTGCGAGCGAGCGTCACTTACAGTTCTGTATTTTCTAGCCGAGATGGGGCACAAGGTGTCACCTTCAAAGCTTCAATTCTGTGTCCAGCAAGTGGTATACTTAGGACACTTGCTGTCCAAGAGGGGTAGGCAGTTGACACCCGACCGTATCCAGTTAATAGCGAGTCTTCCCCAGCCCAGAAGCCAGAAGGAGGTACGTGCCTTTATCGGCCTTACTTCTTATTGTAGACAATGGATTCCCCAGTATGCATTCTTAGCCAAGCCACTGATACAGTTAACGACACAGGAGGCAGCCGTATCGACTGTCCTCCCTTGGACATCTGACCATACACTTAGTTTTAACGAGTTAAAGAAAGCCCTATGTCAAGCTCCAGTTCTAGCTACACCGAACTACAGTAAGCCTTTTACACTTTTCGTTACAGAACGCGAAGGTACAGCATTATCTGTTCTCACACAAGATCAAGCAGGTCAATACAAGCCCTGTGCTTATTTTTCGAGCACATTAGATCCAGTCGCCCAGGCGTTGCCTGCATGCCTCAAGTCAGTTGCAGCCACAGCACTAGCTATCAGACAAAGTGATTCCATAGTTTTAGGACACTCCCTGACAGTACAAGTTCCACATTCAGTAGAAGTTCTTTTAAACCGAACACAAACTCAGCACTTGACAATTGCACGTTTAACAGGTTATGAATTGACACTGTTCCAGCCACACATAGAAATTAGACGCTGCAACGTCCTGAATCCTGCTACACTGTTACCATCAGTTAGTTCAAATCCAGACACACATGATTGTGTGGAAGTAGTTAACATTACGACAAAGCCAAGACAAGACCTGACAGACATTCCGTTACTAGATCCTGACCTGACACTTTATGTGGATGGTTCATGTATGAGAACTAGTACAGGAGAACTAGTCGCCGCGTATGCAGTGACTACTGACACTGAAGTTATTGAAACACACCGTATTGATACCCTGTCCGCTCAAGCAGCAGAGCTAGTTGCTCTGACACAAGCCTGTATACACGCCAAGAACCTGAAGGTTAATATTTACACGGATTCACGTTACGCATTCGGAGTTGTACACGACTTCGGAGTGCTCTGGCAGGAGAGAGGTTTTATGACTTCTCATGGAACCAAGATTCAGCATGGTCTCCTTATTCAAGCTCTGTTAGATGCCATACATTTACCGACATCTATTGCTATCATGAAGTGCAAAGCACATACGAAAGTTACTGACATTATTTCCCAAGGTAATGATTTAGCAGACCGCACAGCCAAGCTTACAGCACAGACTCCAGACATTCCAGTTAATCAGACACATATTCCAGATCTGATTACATGTATGACAGTTAAGGACCCTACTCAAGATGTCATAGATATTCAGTTACATGCTACTCCGGATGAAATCAAGAAATGGTCTGTACAAGGAGGGGTCCAGACAGATCAAGGATGGTTAACGAAGGGTAGAGCCACATGGTTTCTCCCCGATGCTATGGTTCAAGTCATTATCAATACCGCACATAGTCCAGCACATTTAGGAGAAAAAGCTATGTTAGACAGTATCCAGAACATTTGGTTCAACAAGCATTTACGAGCTGCAGCCAAGCAGAAAGTCCGTACCTGTATGATATGTTGTCAGTTTAATCCAGGTAAAAGTGTCCCGGTGGAACAAGGTGGTTTCCAGCCCCCTGACCACCCTTTTGAGGTCCTCCAGATGGATTATATTCAGATGGAGCGATGTCGAGGTTTCAAGTATGTCCTTGTAGTTGTATGCGCTTTGTCCAGATGGACAGAAGCATATCCAGTCCCAGATTACACAGCCGCAACCACTGCCAAGCAGTTGGTTCGTGAATTTTTCCCTAGATATGGACTCCCTAGAGTCGTATATTCTGATAACGGCCAGCCATTCTCATCCGAACTCATGAGACACGTTTCCCTGTTGTTAGGGTACCAGTGGAAGTTCCATTGTGTACGCCATCCAGAAGCAGCTGGATTAGTAGAAAGACATAATCAGACTCTGAAAATCCGTATAGCAAAAATCTGTAAAGACAAGGGTGTGGACTGGCTAGTAGCTTTGCCAGTCGCTCTGTTTTACATGCGTATGGTCGCACATTCCAGATCAGGTCTGTCCCCGTATGAGGTCGTATTCGGCCGCCCCCCTAACATGTGGGGTACTCCTAGACCCCGAAGTATTACCGATGTTTCATGTAATATGCTGACAGATTACCTAGCTTCCTTGATGTCTGCCCTCAACTCATGTCGTTCACAGGTTGCCGCCGCATTTCCAGACAATACCGAGGTGGCACCGCACGAGATCGTTCCAGGATCCCTTGTGATGATCCGAAATTTTGACAGATCAAGTCCGCTGGAACCACGTTGGAAAGAGCCACGTCAAGTCCTCTTGACCACCCGAACTGCCGTCAAGCTAGAAGGCAGGAAGGGGTGGGTTCATCTTTCTCATGTAAAGCTTTTCAAAGGACCAAAGCCAGTCATCAAAGACATTGCCAAGAACATTTCCCAGGATTCCAAGGATTGCCAGAACATTGTTTTAAAGGACTGTCCCGCACCAGACTTTATTACAACCCCTCCCTTGTTAGAGAAAACTCCGCAACAGGAGTATAAGTTAAAGCTCAGGTCTAATAAGTCAGCCAGTTTGATTGTATAAGTCCTCCCCTAGGTGAAACGGTTAGACTGTTTCTGACATGTATAAAATAGACCCCCATAGTGAGAGAGTCAGTCAAGGTTCACTCAAATGCATCGTTTTTCTAAGTTTCATATTATTTCTCAGCATAATGATTTCTTGCACCAGTTATGCTTTCTATCTGTGTTTTTCAGTTCCTCATGTAAATATGTCTGCTCATGCTACAGTAGAGCACACGTTTAGTGATCTGCCCCCTCACGAATATTCATACCGCCTCGCCATGCGTAATAACACATTCATCCGTATGTTACATTATTCACACCAGACCAGCAATGCCACTAATTGTTGGGTGTGTGGTCGACTCCCCCCTTTCCAGACACCGAAGGGAGTCCTGCCACTCTTTCCTTATCCATTCTCACACAATGGTTCGTGTGGAGCATGGTCCACGTTAACGTCATCCACAACAGATATGTCTTTTCTTAACAGTACATGTTTTCCAGACAAGCAAGGTTTCCCCCACAGAACAGGTTTAGATCTAGAGAATGAAGTATATAATTTAGGAAATTATTCGTCGAATTTCATGGTCCTGAATGTTCCGTCTGATACTACTCCAGACTTACCTGTTATTTCAGTACTACCAGTCAAAGGCGAATTATGTGTCCGTAGTTATGGTTCCGTACATGTAGGACATAGTGATTGTACTACTGTTATCCAGTATAGTGACAGTAGGAAATCTATTTTCAAAGCTTCACGTCATTCTTATTTTGTTTGTGGTCAAACTGCATATGTCCGTCTGCCCCTCGATTGGGAGGGAACCTGTTACATTGCCTTCCTACTGCCACCTGTTTTTCTAGCCCCACCTGACTATCATAGGAATTCTTTCTTAGTACACATTAGACATAGAAGGGAGTCCCCAATTGTCGATTATACTGAAACTGCTCTAGAACAGTATACAGATTTCAATAGAGGTTTCTTTTTCTTTATAGGACCTGTCCAGAATAGTAAACTAATCCGTAGGTTAACAAGAACCCTCGAAGCTGTAGTAAATGAGACTGCCTCTGCTCTAGGTAATTTAACCGAAGAGCAATCTGCTATGAGATTTGTCGTTTTACAGAATCGTCTCGTCCTTGACGTCATACTGGCCGATAGGGGCGGGGCCTGTAGAATTCTCGGATCCAGTTGTTGCATTTTCATTCCAAATAACGCGCCGTCTGTTTATTCAGCTATAACCAGACTCCATAAAATTGCCCATCTGATACACCAAGATCCAGGCACCTGGACATGGTCCGGTTGGATCTGGAATATAATTTCCGCATGGGGATGGAAAGTTCTGTCCTTTCTAGGTATTGCAGTAGCGATCATATTTAGCTGCTGCCTCTGTATACAATGTGGCCCTGCGATTTGCAGCATGTGTGCTACCTCTTGTATTCCTAGTCCCAAGCCCCGTTCTAAATCCCGTTCCAAGACAATTCGAGACGAGCAAATGGTACTGTATGAAATGATAGATGGTATCATGAATATTGATGTTTCCTGATTGAAACGTAGTGACAAGGAGGGAATGTGGAAAAGTAAATTTTGCCATGTTCTGTGTCCCTACGCCTCATCCATCATATGTTATGTATGCATGACCAATATGCATATGTTATTCCCCATTCCTGATTAAAGACGCAATTACAGTTGTGTCCACCTCTAGTGTGCTATTTTCCAGTCCTCGTGAATACTACGAATATCAGGCCTATGTAAGTAATGTTGCCACGTTTCTCAGTGTGCACGTTATTCCATTATAAAGTCCCCGTTTCCAGGCCTCAAAAGGGCCCGGACCACAGATTCAGCTCCTGTCTCCTGAAAGTCTCGCTGAGGAGCGATACAGCCCCCACCTGTATCCTCGACCTTTCACTTACTTCCTGCCTCGCAGTGCCCGGTGCACCCCGGCTCTGCCTCTGAGTCTGCCAAATGTATGTTATAGTTCCTGCTATCAGTTCAGTCCTCCTCCTCTGCATTCCTAAGCTACTGAACTGCATCAATAGTTTCCGTCATTGTCTAGCCTTCTCGTCTCCACGTTAGAGAAATACTGTATTTAATGGTCATTTAGTATTCTTCATCACGCACTACATGTAGAATAATGCATGGTCCAGTCTTAGAATCAAGTTAGCTTCTCCCCTCATGACTTCTAGTTTATATCAACATGTTCCCTAAACATTAGATACCAGATAGGGTTTAGGTACATGTCGCTCCGACCCTCCAGACTCTAGTCTCTGCTCCTAGCACAGAGTTCGTAGCCCCCAGCTTCTCCTAGTAACACGTCATTGCCAGTTTTCGCGCACCATTAGGTTAGAGGTCCCGGCTCCTTAGGTAGCCCCCTCCTAGGTGTCCGCCCATTCATGACATATTCTGTTACGTTTTGCATCACATGTCTATGTAAACTCCCAGTTACACCTCTTTTTCACCCTTATCTCTCGCGACTGTTACACGTCACGCCTTCTACTCCACCCACTGTTACGCCTACTGTAATGTAATGCTATGTGTTTGCGCTATGTATATATGCCTGTGTTTTATTATTGAATGTTAGCGCGCTCATCCCAGACCTAGCCCCAGCAGCTGCTGGGCCTCTTTTTCCCCTATTGGGTCCCAGTTGTCCTGCTGGGCCCTTGTCATTCTATTCCTATGCAGGTTGTCCTGATCCTGTCCTTATGCTGTAATAAACCTGCAGAAACTCCTACTACCTCGAATCTTGACTCTTATTTATTGAGCTATCTGTTATTCATTCATTCATGCTATCAAAAATAGGGTATTATTTATTTATTTACCACTGATAATAAAAGTTACTACTTTAGGTGTGGTTAGCCCAATCACTTTGCGTCTTCAAGAAACAGTTCAGCCCTTACCAAAGAATGTAACAATTGTAGAAGAAAAGGCATTTTTTTTTAACTGTGCAGAGAGGTGAAAACCAAACCAAACATCACATTGTACAGGTGTCTGAAAGCACATCTTTCTGAGAAATCAGTATAGAGGATGACATAGTAATGGGAAATAATGAGGTGTTAATGGTATGAGTGGATAATATGGACGTAGTTGATGAACCAATCAATCCACCAATGTGCAATTGTACAAGTGCCTATGACAGCCGATTCTGGTTCCCCTTTCACAATAATTTCCAAATCATACTTTGAAACTATGGGGCCTATTAGGATGGCGGACGGACCTGCGTCCGTCCGCCACCCCCAAGGTGGAGGGACCATCTGCAGGGGCAGCGGCGGACCCTTCGGTGCAATTAGGATGTGACTGCCACCCTGGCGGTCACATCCTGTATCTTTAACCTTGCGGCGGGTGCTGCTTGAAGCAGCACCCGCCGCAAGGTTTAAAATGCATGTTTAACATTTACATGCACAAAGCGGCAGGCACCGCGCGGTGCCTGCCACTTTGTGCATGTAAATGCTGGGGGGTACCATAGGTACCACCCATGTGCACCCCCGACACCCTGGGGCCCCCAACGGGCCCCCAAACACCAAAGACCACATGCTTTTCCATGGCGGAAAAGCCGCCATGGAAAAGCATGTGTCAATGCACATCCTAATTGGGCTGACGGTGTCTTGCAGACACCACCACCAAATAGCCCTCCACACCCCACGGAACAGCGGCGGACGGACCTGCCGTCCGCCACTGGTCCCACCGCAATCCCACCGCCATCCTAATCTGGCGGTGGTTGATGTCTGTGGCCATGGCGGTGAATCCGCATCCTCCAGGCCGGCGGTGTAATCCGCCGGCCCGGAGGATAAGGATTCACCGCCATCCTAATCGGCCCATAAGTTAGGAGAAAAGATGCTTCATTTATTGCCACCTGATGTCACTTTTGATGGAGAATGCATTGACTTTGTGGGATATATTGTGACCATAACAAGATTTAAGGTAAATGTATGTGGCTAAAAAAAAAGCAAACGTGTTAGGTTGGAAAGACCAAAGGAAACTGAACATTAAGCCTGATACTAATGCTGAGGACCCTGCATTAGTTGTAAAGGAGTTGCAAGCAAGGGAGAAGATAAGAGCCTCTTTCCCCAGGTTTTTTCAGTGACAAAATTGGAAAGTTACAAGGATATGAACATGACATAAGACTTAAGAGTGGCACAAAACCTGTCAAACAAAAGATGAGAATGGTACCATTCAGTGTAAGAATGAAGTTACAAGATCTTCCAATGCTAAAAGATGATGTAATTGAAGATAAGCATCCGAGTGGATATCTGCTGTTGTTCTAGCTAAGAAAAATAATGGTAAACTCAGATTATGTATAGATTGTGATGGCAGTCAATGAAATCATCATTGTGGATAGACATTCTTTACCAAAGACAAATGATATTCTCCCACAATGTTTAATGGAGTCACCGTGTGTTCCTCACAAGACTTACAAAGTGCTTACCATAAAATAAACTTTGTGGGAAAGTATAAACATTTGACAGCTTTTATCACACCACGTGGTATGTATCAGTTCAAAAGGATCCCATTTGGTTTGGATTCAGCATCATCGGTTTCCCAAAGAGCTATGCTTCAAATGTTCAGGGACCTTGAGGGTCAAGCAAGATGCTTCTAGGAAGACATCCTGGTATTTTACAAACTAGAAGAGGATCATAATGATGTGCTTCATGAAGTTTACAAAAAGCTATCCAAAAAAGGTCTTGTTTTGTGTGCAGAAAAATGTAAGTTATTCGAGTCCCAAATGGACTATCTGGGACATAAAATATCTGCCAGTGGGGTAGTAACCTAGGAAAACCTCGGGCGCTAAAGAACAAGCACTCACACTTCATGACAGAGAGAAATTGATGTCTTTTATTGGTTTGTGCAAATATTATGGGAGATTTGTGAAATATTTTGCCACTTTGATAAAGCCTTTGAGGAAATTAATATGCAAAGATTGGAGTTTGTGTTGGAAACAGACCAGCAAAATACATTTGAATTGATAAAGTCACAAATTGTAAATTCACCTGCTCTTCAACCTTTTGAAGAAGGAATGCAGTGTTTGATATTGGTAGATGCTAGTCCTTTTTGGCTATGTGCTGTGTGATCATAAAAGTTCGGGTGGATCAGAGTGGATTGTAGCATATGCCTCTAAGAATGAAAGTAGTCTGTGATGAACGTGAGCTATTTGCTTTTACAGGGACCTCAAACCACTTTAGCCATTTTTGGGGGGAATTGTTTTGCTATTCTGACTGATCACAAGCCTCTAATTTTCATTTTATCACCTGGTGGGGGGAGAAATCAACAGCCTGTATAGCAAGGTTGTGCTCTAAGCTACAGGAATATAGCTTTGATATTAGTTTTCTGCTGGCTGAAAGATTCAAGTGACAGATTTCCAATCCAGGTTACCTCATCAAGGAGAGAGGGTGAAAGCAAATAATGATGAGGATTTTGATGTGGTGAACAGTGTAATGATGTGTGTGAAGGGAGAAAATGTAGATGTGAATGATAAGGCTCTATTGATCAATTAATATGGAAAAGATGAGGAGTTGAACATGGTAGAAAAATATCTTGTGGAAAGTTGGCCCAAAGTCAAATGTCTTGTATGTCCTTTACATTTGTTTGCACAGGTAGCTTCTGATTTGTCCACGTATGGTGGATTCTTATTTTGTAATGACAAATGTGGTCCACCAATGAATCTGTGTAACTGTCTTCTTGAATTGTGTCACAATTGGCACATGGGTATGTTTGCTTTAAAAAAATCAAATATGTGACCATTACAGGTAACCAGGAAGGGATGCTGACCGTTTGGTTAGACAATGTGAAGTGTGTAAGATTGCAGATAGAAATTGCAGAACCCAGGTATCACCTATCAAGTACCTCCATGGCCAGAATGTGTTTGGCAAAAAGTGGGGTTAGACATCTTGGGACCTTTAAAAATTTGCCAGTTTTTTTAGATTTGCAATGGTACTGGTACTAACGCTGTGATTGGATTTCTCATGGAAGTTTTAGTAGAGGAGGCCTCCTTGAAAAATGAATTACTGTCGATGGAACACAGTTCACTTCAAATGAGATGACACAGTTTCTTAATACTCATAACATAAAACATGTATGGACGGCCTTATACAATCCACAATTCAACGATTTGGTAGAACAATTTAACCAATGTTTTTAAAAAAGCATTCACTTTGATGTTGTTGGAAATATTCCTTTCACTAAATTGTTTGTGAAAGGATGTGGGCATACAGAATCATCCCACACACTGTTTCCGGCATATCACCTTTTGAGTTAATGAAAAGAAAACAACCTGCTTTTTTACTCTGTACTTTGTGGTTCAAGATCAGGTTCACAAAAAATGATGTAATGTGTGAGCAAGATATGAATGATGTCAAAAGACTGGTCAGTAACAAACAATGTAAGTAAACAAACCAATATTACATGGCACACAAAGTTAATTTGTGTGCCATAGCTGTAGGAGACTTTGGACCTAATTATAATGTCGGCCAGAAAGCCTCCAACCGCTGGTCGGAGTCTTTCAGACTGACATTGTAGGTTTTAAGTCCGACTGCTGTATTGTGATGATGGCGGTCAGAATTTAAACCAGCCTGGGAATCCGACTCAGTTCAGATGGGCTCAAAGAGCCCATCGGTCAGATGGAAAGCCCTCATACTCCCTTAAGGACGGCGTTTCCGCCGTTGGGATTATGCTGTTAGTTTCCAACAGCCAATCCATGTCGGCCTTTTGATATGGATTGGCTGTCGGAAACTGACTTTGGGGCCACTAGCAGGGACCCCTTTCCCCCTAGACCTCCGCATTTGGCCCTGGGTCACCGATTGTGCCCCCCTCAATATCCCTGCACCATGTAACATGCAACGTGAGGTGCTTGCCAGGCAGTGTAGAGGTGTTTACAATCTTCCATTTTCAAATCTGAGCTTGTGCTGCAATCGGTTTTAGCCCATAGCACAAACTCCTATTGAAAAATGGAAGTTTGCAACCACACTATGTATTTTTGCATCCCAATAATGCAGTTGGAACCGCCGACCTGAGGTCGGTTGGTTCCCAATCAGCAATGGTGTCAGTTGGAGGAAACTCCAGATGGCATCCTAATGAGGGACTTTGTGAGTATATGATGGGGAAGGAGAATGAATAAGGGTATAAGCAAAATCTCCAAATCTATCAAGGTGATCAAAATCAACAAAGGAAGTGCAATCACCCAAGATGGCAAACATTGGAAATTTAGAAAACTGTCTTAAGTGTGCTAGTGATTGTGTTAGCAAAGTGCCTCTAGAGTGCAGAATTGATGTGGGTCAAACTAGAATTGAAGAGCACAATGCAGGTGATAATGGGGAGCCGCATCGCCAGCACTTTGAGGAGGACGTTTTGGTGTAAACTGCAAGTCCCAGGGGGCGTGAGGAGAGAGCCCGCAGCTGAGCCTGTTTGTGTCATCTCCCTGGCGCCTACTTAGCACCTCGCCGCTCCCGCTTCACGGGAGCTGCATCGCCAGCACTCCGAGGAGGATGTTTTGGTGTAAACTGCAAGTCCCAGGGGGCGTGAGGAGAGAGCCCGCACCTGAGCCTGCTTGTGTCATCTCCCTGGCACCTACTTAGCGCATCGGCGCTCCCATTTTGCGGGAGCCGCATCGCCAGCCCTTCAAGGAGGACGTTTTGGTGCCTCGCCGCTCCTGCTTCACGGGAGCCGCATCGCCAGCATTCCGAGGAGGATGTTTTGGTGTAAAGTGCAAGTCCCAGGGGGCATGAGGAGAGTGCCCGCACCTGAGCATGCTTGTGTCATCTCCCTGGTGCCTACTTAGCGCCTCGCCGCTCCCGCTTCGTGGGAGCTGCATCGCCAGCACTTCGAGGAGGACGTTTTGGTGTAAACTGCAAGTCCCAGGGGGCGTGAGGAGAGAGCCCGCACCTGAGCCTGCTTGTGTCATCTCCCTGGCGCCTACTTAGCGCATCGATGCTACCGCTGGGCCCCCCCTTTTATTTTCATCATCCTGCAAGGTCAGTTGGTTATATATCTTTAAAAAAATCTCCAAAGACTATTCTTGTCTCCTGTTGACTGCCTGGCTTAAGTGCACTTAGGTTATTAAAGATGAGCAAACGCAAAGGGAAAAAAATAGGTGCCTCTCATGGTGGCAGCGTGGTGGGAACGCTTGATCAGTTTATTCTTAGGGCGACCTCGGTACTGGAAAAGGAGATTCAGGTGACCCAGAGTCGGTTGTCCCTGGACCCGCTATTAAATAAGAGATCTTCCCTAGGGACTATAGCTACAGTTCTCTCGCCAGCTGATCAAGATGTAATTACTATTATACCTTCAACTAATTATGAGGTTGGCATTGAAGTTCTAAATTCCCTTGGAACACTAGAGGATTCCCCAAAATCGCCACCGACTCAAAGTAACGTTACAGCCAGCGTCTCTACACGTGCATCTGCCCAGTCCCCAAATATAAAAATCACTACCAAACGATTAACTCTGGAAACGGCAGTAAAAAGGAAGCGGGGAGGAGGACCACAAAGGCCTTGTACAGCAAAAGTGGCAAGGTCGAACAAAACCCGTGGCCGTGTCTCACCCGAGGAGGGCAGTCCTATAATTAATGGCGATTTGGTTGATGGTGATACCAATTATGCAGCGGGAAAAGGTATTAACTCGAACTGCGATTTAGAACAGTGGAAGACATTTGAGAGTATTTGAACTACCCTGTTATCTCCTATTACATACAGACTGACCAAGATAGTGGAACGTTTGGACAATTACGAATCTCTGGTGAGGTCAAGGTTTGCTGTTCTGGAGGGCCTCCTCACACTTCCTAAGCAAACATGTACGAATACAAACGCTAACCAGGGGAATGAGGTGGCAACATCGGATCCTCTGAAAATACAGGCCACAAGGAAGTTAACTATGAAAACAACAGTCGCAATTACACCATCTAACTAGCAAGCCTGCAGCTGTGTCCAGGGTAAAGGAGGATCCAGGGAATCAATCTAGTGAATTTGCATAATGTACAGCAAACAGTCTGGGTGATGGCAGAGATACAATGGCCCTAAAAAGGGATAACATCTGCAACACACACCACTCGAATTGACAAGCTTTTATACCCAATGGGCCAGAAGGTCTGAGAGGTATGGGACGTAGTGTGGCACAGTCAAACTCTCTGGTTCTTAATTTGCCTCCGGCTGCAACACCCTTAGTAGTCGCATTGAAAAATGTTCCACCGCTGCGCGAGAATCCGTCTGAAACCACAGATCAACGACTGTGTAAAGTTTTGCACTGGTTTAACGTTAGAATTAGGGAGGCTTGGTTTTGGGAGGAGGGAGTTGACAAGTTTATGATTATGGCCAAACGTACATCGTAGATTGGCCCTTCTAGGAAGGAAGAGTATGGTGATTGTATTGTTGTCAATTTTAATAATGTGCATACAACAACATTTTTGCTGGATAATTTGTGTGGAGTAAGGGGTAGACCTACGGACGGGATGTCCATTGTACCATTAGGGTACTTTTACAAACCAGGGCCAAACTACATCCATGTTGCAAATCAATTGGAGATGGGTAGGCGTCCCAGGGTACAATAAGGATTTAGTAACAGATCACAAGAGGTCCCATTATCCAATAGATTTGCTTCTTTCTCCGACTTAGATTTAAGCGATTGCCTACAACCGGTGCACAGACATAATATCGACTCCAAAATATTGTTTGGACAGAATATCGAGTTTGAAATATCGTTTGGACAAAATATCGACAGGACAGAATATAGACAGCCAAAATATCGTTTTTAAGGTAAGTGAAGTAATATCGACTGTAAATAATATAGAAAGTGAAAATATCCAAGTATATAATCTAGATAGTAAAAAATATCGTTTTTTAAATAATATTTAATTATTTATAGTGTTTTTTATGTTATAATATGTGTGAAAAGTGTCATTTTATGTTATAATTATTTTTAATTAATGATTTTTTTTAATTATTGTGTAATTTTATTCTGTAGCGGGTTGTGGGTTTATAGGGGAATAGGGTGGGAAGTAATTTAATTATAATTAATTAAATATGTAAATTTATTAATTGGTAGTAATAATTAATTAATTGGTAATTAAATAATATTTGTTAATTATTTAAAATGTAATTGGTAATTAATTTAATTTAATTGATTAATTGCTAATGATGTAAATTAAAATAATTTATTTCCTGTAGCGGGTTGTGGGTTTATAGGGGAATAGGGTGGGAAGTAATTTAATTATAATTAATTAAATATGTAAATGTATTAATTGGTAGTAATATTTAATTAATTGGTAATTAAATAATATTTGTTCATTATTTAAAATTTAATTGGTAATTAATTTAATTTAATTGATCAATTGCTAATTGTGTAAATTTAAATAGTTTATTTCCTGTAGCGGGTTGTGGGTTTATAGGGGAATAGGGTGGGAAGTAATTTAATTATAATTAATTAAATATGTAAATTTAATAATTGGTAGTAATATTTAATTAATTGTTAATTAAAAAATATTTTTTAATTAATTAAAATGTAATTGGTAATTAATTTAATTTAATTGATTAATTGCTAATTATGTTAAATTAAAGGGGTATTTTCAGGGTTCAGGGTCAGTTTTTAGTTTTTGGGTAAAGGGGTATTTTTAGGGTTCAGGGTCAGTTTTTAGTTTTTGGGTAAAGGGGTATTTTTAGGGTTCAGGGTCAGTTTTTAGTTTTTGGGTAAAGGGGTATTTTTAGGGTTCAGGGTCAGTTTTTAGTTTTAGGGTAAAGGGGTATTTTTAGGGTTCAGGGTCAGTTTTTAGTTTTTGGGTAAAGGGGTATTTTTAGGGTTCAGGGTCAGTTTTTAGTTTCTGGGTAAAGGGGTATTTTTAGGGTTCAGGGTCAGTTTTTAGTTTTTGGGTAAAGGGGTATTTTTAGGGTTCAGGGTCAGTTTTGGGGTAAAGGGTTTTTTTAGGGTTCAGGGTCAGTTTTGGTTTTTTGGGGTACAGGGGTACAGTGTAAAAATAAAGTAAAATTAAATTTACATTAAATTAATTTAATGAAATGAAATGAAATTAAATTATATTAAATTAATTTTAAATAATTTAAATACAAAAATTATTATATACTTACCAATACTTACGTTGTAATGGTAGTGCGTTGTAAAAGTTGCGTTGTAACGTCATATATCCACTGTTGCACTCTTTGGAGTGGGAATAGTAATTTTAACCCCTACGCTATCCAACGCTTTCCCTACTGTTGCACCCACTGGAGTGGGAATAGTAATTTTTACTCTTTTGTATTTGTACGTTAATATTATTGGCTATTATTTAATTAAATTTTGTTACTATATATATATATGTTTTAAGAAATATGATTAAAAAAATATTATTTTTTTACTTTCATTAGTTATTTAATTATTAAAAGTTATTTTAAGTATTGTTAAGTATATTTTAGTAATTAATTTTTTATATTAATGTAATTAAACATTGTTTTTATTAAAGTCGATATTTTTTACAACTATTTTTTTGTAAACGATATTTTTAACTCGATATTTTTGTACTTACCTGTTTGTAGATAGAAACTCGATATTTTGTCTCTCGATATTTTGTCAACGATATTTTTGTTGGTCGATATTCTGTCCCTCGATATTATTTCAGTGATCCCCTACAACCACCCACCCCGATATGGGTAGCATCTTCTGTTTCCTCTCCCATTCTTGATCTAACTGTAGAGGATAGATTTCATGACTCGGAGGCCAAGAACCAGATTATGACCTCGCCCCTATCCCTTGCTGATCCAGGGAGCTTGCACAATCATGTATTATCCCTACTATCTTGGAATGTCGCAGGGCTTCGTCACAAAACCACGTCCTCTGATTGGTCGTACTTTGTTGGGGGGCACAATTTTATTGCTTTACAGGAGACCTGGTCTTAAATACGATTTGCGGTCCTGTTTACCTGTCTTACGGTAAAGCGGAAATCGCAAATAATAAGGGGGAGCCCTAGTGGGGGACTGGTTATATGGGTAAACAACAACAATCCATTCAAATAAAGGTACTATCAATAGACAGCCCAGACATCCTCCCTATTAAGATTTCTTACAAGGGTGAGCCAGATCTTATATTAATCAATGTCTATGCGCGCGGGTTACCGGGTGGGAAAGCCTCACCAACCATTGCCCAATTAGACACATTTATGGATGGCTTGGATGGCTCATGTGTCTTTGTTATTGTAGGCGATTTCAACTGCACATTCAAGCCATTAGGCATAGACGATTGTAGTCTCACTATGGATGAGGATCAGAATTGGAGGGTGCATCCACTTTCATTGAAACCATTGTGGACTGAGGCGGCGCTCCAATTGAAAAGTTTATCACTAGGGCGTGGGAATAGAGCTACTAATGGGAGAACTCTCTCAGATTCAGAGGGCTGTTTCACATTTTCTAATGGGATCAGAAATAGTAGGATTGACTACATATTTATAAGTCTTGAACTTTAGACCAGACTTGAGGATATGCTGGTTATTGCAGACCAGAAAGTGATTATGATCCCCTACTACTGACCCTAACAAGGACTGGCTTAGGCCTCCCAAATGTGAACATTGCATCTAACATAGGAGAGGTGATCATGTCCCAAGACTGTCGCCGGCTAAAATGGGCAGTGGTCTCAGGGGACGATGGCCTACAAAAGCAGATCAGATACTCTACGGAAAAGACCCTTGCTTTGATGATTTCCCTACATGCTAATGGTAATATTTCTTCAGATATTATGAAGATTCATGAGGACCACTTCCTAAATCTGAAGTCCCTGTTCACAAAAAGTAAGAAACCGTTTAAACCTTACCCTATAAAAGGGTCCAAGTGGTACAACGAGGCCTGTGGTACCACATTCAAGACCTCTCCAAGGCAATAAAGCTGGT
The DNA here is from genome assembly GCF_964261635.1 of Lissotriton helveticus. Classification (NCBI taxonomy): domain Eukaryota; kingdom Metazoa; phylum Chordata; class Amphibia; order Caudata; family Salamandridae; genus Lissotriton; species Lissotriton helveticus. The sequence continues at coordinate 991,208,906 of NC_136065.1, read as the reverse complement.
AGTCCCCCAACAGGTTAAAGAAGCAAGGGCAAATTATAAAAGGGTACAAATTAAGGCTAAGAAAGAATATGACAAGGATAGATGGGCAAGCCTAACTAATGCCTCTGATGGGAAGAACTGGACCAAGTTTTGGGAATTGGTTAAATGGGGCAGTCATATGACCGGAACAACACCAGTCAATAACGTCTCACCCGAACATTGGATCCAGCATTTTCAAGGTCAATTCAATTCCCCACGTAGCATTGGCACTAAGTATCCAGAGGTTAAGGCATAGGTAGTTCCTCTCTTCACTAAAAGTGAGATAGATAGAGTTTTAGAGAGGGTGCCTGCTGGGAGGGATCCTGGCCCAGATTATATCCCGGCTGATCTTTACAAACAGGATAGGAAAATCTGGAATGAATACATTTTTATCATCGTAAATGCCATTGCTAAAGGTGCGATAATACCAGACACCTGGCGAGGAGCCAAAATGATCCCCATATATAAAAGGGAGACCGCGCCTGTCCCAGCAATTATACGCCGATAAGACTAATTGAGACTTTACAGAATATAACTACGAGACTTGTATTAGGTAGAGTTAATGAGTGGATTATAGAGCAGAATGTTTTTTCTACCTATCAAGCGGGTTTTCGACCCCATGTAAGCACAATTGATCAAGTGTTTCGATTTACGATGATTTATTGGTCCACAGTAATACTAGCAGGGGGAACTTTATATGCAGCATTTGTTGATTTAAAATCAGCATTTGATTTAGTACCTCGCTTTAAGCTGTGGGATTCACTAAAGGAGGCTGGGATGCCCTTACAAATCCTTGGTCTTATTATTAAGTTGCATGAGGCAAATTATGCTAAAGTAAGATGGGGGCAGCAGGGTGAATTGACTGATGCTTTCCCACTTAATAAAGGTGTGCGTCAAGGGTGTGTCCTTGCTCCTACCCTATATTCCCCATTTATAAATCGGGTCATTGCTTATTATTCTAATTACCCAACAGACGCTCCATCCTTTCCCGGAACAAGGGTTCCACTATTAATGTTTGCGGACAAAACGCTAATTTTATCAAAAACCCATTCTGGTCTGCAACGAGCCCTTGATCAATTTACAGTTTTTTGCAATGACCACGAGTTGGCAGTGAATGTCGACAAAACTAAGTATATGGTATTGCATAGACATAAATTTGTTAAAGGTAGAGTAGTTATGGATAATGTGTCCCTAGAGCAAACTGATACTTTCACTTACTTAGGGGTAACTATGGGTAGGAAGATGAATTGGGCACCTCAACTTGAACTTCTAGTCCTTAGGCACAACCAGTTAGCGGGAGCCCTATTAACATAGGTTGTCTTATACTAAACCTATAGGGCCCGCTGTAGCAATTTATAATGGGAAAATCAGATCTTCTATTATCTATGGCGTTGAACTTTGGGGGTTTGAAAACCTATCACCCTAAGTCCAAGCGCAAAACAAGTTTTTAAGATCCCTGACTGCCCTCCCTCAATCAACTCCAATTAAGCCCCTGCTTTTAGACCTAGGTTGTACCTCCATTGATGAGGTTGCAGGTTTTAGACCCTTAGCCTAAAGGAGGAGATTGTGGACTACCACAGAACTGGCACCCGATGCTAAAGCAATGATGCATGTTAGGAATGCAGACTTGGCTTCCAAAATTAAATGGCTTCAGAAGATTAAGTATACCTTGTTTGAAATGGGCCTCAGCTATCTGTGGGTTAACCCAGCAGGGAATACATTCCCTAGTAAAAATGACTATAAAGAGCTTTACTGGGATATGATAACCAAGAAGACCCTGTCAATGGTGAGCAGTACGTCACTCACAAGTATCTTCTATGACCACAAGTTTGTAACGAAAGCAGAACCATATTGGAATTTTATCACAAAAACTGGAGATAGGAAACTATATCATCAATTCCGTGTGGGTACCCTCCCATTAAGATCATTCATAGCTAAATGGGATAAGGCTCTGATGACTAATTGCCCATTTTGCTATACTAGGGAAGAGACAATAACTCATCCACTTTTTGTGTGTCCGGTTTACCAGGGTCCTAGTCCTAGGTGGCTTAAGCCACTGTGTGCAAACCTTGGCACGAGATCCTGTATGACAGCTATACGTATGCTGGTAACGAACACCCGTTCAGATATAGTCATTGCTATTGCAACATTTTTTAGCTGGGCATGGGTATTGAGAAAGAAAAAACTGATGGCTGTTGAGGAACCAGATTAAGTTCTTGATTGTGACAATGTAAATACCACATTTTAATAGAGTAACTGTATAGATTTTACATATGATTTTATTCTTATAGTTCTTGCTAGGATTCGATAATGTTTGGTATCAAATTTTGTATGAATTGTCTGTTTTATGGTGCCAATCTTTTATCGAGACTTTTATGTATGTTGTGTGTCTTTTATGATTGTAAATTATCGAATAAAGACTAATGAATTGAATTGAGGTAAATAATGAGACGAGTCAGTGAGTAAGCAATGGAAGTTTTAAAACACAATCTAATGTAACTAGCATGGAAGTAACAGATGAACTTTCTTAGACACAAATAGCTCAGCAGAAGATGATAATGTGTCTATAGTTGACAGAGTGAGATTTGCTCCTAGGTAAAGAATTCCTTTGAGAAAAATATTGTTTGATGATTAATTCACATCTTTGTTTATTCAAACATTGTTAAGAAGGAAGATGTGTCATATTTCCATGTATTAAAGACAAACTATTAAAAGCATTTCCTTTATTACCTTTTATAACTTTTTCCCTTCTTCCCTACCTTCCTTTCTCTTACCTGGTTTCCTTTCCTTACAACTACTAGACGAAGGGCATGAGCCCCAGTTGTTGGCAGTTATGTGGTTATAGGTTGGACAGTTGGGGAGATTATTATGGTAGGACACAGAGTTATGTGAATTTGAATAAATACGTTTCTACTAAGCCATCCAGGGAGTTTGTATGGTCATTTATTTACCTTAAATGGTACAGTCTCCCATGCTGCACAGATATTAAATGAACCTGGACTGAATGGACACATCCCTGAAGGGTAGGGGAGCAATGTAAGGGGCCCATGAGCTGCAAGGGCTATAGGGGCTTGCGTTACTTCCCTGCTTTGACAAGTCTTTTGAAACTGTGAAATGTAGCTATTAGAATTGTTTAGGCCAGTTTAATGAAAAATACGATATTCTTGTTGGAATGGGCAGATTTGAGAGATTTGCAGAGATTTCCATAGTTTGTCCAATCTCAAACTACACAGGTGTATGCCAGAAGCAACTATTATGTTCATAGTTTTCCCTGCCTGATACATAGTTCTTTTTTTTAATTATTTGTGAATTTTTGCCCTCACTATGGAAGATCTACAAGGGAACATGTGGTTGCCCACTGGGGCTCAATTGCAGTGTGTCACAGGAGTTTGCCAAATATTGAGTAATCTTGATGAATTGTTTGTACATGATTGCATACACAATGCAGACACTTGTTTTATGAGTTGATGATTTTGCTCACAGTGGCACTTTCTTTATCTTTTAAATACCTGATGTTGACACACAACTACTAGCATTGTATCTGCCAGCCCTTCAATTTGGAGGATTGTTAAATGTGGCTATATTGAAAACCTGACGCGTAGACAATAAAGTTTCATTGCATCTTTAAAAAACAGCCAGTAGAAACAACATTAGTGCTCACTGTTCTGAAGTATCATTCAACTATATAACAGTCAGGTTAAAAAAACAGAGAGAGATTGCCACTGTAATGTTAATTACTTTATTTTATTTTGTTAATAATATATTGGTGAGTGAAGTAACTCGTGAAAGTCTTTTGATTGTGTCTATGTACCACGTGATTATTTATTTAAACCAACAAACTACAGACTTGTCTACTCGTGATCAAGGGGTTCTCCCCGAAACGCGTTGAGTGTGTCAGAAGCCTGAAATAAACAACCGTTTTTGCAACTGATCTGGTCTACGGCGTGCTGTTTAACAAGGAATTCGGCATTTGTTTCGAGATATATATATATATGTTTGGATGTTTTGCGGAAGCAGTATGGGCAGTAGTCAGCCGCCAAGTATTGTTCTTTGGTTTGGTCTCCAGCAGCTTCCAAGTGGCATGTGAGGGAGTTACGGTAAATGTAAAATACAGCAGAACATTTGGCATCACCCACTGAAGGGAAACAATTAAGAGATTTAAATGCGCACCACAAGTACCAGCATGCTTGAACAGCCAGCCCATCGGGGTGCCCACCAGGAGGCAAAAACTCTCAAATAGCACAATTGCTTGCTGATGTGTGTTAGAACCCAAAGATGCCCTGGCCCTCCTTTGAGAAAGGTAAAAGGTTACCGAAATGCATCAGGACAGAATAGCCAACCCTGAATCCTAAATGAATTTTAAATTAACGTAAGTGTGCGGCTGACTCCTTTCCTAATGGAGAGGGTTTTGGGATATATATATATATATATATTTTTTTTTTCTCCTGTAGCCCGGTTTCAGGCTGAATTGGGCGCTCTTACGACGGTGCAACCGAGCCACGGCAGGGCCCAGCCGTTCAAAATTGCATTCCTTTTTCTCCGCAGAGATTTTGCTCGTGCACTCCAGAATCAGTATTTACAACAACGATCCACTTCCAATCAGTGGTTAGATTTTCTTTATTTCATAACAGCTCAGCCAGCAGCAACTCTACGCGTTTCAGTCTTTACCAAGACCTTGCTCACGAGACTGACATCATATATATTCAAGCTCCAAAGTTCGCCCAGCTTGCGAAGGTGCACTCAGGGGTCAGCAATGCCTCATAGACTCCACAGTCCGAAAATAGCAGCCTGGCGCGTTTCGCTATAATAGCTTCTTCAGAGGCCGTTTCTCTCCATATTTTGGCGGTGTGCGCAGCTCCACATATACAGTTTTTGCCGCCTCCTGATAGGCTGTGCTCGGAGGAGCCTTTAATGCAGCCCCCCACAGGATTGTGGGATATGTAGTGCTACGCTATCCTCCCTTGATGGGTGCCGATAGCAGATGTCCACCAATGCCTGCCCTCAATGGGCCTAATACGCTTGGGAGTCGTCATTCCGGTACTGACACCCCCAAGCACACCTGGGCTTGATTCCCAGCTCTCAACCTGCTCTTTTCTCACGGTGGTGCACCTTCCGTGGCAGGGCCTGCCACGTAAATATTCAAGCTCCAAAATTCACCCAGCTTGCGAAGGTGCACTCAGGGATCAGCAATGCCTCATAGACTCTACAGCGCAAAAGTAGCAGCCTGATGCGTTTCGCTATAATAGCTTCTTCAGAAGCCGTTTCTCTCCGTATCTCGGCGGTGTGCGCAGCTCCACATATACCGTTTTTGCCACCTCCTGATAAGGCTATGCTCGGAGGAGCCTTTAATGCAGTCCCCCACAGGATTGTGGGATATGTAGTGCTACGCTATTGAAAAGAACCATCATTGGCTCTGACCCGAGATACGGGCTCAGGATTGGTTGAAATAGCAGGATCAGGATTGGTCCATGGCAATTTGCGGACCAGAGAGGGAACTGCAGGCAGGTAAGAGAAACTGTTTCTCATTGGCTGATATGAAAATCAGCCAAGGATTAGGATTGGGTAATGTACACGGACCATGTCGAACGAGGGAACACCATACTCCATTGGAAATACTGGTGAGTTCTTATTAGATGAGAGGGATATGATTAAGGTCAGCAAGGGAGATTATGAGCTATTAATAGATTTTTCACTTTTATTTTCTCTCCTAGTAAAATTACATGAATAATAGGCGCTAAAAGATTGTAAATTCAAAGAACAAGATTGTTGAGCCAGTGATTTGAAAGGGTGATTAAAAAATACTTTCTAGAGAATTAAGAGTAATACATATATAGTGTGGTCTTTATATCGAAATAGATGTTGGTTCTCTCCTTGTAGCAAGGATGTTTGAAATATATCTGAAATTGAATCAGGCTAACTAGATCACGCAGCATATACTTCACCAAGGAATCTGGTGAGGTGAGTCTTAATATCAGCCAAATGCAATGGGAAAATATTTTAGATTGAATTTGGTATTTTTTATGCAGTTAAATCTGCATATGGGGAGACTCCCCATACAAATAGCTACAGTTGAAATTTTAAATAAACCATCTTTTTCTGTAGGTGGATAACTAAGGCTTAATACTGGTGATTTTCTCCTTGTTTTCTATTGATAGCTATGCGCCAGAATCCAGTCAAATTTCTATAAGATCCTTTGAAGGCAGATACATAAACAGCAGTTCAATATTCAAGGTGAGGACCAATTTGATTATACTTCTCATCACAAGTGTTAATTTGTTCGATACTCAGCTGGGCATTCTGAAAGAGATGAGGATACTATGAGGGGTACCTCATTATGAGCTCATAGGTATATATCCTTGACACATGATTAAAACAAACTTCGAATGGGATTCAATTGATTGACATCAGTATATGATTTTCTCCATTAATTTTAAATATTCACATATTTTTGTATGTGATAAAATGGATATAGGCAGGGTGACTTTTTGATTTGTATATAGGATTTGTCACTTGGGTGAAGATTAACTATATAAACTTATAGAAACTCATAAATATGAGCTTTGTGTTGATTTATTTTTATTTTATTGTTTTATTTCAGCCCTGATGGTGTCCTTTTAGGACGAAACGCGTTGGCTGATGTATTGTTTGGAATTTGCTTGGAATACGAATTATAATAATAGAGAAGAAGATTGTGACTGCTTTTGTTATATGGATTTTGATCTGTGATCATTGAAAAAAAGGAAAAAACAAAAAAGAAAGAATCTTCTTGAATTCAACATACTGCCTAAGGACTTATTATTGGAAGACTCCCAAAATTTTTTGATGGTTGAAAATCTTTTTGAAATTGTTTGGCGCTCCTCTGATTCACATTTATTGTCAATGTTGCATTGGTACCAGCTGAATTGTGGGAGTTGTAGGATGCACACTTTCTGCTGTTTGGGACTCTTAAAGACCATTGAAGATGCAGGACGCAGGATCCAGCGGAGGGTAGTAGCACCACCAGTGAGTCAACGCATGCAAGAGAGCGCGGTCGCCTTAGAGGTGGCCGCTGAGTGCATGCCCGGTGGGCCCGCAGAAGTGGCCCAACTAGGTTGTACTGGGCTTGCGGCTCACCAGAGTGCCCTGCTCTCAGTAGCTCTCCCTACTGTTCTTATTGCTGTGGTGCCTCTCTCTTTGAAAAAACAGTTTTTATTTCCCGCTATTCTCTGCTATTTGTTTCCATTTGCAGCCTATTAAAGCCTGGCTGCCTGCCAGATATTTGTTCTCCTCATTGTGCCACAGACTCTTTGTTTTACTGCCCAATCACTTCATCATCGCTGCTAGCCACAAAAATGTCAAACTTATAAATAAACCCAAGCGACATTGGGTGATCTCAGACATTTTGAACTCTTGGACTCTTGGCCCCTAGACTTCAGAACCTAACTGCTACACAGCCCCAAGCTTAAAGAAGAGTGAAGAGGAGGGGGCAGGTGGGACCACAGCCTGAGAACAGTAGAGTAGCTCCTCAGTAAAAGGAAACCTCCAGTTATAACTAGGGGGGTAAATGCAAACAAGAAACTCTGCACAGTTGCAAAATTCCCATCGGCCACACAAGACCACCAAACGACAGAAAGCCAAGATGTTGCATCCCCAAGTAGAAAGGCGAGGGAACCAGACCCTATCTCAATCTGAGGGAAAGTTGGAGGCCCATGAAGTGTCTGAAGTGTCTGAGATGACCATATAGGGAAAGGTCCTGTAACTCCCTGATGCACCCGATTGAAAGAAATCAAGAACTCACAAGATAGTGCATCAAGGCCATGTACCAGTGTCAGTCAATCGGAATAATTGAGACACTGGTGGCCTAAGAGACTATTTCAAGTGGCATGTTAAAGAAGCCAAAATGCACATGCAAGAAACCCTCTCCAGGAGATTTGAGAGCTGAAATTCCAATAATCCATGTGAGGAATCTCAAATAAGTACATCTCCCCCGGTTGCTCTTTACCCAGAAATCATCATTCATGGGAGGGATCCAGTCCGTTTAAAACTAGCTTCTCTACTCCCTCGAAGGTCATCTCAAGAAAATCATCAGGATGACTGCAAAATAATAAGCCAATCCCAAATGTGCCCAGACACTCTGATAGTAGCCCCTACAATTTGAAGTTAGCCGGGGCTCATCAAGAAACAGCAGAACGGTTGGTGTCTCGGGACCCTCGAGAGGGCAAAGATCTTGCCTCAATCCATGATTCAGCTCAGAAATCATTAAAATCACTAATTTGTATTTTGTCTTCAAGCCTCGTGAGCCCTGCATCCCAGATCATAAGCCTATCGAGTCCATCGTCCCTTGAAACAGAAGCAATAGAATCCAATGGCGCATTGGAGCTTTGTGCTCAAAAGTTTAAGTTTGATTGTCCCTTGCCTGCCTCTACAACAACTTCAATACCCTGTGGGCAATTGCCTAAAAGCTCTTATTAGAGTTATCTCACTGTTAGTTCCACACCATAATAAAATCTCCAGTAAGCATGACATTGATCAAGAACATAAGCTGGCTATAGCTATTGATTTGCCTTTCAGTGATCCTCACAAATCAGACTCCATTATGATTTGAAAAGGTAGATGTTTAGAAGGCTATTGAAAAATGCTTATACTTCATTTTCCCATCATAGCTGCGCAAGTGAGTCTCCTGTATACAAACAGCATTCCATTGGACAGCCCTTAGCAACCTTCTATTGCAACTATTTTCTTCAGTGCATAGAGCCCCTTAGTGTTAAATTAAATTTCCTTCTCCATTGTTACCGTTGACAACTATGTGTCAGATAAGCTATTTTATACTTAAGGAGAGGTTATTGTGTACCTCCAGCGTGTTATGCATTCCTTTATTAACATCATGTGTTATGTTTGGACTCCCTTAATCACACAGGAATGTTCTTTTAAATCACCCAACCCACTAATTCTTACCTCTAATTAAAAAAAAATATGAACAATCTAAACAAACAAAATATAAAGGATATCAAGATAAATCTAGGGAATCCCTCGGTAATTATTTTCTTATCTATTTAAAGGGCTACTCTCTCTCTCACTCTTTATCCATCTCTCTTGTTATAAATTCTTCTCTTTGCCTTATATCCCGGCACTAGATACATGCAGGTGAACTGTTGTCACGGTGTCTAGGGTTTTCAAATATCCCCTCCCACGTCCCCTGGCATCCATCAAAGCACATGTTACAAGTAACAATCCGTCCTTTTTCAGACATAGGAATGCAAAGGTAACCCTATATGAAAATCCTCTCCTTGCTCTGATTCTCCATCACACCCTTTTATGTTTTCAATTGTTATTACTTCTGCTTCGTCCTCTCTATGGCTTTGGTTTCTTCTATACCGCCTCTGATTGCTTGTGTGAAGTCCGATGGTGGTCTTCAGTTTTGAGTTTTTTATTTGTAGTTGGTCCTTCCATTATTCCTATAACTTGTGCTGCTACAGCTCTATCCACAAAGTGGTATGATTTCCCCATATTCAAAGAAAAACCTGAAAGTATGTGTCCAGCTATAACACACTTTTTTCAGGTGTGAGCTTCTCGATTACTGGTCTGAAGGCAGAGTATCTCTGCAGCATGGCGAAATGATATATTGAAATATGGCACAGGAAAAGGTCTGAAAGAACACTTCCTCCTTCTCTCAGCTAGAAATACCTCTTCATTTTCAGTGTTGTAGTGAGATTTGGCAAGCACATCACGTGGTCTCTGGTTTTGTTGGGGTCATCAATGCCACTCCACTGTAGTCCATGTAGGAGTGCTGTTTATCTCCAAGCATAGATCAGGCCCACCACAAAAGAATTCAAGTCTTTTGTCTCCACTCCTTCTTCAAGGGCTGTTGGACTTGGCCCTTAGGGCAGGTTCACCCCTAATCTTTTTGCTTTTATTTGTGACCCTGTGTAGTGATTTTTGGGTCTCTGCGCACTTTTTCCCTGTGCCCCAGAGTAAAGTGCGTGCGTGTAGTATGCCTGGCCTGCTCTCCCATAGGAATGCATGGGGAATGTGTGTGTCCATGTTAGTTCCTGATGCCTGGGGAGTGCAGGCTCGAGTTTAGTATGTGTGAACTCGTGAGAGTGAATGCTGCGCGATGGTATGTGCGGCTTGTATGTGTCTAGAAGGGAAGTGCTACTTCTGGACATTGATGTATGTGTGCAGTGAGGGTGCTGGAGCGTGATTGGCTGGAGCTGGCTGGCATGCCAGGCTCCAGGAAGTCTTGATGGGTCTGCCCGGTGGTGAGTGTGAGATCAGCATGAGTGATGTGTGGGAGGAGTGCACCTGGGTCCTGGATGGGCTGGGTTTTTCCCCACACAATGCTGGCTCCGCCCCCCTGTGGTTTGTCTAACAACCTAAGCCTCCCCAGTGAATGAAAGGGGTGGTTGGGCCATCAAGGGTACTCCTAAGCCAGCTGCAACTGGTTTCCCCCCACCCTGCACCCTGAAACAAAGGATTTCTCTGTATAAAAATGGGGCTGTGTCCCCACAGAAGTTGTTCTACTTTTGGATCCTTGCCAGAGGGGGCTGTTGCTGCTGCTGGGGCCAGGAGGACCGCCACTTGGCTTGTCTCCCTGCCTGGAGACCCAGTGTGCTGGCTCTGGCCCTGCCTTGCCCCCCTGCCTGCCTCCAGACCCTCGCTGGAGCTGTACTTTGCCAGAGCGCCTGGAAGCGCTTTGTATTTGCCTTATAGCGCTGGCAGCGCTTTATTTCTGCCCCAACGCTCTGCTTCTGCCCTCCAGCGCTTGGGAGCGCTGTAATTGTTCTTGGCGCTTGGGAGTGCCTTTCTGGTGCGTCAGCCGGTGCCCCCCCGGCGTTTGACCTAAGCGCTAGTGGCCGATTTGTTTTGGCGCGGCTGCCCAAGCCGCTTATTGCCCTTTTTGGGCTGTGCCCTTTATTGAAGTTACGAGTGCCCACCTCGATTTTATTTCCACCGAGCCGGTGCCCACCCGGCATTTGCTTCTTTGTCCCCGCCGGGCCGCCGCGACGACCCGGAAGTCCCGCCTCCTGATCTCCAGGGCCGCGCTGTCATTGGCGGCCCCAGCGGAAGTCAGGCGGATTGCCGCGTGACGGGGCCAGGCCGGGAGAGGCAGCCGGAAGTTCCGCCCCCGCAGCCGGGCCCCGAGGAGAGGAGCAGCGCTAGGAGAGCCGGCAGTGTTCCTGCCCCCGCAGCACCAACGAGGTACCGGTGAGTGCGGGGACAGGGTCCTTTGTTCATATTTAGAGCGGCCCCGGTTGGCAGAGGGCCGCTCCAACGAGCTACGAGGCATTTCTTGCTGGGAGCCACGAGGGCTCCAGAGGTCTCGTCAGTCCCGAGCCTGCAAGGCTCGAGAGGCCATTGTTTTATTAGAGCCCAGCGAGGCTCGAGGCGCCCACTTTGTTTTGCAAGTCTCTCTAGTGCCAGGAGGGAGAGAGGGCATATCGGGGCAGATTGTCGCTGCCCGACCAAAGGAGCCAGGGCATTTTGCGCTATTCAGAGCCCACGAGGCTCAGGCGGCATACATGTGTTTTGGAGCCCTATAAGCTCCAGGCACCCCCTTCTGTTGTAGAGCGCTGAAGCTCTTTAGTGCCCCTTTTGATTTTAGAGCCCCAGAGAAGGCTCTTGGGCGCCATTCATTGTTCTTGAGCCCACGAGGCTCCAACGTTGCCCAGCCTTATTTACAACTGTCCAGCACTTAGTGGACAGTTGCTACGTTTAGGCTTTGTGTTCTGGCTGCCTGCGCAGCCTCCCCTGACATTGAGACTCAGGGCATTCAACCCCTTGCGAGGCCAGTTGGCCTGAGGGACAATTCTAGTGTTGTGCCATGTGCACCCTGCGCAATTTATGATTTACTGCTTATGTGATTCCTGTGCAAATGTTCTACCTGCACCTCTGAATGTGTTTTAATGTTTCAGGTGCAATTGTCTATGTTATTACCTTTGCTAAAAGTGACCTGCTTAGGTGATTCCTTATGTGTTATTCCCCTTTGCTAAAAGTGACCTGCTTAGAGGAATGTTTGTTTTTACCTTTGCTAAAAGTGACCTGCTTAGGTAATTGTTTATGCTTTTATTTCCCTTTGCTAAAAGTGACCTGCTTAGAGGAATGTTGATGTTTTATTGCCTTTGCTAAATGTGACTTGCTTAGGTGATTATTTTAGGTTTCCTTCCCTTTGCTAAATGTGACCTGCTTAGGTGATGGTTTTCCTTCCATAGGTCCTGATGATAAGGTCCTAGTTCCCTGCGTGATTTCCCTACAGTGTTTAGGGTGGCGTAGGAGGTATTTACCCTTTACCAGTAGTGACTGGTTGTATGCTACATTTACTATTTCTGTGTTACAGTCATTATATGTTTATGTGCTAAGTGTTATACCTACAAGTGCTATTTCTAAAAAGTGCATTCCCCTGACAGTGGTCCAGGTGGCCCTGTCTTGTACATAATCCCTTGTAAATCTTGCCCGTGCCTGTTGGCACATTGTAAAGTGTGTGTGTTATCTAATGTGTTTTTATTATAATACAAAGGCTATTTTTATATAACCTTGTGTGGAGTTTCCTTTGTGGTGGGCCTGGGGTGTTGTCGCTGGGGTGCGCGCGCAAACGCTTTACACATCGCCTCCGAGATTAGCCTTGCTGCTCGCGTCACGTTACCTAGAGGGTGAGCAGGGGTTATCTTGTTGTGTGACTCCCTTGCCCTGACCTTAGAAATGGCGATCCCTGACTGACCTTGGCGTGAGCGTTGGCCGGCCGGGGGTCCCGTTTCTAACAAGGGCTTTAGATGATACATGCGAGATCTGTTCCCTAACTCCCCCCTCTGGAGCACCATGGCCTTGAGTTGAATTTCTGCTTCTTGCTGTTGAAATGTTTCCACTGTTTTAAATGCTACTAGGGTTTCTGATCTGCCTTGGATCATCATCAGCCTGGCACCCACTGAGTTCATATCACGCCTGCCTCCAATCACCAATTTTAGAACATCAATTCCTGTAACGTTTTTTCATGGCCCCTCTAAGTTATTCCTTCAGTTCTATTTTAAACATTCAGAATCTGCCCCGTGCATCGGCTTTTGTGATGAACAATTTGGTTATCTGTGGGGAGTTTTTCTTATTCTGTCTCCTTCCATGGATTGCTTGTTATTGTTTGGCAGGTAGAGGAGGAGGCCCTTTTGCATATTCTTCTTGACAGACATTCACTCAATGAAGCTTAATCATGCCTACAGTTGTTGCTTTATAATTATTCCACTCAGAGTCCGTTATGGGAGCTTCACATTATTGATTTATCTCTAAATGTATAAAATATACGACACTTTTCAGTTTTTGGTAAAATATGGTTTGATTACACCATGTTGTGAAGGCTGTTTCATACCTAATATCTTTATCTCAATTCAATGGCGTGCTAGGTTTAACCAACATAGGTTTCTACAGTGTCTATCCCAGCCTTTCCATGGTTGAGATGTCCAAAAGGAGTTAGGCGCAGAGAGGGCTCATCTTTATTGCGGCACTAGTTGGAAAACCTGTGCTGATTCTTTCATGACACTTGAGTGCTCCACCATCTCATGGGGCAAACAGGCCTTAGACATAGGTCTCCGTGTTGGCCTCTTTTACCATTTTTCCTCCTTGTCTCTACACCACACTTGCTCCAGGGAAACACACATGCAGCACTAGTTTACCTTGTAAGTCTACACAAGTAATATGCAAATGCTGGGACAGCTGAAATCAAACTTTTAGAGGTTATCAGAGGCTCTGGAAATCCTCCTTCCTTCTCTTTAGACAGGGGCCAAGTTGCAGACATGTTGTGCAGTTAGATTTGGATTCTATGTTGTTCCACACTTCCATTGGACTTTTTATGCTTTCCCATGCCTGAAATCTCATTGATGTGTTCTGTGGTCTCTACTGCATGTGGATCTGGACTTTATCATTTAATGACATGGCTAAAACCAATAGGCAAAAACTCCAAAAATTACCACATGGCCAATAAACGACTTTAATTGAAGAATAACATGTATACATTAATCTTGTGTGTATGAGTCTTTATCTCATTTTTTATTGATTTTTTCTTTTTGTTTATGTTTGTTTGGCAATCGTATCCATCTGGTAGATTCAACGAATAACAACATGACTATAAACAACCAACGTAAAACACAAATTGACACAAATCACAACGCAACATATTCACAATAGACAAGAAACAAAAACATGGTTCAAAAGTAAATTTTCTTTTGAAGAGACAGGGAGTTGTTGCCTTTGAATCCAAATTGACTCACTTCATAGAATGCCCCATTGGATCCAGATAGAAAAATGCCAACGCGTTTCGACCTCATGAAAAGTAGGGGTACATTATTTTAAGGGGTTCTTATAAGGACAAAGAAGAACTCGTTCAGTCATATATGAGCGGTGCAATTATACTCGTAGTATGTACAACTCAGTATCAACAGAAGATCTGAGAAAATAACAGTTTTGTGATTTTTTGTGTTTCTTTTGAAATACCGATACGTGCCCACATTCGACAATGGTCACCGTCTCACTTGTGATAACGCGTTTGGACCTCATGAAAAGTATGGGTATATCATTTTACGAGGTCATGATCAGGGCAAAGAAGAACTCATTCAGTCTAAATGTAAAAAAAAATTAAACAAAAAAAATATTATTCATAAGTGTTAAATAACACATAATTCAGCATTTTAGTGATATCTAATGTTTACCTTGTGCAGCCCCAGTTGTGAATTTGTACAGATAATGAATTAAGTTGAAGAGAGTATAGGCCTCTATTAACAGCCCGGTACCCCAGTTTCCTAGTGGCAAGTGGCGAGACAAAGGAGTGTACAGAGATGTCCCCTTGACAACATGATAGTGTGACATCCAACACACATGCATAGAGCATGGAAATTAAAATCAATAGGTGAGCAGAAATTGAGAGAGAACCATGTATGTTCATACTGATGCCATGGCAAGCAATGCCTAAAGCAATTAAATGTGAATGAGGATATTTATGGAACAGTTTTTACATGTTCCAGGAATCTTTGTGATCCTAGGTCGAATAATCAGCGCAGTGAGGGTGGAACATGAAGCAAAAATGAGAGTGGATTATTTAGAGAATTAAGGACTTGTTAATAATTTAGCTAGCTGCCCACTACTCTGATAGGTTGTTGCAAACCTTGGTCTATAATTCTCTGTGATGGCCTATCCTCCATATCAATAAATATAGGAATGTTTGGCAGGAATCCCTGTGCTTAAGTCCATCCCCACTGTGGTGGATGAACTGGAATGCGAAGTGGAATGCTAAGTGGTTGTTATTAATGTTTTTTTGTCCCCCTTCAGTGTCCTTTCTATATTTCATAAACAAACTCCCAAAGTGGGAGTTTAGCTGTGAAATACAAAATAACATTTGTCCTGAAGCGGCAGGCGTGTTCTCCTCCTGTGTAAGTGCTGCCATTGTTTGTTTTCGCAGCATGGGATCACCATGCCTTCCCCTGCATTCTGAGACTTTGAAATGAAATGATAATCACTTAACTTAAATATGGAGATGCTACTTTCACCATGGCCCAACCCAACTAGAGTGGTGAAACCGCTGGGTTAAGGGTTTACACCGGCAGAGACAGTTGAGAATACATTTGGGAGCCATCTGGCTCTTTCAGCTCTAAATGGGGTGGAGAAATTAGGAGACTGCTGTATTAAAGAGCATCGTCTTTTCTTTTGGCTGTCCACCTTCTCCAATCTTTAAATAACACAAGAGTCTCTTGTGGGCAGGGAACAAAAGAACTTTGGAGAAAGTAGCACTTAACTTGCAACGTGTTTGTATGTGTTCATGACCTGTGTCTTTTGACTGGACAGTTGTCAGGATTCGGATTGAGAAGAGTAGAATATCGAAATGAGATTTGCTAGAGCCAATGTTTTACTAAAATATGTGATAAGGTTTCTGTGGGTGGCTAAATGGACTAGGATGTCTTTGTTAGGATTTACCAAGGATGCCTGTGTTGGATTATATATCTATTCTGAGGACGAGCATTAGATACTAATTATTTTTGTGTTTCCAATTTTGTAAATTATTTAATAATACTCGGAGTTTCCTGAGAAATTGGACTGGGAATGCATTAATTCAAATTCACCCAACCTAAGTGAATCTCATGGCTCAGCACTCGGGCTTCATGTTGTACACGGGGAGATTTGGTTTAGCGTATTCTTTGCCACTAGCTGGTAGGCATATTGATTGAGCATAAGGTGGCTGTACAGTAGTGTTTGTAGTATTGGAGGAGGGGGAGAATCGACAATCTCTGTGAGAATGGACAAGTAAGAAGAGATTCTAAAAAATTGCTTTGATTTCAGACTTTTAAATACTAACTCACTTTTTGTAGTTCTATGTCGTTTGCCCGGATAACAGTCTTCTTATTTTTGTAGGTCATAATTGTAATACGTTGTTGAGTACTCATAGGCAGTGGAGAAGTGTGGCTCACTGGTTAGAGGCGGCAGACCCTGAAGCAGAGGTCAGACCCAGGACCAGGGTTCAATTCCCGACGCAGGCAGGGTCTTGAGCCCAAATATCCATGGACTCGATAATTCTCGTTTCGGTGCCTACTTGAGTCACAGGTTCACACTCTGCAGCTCTGGGCTTGCTTAATCTCCACTACGGCCCACCGCAGCGGGATGCCTGGCTTTCACCTTGGGGGTGCCCAATATGGGTATCTCACAGGGAAAAACCAGGACGGGTTCCCAAGGCAAGCGCCGAGATGCCTACGGGTAATCGAGCGCTATATAAGAACGCATAATAATTGATATAAATGCATAGGTTAGTTTTTTTACGGTTTGAAAGTTATGGTATGCTGTCATTCTCTAACTACAAGTCACATTTGATGTACAGTCTTTGTGCTACACAACACATAGTCCATAACTCTACATGGAAGTCTGTGCCTGTTAAGGTTATGTCTCCTGGAAGGTTTTCTTCAGATACCAATGCTTGCCATTTGTCTCTGTCAAAATAATGCGTTTGAAATAAGTTTTCGTCTATATCTAATAGTAATAGATATTATAATTATCTGGCAATGCAAATGTTGTCTGTGTGTACAGGTGTAAGTTACAGAGGTATGAAATAGTATTTTACTGGCAAAACGCATTAACTTTCTTTTCTGAGATAAAATAGCATAATTCATAATGTTTGAACATTACTTATCTCTTCTACAGCGCACGCAGCTCCAGCTAGAAATCCATTCTTTGTAATGATTTGTGACATACATTAATTTACTTCTTTTAACATACTTATTCATAGGATCAATCTAAATCATCTGGAACATTATCTTAGCTTACATGTCTGGATGTGCATTTTCAAATCTCATTTTAACCATCCAAAATAATTTGTTAATGTGGGTTCATTTGGTTCCTCCTGTTTCATTGTCATATGCAGTCCCACAGGCCTTGCTGTCCACACCTCAATGATTTGTTAACATTTTATGTGCTTTTCCACCCTCTAACTACTTTAACAAGTAGCTTCTTTGAAGTTCTAGGGTTTGTTTAAAGATGCATGAGAACAGAGTTTTGTATCTTTTATGCACTTCAGCTGAAGAATTCCCGCCTCACCTCAATTAATATGGTACATTTTGTCTCGCACTCCTTGCACCTTTGAAGCTATTTCATACCATAATTTGTTAAAGGTACCTCTGGATGGCTCTTTGCTCATTGATATTTTTGAGTGGTTTTTCATTTTCCTGTTTTCGGTCAAAGTCCCGTTCAAGGAATATCGTGTTTTAAATGGATTAACAGCAGCACAAATAAACAAAAAACAAATACTCAGTTTCAGAACGGATGATGTTTTATCGACATTGTTAGGATCAGTCACTTCGAGAATATGAAATGCAGACGTTTTATAGGAATAGCAGCATTAGGCTTTTGTACTCATGTGTTCCATGATGCTGTTTCCTTATAATACATCATTTTCTGACAGTGGGTCTCACAGAAACCTTGCATTGGTACAAAACAAATCTAGTTACGGTGTTTTTGCTACTTCTTCGTTTCGGGTGGAAATTTTGGTGCAATCCATATAATAGGACTTTTTTGCACAAATGAAGGAAACTGATTGTTAAATAATTGTTATACAAGTACATAAAGTACAGTGGCTATCAGTCCTTTAATGCATGATAGAGATTTTGACAAAGAAAAACTAGGACATAACCAATCATGATTTTAAAAGAACAATGAAAGGGGTATGCAATATGTCTGCTACTGATGTGCTAAAAAATGGATAAAGTAATGATGCACTGGCTCATCATCTGCATCTAAAAGTTGGACTTCATTTATTTTTGTTATGTAATCGTGTAAAAATCCTACTACAAGTTTTACGCGAGAACAAAAGTTGAGTTTAAAACAAATATAGGTTGTATGATTCTGTATTTCACAATCCATGCCTAAGCTTTTATAATGATTTCCCCTTGCCTGGTTTATCATCAATATTATTTTTTTTTTAAATAAACTATATAAGTCAATCTGGGAAATATTTCTGAGTTATTCTTCCTATTGACGTTGTTGTACAGGAGCTATACCCTAGTATTTTAATTTTTAGAAGGTTTAGGCATGTTCTTGGTATCTCGAATTTAGGGTCAGATTCACAAAGGTTCAGCGTCGGTTTAGCAATACCTTTTCAAAGCAAGCCCAACGCTAAAACCTTTTGGGGATTAACGTACCAACACAAATTGGTATTTGCATTGGTTTTTATGGAAAAGTAGTGTAAATAAGCAAAGCAAAAAACTGCTTTGCATTACTTTGCTTCAAGGGGCCATTACATGGGTGATATATAGGCGTTCTCATGCAACCACCCATGCTTTTTGATGCAAAACTCTGCCTACCATGGTAGATTGGTTTAGCGCCAAAAATAATGCCGCTGAAAAGCATTCATCATGTTTTTATTTCTCCTTGCTTTCCAAACTTTGCATGTGTGCTGCACTGTACAGTACACAACAAAGTAGGAAAATGATTTAAACTTGTTTAGCCATAGTATTTTGTACAGGAAGGATACCCTTCCTGAACAAATCCTATGGCAAACTCAGGCATGCACCCTAGCACTATGGCACTAAGGTGTGCGCCTGGTGCATAATAATAATAATAATACTGATGCTTGTAAAGCGCGAACAGCTACCTCTCGCCGAGGTGTCCCGGCGCTAAAAGAGTACTTCAGCAGTCGGCAAGAGCCATGAAGAAATTCTTAAGTTTTCTGCATAAAAAGCCAGGTTTTTAGGAGCTTCTTAAAGCTCTCTTCTGTCGTAGCAGATTGGATGGCAGAGGGCAAGGTATTCCAAAGTTTCGCCGTGCCAGCAGAGAAGGACCTGCCCCCAAGTCTAGCTTTCCTAACTCGTGGGACAGTTAGCTGAAGCAGAGAGTTAGATCGCAGCTGTCGCTCCTGATGGTAGCGGGGAAGTCTGAGTTTTAAATAGTTAGGACAGGACCCTTTTAGTGCTCTGAACGCCAGGGTGAGAACTTTGAATTTTATTCTGCTCGCCACTGGGAGCCAATGCAGCTCGTGCAGATGCGGAGAGACATGATGCCTAAAGGGAATATGTTTTATCAGTCTCGCAGCAGCATTCTGCACGATCTGCAGGCGTTGCACCAGATATTTAGGCAGGCCAAGGTAGAGGCCGTTTGAGTAGTCAAGTCGGGATGTAACTGTCGCATGAACTACCATTTTGTGACACTCAACTGGTAGAAAAGACAGAAATTTTCGGAGGTTTCTGAGTTTATGCAGGCATCCGGTGGTAACCTGCTGTATGTGAGGAGAGAAAGAGAGGTTCTCGTCCCACCTTACTCCCAAATTCTTTGCATAGGTTCCAGGAGATGGAGCTGGACCCATTTCAGGAGGCCCCCACAGGTCGGGAGGGGGATGTATATTTTGTCCAAAAAATAGCACCTCCGCTTTGCTAGCATACAATTTTAATTTATTTGCATTCATCCAGCTAGCCACATCTTGAAGACAGCCCCTAATTTTACTAAAAGCTGCCTCCAACGCCTCTGCATAGGGGAAGACTAATTGCGTATCATCTGCATACGAAATTGCCTTGACCCCCCATTTGGCAATCAAAGTGAAAAGTGGGGCCAAATAGACATTAAACAGCAGCGGGCTGAGTGCCGACCCCTGCGGGACACCACACCAGAGGCGTTTTGGCTTAGAGGAGAAGGCACCCAGCGCCACTTTCTGGGACC
The DNA here is from genome assembly GCF_964261635.1 of Lissotriton helveticus. NCBI lineage: Eukaryota > Metazoa > Chordata > Amphibia > Caudata > Salamandridae > Lissotriton > Lissotriton helveticus. The sequence continues at coordinate 991,188,746 of NC_136065.1, read as the reverse complement.
GATCTGTGAGGTAAGAGTGGAGCCAGCTCAGTGCCTTGTCTTCCAGGCCAATGTCCTTCAGCCGTAACAGCAATCTGCCGTGATCCACCGTATCAAATGCAGTTGATAGATCCAGGAGCACCAGCATAGCTGATGCTCCTGAATCTAAGGACCACCTGATCGACTCAGCTACCTCAATGAGGGCCGTCTCAGTACTGAAACCGGCCCTAAAGCCTGACTGTGTTTCATGTATGACACTTTTTTCTTCGATAAAGCTGTTCAGCTGACGTTGGATCAGCTTTTCGAGCATTTTTCCTGGGGCTGCTAATAGGGAAATGGGTCGGAGATTGCTCAGGTCGTCTGACGCACCGTTGGGCTTTTTTTTCAGAGAGAGAAGCGTGGCATGTTTCCAGCAGTCAGGGAACGTTCCAGTTTCGATGGACGTATTCCATATATGTAGGAGTGGTACTACAATTGCGTCCGACATCATTTTCCAAAGCTTAGGTGGACAGGGGTCATCAGGGGCCCCTGATTTGCATTTTTGTATTTCTCTCAGTGCCTCAGCGAGGGTGATAGGATAAAATTGATTTAAAAAGGAGGAGGGTGGTTCAGTATTTACCGAGTCCGCCATAACTGTAGGCTCGGGGTCCGTGAAGGTCTCATAGACTTTTATTATTTTTGTGTTGAAGAAATCCGAGATGTTTTCGCAGAGTCTAACCGCACAAATCAGCGCTGGTGCTAGGAGCAAGGGATAGGGGAGAATAGTGTAGTTTCTCTGTGAATATGGTGCTCTCCTGCTCTCTCCCTGTCAAACAACGCAGCGGAGCCTCTTTGGGTGCTGCACTACATTGGGACACCTTAACGAATGTGGGCCTCAGTGTCTTCCACTCTGGGAATCTCTAAACCTTTGTAACCCCTGATTGGGCTTTTCTCACAGCAGTGTTCTTTAAATTTCAACCTTTTGTTAATGTATGCAGAAAACCCAACTGTGTTGATTTGCAATGTTGATATGCACAAAGAGAGCGAAGACAAGTAATGTTTTTGCTCTAGCATTCATGGAAAATGTTGCTGGCCCTCCTCATTACATCAGAAATGAAGTAGCAGATTGCAGCTGGTCTTGTGTGTGACTCATCCTTTAATGCCTTTGCTCCCCTTCCATCTTCTTCCTTCACTTTTCTGGCTCCTTTGCCTTTCTCCGTGCTATGCTAACTAATGCTCATTCTGTTTCTCAATATCGCATTGTTGGAAAGTGGGTAATTGGTAGTTCACTGTCCAGTAACGGTCTCAGTAAATTAATTAACCCCTTGCTAAACCTTGGTAGCTGACAATGAGCAGTCAGGCCTAACTTAGGAGACAGGAGTGTACAGCATTTAAAAATTAAGACACAAAACACAGTAAAAAATCCCACAGCAATTTATAAAAATAGTATACATTTTTATGAAGAAATAGACACCAAAATGACAAAAAAAAACAATGTTGGGAACTGGAGATATGAATTTTTAAAGTGTAATCACTTTATAGTGCTTAAAAACCTATTGTGCCACTCTGAGCCATCTGGGCGCGCTTGACCGGGACAAAGTCAAAGTTTGAGGCCAACCACGATTGAACCCTGGCTGGATATACTGAGCGGGAGGCCCCGGTCAATATTCTACCTTCACACTTAAAAACTTTTCTGGAGCTTTGTCTTCCAACGTCTCTCGACCCTCCACAGCAGGCCAGATTAGGAAAGGGTTCGCTGGCTTGACTTTTCTTGAGGCCCCAGTCAAATCCTGGAAGTCTGGAGCTCCGGAGCTTTCAGCAGGACAAACTTGAAATCCTGGCCGGGATGGGGTTGAAGGTAGACGGCTTGACTCTCGAGGTCAGGTCAGACACTTTATGGAGCTTTTTCCCAAAAGGTCCCCAAACTTCAGGAGGTACCTCCTGAATGTCTCCTTGTAGGTTCAAAGTGTCCAAGTCACCAATCGAAAGTTCTGAAATCTCCTAGATGGTCTCTGGGATGTCTGGACCACAATTCCCACAATGCACCTTGCCACATCCTTAAAAGTTCACTGGAGAGTGGCGGCCAGTGCAGGTAAGCGTGTTGGGGCGATGGGGTGGGGCGGAGGGGAGTCAACAGACAATGTAAAAGGTAAAATTAAGTAAGTAAATGAAAATTGTTCTATCATCTGTCTACTTCCTTCCACCTTCCCTCGCCCCACTGTCCCACTGCGCTTACCTGCTCCAACTGCTAGTGCCACTGGATGCGCTCCAGTACCAGATTGTGCAGCAGGTGAAGTCAGACAGAGTGCAGGCCTTTGGGTGCAAAATCCATATTCCAGCAGAGCAGTCCTTCTTTTCTTGTAGGTTCAGGCAGCTCTCACATTTTCATTAAGTGTTCTGGGACGACAAGCAGGGGGCACCTCTGTCCAATGTGATGCTGAGTGCCACCCAAAAGCATGGCATATTCTTGTCAAAGCACTGCAGTTCCAAAATCCAATATGGATGATTTCTCTCCAAAGGAGTAAAGGCTAGCTAAACCAATCCACAGTGTGGCTCATTTCCATTAGCTCTCCTCCCCCTGACCTCTGCAAATTCCTGTCCCAAACCTACCATCTTGCTGGGGCAGAGGGTGTAGGGATAGGTACGCCTGGCATTCCTTACTGATCTGCTCTTTCTTTGAGTTCAGTTTGATTTACCCAAACCCTTCTGCAGGACCCATCCTCACCAGCGCAGAGCTCTCTACATCAGATAAACTCTACTCCTGCCAGGCCACATAGCACCTAATCAAGGCATCCTGGCTAAACCTGTTAAGGCTGACCAATCAGCAGAGACCACAAGAAGGCTGGACCTTGGCTTATAGAAGAGAAAGTTCCATAACTTGTCTTCTGTATGAGTTAGGATAAATTCAACAGTGGTCAGTTATTGGCATTTATCAACACCGATCGTTTACGTCCTTGAATGACATTCCCCCTCTTTCTTAGCAGTAGTTATAATTACATAAAATATGGCAATTTTAGCCTATGAAGCTCAGAATCTACAGTGGGCAAAGAATGAAATGGGCAGTAGTTTTTCCTCAACAGGACATATAAAACATCTTTTATAAGGTCCCTGCGTATAGTTATATGCCCTCCCACCTCAGGACACCTGGGGAGAATTGGGATGTGCCTAATGTATAAAAATAAGGTAGATTGTCACTTTATAAGTACCACCAATCATTCAATCAATCAGGCATTTATAGAGTGCACTACTCACCCATGAGGGTCTCAAGGCGCTGGCAAAGTTGATCACATTTTGCTTTTAAAGGCAGTCTGCAAAGCCAAGCTGCCCTTAAAATTACAGCGAGCACTCAGCAGTGAACACATGAAAGTGCAGGAAATCTTCTGAGCCTCTAAACTTCCATGCCCTAGTACATATTAGGCACTGATAGATAGTTTGAATCCTCTATCCCTATTATACTGTATGGACTTTTAGGGTCTGTCAATACCAATTGTGAAAATTTACTTTTAAGGACAGGCTGCAAGGCAGGACTGCCTTTAAAAATACAGCAGGCACACAGCAGCACACACATGCAAGTGCAGGAAATCTGCTGGGCCTCTAATCCTCGAAGGTCAATTGTATACTAGAGACTTATAGTAGATTGCCCCTGTGGCCCTATTATCGACTAGGGATTTATAGGGTCTGTCATTGCCAATTGTAAGTGTACCCCATTACATGTACCTTTTTACACTTAGCACTGGCCCTGGGCCTAGTTAGCAGATCCCAGGATACCTTCAGGGTCAGTTAACACCAGTATAATTTAGCAAATAATTGGGGTGAAGAGTACAAAAGCATGACATTCTAACACACATTGAAATGAGTGATCTCATCACAGACTTAAAACGTATTTACTGTACGCAAAACTTTACTTTGGTGACCCTCCTGAAGCCTCCAGCCATGGTATATGGTACATGCACATCTTACTGCATTACAGAATGTAGAAAATATTTGACCAGGGGCATGGTATAGCTTGGGAACGCAGATGTCTGTGGTGGGCATTGGATTGTGATTTTGATGCTTTGTAAGACGTTTTATCAGTAATACAGAATTAACTTTATGCTTGCATTATTTTTTGTGACAGGCCCTTCGTCCAGGGAGAAGGGTTATTGGTGGTCACCCAACACTTTTAGCTAATGAAAATGGACACCTCTGTTGATTGTTACCAAATTCCAAGAGTTCAATCTAGCAATTTCTGGCCACTGTTCCTTGCTCTTTGTCCTTGTATTTTGCCTAAGGTAAATATAACTGGTCAATTTCAGTGGTATTGTTAGTTTAAATTGATATGTTCTAACTGACATTTTCACCTAACTATAATGTCCCTTTAAATATTCAAAACATACATGTGACAGTGGACCCCATACACAAAACACACCTATTTCTGAATATTCTGAAATTACAAAGAATAGAAACTAATCATAAAATGAGCACACAGTATCAACACCTGTTGTCAAGGTGTGGTCCAAGAAGAGGGCCTACATAAGCAAAAACATACTGTACAGGGCACCAAACAACACTTATGACTCAGGCAACAGTCCAAGAAGAAAAATGTCAGATTTGTGTGTGTCTTCTTTTTATTTTAAACGTAGATTCAAATGGTCCTTGTATAAGTGACACTCAAGCAGCCAACACGTTTCATCCAAAGGTCATGTTGGAAATGTGTCTGCTTGGACTGTTGACCTGACTCATAAGTGTTATTTGGTGCACCGTACAGTATGTTTTTGATAATGTCCCTTTAACCTTTTTTATTCTGTGAATTTCTCATTTTCTTATTAAATGATACCGCAAATTAGTAGTAACATGTAATTAAAAATATGTTTTTTGCCTTCGAGGGGGACCTCCCACCAGGCGTATTTGTACCGGACAAGGGACTGATATCCAGGTCTTAAGATGGCTGCCGCCACACTGTTAATAATGTGTCAGCAGTTAATCAGATCTGTCAGCTTTGTAGATTCTCCGCTGTGTGAAATATACATTATATTGACCCTTAATTTCACTAAAATCACTAAACGGAATTCCGTTCAGCAGTTTTTGCAGAAGCACTGTTAAAAAACGTTTATGGAAAATGCATGGGGATTTTGCATTTTGGGGCCTCATGATTTTACGTTTGCCCCTGGGGTCAACATTTAAATGTTTATTTTTAGTTTGCCATGATCCTGTGGTACTTTTTTGGCCATCATTTATTTTTAAATAAATATGATCCCCATGTGGACCAGGGCCCTGGGGGTCACTGTATTTGATGTGTAAAAAAAGTATATGTAAAATTCATGGGGATTTGGCATTTTGGGACCCCCTTTTTTCCTTTGGCCCCTTAGTGCCAAAATGAAATTGTTAATTTTTTTAGGTGACCCTACGTTACTTATGCAGCCACAATTAAAAAAACAAAACCATTAAGTAGGAAAACAGGCTTTTGCAGATTTTGACCCACTTTTTGCCACCATTCATATTACTGGCAGCTGGCTGTCGACTCTGAAAATGTACTGAAGCCTGCTAACTAAACCCAGTGTCAGTGCTCGCTCCCTAAATCTGAGGCACGTGAATTGGTTACCCCATTTGGAAAGGACTTTAACACCCTTAAAAGCCCTGGTAAGTGGTACCAGTGCTACCCAGGTCATGGGAGTTAAAGGAGTCACCAGGGCCCAAATCACTGATTGTGCCACCCTTATTGACCCAAGTAAACAGATAGCAAGCAGTCCTGCCATTGCATAATTCATGAGCAGTTCAAACTGCACAAATTCGACTTTGCCTTCACAATGTGTGGCAAGGTCAAAGCACTATTTTTTATATATTGTATCCAATCCTAAGGTAGCCCAGGAGGCAGGGTGCACTATATTAAAGGTGTAGACAAGCTTATATTTTCCTATAGGAGCCTCTTTCCATTAAGGGCTACTAAAAGTAGTCAGGGGCCATAGAATAACATAGGCTGACATGCCTAAGTTTGCCAGGTCCACTATAATCCCTCTGAAATATGTTATGTTTGGTATCAAACATCTTATCTTATCACCCCTGACATAATTCCGATGTCAGATTTGATGTGACCTGCACCCAGGTGGATACCTTTCCTGTGCCCTGGCCGACAGCCAACTGCTGCTGCCGCATAGACAGGAAGCTGACCCAGGAGGTGTGAATACTCCCAGGAGTCAGAATCAAAGGCCTGGCTGGGAAGGAGGTGACACTTCCCTACCTGATAGGAGGGCTAGTGAAGAGGCACATCAAGGTGATGAGCTTCAAAGCATACACAGCCTCTGATATGTATATAGGCTGCCTGCCAAAGGAAGAAACAGCCACCCCCTGCCCCAGTCATATTTGTACGTGGGCAGGAGGGAACATTTTGTTGTGAGGAGGTATACACCCCCAGAAGACCAGCCTCAAACCTATGGAGAGCTACATGGTGTGTACAGCCAAGGAAGGTTTCTGACATTTTTAAAAGAGGCAGAATATGAGGTTCTGGGTAGAAAAGGAGGCAACACCCAGGGATGTGTTTTCCTCAGGGCTGATTAGCTTCAGGGTTCAGTAGACCATTTCCTACTTGCACCTACACCCCTAACACCCCTAAATTCAGGATTTAAGAAGAACCCTGGACATGAGAACCTCACTTCTAGTTTGAATTGCAACAGGAGACAAAGAAGAGATTCATTTCTGTGACTTCAGTACTTACACAAAAAGGCGTGATACTCTGGTCCTGTAGCAACCATCATGCAACTGCATCACTGCAACTTGTCCCAGACCAAAGACAGGTTCCCCAGACAGAGGGACCCCTATGAGAGCCAGAAACTCCCTTTGACTAGTGACTGTAGTCCACTGCAGTCCACAAGTAAAAGCACGCTCCCGGAACCAAAGAATTGCTTGCCATTTGTCCGTCTGAGTGCTCGCCCAAAAGTAGATGGTCCAGTGCATTGCGATAGAGATAGATCTGACCTCCAGCAAGTTTAATTTCCCTTGGACATTGAAATATCTTCACGCTGACCTTACCGCTGCAAAGGCTTGTTGGTGACAGACCAACTACCGCTACCTTCACTACACACTGTAAGGGAACTCCGCAGCACCTTCAACTGACCATCTCAGGGGCCCTGTTGTTGACTTTTTAAATCTGTTTCCTCATCAGCACCGTCTGAGCAGTAAACCCAGCTCCCCTGTTGCTGTTGCTCCCACTGAGTGAACTAAAGAATGGTGATGGATTAAACCCAGATCAGTTGACTGGGGTGAATGTTTGATTTGTTCAAACGCTCCGTCCATCATCCCCTTTTGTATCGCTTTGTTCGCCCTAAGTGTGGCAGGGTATGCTCAGACGTGAGTCCCTTGTTCACTTGGCCACTGGATTCAAGATAGCCTGGCTGATGAGGATTATGAATCCGAAACCGGTCCCAGGATGCTTGTTTCCGGTCCAGGGAAGACATGGCTTGGCAGTTTGGGCTGGACTGTTCCCATGAGGCACAGGGTCAGACTGTTTTGCATATAGCCATGTCTGAACTGGGGTGGCTGAGTGAACTAAAGAATGGTGATGGATTAAACCCAGATCAGTTGACTGGGGGTGAGTGTTTGATTTGTTCAAACGCTCCGACCATCATCCCCTTTTGTATCGCTTTGTTCGCCCTAAGTGTGGCAGGGTATGCTCAGACGTGAGTCCCTTGTTCACTTGGCCACTGGATTCAAGATAGCCTGGCTGATGAGGATTATGAATCCGAAACCGGTCCCAGGATGCTTGTTTCCGGTCCAGGGAAGACATGGCTTGGCAGTTCGGGCTGGACTGTTCCCATGAGGCACAGGGTCAGACTGATTTGCATATAGCCATGTCTGAACTGGGGTGGCTGAGTGAACTAAAGAATGGTGATGGATTAAACCCAGATCAGTTGACTGGGGGTGAGTGTTTGATTTGTTCAAACGCTCCGTCCATCATCCCCTTTTGTATCGCTTTGTTCGCCCTAAGTGTGGCAGGGTATGCTCAGACGTGAGTCCCTTGTTCACTTGGCCACTGGATTCAAGATAGCCTGGCTGATGAGGATTATGAATCCAAAACCGGTCCCAGGATGCTTGTTTCCGGTCCAGGGAAGACATGGCTTGGCAGTTCGGGCTGGACTGTTCCCATGAGGCACAGGGTCAAACTGATTTGCATATAGTCATGTCTGAACTGGGGTGGCTGAGTGAACTAAAGAATGGTGATGGATTAAACCCAGATCAGTTGACTGGGGGGTGAGTGTTTGATTTGTTCAAACGCTCCGTCCATCATCCCCTGTTGTATCGCTTTCTTCGCCCTAAGTGTGGCAGGGTATGCTCAGACGTGAGTCCCTTGTTCACTTGGCCACTGGATTCAAGATAGCCTGGCTGATGAGGATTATGAATCCGAAACCGGTCCCAGGATGCTTGTTTCCGGTCCAGAGAAGACATGGCTTGGCAGTTCAGGCTGGACTGTTCCCATGAGGCACAGGGTCAGACTGATTTGCATATAGCCATGTCTGAACTGGGGTGGCTGAGTGAACTAAAGAATGGTGATGGATTAAACCCAGATCAGTTGACTGGGGGTGAGTGTTTGATTTGTTCAAACGCTCCGTCCATCATCCCCTTTTGTATCGCTTTGTTCGCCCTAAGTGTGGCAGGGTATGCTCAGACGTGAGTCCCTTGTTCACTTGGCCACTGGATTCAAGATAGCCTTGCTGATGAGGATTATGAATCCGAAACCGGTCCCAGGATGCTTGTTTCCGGTCCAGGGAAGACATGGCTTGGCAGTTCGGGCTGGACTGTTCCCATGAGGCACAGGGTCAGACTGATTTGCATATAGCCATGTCTGAACTGGGGTGGCTGAGTGAACTAAAGAATGGTGATGGATTAAACCCAGATCAGTTGACTGGGGGTGAGTGTTTGATTTGTTCAAACGCTCCGTCCATCATCCCCTTTTGTATCGCGTTGCTCCCACTTCAGCACCAGAGACAACTAAGACAACTCTGCACTCGGGCCCAACGAAGCAGGCAAAATCCAACTGACCTTTGTGGCCTGGTTCTGGGGCCCCCACTAGGTTACACGCAACTAGGCCTGCAAGTGACTGATTGTCACTAAAGATTTTCCTTAATATTAAAATTGTGCAATATTAAATTGCACTGATTCATTTTTCCTTCTAAAATCCATAGCTCCTGTTATACTCATCTGATTGTCTTGGCGTCTATATTTATATAAACATCTGTTGTATTATTTTAAATTGGTGTTGGATTTTTATTGAGTCGTGTCAATTACTTATAGCCCATGTAGGTATTCTGAAATGCTTAACACATGTTTCTCTAGTAAAGCCTGACTGTTCTGTCCCACACTACCAGGACTGAGCTAGGGATTTATTAGTGTGAATCCAAAGGACCTATTTTGGGGTATTGCGAGTGTATTGCATAGTAAAGCCGACCCAGCCTCACAACAAACTACTACACTTTCCTACTGATATGGTGGGCCAGGGTCCTTGGCTCAATGTATTAGATTATTTGGGCCGAGGAATGCATGGGCGCCCCTTCATGAGTCTATTGCTGCCACGGGCCCCATCCCCCAGGGTCAGCCATGTTTATGAAAGGGGAGGGGAGAATGCACCCCCTTCTCCTAGTCAATCACGGCCCAAGGGTTCCAACTCCAGAGACCCATCACTACAATTAAAGGGGAGCACATTGTCTCCCTGGCACGCTCTGCTGGGGTGTCCCGGGGAGCACACCCCCAGACGCAATTTCCATGTCTGCAAGAATACGGGCAGGGACCACTTGTCTGCTCACACCCGGCAGGAACTTTAAAAATGCTCTTGCTAGTTGGGAGCAGACATTTGTTTCCCTGTCTGTGTTCTTGAGGGCAGGGAAACTCAGATTGCTCCCAATCAGTTGGAGCAGTGCAAAATATCTCCTTCCCCCAACAGAAGAAATGCTGTCCAGGATTTGGTGAATGCAGGGAGCCCATGGGACTGCAACAGCCCTGGGGCTCCCCCTTAGCTCAAAACATAGTGTCTAGTGGGTGCCCCAAGTGGGGATGGGGCACCCACATAAGGCCCTGATGGGGTCCTTTAACAAGTAACTATAACTAATGCCCTAAAGTAACTATAACTCATACCCTCACCATGCACTGCTAAATACCCCATATATTACATCACTAAGTGGGACTTGGCCAGAGAACCTGGCCTCAAGTTAATCTCTCCAGCACCCAGTCTTTGTCCATGCACAGTGGGGGTTAGCTGGAATGTGGCCCAGAACTCAACCCTCAGCAGGTGGTCAGATCCCTCTGTGAACAGCCTCTGGACGCGTAGCGCTACGTGTACTGCGTAGTGCGCTGTTCGCGATGATTGCACAGTGCCGGATGCTTGTCCGCACTGTGCAATCATTGAAAACTGCATCTTGCACAGTGCGAGCTGTCTTTTACTGTCGCTCAAGTTGATTTTTACTCGAGCGGCTGCTTTCTCAACGCGGACTGATAGTTTCTCATTGCGAGCGGTCACAAGCACACGCGCCCACTCGCTATGAGAAACCTGACCTCCCTGTGTTGAGAATCGCGCCGGGAGGTTTATTTTCCACGCTCGCGATCGCCAACTTGATGATGAGTACCGCGAGCAAGCAAAAAATGACCGTTACGCGTGTTCGCACTGTGCTACGTGCAATTCACGTAGTGTGAAGTAGCACAAACCTCGCGAACTATGCGAGCGTAGCATAGTTGTCCACCCAGGTTTATTGGTGACTGGACCTGCACCCAAACCTCTGTGGACATGCAGCCTCCACTACACAGAAAGTTTGCTCACCTAAAGTTTTACTAATTTAAAATTAGGGAGCTGGTAAGTTACTAAGAAGATGGGTAGGATGAGTAAACAGATGAGGAAAGGAGGTATCGTACTTATGCAGCTGTCTCCCTCTATTTTTAGACTCTTTCAAATACATTATGCCTCAAATGCCTAAAAACCCATACTTCTGCTCACATTTTTAAACGCTATTTTCATACCATTAATGACATCTCTAAGCTGATTTACTTCAGCCAGATAATTGTGAAAGGCTTTAAATTCAGCAGCTCCTATTCCAACAAAATGGTGGTGAGGAGTGACTTACTTTTGTTTTAAATACAAAATGCTTGCGCTCTATTTGGTGATGCGGCAGTTGATCACAAAGGATTTAACTGACTGGCTGTTGTTTTTTTGCTTCAAAGTTTTATATAGCGTGAACCAGACCCAAAATCAGGCATCAGAGAGCTTTACATGAGGACACATTAATTTTTGTTAGACACGGGGAGATTAAATGATTTGCTCAGGATCACAGGATGTTGAGCGTCATTGCCAAGACTCGAACCAGGTTCCCCAGATTTGAAGTCGACCACCCTAACTGTTAGGCTACATCCTCTCCCCTTGGAGCTGGAAGTATGTCTGAATGTTTTACTGAATGGCTTGATGAAGATGTTAGAGAAAATGTGTTCTGGTTTTAGCTTTCTGAAGCACTAACCTAATTATTTTGATAAACACCCCTCATTTCTTCATTTTCTGCAGTATCCTCTGTAGTAAATGCTATCAGTTTTTTTTTTACAAATTTGATTCCAGTAAAATGACATTCAGGTATTCCGCGATCTTCTCATAAGTCCTGAATTTTAGAATTCTAGTTGTTCGTTAGAACACTGTGGAAAGCTGCAGTAAAGTACTGAGAAATGAACAGAGAGACTGCTGTTGGTGATCTAAGTATATGTTTCACTTGGCATACCAGACTCTTTCTAAGACATTGATAAGGAAGATATTTGAGAATTTATAGAACATCTGCCCCCATTTTAGCTTTCTAGATAGAGAACTAACATGATTTCTAGGAAAAGAAAAAAACCTTTTTTGGTCATTTACTGCAGTATCCTCTATGGGAATTTCTTTCCATTTTATAGCTTTGATTCCATCAAGGCTTGCCACTCTTTTAGCACTCTAGTTGTTAATTAGAACAATTTGGGAAGCTATGGTTGAGTACTGGGGAATCAACTGACAGACTGCTGACACTATAAAAGCTGCAGTCCATAAGTGACATTTAAATTTCCATGCCAGTGGTCCACATTCTACACCATTTACTATGGCCTTATATCAGAGTTTGCTGCAGTCAGGGATTAGCTAATTTATGCATGTGTTTGGGGCCAGACTACATACACTGGGCACTGCATGGCAGTGCAGCACGGTGCAGAGTATAAAACCCAGCACTAAACTTCAACAAATGCTGGTGACCACACCAAAAGGAAATTTTTCTTACATGGTACATCAAATCCCAGCAAAGGATCAGCATTTTACACAGGTAAAATCACATTTGAACAACCACAAGTCCTAAAATTAGTATGGTACCATCAACAGGTAATTTACATTTTGACCAAAACTGTTATCACCCTTCATATGTGTACGTCTTTCTGACCCTCATAAGTGTCTTTCACTACAATGCATTTTAAAGGGGACCATCTCCCTGAGTCCTGTAATGTCCCTTGAGTGCTCACCTAGACCCTGTATATGTTTTTTTAATTCATTTTCAGGATGCAGGCATCATCACCCTGAGTCTGATATTTACTGACGAGTCCCTTTTAAATTGACCAGTCACAGCTTATCTGAACAGATTTGAACACCAACAGTCCACATATCACTATTGTTTTCTTGTAATTAACCTCTTTATGCCCATCAGGCACCTTTTTAAATATAGATTTCTCAAAAACTACTGTAAGTATTTACATCAAATTATCAAAAATATACTTTCTGAGTGAAGTCCTAACTTCCTGCAAATTTGGTGGACATCTGTTCAGCGTTTTTTCCATATCAGAGAGCTTCCTTTGGGAATTAAAATGGAAATATCAACATTTGCGATGCACCCCTTTTCTTGGCACTCAGCTGATGGAATTGTGAATACCTTCCACAAAGGAGTCAAAGTGGATGACGTTTCATGTCTAAACCAATAGCACATGATTTTTAAAAATACTGAAGCCACTTGAAAAACAGCTGAACTATCTTTATGGACCTAACACTGACATTTGCCAGTTATGTAAGCTTTGCAAACCATATTTCATGTAACAGGGATACAAACCATAATTTTCTCTCCAAATGCAATGTTTATGATCTCACAATATTTATACTAATAACTAACAACTTCTAAATTCAAAACATCATTAAATATCACACCTAATCAAACCAACACATATTACTATATTCATAATATTACTTGGTAATTGTAATATGTTCTGATTGTTCTGAGGGTGGGGGGGTGGATTTCCATATTCTGGCGCATTCCATGAGAAGGATTGATTTAGTATATGCTAACTTGTTCTATTCAGATGTTCATGTGGAAGAGTATCAGCACTTTGTAATTTTTTGTCTATCTGATACGAATAATTTATTCGCTTGGTAGGTTGGCACCTCAGAATGCATTATGCAGGCAGAATTAGTAGTGCTCCTTACTTCAACTCAAAGCCATTTCATTGAAACCAAGATTGGTGTGATGTGATCATATTATTTTCTTGTTCCAGAGACCAATCTGGCTGGGCACGAAAAACTGATTTGATGGGAGCAAGATGATTTATGGAGTGCACATCAGCGGAGTTATGATAGTCTAATATGTGATGAATTAGTGATTGGATCAATAGTTTAAAAATCTTCACAGGGTAGAAAGAGTTGTATACCAAATAGAAGACTAATATGCAATTGTGCTATTTCTGCCAAGATTGTCTGCTTGGACTTTAAGATTCTTGAACAGGAGGAAGCTCAGAGACATGGGACACTCCAAAATGAATCAGTGGCGCTTTTCACAATGCAGAGAGCATTCAGCCATGATTGGAATTAGGAGTGAAGTGGAGAGATTATCAAGAATTCTGTGTTAGATAAGATCAGTTTAAGGTGGTGCAGGGGCTGTGCAGTGTTTTTTTTTACAAGTTATATTGGAGGAAGATAATTAAGTGCCCTTTTACTTCCATCGGTGTGTCAGCAGTGTTCAGGTTGTAGAAACATTTTTAAAAAGGATACAAGTGTTTCCATAAGCAAATTGAAGGTAATGGGAGATGGATTTAGAGCCTGCAGGTACATCATGGCATAGGAGAATGGTTGAAGTAAGTGCTTGTAATGTTTATTGTTCCACCAAGGACTATCAAGAGCAGTGAATGAATGACTGTGAAAACACTTCTAAGAAATCGAATAGTGCGTTCGAAGCAGTGCATAACACTAGTGGTCCCTTTTTGAGGTTACTTAAAAAGAAATTCCCATGTGTAATCAGTAAATCAAAATAATTTGTGTAAACAGTTCCACCTTAAATTAGCATTCACAATGCAAATAGGTCTGGATTATGAATGAAAGTTCATTTTGTGTTTCTGATGGATGCAAACACTCAATAAGTTATCATTCACACACTCTATCGCTCATTTTTGCACTCATCAATCCCTTGACTCATCTTTCAACTCACCCTCTGACACAGACACAATTAACCGCACAAAGTCAACATAATATGCAAAGTAAATTAAAAGAATACAAGTAGAAAAAATAAAACAAGCTGCCTCTTAAACATGGCATGCATATGTTTGCAAAAATAAAACTTAGCAGCGAGTGTGCCGTGTAAGTGTATTGTAAGTGGTCTATCATTGCTTTAAAGTTCAGGCATTGCCGTCAAATTTAGAATCAACTTGTTGACCATCTTGAAATGATAAAACAATGATACTTTATGGACAGCAGCATTCCAAAATGATATCTTGATTTCAGGAAGTGGTCACTTGCAATGCGGTGACCTGCAGATGAAATAAGCAGCAAGCAAGCAACTCATTAGCAGTACCAGAAGGGCTGTGGTATCCTCTTAAAATCATAGGTGAAAGTAGGAGACACAGAGAAATAAAAGGGGTGCTATAGAAAGAGAAAACTTAAAACTAAAGGACTGGCCTAGCTAGCCTGCTACTAAAGTGCACTCATTTTCCGGTGGAGGTAAACAAGTAATCAGAAAATGCCATAATTCACTGGGCTATAGAGCCAATGACTGATGTAAGCTGAACCATTTCGCAATGCAGTTCACTCTCATTGATAGAAGCAGAGTGTAAATTACATTCCGCCTAGGCATACCAATAGCAGAAGAGAGTGGATCCAAAGTCTGTCTGTGTATCTATATGAGCATGTATTTATTTATATAGATGGATGTATTATTTACTGATTTTTATATTGCAAAATACTGGCAGACATCTAAGAAGGGATACAAGCAAGAATTAGTACAGTGCAAATCCTCTTGCCCAATAACTTTTCAGAGGCAGTAACCAAAACCAAAATCATTCCCTACAAAGGTATTTTGATATTTCATGCAACAGAATACCTACCTGTAGGCTTTATTGCAGAGAAATAACAACACATCCTTAATTGCCTATTTTAAGGTATGTTTTTCGCAATAAATATGTGAAACCTAGTGTGTTTATCATTATTTTTTTAATAATAAATAGATTAGACCAATTGCATCAGAAATATTTTTTCCTGTTGAATCAACAGGCCTTTAGCTGTTATAAACAGTTTATTACCATTACCAACTGAGGCTCTGTAGTGCGCTTTCCCACAAGGCAACAATCAGGCATACAGTCATCAAAATACATAGTATACCCAATTACAGTAGGCAAAGCAAAGTACTATCTTTCCTAAGAGAGCCTAATAAGGATTCTGACAGTGCACATCGTCTTTATCCAGTTTGTCAAAGAGGGTAACCAGCACCTAAATGCTAGCCTTCTATGGAAATCTGATATTCCATGTAACAAAATATGTATCTGTAGACTTTAAAATAGAGTAACAATAATCTACCCTGAAACGTCTAATTACGTTTATCAAGCATATAACATCTGTCATTGGCTTGTCACTATAAGAAGCTTGAACCTATTGTGTTGATTCATAAGTCTTCCTACAAGACAACCATCAGACATACAGTAATAACATTAGAAATATGTATAAGAATACAGTTGTCAAAACAATGCAACCTCCCTTCTAATAGAGCCTTATAATTATTACCATGGAGTGTGTAACTCCATTGTTGGTTTAGGTGGGTCACCAGTGCCAAAACCCTTGTCTACTACCACAATCTGTGAGGTTCCATGAAACGAAATGCCTGTCTAAAGGTTTTAGCAGAGTGTATTAACAACCCATCCTTAAAAATTGTCTGGCTTTAACACATACTGTACACACTAACTTAGTAATGACCAGTTGCTGTGCCATAACGTTTCATTATAACCAGATCACACCTAAGGAATCTGACATACATTTTCCCCATGAACTGATTTACCAATGGCTTAACACTATATAAAACCCATGCATATAAAAGTACACTGAAACTGGCATCCATCAGGCTTACATTGATAAAATTACAAATATGTACAAACGTGTAGTTGGTAAAACAATATATAGCCCCTCTATAGGGCTTAGCAGGAATCATCACAGTGAAATTCTAGTCTTAGTGTTTATCAGAATGGGTAATCAACACCATAATCCTGGCCTATGATGATAATCTGTGAGATTACATGTAACAAAGTACCTTTCCATGGCCTGTAACATAATGTGACAACAATCCACTGTTAGAGGCCTAATGGCTTTACCATGTGTTTTTCACAATAAATTATCCAGGCCTAATGCCTTTCTAACATATGTTTCTTAATAAACAGGCCAGACCATGCCTACAGGAATGGGCATAACAATTTCTTTTGCACCAGTCAAGCCTTTAGCTGTTATCACTGGCTTGTAAGGACAACCCACTAAGGCCTTCTGTATTCAGCATAAGCTTTAACACAAGGAATTTGTCGGGCATACAGTCACAAATTGCAAATCTTAACAGAATTACAATTGGCAAAGCAAAATAGTATCTCTCCTAACCAGACTTAACAAGAGTTCTCAGAGTGCAAATCTGTATAATCGACACCAAAAGCCTTGCCTGCTAAGGTAAGCTATGAGGTACAATGTGACAGAAATCTATCTGTAGGCTTTAATTCAGAGTACTAACAATCCAACCTTAAATACCTATTGATTTTAACATATGTGTTTCACAATCAATAGGTCAGCCCTACTGCCTTTATTGGAACTTTTTGTAGTAAACAATCAGGCATAGAGTCATTGTCATTGCCTTGTCAACATATCCCAGTTAAACCCATTATACTAAATAAATGGCAACCATTAGGCATACCGTCATAAGAGTACAAAGGAACACAAATTTGCAGTTGGCAAAGCAAAATCCTATCTCTCGTGAGAGAGGCTAATAAGGGTTATTATAGTGCATATCTTCCACCTCACAGTTTGTTTGGGTAGATCACCAACATCAAAACCCTTGCCTATTACAGTAATATGTGAAATTCTATTTTACAAATTACCAACGTACAGGCTTGAAGCACAGTGTACTAACAATCTATCCTCAAAAGATGAATGCATCCTTTTCACAATAAGTAGGTCAAGCCAACTGGTGCTGTAATAACGGTTCACAATAAATAGGTAAAACCTAGGAAATTTGCCATGCCTTTCCCAATGAACTGATGACGCCTATGTCCTTCAACATTGGCTTTACACTTAACCAAATAATAAACTATTCAAGTGCACATAAAGTGGCAACTACAGTTATGAAATTACAAATATGTAGAAAAATACAGCTTGCAAAACCACATACAACACCTCTCACCCTTGTTTAAAAAGAATCCTCACATTGACCCCCCCCAGGGTTTGTCTGAGTGGGTGGCCAAAGTCAAAATCATTGCCTACTACGGGAATCAGTAAGATTCTATGTCACAAAATACCTACCTGTAGGCTTTGATATGGAGTAAAAACAATTTACACCTAAATGCCTTTCGACTTTCGCAATGCTTTTCACAATAAATACATCAGGATTAATGCCTTAATCATAACATTTCATAATAAATAGCTCAGGCCTATAGCCATGGTCAGTGACTTGCCACCATACCTAACTCAGTCCTGCTGCATTGCCTACAAAAAAGTCAAAAAGTGCAATAAATGTAGTGTTTGTAGTAGAAGCACATACATTTAGCCCAATCACGTTCTGCCCTTGTGGGACAAGCATGTGAGTGGGGCCTAAGTTGATCACTCAACCCATACAAGACACTAATGCAGGAAGAAGGGCTATACCTGGGGCACTGTATTAGCCTCACTTCATGGCACAATACACTGCAACAACATTGGGGAGAAACCTCACACGAGCCGCAATTGCACCTTCCAATTCAATATGTTCATGTTAAGGGTATGGGGTGTCATCTCACCTAGTGATTGGCTGACTCGCTTTAGGGGGTAGGCCGCTATAGCACTGACATCCCTGTGAGAGCACTAGGAGAAGGACCTAGCTCAAACATGTACCACAAAAGAGTGGAACATCATTCTAGCAGTCCCTATCTATATCCCCCAAAATGCCAGGTTTCGATTGATACAGCTTTATGTCATACATAGGGCATACCTCACATCTGAAAAATCGTAATCCTTAATTCCACAGAATGGACGTGGCCTGCCCCTGTTGTGATCAGCTAGTCACTGACATTCTACACATGTTGTGGTCATGTCCATCGTTGCAGCATTACTGGTTTGAGGTAACACGCCATTTGTTTGCATGCACCGGTTGGCAACTCACATGTAGCTGGGAGATCTGCCTGGTGAGCCTTTATCTCAGGGTTAAGAAGCACAGAGCCACCACACGCATTCTAGATCAAGGCTTACTGTAAGGGTGGGTGGAGCTGGCATTGTGCCTCTCCGTGTAGCTAAACGGAGTTTGAAAAAAACTCAGTGGAGCTCCGCTTTGTTCCGCTCCCTCCCCTCTCCCAAACCCTCCCCCTCCCCCCTCCCAAATTCTTTAAAAATTATAAAAGAAGGCACTTACCTGCCTGCCTGCCGCCTCCCCTGCTTGGCCGCTCTCCTTCCTGCTCCTCTCGCGTTCTTCATTGATAAAAACACCATTTTGTATATCTTGCACTTGTGCATGCGCACACGCAAGGCATTAAACGTAGTGATTTTTTGAATGAAGAAAGACGCGAGAGGAGCGGGAAGGAGTGCGGGTAGGCAGGGGAAGCGGCAGACTAGCAGGTAACTACCTTCTTTTATCATTTTTAAAGAATTTGGGAGGGGGAGGGAGCAGCTAACTCCGCTCCACCATGGAGGCAGAGTTTTGCCCATCTGTGTGTTCGCAACGGAGCGTGGAGTAGGCAAATCTCCGCAAACTCCGCTGGCGGATCGGAGTTACCCACCCAGGGTTAGCTTACTGGTGGCCAAGTGCCTAATCACCAGGCATTGGAAATGCCATGAACCACTGTCGGTGGAGGCTTAGTCACCTTCTGACATTACTTGGGCCAGGGCAGAGGATGTCTCCCTCCAAAGGGAGGTTAACCTAGGCCTCTGCAAAGAGCTTATTTACTCTAACTGGAGTGCCATTCTGACTGACATTCAGGTTTCCTTGCAGGCGAATGTGGAGAGATGTGAACCAGTTGACCCATTGCTTACATCTGAATAGACATAACCACATAATACCTGAAGCTGCGACCTGCACTGTAATCCTATTTATTGCGAACTGTATTCTGAGTTGCTTGCCAATTTTTGCAACACTAGAGAAAATCAGGGGCAAACTGGGAATGTTTGGAGCTACAGCACATCCCTTTTTTCTTTCTCTTCCCTTTCCCCCTTTTTTATTATCTTGTGGTTGACAGTTTATGAAGGTTGACAAGTTATGAATAGGTTTGGGCGTGAACTCTGACCATTCATGGAGTTGTGGAGTTTTCCACACTCCCCCGACCAAGCGGAGTTCTGAAAAGCTCTGCTTGTGCTTGGCAACATTAAACTGGTGAGCATGAGTGGGGAAAATCCAACACTAGACCACCTCCTAGCAAGATTTCTCAATGCGGTTGCATTGAAAATCCCTCCATTTGCATTGACGAAGCTGCCGCTCAAGTAGAACATCTACTCGAGCTGCAGAAAGGAGCAGCACCCTCTTGCACCGTGCATAGTACTGTTCGTCCTGATTTTTCTGCACAGGACGAACACCCGACGCAAAAAATAAGTGCAGACGGCATGCACTAACCTACTACGCCCCTTGCGGATCTCTGCATAGCACGACAGACTTTTTCAGTCCCTTTGCAGAGTTCCGCATAGCGGAATACTGCAAACTCTGCCCAGGCCTAGTTATGAATCAGTTTGATGCCATTATAACACAGCGCTGTGTCCAGGATAGTACTGTACCACGTAGACACATTGGATGTATCATTGCAATTCAAATGCAGAACAACGGTTTGAAATCACCTCCTCTTGACACAGTGAGATCTGTGTGAGATGTGCACTCATAATTATGTCAGATAGTATCACCATACAGTCCAATTTCTTTCCATAACTGGATTGTGAATATTCTGTGATTTATTATGTCCTGCTACTGTAATGTTAATCCATAAAATCTTAATAAACATATCAACCAAAAAAAGAGGGAAAAAAAAGACATTTCTTAAAGATTTAGGCAAAAAGCACCAAGAAAAAGAAAAGTAAAATGTCGATCAAAAGTTACTGTGGGAGTGTGACTAGAAACTAGGTTTGATATCAGGTCAGCCATGATGGAGTGCAGGTCATCTGCACCCAGTGGTTTCTCCAGTTAAAGATTTAACCTTTTGACCTAGCCGCTGAAATGGAAGCTTAAATCTGCCATTGGGTCAGAGTTGCAGGCTGTATCCTATGACATTTTTTGAAAGCCAGATTGCCATTGGGCAAGGTCACCTGAAGCTGTTGGTTTTGGCAGGAAAATCTCTCAGCAAGAGAATTCAAATTTCATGACCACTGTAGTTCTTGCATTGGGTGGCTACTTTTCACTGCTTTGCCCGTTCAAGATTTTGACCTTTGCACTCTACCTGATGTAGAATTTGGTGAATGGGTAAGCATGAAGCTGTATCTTATGAAGTCCAATCAAAATCAAACACCTGAGGTCCTGCTCATGCTCTCGAAGTCAAATGATTTTCTGTCATATTTTAGAATTTCTGGAGCAATTCCTCTCTGTGACTTCTAAGGCTTCCAGGATCGAGGTGCAGAGAGACTTCTGATAAGCTGTTGGTGAGGTCCCACTTTTGTAGGGTTTACTAGTCAGTGGATGGGTTGGGTCCTAAAAATTCCCTAACGAATGAGGAAAAAAACTCCTGGGGCACCCTTTCCCTTTTATGTAGCATATTTTGATTTCCTTACTGCAAACTACCAGACAGTACACTAATATGAGGCAAATCCAAGGGGGCAGCACCCTACTGTTCTTGGAACCAGCGGCTGATCCAGATCTAGCCACCCCTAACTAGACTTTGTAGCCAATAAGGCAGGGTGACTGGTATATAAAAGTAGGGCATGTAGAAATGTAATCTCTTATTTCCTGCACAGTGATTAAAACCCAGAAGGTATTTTTCATTATGGCAAACATAGATGTCCAATGTAGAAAAATAGAGTACAGATTAAAATCCTAATATTGGTTCTTAGCAATGCGAATAGTTGGAAAAATAATTTAACAATTATTTGTAATAGTTATTAAAAATACAATTCAATAGTGAAGTCAGATTGTTAATAAACAGTAAGGAAAAGTAACTTTTGGAAAGTTACCTTTGCTCTACCTGAAGGTGCTGGATACTAATTTTGCATAGCTCTCTCGCTTCTGCCAGACAGCAATTAGCCTTGAATATGTGCGAAATACCTCAGAGGAGCAGACAAAAGGCTGACATCAGTAGGCAGAGGTGACTCCTCTGAATCCCACAAAATATACAGGATTTGATTTGTGGGAATAATTTGTGTCACTACAGTGTCAAAGCCTGCTTGAATGTCACATCCTGACAGATGTGGCATCCTAGGTTCACATTCAACACTTGGGTACTCTTGAAAGGGGAGGGAACAAAGGTGCCAAGAAGCTATTTGTCGATCCACTGTCTGGTTTCTGAATGACTATGCTTTTTTCCATCAGACTGATTGTGGGTACAGTGGCTGCCTCAACCTTGACTTTCAGTGCTAGATGTGTAAGTACACAATAATTAACACCCTCGCTTCCAGCCATCAGAGCCCATGTTTAGTATGGTCATACTTGAAAATGCCGAAAGTGTGTAAGGCTGACTGGGGAACATTTTTTTGGTCATGCCAAGGAGTCTTTCCCACCCACTGGCTAGTGGCAGGCATGAATGTGGTACCTCCATGCATCAACTTCTGAACACTTCCTGGACCTGGAAAATATCAGAGGAACACTGGACCTGCTGTATATGACCTGATAATAACCATGAAAGGCTGGGCCTGTTCCTTCTTTTACCACCCTGGACATGGACTCCAAAGGTCATAAGGCTGACCTCCTGTTCAAGATACAGAAATACCGCAAGCTACAAGAGTCCTTTTCCTGGACGTACTCAACTGACAAGTGGGAACTGGACCTTGATTGGACAGACCCTGCCTGACACTGTCCTGGGGGCCTTTAGAAGTGTACTCTTGTGATAGATTCAGACTTAAAGGGCTAAGTGTACCACCACTATTGACTGTCATTGGAACTTTGTGCTTTTCAGTAATATTTGTACTTATAGTTTACAAATTCATATCTCCAGTACACCTTGGTGGATTTTTGTCATTCTGGTGTTATTTTGTTTAGTAATGCTGATTTTATTTTAACAATTCAGTTTGGAATTTATATTGTTTTGCATTTTTACTGTATTAATGTTTTGGCTCTGAATAAATGCTTACATACTGCCCTGAGTTAAGCCTTTCTGTCTGTACCATACCTACCATTGGGTTGAGCGCAGGTTAATTTATGTGACTTTGAAGGTTCACTCTCACAAGGGTTGGTGTTGTTCCTTGAGGAGGGCAGTCAACTACCCCAAATAATAATCCAATTTCTTATAGTAAATATGAAAATTAGGAGTTAGCCAATTCTGCCATGTTTATGGGATCAGAGCTCGTAATCTGATGACTGGATGGCAGTGAACCAGTGTACAGATTTAAAAAACCAACAGCATCAGTCCAGAACAAATGGGCGTCAGCAAAGAAAAAGGGTCAGTTTCTCACACTTACTAAATGGAGGGGGTATAGTAAGTCATATCAAATCAACACATGCTCCTCTGATGTTGAGAGGATCAGCATACATCAACAAATGCCTGACCATCCACCAACCAACCAGCCAGCTTCAATCAGCTTCCCTCTCCCTTTTAGACACTCCATGGATCAGCCAAGCAAACAGTGGAGGATGCTCCTTCTTTCACATGGCTTCCAAGACTTGGATCAACCTCCCCCTGCACCTTAGGACCACACCATCACTCCTGCCATTCAGAAGAGACCTAAAGACCTAGATGTTTGAATGATCAAACCCCATGCAGCAGCAAATAGTGCCAGCACCTCAAGACACCAAGGGGTGATTTACAGCACTCAGTAAATGATTGATTGATTGATTTAGATAACCATAATTTGAGCTCATTACATAAATGTAAAGTTTTTAGCATACCACAAACCCTCAGTGATGATTTTTTAAAGTAAAATTATACTGTAAGATAAAGGAAACAAGGAAACCACATAAGTATTTTCAGACTATAAAGGGCTCATAAAATGAAAGCATCTGAAACGTATTATATACTGTGTAAGGGTAAATATTTTTTTTTCTTTTTTTTTTTAGATAAATGAAACATACAATTGAAAAAATGAATCATTAATACACGATATGGGCTTAATAGAGGAGCAAGATGTACTGGTGGGCAGAATAAGTTGCAGCAGATTCTCCTATAAGAAACACATGGTTAAACCAATATCAAATATACACAGATAAATGGGTCATTTCCAATACAATTACATTTGTCAAGAGTGGGCTAGTTATCACAGTTATTAATGTCCGGTCTCTGTCCTGCCCTGTGAGAGGCCCATTCCTACCTCTTCCATGTCTAGATTTAAGCCATCGTGCTCCATCCATGGCGTCCACATTTTCCGAAATTTACGAGGGCACCCTCTCGCCTTGTAGTTCACCTTCTTTGCGACCATATATAGATCCATATTGGACCTCCACTCTGTAAGTGTAGGAAGTCGTTGAGCCCCCCAACACTTAGCTATATCTCTATTGGCTACTACTAAGCCTAGGTTAGCCAGCAGGAGCTTATGTCGCTGCAGATCAATATCTGTGGGGATACCTAGTAAAAGAAACTTTGCATCTAGCCCAAGCTGAGCTCCAAGGATATAGTTCAATTATTTCACTATCTTGTGCCAGTAGGTTTTGAATGTGTCTGCCCTCCCAGAGGGTGTGTGTATACGTACCATGCTCCATGTGGCATATAAGGCAATCTTGGTTATCAGCCCTCCCCATAGAGTTTGAGCGTGCCCTGTTAAAATAGGTTCTATGTAGGATCTTGTATTGTATGAGGCGCAGTCTGAATCTAATCGCTCCTTCAAACCGGTGCATGAGGGCAGCTTCCCAATCAATATCTTCTAATGGGCCGGTGGGGAGTTCCTATTTGGCTCTGAGCGGACCAAGGTTGTCGGGTATATTGTTAATTTGTTTCTTATATGTCAAGGATATGGCTTGGGTGAGGATCGCCTCTTGTAGGAGCCTACCTTCTAAGGGGGCATATTCCGGCAGTATCTCCACGTCCAACCCCTCAGTGTGGCAGGCATGTTTAAGTCTAAGGTAGGCATAGGTTTGGAAATCATGAAGTTGGTATTTAGACTGAAGTGAAGCAAACAAGGCTAGAGAGTCCATCTCCAACAGGTCCCCTATCTTGGAGATACCTACGAGGTCCCATTTCTTAAAGCCCCCCCAATTTCCTGATGTCGGGCAGTCTAGCAGCCTCCCACATAGAGATTTCCTGCTTAGGCTTCCCCTCCCATTTCATCTGCTTTTCTGTACTCTTCCTGGCCCCCAGCACTCATTGGGTGGCCGGCAGGAGACGCGTACCACCACCTCCCCCGTATATGTAGTGTAATTGAGTGCAGTTGCAGAACTGCAGTCTTTCCAGTCTATAGGTAGGATGATCTCCCAGCGCATGATTCCATTCATTGATGACTATAAGATGGGCTGCTCTATAGTATGCTCTAATATCCGGCAAGGCCAAACCCTCATTGTATGGATTGCGTTGTAACATTTTCAGCGCTATTCGTGGATGGGCTCCGTCCCACATAAGGAGAGGTAGTTCACTGTCAATGGCAGTGAAAATAGAGTCTGGTAGTTTGTAATAGGTATTTTGTAAAATGTAAAGGAGCTGGGGAAGCGTTACCATCTTATACATGGCGGCGCTCCCCATGATGGTCAGAGGGAGTTTCCTCCACCGCTTCACATCTTCCTGAAAGTTCAGAAGCACTCGTCTAATATTATGTTCCAATCTAGCTATGGGGTCAATGGTGATATACAGTCCCAAGTATGTAAACCCCTCCGTAGAAAGCCGCAAACAGCTGGGGTAGGTTTGAGGCTTCACAGCCCCACTCAGCAGATATAGGGTGGAGTTATTCCAGTAAATCTTATAGCCCGGAAGGCTGCCATACTCTTCAAATATCTGCACTATCTGGGGGAGTGTCATAACCAGGTGCGTGACATAGAGCAGTATGTCACCTTCATATATTGATATGCAGTCTAAAAGACAGGACTCGTCTACGCAGCCACCAAGTCCTTGGCGGATTCTAACTACACAGGTCAATGGTTCCAGAATAAGGGTAAACAATAGGGGAGATAGGGGACATCCCTGTCTAGTGCCGCGTTGGATCAGCCAACTCGCAGAAACAACCCCATTGACCCGGACTCTAACCTCAGGTGTGTTATATAACAGTGCCAACCACTCTTGGAACACGGGCCGAAGCCCAGATTTTCCAGGGTGCACCTCATGAAGGGCCAATGAATCGTGTCAAACGCTTTCTCGGTGCCAGGCGAAAGGAGCAGATGGGGGCTATCTTGACTCTGTACCGTGTCCATCCAATTAGCTAGACGGAGTAAATTAAAATGGATGGTACGCTTTGGCATGATGGACTTGAGAAGTCATTGTAGGATTTTTTAATTTTTAGGTTGCCGCGGAAATGGTAATCTGCCCAGAAAGTCCAATAGAATAAGACGTTTCAAAAAGGTAGGATTTTTTTAATACACGGGTGATAGTTGAGAAGGTCAAGGAAGTGTGTACAGAGTAGGTAATTGGAATTTAATTTGCTTCACAGATCATCAAGTTTATCACTAGTAAGAAGCCCTGATGAAAGCCCGTGAAGAGGTTATACGGTGCTGGAAACGCGTCGGCAGGCTCTGACATATGGAAAATTAAATTTTGTTTATTAATTCAAAAAAAGTGTATAGTTACATTCACAACAAATTGGGTTGTTTTTAGTACCTTACGAATAGGCAGATGTTGAGTGGTACTCGCACATTGAAATTTGAAGCAATCTAACAATTGATGTACACTGTATATGTTTGATGTTTAATTCATTTTTGTCATAATGTGTGTAATTGTTTGAATTTTTGTTGAGGTTGTAGAAATTGTATGTGGCTCTGTGAATTAATGAGTTTTTCTATGTGAAATTTTTGAAAAATTAAAAAGTAAAAGGCTGATGATTATAGCCTAACCAACAAAAGAATTTAGTGTGGTTACCGTTATATCGAAAAGTGGGATACCGGGTTTTCTTGTGTATATTGTATTTTGGGCCCTACCTGGTTCCCGTCAATGGGCCAAACCCCTTTTGTGGTTCAACGCTTTGGCATAAAGCATGACTGATCCCTATGTATCAGGGGGATAATAACTGTCAGGAGACGCATAGCAAGTATTGTTGCCAGAATCTTTGTTTCGATATTGAGCAGGGATATGGGGCAATTATATTTTGCGCTCCATCGCGGAGTACCATCTTGTATGCCTCCCACAAAGTGACCGCCGATTGTACCTAGCCTTCAATCTCACGAAAATACAGCTCAGATCCACCCGAAGCTCCTTAGTAACTGTCTCGTCCTGCAATGCCCATGAGTTCAATCGCCACTGCGCTACTTGG
Organism: Lissotriton helveticus; assembly: GCF_964261635.1. Lineage (NCBI taxonomy): Eukaryota > Metazoa > Chordata > Amphibia > Caudata > Salamandridae > Lissotriton > Lissotriton helveticus. The sequence goes on along the minus strand of NC_136065.1, from coordinate 991,161,865 downwards.
TGACCCCCCTTCCACCCACCTTCATTAGGAGAGGCGAGTGGTCAGAGATGCCCTATGCTAGGTATTCTATGGTGTCCACCTGTCAGACCTCTCCTGCCGGGGCAAGGAGGCAGTCCAACCGTGAGAACACTCTATGGGCCCCCGAAAAGTAAGAGTAAGCTCATAGATGTAGGTAGTGTCGCTGCCACAGGTGTAAGAATTGAGCCAACATTGTAGGGCCGTGGGATCCAGGTCGGATTTGGGTGAGGTCCAACGAGGGATCCTTCACATCGTTAAAATCTCCCCCTATTATATGTATGGCAGGGCCAGAATGTAAGAGGAGCTCAGTTAATCTATCCAAAGTATGCTGCTCTAGTCGTGGTGGTGAATATACACTAATAAGTAAAAATGTCTTGCGCTTCCAAATGCCCTGTCCTGCAACGTATGTCCCATCTGCGTCCACCCATTGTTGTACAACATGGAAGGGAGGAGACTTTTTAATGAGAATTGCCACCCCTCATGAACCTTTGGTAAATCCTGCATGTGCCAGATTGGTATATTGCCCCTTTCCCACAAAGGAACAGCTCGAGCCCAAAGGTGTGTTTCTCGTAAAAATATGATATCAGGTTTAAGCCTCTTGAGATACCGGGTCACCAACCTCCTCTTGATTTTATTGCCTAATCCGTTAACATTCCATGTCAGTACTGTATATTTGTCTTCTACCATTGTACAATGTCTCTCGGTTCGTCACCTGCCCAGTGTCCTTCCAGAGCTCCGCCTCTCCTGTCCCTACCCATCCCAGCCCCAGCATTTTGTCTAACAAACTGAGCCAAACAATCTCCTTTCCCATAGAACACTCTCAACTCACTACGCAAAACAGTGTCCAGATCACCCCACGCTCTTCAGGTACCCACAGCACCCCCCAATTCGTCAACATGACAACTCAGGCACGGGTAATACACTAAGAGGTCTGTAGCCCCCCCCCCCCAATCAATTAACTACACAATAGAAAAACAGAAACACACTATGTACTTCCCCGGCACTGGCCTAAGTCCTGAAATGCCCACTAAGCCTTAGGGTAGTCTTACTGTGTTTTGGCGGCCATTTGGCCCTGTTTCTCAGTCCTCCTCTCCATTACTGGGCAGTTGTTGCTGCTGTGCAGCGGCTTCAAGCAGGGTCTGCAACAATGCTTCTAGTCGTTGAATGCTTTCAAGCAGCGGGTGCTCACTGTCTGCATCCGCGGAATCCTCTCTCTCCGACAGTTCGGTGTGGCTGGCGTCATCTGATCTGATCAGGGTCCGCGGCGGGTGTGATTTCATCTTCGACACTTTTCTTTGGGTCGTTCTTGACTCAGGCCCCCCTCGTTTCGCCTAGAGTTGGTTCGAGGCATTTGGTGTCCCACGTCGCAACTGTGTCCACTCCTCAATCCAGGACCATGCCTCATCTGTAGTTTGAAAAAACAATGTGGAGCCTTGAAAGATAACCTCTAGTTTGGCCGGGAACAGTAACATATATTGAAGTCCAAGCGCCCTGAACTTCACCTTGACCGGGTCAAAAGTCTGTCTCGCTTCTGCGCATCACTTGAGTAGTCCGGGAAAACCATCACTCAGGTGTTCTCATATTGGACCTCTCTGCTCGCGCAATATCAAATCTCTGTCTTGAAAGTTCAGAAAATGAGCTATAAGGGGTCGAGGAGGAGCTCCTTGGAGGCAGAGGAAAATTCGGCATTTTAAGCACCCCTTCTATGACAAAACATGTTGAGAATGGTGCCTGTGGTAGGGTGTCCTTCAGGAATGTCAAAAGAAATTGTCACGGATCTGACCCCTCTGCTTTTTCCGGAAAACCAATAAATTGCAGGTTGTTCCTTCGGGTCCTATTTCCTGCTTCATCCACCCTCCAGGCCACCTCTGCCATAGAAGCCAAGAGTCACGTCACATTTTTCCGTGTGGTGTGGGAGACATCCTCAAGTTCTGAGATGCGGTGCTCTGCCTTGGGCACTCGTTCAGAGACTATGACGAAGCAGCATGACCTTTGAACGGATCTCCCCCATCTTCCCCTCCAAGCTTTCTCTTGACTCATGTTTGGCTTGCAATAGGGTCGCATTGTCGTCACAGGGAGCACCTTGGCATAGCAGTCTAGTTTCCCCTGTCGGGATGTTATTAGTTCTTTATCCTTCGCCATCGTGGGTGACCCTGCGCCAGTGTATTTTCTTACGGCCCCAGCCCTCGGCGCTTCGTCAATAACTTCACCACTCCTCATCCCAATGTCTCCGGGTCAATTGCGGCGGCACCGCGCCAGCCGTGGAAACCAGTGTAGGGCTTTAAGAGCGCCCTCACATTCATGCCGGTCCACAGAGAGAGTAACTACCCCTAGCACTGGATAGGCCCGCAATAGGCAGCATCCGCACATTGGCTCCAGGTAGGGTGTGGACAGAACCCCTCCTGAGGCGAAAAGCCGGGAGCCACATAGCCATTTTTAAAAACTTATTGTCTTTGAATTGTGTGTTTTTAATTTCACTTACCCCCCTGGGCACTCCTCATTCCTACCAGCCGACACCCCGCACAGCTGCTTGAAAGCTGTCGTGGACGAGTGTTGCTTTCATTCCTGACGCCATCTCTGGCCCAGCGGACACGCCCACTCGGGACGGCCACGCCCCCTTCTTGTTCATAAAAGCGCGCGCTGATCGAGAGCGCTGCACTAACAGAACCCCTCCTGAGGCGAAAAACCGGGAGCCACATAGCCATTTTTAAAACTTATTGTCTTTGAATTGTGTGTTTTTAATTTCACTTACCCCCCTGGGCACTCCTCATTCCTACCAGCCGACACCCCGCACAGCTGCTTGAAAGCTGCCGTGGACGAGTGTTGCTTTCATTCCTGACGCCATCTCTGGCCCAGCGGACACGCCCACTCGGGACGGCCACACCCCCTTCTTGTTCATAAAAGCGCGTGCTGATCGAGAGCGCTGCACTAACCGAACCCCTCCTGAGGCGAAAAGCCGGGAGCCACATAGCCATTTTTAAAACTTATTGTCTTTGAATTGTGTGTTTTTAATTTCACTTACCCCCCTGGGCACTCCTCATTCCTACCAGCCGACACCCCGCACAGCTGCTTGAAAGCTGCCGCGGACGAGTGTTGCTTTCATTCCTGATGCCATCTCTGGCCCAGCGGACACGCCCACTCGGGACGGCCACGCCCCTTGTTCCCACACAAATCTACTCCATAAAATATGCTCATTCACCGGACGCGCAGCGGACGAGCGCAGCGGACGAGCGCAGCAGGCGAGACGATTGTGCGCCGAAGGCGCGCTTAAGGCAAGCTCGTCTGCGCTCGTCCGCGCCCGGCCGGGCCCAGGGGCCATGTCCCCCGGCACTTCTAGGAGTGACAGACATGTATACAGCTCTAGCCTCTTACATCAGCTGCGTCCACCGGCTACACCTAGCTGTGGTTTTCCTAGCCATCCCCTGGAGATCCCTCTCTGCTGTACGTATTGCAAATCTGAGCTAATTATTAAAACCACTACTGCTAGATCTGAAGTAAATGATTACTCTATGTTTCTGCTTAATTGCAGGTCTCTAGTAAAACATTGTTTAGAAATCTCCCTGATACTGGATGAATACTTACCGGATGTAATCTTTTTGACCGAGACATGGTTAAATCAAGACTCTCAACCGGACCTGGCACAGGCTATTATTCCAGGTTATCAGATAGCGCGGGCTGACCGACCGCTGGGCAGAGGCGGCGGCCTTGCGATTATCTACAAAGAGAGCTATGTCTGCCGCTGTCTAGCGGAGGAGATTGAGGACTGCGAAAATCTCTCCTTTGCTGTCGAGTTTTCCCCTAATACCAGCTTCACTGGGATTCTCATTTACCGCCCCCCTGGTTCTATCGGACAATTCCACACCTCTCTTCTATCGCTGGCTTCCCAGCTGGTCGTCTCTCCCTCCAACTTTACCATACTGGGAGATTTCAACATCCATTTTGACGACCGGTTGGACTCCACGGCACTAGAGATGATGTCAAGCCTGGCTGTCATTCAATTGGAGCAATTAGTCCCCTCTGCCACACATGAAAAGGGGCATCTGTTAGACCCGATCTTTAGTAACAATGACCAGCTTAGGTGGGCACCATTAGTAGCCTCCCATGGTCGGACCATTTCCTGATAGCCTTCTCTTGGACCACGGGCAAACCCCCCCCCATCTTCCTTTACATCTCGGAAAACTCGAAATTGGTCCAAACTTCCGATCGACAACTGGACGAAGGCTCTCAGCACTACCAGACCCATACTTTCTAATGACCCAATGGCAAACAATATTAAATATGACGAGTGGATAACCACTTCTCTTGACTCGGTTCTCCCTTCATATCCCTCTAAGTCAAAGAGGCAAAGCAAATCAGCCCCATGGTATACAGAAGACCTCAGAAATCAAAAGCGTCTCTGTAAGAGACAAGAGAGGAAATGGCGCATGACCTATAACCCTGCTGAAAAAGCCATCTACAGGGAAATTATTAGGAATTAAAAACTGGCCATAAAAACTTCGCAAGCAGCTTACTATAATGACAAAATCACAACGGCTAAATCCAAGCCGAAAGAAATATATCGTATAGTAAACTCCCTGATAAAACCCGTCCTGCCTTTCACAGACAATAGTAGTTCATCGTCCAAATGCAACGAGGTGGTGGACTTCTTTTTTCAGAAAGTGAATAAAATCTATCTTTCCTTTCTAAACCATTCCACTGACTCGCCCTCTTTAAACCTGGACTCAGTTCTGGACAGGGACAATAGGTTGGAGTCTCTTCCTCTGTTGAAACTGGAAACTTTGGAGAGTCTAGCTCAACAAATAAAAACCGGCTCTCCGTGTGACCCTGCTCCACCGGGCTCTCTGGGGCTGGCCAGTAAAACTATTCTCCCTACCCTCCTTCAATTGCTGAACTCTTCCATATTAAGTGGGACGGTACCAGCGACCTGGAAACATGCAATGGTGCGGGCCCTTCTAAAAAAACCTTCCCTTGACCCAGCTAACCCAGGCAATTACCGCCCGATTTCTCTGCTCCCATGGGCATCTAAGATCCTGGAGAAGCACGTCAATACCATTCTGACAAATTTTTTCGAGGAAAATCATCTTCTTGATGCCTCTCAGACGGGCTTTCGTCCAAAACATGGGACGGAGACCGCTCTACTGGCCGTAACTGAGGAGGCGAGACGGATCTTGGATCGGGGGGGTCAGTGGCAGTGATCCTCCTCGATCTGAGTGCCGCGTTTGACACGGTACATCATAAAATTCTGTTGAACCGTTTCGCCGACCTTGGAGTGTCCGGAGAAGCCCTGGTCTGGTTCGAGTCTTTTCTATCGGACAGAACCTTCCAGATCTTCGACGGCACATCCGTATCATCAAGTAGGCCTTTGGGGTGTGGAGTCCCGCAGGGTTCGTCCTTGAGCCCTATGCTCTTCAACGCATATATGAGGCCGCTGGCTGGGATTGTTCGTCCGCATGGTGTCAATATCATCTCCTATGCGGACGACACCCAGCTGGTGGTCTCCCTTGCACAGAAGAGCGGCCTCCAATCACCGCCCAATCTAGCGGCATGCCTGGAGGATGTAAAGAGCTGGATGATGAGCTCATGTCTGAAGCTCAACAACGATAAAACCGAGCTCATGCTCCTGGGCCCGGCGGTCCCCTCTGCTTTGGAGCTGATATGGCCCACAAGCATGGGTGCGGCCCCACCCCCGAGAGATAATATCAAAGTCTGGGAGTATGGCTCGATAAATCGTTGAGCCTTAATACACAGGCCACCAAGGTGTCGGCCACCTGTATCGGCCTCCCTTGGGTGATTAAAAAAATTCTTCCCCTTCTCCCATTTGAGGCCAGACAAATAATCATACAGGGCCTTGTCCAATCCCGTCTGGATTTTAATAATGCCCTCTATCTTGGAGCACCAGACTACACCCTACAGAAGCTTCAGCGCACTCAAAATTGTGCAGCCCGTGCGCTATTGGGAGTCCCACGGAGGACCTCAATAAAAACCGGTCTAAGAACTCTACACTGGTTACCTGTTAGGGACAGAGTGAAGTTTAAAGCTCTAGGCATCGCCCACCAGACTTTCTGGAAAACGGGCCCAGAAATCAACTGCGCCCTGATCTCCCCATATATGACCAACAAGGCACTCCGTTCCTCAACCGCATCACTAGCCAAAATCCCCAGAATTTTTAGAGCCAGAGCAGGAGGACGCTCATTCTCATATAATGTGTCTAAACTGTGGAACACCCTCCCTCTGCAGATGCGAGATAACTCCAATCTAACTAGTTTCCGGAAACAGCTCAAAACCCTCCTGTTCAACAAGTAGTAAACTTCTGAGGGCATCTTCTGTTAGTTTTAGCGCCTGGACGCCTCAGGGCAATTGTAGCACTTTATAAATTTCATTTTAATTTCATTTCATTTCATGATCAGGTGCCCCCGGCTGAGCGGGCAAAGTAGCATAATACGCCCTTTGGTCACTAGCATTGCGCAAGATCCAGGTATCAGGCAACTCCCTACCAACTCACCCCATAAGTATGCTCAACTGTGTAGGTTGGTGGATTCCAGGGTACAGATGTAGGCACGGGCAGGAGGTGGACGAAGCACAGCCACATGTCAGAGCCCAGAGCAGGCAGCAGAAGAGAGAAGTACAACCCTCCACATGGGTTACTACCCCCTAATTCCCTCCTCTAGTGTTATAGTCCACGAAAGTGTGGGTTGAACGGAGGGGGGTAATGTGTCAGTGGCCCGAACAGGCCTCACTTCTATGTGTCACTCCTTCCTCATTCCCAACACTGGGCAGCGCCGCAGGCGGGAGCAGGAAGGGCCATTACAACCCCGGGCGACTCCGCGCTCCAGGGACCGATGCAGCTGCACCGGGCAGGTCGTGGAAATCAGCGCAGAGATCCAAGGGCACTCTCACACTAATGGAGGTCCACGGAGGGAGTCACTCCTCACAGCGTCGGCCGAGCCTGAAGCAGGTATTGTCTGTTCAATAGAGCTGAGTAAAGTGGAGGGCCAAGTGGGTTGCTCAGTGCACCTCCACACGTGGGCTCCTCTCATGGAAATGGAAATTGCGCTGATCTCAGGCTCTGGGCCACCCCCATGAGCAGGACCAATTTCAGGAAGCGGTGGGTTGCGGGGTGCTACTACAAGTAGCAGTAGGAGGGCGATGCACATCCAGGTGTCAGGGTTTAAGGAGTGTCACACAACAAAGTGGCACAGTTCATGGCAGCGATGGCGACCCACTGAGCCCCTTCTTATGGCATGAAAGACTGTGGAAGGGTGAGTCAGACAGAGGAAGGGCATCGTACCTGCGGTCAGATCGGGCCCTGGATCTCGACGTCACCTCATCTTCAACTCTGACGCAAGGCCTCTCCGGAAACAGGCTAAGGGAGGGTCACCACACTTCTAACTGAGTGAGTCCCAGGGCAGGAGGCCGGTCCACCCCCGCATCAGTCAGCACCACAAATGGAATGGCAGCACTTTGTGCCCAGGAGCCACTGATCGACAGCCATCACTCTGGCCTTTCAAATGGTCCGTACATGCCTCAATACCGAGTGTCAAAGAGGCATGGGGGGTGCCTCCAGGCCCCGCAGCGCCACACCATCCGGTCGCCACCAGACCAAGCACGATGCACAGTCCACACCAGGGGAGGGCAGGAACAATGGATCTCCCGCACACCCTCTACCAGGATCCTGACCTCGGGCCATGAGCATGAAGATCAAAGGTGGTCTTCTTACCATGAAGTCTTCCGCGCTGTACCAGGGGACAGAGAATGTTGCTGCGGCAGTTGCTCCAGGCACAGAAGTGTTTTGCAGTAACACAGGGTAGGGAGAAATCCCACAGCCGACTCCCACACTGCCAGCTGCCGCCGTTGGGGATCTGCGCCGGAGTCCCCCAGGTCGGTCGTTGGCGATCAGGACGGCTCACCATTTTCAAATGCGGCGCTCATCCACCTCACTCGTCTGCGCCACGTCAGGCGAGATGACCGCAGCTCCGGTTCTGGGCTGCAGTTACTGCATCGCTGCCACCATCTTAGGAGTACACGCCGAAAAAGGTCTCAATATCCGGCTAAGGATGCCGCAGCACGTCCCTCCGGGCACACCAACTTCTACTGGCACCTTAAGACTGCCAGTATGCTGTTACTGCGGTGAAGAGGAACAGGATAATGCCAGGATCACGATCGGGGCCAGCGGAGCTCACGATCAATGCGGCTACTCAGCCATGTTGCAGGCCACGCCCGTGCTGTAAGGATAAATAATTGAACAATTAAATCCCAGATAACCAGACAGTGACTCCGACATTATACTTCAAAAATTGAAAGCCATGAGTTTTTCATAAAGAAGCATTCGTGGAAATGGCTCTTTACCATCTAAATTACACATTCTTTTCCCAGAAGAACCCTTTTGGAGGAGTTGTTCCAGATTTGAACCCTTTTAAGAGCTAGTGAGTGTTCCAAGAAGAAAGTGCCACGAGTTAGTCCTCAGGTTCATGATCACTGCAGCTGCACTTGGGATCGCGTCTGGACACAAGGTTTTTACAAACAACAATCTAAGTGGTAAGAGACCCTAGGACCTTGTAGCAGTTAAAGTGTACGGGTTGGCTGACAGAATTCTGCTATACTATTGTCTGGAACTGCACCTGTGCCCCATATTGACATCTCACCCTTACATGGTGAGATCAATATTGTTGTCTCAAGATTGAGGTCTAATTATTGTAATGTGGCATGGCGGATGGTGATCTGCAAATGATGGGCACCCACACATAGCAATTAACTATCCACAAAGGCTACAAGCAGCCTTTATCCCATTTATTTATACCCTTGGCTAAGCCCTGCCAGGAGGGTTTTTTGCCGGGTGGCTCTCAACATCCCTCCCATCTTTTAATCAAAAAGCATCACAGAAAATGCAAATAAATAGTTAAAATAAGAAGTCTTTCAATCACTGACTGGGTCTGGGTACAGGTGGTCCCTTTGGCTCCTGGGCATCGCAACTGGATCCGGCCCACTGTTAAATTAGGATAGCGCACAGCTGCCCCAGCAATGGGGCGTCCCGGCGCCGAGCAAAATTACACCTAAACCGCGAGTATCCCTCCTGAGGAAAGACAGCAAGGGCCAGGGAAGACAGGTAGGTAAAAGAGGGGGTCCTACTGCGGGATCAAATGGGTCTTTATCGCTTTTTGGACTGTGCTGCTCTCCTTCAGAGGCTCCACCCAATGATGCTGAGAGAAACCTCAGGACCTGTCACATGGTACCCACACGGTTTTCGCATCAATCTCCTCTTTTTGAGAGGACAAAGGAGCGCTTTCCTCGTTGACCACATTCTGCTTGTCTTCGCTCTCTTCCGGATCGCAGTTCTGGTCTCTTCCCAGGTTGGTTGGCTCAGCGCTACTCCCTATCTCCTTGAACCACAATATGTGCCTCATGACCGCCTGCTGACCGTGTTTCCCTGTCACCATGGTCCAATTGATTCGCACAATGTCCATACCTCGGGTTCATATGGTGTTCTGAATTCCAGCTGGTATGGCAGTCTTTAAGAGCCACCTGTGCCCCAACCTTCAGCATCGGGGTCTTCACATGTCGATCCCAACTATCTTTTTCATTTGTAATCCTCCACTTCCGCTGGGCCTTCTCCACAGCCATGCTTGGGGGCACCCAATCACAGTCTTCAGGGATGATGTCTCAAGGTGTTCCCTTCAACAGTAGCACAGCAGGGGCACACCCCATGGTTGAATGTGGGGTCTGTCGGTAGGCTTGAAACAGTTGATGGAGTCAGACTTCGGAATCCTGCTGCTGGTCCACCACAATCTAGAGGGGTCGGTTCAGTGTTCTCATGAACTTCTCTACTTCCCGTTGGCTTACGGCCACAGGGGAGTTATTCTCCAGTGTCGAATGGCTCACCGTGTCAGGAAGTCCTGGAACTCTTGTCCCTGGAAGGGGGGCCATTATCAGATTTCACCTCTTTGGGCAAACTCAGCAAAACAAAAGTTTTCTCCAGGGCTGTCTGTCATTGGGTGAAAGCTGTGGAGAGGACCAGCTTGACTGTGGGGAACTTCGAGTAGGAGTCCATTACCACCAGGGTATTGCACCCATCAGGAAAGCTCCCAAAATCAATCCTGACCTTTGACCATGGGGTGAGGCTAGGCTCCTCCATCAGCACGGGTGCAGGTGTTAGGACTTTGCTGGTTATGGCGCAGGGGTGACATCTCCTGAGCTCTTCATCGACCAGATCATCCATACCAGAGAACCACATCTTGGCCCTCACCCTTGTTTTGGTCTTTGCAGCTCCCTGGTGTCCTTGTTGGGTGAGGGTGACCATTCAACTCTGGAGGGTTTTATGACTAACAATTATATGCCTCCACAGCATCAGGCCAGTGCTACTGATGCTGAGCTCATGTCTTACTCTCCTGAGCTGGTGATGCATATTCTGCCCCTACCACATCATGGACCTGGATCCTTGTAGGAACATGTGGCAGTGTCCTCAGTCTAGAATCCCCTTCACTTTCAGAAGGTTGTCATCAGCCTTCCTAGTATCCTGTATGTCCATCAGGGTGATAGTGACAGGTCAGGCATCATCTACAGTCACCCTTATGAAGCACTCTCTGTGCTCTTCTTCATGGTCCGGCTGACTAAGGGTGCTCTGCACCAGGTGGCATGACATGAGGTCCGCAGGTTTGTTTGCACCAGGCCTGTATACCAGCTGGAAACTGTAGGCCTGTAAATGTACGTCACACCTCTTTTATCTATGGTGGGGCAAGACGAGATGAACCGGTGAACAGTGGTATGAGCGGTTTATGATCAATAACCACTTTTGTCTGCACAGGTAGAGGTGAAAATGGTGACATGCCCGCCAGATGGCGAGAGCGTCCTGTTCTATCCGGGCATAGCGTGTTTCAGTACGTAATAGTGCCCTGTTCGCATATGCTACGGGCACGCATTCCTCTCCTGCATCTTCCCCCCCTCTGAGTCCTATTGAGCTGGCATTGACCACCAACTCCATCCTGCACTGAGAGTGAAAGTAGGCCATTGTGGCTTGATCCAAAAATGCACCCTTTATGCTGTGAAAAGTCTTCTTCTGTAGGTCCCCACTGCCATGGTACACTTGCTTTCATTAGTTGTCGCAGTGGCTTGGTGAGAGTGGCCACGTTCAGTATGAGCCTCCCGCAGTACGTAGCCAAAGACCATGAAACCTCGTACCTCCATTCGGGCTTGAGGGGTTGATGCATTACGTACCGCCACTGCCTTCCCTGGGTTGACTTTGAGCCCATCGCAGGGAAAGACATAGCCAAAAAAGTAAATCGAGTTCTGGTAGAAAGAAAATTTCCTTCGGGCAGAGTGAGGCCAGAGTGCGCTAAGCATTGGAAGCTGGCCTGCAGGTGGGAAGGTGTGGTGTTCTTCCAGACTTTGGGAATATATGAGGATATTGTCGCTCAGATTTAACACTCATGTCAGCCCTGAGAATGTTTCTTTGATGGTGTTCTGGAACACCTCTGCAGCAGAGGAGATGCCGAAGTTCAGCCGCCTGTACCACCGGAGACCCACATGCGTGGAAAATGTTGAACTATTGGCCTCCATTCAGGTCCGCGATTATATCGTCCATAGTTAGCGTAAGGTTCCTTTCTCTCCGGATAGCTTGGTTCAGCAGTCTCATGTCTACACAAAATCTAATAGCATCCAGCTGTTTGGGTTTAGGCGCGATGACAAGCGAGGACGCATACGGAGTGAGACAAGACACCTTCTCAATGACTCCTTGCCATTCAGTTCCAGCAATTCTTTCTCCGTCGATGGCGAAGCACGGTTGGCTTTACAGACGTATCAATGTGCAGTGCAACTTGGGGGTCTGTCAGTTTCCCTAGGCCCTGGAATAGTTGGTGAAAGTCTTTGAGATTATCATCTGCATGAGCATAGTGGATTTGCTTCATGAAAAACACTAATTTTAATTCTAAGTCCTCTGCGGTATGGCACCCAAGCAAGGTACCCTGTTGGCCCTCAGTGACGTGAAACTTGTTTTTGATGGTCATGTCTGTGCTGGTAATGTGGACTTTGATGTTGCCCACCAGCAGTAATTGTTCAGTGCCCCGATACGTATAGATCTTCACTTGGCTGGGGGTAATCGTGGGACAGGGAATACATTTTTCCTATTGCCCAGAGTCCATCACATTCACTTATGCACCAGTGTCTATCAAGGCGAGCACTGGGATATCCTTCACAAGTACTGTGCACATTGGTGGGGGACGTCTCTTTCGGCCACAGCCTCCGGCGAAGCAGATAACGATAATGTTATCATTGTCGTCCTCAAAATAGGCTGTGGACCCTTGGGAGGTGGGTAGTTCTGGTTCTTCCAGAGTCAAATGTCTGAGAGTTGGTGGGCGTCCCCTGGAGGCACCTCCTCTTGGTCACCACCTTCCGCCTTGGCAGACACTTGCATAATAGTTGAACATTCCACATGTGGAACAGGTCTGCCCTTTGGCTGGGCACATTTCACCACAGTATCCGCACTTCTTGTGCTGCTTTTCAGGAGCTTCTCATGGCTGCAACTGTCCTGGGCACCTTTGCACTGCATCTGCACTTTCTTTCTTGACACTGGATGCCCTCCTGGCTGAGAGTGGGGCGTGGGTTTGAAAGGGTCTTTCATCTCTGCTGTTTGGCTGTTTGAACATTCGTGGAATCGCATGAAGGTCAGGATTTCATCCAAGGAAATCCCCGGCTGATGGAGAATAAGGTGGTGAAGTGCAACAGACTTACATTTTTAGATAATTTGTGCATGTATCTCCTTGTGATGGTCAGTAGACATGCAGTCTGGCATAAAACATGTACAGTGTCTCAGAGGAGTCTCCCATTTTATCTTGATGCAATTTAAAATTCTCATAATTGGGATGCACATGTGGGTTGAAACGCCTATTGAGGTTTGCTATTGTGGCATCATAGTCACCATCTTCCCCTGTATTGGGCAGGGTCTCGAATAGATCATACAGTTCATCACCCCCAAAATGCATCAGCAGTGAGCATTTCATGGCACCAGCTGTCTCTCTTGTGCCGCAGAAGTATTGAGTGAAGCGGCTGAGCCTCATTCTCCATCGAGGTGCAGCCATTGCAGGGTCTGCCAGCTGGCTGAAAGGAGGCAGAGGTGTGATGGTGGCATGTGCATAGGGCACGTGGGGCACTGGGGCCTGAGGTGGCGGTGGGTCTCCTATCGGTTCCACAAGAGGGTGGACTGAACGCTTGTGAACTTATTCTTATAGTCTGATGTCCTGATGTTATTCTCCATTTAATTTCACCTTTCCACCTTTGTTTAAAAAAGAACATTATTTACAAGCAAGTCTTTCAGTCAAACAAGACTCAGTCACCTCCTGCTCTAGGCAAGGTGTTTAGCCCTGGAAAGAGTGGGGAGTGCACAGGGAAGCACAGGTAGCATACAGTACCTTCTGCTGTGAGGACCATGCAGGGCTCTAAACACATGGAGCAGTGGAGCAGGCTGTCGATGGCTTCCTCAGTGTAATCCAGTCCTGGACCGGTGGGGGCAGACCAGTGCACTGAGCATCAAGTTCAAGTTGGCTGTCGGGTAAAGCCTGGGTATGTGGGGGCTGTAGGTAATGCCCCACACAAACTGAACACAGAGGCACAACTGCTGAGGCCAAATCAGGCGGAAAGCCACGCCCCCTGGAGGAGCTGCGGCACAGCGCAGCCCAAGCACAGAGCTGGTCGCAACAGCACAGAAGATAGCCGCACCTCCAGGAACAGAAGTAGGTTTTCCTGGGGCTGATGAGAGTAAGAGGGCTCGGCACTGGAGGTAAGTATGGCATCAGCAGCATGGCTCACTGCGTGACACAGGGAGTGGCTTCAGGGCGAGGGGTCGGACCCCCTCATCGCCTTTGTAATGTGGTGTTGCGGAGTGGTTGTTAGGCCCAGTGGACACCCACACACAGCTATTAACTATCGGCGAGGCCGCTAGCAACCTTCTGCCCATTTAATTATACCCGAGCCCGCCATGAAGGTTGTATGTTGATACATTTGATTGTAGAGGCTTGACGGCTCACCACAATTATCATACAGTTATTCAGTATACAAAATTTGTCGACAGTGCATGAATTGATATACATACTCTGGCAGGGGGAACATTTATATGAGTGGATATACTTTTTTAAGACTTGGGTTGCCAATATAGTTGCATAGAAAACTAGGGTAGCACACAGCATATATAACTAAGCAGTTGTGAACTTCTAGTACAGCAAGTTTCTTTTTATTCGCCTCTGTGAACAAAATTTGAAATAGGAATAAATTAAATATGCTCTTTGTTAAGGTGTGAAATTATATCAGCGTTGCATGTTACATACAGGTACACCTTGCATGGGCAAGTTCTTACTTATGACATAGCTGTTTAGAGTGTACCCAAGTAGCTGCACGTACACATGACTGCATCTGATCAGTTAGAATGCTGAGTAAATCTGGTGGGGGTATGAGAGGCTGAGGGGAAAGTTGAATACAGAAGGTTTAGTTGAATGAGCCATTGAAAGACCACCTTAGGAAGGTTCTTATCTGCTGGTCATGCATGTTTTCTGCCGAGACTGATGCCTGATGGAGATCAAGAATGTTGACAGACAAAATATAGGTGGTACCTGTGAGAATACCACTACTTCTGGAAGCACTTGGCACCTACAAGAAATACAGCTGAGGTGGTGGACATTTGATAGCCCCAAATGAAAGAATTGCAATAGGCTTGTCAGAATAAACAGAGCCGGAAGAAGGGAATCAACTGTGGGGCCTACTAAGACCCAGTAGGAGGGGCAGTTGGGGTCTACTTCGTTCAAAAAGTACATTGTGGGTTAGGAGAATAAGTTTCACCATAATATATAGCAGCTAAAATATATCTTTAGCCTACAAATAAGGTTATGTACCACAAGTAGCCATCATCATATAATCATAAAACAACACAAAATGAATTGACCAAAATTTCATAGTGGGTACAGTGCATGAGTATGTGGCCTGTGTGACGGTGGCTACTGCGCAATATTTGTAGCATTTGCATGCCATAAAAAGCAGTACCACTGCCCTCACTATTCATGGGAAATGGGTACAGGTAATGACGACCATGTCCAGACTACTGTATTCTTGCTTGCAGTACCCACAGACAAAGCCCTACCAGGGTGTGCATAAAGAATAGCCTGAGACAAGCCATGTGTGTAGGTAGTCTTCAAATAGTATAGCCTTCATTGTTTAAAGTAATAATTTGTATTTCAAATCAAGAATCTGAATCCTAAGAACAACTCAGCCTGGAAAAAGTTCCCCCAACTCGGGGGAGCCATCCATATTGTGGTGAGCCGGGGCCGGAACTGGGGGTAGTGGTGAGGTGCACAGCGGCCTTCAAGAGAAGGCTGGCATGGTTTACTTTGAGCCTGTTTACAGTGCGGCTCTTTTAAAGAGTAAGGTGCATAAAATCAAGGGCTGGCGATAACATTATTGCCGCTTTAGCATCCGTTTTCGAGTGATAATTTCATCGCTTTATTAACAAGGACACACTAACGTGTGTTTCCTTGCCTTAGCGCCCGGTTTCCTATCCCCTCGCCTCGCTAATGAGATGCAAGGTAGGCGTACCCCTTACATCTACATAATATAATATCTCTAAGGGTGCTTCACTGTATTTACACCGAAGCCCCGTCCACTTTAGCGTTACGCCAGTGGGCAAAAGAACGATGTACTTAACCCAGATCTTTTGACTGGGGGAGAATGTTTGCATTGTCAGCATTCCATCCATCATTTGTTTGCTGTAACACCTTGTAAAGTCAAGCACAAACTATTCTGTTTACACTGGAGGAGGCCGAAAGGAGCAGGGAGAAGGTTGCAGATTGTTTCCGCTGTAGTGCAAAGAGCAAATTGGACATTTCAGGCAGTTGTCACTGTAGCACAAAGATCCTGTTGTGCTTCATGGATGGTCATTGCTGGTGCTTCATGATGGCTGTCAACCCAGGCTGTCAATGCTGGAGTTCAAAATGTAGATTTCACATTGCCGGTCGACACTGGTGGATTCCGTAGCACGAAGAGTCGGTATCACTGGAGCATCACGTTGGCAGTCAGCACAAGAGGTAAGACCTTGGCATGAGCGGACCCATTCGCAATTGCGAAGAGTCCGAAATATCAGGATTTCTCATTTTCTTCCAAGAGGAGTTCAACTGACCTCACACCAAGGGTTCAGTACCTGGGAGGCACCTCTTGGAAAACAGGAACTTATCGAGAAAAGGTCAACTGGGCTCAGCAGGTCTAGCTGGGTCCAGTGCAGCAGGTCAGCAGGGCAGTTGCAGAAAGGCCCCTGGAGCCTTTTATGTCCCTGAAGCTCCAAACAAGAGGATAGTAACCTGGCCCTTAGAGTCTCTTCAGCCCACGATGAAGGGTCCAGGTCTAATCTTCCTTCTCAAAAGTAGGGCAGATCTCAAGCTGCAAGGCAACCCTCTGGCAGCAGGGCTGTACTTCTTCTATAGTATCCACAGGTCCAGAAGTGTACTGAAGTTTGGGACTGAGGGTCCCTTTTTATACGTGGAGCTTACTTTGAAATCGAAGAATGTTCTGGTGTCTTACCCTACAGAAGTGTATAGAATTTTCTACTTCCCTGCCCTGGTCCCAGACTCTCTGCAAGTACAATAAGGTATTGTGAAGTTCTTTGTGTGTTGACTGAGGATGGCTCTTTCAAGTTCAAGTGAGACAAGTGACAGCTCTGCTCCTCTCATCAAGTCAGGCTAAACCATCTTGCCAACACCCAGACCCTCTAATGTGTGGCTTTCTGGGATGATTACGCAAAAGTCAACTGCCACTTCATGTGACCCAGGAAATAGTCTGTAGGCACTAAATATTTATGACACAAAAATGACAACTTTCTTGATGTTGCATTTTCAGACTTTGACTTAAAATCTGACTTTACCATTATGGTTCAAATCTTTTTATTGATTTCAACACAAGTAATAAACCAAGACCCTCGGCCCCTCAGTGATTTGCAAAAAGACAACAATGTTGCGTTGCATTGTTACCATAGGTAATAATCATGGAGCAGGTCCACAAAATGAAGAGGGAAGGGGGCAAGTGGAGAAATAGAACCCCCCAAACCCACCCCCCACCCTACAACCCCACCCTCCCCCCCACCCCTCGTCCACCTTGAACTAAAAAAAAGGGGAAAAAGGGGAGGGGGAAAGGGAGTGAAAGCAGCCTAGTATTCATCGACCTTTCTGCAAGCTTTCGTGGAGGTGCTACTTGGAATCTGTGTGTCTGGGAGGCGAAGTAGACGCAGGTACTGGGGACATGTTAAGTCCCGAAACTCGGATACCAGCAATGTCAGAAAGGGCCGCCACAACTCGGGAAACTCTGACCCCCTGCCGGACAACGTAAGAGTGAGCTTCTCCATACCGAATACCAGTCAAAGTCTCTGAAGCCAGCCAGTATGTGTAGGGAGCTGGGTGGAGTGCCAGTGTATCAGGATATTCTGTATGGCCGACCCCAGGGCGGTTGCGATCTGCCAACCCTTCTGGGATTTGAGTGGATATGTCAATTGGGTTAGGTAAGCCTAGGAGAATATAGGAAGGGAATCGTGGGAGCTGCGTCTCGAAGTGTAAGTCAATTTCGTCAAGCACTTGGGACCAATACGGTTGAATGCAGGTGCAGCTCCATTCTATAAAGGTCAGAAATGATCTTCTTATCGGAGGTGCGTGTTACAAGCCATTTGTCATAAGGGGTTAATAGACGCTGTGCCTGTGGTTTGACTTGTGGGTGTAGTGCCCAGTGACGGATCTGGAGATATGGCAAACGTGCTGTTTCTGGGATATCGTAGTGTTCTTTGAGCTGCTGGAAAGGAATGATGCCATCCAGATTAAAAAGATGACCTGAGGACCTACAGGGAGAAGAGCGCCAGGTCTGAAAGGCCCGCGCGTCTGTGCCAGGCTGGAAGTCCGGTTTGTCAAACAATGGTGTGAGGGGCGACGGAAAGGTGGTTAGTTGTGAGGACACGTTGGTGCGGTCCCACAAGTCCATGATGGTGCCTGTGATCAATGAAGCATACAAGTTAGGAGGGCGGTGAAGTATGCAGAGAACGGGGACACCCTGCAATGGTCTACCTGCTACCGCCTGATCCTGGAACAGCCAATGCTTCTCTGAATCTTACCGTTGCCATTCCGCCATATATCGAAGCTGGACAGCATGATAGTCTAGTTGGATGTCTGTTACCCCCACCCCCCCACCCCTCTGGCGGAGGAACTGCGACCTGGTGTTGGGAGCGGGGTTTGCGGCCGTGCCAGATGAAACGCGATAGATCCACTTGTGTCTGTTATATCCAGCCCGACGGAGGCCGGAGGGGAAGGGTTTTGAAAAGATATAGGATCTGGGGAAGGATAGTCATTTTTGTAGCTGCAATCCTACTCAACCAGGAATTTGTGCAATGTTTCCAACTATTTAATTCTTTGCGTATGTGAGTGCGAAGTTTAGAATAGTTGACGTCAGCGGTAGCTTGGATAGTTGGGGCCAATTGAATACCTAAGTAGGGGATCGCAACAGTCGCCCATTGCACCGGATGTTCCTCTTTGAGAAAGGTGAGGGTGTGCGGGGATAGAGAGATGTCCAGAGCCATGGATTTGTCTATGTGGATTTTAAAACCCGATCCTCATGCAAAGCTGTCTAGCTCAATAAAGAGGGCGCGCAGGGCTGTAACCGGACCTGTTATGAGAGGGTGCCTTCCAACTCGAAGCGCCAGAGGTTCCATATAAAGTGCAAAACGGAGAGGTGCAAGAGGGCACCCCTGCCTTATGCCCCTCCCGATGGGAAAGCGCGAAGATGTGTGGGCGTTGATCAGACTCTCGCGATGGGGGAGCAGTATCAATTCAAGACTCAGGTACGAAACTTCTCGCCGAAACCAGCAGCCATCAGAACCATCTCTAGATAGGGCCAGTTTACCCTATCAAAGGCTTTCTCTGCATCAATGGCCAGAAGCATATACTCGCCTTTTCTATCAGGTGCAGAATGTGTTTGGTGTTGTCGCTAGTCTGCCTCTGCGGTATAAAACCAGCTTGGTCAGGCTCAACTAGTTGGGCCATATATGGCGCCAGGCGGGCTGCTAGGATACTAGAATATCTACATTTTGTAGAGAAATAGGCCTATATGTGTTGCATGTCGTCTTGTCTATGCCTGGCTTCGGGATAACCACTACAGCCGCCTCTAACATCTCCCCGGGTACGGCGCCCGTTTGCTTGGAGGTGTTGAAGAGGCCCGTCAAGATGGGAGCCAATTGGCTACAGAATGACTTGTAAAAGGCGGCCGTATAGCTGTCTGGGCCGGGTGATTTACCTAATTTGAGTTGAGAAATCGCTGAGATAACCTCCTCTGTCTGTATAGCTCTGTCTAGGTAGTCGGCCTGGTATTGGGACAGGGCGGGCATGTGGGCCATAGCTATATACTCAGCACTGTGTTGAGTATCAAGGGAGTCTTCAGTATAGAGGTCCACGTAAAAGTCTTGTAACACTTCAGCTATCGCTGCATCATTAGTAATAGATTCACCCCTGGACGTACGAATGGTCTACACTCCCTGGCGTTGTCGGACTTCACGTAGGTTATTGGCGAGGAGGCGACCGCATCTGTCCCCCGATGTATAATAGGAATGTCGGAGCCTGAAAGCTGCATACTCAGCTCTGTCCTGATCTAAGGCTGCGAGCTGCTTTCTTTCCACACAGAGCTGCCACCAAGCACGTGAAGCCCCCGTTCTCTGGTGCAGCTCATCAAGAGTAAGTTCCGCTCTTTTACGACTCCTCTCCTTGTTCTGAGCAGAAGATATGGCTATGAATTCCCCCCTGATGAACGCCTTCAGTGCCGTCCATTGAGTCGCTGGGGAGGTGTCCGCATTAGCATTAAGGGTGATAAAGTTAGTGATAGCCCTCTGGATTTGCTCGATCACCGTGGAGTGGTGTAGTAGTGTGTCCCGCAGTCACCAGTGTCTAAGAGGTCGGGAGGAGCGCGGCAGCTGGAAGGTGGCCAGGACCGGGGAGTGATCTGAGAGTGAGGCCATCAGAATTTCGGCGTCTACCGCGTAGGCCTGGAATGAAGTAGTGTTGAGGAAATAGTCAAGACGTGCATACGTCTTGTGGGCCCCAAGTGACTTTACCATTAAAGAGAATTTTAAATTACAATTCCTCAGACACCATACATGATATTCCTACCTGCTCCGAAACAAATGTTATCACTTATTGAATATACTAGGCTAACCACATTTTATCTTATGGAAGAGGTAGGCCATGCAATAGTGAACAATGAATTTGAGAGTATAAACTGTCAGGATATATAAAAGTTAAAATATACTCCCAATTACTTAAATATACAGCAACCTGCCCTATAGGCTGTATTGAGTCTAGCCTATGGGTGACTTATATGTATTAAAAAAGAAGCTTTTGGGCCTGATAAAAGGTGTATTTTGCCAGGCTGACATGGCAGTTTAAAATTGCACATACCGGCTACAGGGGTAGATCTGAGGCAGTATGAAAGGACTATGTAAGTGGGTGGCACAATAAGTGTGTGTTGCAGGCCCAGTAGTAGCTTTTAGTTTACAGGCCCAGGGTACCTGTAGTATGACTTTAATAGGGACTTGTAAGCAAATATGATGTTGGTTGTAAGCCAAGCTTACCATGTTTAAAGGGGAGAGCACAAGCACCCTAGCAGTGGTTGAGAGTGGTAAAGAGTGCAGTGTCCTAAAGTCAACTAAAATGATTTCAGCAAAACAAGAAGATTGGCGGAAAAATGTTTGGCGGTAACACAGCAGAGAGGAAAGGTCAAATAGAGACACATCATGGTGGCTGAATCTCTAACAGCAAAATGGTACCCTACAAATGAAAACATCTTTCATATATTTTTGTAGATATGCACAAATTTATGTATTAATGAATTCAGGTATGTATTATGCATTTCTTTATTGTAAGTGATTTTATACTATAGTTCCTAAATAGAGCTGAGTACACATGTCTTGTGATGCCGATAGCTCTTATTTTTTACCAGTGTGAGCTTTCCATATTCTTGCGATACTGCTGCAAAATTGGAGTTGTATAGTTTAATGGGATTTATGGTACATAATCTTTCTTCCTCATCCCTCCGGCAATAAATCAGGTGGTTGATATTTCTGTCTGTCCCTCCGCACATCATTAATAGCAAAACACATTAAGAAACAGAACTGAAGATATGCATTTAAAAAGAATTTAAGGAATATGCCACCAAACTACACAAAGTGCCAACTCCAGATAAATGGTCACGCTGGACCTGGTAAAAGTCACACTTTCAGGTCTACCGCGATGGAGAAGAGGTCAGATACAGTCACCAGGTTAGACTCACTGAAGTTTTGCTTTCTCAAGTTCGTTCATGAAGAGGGCCACGAGGAGCAGGAAGAGCATCTTCAAAAGAAAAGAAAAAAACTTTGAAATACCTGAGATAAATGACAAGGAGATCCGTTCTGATAAAGTTTAATGTATCAAGCCAGCTAATGTTGATAGAGAGATATGCATTGTGCAAAAAAAATACTAATACTGAATTCAAGGAAGTTAATTATAGAATAATTCACAGGTGAGAAATAAAATGACAAACATAGTAACATACTTCAAAAGAACACAAATGGGCTGGAATATTAAAATTGTAATCTGGCAGGCACTTGCTGAAGAATAGGATGTCAGCTGAACTAGAGAGACTCAGCAGTATCTAGAAAACATACAATTAAAAAGTGATTTATCACTTGACATAAACAGCATATTTAGCATACACATATCAGTAATGAAAAGGGACCCAGGCCCAGAACCGTAAGATGCAGCACAATACTGTAAAATGGATACGCAATAGACTTTTTGTGAGATTGCTGTAGATTCACAAGCTCATTTATGTGTGGTGATGAAATTCAAAGGGTGGCACTTCACATATGCAAGTAATGTATTGAGAAAATGTTTGCAGAATGCAATTATTGATCATACATGCATGTATGGAAAGCTGCACACTTCATTAAGTGCGCCTCTGGCCTGGTCGCCCCCTCTGCCTACCTGCTGCCCGCTGCCTTCCTGGTTCCTCTGCCGCTGCCCCAGATGCCGCAGGGCCGCCCTCCAAGCCTCTGCCTCCTGGTTTTCCCGCCGCTGCCCCAGTCGCCGCAGGGCCGCCCACCAAGCCCGACTTCTTTTTCCCGCCGCTGCCAGCCCGCGGCCCCGCCCCCCCGCCAGCCGATTGGTCGGCCCGCTCCCGCCTCCCCGCAGACCCTCCCTACCGGCTCCCTTCTTATGACGCCCCCGGAGCGACCGCGCAGCGGACGCGCGCAGCGGGAGCACCGATTGAGCGCCGAAGGTGCGCCAAAGGTAAGCCCGTCTGCGCCCGTCCGCGCCTGGACCGCGCCCAGTGCCAGGACCCCTGGGTCCCGCAGACACCAGCCCACCCGCCGGACCTACGACGCCGCCACTCTCAACGCACTCAACACCGACCGAATCCCGGAATGCTACCGAGCCACCCCGAGATGAACCCACGGACCCTTCAGCTGCCACGCCTGCAAGTTCACCTGCATCCGGACCTGGCCTGCACCAACACCCACCAAGCCGAACACCAGCAGCAACCACCTGAAGTGCATCCTCCTCAACACCCGCTCCGTCCACAGACACGCCATCGAACTCTGGAACCTCCTCGACACCACAGCCCCTGACGTCGCCTTCCTCACGGAAACCTGGATGAACGACTCCTCAGCGCCCGACATCGCCATCGCCATCCCAGAGGGTTACAAGATCACCCGAAGAGACCGCGACAACCAGACTGGAGGAGGCCTCGCCATCATCTACAGGGACACCATCCGCATCAAGACCAACACCGACGACACCCTGAAAACCGCCGAACACCTGCACTTCCAGATCCACACGGACCCCAAAACCACCCTCAGAGGCACCCTGATCTACCGACCCCCGGGACCACGCACACAATTCAGCGAGGACATCGCCGACTTCATCAGCCCGCATGCCCTCCCCTCCGCCGACTACATCCTCCTGGGGGACATCAACTTCCACCTGGAGAACAACAACGACCGCAACACCATCACCCTGCTCGACAACCTCGCCATCCTCGGTCTCAAGCAGCTCGTGTCCACCCCCACCCACCTCGCCGGACACACACTCGACGCCGTCTTCTCATCCAGCAAAGACATCACCTTCAGCCACACCACCAGACTCCACTGGACGGACCACAGCTGCGTCCACTTCACCTTCAAAAGAACGACGATCCACCACCACCAGCAACAGGTTGCTCGAAGAAGCTGGAACAAGATCACAGCCGACCAGCTCGCCGCTTCCCTGAGCCAGCACCCTCCCGCCAGCTCAGCGAACCCCAGCCAGGCCGCCGACAACCTCACGAAGTGGATCAGCAACTGCGCGGACGAACTCGCCCCACTGAGGACCCCGCCCAACAGACCCGGCAGCAAGAAGGCCCCATGGTTCACCGACGAACTCATGAGCTCCAAGAAGAACTGCCGAGCCCTAGCGAAAGCTTGGAGAAGGGAACCAACTCCGGACAACATGACCACCCTCAAGCTTGCCACCCGGAAGCACCACCAACTGATCCACGCCACCAAGAAAACTGCATTCAAGGACCGGCTGGACAACAACGCACACAACTGCAAGGAACTCTTCAACATCGTGAAAGAGCTCTCCAACCCCAATGCCGGAAACAACGACATCACCCCTTCGCAAGACCTCTGCAACTCCCTCGCCTCCTACTTCCACAACAAGATCGCGGACATACACAACAGCTTCAGCACTCAACCGACGCACGCCACGACCGAACCACCGCCCCCCACCACCACCCTCCGCGCCTGGAACCCGATCAGCACCGAAGACACCATCCGCACGATGAACTCCATCCACTCCGGATCTCCGACAGACCCCTGCCCTCACCACGTCTTCAACAAGGCCGACACTGTCATCGCACCCCACCTGCGGGACATCATCAACACCTCCTTCGACACCGCCACCTTCCCGGAGAGCTGGAAGCACGCCAAACTCAGCGCCCTACTCAAGAAACCTACAGCGGACCCCACCGAACTCAAGAATTACCGCCCCATCTCGCTCCTCCCGTTTCCAGCCAAAGTCATCGAGAAGAACGTCAACAAACAGCTGGCCGCCTTCCTCGAGACGAATGGATCCCTCGACCCCTCACAGTCTGGCTTCCGAGCCAACCACAGCACCGAGACCGCCCTCATCGCTGCCACCGATGACATCCGAACCCTGATGGACAACGGAGAAACAGCGGCCCTCATCCTCCTAGACCTCTCCGCGGCATTCGACACTGTCTGCCACCGCACCCTAGTGCAGCGCCTCAGCAACATCGGAATCCATGAGAAGGCACTGGAATGGATCATCTCCTTCCTCGACGGAAGAACACAGAGAGTCCGACTACCACCGTACAAGTCAGAGGCCACCGGAGTCATCTGCGGCGTCCCTCAAGGATCCTCGCTGAGCCCCACCCTCTTCAACGTCTACATGAGCCCCCTCGCGGCCATCGCACGCCAACACAACCTCAACATCATCTCCTACGCTGACGACACCCAGCTGATTCTCTCCCTCACCAACGAACCCGCCCCCGCCAGAGCCAACCTTCACGAAGGGATGAAAGACGTAGCCGAGTGGATGACAACCAGCCGCCTGAAACTGAACTCAGACAAGACGGAAGTCCTCATCCTGGGCTCCTCGCCCTCCGTCTGGGACGACTCCTGGTGGCCCCCCGCCCTGGGCACCGCACCCAAACCGACGGACCATGCACGCAACCTGGGCTTCATCCTGGACTCCTCCCTCTCCATGACCAGACAATTCAACGCCGTCTCCGCATCCTGTTTTCACATCCTGCGCATGCTACGGAAGATCTTCCGGTGGATCCCCACTGAGACCAGGAAGACGGTCACCCAGGCCCTCGTTACCAGCCGACTGGACTACGGCAACGCCCTCTACGCCGGAACCACCACCAAGCTCCAGAAGAGACTCCAGCGGATCCAGAACGCCTCAGCCAGACTCATCCTCGACATCCCCCGTCGCAGCCACATCTCCGGACATCTAAGAGACCTGCACTGGCTCCCCGTCAACAAGAGAATCACCTTCCGTCTCCTCACCCACGCACACAAAGCCCTACACGACCAAGGCCCAAGCTACCTCAACAACCGCCTCAACTTCTACGCTCCCAAACGCCACCTCCGATCGACCAACCACGCCCTCGCCGCCGTCCGCCGCATCCGAAGAGCGACAACAGGAGGAAGGTCCTTCTCCTACCTGGCCGCCAAGACCTGGAACTCCCTCCCGTCCGACCTGCGCCTGACCCAAGACCACCTCTCCTTCAGGAAGAAGCTCAAGACCTGGCTGTTCGAGCAGTAGCAGCACCCCCCCCCCCCCAAGCGCCTTGAGACCCTCCGGGTAATTAGTGCGCTCTATAAATGTCTTTGATTGATTGATTGATTGATTAATGTGACTGGTAATAAGTTTGTTGAAGGAAGATGATGTCAGGAGTCTTAAATGAACATGAACATTGAGAAAGGCTTGAGCAGGACTACCCCAAAGTGCACCATTTAATTCTTTAGGGACCAGGAAAAATATTACAGATATGTTACAACTTATCTGCCCTTATCTGCCCTTAATGGATTTTGCATAATGACCCATTTATGGGATAGGAGTTGGACAAAAATTTTTCCTTATGTATGAAACAAAGGAGCAAGGTTTTTCATTGAACCTTGCACTATGTGGCAGCGCGATCTCTAAAGAAACAGGAGATGGAATCTGGCAGCAAAATTTACGCTTGTTTAAGACAGTCATAAATGTGCACATGTGGATACACAAGTTCCTTAGTGAAAATAATAAGGAGTATTGAGAGTAGATTAAAAAGAACTTCGCTTCCAGATCTAATGATACAAAATGAGAACAGGAATGATGATTGAGATCTCAAGTAAAAGAGAGGAGCTACTTTGTGAGACTCCAGATGTGCTGCCTAAGAAGTTGAAGCTTCCCTTTCATTCTAAAATATAGTATTTAGTGGTCAGCCTTAAACTGGAAGCCTTGATATGCACAGACAAGTATTTATTATTATTACATAATGGTATTTTGTATTAAATGCAAAACATCTGTGTAAATCAGAGAAAAGATGCATACTTCAAATTACAAGAATAAATACAGACCACTCAGGGGCCTTCGTGAAGTCATAATTACATGTGAGTAAATCTACATGTGTAAATGTACTCTTACACTTTGTGGCATCTTTACTAGTATTGGCTAGTCACTATTTCGGAGTGTAAAGTTACTACAAAGTGCGGACTTACATGTTTCCACTCCTTAAAACCATGGAGTGAAGTCAAATGTACAAGGATAAAGTTCCTACCTGCTATTTTCACACATAGGAAGAGGTATCTATCTTCAAGGCAGAGCTCTCCCTATGGTAACATAAAATAATTTGATACACTTTACACAAATAATATAGAATAAATATTTGTATGCCAAATATTAATGCAAGTTATTTTTCTATATGTTTTACATGATGAACAAACTTAATTTTAACTTAAATATATTAAATTACAATCAATAAAATTATCTATAAAATTATCTGTACATTTTTTTAAAAAAAAGCCTACCTAAAGTAAAATGTTGATATTTCTTTGTTATGTACTAAAGTTAGGTATATAAGTTGGTCTTATTAATTTAACTACTTAAAACATTTTTTTAAAATATATGGCTATTAAAACATTTTATAATAAAATCATGTTTACTTTTTATTCATATGTAATTTTTCAATTTTAAATAAATTCAAAATGAATTAATTTTAATTTAACATTATATCCTAAGGGGTTATATTTTAATTTGATACAGGATTTACTTCATAGCTGAGTTTGAGTACTTTTGCTGCTGCTTTAGGTCGTTTTTGGTTTTTACTTAACTTTAAAGTGCAGTTTGTGAATAACAAAGGCCTTGCTCTTTTGTGGCTGAGTGATTGTCCCTCCAGATGTCTTGCTTTCTCCTTCCCTAATGCCACTCATTTAGTAGTACATATTCCTAATTTTCCAGCCAATCCCCTATGTTCCAGACAAATTCACAATTAAACATGGTGGCATGCATGTAGATGGATCAGCTGCCATGTCCAAATTAAAGGGTATATTGTTCCGGTTGATGTAGTTGCTAGGTGTTTATTTGTTGTGGTACCTCATCTTCATCACTTAATATCAACAAAAGCATCATTTATCTGGGGCTATCTTCCTACTGGGATTTTTAGCACTAAATTATTCATGATATACAGACATTTACAGACTTTTCCAATTTTATAAAATTATTGCAGCCCCATAATTCTAAAAGTCTGCTCTCCCATCTAAGAATTTTTTTCCATTCAGCACACAAAAGAACACAAAAACAGTAATTCCTAAATCAAAAATGATTAAACCAATTACAGTATCAAATGTAGAATAAAATTTACAAAAATTTGTAATGTGAGACACAATAACCAACAATAAGTAAATCCTAAAGGAAACCACTGTTTATGTGAAAAAGAATCAACAACTATTTGTACCTTACAGTACTTATGGGCACAACCTCAGGTGTTCAATGTTGAGCAACAATAAGTCAGGTGATGCAGATGTAAGAAACTAACCAATGTGTTCTGTAGCTCGTTATTCTCTGTCAAAAATAATATTTACTGACTAAGAGCTAATTATTCAATCAATATTACATCATCTATTGTGTCCTAATTGATACATATGTGGCAAAACATCAAAACTATACTCCTGGAAACATCTGTAGCAGGGGATGAGAAATTGTTGTTGATACCTCTGGGCACCAGCTATTAATTTATTGGGGGGGGGGGAACTGAAAAATCATATTGTTTGTTTATAGTGTTCCAGTTGTACACTAAGGTCCGGCAGTAGGTGAATACAGTTTAGCTCTATAATGTTCAGTACTCTATAGAAAATTGTAGACTAAGCTAGATACCCCAATTCTGTCCCCATCTATACATATCAACCATGGAAACAGATTGAATCATCTGGTGAAACTCTGGGCTCCTGAGAGCTGCAAAGTTAAAAACTGTTTGATCATCCAGTTTATAAGAGTGGTTAAACATGACATGCAGAATAAAAAAAGGAAAGGTCCAGGACTTCAAAGCCCAGGTTTCTCTCATAGCTGCCAGGAGGCAAAGACTATATTCCTTGCAACGGGTGGGCACTTGAAAACATTCACAGCTGCCTGTGGCACAGTATGCATTGTTTGGCAAGAGCCAGGACTTTGAAGCTCGGATTTCTCCAGCTGCCAGGAGGTGGGTACTTTATTTCCTGTGCTGGGTGAGCACTCTAAAAGATTTGCAGCTGCCCATTTTGTAGAGGACATTGTTTCTCAAGGTCCAAGACTTCAAAGCCCTGGTCTCTCCAGCTGCCAGTAGGTGGATACTTCATTTCTTGTACCTAGCAGGCACTTTAAAACACTCATGGCTGCCCAACAGAATGGGATGCACCCGGATGCACGCCCGGGCAAAGAACGCTCCAAGGGCAGACCTGTTGGCCCCACACACCTGGACAAGGCTCAGGCCCAGGCTCTCTTGTCCTACTATACACCAAGGAGGTATGCAGTTCCTACTGTGAGTTGCAGGTCATCATATATGTTTTGAATGTACATGTATAGGAGTTCACTCAAGGTGCAGGAGAAAGAATTCCTCCTTTAGGAAAAAGACCCTCACACACCCAGCAAGCTAGGTGTCTTGCTTCATCATCAGGTCTGCTCCTTATCGGGTCAGCGCTGTAATAACCGATCGGCAACTGTGACGGGGCCTTCTGAGCGGAGATCTTTATTCCTTGTTTCCGTTGGGTGTAGTGCAAGTGAGGGTCCTTCATAAGTGTAGGTGTAGTGATGTGAAGGGATGTGAAATTAAAACAGGGATTGGAGGTCCACTCAAGACAATTTTAATGAGGTGCGGCCACTATCCTGATTAAAAATATATAGAGGCGCATACGCCCGCTCTATGTTTGCGGGATTATACGCTTGTGAATAGGGTCAACATGTTTCTTGCCTTTGATGGCAATTCCTCAGGATCAATGTGGAATCTACCTACACTTTCTGGTAGTGGTCCGAACTATGTGTTGAGAAGTTGTGACCACCCATACAGCACCCTAGAAAGTGGTACCTGTAGATTTATGGCATAGCCCTATTTGGGTCTAGTAAGCGCTGCAACGTGTACCGGCAGGTGCTGACACTGGAAGTTTAGTGTCATGCTGACGGCCACTGGATCAGCAATAATCCTATCCCTCATGCTGCCCTACTCCCTCCGTCCAGGGACTGAAGTTCAACATGGCCAAAAGAAAAATGTATCTTCTAGCAACTGATCATGTAAACCCAAGTAAATTAACAAACCCTTCAATGATGTCCTTCTTTACCTCTGCGGTGGGTGTACTAACTGAAGAAATCTCCTCTATGGAGGAGGAGCTTGGGACTGGTGGTAGGCACCCTTTAACCTCTTAATTACAGGTATCAGCCAACAGGTGACACCCACACCTCCTCAGCTATCGGCCAACACTGGGGAGGGCATAAAGGCATTAATCACAAGAAAAACTCCAATTGACCAGCTGGCGGTCAGTGGTGCTAGTAGACTAGCTATGCCTGAGAACGGGGACAAAAGAAGGGGGGAAAACAAGAGGGCCCTCTCGAGTGAAAAGTTGTACCTAATACAACCGTGATCAAGGGACAAAAACTCTTTTTGTTTTAATCACCCTCACACACCCTGGTGGTGTCATGCTTCATCATCGTGTCACCCGACCCCTAGAAGTCGGGGTGGGCTCAACCACTGTGTTGGGAGCTCTTTAGATAGACAAAGGCCAGGGGGTTTAAAGATTAAAATATCTCAGTCAGATCCCCGGTTTCCCTTTATTCTTGGGTCTGTCTGGGTAGTTAAAAATATTTTAAAAACAGGTCTTGTTGGAGTATTATGGTCCTAAGACCCTGTGCCGACATGTTTCCGTCTAGGGTGGCCATAAAGGTCCTGGACTTTCTTCAGGGCAATTGATAACCCCCTATGAAAGGAAACTTATAAGGATGGGGAGTCCCTATCCTCTCCATCATACGAGGGCAGAGTAGCTGCTCCTCATGGTGTGTGATATGTAGTGTGTCTGTTATCTGTCAACCTCCATCTGAAGATTGAAAACAGGGACAGACACAGTGTACCATTTTGGTGCATTGTGTGAATACCATGTAGGTAAGCATGCCATCATTTATGTGCATGCCTCTGTTAGAGGTCTCATCCCCTCATTGTGCCAATCATCTTTATTTTTCTGTGACATACTGGTTTTATGTGACAGATACTTGTGAAGTTGTGACTTTACTCGCATGCTAACACTATCTGAGTGTTAGTCTGACATACAACAAAAGCATTCACCAAGTGAAGGAAGTCTCGAATTGCAGAACATAGCGCACATCCTCTCAACATTGCATTTACTATTTTTTTAAAAAGACTCGTACATGTGTATAAACATACATACATCTACATCATTCATATCTGTGTAACCTCTTAATACCTTACCCAACTTGGGGAAGCTGAACGTATCACACTGGACCAGAAGGATACTGTGGGTGATCATAAGGGTAGTATTGAGAAGAGGTAATGTTTGTAGGTGGGAGAAGGAAAAAATTAAGTCTTTAAACTGGAGATCCAGTAAGGGCTGATTAGCAAACCGACAGTAAAGATGGACACCAAGCGTGTCTGAGAGTTATTTTAGCACTTACTTCAATTAGAATTCTCACCCCGCATCTCAACCTACTCAGGTTCCGGTCCTCGGCTCGTGCAATCTGAGTCTTGGGACCGGAATTTATATCCTGTCATAGCGCGACAAAGACCAGAGAAACGGATTACCACCCCCGATCTGCCAACCGGAAATTACATCATGACGCCATAGCGTGTGCGTCAATGATTGTGTGTAGGGAAATGGGATTTGTAGTTCTAGAATTGATTTCAGTAGTTCGGATGTGCATCAGGCCAGATCGAATTGCCAAAATAAAAGTAAAGGAAAAGAAGACGCTCGTTACAGTTAACCAGTTATACCACCATGATGATAATGTGGCAGGGGCTACTAGACACTCCTAATAACAAGCCTCTGTTTGTAAAAACAAAAAAGTCCAATTTATTGTTGTCCGTTAGAGTGTAGGGTAAATTGAATGGGTAATTCAGGTCTCGATGTTTGCAGATACTGGAGTCATCCCGCGTTTATTTGTTAAGTTGGCTCCAGGGAATACAGTTGTTTAGTCCAGTCTCATGGGTTTTCAAGCAGTATACACTGCGTTGTTCCTTGTCTAGGAATCTTTTCTGCAAGTTACCACTGCCCTTTACTTTCTCAATTACTGTCCATTTTATGTCAGTGTCTTTGTGCTGCTTCTCCATGTAGTGTGCTGTAAGTCTAGTGGCTGTGATAGCATGCCTGATCATGCTTCTGTGTTTGCTTATGTGAATCTTGACTTTGCGGCTGGTCATGCCCGCATAGGACAGCTCACAAGGGCATTTAATGAGGTAGATAACCAAATCTGAATTGCAATTTGTGTGTGAACTTTGTTCCCACGGGGTATGTAGCCCTAAGTCGAGGTTCTTGGTGTGTTCAATGAATACACAAACCACGCATGAACCACATGGAAAATGACCTGTGACTGGCATAAAGGCACCTTCTGGAAGCGCCTCTCAAGGAACCTTAGTGGTTTACTTTAATGACAATCAGTGCTTAGGGTACCCTGGTGCAAAATCCGTTCCGTTCGCGGAATTTGCGGATTTTTGGCAATTTCGCGGTCTGCGAATCCCGCGAATTTGCCCAAAAATCCGTAAATTGGCAAGCTGGCGGATTTTTTTGCTTTGTCGCGCTTGAAAATACAATATCGCACGTGCGGCGTTGACTTACCTTGATTCTGTGTTCGCCCAGTTGTTTTTCTCCTGGTTTGTGTGTGCTGCGCCGTTTTGGATCTTGCTGCGTGATCGCGCAAGAGTTTTTCGACCGCGATTACGTCATCGCGGTCCGCCATCTTGCACAGCGAGAGTGTGACAACGCGAGTACATCATAAAGGCCCGCGATCACGCATCGCAAGAGTAAACAATGCCGAACACGTAGATGCGGCGCGCAGCTGACTTCCGGCGGGAGATTTGAACAGCTCGCTTTCCTGGACTTGCAAAAACTGTAATTCTGCACAAGAAATCCACCGCAAGCAGCATAAACCTTCTGAAAATTATGATTTTGATCAGAATAACTCCTCAGATTGACATTTGGCTGCACTTTTTGGTGCAAGGAGTCCATTTTTGGGGTGGGGTGGGAGGAAGGAAGTGCCCCAGAGTCTCCAACTTCCTGTTACTGTCCAGCAGGCTCCTCCCAGTGCTTTGTCAATGTCCTGGTCACTTTTGATTTGGATCTGGAGCTGGAAGGATTACTTTTTGTGGATGCTGCTGGATATTTGTATTTGAGGACTTTTTGGACTTTGGAGTTTGGATCACTTTTGGATTTGAGATTTTACAAGTAAGTTAGTGTTGTTTGTTTGGGACATTGCAGTTGCTGCAACTACAATTTTAAAACTTTTTTTCACAACTTTAAAAAAATATATATTGTGGGTAGCCACAGTATCCAGTAGGCCCAGGGTTAGTCATGGGTGCATGATACAACTGTTTCTGTGATTTTTTTTAACTTAAATCTCATTTATGTCATGGAATTTTAGCTCACTGTTACATGTTCATTTTTTTAATTTTGGGGTGCCTGTAAAGCCTCACTAGCCAGTAGGCCCAGGGGTAGTGAGTGGTAGATGGACCAAGTCTTTCTGTGAGGTTTCTTGAATTTAAACATCATTGAGGCATGGATGGCATTGGATTGTGGTGATTTTTGTGTGTTTTTCGACTTTTTGGGGTGTTGTTGGGGCCTGGCCAGGTGGGTGGGGGCCATTTTGAGGCCCGGTCCAGTCTGGGTCTGGCCATGTGGTGGGGGTCAAGGGGCCATTTTGAAGGCAGGCAGTGTGCTCAGGCCTGCACCCAGTTTTCCTTGCTTTCAACCATTATGCCCAGGGGTACTCAATGGTCCATGGACCTAGTCTTTCTATGGGGTGTCTTGAATTTAAACATCATTGAGGGCATGGATGGCATTGGATTGTGGTGATTTTTGTAAGTTTTTCGACTTTTTGGGTGCTGTTGGGGCCTGACCATGTGGGTAGGGGCCATTTTGAGGCCTGGTCCAGGCAGGGCCTGGCCATGTGGTGGGGGTCAAGGGGCCATTTTGAAGCCAGGCAGTATGCTCAGGCCTGCACCCAGTTTGCCTTGTTTTCAACCATTATGCCCAGGGGTACTCAGTGGTCCATGGACCTAATCTTTCTGTGGGGTGTCTTGAATTTAATCATCATTTAGGGCATGGATGGCATTGGATTGTGGTGATTTTAGTCCGTTTTTTGACTTTTTGGGTGCTGTTGAGGCCTAACCATGTGGGTGGGGGCCATTTTGAGGCCTGGTCCAGGCAGGGCCTGGGCATGTGGTGGGGGTCAAGGGGCCATTTTGAAGCTAGGCAGTGTGCTCAGGCCTGCACCCAGTTTGCCTTGCTTTCAACCATTATGCCCAGGGGTACTCAGTGGTCCATGGACCTAGTTTTTCTGTGGGGTGTCTTGAACTTAAACATCATTGAGGGCATGAATGGCATTTGATTGTGGTGATTTTTGTGTGTTTTCAACTTTTTGGGTGCTGGTGGGGCCTGACCATGTGGGAGGGGGCCATTTTGAAGCCTGGTCCAGGCAGGGCCTGGGCATGTGGTGGGGGTCAAGGGGCCATTTTGAAGCTAGGCAGTGTGCTCAGGCCTGCACCCAGTTTGCCTTGCTTTCAACCATTATGCCCAGGGGTACTCAGTGGTCCGTGGACCTAGTCTTTCTGTGGGGTGTCTTGAATTTAAACATCATTGAGGGCATGGATGGCATTGGATTTTGGTGATTTTTGTGCGTTTTTCGACTTTTTGGGTGCTGTTGGGGCCTGACCATGTGGGTGGGGGACATTTTGAGGCCTGGTCCAGGCAGGGCCTGGCCATGTGGTGGGGGTCAAGGGGCCATTTTGAAGCCAGGCAGTGTGCTCAGGCCTGCACCCAGTTTGCCTTGCTTTCAACCATTATGCCCAGGGGTACTCAGTGGTCCATGGACCTAGTCTTTCTGTGGGGTGTCTTGAATTTAAACATCATTGAGGGCATGGATGGCATTTGATTGTGGTGATTTCTGTGTGTTTTTCGACTTTTTAGGGTGTTTAACTGATGTTCCCCTGGCTTCCTTTGCTTTTAGGTGCACAAGAGAACCACCAGTGCCAGGAAGAAGTCCTGCAGCGGTGTGTAAAGCACAACGTCACATGTGGCCACAGACAACTCTGAAACTCGTGCAACTGCGGCCTGCTGTTCTGACATCTGAAGAAGATGGGCCCAAAGAAAGGTGGCCGTAGCTCCTCTACAAAGAAAGTTGCCAGTGCCACTGCCAGTAAGAAGGAAGCAAGTGGCGCCACTTACCAAGGAGAGTGGTGTGCCCACAGACACTTCTTTCGGGGAAAAAAAAACAACGCCTGCAGCAGCGGGGTCCGCCGGGGACCAAGCTGGGAGCAGCACCTCCGCTTCATTAGCATCAGTGCCATCAGGCAAGGTTAGGTCCAACCCCATGAGTGCTGCAGAGGCAGCCACTGTCATTGCTTAATCACCATCGACCAATGATGTAGGCTCATTGCAAGAAAGTAGCACCCAATCAACGCAGGGTGTAACTCAGCTGACGAGTGTTCAACAACCACAACCGCAACGATAACCACAGGTGCAACTAGTACAAGCGCATGTACATGCGCCCAGTAGAGGCACCAAACAGGCGCAAGCAGAGGCGCAAGTAGAGGCGCAAGTACAGGCGCAAGGAGAGGCGCAAGGAGAGGGGCAAGGAGAGGCGCATGGAGAGACGCATGGAGAGGCGCAACTAGAGGCGCATGGAGAGGCGCAACTAGAGGCGCATGGAGCGGCACAACTGCCCACAATGCTTGTTCCTACAGAAATAGGGGCACATCAGGAAATCGAGATTGAAGCGGAGGTATTATCCGAGGAAGCCACTCCTCCTGATGATGATCCATTGTCTTCCAGATCCCCAGCAAGAAAAAGGTCAAGGAGGGCTACTACTACAAGTTCTTCTTCAAGCCCCCTTCCTTCTGATGACCTTGATGTTGACTGGAACCCACCAATGCAGTCTGAGAGTGAGGGACGCCATGAGCCGACAAAGGTAGCTAAGCCTAAAAGTAAGGTTCCTGCAAGGCTTTCACTAATGGCTGATGATGACGATGAGCAAGAAGTGGTGTATGCTGCTGAATAACAGTCTGACGACGACCCAGTCATCACACTCCAGCCCCAGCGGGCATGCAGCAGACAGACATTTTTACTTTATCCCGAATTGCTGCTGAGAGGGATGTGGGCGGCATGGCATAGGTACCACCACCAACGCAGTTAACTACTACACCTATAGGACCTATAGCTTCCATATTTTCTCTTCAGAAGGGCCTGCAGGGACCTCCATCCAGCTCGACCTCCATTACCTCAAGTAGTGGTGCTGTAAGTGCACAACAGAGTCAAATTCAGCCACGCCCTTCCTTCACTTCATCTGGCATTGAAACTGAAAGTAGCACCTCCACCACCAGCAGACATTTCCACTTCCAGTTTGGTACTTCTTTAGTGTTAGCCAAAAGGCGGAAAACATGATCGTTTGTTCGATTTGTAAACAAGTAGTTAGTCGGGGTAAGCTTGGTACCAACTATGGTACCGTAGACCAGAGAAGTCATCTCCAAAAACACACCACTATCATTTGGGAGGCACACCTAAGGAAGATCCAGGGAGCCAAAAGTACAACAAATCCAAATGTATCTATTGATATTGCATCTGATGATGACGAGTGGCTGATCATGCAGGGGGGAAGTGAAGAAGCGACAGACATTTTTTCTGGTACACCCAGTACCCCTGGCATCAGCACTGCAGTGGTAGCGCCCACACTCTCTACCCCTGCAACATGTATCAGGCACACTAAGAGTCTGGGAGAGACACCAATGCGAAAAAGTACATCAATGAGCCTAACTGGTTTGAAAAGTCTGCATCATCATCACGTAAAATGGTCCAGCCCACCATTGGGTGGTTGCGTCATTTGAACGCAACCACCCAATGGCACGTCTGTATAATGCAAAGCTGGCTAAAATGTTAGCGCTGGACCTTCTCCCTTTTTCTTTCGTGGAAGGGGTGGGTTTTCTAGAATCTCTGGCAACAGTCTGCCCTAAATGGAAGGTTCCTAGCCGGTCCTATTTTGCCAGAGTTGCTGTTCCAGCACTACATCAAGATGTGCTGGAGGTGATTGGCGCAGCTATTCAGAAGAGTGCTGTTCACACTACTCACCTGACAACAGACATGTGGACCAGTTGCCAAGCCCTTGATTACATGTGCATCACTGCACACTGGGTCTCTTTTGCAGGGGTTAAAGACAAGTTAAAAGCAGGTGTTGACACGGGCACAGTTTTTCAAGCTACTCAGAAACATGCAACAGTAGCCATGTTTGCCATGGAGAAATCTCATACTGCACCTAACCTTTTGGAGGAGTTTGACAGGAAGGTCTATGAATGGCTGCATCCAAGAAATCGCATGATTGGTTATGTTTCCACGGAAAATGACAGTAATATAGTTAGGGCCATGCATCAAGGTGGCTATTTCAGAGTGCCGTGTTTGGCGCGCAGTATTAACATTGTTGTGCAAGATTTTTTGAAAAAAGAAATCACAGTCAGCAAGTTACTGACCACCTGCCGAAGAATCTGCACACATTTCAGCCATTCTTTTAAGGCCCGGAAGAAGCTGAGGAGCATGCAACATGAACGTAGACTGCCAGTCAAAGGAGTCATCCAGGAGGTGGCAACACGTTGGTACTCAACCTTCTACATGCTTGAGCGTCTGTCTGAGCAGTGGGGGGTAATCATTGAGTATGTCTATGAACTGGGTTCTACTATGAAAGACATGAGGCTAGAGTTGGAGGAATGGAAGCTAGTTGCAAGCCTGACAGAAATGCTTCGTCCTTTTGAGGTCTTCACGCGTGAAGTCAGCAGGGAGGACTGTTCTTTGGGCAAAGCCATCCCATTGTTGCGCATGCTAGAGCATCAACTGAAGGCGGTGTCTTCAACGTTCCGAGATGATGCTGAAAAGCAAGACGCATATCAGCTGGCAGAGAGGTTATTAAGCCGCCTAGTTGCCAATGAAAGGCTTAAAAACATACATACAGGACAACATTACATTTGTGCCACTATTCTGGATCCACGATACAAAAAGGCTGTGGCCAGCAAAGCATTCATTCCTTTTGATGAAGCAGATGTTTCAAAGTACAAACATTGGCTAGCTCTGTCAGCCACTCGGTTCGAAAAAGAGCGGTAGAAAATTGAAGGAGCCGGCAGAAGTACTACTGAATCAGCAGGCCATCA
The DNA here is from genome assembly GCF_964261635.1 of Lissotriton helveticus. Classification (NCBI taxonomy): domain Eukaryota; kingdom Metazoa; phylum Chordata; class Amphibia; order Caudata; family Salamandridae; genus Lissotriton; species Lissotriton helveticus. The sequence continues at coordinate 991,124,404 of NC_136065.1, read as the reverse complement.
GGCGTCAAGTTCCACTTCTGAATCTGTGGCCGAAGGGAGTCACTTTCCCTCACAGCCGTTAACGACACCAGCAACCATATCATCATCCTCACCTGCACCAGGCACAGCCATAATATTATTGGAAGCGGATTGGCTTACTCATCAAGGGTTTGCTCGTTCCAGTGATGCAAAGGCCACAGATGGTACGCAAAGTGGAGCAACCCGGGAGAACCTTGAGTCGATGTTGCAGGCCTATCTGGATGACCCAACAGAGGTCTTTGTTAATCAGAACCCATTGCTGTATTGGTATGGGAAAAGCTCTCTATGGCGACTGATCGCCAACCTGGCTCTAAATTATTTGTCTTGCCCACTCGCAAGCGTGTCTTCTGAACGTGATTTCAGTGCTGCTGGTGCCATTGTAACTTCAAAAAGGACCCGCCTCATGCCCAAAAATGTAGAGAGGTTAACACTGATCAAGATGAATCAGCACTTCATACCACCAGATTACAAAATACGTGAATATACGCAGGAAGAAGAGGACACCGACCTAGGTGACGGGAGTTCTTTTCTGTTAGCTGACCTACTCCGGTCTCAATTCATAGAGTTTGAGGACGAGCTCTACTTCCCTGACACCGAGGCCTGAAAATGACTTCCTTTTTTTCCGTCCCTATTCACTTTTATTCCTGTGTGTCTTTCTTTGTTTTGCAACTTTTACCACAACAAAACTCTAATCACCTAATCACAACAAGTCCATCAGCAGCACTGTCTTCATCTTATTTCCTTATTGCTTTGAAGTTGCCGAAGTCTGCATTCCTGAGGTTCAAAAGTTCACAACTCAATCATGCTCCTCTATCCTCCTCCTCCAGACCCCCCCTATCCATTTCCCTCAATGCAGATGTCTGGATTACGCAGAATAAAGAATCTTTGTCTTCGTAGACGAGTCCCCTCAAGTGGGACTGGAATTACTGACTACATGCTTGCTGATTGCTGACAGTTACTTCTGAATGTGACAGGATAGGCTGCCCTGTGGGCCCTCACTTTCAGAAGAAGATGCGGACAAAAAGTGGAACAGGTAATGAATAATGAGAAGAAGATGGCATGCCGTGGACAGCAATGGCTGTCTGGCTCTGATGAAAGCAATTGCTGTTTGTTTGTTGTGCATGAAATGAATCATATGTCTTCTATTATTATTTAATCTTTTACACACTAAATGTAACTCAAGTCTACACTGCTGTTTTTTTACCTTGATTAATTCAAATTGTACTTCAACTGCAGGGGCCACTATGTTGCATTTTCCAATATGAAAAAATGTCCTTGGACTTACTGTTTGCCAATATACCATGATGATTGTCTTGATTAAATAATATATCTTTTTTCTTTACAGTCACTCACTGGGATGGATGGATCATCAACGTCGGTTTATGGAAGAACTATGGCCAATTTGTGAGTGGCAAACAGTTAAACCAGTCTACAACAACTACTACAGCAGAACTACATGTCTGTCTAGTCATGGTATGGAGTGGTCGAGGCAGTGTATTGTTGTTATGCCAGGCAGAGTCCAGACAGCAGTTCATGTAAAATTGGGGCTATGTGGCTTGCTGCATACAATTAGATATGTGTTGTCTGTCTGTGACAAAGAGCCTAGGTATTCTACATCAGGTTGCTTCACTCAGAGGTGCCTGCCTTGACCGTCTACATGGCCCTGCCGCAAGCCTGGGCCAAAAATCCGTTCCGCTCGCGAAATTTGCTGGTTTTTGGCGCAAATTCGCAATCCGCGAATCTCGCGAAATTGCCGTAAATTAGCAATTTCTTGAGCGTAACGGATTTTTGGCCCATGCTTGCGGCAGGGCCATGCATATGGTCAAGGCAGGCACCACTGAGTGAAGCAACCTGATGTAGCATACCTAGGCTCTTTGACACAGACAAAAAAGCATATCTAGGGTTTAGGGTACCGTGCGGTTTACATAGGTTTTTGGGTTTTATTCGGTAGGGTTTCCGCGGAGTCTAGGGCTCAGTGCCTAATGCAGGCACGTTCATGATGATGTTGGCAAGGTTTTAGGGGGGTTTGGTGTTTTTTGGTCCAGAATTGGCCGAATTTTGGCCTTTTTTGGTGTTTTGCGGGCGCGTGTGTTTGGGTGAAAAGTAGTCGTACACCTTCCAGTGGATCGATTTTGTTCTGCCTTGCTGAGATTCTTGGGAATCACTGGAACACGTGTCCTGGTAAATTTCAAGAGGATGGAAGTAGTGGAAGTGCTGAAAACAACAATTTTTTGTCAAGGCGCGATTTGCCCTGTTTTGGGGATAGCAGTATTGCATGTTTTTGGTCGGCTGCTTGGGGGTGTTCTAGATTTTGGGGGTTGGGTTTATGGGTCTGGGAGCACTACTGGGAAGGTCTAATTGTGATTGCAAGTGGTTTGTAGAAAATCCATGGTGGAAAAGGGGGGTTTGGGCCTAGTTGCAGACAGTGTTTTGGCACGATTTAAACTGAGGCCTAGCAGTATTGCATATTTTTGGGGGTCTGCTTGGGGGGGTTCTAGATTTTTGGGGGTGGTTTGAGGGGTCTGGGAGCACTGCTGGGAAGGTCTAATTGTGATTGCAAGTGGTTTGTAGAAAATCCATGGTGGAAAAGGGGGGTTTGGGCCTAGTTGCAGACAGTGTTTTGGCACGATTTAAACTGAGGCCTAGCAGTATTGCATGTTTTTGGGGGGCTGCTTGGGGGGGTTCTAGATTTTTGGGGGTGGGTTGAGGGTTCTGGGAGCACTGCTGGAAAGGTCTAATTTTGATTGCAAGTGGTTTGAAGAAACTCCATGATGGAAAAGGGGGTTTGGGCCTAGTTGCAGACAGCGTTTTGGCACGATTTAAACTGAGGCCTAGCAGTATTGCATTTTTTTGGGGATCTGCTTGGGGGGTTCTACATTTTTGGGGGGGGGGTTTATGGGTCTGGGAGCACTGCTGGGAAGGTCTAATTTTGATTGCAAGTGGTTTGAAGAAAATCCATGGTGGAAAAGGGGGGTTTGGGCCTAGTTGCAGAGAGCATTTTGGCACGATCCGCACAAATCACCCACACTTACTAATTACTATCCTTGAAAAGGAGACTCAGAGTACGCACTTTCGAAATGATGATTATATGTAATACTGTCACCTCTGAAACTGAAAGTGTTATTTTTGGACTACACGGCGTACCTTATATTTTTTTCACTGTGGTGTTTTAATATCACTTCCTGTTTTTCCATCAACAATTACAGGCCTGCTTTTACCCTGTGCCATGGAACAAATGATTAACTCAGGCTTACGATTAGCGATCCCCAATTCCGCATCAGGCAGGCAGTGGACAGTGTGTCTGGTCACCAAGATTGATCGACGGAGCGTCAGATGGAATGGAGGAGTACTGCGAATAAGAGGAATGGCTGGATGCATGCAACTTCACAAATTCAACAGGACAACTACAACATACAGTTACAGTATCCTCTTAACCTCTCCTTATCTTTTAAATGTTATTGTTGTGAGCTTGAACTTCTACGAGTGTGACTCTGTGCGTTTGTTTGCTCTCTGCTTCAAATTCATCCCTCCAGCTATTTGATACGTTTCTTTGCTATTTTTTAAACTAATTTAAAGTACTAATAACTATAAGTGTTTATTCTCTCTGAGGGCAGAGAGGCAAGTGAAATTGCGTAATTATAATTATTACTGCAGCCATGTACTGTCAAATTGTTTCTTCATAGTTACTAGTAAGTTGTAGTAAGTACTACTTTTCAGTAACCTAACCATCCATTTAGCAAAAAAACTCATGCATGCAATAGTGCAATTCCTTTATGTACCTTAAAGGATTCATGGATATCTTCGAATCCAAAGATTTGTTTTTCTTCATTTGTTGTTTGTCCATGATGTGTTTTTTTTCCTCTCTCCACAAACCTTTCCCAAAAACCCCCATTCCCATCCAATTTTCAAACCCTAATCCTCTTCCCCCGGGCTCTGTGGTTTTTCATTGAGGTGTGACTAAATGACAACAATAAATTCCACACACTTGCTGGGGAGGATAAGGTCAAAGCAATAGAAAAATCATTCTAATCAATATTTCATGTGCGCCATCGTGGATTGATCATCAACAACATCCTCCTCCTACACGTGATGAATCAAATGCTTAATGCTTACGTTGCTTTGTCCTTTGCCTTAATACTATTTCTTATAGTAGCCATACTCCACGCAACTAGTACTTAGTTATCTTTTGAATACTTTAGCACTGCTTAGGCAACAATTTATGCCACTGTTCTCTACTGTACTATCTATCGTACTGTTTCTAATGCTATGCTCAGGCCACTCAATGTTTCATTTCCTTTTTTTTCATATGCTGTTACTGCCAGTTTGTACCACTACTACTACTAGCACAACGAGGATATTTCAACAATCCAGGATTCAAGTCAACACCCAACCTTAATCGCCATTTGCCATGCAGCCAGCCCTGTGCCTAGCCCTATTCTCAAGCACGAATCACAGGTAAGATAAGCATTTTGGGGAGGTAGAAGAATGGGCTAGGACTCAGAGGAGAGGAGAGACTGACAGTGCCACAGTAGTACTAGTAAAGTACTAGTAGGGCAATTGAATTCACTAACTCTGTTAGTGGCATTTTTGTACATGTTTGGACGTTTAGATAATTCATGCTGGTAAGTTTGAAGAAAGCAAACGTACAGTAACCCCCGCCCACCACCACACAAAATAATATGAACACGTGTACTATGTTTAAGTATGTAAAATAAATGAATATACTTACCCTAACAAAAATAAACTAACCCAACCCACCCCCTACCTAACCCCAACCTATGTCCAAATGTCCTTCAAGTCTCTTTCCCCAACGCCCAATTCCCACCCCCCCAACAGTCTTTAAAAAAGGGGCAAGGGAAAGTCACTTCCTCCGGCGGTGTCCTCTGAGTCCTGTGGACAGGTCCCGCACCTCTTTGCGGAGGTCCCAGAGCTGGCACTGTTGCTTCTCTGCCAATCGCTCCAGGTAGTCCACTTGCTTTCGGAGGTGGCGCAGACGTGCCATCCAGGCTCTGGGGGGGGCAGCTGATGTTTTTGCTGCTGTGCGGCGGCGGCGGGAGGCTGTCGGGCCACGACGCCTTTTAGCTGGAGGCTGCTGGCTGGTGGACCCGGGGGCACTGGAGGAGGATGCAGTAGTTGCCGTCTCCTCCTGCTCCCCAAGCCCACAGCCGCCGATATTCAGCGCAAATGGGCTCCAGCTTACATGCCCTGGCCAGGACAGCCATCTCCTTGCGGGTGAGCTTTATTGGAGCATCTATGAAGAAAGAAAGAAAAATACTGTAGCCAATAGTCTTAACATTAAGTCAAAATAATTCAACAGAAAGTTGTCTCACAGTAACACTAGCAACTTGCAAGCACAGTATAACATTTTGGCATGTATCTTTCCGCAGTCTTTGTAGGCCTGTGACATTAGTGGGAGTTTCAGGAATTCTACTAGCAGCACTATGGACTCACTACTACATAGTTAGAGAGTCAGAGACTAACCAGTCTTCTTTTTTTCTCTTGTTTTGCAAAAGAAACTACTTGTACATGAACTTGTGGTAGCCGGCATAATGCCAGCTCACTCAGTTTGCACCCAAGAAAAACAGACAAAAGCCATGATGACGCAGACTCGCATTACTTTAAGCAGTATATGCAGGTGGGGATAGGAAGCTCTTACTTTTCTATAGGGGTGGCACTGGCCATACTCGGTTACATCAAGGGCTACTGCTCAATGTAATTTATATTTCACACTGCCACCCCGGCCCTTGACTACTACAAAAGGAAAATAAAGATTATTGATTTCTTATCATATATCCTGCTGATCACATGATCTTTGCTTATATGATGGATGACTTAAGGTGATTTGGTTTGATAGATTGAGTGAACAACAGCAATAGTCCACCCATGACACAGCTGAAAGAAAATTATTAACATATGGAGTGAGTGTTGTACCCATAATTGCCGGAGGAAGGGACTTGACTTGATATAATGTCAACTATACAATACATACACAATATATGCTGTGCTTGCAAAGTAAACTACTGCACTGTTAGTCAAAGGAGTATTTAAATTTCTGAACAATCACAACTTCTAGTATTTGGATTTCCTCAGCTTTGCTACTCTGGCACGGACATGCTGTTCAAAGTAACACTGTTCATCCGCTGAGCGTCTGCTCTAATACATACACCTCTGCTATCTATGAGGAAGAAGAAGATACCATACAGGCTTCCAAAGTAAACGTCTATCATTCTTCTCAATGTCTCAACTTGCACCAAGCTTACTTTTTCTCAACAACCAACTAACACCCTCTTCATTTTATTTGGTAAACCACCGTCTTGACTTGCATTTGAGTTTGACCCAAATGATATATTGCAATGTACACCACACATGCATTTTCTAATTCACCCACACAGGCAGTCATCTTTTCTTTCTCTTCCAACCATCCTTGCTTCAAGCAGCCATGCATCTGATTCCTTCCTATCAGCCTCCTCCTCCTGCATTCAAAAACACGTATCATTCTTTACAGTCATAAATGTTACGACTCGCTCATCCTTCCTTTCACCCTTCTTTCCCTTTTCGTTCTTCACATCCCTCAGGATCATCTGATATGACTTGCCTTCATGAAAAATGTTTCCCAGCTGAGTTGAAGTCAAATAGAGGGGGCCATTGCTTACCCGAGAACCACCGCCGCTAATGCTATTACTAAGTCAAGGTTGACTGTCTTCTCCGTGATTGGCAAAAATGTAGTTACAAATTAGTAACTATTCTTAACAGTACAGTTTACTTGTACTAGTGTACTGTCTACTGTACACTACAGTACATCATACACTCCTTTGCGAGCCTACTCTAAAATGTCAATAAGTAAGGAGTATAATAACTTACCACCGTCCGCTGCTGCTGAGCCATCCCCCTCAGCTCCTCCTGGTGGCACTTGTGGCGCCGCCGCATACGCACCTGGAGTGGACCCCTCCGCGCTGCTGGCCCCGGCAATGGTGGTAGGTAGTGCCGCATCCGATGTTGTGACGCTTAGAAAAAAAACGTCATATTTTTAGATGCCATACACCACTCCCTATTTCGTCTCATAATGGAAGAGAAAATGTTAAATCATAACACTTAAACAATTTTTTATTATTGGGACTGAAAAAAAGTCACGGTTTTGGGGAGGGTGTTAACTTATATGCTTAGCCATAACATGCAACACTTTTTGGCACAACTGTTGAATGCTTGCTTTTTAACGTGCAACATTTTTCTAATTACAGACAGAACCAACTACTCATCACCACCAGGAGGACTTGAAGTTCCAACAAGGTGAGGGCTCCCGAGTCCCGCACAGTTACTTCTGCCAGATATGTGTGGAAAGTCAAACTGCACCTATCATCAACAATGTCCTATTTCTCTTGTCCATACTTCTGTATGTGCAGAATAGTCCCTGAAACACTAGCGGTATGGTATGTGCTACTATCAAATCAAAAAGCCAACTACTAGCTTATTCTTGGTTGACATTGACATTTTGTTGTTGGAAACTGTCAAAGCACTAATATTAGGAAGACTGAAATACACAGCAAGGGCAACCCAGAGGACTGCACTCAGTGCCTCTAGAGCTATTGCTAGATAAGAGTTTTGTTTAACACCGTTTGCCGACTGGGCAAGCTTAACTACCTACACAGACCGACTCATAATAATAGTAAATAGTAGCAGCACAGGGCAGCCGCGGGCCGTGGAGGGAGTAACGGTGGGGCAGGGAGGCGGGGAGGGGGAGGGGCAGGGTGGAGAGGGCTAAAAACCGGCACATGGATAATTACAGGTAAGTAAACAATTTAAATAATAAAACGAATTTCGTAGCGCGCACTGCATCGCATTTTGCAATGCAGTGCGCACTACGAAATTCGTTTTAATATTTAAATTGTTTACTTACTTGTAATTATCCATGTGCCGGTTTTTAGCCCTCTCCACCCTGCCCCTCCCCCTCCCCGCCTCCCTGCCCCACCATAACTCCCTCCACGGCCCGCGGCTGGCACAGGGGTGATGGTAGAGAGGCAGGATAAGAATGTAGAAACAGACTACAAGAAGATCAAAGACTATTTTGTAAAAAATAGAATTAGGAAACAGTTTGGAATGAATAGGAGCTGTAAAAGTTAGGGAAGTATAATTATATTAACAACAGAACAACTTACTGGGGCACGCAGAAGAGGCTGCAGAGGACCGTTCCTGCCCACTTTCTTTCGCCGGAGTCTGGGGTGTAGTCTTCTTGCCCCTGGGAGGTGCTGAATGTGAACATGAAATAAACACAAACATGGATGATTGTTTTTTTGAAATATTTGATTTCTTTGACCACAATCTAAAATTATCTCGGGGAAACAAATTACCAACAATTGCACTACATGTATTGACCTATCTGATCTGGTCAACTAGGAGGATACTAGTACAGTATTGCTGGATTCGCAGACCGTCTACTTGGAAAGTTATGTAAATCACTAACTAAACCAACAACAAAAAGGTTCTACTACGACTGCCAGCACTCAGCAGCACGCGACATGACAGACACAGTCCGTTATCATGATTGCAGACCGCTAAAAAATGTCCTACTACTAATAACAAGTCATAATATACTCAACCTATCAATCCACCACTATCTCTTCTTCTTAGTGGCAGCAGGAGTACAAAGGAAGAACTAGACTTGAGTCTCTAGTCTCTCTAGCATTACGCAGTTCTGTAAAGTACTACACTCATACATATTGAGGCCAGATGAGAAAAGAGCACAAAGTTGCAAACTAGTAAGCATAGTAGCAATGCCACTGAGGAGGCGAGCACCTGCAATCGCAGAAGCTATTTAAACATTATTTTACCTGCAATGTAATTGAATCAGCAGCATTCTTGCTCTTCGGGAAAAACATATATTAGCAATATAACACAGAGCAGAAGAAAACAAAGTAGTTATTAAATAGCTACTCACCAAGGCCAGTGATCTCCATGACTAGCAGGTCGAGCAGGTCCTGCTCCCGGTCGAGGAGGTCAGCCCACCCGTGCATCGCTTGGTCATAGGTGCGCCGGACCCCCGACTCCCTACGCATGGCCCGGCACACCTTATCCCACAGCTGGCGACGCTCCCAGAGGCCATACCCTTGACGGGGCCTGCCCCCTGCTGCCACGGTCTTCAGGAGGTGGCGCAGAACATAAAATATAAGCGCGGCCACCTCCACAGTACTGAAAAACTCCCTGGTTACTAGATCCGACCCCCTCAATCGCCCGCAAGAGAGCAGGGTACGGGGTGCGGGACCCTTCCCCTTGCTCTTCCCGGCTCCCTTTGCCATGGTCCTGGACAGCTGGAAAAAAAAATAGGAAAGAATAGGGAAAAACTAAAGAAAAGAAAAGAGTTTAAAAAAAGTAGCTTTAAAGTAACCAAAAGTAGAAAAAAAACACAAAATATAGATGTAGAAAAAGAGAGGGATATATAATGAGTAAAAAAGATCCCAAAAAAGTTCAAAGAAACAAAGGATTGCAAAGAATATGGGAGGATTCAAAAAGCATGCCCAGAACCATATCAATGAATGAAAATCAAGATGGCCGCGCCCATTGAGGATCGCGTGGGTAAGTTTGCGCGATATTTCCCCCGCGAGCACTCAAAAACGCACAAGAACACGTAATAGCGCCCGCGCACAACGCGAGCTTGCAAATAGCGCCCGGAAATGGAAATACGCAACACGCACAAGATGGCCGCGCCCATGTACGACCACATGGGTAACTTTGCGGTCGGTGCGCTGCAAGCGGGCCGCAAATACGCAAACAAAACACGAACACACCAAAAAAATGCGCAAATTCGCACGAATTTGCGGATTATGCGAATTTGCGCATTTCGCCCACTTAACCCTGATGTCATTACAATAAATTAAAAGTAAAACAAGCCAATGGGCTCATTTTACTTTTAATTAATCTGTGATCTGTGGCTATCTCAGCCCGCGCCCTCTGATTGCTGTGGGAGAAGTATTACTGGAAAGGGGCAAATCTCTCTTTCCAATGACATTTTACCCCAGTGGATGCATGCTTAGAGAATTGCCACAGGAGAGCGATCCAGAAGCAGGGATCTGCCCACCATACTCCTGGGACATGGAGGAGCAGCCTCTTAGGCAAGGGCCTGTGCTTCCCCCACCACCTGATGAAAGTATTTCAGTCTTTCCTAGGGGGTTAGATGGGGTAATTAACAAAAAAGCCCTCTAGACAACAGGGCATATTATTGTAAAAATGTTGTGGTAGGGGCTGCACCAATGTGCATGGCCATAGCACCACCCGCACTAAGAAATATGCTGCTAGTCTTTCTGCCCGCCTGGTGATGAATGGGGGGATTAAACCCAATCTGCCTCCCGGGGGCAAAAGCCCATTAGACACCAGGAAAATGAAAGAATCAATATATATAGGTGTGGGGCTGCCTTAACCCCACCCCAATAAGGAAACAGTTTATCTGCCCCCCCCAGGGAGGTTGACTGGGTGATTACTCAAATCTGCCCCCAGGGGGAGAAAGCCCATTAGACATTAGAGAAACAGAACACACAGGAATAGATCAAACAAGGGTCAAATGAAGTCCCACATTGAAACGCCCATTGACCGTGGTGTGATCCGTCCTTCTCACTGGCCTTAGTTTCAGCCACACAAGTGAGGCAGCGTTTTTATCGGACAAGTGTTTGAACGCTGGATGGGAGGGATTTTGTGTATTCCTCCTGATTACAGAAGTTTCCACCACAGAAATGTAAGGAAATGCATGATTTAGCCAAAGTTTGAGGTTTTCAGGGCATTGTGGGTAAAACAGCTTGTGGGATTCATGCAAGGCATACACCTAAGGAAGTCCCTTGGTGTCTAGTTTTCATAAATGTCTGTGGTTGGTAAGTTATACAGGTGGTGGCAGAGAAGGCCCCAAACACAGCAGCTACCCCATCACTGATCTCTTCACATAGAGTTTTCTGGCTTTTTGTATGGTGTTCTCTTGGCCCACCACAAACGTGGAGTGCTGTTGTTATAGGAAGAAGTGTGGGAACTGTGAGTGGGGTGGAAATTGTGGATCCCTAGATTCTGGAACTTTCCTTCAGAAAAATGTGAGGAAAATGTGTTTTTTAGTCAAAGTTTGAGGTTTGCAAGCCAGGGATAGCCATAATTTCATCAAGAATGTCAACAAGAAGTCATGCTTGGGCTCCATTACACCCAGAATGTAGCCACCACCATCTCAACATCCACCCACACCTTGGCCACACCAATACACCTTACCCCAAACCTCTTCTAGCCGTGTGCTTTTTTAAGTTAAAGTTTAAGGTTTCCGATGGATTCTGGGTAAAAAATGATCTGATGAGAGCCACGCAAGTCACCGCAACCTGAATTCCCCTTGGTGACTAGTGCAGGTTTGCTAGGTTTCCTTAGGTGCTCAAAATCCACAGCTACCCGCTTTGCAAAAAAAGGGTCAATCAATTTTGAGTGGAAAAATGTGATGTGTCAATGTTGTGTTTTTGGCCTTTTCCTGTCACAGGGCCTACCCACGCAAGTGGGGTACCATTGTTATCATAAGACTTGGGTGAATGATGGGTGGAAGGAGGTTTGAGGCTTCCAAGGGATTCCTGAACTTCCCATCACAGAAATGTGAGAAAAATGTTTTTAGACAAAATGTGAGGTTTACAAGCTAGGGATAGTCATAATCTCATTAGGAATGTCCACAAGAAGTCATGCTTGTGCTCCATTACACCAGAATAAATCCCCACCATGTCACAAAACACCCACACCTTGACATTCCAATATACCCTACACAAAACATCTTCTGGTTGGCATACTCTTTCTGTCAGCCTAGTTCTCCCTCTCACACACATACACACAGGCTTGGTGATGGAAAAGCAGTTGGGCTCTACCTACTATATTCTAACGTGCTAGACCCTGCTTACTTAAATTCACACTTGACCAAAGAGGCTACCGTGGTGTTCTTCGGTTTTCATTTACTGGCTTTGTATGGGTGGACTAGTGTTTCTTGCTACAATTAGGGATACAATAAACCAGTCAGTGATGACTTTACCACATGTTGAATTATCACATTTTCTTCTGTTTAGCAGCTGCACAGACATAGGTGGTTGGAAGACATGCATGTCAAGGCAGCCAATCTTGTACCATTGTTCTAGAATGTTTAGACTTTTGCAGTTTGCTCTTTCCATGCACACCTCCACTGTCCTTCACTGACCTTTGCAGTGAATCAACACAGTCCCTCACACATTCACTGCTTCTTTGTTTGATTCCACATATTTACAAAGCATATTACAGTAGTAAACCAGCAATCTATTGACAATGTATGAAATATTATTTGGGCAGTCAGGAGATCTGTGAAGTTACCCTCAATATTTAGTGCCATCTCTTAGGAATTTGAAACTTGTGTGAATGCAAGCAAACAATGCCTAAAGTGAGGAAAGTGGTTTATTGTGTGGTATTGTGTGGTGTGGTTGTTGGGCCTCATCATGTAAAGAGGCACAATTCGACATCAGATGCAGTAAAATTTGTTTGAAAACCTTAGCACAGTCTAGGGTAGCTGTGGATCAGAGCACTCAGGCTTTATCAAAGGAACAAGCGTAAAGCATTAAGAAGCACCAACACAGTTATTATGTAGGAAGAAAATGCAACACAATACAAATCTGACACCAATTTATAAAACTAGGTTGTATTTTTGTCTCTAAATTGACACCTCAATATCAAAACCCACCAGAGGTCTCTGGAGTCCTGAATTTGTTATAAAAACAATGAATCACAGTTCATTGCAATCTACTGTGAATCCCTGTTTAGGCTTGGCCATAAAAAGTAACTTGAAAGCTGTTATAAAGACACTCCTGTGGTGACCAACTCTGGCAGAGATCCAATCATAGGGATCAATAACATCCCACTGTCAAGTTTTGCCTCAGTTAAAACAGTCTCTAGTTTAGTTCCAGGGTCTATGGGCAAACCTCCTCGGGAAGCAACGAAGTGGTCCAGTTGCAAGTGGTAAAGGACGCTGAAGATGCTGGAGCTTGTGTCTGGCCTGTAACAAGAGTCTTCCTGTGCCAACTCTCAGTCCAGTCCACGAACACGGTGGGGCAACTTTTACCTCACTGGTCGATGGCCCTCAAAGTACAGGTGAAGCCCAATCAAAAGACAGTTGCCATTGGTCTACAGGTTTTCGGATATCACAAAACCATTGGATCGCCCTGTAGCTGGCAGTAACTTATTTGTATGTCTGGACGGTGAACTCCTCTCCACTCGTGGAGTTTGCGGAGATTTGTGGAGGTACCAAGTGGCGCATATTCGAAGCACAGGAACAACAAAAACTGGTGGAGGCCGGATCATGTGTGCAGATAGCCTCTTCGGATTCAGGCTTGTTATAGGTTGGCCAACCCATTTTAAAATTGCTCCACTCTGGTACCATTAAGGAGGTTATTCAATCAGCCAGTAAAGACCAACTAGTCTGTGATCGGGTGTTCGCACAGATTTATACTATTATGGCCAAAACAGAATGTATAAATGCTGAGGATCTAGCTTTTCTCCCTCACTCTGTGGATCAGACTATAAGCTGAGACAGTGGCAAAGTCACTGCAGAGCCTGTCCCTGATTCTATGGATGTGTCTACTTTACAACTGTTTGCTAGAGTCTAGCCGAGTTGTCTTTCTGGTGCATTTATTATGCCTCTTTTGGAATCTAATGGGACTCAGTGTCCTCAGATAGAGTTGCAGGATACAGCAAATGTGAGTACCACTTTAGAAACTCTAAGGGGCCAGACTGTGGGCTTGGAAGTGTTTATCAAAGTTACAGATTATGCAGTGGTGGATAACACAGGTTTGCCTACACAGCCGGCTGGTTGCTTCAATTTAGTGCCTAGATCTATGTGCAGCTCTGATCTCTCTTCCAACAACCCTGCATTATGTGTTTCAGGCGAGTATAAAAATTGTACCATATTTAGTGATAACTCCATGCACACTCAGGGGGGCAAGAGACAGCTGGTGCAGTTAAATCAGAGCACTACAGGGAGGATGTTCATGGGGCAGACTCAGACCCACAATATTGTAAAACAACGGTGGGCAACCTAGACTTGTAAAACTGGAAATCCTATGACTAAGAGCAGCCCACTAATATAGTAGGTCACACAAATTTTGGAGTCAAAGCTCTCATCTCTCACTTATCTGCTGCTCTTCTTGGGGCAGATGAGGATATACAGCATTCAGGACAACACTCCCTCTCTAAGTGTTCTACTTCTAATCCTGTTTTCACCTCTGATATATCCTCTTGTACATTATCTGATCACTCACCCCACTGACTCATTCAGAGGTTGACTCACAGGAGCCATCATTGGTAACAATTTTGCAACTCCTTCAGGTCCAGCTGTCAGAGGTCTGTACGTACTATACTCGGACCAGGTCATAGATACACAAAAAATGCAGCAATCACTGTCTGATGTATCAGGACATATCACCGGCTTCACAACAGAAATCACTGTATTCCAGCAGAGAATAGCTCAAGTTGAGAAGGTGGGATCAGCAACAGTCAAGGCAATCAGGAATCACAAAGGTCCGCAGGAGTATCTCCAGTCTCAGGTCAAAGACATAGATAACCGTCAGAGGAGAAAGAATTTGAGGATTTCCAGAATTCTAGAGGGCAAGGAGAGGTCAGTTTCTCTGCAATATATTGTCCAACTATTCGAAAAGGCCTTCCCTGACTTGAATCACTGTAACTTGGACTCACAAACGATGTGGCAGTTTTCTGCACTAATCAAATATCAGCTACTCAACAGTTCTTGGATGAAGCCGCTACGTTCGGCAGGTTCTTGGGGTACAAGCTTAATCTATTTAAAACTCAGCCCTTTTGAACTTTAAACCAGACTCTCCTATGCTTGGGGTAACCTCCACTGTGTTTGTTTTATCTCAGAACTAGAATGTGTCCTTTGGTCATGAATATTATCAAACTGAACAATGAAACTTTAGTAACCTAAGTCATTTCTAAGATGAAATTCTGGAATAAGCCCCCACTTACTATTGTTGGTCGAATCAATAAAATTAAAATGAATAGCTTTCCAAAATTCCTTTATTTATTTCATGCAAATCTAATTGAGAGTCCCTGAGTTATTTTTTAAGTGCCTGGAGGGTGCCATCAGAAGTTTTATATGGAGCTAAAGGTGCTCAAAACATGCCGTTCATTTTATTAAGCTACCGTACAAGAAAGGAGGACTTCAACTTCCAGACTTTAAGTTATATTTTTGGACAGCCTCCACCGGCCGTCTGCGCAGCCTAGTAACCATGGCTGATCTGGACCCTTATCTTTTGGCTATCGGCTAGCTCTTGGATCTGAGTTTAGTTTTTCTTTTATAGGCTAGGGGACCCCAACTAAGAGGGTACGCTTTAAAATCATAAGTGATAGTATTTATATGTGGCGGGTATACATACTTAATACTCAATCAATGGATAATCCAGTTTTCACCTCAATTTCCCATGATTCAGTCTGTAGGGATTGGACAAAACATGTGGTTTCAACGTTGGGCCAGCTATACGATCTGAATGTTTTTTTATCCCTTTCAGGATTGCAAGATCAGTATGAATTTCCTCCTCAGGTTTCCTTTATTTACTTACAAATTAGGGATTATCTACTGTCAATTTGTGAACACTTGTTGGATATGGAAGGCTACAAACTGACGTTATACTACTTTAAATCTACCAGAAAACCTTTGATTAGTATATTGTATCAAGGTTTTTGTCATTATTACACAGATGTTATTGCTTCATTAGCTACAAAATGGAGCAGGTCTCTTACATCTGAAATTCTAATCTCAGAGATTCAGAGCACATTAGAGACACTTGACCGATCTGTACACTCTATCAATTTAAAATTGCAACAATTTTGGACACTCTGCATTCTATAGGATACCCTGGATAAAATCTCCTGATGGGAAGTTAATTCTACCTCAGATTAGACTAAATGTCTTAAATGTAATCTACTTGCAGCAGATATCGTACATATGTTTGTGTTAGGTCCTGTCTTACAAGAAATTTGGGATGGGGTAATTAAGTTTGTCATACAGTTTGGGCTGCCGTGTCTTACTTTCCACTAAGGAGATAATGCTGGGTGTTAAGTCTAAGTATATGGATGGCTTACAGCGCTTAACCACAATAATGTTTTCCAGCTCGGATACAACAATGCTACGAGTTGAGTCGAACACATTATTATAATAATTGACTATAATCACATTCCTGCCATCTTTACAATTCAAGCTCAACATCTGAGAGTGTTCTCCTATTGTGATCGCTCTTTTAACAACAACTGGTAGTTTATTTGAAATGAGAATTAAAAGCCCTCCTTTTGTTCAACCTGCACGGAAGGTACTCCAGGCAGGCCATATGAGGCAAACACTTCTACATAAGCATGATTAGTGCACCAGGTTTCTTGCATACAGATTATATCATGCTCATTAATGAAATCAATCCATATTAGAGAGTCCTTTTTACTTAATGGGCCGGCTATGTTCCACGTAAAAATTGCCTAGCCATTTTCTATTATTGCCCCTGGTTTATCACTAAAATATTCACATTTTCTAACTACATCCCTACTTATATATGAGGTCTCTTCATGTGTATTCTTTATATTTGGAACAGCGTTAGATACAGTTACCAATAAATTATTGATACTTAGTGCCCAGTATCATATTCAGTTAAACCGTCTCCAGCAGAGTCATCCTCCACTTTTGATAAGTGGGCATTGAAGTGTCAATCATTATCTTGTAATGTACTCAGTGCTTGATATCTATCTGATACTGTCAATGCATATTGTGGATAAATTGGAAACACAGGGTTCATACTGGGGTCACCTCGTTCTAATCCCCTATTTGGTACAGACCTTAAGTGTCTATAAAAAAAGCCTAGGGGTTGTAATGACACATTCTGTTCAAGGTTCAGTGGTGGAAGTGCTCTATCCAGGGTGTTCCTTGCCCAACTTGGACTTCTAAAATTAATGAATATGCCATCTCCTTTGAGACATTAAGCTAAGGGGCCAATCCAACTTACTCTTCTTGTTAGGAGTATTTGGCTTGCATCTCCCACTGGGTAGCCGCAGTTCTTATCTAGCCAGTGGATCACTTTGTTTTTTAGGGTGTCATATAGTTCCCTTTGACCCGGTTGTAACAGTAATAATGTTAGTTTGTGCTGGACTATGCATTGCAAGTTCTTAGGTCTCCACGGCCTATCCAAAAGCAGTTGAATGGTGTGCCCTCATCCAACAGATCCATGACTCTGAGTTAGCTCTGGCCAAAGCTAGAGGTCTGTCTTCCCAGAACAGAATTGTAAAAATTTGCATTAATGTCAGCTGGGAGTGTGTAAACTCAAATCATGAATAATACTGTAATTCCTCTATGATTTATACTATTGATATCCATGCTTAATTATATGGTTTTGAATTTTGCGATTTTCGTATGCTGAACAATTCTGATTTGATTAAAAACTATTTTTTTTAAAAGGCCAGTGGGTCTTTTAAGCTAGTCTCTGCGGGTAGTTTGGAGCATTGAAGGATTTTATGAAGCAGAGATCTACATATTTAGACCCTTTGTCGCAATGATGACGTAGGGCCAGATGTAGGTAATTCCCATTTACCTACTCTTAAATACCGAATCATACCGAATCGGTATTTAAGAGTAGGTAAATAGGAAGCAGGCAAATGTAGGTAATCTTTATTTTGCAATTACTGAATCGGTAAGATTCGGTATTTACCGATTCGGTAAATACCGAATCAGTATTTCCCATTGATTCCTATGGGCCTTGAAGCCCATAGGAATCAATGTGAAATACCGATTCGGTATTTACCGAATCGGTAAATACCGAATCCTGGCAGGGGGAACGGGGTGTCACTTTGATACCCTGTAGCACCCCAATTGCAGGCTTGTGTGCCATGTGGCACACATACATGCCCTAAGGGCATGTCTGTGTGTCACATGGCATAGGTGTACATGCACAGATGTGCATGTACACTGGAATTCGGTATTTTACCACCCAATAGGATTGGGTGGTAAAATAAGAACTCCTAGTGGCCTGTGGCACTGCAGACTGTGCCACCTACATATGGATGTACAGATTCGGTATATTTACCGAATCGGAAAAATACCGAAGTGGTAAATTTACCGAATCGGTAAATATACCGATTCTGTAAATTCCGAGCCACCTACATGTCAAAAGCCAAATACCGGTCGGTAACGGCCGAATTCGGCCGTTACCGACCGGTAAATGGCGACCTACATCTGGCCCATAGTGAGCAAAAATGTGTTGGCTTCAAAAAGGATCCCAGGATTTCTACTTAGTTTTCTCAAGGTGGAGGGCAGAGTTCCAGTGCTTGATGGGGAGGTGAAGTGTATTTAACTGGATCCAGTGATTCAAATTACTTGGATCTCAATATTAGCACCATTCATCTGCCTGAAGTTCCTCTTTCACCCACTTGAATATGTGGTCTATACGCAGAGATCCTTGTTTAGTTCAGTTCTATGGCCATAATACAAAGGGAAATGGATTAATACTTGGTAGATCAGTGTTCTTAATGAACCTGCGCTAGGCCACATATGTCTATAGTGAAGAGAAAACACAAAATGGATGACCCTTAAGTAAAGTTATAAGACACTTAGCATTTGCACGCTTGTAATGAACCAATCATGAGCTTTTATGTTGTGGTTGGGGAGAAAAGAAAGACCAGTATCTTTCTTACAACACTCTACAGGGACAGTTTAGTAAATAATCCCTTTGAATCCAGAACTTTAAAATTACAGGGAAAAAAGTAAATGATTTCTGAAAAAGGCCATGACTCCCATGTATAACTCTGATAGCTACGGCATCTGCACTAAAAAGTCCCCCTGAACCTCCTCTTCCAAGAACCACTCAAATATTTTGTGAGAAACTCCTCCTAGTGCCACTTTAATCCAGAGAACATAGTTTCACATACCACTTTATTCATTTCTCTCCCTCCCTTTAACCATTTCATGTTACTTCTAGTACCCCAATATGTAATTATTCAATTAAATGAAAAGTTACACTGTGAATGCATTTTATATAACTACAGTTCAATTTTATAAGAACAAACTTGAAGTATTCCTGTTTCTTCTCCGATGTTGTCTTTACTGCATTCACTGATGTGTGTATATATCCTTTTTCGGCAATATATGTCTCTAAAAGGAAATGCCTTTTAATGTGTCAAGGGGTAGCAAATATTTTAGAAGTTCAGTTGAACGGTTTAAATTCAATAGACAAATGTATCTTTGAAAAAACAAAATAAAATCAATGGTAATATTAACACTAAACGGGCTTTCCATAATACCATCGGTTTTCGTTTGAAAGGCCAAATATATTTATGATTTATGCCTGTCCATTTTAAAAAAAAAAAAGTCTGCACTCCACTGTATTTCTTCTAGATGCACTTATGGTTTCACCCAGTTAAGCCAGATGACTGAACCCAGACATTTTGCGCTCTTTTCCCATTCTCAAATTGTCACCTAAGTGCTGGAAATGCGGGCCCCTCCCCTGGGACGGCCATCTTTTCTGTGATGCACAGTTCCTCTCGCAAACATGGCAGCCGAGCAGAAGAGTATCTTAACACAACATTGCCCTGACGCTGGGTGACATACTGTGGGCGGTTGGCAAGCCTGGAGAAATAGCTGCTTGCCATCCTGCCGCCTCAGAACTACCAGCTCCGATCAGGTTGCTGCACATACAAAAGTGGCACTACAACTAATCCGCATTCATTATTAATGAAGCAAAATACGGTGTAAATATTGCCTTAAATATTCCGCGGCGCCATTCATATGTATGAATGCAAATTGGATCACCTTAAACACTTCATTCTTCAAATACCTTCAGAAGACTGAAACACTTAGCACATTACAGTGTCATCCGCCATTGTTCTTCCCCTTTAACGATTCCGAACATGGCGGAGTCAAGCGCCAGACAAACTCCACTGAGCCATGCGCCATCTGTATCGAGCATGCAGTGAAATGTGCACCCTATATCTCCCTCCACACCTTACAGAGCTACTTTTATGCAATGCACTTTCAAATCAGCTGCTAAGAAATATATGCAGAATTTGTTTTCCAATGAAGGCCTAATAGAGCTACCCTCTTAAGTTTGGATATGTTAAAAAATTGCCCTTTTCACAGCTGATAAAATATTACTACAAATTAATCCTCTGAGAATATAATATGTTCCTATTTATTACTTTCAAGTGTGAAGGCTCTGCTGCAATTAATGTTGCCTGTTCTACTGCGCTGTAGATAGACGGTCTGCAGACTTGTCCTTGAAGCTAGGAATATATGAAAATTATAATTTCCTAGGCAAAATGGGTTTAATTTCTTAAACTATGTTAGGCGAGGTGTTGAGCGGTGTTGTACGAAGGTCAAAATCCCCATAGTTCCTCTCCAGATATATTATTGCTATTAAGATCCATTTGAGTTCTAAAAGCTGTAAATTAAAGTGCCTTAAGGGTGTGAGATAATGTTATTTGTAGGCTACTGATAGCTTGGATTAATATGGGATAGAAACCACTTAAAAAATTAAACAACCCTAGTTTCTTTATGCAGCGAGATTAATTTGTTTATTTGACCCTTAATGCTTTTAATGAACTCCTACTTCAAGGCTTTCAGCACTCTATATATACAAATTAATTTGAGTTTTTTACCGACCTGTCCTGATGTTTGTAGCTACTTATTGGTGAACTGAAAAGAGTCTTTATTGCACAGTATACGCAGCGCTCCTTTTACATGTATATGTTAGGGAGGGTAAGGTATACTTTTAACACCTGATATAATTGATTTCACCATATCATTTACACTCGAAAACATGCTCTTGGACGCTCCTCACAGATGCGCACATCGGTACCACCCCACATCTACACCAATATATAGAAATGAAACACACACACACACACACATATATCCATGCACATGTATACGAATGCCAATATGCACACGCATGCATTGGCATACATACAAAATGTGCATCCATAGATAAAGTAAAGCTGACAAAAATCCACACACTCATGCATATGTAGGTAATCGGATACACACACAAACACACACACACAGCCACACCAACATACACAAGCACACATATACAAAGAAATGAAGATATAACTGTATTTATAGTAATGCACATTTAAACAACTGTTCAAATGAACTTATACACATACACACTGAAACACACAAAATGCAAACAGAATGAAACGCCCTAGTGCACAAGCATGCAAATGAACAAATGCCCAGATAGGCACTGGAACATACCCTATGCAGAGAAAAGTAGACATAAATGCACCCATACTAACATAGAAATGTACGGGTTTACACATACACAAGAAAACAAAGACATGCACACAAAGAAACATGCAGCTACAAATGCAGACATGCTGATGCACTCAAGTACTCATACAGTCAATATGTGTGAACACACACATACACACAAACGTGCACATATTTATTAATGACTACAGTGGTAAATGTAGATGCTATGTCCAAATACATATAATCTGTACTATACTTTTAATTTCTCATTAAAGTTGCCGAAAAATGATTAGTTTATTGGTAATATTCATTCTTGCCCCTAAAGTGTTCTTCAACAGCTCACATTATGCAAAACTGCGTTTTAATTGGTTGACAAGAACCAAGAAATGTGCGGATTTGCAAGTGGGTTGACTGACTGTTTGCTTTTCTGGGTTTATTTATTCGTCCGTAGAAGTCTATGTAATATCATTGTATGTCACTTGTTTATTTACAATCGCCGCCTTAGTATTTATTTGGGTTAAGCGCCCACCTCAGAGGGAATTGAAGATATCAGTGTTCTTATACTCTGAATATTACACTCCAATCATGTTCGGCCCAGAGAGCTCTTTTGATAGACAGCGCACAGAAGAAATTTGCATAAGGAAAGGTAACTGACAACTGGGGTCAGACTCTCCCTGTTTAATGACACTGCCAGTTACACATTTTGAATTGTTTAAATAAGAGTCTACAGCTTCAACAATCATCATCTCAGTGGTTCCACTTTTCATACCTAACAGCCAGGAAACTGACACGTAATTACACACTTACTGATGGTATCTCCAATGCTGATAATTAAAACTGCCACGGGAGGATTGCGATTGCTAGTCTACAGCTGGGATGTTGTCAAGAGGTAGGGTCTCCTGCAGCTATCAAAGCCATCTTCCTAAAAGTGGACGAGGGGCGCCAATATCGGAGTAACAGGGAGGCCAGCGACAATCATTCGCAGAGTCTCGTGCAAATGAAGAGAATCTATTAGTAAGGTAATGCGTGAAACAAAACCCACAAAAAGCCACAGGCTAAACTGTCTTTTTGCTCTGAGAGTTATCAACCATTGTTTTTTTTCGTATGTGTTGTTTTCTTCGAAAATATCAGAAACTTGATTTCCGGAACGCGTCTCCACTTCACAAGGGAGTCCATTTGTAATAAAGGAATTCAAGGCAGCCAGAGAATAAGATTGCGAGCTTCACACCACAGACCTTTCTAGAAAGGAGCTACAGGGTTAAATGGTAAAAAATTAACTTTGAGATATATTTATTAACTAAGATGCAAACTAAAGGGTCATCTCAAATTAGCACCCAAAAATGTCAAGATTAAATTGCACATTCTGCCTATTTATCACTGTATAGACCATATTCCACCCTACTGTTATGAAGATGTACTTCTTACAAGTTCTAGAATTCGCTCAAATAAACAACACTCTAATGGAAATGCTTATATTTGAGATATGACCCTTAACTGCGTTCGTGTGTTGTTCTACTGTTCCTACAGTCAGTCGCTGTGCAGACTAAACAAAGTGCAGTGCCACCAACCAGACTGGGTAATAACAATTCTCTGCCGCCTTTACAGCGGTCTGGAAGGCTTGTCTGCTCCCTGATCCTGGTTCATTTGTTCTTCATACTGTTCGAGGCCTTTTCTTTTGTTTGTTCTTTTATTCTATTGTGAGCACTCAGCTGCCAATCACCCAGCTGCTCTGACCAGTTTTTTATGTGTGCACATGGCTAATTATCATACATGCTCGCACGGCCTTCTAGTGTGCACTGAGTGTCTATATGATTTACAGCTTGGATTTGTAAAGAAGGGACGCCTAGGAGGGGAGGTCAGAGGAATCAGGTTTGGACAAAAGAAAAGGGGGCCCCGAATTACGTATGCAGTGCATCGGTCCACAGAGCAGCTGGGCCCCAGCAGAAATAGGCATCTGCCGCGGTGGGCACCAGCTGCCTTCTACGGGGACATAGATGGATCGAAATAGTGCGGGGAGGTATTGAATATTTAATATATGGCCAGAATCAGGCTTGTTCATCGTCACAATTTTATTCACTGTGCATATGTGCACTTGTTTTTCAAATGTATGGAAGTCGTCGTAAAAGGGAAAGACATGATTAGCAATCAAAATTCAAAGCTCATAAATAAATGGAGGTGTTATATCACATTCTTCAGTTGTTTTTCCTTACGAATGTTACACCGATTTAAACCAACCCTCGACACAACAACACAGTTCAAAATCTTTATGCATAAACATCTTCAAGAAAACTTATTTTAAATTCTTTGAGTTAACAGTTCTTTGGTGTCCCCACTCTAAGCAGAGTGTGTGTATAAACATTGTTAGGAAAGGAATTGCTTTCAAAGCATTATTTTGCGGTGGAAAGCGACAAAGAAAAAACAAACTAACATGCTATGACTAGCTTGTTTTTCATAATATAGTAATTGTATCTAAATTGAGGACAGTTTGGTGCATTAAGATTACACATAACATTTTTGTTCATCAACTTTTAATGAAAAATATAAGCAAAGAGTTGGGTCATGTTAGTAATGACTATGGGATGAAAAAAATGGATATAGGTCGAGCAACTTGTAGCTAAAAGCATTTCTGATGTTCTCTAAGTCAGTCTGTAAAATTGTCTTGTGCAATTTGTTGATAAAGGAGTATACAAGGATCCCTTTTTCCACATAAGAAGTTTTATCGCATAAAGTGAGCTTCCAGAGGCTTAAGTTAAGACACGGTGGGCACCATCACAAAACATTTCAACTGGCGCTATTTCAAATCCTTGGTGGTAAGTTAGGGCACTGTTTGTTCCAAACACCTGTTTATCACCATATTATGAAAACTGTATAATGGAACTGGTAATTTGTAAGAAGAATGATTATGTACACTTCTTGTGTAGCATTTTGGTGGTTGTGATGTGTTCTCTTATTTTTGTACTGTCGACTATCTTTTTGTGCAGTATTATTGCATTGTGATTTTATTGTGCTGTACTGAAGGTGTCTGTGGCTACGACGACTTTGCAAGAAATAACAAGCTCCTGCAGGGAAGTGCCGAGCACTGATTGGCTGCCAACACTTCAACAAGTATTGGCAGCCATCTTGGGACTTGGCTTCAGCTGAGTCCCCCCAAAAAATGTAAAGAACAGAAAAGGGGGCAGGGTAGAAATACATTAACCGAATAAAGAAGGTCCTGGAGTCCCAGAGGGTCCCGACATGCAAAAAAAGCCTAAACAAACTCCTGCCCTTTTATTTTATTTAACCCCTGGGTGGACCAGGTCCCAGGGGCATGCCAGTGAAATAGGATAGGGGCGCATGGGTGCCTCCTCCTAGGACTTATGAAATCCCTGGGGGCCGGTACCACCACAGGGCATTGGTGTTTATGTATGAGTGGAGTGCCCATGCTGCACCCCCACACCCTGAGGGCTATCACCTACTCAGGGCAAATATTTATAAACAAGTGCAGTGGGCCAGCATGGCCACCCTGCAGCCCCGAGGACCACCACTTCCCTGGGGCACTTAACAATGTGCATGTAGGACTGCCTGTGCCCAGGAAATACCACAACCCCGGAGCAAATCATACTAAAATAATGAGGGGGCCAGAGCAGCTCTCCCACAGCCTCAGAGACTGGCATCTCCCCAGGGAAATTCAAGAAATGTATGGAGCGTCACCTCTATGGGGCAAATTATGTTGAAAAAATGCTGGGGTGGGGGTTGCGAAGCCGCATTGCATTCCTAAGGACCACCATTTATGCATTCCTAAGGACCACCATTTATTCAAAATAAGGGGGGACATGCGGCCCCTCTGCAGCCCTGGGGACCGCCACCTCCGGAGGGCTGGAATAAATTAATGTAGGGGGTCCGTAGCAGACCCCCAGCTCGGAGACCACCACCTCCTCTGGGATAAATAACACAATGGATGGGGGCAGCAGGGTCCCCCTCCTGGAGCCATTGTAAGCCCTGGGAGAGTTGCCTTTCAACCTCCCCCTGCCTATCAGAGCAAAGCAGCTCCAGCAGGGGGTTGGGAGCCTGCCAGGACTGTGGGGGCCTTGAGGCCCCTCCCGCAGTCCCATTGTACACTGGATGCCCATTGGACACCCAAAACATGTCGTGTTTGGTGTCAAACACTTTGGAATACTATCCCCCGCCAGTTCTGGCAGCGGGGGAAGCATTCCACCCTTCTAGAGGGAGAAGACATGTACACACTGGTCTAACTGGTAAAAGTTAAACAGAGCCTCAGCATCACAAAATGGATGCTGCTGCCACAGACACAAGTCTGACCTCCTGCTGCTGGACCAAACTCCAGCAGGGGAGGCCTGGACAATAGGTTTCCTGCACAGGGAGGTGTAACCACCTCCCCAGACAGGCTTTAGTGTATTGGGGCAGGGTGGGTGCATTCAGTGAATGCTTTTCAGACAGTGCCTGGGGCACACAAGGTGTCCCTGTGCATACTCCAGTTCAAACCGGTTGCTGGGGCACTCAGCCCCAGCTCTGGCGCAGAACTGGACAAAGGGGAAGGGGTGTAACCATGCCCTCCCCAGGTCCTCCCATAGGTGGGATCTTAGAGTTAGTCCAACCCCTAAACTTAGTATAAGTATAGGAACCCAGTCCCTAGGACTTCAGATTATCCTGGAAGAAACTCTGCAACATATGTCCTGGAACTTCGACATTCTATTTCGACTAGAAGATGGAAGGATCTCCCTTGCGGTCAAGGAGTGACTCCCTTCTTCAAATAGGCACCAAACAAACATGTTGCTGGTCTGCATTTCCAAGGCTCCTGCCAGATCCTGAAGGATTTGCGACACAGGACACAGATTTCCAGACATCTCCGAGGGCGACACGAGATAACAGCAAAGCTGAGACCTACAGCCATCACAAGAGATGTGGGACCGGAACTCCTGTACACCGTGCACATTTACTTGTGCACCTACTTACCGAGCTTTTCCGAAGTTGTGCATTGGACTACTTATAGTACAAGCCCTAAGCACCATCTGCACCGAAAATTGTGGGTCTACACTCCATGAGTGTTCTGTGGGCACCCATCTTGCATTTCTGCTTGAGATACCTTTGCAATCCCTGGTCCGTCAACAGGTGGGTCCCCACAAAGGTAACTCTTTTGGTTCTTGGGCTTCCCTGGTTGCTCTGCACGGTCCCTGACACCCCTCCTAAGGGTGAGTCCCTCAGACCTTGGTGGTCTGCTCTGAAGCCAATCTTTGCATTCTGCATGGGTTGCTGTTGCCAAGGCTTGTTGGGTCCAATCTGGATACCAATACTGCAGCACTCAATATCTGATGTGGAACAGCTCGAATCCAGCTCCTGGTTGTCATCAATGCCTCCTGGTTCGCGTAGCTGAAGAGTCAAGCTTCACCTTCTGCTCCTAAAATCACCCGACATCAGTGGGCATCTTCTTACTGCCTTCCTGGTCACTGGCAAGTAACCCAGACTCTGTCCCCTCTGCTTTCAGATTCTTCAGATCTTCGATCCACCCTTGGATCCATCCAGACGCCTTTCATCTGGTCGCCTGCCACACTTCTTTGCAGCCCTCCATAGGAAACGACGACGAAACCCGCCACGAAAAGACATCTATGCCCCTGGCTTCCCTGGGTGAGGTAACACAAGTACTTTGGTGCTCCCATGGTTCTTGACTCTCAAACTGTCCAGTTCTCAAGGGGTTTGTTCCTAGTCCACTCCTAAGTGCCCCTAATCTTTAAAATTCTAACCACAACTTTCTCCATAGAAGTCAATAGTGATGTGTTTAGACACTGCACATGTCCCTGTGGGTTCTCTTGCGTCACTATCGTGGGTGGTTTCTGGTTGCACCAGCGGTTCTACAGGCCCTAGGCCTTGTCTCTATGACTGTAGTGTTACTTATACCACTTTTTTAGTATATGGTTTGTGAGGCCCCTAGGGTAAAACGTATACTGTGTGCTACATAAGTTTACTGTATACTTTTGCCTCTAGTCTCACAAAGAGATTAAATAAGTATATTTTATATACATACCTGGTGTGGTTCTCCTTTCATTTTGTCATTCACGAGATTATAGACTGGTAAAAAAAGCTGCTTTACATTCCTTCAAGACTTAGCCTGAAGGCTGCTCTCCACAGTTACCACGAGGATAGCTTTCTATATAGGTTGTCTTTAAACCTAGCATCAATAAGGGTCGTTTGGACCGGTGCAAGGTGCCCACTAGAATAGTGAACAGCATATGCCAGGCCAACTTCTCACACACCCATATAGCCACTCATTCACCCTCGCAATCATCATTACAGCCACTTACACACCCACTCACTCAACCTTACAGATACTCACACAGCCACTCACTTACTTATACACCCACTGACACACCTATTCACTCACTCATACAAAAACCCACACGCCCACTCACTCATGTATACAGTCTCTCACATACCCACCCACTTTTCTATACACCACTGACACAATTACTCACTCACCCATACAGACACTCCCTCAGCCACTTACCTTAGTATATATGTTTAACACTCAGCAACTTTTAGAAAACACTCGGAATCACTGGATGATGTAATCAGTGAAGTCATTTAAGATGTCATCAGTGATGTCACTGACCATGTCATGAGTGATGTAATATGTGAGGTCATAGGCAGTTCATTGCAGTGGTCTGAGTTTTAGTTAGCTCAGCTAATTATTGCTGATGAATATCACAGGTTGTGTACATGTGAAAAGTAAGCCTAACTATAACATTCTGATAACCTTTGTTTTTTCAGTGAATTGGCAAGGTTTTTTATTCCATTTCCTAATTATAATTTCCCTGTAACCTTTGTTTTTGTAGTACATATATATATAATATATATATATATATATATATTCACTGAAAAAACCATAGGTTATAGACCATATATAGTTAGGAATTAGCATTTACAAAACCTTGAAAATTCACTGAAAAAACCATAGGTTATAGACCATATATAGTTAGGAATTAGCATTTAAAAAACCTTATTTTACTCACACAAAACCATTGAAATTCCATATATAGTTAGTTGCACTAACTATATATCGCGCACCTGCAATCCACTGCTGATGATGTCACATATTACATCATTCATGACATGGTCAGTGACATCACTGATGACATCACTGATGACATCTCAAATGACATCACTGATGACATCACTGATGACATCTCATTTGACATCAATGACCACATCACTGATGATATCATTCATGTGACAATACAATGCATCTCCTCACATTTTAATATAACCTCTGTTTCACCCAGTGTTAAATACAGAATATAATTTTTGAAACCATTGACACACCAATACTAGTTACTACATACGCACTCACTGATTCCTACGTCTACACACACCTTCACTCATTCACCCATACTATCATTCATACATACAATCACTCATCTTTACAACACTATCATATGCACTCATACACCTATACAGACACTCACAGTCTGCCACTCATCCATGGAGTTACTCACACACCTAGTCAGTCCTGTAAAGAATCAATGACACTTCCATTTTCTTGTCTATACAGTTAAACATAGAGCACCTTACATTTTCAAACATATACTAACACATACTTACCTTGTTATACAATCATTGATACAAGTACACATTGATCTGCACAGAGTCACACACCTCCCAGCCAGCCACACACACACTCAGTCTCCCATACAAATACTTGGACAATCAATCAGTAACCCATATAGTTAATCATATAGCTACTGATCAAAACATGCAGCAGTTTACAGAACAACAGACATAATGATGCACAAATTAAGACACTTTAGTCACTAACCCATGCACTCAGTGAGACACATTTAATCACTCACTCATGCATTCAGTCATGCACCTACTAAATCCTTTGTCCAGACACTTATACTTCCACTCATTCTTCAATATGTAAGACACATTTTAACTTTACAGAAACATACAGTCACTGGATGTTGTCATCAGTGATGTCATCAGTGATGTCATTTGAGATGTCATCAGTGATGTCATCAGTGATGTCACTGACCATGTCATGAATGATGTAATATGTGACATCATCAGCAGTGGATTGCAGGTGCGCGATATATAGTTAGTGCAACTAACTATATATGGAATTTCAATGGTTTTGTGTGAGTAAAATAAGGTTTTTTAAATGCTAATTCCTAACTATATATGGTCTATAACCTATGGTTTTTTCAGTGAATTTTCAAGGTTTTGTAAATGCTAATTCCTAACTATATATGGTCTATAACCTATGGTTTTTTCAGTGAATTTCAATGGTTTTTTAATAGCAAATATCATAAGCTGTCGAATGTCAAGTACGTGGTAAGTGAAAACATTTTCGTGTTTATGCACACTGATCTGCTTTGAATGGTGCCCCCCCCCCTCATTTCTATTAGGAGTACTCTCTCTTTGCAGATAGTGAAAGGTAGTTAACGCAGGTCTTTGCCCCCATTGTAATCCGTCGTGCCTGCTTCTCTCTCCATTTGATTCATTGTTATCCAAGTATTTACTGTTTTAGAATTAGTTCTCTTTGGTTCATTCTCTATTTACAAACAAACACAGAGTCGCAATACTCTGTTTAGTCTTTGCAGATAACGAAAAATCGTGTAAAAAAAAAGAAAAGGAATCGAGCAAAATCAGTAGGCCACTAATGGGATCTCTTTTTGACCTCGCAAAAATAGAAACATTAGGAACAACCCCTCATGACAAATACAAAACTAGTGAGATGAACTGAACTCCACACAATGATGGCTGCAAAACAGCTCGGCTCCGCCACCCACCCCGCCCAAAATAACGATAAAGAACGGCTGCCATGATTGGTTGCGGAATGACCACGACGGAGCTACGAAATGGTGCTGCTCTCATGCTAACCCCAGCTTCAGTCTGAAACATCCAGAAACACTGTAGACTACCAATTCGATCAGTTCCGGTAGCGCCCCAATGTAACCCGGTAGAGAAGAACTAGCCCTCCCCTCTTTGACTGATGGTTCTTGTTGCCTGTCCCTTCTGTTGTCATTTAACAGAACTATTTAGCCTGCTGAAAGGGGTTGTGTTCCGACCGCTGGTTGGTGGAGACATTTTGACTATATTCTGTACCTGCGTTGTCGCGTAATGCGTCATATGACGCGCCGCGTTAGCGCATCCGGAAGTCATCCGGGGCGCGCAGCGCGTAACGTAAGCATAACAAGTCATGTGACTTGTTAATAAAACTTTTCATTGGTTCATTTTACTTTTCTTATTGTAATGATGAAAGGCTTGATCATATGACCTAAAAATTACGCTTTTCATTACTTCCGAACATTATTTTTTCTTAAATATATGTTATAATGTTCCAGGCTAATGTACTTTCCCGGAAATTTTACAACTGTCCTGCAAGTAAAATATATTCTTTTTTCGAGAAAAAGAGCGTTTCTTCGTCCCATGACGGAGCCGTTGAGCAAAAGAGGGTCGACCTGCTGTCTTAGTCGCCGATACGCCTGAATATGAGATTCTTATCGATCACTTTATGTTGCAGGAATAGAAAACACAACAGCCCTTGACCATTTATCTTTACTGCGTTCCTTCGTATTATACCTTTTACCCTTCATGTAATTGGTCTGCTTTATTTCACTTGCCTTTTAATGATTCTAAAACAGTGACTATTATTAAAAACTTTACCAATGTATATACTACTACCATGTTTTCTTTTAAAAACCTTTATTGTGAAAATTTCATTATACAAATACGAGCCTATAACCACGTGGGCCGGCCACGGAGCAAACTGTAATCGTATATGATGAATAGACATTTACACTGTAGAGGAACGTAACGGGCGGGCCATTAGGTTGCAAGAACTAAGGTGTCTAACAGTTACGGAATCGGTGGACGTACATTTTATAATTAAAATACGACAGGGCCAGTTACAATAAAATTATCTAGATATACATTTGCGGGCAAGTACCATGGGTGACGTTAATTCGAACTTTCAACAGTACAGTAATCAATAACACATCAGAACTTAATATCAATAGGGATGTCGAAATATTCAATCAATTCTCGTCCCCGCCCGCCATGTGCTTCAAAACTGCATACGTATCTCGTGATTTCAAGGTTCTGCAACCAGTACACAACAAGGAGTTACGAGTCCCATTTATTCTGGCGCCATTTTGGGCGAGGACGGGCAGGTCCAGGATATAGTCAAAATGTCTCTACCAACCATCGACTATGATGATGTTCATATGCTGTATTTATTAGAGTAACACTCAGATGTCCACATGAAATAAATTTGCCACAATCTAAACATGTCATTTTAATCTTTCCAAAGTTCTTCTAAATATTTGGGACCGTTTCCCTTGCCTCTGAAGCTCTCAGTGCCACTTCTTTGATGAATGTACTAGCAGGTCAGGGGTTCTCCTCCAAATCTCTCTTTTATGCAGCACTATAATTAATTGTTGCCACCTCTCCATATGACGATGCATGGTATAGTTACCACAACTATATTTTTTTTCGGTTCCTCTAGAGAGTTCATCGTGGCAGATGAAGCGTGTAACGTACCGGGCATTTACCTTTTTTTGCATGTACAGGAAAGGAAAAAAAAATCGAGCGTCCGAGTTCTAAGGTGTCCCAGGGCCATTTTAGTGGACCAGGCCCAAATCCAAAGAACAGGCCGCCATTTTGAGAGTCCTGTTGCAGCCGCCTGTCGCTGTAGCATCAAGAGCAGCCGAAACTCAGCTGAATGGCAACTGAAACGGTAAAGGGGCGCCCCACTACAGCAGACGAGCCAGGCCCAAATCCAAAGAACTGCTATCTCACAGGCTAATGGGGCGACCCACGCCGAGTTTCAGCATTGTAGGATGACCACACAAGTACAGCAACTTGCTAGACATCACCTCGGTGCCATCCGGATCTCGGCGCCCCACTGCAGATGAAGTGCCTCTCAACTATGAAACCACCACGGTGACATCCGGATCTTGGCGCGTTGTGCTGCCTTCGGCCTATTCGCACATCGGTCCGCTACTGACGCCATCTCACAGGCTAATGGGGTGACCCACGCCGAGTTTCAGCATTGTAGGATGACCACAGCAACTTGCTAGACATCACCTCAGTGCCATCCGAATCTTGGCATCTCAACGCCTAGTGGTATCTTCCATACAAAAAATATTGTTACGCTGCCTTTGGCCCCATTCGCACACCAGTCCGCAACTTAGACATCACCTCGGTGCCATCCGGATCTTGGCATCTCAGCGCCTTGTGGTGTCAGTCAGAAAATATTGTTGTGCTGCCTTCGGCCTATTCGCAAATCCAAAGAACTGCTATCTCACAGGCTAATGGGGCGACCCACGCCGAGTTTCAGCATTGTAGGATGACCACACAAGTACAGCAACTTGCTAGACATCACCTCGGTGCCATCCGGATCTCGGCGCCCCACTGCAGATGAAGTGCCTCTCAACTATGAAACCACCACGGTGACATCCGGATCTTGGCGCGTTGTGCTGCCTTCGGCCTATTCGCACATCGGTCCGCTACTGACGCCATCTCACAGGCTAATGGGGTGACCCACGCCGAGTTTCAGCATTGTAGGATGACCACACCAACTTGCTAGACATCACCTCAGTGCCATCCGAATCTTGGCATCTCAACGCCTAGTGGTATCTTCCATACAAAAAATATTGTTACGCTGCCTTTGGCCCCATTCGCACACCAGTCCGCAACTTAGACATCACCTCGGTGCCATCCGGATCTTGGCATCTCAGCGCCTTGTGGTGTCAGTCAGAAAATATTGTTGTGCTGCCTTCGGCCTATTCGCACATCGGTCCGCTACTGACGCCATCTCACAGGCCAACGGGGCGCCCCACGCCGACTTTCAGCATTGTAGGATGGCCACACCAGTACCACAACTTGCAAGACACCACCTCGGTGCCATCCGGATCTTGGCATCTCAGCGCCTTGTGGTCTCTTCTACACCGGAAATATAGTAGAAAATATTGTTGCGCTGCCTTTGGCCCCATTCACACATCAGTCCGCTACTGACACCATCTCACAGGCCAACGGGGCGCCCCACGCCGACTTTCAACATTGTAGGATGGCCACAGAAGTGCGACAACTTACTAGACACCACCTCGGTGCCATCCGGATCTTGGCGCGTTGTGCTGCCTTCGGCCTATTCGCACATCGGTCCGCTACTGACGCAAACTCACAGGCCAACGGGGCGCCCCACGCCGACTTTCAGCATTGTAGGATGGCCACACCAGTGCGGCAACTTCCTACACACCACCTCGGTGCCATCCGGATCTTCGCGCGTAGTGAAGCTGCAGCAGCTGCAAATAAGCTTCAGACAGTGTTACAACCGCTGCTCAGAACTCTCAACTATGACACCACCTCGATGCCATCCGGATCTTGGCGCGTTGTGTTGCCTTCGGCCTATTCGCACATCGGTCCGCTACTGACACCGCCTCACGTGCCAACGTATTTTCTCCACATTTTATACCCTATGCCGCATAACAGGTCATGTGACTTCTTTATAAAACTTTTCATTGGTTCATTTTACTTTTGGTTTCCTAATGATGGAAGGCTTGATCATATGACCTAAAAACAACACTTTTCATTGGATGAAAACTTTTTTTTCCCCCCAAACGATGAAAGCCCCACC
The DNA here is from genome assembly GCF_964261635.1 of Lissotriton helveticus. Taxonomy (NCBI): domain Eukaryota; kingdom Metazoa; phylum Chordata; class Amphibia; order Caudata; family Salamandridae; genus Lissotriton; species Lissotriton helveticus. The sequence goes on along the minus strand of NC_136065.1, from coordinate 991,090,505 downwards.
TTGTTTCTGGATGTTTCAGACTGAAGCTGGCGTCACCATGAGAGCACCACCATCTCGTAGCTCCGTCGTGGTCATTCCGCGAGCAATCATGGCAGCCGCTCCCCACCAGAAGCCTGCAGGAGTCGGGGCCCCCAAAACTTTTGATGAATTCTCAAGGCGGAGGGGACGCTTTCGAGAATGGGGTCCAAGACCTAGCAGACAAGCGTCCGATTTCCAAGGTGTCCCAGGGCCATTTCAGTGGACCAGGCCCAAAAAGGAAACAGCCTGCCGCCATTTTGAGAGTCCTGTGGCAGCCGCCTATCGCTGCACCGCAAGAGTGGGCGCAACTCAGCTGAATGGCGGATTTTGACACAGTGGACCAAAAGCGGACGGAATGGCAACTGAAACGGTAAAGGGGCGCCCCACTACAACAGATGACACTCCACCTGGAGAGGCCCGTTCACGCCGCCTCCCCCGGGGCGCCCCACGCCGTTATTCGGAGCAGCATTGTAGGATACCAAAACCAGTGCGGCAACTTACTGGACATCACCTTGGTGCCATCGTTCTGCTGCCTTGGAACTATTCGCACAACAGTTTGCTACTGATGACCCACCCCCCGCGACGCCCCACGCCGTTATTTGCTGGGTGGCAACTTACTAGACATCACTTTTGTGTCATCTAGATTTCGGCGCGTTCTGCTGCCTTGGAACTATTCGCACAACAGTTTGCTACTGATCACCCACCCCCCGCGACGCCCCACGCCGGAAATCTGGACGTTGTGCTGCGTTGGGACTATTCGCACAGCCGACCGCTACTTCGTTGTTTTTCTCTAAAAATGTTTATATGTTATTACTATTTTTGTTTTCTTGTATATATTTATAAATTATTAAAGTTTTATAATCTTACTACTTTGTCGGAGTGCTATATATTTTTAATGTGACACATAATTGTAAAAACTTTGATGTACAAAGAGTCATCCCTGGAATCTTCCGCTTCACGCTCGGTCCCCTCCCCAATCACAATACAGGATGGTTTTCAGATAATAGCAACGCTTCTGCTGTGACGGATCTCATCGAGTGTGGGCCTTGATCTACTATAACTCCTTTGAAGACGGGTGATTCTTTACAGCTGTGGCCATAAACTACATCTGCAGGGCTAGCTGATAGCCTAGGACCGGCCTGGACAATCGGACACAGAGGAAAAGGAGTGTCAGAGGGTGCGGTAGTGAATAGGGCGAAAGGGAGGTGTCGGGCGGGCACAGGGTGTGATTCTCAGGGAAGAACAGCGCAGATGGGGGGAGGTTTATTACCCATGCATAAAACAGAGAGCGGGGGTGACCACTGCCTGGGGGAGATGCTTGCGAGGGTGGGGAGCCATGGTAAGGATCGACAGCGTTCACAGAGTGGATCTGGTCAAGGCATCTAAAATGGCTGCCGTGCACGACAAAAGTGTGGCATTTGAAAAAAGACAAGATGGCGCACACAATGTTTTTCAACAATTCCTGATTTCCTTCGAATCGAACGTTAACAGACGTTGGGGCATATTACCAAAGTTAAGCGATATTTATCCCTAACGATGCATTGCAAAGATTTTTTTACCGTCAGAAATTATCGCAGATAAACCTTGCTATTATCAAGGTTTATCGCAAATACGATAAAAAACGAGCGCAATGCATTAATGTCGCTGAAAACTCCGCGATATTCATGCATTACCGAGCTAATGCTCTTAGCCATGTTATCCACCTCCCATTGGATAACATGGCTAAGAACTGCTCAGGGCAGCTGTTACTTTTTGGAGATATTCGCGCTTATCTCGAATATTTCCAAAAGTTGATAATAGGAGATAGCGATGTTAGCGACTGTTTCCAGTCGCTAACATCTTGGCATGCCCACTTTGCATGTCATTAGTGATAAATATCACTCACATGCAAAGTGGGACCCAAGATGGTCGCTATCTCCTACTAGCCGTCGCTAACTGGTGTTAGCAACAGCTAGGTAATACACATATAATTTTATCTCCGCGAAGCGGAGCGCTGTTACAGATATATATCTTGTTTTTGAACGTTAATTTCTCAAAATGCACTGAAGCACATATATTGAGACATAGCAAAGGCACATCGGGCTACCAGTCCCTAATATTTTACCAAGTTTCGTGCAAATCCATTCAGCCGTTCGATTATTATTATTATTATTTTTTTTTGCCCCGCGGGGCCCTTTTAAAACCTCCACATCAAACCTAGGGGGTCAGCGAGGATCTACTATGCCCCCTTATGGTCATCAGCCGTTCGATTATTATTATTATTTTTTTTTTTGCCCCGCGGGGCCCTTTTAAAACCTCCACATCAAACCTAGGGGGTCAGCGAGGATCTACTATGCCCCCTTATGGTCATTTGCCCCTTCGCTTTGGCCTCCTCTTGTCTCTCGATCCTACCGAGAGACAAGATGGCGGCCGCTACGTACTGTTTGGAATGTTTACAGACACCGGAGAGCCAATCAGCTTCGCTTCGCAAAGCTCCGTAACGCGAAAAGTACGCGAAGCGGTGCGCTGTTACAGATATATATCTTTTTTTGAACGTTAATTTCTCAAAATCCACTGAAGCACATATATTGAGACCTAGCAAAGGCACATCGGGCTACCAGTCCCTACAATTTTGCCAAGTTTCGTGCAAATCCATTCAGCCGTTCGATTATTATTATTATTATTTTTTTTTGCCCCGCGGGGCCCTTTTAAAACCTCCACATCAAACCTAGGGGGTCAGCGAGGATCTACTATGCCCCCTTATAGTTATTTCCCCCTTTGTTTTGACCTCCTCTTGTCTCTCGATCCTACCGAGAGACAAGATGGCGGCCGCTACGGACTGTTTGGAATGTTGACAGACGCCGGAGAACCAATCAGCTTCGCTTCACAAAGCTCCGTTGCGCGAAAAGTACGCGTCCTGGGCCGCTGCCCAGTCCGCTGTTACAGATATATATCTTTTTTTAAACGTTAATTTCTCAAAATCCACTGGAGCACATATATTGAGACCTACAAAAGGCACATCGGGCTACCAGTCCCTACAATTTTGCCAAGTTTCGTGCAAATCCATTCAGCCGTTCGGGCTAAAAGTGAGGCCAACCGCCCTATGGAAAACTCAATGTTAAAAACACGTTTTGGGACCCCCCTTTTTTCTCGACCCCCCCTGGACGAAACCCCCCCCAATTTTCAGGGGCTGCTCAGAAACAAAATGTGCCATTTTCCTGAAAATTTCAGCCAATTCCGTCCACAAACGCCAAAGTTATTAGACATAGAATTTTCAAAAAACCCATAGAGAAAAAATCCTAACTATATATACCTACTGGCGACCGCCAGTAGGTAATATATATATATATATATATATATATGTGTGTGTGTGTGTATATATGTGTTTTATGAAGATCGTGGAAACGCTGTTGAAACGCGTCATGCTGGGTACTTGCCGTTACATTGTTTGATGCTAAAACTTTCTCCTGCAATAAAGAACTGCACTTTGAAACATCACGCTGTGGTCCGTACCTGATTCTCGCCGTGGCTATGGTGATCCAGGATTGTGGTTCTCATATGTATCTATATAGTCACTGAAAAAAACAGGTTTCATGCACGTTAGAGTTAGAAATTAGCATTGTAAAAACCTAAGAAATTCACGGAAAAAATATAGGTTTCAGGGGCGTTATACTTAGTTGGACATTTCACTTGTACAAAACCATAGAAATTCCCCCGTTATAGTTAGTACAGCTAACTTTAACTTGCGCGCCCGCAATGCACTTATGATGACGTCACATATTACATCACTAATGACATGGTCTGTGACATCACTCCTGACATCACTGATGACATCTCAAATGACATCACTGATGACATCCTTGTGATAGAGTGACAGACCTCCTCTCACTGTAATATAACCTTTGATACACACACTCAAAAATAGAAACTAACATTTTCAAAACAATGGACACACTATCACCAGTTACAACACACCTATTCATTAATTCCAAGATCTACACACACATCCACTCATTCAGCAACAGTCCTATACAGCCACTCATACATGTGCTCACTCATCATATGTACTCATCAACCTATACATTCTGTTACCCACCGTCACTTATCCATAGAGTTACTCACACACATAGTTACACATGCAAACAAAGTGTCAAACATCCATTTACTTGCATATACAGTTATACACACACCACCACAATTACTTCTACAGAAACTTACACATACTTACTCTCTTAAGCAATTACTTATAGAACCACATACTAATTTATACAGGAACTCTTCCAATCTCTCACTTTCACATATACTCACTTATACAAACCAATACTCACATATACTAGTTTAAAACATATGTAGTTACTCATAAAGACACTATTGAGACAGTCATTCCCTCACTAATACACCCATACACACACTCATCCAGCCTTAAAGTCCTGCACACATGCTGTCTTCAACACATACAAACAGTGAGTCACTCATTCATGCATCTATGCACTTTGTAATACCGCCACTGAACCATACAGACACTCAGACACTCATACTGATACTCAGAAAACCAACTAATAACCTATACAGACACTATACAGATACCCATCAACCCATGCAGCCACTTATACACAAAGTGAGAGACTGATAAAGATATTTATATATTTGAACATTACTCACTAACACATGTATTCAGTAAGATACACTTAATCAGTCAGATATACAATCAATTTTCCCCCCAAATCATCCATTTACACTTAAATACCCATTCATTCTTTCATCGACCTTGAGCTAAACGTATAGAAAACATATTTGTGATCAGTGATATCATTTGAGGTGCCAACAGTGATGTCATGAGTGATGTCACTGACCATGTAATATGTGACATCATCAGCAGTGCATTGCGGGAGCGCAAGATATAGTTAGCTGAACTAACTATAACGGGGGAATTTCTATGATATTGTATTAGTCAAATGTCCAACTAACTATAAAGCCCCTGAAACCTATGTTTTTTTTCAGTGAATTTCAAAGGTTTTTTAAATGCTAATTACGAACTATAACGTGCCTGAAACCTATAGTTTTTTAAGTGAATTTCAAAGTTTTTTTAAATGCTAGTTTCTAACTATGCCTACAGAGGTAGTACATGTGAAGAAAGAAGAAAAAACGGACAGAAAGAAGCAAAAGAAATGCAGGAAGAAGCAACAGAAGTCCTCAAAGACGAAGAAAAGTGCACAAAGAAGCAAGCCATGTGCAGAAAGAACCAACAGAGGAGCAGAAAGAGGCTGTGCCCACAACTTTTCCAGATGGGTACTGGTGTTAACTGACTCTGACTAACCAGACCTAGAGCCAGTGGTATGCTAAAATACACTTAGAATACATTGCAAACACCTTCATACACTAGGGAACACTATGCTTTTGGGTCCCCCTGTGATTAGCATGACCTCCTCTGTATGCCCCTAGTATATAATAGGGCAGGGGGATTAAAACTACTTCTTAAAATGCGCCACAAGGTGCGTTTGCAAACTGGTGAAGGGAGGGGGGCCTGCGGTAACATGTGTGCAAACACGCCCTGTAGGCATTTTAAGTTGGGGGGACAACGTCTCCTTGAATCCTGAGTGTCCCTGGGGGCCAACTAACCCATCAGGTATGTCCAGTAAGTGAACAGAGTTGCATTACAGAGAGGTGTAAAATGGAGCATGGCCTCGGACCACTTCTCTTTAACGCAGCTCTGTGGTTCTTACTGGAGGTACATGGTGGGCTAGTTGGACCCAGGGACTCTCAGGATTAAAGGGGACTTAATTCCCCAACTTAAACGCATCACAGGGCGTGTTTGCACACATCACCTCAGGCCCCATCCCCTCCCGTAACCACTGTGTAAACACGCTCTGTGACTGTTTTAAGTTGGGAGATTAAGTCCCCTTGAATATTGAGGGTCCCTAGGTTCTAACTACCCACTAGGTACCTCCAGTAAGCACCACAGAGCTGCGTTGCAGAGAGGTATAAAAAGGGGCACGGCCTGGACCACCTCTCTGCAACACAGCGCAGTTGCGCTTACTAGAGGCACCTGGTGGGCTAGTTGGCTCCCAAGGGCCATCAGGATTGTAGGTAAATTATTTCCCCAACATAAAACGCACCACGGGGCGTGTTTGCACACATCACCTCAGGCCCGGTCCCCTCCCTTCGCCACAATGTAAACACGCCCTGTGGCCGTTTTAAGTTGGGAGATTAAGTCCCTTTGAATCCTGAGCGTCCCTAGGGTCCAACTAGCCCACTAGGTACCTCCAGTAAGCGCCACAGACCTGCGTTGCAGAGTGTTGTAAAAAGGGGCATGGCTTCTGAACACCTTTCTTCTACCCAGCTCCCTGGCGCATATTGGAGGTACCTGGTGGGCTAGTTGGCCCACTAGGTACCTCCAGTAAGCGCCACAGAGCTGCGCTGCAGAGAGGTATTAAAAGGGACGTGGCCTCTGAATACATCTCTGCAACGCAGCTCCCTGGTTGGGGACCATGGGGGTTCCCCAATCCCCCCACGGTCCCACTGGCTCCCTGCCTCCTGCGGGAGCCGGCATTGTTTTTCCACATGGGGAGCTGCTAAGATGTAGCTCCCCATGTGGAAAGCAATCTGCTTTGGTTTTTGGAGGAGCAAGCAGTGTCCCGGGGCAATTGCCCCCACCAATATTTTATGAAAGCCCCGGGGGTTGGCGGTCCCTGGGGCTTGGGGGGCCTTTGAGCCCTCCCACCCATTTATTTTTTAAGCCGGGGGGGGGGTCCCCGGGACTGGGGGGCTGTGAGCACCCCCGCACATATTTTTATAAGGCCCCTGGGGTGGCGGTCCCTTGGACCCCTCTGGGCCCCCCATTACAATAAAAATATTGCCCCCGTGGCTTGGCCCACCTGGGGGCTAAATAGTAATGAAGCACGGGAGCCTGTGATTCATTTTGTTTTGCCGACTAAAAAAAATAATTTTGGGGTACCCTGGAGGTCCTTGTGGGACCCCCTAAGCAGGCCTAGGGGGTCAGGGTGTTTCTACCCAGCGCCCTTTTCTCTTTTTTCACGTTTGTTTCACTGATTTCTTGTGCCTCGGTTCTACCGAGGCACAAGATGGCTGTCAACACTTCCTGGTTTGGAGTTTTGACAGCTAATTAGCATGCAGCTCGTGATCGGGAGGGTGCGCCAATCATCCGCGGCCATAGATATCGAAACTTTTTTAATTTTGATTTTCTCAGCAACTACTGAACCGATTTACACCATTTAACAAAAAGGGATCTTTCTTAACCAAGGGCTACCTTTTTGCCAAATTTGTTGTAATTCCGTTCAGCAGTTCGAGCTGTAGCCGTGTCTAAAGTTTCCAATGGGAAATTGCATGGGGAAAATATGTTTAGGGACCCCCCTTTTTTCTCGCCCCCCCCTTAATGAATCACCCCAAAACTTTCAAGATAGGAGCGGGCTGGAGCGGTCCACGAGTTTTGAAAATTTCCGTCGCTAAAGTTATTGGGAATAGAATGTTGCGAATTTCCTATGTAAAACAGGTCCTAACTGTAACATATATATATATATATATATATATATATCAAACTCCAACTTTCCACTTAGTGCCTCCTGCACGGAAAAGTTCGCGGACAACCCAAATCAGCACTCAAGGCAAAGATATAAGGTACGCTTCTTTTTATTGCATAAGGTGGGTAAAAATCATCAGAGCGTTTCGGGCACGTCCGTGCCCTTGCTCACTATATATATATATATATATGTGTATATATTACCTACTGGCGGTCGCCAGTAGGTAGTTATAGTTAGGATTGTTTTCCATAGGGAAATCGCAACATTCTATTGGGAATCTGCCTGAAATTTTCCTCAACATTGCCTCGCGGCGCTCCACTCCTTCCCTGAAAGTTTGGGGGGCATTCGTCAAGCGGGGGTCAAGAGAAAAGGGGGATCCCAAAACATGTTTTCCCCATGTAAATTTCCATAGGGCGGTCAAACTCACTTTCAGCTCGAACGGCTGAATGGATTTTCACCAAACTTGGCAAAATTGTAGGGACTGGTAGCCCGATGTGCCTTTGCTATATCTCAAGATATGTGCTCCAGAGGATTTTGAGTAATTTGAGGTTAAAAAAATTTATATATCTATAAGCGCGCCCCGGTACGCGTACCGGGGAGCGCACCGGGCGCGCTACGCGACTTGCGCACGGAAAGCTGATTGGCTCTCGGGTGTCTGTAAACATTCGAAACAGTCTGCAGTGGCCGCCATCTTGTGTCTCAGTTGGATCGAGATACAAGAGGTGGCAAAAACAAAGGGGGAAATGACCAAAAGGGGGCAGGGTACAGCCCCCCTGACCCCCTAGGTTTGATGTGTGTTATTTTTTTTCTGATTTTCGCGGGGGGAGCGCCCGGTACGCACACCGGGGAGCGTACCGGGGAGCGTACCATGGGGAAAAATAGTGAAAAAAAATTGTGTAAAATAATCATTTTGAGTGATTACAGGTAGAGTAGCTCTGAAAAGAGCTTTTGGGTTCTGTGGCTGTTTTAGGTACCTACAAGTACGTCCCACACACACCCACACGCACACAACTCCACACCCTCACACTCACACACTCCCCACACACACCTCACACACACACACCTCCACCCACACCCAAACACCCCACACCCCCACACGATACCTTACATATCCACACCCACACCCACACATCCCACCCCCCACACTCACACACACACCTCACCCCCCAACACACACACACACACATGCACACACAGATACCTCACAGACACACCCCACACATCCCACACACACACCTCCCCCCCAGACACACACACACACACACCTCACAGACACACTCACACATCCCACACATACACACACATCCTACACACATAGCCCCCACACCCACACTCCCCCCACACACACCTCACACAGCCACACCCCCACCTACACCCAAACACCCCACACACCCACACCCACACACACTTCTTACACACCCACATCCCCACCCACACCCACATACCCCACACACCTACACACACCTATACACCTCATCCCCCCAGACACACACATACACACACACACACACACACACACCTCACAGACACGCCCCACACATCCCCCACACCCCCCCACACACATGGGGAAAACTCAGTGAAACAGGAAAATAATAATTTAAAGTGATTAGAGGTGGGTAGCTCTACATAGAGTTGTTGTGTTGTTTGGGTGTTTTAAGTACCAATATGTAGGTACCATTGCTGAGTCTTAAATTTAATGTACACCGTTTCCTCTGTAGATATCTTGCATGTTGTTACAGATGTTATTGTGGTATATGGAATCCATATCATAGTCTGTCAGGAAAGCAGAAAGAACATGGAGGCAGGAGATGAAAAAGAGATGTCAAATACACAGTGGAGATAATATAGTGGGAGAAAGGAAGTAACTATGAGCAAAATTACTATGTAACATAAAAAAGTTGCACAGTATACTATAAGTCTGAATTTATATTATAATCAATTTGGTACTAGTTTATGAATTACATATAAAAATGAATAATGTCTCAAACAATTTTTGGTTGTTAAATATAAATTTATTTTTCTGATTCTTTTTCCAAATTTAACAGAACTTCTAACAACACATTGTCGGCAAGGTCCTCATTTTCAATCAGCGAATCTACTGCTTCTACATATTGAACTAATTCATAGTCCCGTGATTCATCCATGAAAGAAAAGAAAAATAAAACAAAAAAACTGTTTTTTTCTTCTTTTTGTTGTTTTATATTTTTTTAATGTTTTTTTGAACATTTTGTACTTTTTTTGGCTTTTCTGAAGTTTAACATTTTTTTTTGTATTTTTTATGGGGAGAAACAAAAAAAAGGGAATTGAAAATGGCTCAACTGGAGCAAAAAACAAAAACACGGAAAAAATTAGGGTTTTTTGGGGCAATTGTGGTTGTCACCAGCAAAGACGATGAGCTTTACGCTCTTTTCACCATACGACATGAGCTTACCACAGTAAATACATGTTACTCTAAAATCTTCAAATCGTGGTTGAATGCAAGGCATCGTCTCCGTTGTTTCTGGTCCCGATGGAGTGCGTTGCTTTCTTTTGGAGGTGGTCCTTGAAGACTGGGGGAGGTTTCTGGCCGGTTCCCTCATCTCTGCACGAGAATAGTTGTTTGGATGCTTGCGGGTCATATGCCTAATCATGGTATTATTACCAAAGGAATATTTTTTGTTTGGGTTGCCCCTTGAGAGTTCTGAGCCACGGATTAGGCAAGTTACCTTGGCCGCATTGACTTTTTTCTTGCCCTCTGGGATTGAAAAAAACTCCCATACAATGTGTGGCCTTGGCTGGTATGGGGTATTGTCTTCAGCCAGCTATCTTCTCCCCTGCTCCTCTTCCTCTTCCTCCTCCTCCTCCTCTTCTTGACCACCAATGTACTGTTGTGGTGGTCCTCTTGGTGGTGGTGGTGGTGGTGCAGATGCTCCAGCTGCTGCTGCTACTGTAGCCATTTTAAAGTACAAAATAATTCTGTTTGTTGTTGAAACAGGTCTTCCTCATTCAAAGGACAAAGTCAGAATAAGGAAAAAAGGTGGAGTCTTTCATCATTTGGAAAACAGAACTGTTCTTGACCAATGAAAAGTGTTATTTTCAAGTCACATGATCCGGGCTTACATCATTTGGAAACCAAAACTGATCTGCACCAATGAAAAGTGTTATTTTCAGATCACATGACCCGACACGCTTACGCTACGCGCCCCGGGTCGCCCCCGTAGTCGCGCTCCGGGGCGCGCCCGGGGGTGCGTAGCGTAAGCGCGTCAGGACGTTGCGCGATCGTATGCGCTCGCGTGCTTCCGGGTGCGCTCACGCAGTGCGTCATATGACGCATCTTGCGGCTACGCGAAACGTCACGATGTTGTTTTCGTTCGCGAGAATAGCGCTAACAGGACGTTCCCCGGTATGCGCCCCAGGGCGCGCCGTAACATTGCGCTTACCCGTGCGTTCACCGGTACGCACCCCGGAAGCGCCCCAGGGCAAAAAAAAAATAAATAAATTATACAATATAAAATTCGTTATAAAATTTTTTACTTTTTATACCTATAGAGATTTGCTATTAAAAAACATTGAAATTCACTGAAAAAACCATAGGTTTCACACCAGTTATAGTTAGGAATTAGCATTTAAAAAACCTTTAAATTCACTGAAAAAACCATAGGTTTCACACCAGTTATAGTTAGCTGGAAGTTTTACTCGCATAAAACCATTGAAATTCCCACGTTATAGTTAGTTGGACTCACTATAACTTGCGCGTGCAATGCACTGCTGATGACGTCACATATTACATCACTCATGACATGGTCAGTGACATCACTGATGACATCACTGATGACACCATCCTTGTGACAGAGTGACAGACCTCCTTTCACTGTAATGTAACCCTTGAAACACATATTCAAAAATAAAAAATAAAATTAAAAAAAAAATGCAGACACCCATACCAGTTACAACAACCAATTCAGTAATTCCACCATCTATATACACATCCACTCATTCACAAACAGTTCTATATAGTCACTCATACATATACTTACTCATCATATGTAGTGATACACCTATACATCCTGTTACACAGCGATAGTCATCCAAAAGATACTCTCACACATACTCACACATGCAAATAAACTATTAAACATCCATTTATTTGCATATACAACTATACACACACTACCACCTTACTTCTAAGGAAACTTACACATACTTACTCTCTTAAACAATCACTTATAGAAACACATAATTATTTAAACAGGAACTCTTACAATCCCTCACTCTCACATATACTCACTTATATACATCAATATTCACATATACTACATTAAAACATATCTAGTTACTGATAAAGCAACTAGTGAGACAGTCATTCACTCACTAACACACACATATACACACTCATCCACCCATACAGTCCTGCACATATGCTGTCTTCAAAACACATACAAAGAGAGAGTCAGTCATTCATGCATCTATGTGCTAATTAATACCCCCACTAAACCATACAAACACTCATACTGATACTAAGAAAAACATCTAATAACCCATATACATACACATGTACCTACTCACCAACCCATGCAGCCACTTATATAGAAAGTGAAACAATAATACATATATTTAAATATTTAAACATTACTCACTAATATTTATTTTTCAGAAAGACACACATTCACTGGATGGTGTCATCAGTGATGTCATGAGTGATGTCACTGACCGTGTCACGAGTGATGTAATATGTGACGTCATCAGCAGTGCATTGCACGCGCAAGTTATAGTGAGTCCAACTAACTATAACGTGGGAATTTCAATGGTTTTATGCGAGTAAAACTTCCAGCTAACTATAACTGGTGTGAAACCTATGTTTTTTTCAGTGAATATATATATGTAGGTAGTTATAGTTAGGACCATGTTGCCAGAGGAAAAGTTTTTTTTGATTTGCCTATAACTTTAGCGCCGTTTGATCAAACTTCACACAATCTTCCCCAAAAAGTGCTCCACAGATTCGTGTTGAACACATGGAAAGTTTTTGGTAGATTTATTAATAGGGGGGATTTGAGAAAAATGGTGTTGAAAAAGGGTGAGTTTGCAATGTTAATACCCATAGGAACCTGGAAACAGAACTACAGCCCAAACCACTGAATGGAATTACCCAAAATTTGGCAGAAAGGTAGATGTCATCTGTGATGTCACTGACTGTGTCATGAGTGATGTAATATGTGAGGTCATAAGCAGTGCATTGTGGGTGTGCTAGTTACAATTAGCTTAGCTAACTATGACTGCTAAATTTCTCTGGTTTTGTACGAGTGTAACCTGAGCCTAACTATAACATCTTTGTAACATTTTTTTTTCTCAGTGAATTTCAAAGTTTTTTGAAATTTCATTTCCTACCTTAACATCCCTGTGACCTTTGTTTATTTTAGTAATATATATATATATATATATATATATATATATATATATATATATATATATATATATATTTACCGAACAAACCATAGGTTTCACACCAGTTATAGTTAGCTGGACATTTTACTCATACAAAACCATTGAAATTCCCCCGTTATAGTTAGTTGTACTCACTATAACTCGCGCAACCGCAATCCACTGCTGATGATGTCACATATTACATCATTCATGACATGGTCAGTGACATCACAGATGACATCACTGATGACATCTCAAATGACACGACTGATGACATCACTGATGACATCATCCATGTGACAATCAAATACACCTCATCACACACTAGTATAATCTTTCATCACTCACTGTAAAATAGAAACTGCCATATTTGAAACCATTGACACACCAATAGAAATTTCTAAACACCCACTCAGTTATTCATAGAACTATACACACATCTAATCACTTACCTATAGATTCAGTGTTATATGCAGTGAATAATCAACAGAACACTATCAAATATACTAATACGCCTATTTCAACATTACACACCAGCACACATTGTATTCACTGATAAAGACATCCTTCTGACTAATGCAAACAATTGATTATACTTACATTTACTCACCTACACACTTATACAAACACCACTTCATCTATTTATATAGATAGTAACTCACACTTATTGTGTTATAAAATCACTATTACAAGTATACAGTTATCCTTATAGTGACTCATACAATCACTAAGTCTTAGGCACAGTTAATTAGATATAACTGTCACATACACTGCCTTTTTTTCAACTTTAATGGAGATGTACCATTGAGAGAAATATTTCATCACCACCACACCCATAAATATATACACTCACTGAAACAACTGTTATAACATGTAGTCTTAACCTCATATACCTACTGAATGAACTATTTACACATTTTTTGGCAATCACACACCCCCCACCAAACCACATAGACATTCATTTACCCATACAAATACTCAGTTAAGAAACCAATAACAAATACAGTCTTTAACATATCAATTAAGACAAAGCAATGAAGACTTCCACACAGTTTAGTAACTACACATTATATATAGTGAGACTCTACAAATTAGTGAAGGAAACAATCAATGACACTGTTACTAAATCTACCATCCACACATTTATATTTATATATCCACTCATTCTTCAATGCAAAGTAGTGTATTTATAATACATATTTAAATATCAAAGCAAACCACATTCACTGGATGATGTCATCAGTGATGTCATCAGTGATGTCATTTGAGATGGATGTCACTGACCATGTCATGAATGATGTAATATGTGACATCATCAGCAGGGGATTGCGGGCGCGCGAGTTATAGTGAGTACAACTAACTATAACGGGGGAATTTCAATGGTTTTGTATGAGTAAAATGTCCAGCTAACTATAACTGGTGTGAAACCTATGGTTTTTTCAGTGAATTTCAAAGGTTTATTAAATGCTAATTCCTAACTATAACAAGTGTGAAACCTATGGTGCAGAAGACTGAGTGATATTTATCAGGCAGGACTAAGCCACTTTTTGTGGCGTAATCCTGCCTGATAAATATCAGTCCCTTTAACGCAGTGTCCTGCGTTAAAGAGGCGTGCAATGGGTGTTGCTGGGGGTGTTCCCAGCAGCATCCATGGACTTGAGTAATTTATAGCATCATCAAAGTCAATCTTTCAAAAATTCCAAAGTATAAAACATGATAATCCAAATCCAAATGTTGTTCAGGAAAAATCTTAAAACGTGTCCGTGGGTTATATCTGCCCAAAAGGCAATATTCCGAACGATTGAAAATTACTTTTCTTGAGAAATATTTGGATTTGGATTATCATGTCCTATATTTTGGAATTTTTGAAAGACTAACTTTGAGGATGCTATAAATTACTCAAGTCTGTCCGAATTGTGTGGGTAAAATTGATACCAAGTCACTTTGAATAAGAATGTACTTACGACTTGTCTAACATTTGGAAGAAATATCTAGTTATATGACAACAGGATACCGACATAACTTGAAGGAAATAGGAACGCCCTAAAGAAGTTCTGTTGTACAGAACGAAACGCGTCGGCTGGCTGTGGTGCATAAACTTAAGGAAAATAAAAGCATTTGAATATACACCAAGATTCAGAGCTTCAATAAGGTGTGTGTGTGTGTATGTGTGTGCGTGTGTGTGTGTGTGCATGCATGGTTGTGTGTGTAAAACAATTGTGTTTATATAACATTAGTATAATAAGTACAGTATAGCGTGTGTGTGAAAATAAATTATTAAAATATTGTTCTAATTATCTTATTACTTTAAGATATATGAATCAACCCAATTTAAAATATAAAGAATACAAATAGAAATAAAAAATCCAACTAACTGTTTGTAAATAATTACTACATTTAATGAATATAAATACAAACATTACTGTGGATGGATTTTTTAAAGGAATATAATTTATAAATTATTACATTCTGAATATTATATTTTTAAATTATTAAAATATGTACATTTTGCATTAATCATGTAATGCACATTTATACACATATATTCTAATGTGTTAATGTGTGGTAACATTGTATTGTATTAGTTCCTGGTTAGGAATAAAAATGTATTTTTGGTTTGCATTCAATTTCTTTTCTTAAAATATTTCCAATTGTTTATGATTAATAAACTTGAATATTTTCTACTATCATTTCCCATAGGGAGAGCTCCACCACAGAATGTGAAAAGGAATGAAATCCAAAAGTGGTTTTGAACAGAGCAATGCTCAGCAGTCCCCTGCTTGTCAGGCCAACACAAATAAAGTCGCTTTCTGTCCCCCACTACATCTATGCCACCACACATTATTATTGCAGTCCTAATGATTAAAAAATACATAATAAAGAAAACATTGCCAAACTTCCTAAGGTTAAATGGTTTCTTGCATGTTACTTGTTATCTAATACAACTATATAAAAATTAAGTCAGCAGATAAAGATGGCAGCATTATCATGATAAATACCATGTGCTATGAAAAAGAAAGAAATATTAATAACATTACTACTAAAACATAAGATAAAGTTGTGCCCTAGAGACTTTCAGTTTCTCAAGAAGAAAAAGAGTAGTATCCAGCAATGTATATCCTTTTGAAATCCTCAAGAATACAAAACAATATCGAGTCACAACCAGAAGGGTGTATTATTTTCATTTTGTTGTTCATTTTTGGAACCCATATAAGAATATACCAACATTTTCTTGAAGCCCTTTGAGGTTGAGGCACCAGCAGGCATAAGAGACTCAATCAAGATTGAAGATGTAGCTTTTTGAAAAAGACATTTTATTTTGAAGTATCATATTTAACACACTGTAAGCAGAAGCTCTGGAAGTCATGTATGACATCTTTGCTAAGAGAAGCCAATTATCAGGTAATCCCACTAATATCTGGGTAGCATAACAAGACTAGCCCTTGCCAAGAACTTTCTCATGTAAAAACAGGATTCTTAACTTCAAATAAAGTGAGTAGCGATAACTTTCTACGCTGGGTCGCTCTTCCTAAAGCTCATTCACTGGTCAACCTGCCATTAGCTAGAGTAGACATGCACTTCTTGTCCCCCTCTCAATTGTGCTGATTTATTGGACTTATAATGCCAGGTGTTAGGCCTGGTTGTGATATTCCACACATTTTCTTGGTAGCTCTCAGTTACCTACCTAGAGGACTACAAGTTACTAGAAACCTTATCAATTAATCACCAACAAATCCCAATTGAAAAGGACACTTGGCTAGCTGAGAGTTGCATTGTGGGGACCTGGCTGGTCTCACTACCCTGTGTGATATGATTAGGGTCAGTTCTTTTTCCCCATTTTTGGCACTTAAGGAATAGTGTAACCTTCATAAGAGCCAATTCCTTCTGTACGGTTCCCACCTTTACACACTACAGGACATTTGCGCAGTCCAAGGCTCTGTGCATTCTTCCCATAAACCTATGGAAGCCTTGCATCCGTTGAGCAATGGCCATAAATGTATGAGTTTGCTTCTCAGAGCCCTGGCTTCCCATTCACAGACCTCACTCCCATACATAATAAGTAAAGGGTGCGAGCACTGGAATACCCACAGCAGATTTCCAGGAAAGCACAACTAAATTTCATACAATTTTATATCCTACATATTGCATATTTCTCACCAAGGCAACTGAATAGAATCTTTCCTGGAGCCTGGGACTCATGTGCTTGATGTGGCTCACCAGATGGAGGGCTCAAACACTTGCTTCAGGGTTGTCCCCTGTGGCATCTATTCTGGACAGATGTATCGCATCAACTGAAGATGGTTACTAGACTGCTATGAGCTGACTACTAGGAAGAGGCAGCTCTAGGTATTTTCAAAACCCAGCCGTAATGCTAGTTAAAATATATATTACCCTGAAATAGAAGGACCTGCTACCCCCTTTGAATGGGGCTTGGCGCCCAGCGCTGTTATAGGCTTACACAAAGAAAAGGTCAGGGTCTTTGTCGCTGCCCAATAGCCCACAAATAGAACAATCTCTCTCTGAGCTGATGGAGTTCAACAGTGGTTCAGTCTCTCCTTCCGAAGCTTCTTGTGGAGCCCTGGAAACCCACAACTTTGACCTTCTCCCATATTGTTCTCCTCCTATGACTCCATTTACATTTGGTTATTATGGGGTAGAACAAATTTAAACTTCAGATCTACCTACCTCCCTACCGCTCAGGACACCCTTCAGATTCTAGGGTCTTACCGAGTTCATAGCATCTTGATGGGGACAACATCCCTTCTTGCACAGGTTCATCTCCAAGGGCCATAGTCTGGGGCTCCTGATGCCATTCTGATATTGAACCCCCTTGCAACCGATCCCTTCCCATTCCCCTATTTGATTGCGAGTATCAGTTCTTCTCTTTGACTGCAATTTGTCTTAGCTCACTGTGATTTTGGTTAAACATATATATTAGTCAAGCCGATGAGCCTACACAATTGCTATTGCCTCTCTTTTGCAGGTTGTGAGGAATATTGCATGGCTGAATAATGATAGTGTTCATTTAGACTGATCTCTACCATGTTGTACAATGACATTAAATTATACTCCAGTCACCTGACTGAATGGGGCAATTATGCACTCATAATGCTAAAACTGTCAAAACCAATAAAACAGTTTAAAAAAGATAGTAGTGATGGGTTGTTCCTTCATCCGCACAATGTCAAACTTGTATATGTCCTTTTAAAAAAAAAAACACATGGATACACTGAGACATAAATCCCTTAAAAAAAACTATACAGCACTAGGATGAATAAATAGACCACATTATCTTCATCTAGACAGGCTTAGGGGAAGACCTCGTATCATTCCACAATTGGTGAAACAATTGGTTCTGAAGTAAAAATTTGCTAATAATTATGACAGAACAAAGCTTAACATTTTGAACACTAAGGATTGAAAATTAAATAGAGAGAATAATAATGAGTGTGTATAATAAACCTACATTTATAAAGGTGTTACACTGATTGACTTACTATCCTAGAAGTCCTAAACTCCATTGGTGTTGTGTCTTTACATTGTTAGAAATAATAATGTTTTCCCTATTTTATTGAATAATATTCATTGTGATGACATAATTTATTTGTAAATCAGACTATGCACTGTTAAATATTAATGAAGAATGTGCACAATAGAGATATGTATTACCTAACAGGCATGCTCTGAAGTGCTAAGCCATTCCAAACAAAATTCTTCTTTGCATTATTTGTCTGTGAGAAAATGCCCCTTTTTGTGTGATCACCTCTGATTTTCTTGCCAGTCTGTGAACTCTGGTCTGCAAAATATGTGAAAATAGACTAATCTCTAAAGTGGCATATTTAAGTCTCTTATAAATCCATAGTATATGGTGTAGAGCAGGCTTCTCCAACAAGTAGCTTGTGAGCTACTGGTAGTTCTCCAGCTACCTATAAGTAGCTCTCCCGTGTGCAGCCCTGAGTACTAAATTAGAAGCTTTTGCTTGGATGAAATAATATATGTATGTAAAAATTGAAAAGAGCGTATTTGAGATCAAAATGTGCATATTTTCAAAACACATAATCTGAAGATTTTAGAAAAATTATACACTTTATGAAATACATTTAAAGGTGATATTTGAGTGATGAAGCATTCAACATCAAGTAGACTTATAGTGCTTATTATTACCTTAGTACTAGGTGTGTTACAGCTATGGCTGTTATGTGTTACCTACATCGAAGCATTCCAAATATATAAAGCCTTTTAATACATTACAGTTGCATCCCTGTCTGTGGCACTAAGGTGATCACTGTTAGTAATCTTCCATAGGGTGGTCGCTAATGTAAACTTGTCTGATATGCTCACTATTGCAATAGTAATAACAGTAGCTCGGGATGATATTCATTGAACATAAGTATCGCTTATTTCAGAAAAGGTTGGATCTCCATCCATGGCAAAGAAAAAATATGTCACCAGTGCATTGTGTCATCCACTAGTGTGACAAAGAAAACATGTCTTAAGTGCATTGTATCATGATTGCTGCAGTTTAAGCTAGAACTAAAAGAAAACTCCCCTAGGTGAAATTTTATACTAGCCACTTTCATTCACAACATACATACACTACTTGTGCTTACAAACAAATAATAAAAACACTAAGAAACAACCACACAAATATGTAAAAATGATATTGTATGTTTATTATTGAACTAAAACGCATCTTTTGAATTATTTTACATACACCTTAAAAGGCAACATAAAAACATAGGTCACAATAACAAGAAAAAATGTAAAACCAGGCCAAAATCATTTGCCATTCAATGTAATACATATCCACTAGTAAAAATCACGGCACATTCATCAACTGATTTTTCATATTCCGTGATTTAGTGGTGGTAGATTATGTATTTTAATTTTTAACACAGTTGAATCAAGGCCTAGCATTAATTTAAATTATGCAGGACTAATTTGTGTAATTTCAGGAATTTCACATTATGGGGCAGATTTATGAAGGCCTTGCGCCGCCGGTGCCTCACTTTTAACATGGGAAAAAGTGACGCACCGGCGGCGCAGGGCCTTCATAAATCTGCCCCTATGTTTTTATGCAAAATTCCAGAAGTTAAGCCAATGTACCAGTTTGCATAATTACATGGCATTTTCTGTAAAAAATTCCAGTAAATGACACTATTCACAGTACAAATTTACTGCTAGCGCACAGTAACAACAGAACACAGGCAGCTTTTGTTTACATGCATCTTTGCTCCAAAAATTGAGGCGAAGAAACATTTTGCAGCAAAATGATGCACAAAATAAAAATTTTACATATTGTGTAATTACATGTAATTTTACAAAAAATTCTCAAAGCTAGCTTAGTTACACAAAAAACTATAAAGCACATTTTGCACACTCGCACTTAATAATATAACCGCACCCTGAACTGTCAATATAACCTTTTCTCTAGGAAAAAACTCCCTTTTAATATTATTAAGTCACCGTTATCTAGACCTTGTACTCCACAAGGCAGGGTAAATGTTATCTGAATTAGAAACTGTAGAAATGTAATATTGAAATGTCCCTACAGTGACAAGGCCTCCAAGGCTATTCTCCCTGTCAGTTGCTCTAGCTGTCCAATAGGGGACACTGGAGTACAGAAGGTGACACTGGAGTACAGATTAAACTATTATTTCTGATATCTCGTGTTCGGGACAAGGTAGAAAATTGTTCAGTCCCTATTTTTAATATTTATTAAAGTCAATTTCAATGGTGAAGTAAGATTTCTAATAAGAGTTTATGAAACTTAACTTTAGAAAGTTACCTTTTCTTTGCTTGAAGCTACTGGAGGCTAATTTTTATTTGTTCTCCTCTTGTTTCCAGCCAGTGCTTGACCTTAATGAGGAGTAAAACTGCTCCCAGATTAGGAACTCTGGCCTCTTGTGGGGAGGTGTTTTTCTTCCCTTGCAGTAAGACCAATTAAGGTGAACCCACAAACTTCATTTGTTTCTAAAGGGACCTACCCTTTCACAAGTAAATGTAAGGTTACAACTGGGGAAGGCAACCCTTTGTTACCCAAGCCAGACTGGCACTAAACCTCGTGGGAGGGGGGCTACTCCCAGAACTGATTTTGTCTGGCCATAGAGGATAAGACCACAGCTCAGGGTGCGAACGTAGATGAAAGGGCTCCCTCAATTTGGCTTTTTGGAAGTAAAATGCTCTGTGGAGTTGTTGTGGGGAAAACAGGAAATATTGCAAAAGTGGGTATGGTTGCCCCTCTTAACTTTGAATCCATTAATTAGAGAAAAGCCAAGTATCCCCACCTACAAGCTAGTGTGAACCATAAATGTGTCTCTCAAAGGCACACTCCTCAGAACATTCTTTGGACCTGTGCAAGAAATGAAGAAGGATTATGCCTTTTCTTTGTGACCTGTGAGGAGATCATAAAGGCTGAACCTGCTCTTATTTGTAGTCAGGAAAGATAAGTAAATTCCAAGGGTAATTTGCCTAACCTCCTTTGTGGCTACAGGAACACAACAAGCTACAAAATTCATTTTCTCTGAAATGTCTGGCTGACCAGTAGCAAACATGCACCCTACTGGTGGGCCATGCTGCAGCGAGTCTTGACCCCCCCCCCCTAGTCCTGAGGTCCTGGGACCCTTGACTGCATCTAAATTGAGTTATCCTATCAGCTCTGAAAATATGGAACTTTTTCATTTTGTAACTGTTTGGTACTTCTAAATGCTTTACACGTTTTCTTTTTGTTAAGCCTAGATGCTCTCTCTCATAGCTACCAAGTGTTGAGCTCACATTTAAATTAGTGAACATTTTAACAGGATCTAAGAGGTTAGGCACTTTTGTTTATTTACTTGTGGTAGACTTCCGTCTACCCGAATCAACAATTCACTTTCTTATATTCGCCTAACTAATGTTCCATCTTCTGGAGACTTTCCTATAACTTCTTTCCTATGAGTTCTAGTCATTGCCAATCGTTCTTTAGCAATATAGAGCCTAAGCGAGTGTCTTAGATGCCATTTATTATTAAGCTTACATTCTTGTAATCAGTGACCCACCGTAGACATTCCTCAAGCAGCCAGTCTTCTTGTTACCTGAGACTGGAAGACAGTTCTTCATGGTTCCTGTTAACAGGAAGAAACTCAACCATCAACCACAGTCTTTGTCAAGGTGTAGTCACAAGCAAACCCCAAATGAATTGTGCTCAAACTTCTGGTAGCTTGGCACAGAGCAGTCAGGCTTAATATAGAGGTAAAGTGTACAATAATCATGCATCATTTCAAACAGTGATAAAGTGAAAACAGAGAGAAGGAAAATCCCCAACCAATCTATGCAAATAGCGCATCATTTAATAAACAATATGACACCAAAATAGCAAAAATCCAATTAGTAGAGCCAAAGATATGTACTTTTAAAGATTTTTGTGAAAATAGCACCAAAAAGCCTAAAGTGTCACTCGTGGTTATCTGGTCATGCAAGATGGGGTGAAAGACACATGTTCAGGCCGACTGCGATAGAGTATGGGTTGGATACAGGGACTAGGTTAGTCCTACAGAAAGAGTTACCTTTAAAGTCCAGCTCAACAAGTTCCATTCATGTTGGAAGGGACTGCGAAGAGCAGGGAAAGCATTGTGGATAGATGTTGATTTAGTGTGAATGTAGACTGGGCATTGCTGACAGTTGTCGCTGTAGCATCAATTTCCTTTTGGCATTACCAACGGTCCTTGTAAGATCTTTGTATTGGCAGTCACTGGAGATGCCAATGCTGTAGCCCAAAGTGCCGACCTCGTACTGCTGGGAGTCATTAGCATCCACTGGAGCACGAACATTGCAGTTCGCCAGCACTTTGCATTGGCAGGTGTTCGGGCAGCAGGATCTTGGTGAGAACACACCCATTAACATTCATGAAGAGCCCGTAAACTGCAGGGGTGCTCAACTCAGGCCACACCAAGGGTCAAGGATCTGAGGGGTATCACTTGGGGGTCAGGAACTCACTCCAGCAGAGGCCAACAGGAGTCAGGCAGGTCCAGACAGCATACAGGTGATGGATTAAAACCATGATCTCTTGTCTTGGTAAGAGTATTCTGCATCATTCAGAAACTCTGTCCATCACCACCCCCTTTTTTCAAAATCGATTTTATCCACACTATGTGTGGGAGGGTATACTCAGACGTGAGTCCCTTGCTCATTGCACCATCAGGATTCAAGCAAGCCGGGCCGACGAAGGCTGTGATGCCAGAAACCGGTCCCCGGAAGCTTGTCTCCTTCCCAGTATAAGAATTGGCTTGGTAGGTTGGTTTGCCCTGTTCCCATCATGCACTGGGACAGGAACAGACTAATTTGCATATAGCCAGGTTCTGAGCTGGGATGGTGCAATGAGCTAAAAAACAGGTGATGGATTAAAACCATGATCTCTTGACTTAGTAAGAGTATTCTGCATCATTCAGAAACTCTGTCCATCACCACCCCCTTTTTTCAAAATCGATTTTATCCACACTATGTGTGGGAGGGTATACTCAGACGTGAGTCCCTTGCTCATTGCACCATCAGGATTCAAGCAAGCCGGGCCGACGAAGGCTGTGATGCCAGAAACCGGTCCCCGGAAGCTTGTCTCCTTCCCAGTATAAGAATTGGCTTGGTAGGTTGGTTTGCCCTGTTCCCATCATGCACTGGGACAGGAACAGACTAATTTGCATATAGCCAGGTTCTGAGCTGGGATGGTGCAATGAGCTAAAAAACAGGTGATGGATTAAAACCATGATCTCTTGACTTGGTAAGAGTATTCTGCATCATTCAGAAACTCTGTCCATCACCACCCCCTTTTTTCAAAATAGGTCCAGACAGCATGTCAGCTGAGCAATTGCAGGGGGCCTCTGGAGCTTGTTATGTCCCTGTAGCTCAGGACAGAAGACCAGCTGACTGACTCTTGGAGTCACTGCAGCCTGAGATGAAGGATGGAGGTCCAATCTTCTTACTGAGAGAGCAGGGCAGCAGGTTGTAGAGCAAAAGAGAATCAGGACAGCAGAGAGTCAATCCTTCTGGCAGCAATGCAGCACACTAGTCATTCCTCTGTAGTTTCTACAGCTCTAGGAGTGTATTTAAAAGTTGGTGTCTGATGTCCAATATTTATACCTGGTACCTTCTTTTATTTATTTATTTATTAAGCTTATAGAGCGCGACAGCTACCCAATAAGGGTTTCCCGGCGCTGAAAAAGGCAGAGTGCTAGAGGACCAAAAGATTCCTACGTACTGGAAAATTATTGATTGAACAGCCAGGTCTTGATGGCTCTGCGAAATCGGACATAGCTGGTTTCTGTACGGATATTCATGGGGAGAGAATTCCAAAGTTTAGGGCCTAAAAGAGAAAAGGACTTACCACCCATTCTAGGGAGTCTGTATTTGGGCACGCTGAAATAGCCTTGGGAAGAAGATCGGAGGCAGCGTGCAGGAATGTAGGTGTGGACAAGGGATTGCAGGTAGCAGGGGGCAGTACCCCATTTTATTTTATACATGTAGCTCAGGGTTTTAAAGTTGATCCGACTCACCATTCTAAGCCAATGTAAGTCACGGAGGTGCCCCGTAATGTGATCAATTCTGTGACTTTTACATAGCAGTCTCTCATCGACATTTTGAACAAGCTGTAGGCGTCTTATTACTGCCTTAGTTGCCCCTAGGTAAAGGACATTGCCATAGTCCAAATGAGAGGTTATCAGGGCATTAACCACAGACTTCTGGGTATCGCAAGGCAGTATCCAAATAATTTTCTTTAGCCATCGCAGAATGGTAAAGCAGATGGCTTTCACCTTATTTACTTGATGCTGCATAGTTAAACCGTTGTCCATGATAACCCCCAAGTTACGCATATGGTCTGATGGCCATGCTTAGAGCTCCAAAGGTCATGCTTTTGACGTAGAACTAAGACTTCGGTTTTGCCTCCATTCAATTTGAGCAAATTGTCGTTCATCCAGCTTGAAATTTTCTTTAGGCCTGACTGGAGGAGGGAGGTGGAGGCTTGGTCCGAATTAGAGAGGGAAAAAGCGATCTGGGAGTCATCCGCATATGTGAACAGAGTAATACCTTCTTGTTCAGCAGTGTGGGCCAGTGGTGTTACATATAGGTTAAATAGAAGAGTGCTAAGTACCGAGCCCTGGGGTACTCCATAGGGGGACGCATGGATATTGGAGTTAGCAGTGTTTGAGAAGATTTGGAAAGTACGGTGAGTAAGAAAGGATGCCAGCCAGCCCAGAGCCTGGCCGCCGATGCCCATCGAGGTAAGGGACTTTATGAGTATGGTGTGAGAAATCGTATCAAATGCTGCGCTGAGATCAAGCAGAATCAGCGCAGCTGTGTCTCCTCTGTCCAAAAGATGATGAAGGTTTTCTGTAACGCCCAGCAAAGTTGTTTCGGTGGAGAACCCAGGGCGGAAACCGGATTGAGAAGGGTGAAGTATGTCATTAGCCTCGATGAACTGGGCAGGATGGAAGTGGATGTGCCTCTCCAAGATTTTTGAGAAGGCAGGCAGAAGTGAGATGGGGCGGAAATTAGAGAGAATTTTAGAGTCAGCAGTGGGTTTTTTCAGAAGAGGTGTCACCATGGCATGTTTCCAGCTTGCCGGGACAGTTGAATTTTTTAATGAGAGAGTAAGGGTTTTACAGATCATGGAAAGCTGAGGAGTGTCAAGTAGTTTGAGTATCGGGATGGGAAGTGGGTCAGCTGGTGAGCCCGATTTCAGTTTACCTAGAATCTCTGTAAGGACTTCTAGGTTGATGTCTGGCCAAGAATTTAAGGCATCATAAGTAAGGGATAGATGGGAGGCAGTGAGGGGATTTGTGCTATTCGGACCGGTAACCTGAAGCTGCTGGGGACTATTACAGTGCTGTTTCGATATATCCTGATAGATATTTTCTATTTTCTTTGTGAAAAACTGCACAAGTTCTTCACATTGGTTGCTACTCAGGGGAGGTGGTTTGGCTATGGTCTGGGAGTCCGCCAGTTCTTTAACTAGACCAAAAAGTGTTTTGGATTTGTTTGTTGCCTCTGCAATAGTCCTAGCGACATAGCTGGCCCTAGTCGTGGAGCAAGCTTTGTGATATAGCTTCAATTAATTTTTGTAAGCAACCCCTGATTCTAGGGAGTAGTCTTTCCTCCAGATCCGTTCCAAGCGTTTGCATTTGGACTTATCAGCTTTTAGCGATTCATTGAACCAGAGTGCTGGAGATTTGTGGGCTTTCACTTTTTTATAAGACAGGGGAAGACAAGTGTCAATAGCCTCAGTGAGCCAGATGTTTATCTTAGTGGATGCATCTTCCACATCGTCCGTATCTCTAAAATCCAAGGGGAGATGGGTGTCTAGGAAGATAATGTGTAACTTTTTCCAGTCTCTTTTGCAGATATTTGATGTTACGTTTGAAGGGACCAGGGCAATAGGGGCAATGAGACTAAATTTGGATAAAAAATGATCCGACCAGTGAAGAGGAAGTGCGGGAAGACAGTGTATAAGGGAAAGGTTAGAGAATATTGGGTCGAGTAGGTGGCCACCTCTATGAGTGGGACCAGAGTTACACAGCGTGATATTCATAGCCCCAAGATCGGCAATAAGGTTGTTGCCCGTAGCGTTTGAAGTGGGAGAAAGATCTAGTGGATTTCCTTTGGAGTGCTCAGGTTTCCTGCCTTCCCTGCCCTGGCTTCAAACTAACTGTAGGGGTATGCAATCATTTGTGTGAATGGAGGTCAAGGCCTATTCAGGTGTAAGTGTAGCTGTGCCTAACTCTACCCTCCCATCCTGCCAGTGATGAAGCATCAAGGCATACCTTAGCTCTCTATTGTGTGTGGCTGTCTAGGAGGAATACACAAAGACCAACCACTAACTACACCTAGTCATGCGACTTAGAGACAAGCTGCAAGTACCAAATGCTGAGGGCAGGAAAATGCCAACTTAATAAAAGTAGCATTTCTGAAAATTGTAAATCATAATCTGACTTTAGCATAAAACAGAAGATTTTTTTCCTGCAATTCCTAAGATGCCAACATGATGCGTTTACCTGCTACAGCTCATTAAATGTAATAGGGTACCTCCGGTGTTATCATATGGGGAAAGCAGACCTTACAGTAGTGAAACATGTATTTAGGAGTATTTCACCACCAGGACATGTAAACCTTTTAATTACATGTCCTACTTTTTAAATATATTGCATCGTTCCCTATAGGCTGTTTAGGACCTACCCTAGGGATTACTTATATGTATTAAAAAAGCAGATTTTAGCCTGAGAAAAGGTTTGTTTTGCCAGGTTGAAATTGCAGTTTAAAACTGCCTGCACAGGCTAGAATGTCAAGCATGAAAAGGGTTTGCAAGGCTACTTAAGTGGGTTGCACAGCTAGGTTTCGGTTTGAAAAAAGGCCAGTCTGTACTTTTTTGCTTTATACATTTGTTCACTTACAGGTAGAGTATCATGTTCTGTTTTTCAACTGAATCAATGTGAGCACATTGCAAAGTTGTATTGCTCTATGGTTCTGTATGAGCACCTTAGGACACAGTGAAGCAATGCCTGGAGGTCTGCTAACATGGATGCCACACTCCTTAGCTGTAAAATAATCTATCCTCATTGTTTGAACAATGAATATACAAGACAGAGGACTATGTTGAGCAAATCCCCCCTAAGTTGTCTGTTTGCAGGCAACAAGAGGCTTGTTCTTCATTAATGAATTGCAATTGTCAATTCAGTTGTTTGGATTTACTCTTATTTTACCAGCCAAGTGAGGTTCCCTTCCTAAAGTTAAAAAATAGGTAAGCATGCATGTTTGATCACTCATTATTTTGCTCCATGATGAAGGATGTATGTGGTCCCTTATGATAAACTAAGGTAGCTGGGCAGTTCTCTACCCTTGGCCTCCATCCGGTCAGACATCACTTGGTAGAGATCCTACTTTATATTTTCAAATAATGATTACATTTTCTGTGACTGGCGATGTTAAGATAACCCTACCAACCTTCTGATAGCTTTAGTAGAATGAATGACTTGTGCAAATGCCTCACACAGTTACGGGCTTAAATGTACATAGTCTGTACCCTTCACTTACTTTTTATAATTAATGATTCCCTAAAAAATTGTATTCTGGATGTGTCTGTTCGAAAATGCATATGGATAACTGACTTTATAAATATTTTATATCTATTAATAAAGATATATTGTATTTTTATTTGAAAAGCATATGCTACACCTTTAAAATATTTAAATACAGATCCTTGATCTCATTGTCCTCAGGAGTTCTGCAAGTATTTTAAAGAACTGAATTATGTTTACACTATTTGAGAGTCCAAAATAGAAAAAAAAGATGAAAACAAGAGCACTCAGCTTATTGGGGAACTTTTAGATTTTAAATGTTGAAACCAATACTACTTCTAAAGATGATTTCCACAAGCAATTGATAACAGTGGGCATCCTGTGCAGTGCTTTCCTCCATAAATCATTACAAAGACTCTTGCACTTTAAAACTGAATAAAAAAAGTATGAAAGTAAACGCAACATAAAATGTCTTTGAACTAAAATGGATTTTCTTCATATGAACTATTTAAGTATAGTTCTCTGGATGAATGTTCGACATACGTGCAATGTTTGAAAATGTTAGGTCTATGTTTGAACACTCCTTGTTTAAGACCTACAAAATATATATGCAAAAGAAATGATTGAGAACAATAAATGAATCACCATTGTAGTTGTACGAGCATTTTTTTCTAAATCGTTTCCCCAGTTATTGCACATTTTACTTTGTAATTTTTGTCATTACACCATTGAGTACCTATTTTTAACCTCCGGAAACTCATTTATTTTACTTACTATTTCATCAATTTTACAGGGTTTCTCTCTATATTATGAATTGTGCAGTTTTCATGCACTATTACATGTTGGCCAAAGATGTGGTGTTTTGACCAATTTCTTTTCGAGACAGTGTAGTTTTTAAGGTACAGATATTAAAATGTGAATTTGGTCTACAATATACAAAAAATGTCAGAATTTATAAGATCAGAACTCCACTAGCTTTCAAAGACATGTAGTTTAGCATTACATGACATATTTCTAAGTAGTGTGTAGTATTTTCCTACATTGCATGAGATCAAAAACCTAGCTGGCTGTCATGGAGAAGGTTATGAAAATCACCATTGTTCATGAAGTTGTCTACTTCCTTTGATTTTTACATTTTTGGCTTGGGTGCTTAATAGTTGTTATTGGGCAGAAATAGGTCACAACCATAGGGGTTGCATGCAGATTATTCTAGAATGGAATATGTCTCAGAGGAAGTCGGTATCCCCTGGATATTGACCATCTTTAAAATATAAAGTGCTGGGAAGAGTTTCTTAACACCTGATACTTAGCGAGGCATGACTGGCAAATTGGACGATTTAATCCCTGAGTTAAGACTAGCTATCTCTGTTGCCTTTATGACTTGTGCAAGTGAAACACTTTTGCAAGTTCACCAGGGAATAGTGAAGACTTATTATACAAGTCAATAGGTCTTTATTTCGATATATATCATAAAAGACAAAATACAGCAAGCATAAAATACATTTCATGTAAGGTTAAAACAATAAATATAATTCACATTAAGACCTAGATAAAACAGCATTAAATTGACCAAAAAAAGACCATGACTACGACATACAACAGTACACAATTACAATACAAATAACGTAAACACTATATCTCAGTGACTAAGGTTACGGGAACGTATAGAACAGGCCCAGCTAATAAACTTTGCCACACCAATAACAATAAAAGCAGTAGTGTCCGTTTTCAAAATCCTACTAGCAGCAATGGCAGATCTAGTGCCCAACAAACAACATACTGGTCTTAACCAGACTCTTCTAGGTAGTATATACTTTGGGCAACAGAATAGTAAGTGTTCAATATTTTCAACTTTCGTTACACAAAAGGGACATTTGTCACTACTTTCTGGATTCCAAAAGTGTGTTAGCCCACGCACAGGTTGCGAGCCCACTCTCAATTGATGATACAATTTCCTGTCTTTTGACTTGGTTATTAAGTCCCAATAATCTTCATATCTCGGGACATCCTTAATAACTAGAAAAACCGAAGTCATCCTAGAACCCCCCACTAAAGATAGTCTCTTTTCCATGATCCTGCGCCAGTACATTTCTTTAAGGATTTTTTTTGATGGGAAGTTGGCACTAACTGGGTCTACCCAGAGGCCCTCCAATCCCAAATCCTTCAGTAGCGCTCTGAGAAATGAAAACCATGGAACCCTATAGGCCCCCTCTATGCCCCTTACGTTAAGAATAGCCTCGGCATACATAGATAGTTCAGGTGTAGTCCAAAGGTGCCGCCAAAACGCCAGTGGTCTATACCGAACTACATCCTCTATAGGATTAATTCCAAGATCGTACTGTAGGGGGAGGCTAGGCGTGGATTGGGGAAGGCCAATAACCGTTCTAAGGAACTTGTTCTGAGCTACCTTCAGTCTTGAAAGGTCACTGTAACCCCACAATTCTGCTCCATATAAAATACAGGAAATTATTTTTGAACCATAGAATTTGGCCAGGGGTGCCAGGGGTTTAGTTAGAGAATTGGAGTGCTCCTTTAATATAGCACCCCCAAGCTGGGCATGTTTAAGGGACAAAAGGTCCAACTGAGGCTTCCAACTTAGGTTCTCACTCAACGTGACGCCCAAGTATGAAAAGACCTCTGTTTGGTCCAGGATAACCCCACTCATGGATATATTTGCCTTGACAGCTCTAGAGCCCCGTAGAACCATGAATTTCGTCTTTCCAACATTAACCTCCAACTCATGCTCGCTGCAGAAAAGCTCAAAACGAGACAGTGCTGACTGTAGGCCCTGCCTCGTTTTTGAAATAATGACCGTATCGTCAGCGAACATGAGTAGGGGAATTTTCCTCCCATCAAGAGAGGGCGCGTCTGTTGGAAAGTTAGAGAAATAATTGGTCACCCCATTAATAAACAGTGAAAACAGGGTGGGGGCCAAGACGCACCCCTGTCTTACCCCCTTGGCAACCTCAAAATTATCAGTAACCTCGCTGGCTTACCCCATCTGACTTTAGCATATGTATTCGCGTGCATGTTAATAAGTAGAGTCCCCTGCTCTTTTGGCATACCTAGCCCCAATAGGACTTCCCACAGCTTGGTCCTCGGCACTAAATCAAAAGCAGACCTAAGATCAACAAAGGCTGCAAACAGAAGACCCCCCCCTAAAAGTACCACCTTCCAATACAATAACATAAATCTAAATACCTGTTCTAGGGTCCCCATATGCGGGCGAAAACCTGCTTGTAGGGGCGTTAATATGTCAAAGTCTGATATCCAGCACTGGATTCTACCTAGAAGGAGTCGAGCCACAATCTTTTCAACCGCGTCAATAAGACTAATGGGTCGGTAATTAGCCGGAACAGAGCGATCACCCTTCTTATAAATATGAAGGATCTCTGCCCCTAACCACGATTCCGGTACACTTGCTCCTTTCGCCAAAGCGTTGGCTAGCAGAGTAATGTAGGGGACCCAGAGGTCTTGGTCCTGTTTAAACATATCGGCCGGAATGCTGTCGGGACCCGGTGCCTTTCCACCCGGGATAGCCTTCAAGACATTCCTTACTTCTGTTGGGGTGAAAACCAGGGCATCCTCGCAAATAATAGGTGGCAAAATGACAGTGTTGTTACAGTTCATTTTAAATTGATTGCCATAATACATGACCCATTCCTTTGGCTCCACAAAATTAGAGGGGACAGCGTCTTGGGGACGATTGCCCCATTTAAGATGGTGCCAGAATTTAATCATGTTATTGCCCTGACATGACTCCAGCAATTCCCGCCAACGTGCCTCATCCCAATTCCTCTTGGCCGAGATCAGGGCAGCTTTATATGTAGCCCTACATCTGCGTATTGTTTCCTGCACTCTTATTTTTATGGCTGAGTGCAACGCTTTTTGGGCCTGTCTACATGCACTATCAAACCAAGACTGAGTTCTCAACTTCTTACTTCTAGTGCTAGGTGTAATATTTTTAAAGAATATAGATTTAAGATTTGTAAAAAGGTCACTATGTAGGGTAGAGATATTAGCTATAAGCTCAGACTGTTGCCCAAAACTATGGATTTTGGCCAATGTGGCCGTAAGCAAACCCCTAATTCGAAGCATAGCCTCCTCATTTAAAGCTATTTTGGGCCAGCTAACCCTTCTTTCGTTATTGGCTAAGATAGCCTGTGGCAGGGAGGTTTCAACCATAGTAGACTCCACATAACTAGTATCTTTAATAGAAAGGACTAAAGGGTTGTGATCACTTTCTACTCTACTAACGACCACCATGTCTATCAAGCCAGGCCACATTTCTAGGTTTACCAGAATGTAGTCAATAAGAGAGCCAGACCTACCGTTGTCATAAGTTACTGCCCCTAACCTATCAGACTTCAGTCTTCCATTAACTGCTCGCATACCCTGATCCAATGAGAGACCCTTCATGAACAAGGCCGCTTGGGTCCATTTCTTAATCGGCGGGATTTCCAGCCCCGGAATACCCCACAATGAATCCTCTACCTCTGAAAGCCTCCCGTCATCCAAACCCAATGGCTCAAAGCAAGTGTTAAAATCCCCCATCACCACCCTGTTAGAACTCCTAGGTGGGGAACTCAAGAAGGC
Organism: Lissotriton helveticus; assembly: GCF_964261635.1. Taxonomy (NCBI): domain Eukaryota; kingdom Metazoa; phylum Chordata; class Amphibia; order Caudata; family Salamandridae; genus Lissotriton; species Lissotriton helveticus. Next base: position 991,057,933 of record NC_136065.1, on the reverse strand, counting down.
CTCCAGTACCGGTGCAACCGGCGAACATTTACCCCCTTGAATACCCCTCATATATACATTCACAATAATTGTATCCAGACCCTTTGTGGAGCTTACCCGGATAGCCATCATATCAAGACAATCCATCAGGATCTCAGCCACTGTCACCCCCTCATGTTGCCGAACCCAGATTGCCAAACCTCCTACAGGTCTACCTCTAGCTCCCTTCACCGCTGGTCTAGAAAAATTTAAGAAACCTGCACGAAATGTCGGTAGTATGGCCCAGGTTTCCTGGAATGACCAGATATCTGATTGGTCAATAAAACTTCCCCAGTCCGGAAGAGCTAGTTTGGATTCAAGGCCAGCTATGTTCCATGATGAAACCTTTGCCATAGGCTTGACTTGACTTGAAGACTTATTATCATGCTTCAGATTATGATGATATGCTTTTTTGATATATTTGCATTTGAGAATGAATGTTGATCCTTAGAGTACTGTTGAGCTGAACTATGTGTATTTTAATTTCTCTAGACTGTTAAATACATCTTTTATGTGGCCACCCTGTTTTTTTCCTCCAGTGTTGTTGCTGTTTTTTAACTCTGCACACTGAGGTACTGGTGCTCGGTCCCCAGTGTATTTGTTGTAATGCCGCGTTAAACATGGTAAAATTGGCTAATCCCCATGGGAGTGTGGATTAAAAATCGGAGTCCTCACCAACTAATAATGTCACAATTCCGTACAAGGACAGGTTTGGTCTCAATAATTTAAAACAGAGCTCAACCCTTGGTATCTGTTGCACAAAGCAGACAGGCTCAACTTAGGAGAAACATTTGTCAGTACTAAAGCAGTTAAAAAAAATAGAGAATTTAGCACAATACAAATCCCATTGTAATGTATAATAATAGAGTAAAATGTAACGAACAAATAGACACCAAAATAACAAAACTCGGATGTAGGGAACCAGAGATATGATTTTCCGACGTTTTAAGTCAAAATAACGCCTAAAAGCTCAAAGTGCCAATCGCAGTGTTTCGGTCACACTAGACCAGTTAAAAAATTTAGGGTGACTTTGAGCTCCTTCCAGTCGGGTACAGGGACCACATTTGTCCAGGTTGAAAGTTTACTTCCTCCCCAAAAAAAAAATCTCAGTCAATGGGTAGCCAGCAAATCGGGCTGTAGCCTGGATCCAAAGTAGGGTTTGAAAACGGCAGCCTGCTGAAGCGTGGGTCCTCTGCATGAGAATCAGCTTCAGAGGGAACTGAGCATGTTCGGCATCAATGACACAAAGGTTTTGAGCAAGAGAAGTCCAGAATCTTTACCCAGGAAGGTCTCATTCGATGTCAGCCTTTGTGAAATCGCTCTATGGTGAGACTTAAAGATGTTTCAGGAATTGAAAAGCCTTGTAGCTGGGGAAATTAGTTAGCTGAATCTAACTGGTGATTCGATGTCAGCGTCTGCGGCTTCAGTTTCAGTCCCAGTCTCTGCTGGTTCTTCAGATGAAAAGTTCTGGGAAAGTTTTCAATTTTGCAACTTGTAGGGTCAGAGGAGTACACATTGACACCAACCAAAGGGGCTAAGGGCTTGTGGGCCCCACTTGTGAAGTAGGATGAACATCCCAAAAGCCACCAGCAGGGTCCAGGGCAAATCCAGTTGGAATTGGTCAGCTGGGCTTTTGGAAAAAGTGGTCTTCTTTCAGATTTTGTGGCCCTGTAGGTTAACAGGAGGTCAGACAACTGATCCTTGGGGTCCACGTTATGCCCTGGGTACAAGTGGGTACAAGTACACTCTCCACAGCTACAGCAGCAGGTGCACTTCTTCTTTTGTGTTTCAAAGTTCTGGATGTGTACTAAAGAAGGTATGCAGGGGTGCCACATTTATGCCTGACACTAGCCTGTGGGGATGGGAGACTCCATGACTGATAGGGAAAAAATTCCATGAGCAATTTGAAGCTATTTGACTTCACTGCCTGGGGGTTTGGCCCTAAACAATACCACAGTTTAGTGTTCTGCCAAAGTCCAGCATTGCAGAACGTTTCTTAGACAGAGCTCTGGACACACCCCAGAGATGTGTCTGGGGCAATGAGAAATTTCCTTTGCAAACTGGTTCTGTAACACATTTTCCCCCATTGGAATTTTGTGCCATCCTGACTACCTGGATAATGGAAAAGGTAGGCCTAAGTATGAGTTACATCTGCCTGTGACAGATATGCCCCTTTAAAGCGTGTTCAGTTAGTTAGCACATACCCCAGACCAACCTGTCAGAGGGAGGTCACACCTTCTCCCATCCAAGGCCCTTTTGTCCCCTTTCCTAGAAGCCATTCACTCCACCTTGCAGGGGCCAGTACTTTACCAGGTTACAGTGGTAAATAACTTTGAAAAGACTACTAGAGGCTTTATACTGTCCTTCTAAAGTCACAATTTCTGAAATGGGCAGACAAATTTCAACTCCATCATTAAGATTTAGTTTAACTTTCAAAATGATAGTTTGAAGTATTTTTCTAGCTCGTGAATCTGAAGTTATCTTTATTAAATGTAATGAGATAACCTAGTGTTTTTACGGGTAAGCTGTCCTTGCTAAAGTAAGTGCATGTAAAATATTAAAGACATATATCCTTTTATGTACTATGCATCTTGCCTTGGGACTGGTAAGGCCTACTTCTGAGGTGAATACTACTCTTTAAAAGAAAAGAAAGGTTTAGGCCTAGATATGTCCACTTGCTCGTTTAGTCTTTTGTCTACTCAGCATATTTATGCAGAGAACACTTTATCTCAAACCCTTGTTACACATAGAATTGTTCCATATTCTTTCCTATTCTAGAAAGTCAGTTATTAATACCTTTTAAGGGATTCGTTGTATTCATGGTTCCAAGATGAGAATCTATCAGCAAAATATCTGTAAATACACAGAAATCTCAGGTTTGTGTTTTGTTCACTGCATTATGGACACACCCCTAAAGGATAAATTGTCCCCGAGCACATAGATACAGATTCTTAAATTGTCCCAAGAGAAAAGATAACCACAATCAAAAATTGTTCTTTCAAAAGTTCATCAAATCAAGTTCCTTTAATTTTCATTTCTTTTCTCTTCATATATCAACAAATTCTTCATAATTTTCTTCAAATTGACATAGAAATGTAGCCAATGCACCAAGGACCAATGCCAACACGTGTTTCGTCAGAGGGTAAAATTACCCAAATGACTTCTTCAGGGCAAAAGATACAGTCCAAATATGAGGTCAGGTAAACACAGAAAACGAACCCCTTCTGATGGCGTTAGGAGCACTCTCCTGGATCCTTATTATATTTTACTCTACAAAGAAGAACTCGGAGATAGAAAATGGATTGAGTTCTCAGTAATATTTGAGGAACTAATATCTTCTGGAATTTGTTTACCTGACCTCATATTTGGACTGTATCTTTTGCCCTGAAGAAGTCATTTGGGTAATTTTTGATTGTGGTTATCTTTTCTCTTGGGACAATTTAAGAATCTGTATCTATGTGCTCGGGGACAATTTATCTTTGTTAATTGAACTCCCTGGTTTCAGAAGAGTTCTCTCTTTGGGGGCGCTGGTGGCCGCTTCCCCATGTTCCCTTGAGCCGCTTTATTTTGAGAATATTACAGCAGTTGTTGTTGCGCAAAACTTACCCAGCCACACCCCTAAAGGTGTTGCCACATCTAAGTGGCAGGTATTTGCTGCACTAAGAAGACATGAGTACACATAGTGCTTCAGACATTTCAGTAATTCTGAATCAGGGTGTGGAATATCAAAAATTGGTTTTGAGCACCTGCAATACACCTATGATGTACGTGGGTCCACAAATCCATTGTGGAATTGGACCGTTTACATTTGTGTGTGAGAAAAGTTAAGCTACCACTCAGATAAAACATCAGTTCAAATAAGAGACTTTGCTCAAAAGCCTGCTCCTACATATCTGATTGAACCTCAAGTTTGTACTGTGGAATGTACGCCATATTACTTAAAAATAGCTATATTGCTGTGATTTTCTCTCAGTAACATTGAATGTGGCATGCATCCTTTACTAAAGGGGCAGGGAGCAGAGTTCCTGGCATACAAGCACACAATTTGCCCATATGTATTGTGGTAAAAGTGGTGCATGGTAACACTCACTTTAGCTGAAGGCCTTTAGTATTCAGCATTGTTGGCGCAGCCAGTGCTTGGTATCCCTTAACATATGTTTCAGGATAATTGTCCTTCTTCAGTACAGAGTAACACTTTAAATTTGGGAGTGCTGGCAATGCTGCCGACAGTCTTCTCAGCTTTCTGCGCCACTCTCAAAGTGCAGATGCCTCTCAATGGGCTTGTCAGCCTAATGACTCAAAGGAGCCAATACAAAATAGGAGAGGGAACACACTGCCAGGGCCGGACTGGGAACCACAACCGGCCCTGGCAAAGTGCTCGGCCGGCTCCCCCTCCCCACTCGGGGGGGTTGGAGGTGCCGCCGAGCTCTTTGCCAGGGCCGGTTTTTGTCCATTTTTGTTACAGGGCCGATTTTGCAGCAATGTTGCAAAAACGGGCTGTAACAAAAACGGCCCCCAGGGGCCCAAAACCAGCCCCCACCAGTGCGGCACACCGGGGGATTGCCCGGTGCCTGCTATGGCCAGTCCGGCCCTGCACACTGCCAGGAATAACAGTCTTTACTTGTCCTATATTTGTGTATTTGATTTCTAATTTAGGATATGAAATCAAAGATGGCGGCTGTTCACAGTACAGTTGTAATTATATGAAACATTTATTATGTCTTTCAGCAATTCTATTTTTTACCCTAGGGCTTCAAGAATGATTCCATTCCAAATTAAATGCTATTTCCATTCTTTTCTAAAATGTTGTTGCTACTGTCAAAGTTTAAGGTGGGATATAAGGGTGAGGTGTGGCGTAGTTACCTGAATTTCTAAAGATATGGGACAATTCCTTGGTTTTTTTGTGCTTCCTGGAGAACAATCAGTAATAGTTGGTTAAAGAATTCGGAATTTGTGTTGGTAGATCATAATTGTGCCGTTGTCAGAAGGTGATTGTGAATTTCTTGTGATAAAGGATAGTTCCATTGATGTTTTTAGCCTTAAATAGCTATCCACCCATATACCCCTGGTATTTTGTGTACAGTTTGACAATATGTGGCTAATATAGAAAGAAGCTAATATTATACTCACATCTAGGGCCTCATTACAATTGGTGCTATTAATTGTGATATGTGAAGTAACTGCATATCACATTTATGCATTTTATGATAAATATCTGCAGGTTAAATATTTGTCTTCTCAGTAAATAGCTAGTCTGACTTTGAGGAATACATGCTCTTCTGCTATTTTCACTCTTATATTTTTAGTGGACAGAGCATGGACCTCCACTACTGAATATCATATTTGGTCAACTGTCTGAATTTATCCCATAAATACCCATTCACTTCTAACATGCTATTGTCTCAGTACGCAAAGTTCACCCTTACCTGTTTCAATACAAGTTGAGATGGTTGAGCCAACCTTTGTTTACTCATGTGGGACTCAGCAAAAAACAGAATTTGAAGTATAATTTCCTTCAAAAGATGTGGGAGAATGATTCATAGTATATAATTTGCGTGAGATCACAATGCAAATTGCGACAAGAATTGACAGAGATGGTAGTTGCACTATGAGTAGAATAACCACTGCTTAGGAGTTGTGCTAATTTGCAAACATTTTATTGTACAAACTTTGCCAGTTTCACCAAAGTTTCTCGCTATCCAAGGTTTTTAAATGACCTAAAGGTGTTTTTAAGCCATCTCGATACAAAGTATTTTGCTACAATATAAGCAGCTTTCTTGCATAAATTCGTTCCTTTGAAACAATATGGAAGTGGCAGAAAAGATAAAATAATGAATTGCCCTGATACATGGAATCCCCTACTTCATCAACATTTTCAAGTACCCACACACACATTAGTGGAACTTTCACTGCAGAGATCAGGAATTGCCAGAAGTTACAAAAGCAGAATTGCCAGTTGGCTGGATATCTGCCAATAAATTCCAATCAGTGAATCTACACTGCTTGCAATGCTTGCAAAGGTGTGAGGCATTGGCAGTCACTTATGCGAGATTCCATTTCATAATTTTTTCCACTCCAAACAATCACAGGCTGCTGCCTTATGCAAACAAAAGTTGTTCTTGATCAGTAGGAAAACGAGCGCCTCTAGTAACAGGATATGTCCCCTCAAGAAAGGAAAACATTGTTGTTGCTTGTGAACCGCAAGAAGTTAGGGCTTCTGAAAATGAAACCAGTTGTAAGAGTAGTATTAAAAGAGTGCATTAATACACCTTAGGTATACATCTTCCTAGGGACTAATAGTTTCTGCATGTGCGGTTTCAAGATGGAAGTTGAACTAATAACCATTTCTGATTTATCTTTTTTTATCTATCTAAACACTATTTGAAATTGTGCATGTTTCTAAATAGAAGAACAAGAAGCCATTCCAAAGCAGCCCCAGAGACAAAAAGTAGAACCTTTATGTTAACAGTCCAAATAGGCTTGTAAAAATGTACCCCAGATTGGGTAACCCAGAGGTCATAATATACTTATTCATTAGCCTTAATCTAGTTTTTACCTCATTTACTGAATACTTATTAGAATTCATTATCAACACAAGTGAGCACTATCACTTGTGTTACACTACTTTTGGACCTATTTCTATTGATTAATTGTCATTATCGGCCAGGGTTGGAATGCTACATTCTTTTCGTTCCTTAGCACTGTTAATTGGCCATCCCTCACGCTTTCCTAATGTGTCAGACTAATAACAATTTCATATGTCCCTCTATCATTATGTCCTGAGGAAAGGGCTGAAACAACCTAAATAACATTGAATAACAAACAAAGAACAATATACCATTGTATTGTAATTTTCCATGAATTGTACTCCTGGTTGTGGTTGTTTTCATCCTTCACTGGGGAAACATAGCACTTATGTGGTCACGTCCATGTTTGGACAATTACTGACTATTGGATGATCAGTTTGGATAAAAGACTATCTTTATAAAATGCAAAGTGTGTTGGCCATTTGATTTACCAATTGATGTGACCTTCATTGCATACAGTAATTTGTAATGAATATTGACATTTTAGATAAATGATATCAATCAGTGCCATTGTTAATGATCAATTATTCCTTATAGAAAGTAGCAAATCAGGCCTGCTTTGAACAACAGATCTTCATCATCAATTAGCCAGCAAACACCCGCCGAACGATAACCACCTGATCTCACCACTCATACCACCTCAACCATCATGTCATCCATCCACAACAGGGCACCCATCGGCCCTTGCCCCCACCATCTCTTCATGCTCAGTGCCAAACCAGTCAGCACAGAGCTCACCAGCATCCTCAACATCTCCATCTCCACATCCACCTTTCCAGATGGATGTAAACAAGCAGAGGCCATACTCCTCCTAAAAAAAACCTCGGCCGACCCCAGCGACCTCAAAAACTACCAACTTATATTCCTGCGCCCTATCCAGCCAAATTACTCAAGAAAGCCATCAACTAGCAGTTCACCAAATTTCTAGAATTTAACCACCTACTCGATGCCTCACTATCAGGATTCCGTGCCAACCACAGCACTGAAACCATGCTGATTGCCACCACAGATGACAACAGAACACTCCTCAACCATGGAACCCATGGCTCTAATCCTACTCGACCTCTCTGCTGTGGTTGACTTCCTCTTCCACCACACACTTATTGACAGACTCCAGAACGTTGGCATATAGTAAAACACCCTCAAGTGGATAACTTCTTTTCTTTCATGATGCACACAGACCATTCGACTACCTCCCTTCACCTCTGCACCCCAGGACATCTTATACAGCATACCTCAAGGATCTACCCTCAGTCCCACCCTGTCTGACATCTATATGACCCCCCTCGCTGACGTTCTCAGATAACATGGACTCAACATAATCTCCTATGCTGAAGACACTCAACTCATCCTCTCGCTCACCAACTTCTGCAACGCCATGACCAATGTACCCAAATGGATGAGAGACCTAACTAACTCAATTCCAACAAAACAGAAGTACTGATCTTTGGCAATACAACGTCTGCATGGGACCACAGCTGGTGGCCAGCTGAACTCCGACCAATGCCCACACCTACAGATCAATCAACCAACCTCGGCATTCATCCTCAACAGCCAACTGACCATGAAATGACAAGTCAACAGAGTCGCCTCCTCTTGCTTCCACACCCTTTGCACAGAATCTTCGGATGGATCCCAATCAACACTAGAAAGGCCATCACACAGGCCCTCGTCAGCAGCCGCCTCAACTACAGCAACGCTCTATATGCCAGAATCTCCACCCAGCTCCTCAACAATACAGAGCAGCGCAGTCAGACTCATCCTTGACCTCCCCAAACTGACCAGCATCACACCTAACCTCATAAATATCCACTGGCTCCCTATCCAGAATAGATGCCAGTTCAATATCTTCACATACGCATACAAAATCTACACAACCAAGGACCATCCTACATCAACCATCAACTGAACTCCCACCTGCCCGCAAGATATCTTGCATCCTTCATAGCCACAGAGAGGGGCGCGCCTTCTCCTACATTGCTGCCATGCCCCAGAACAACCTGCCCCTGCAAATCCGTACAGCATCCTCCCTGGCGTAGTTCAGAAAGAAACTCAAAACTGGGCTCTTCGGCAGAGACACAGCACCATGAGCGCCTTGATACCCCTAAGGGTGACAGTGTTGCATTATACAATATTAATGATTGGTTGATAAATTAATTGATCATAAGCATTCACATCTCTTAAAGGGACAAGGGTCCTGATGTCTCATTGTGAAAGTGTCATTCGATCTGCATACAGCGGTTTGAGAAAGTCCTGTCTTCAGGCTCCGATGTCTGCAGCTTGAACAACCTATTTTGACAGCTTGCATTTTGCAAATAACTACCAGCTGTTATAAGCAGGCAGTAACTATTCCATGCTTTGGAATCACTAAAACAGTCTCAAACCATGTGTGCATTTCCATGTAAATCACTAGGGTCGGGGAATGCTCCTTTGCCTCTCCCTTTACCTTGAAAGGGATTTTGTCGTTCATAATGGTTGTTAGAAACTGAAAAATAATTTTGCCCGTTGCATATTCAGAGTTTAGATTTGAAAAGTCAGTTGTGTTGCCTTCGAGAATGCAAACTATTTCGGGGCATATTAGTGTGAGGATAATTATTGCCGGCTATCGCTGGATTTTATTGCAGAGATAGCGCGTTATCAGCAACGCTTATCTCCAATGTGATAAAAAAATCCAGCGATAGCTGCAAAATGTGCAGCGATAATCGCACATCGTTAGGCAAATCCTTGTAGATAGGGCAGGGTGGTCTCATCCTTATAATCCATCACCCATAGGCTATAATGGTTTAGTTAGTTTAAAAGCAAGCGTAATGAAACCTGCGATAAGCGCAGTTAGCTCTACTTTTATCTTCGCTATGCAGGTAAGTGGGCAGCTTGATAATTGGAGAAATGTCTTTTAGCGACATTTCTCATGTTATTTTAGTCAAATACGCCCACTTTGCATGTCATTAACGTTGCAAAGCTGGGCGTTGAGGGAACGGGCGCAGAGGCATAGGAACAACATCTAGCGTGTCATTGCTGATAGTGCGATAAAATTATCGACCGCTTTTCGCCCGGCAGCCGCGGGCCGTGGAGGGAGTTACGGTGGGGCAGGGAGGCGGGGAGGGGGAGGGGCAGGGTGGAGAGGGCTAAAAACTGGCACCTGGATAATTACAGGTAAGTAAACAATTTAAATAATAAAACGAATTTCGTAGCGCGCACTGCATCGCATTTTGCGATGCAGTGGGCGCTACGAAATTCGTTTTATTAATCAAATTGTTTACTTACCTGTAATTATCCAGGTGCCAGTTTTTAGCCCTCTCCACCCTGCCCCTCCCCCTCCCCGCCTCCCTGCCCCACCGTAACTCCCTCCACGGCCCGCGGCTGTCGCCCGGACGCTAAAGCGGCGATCATTTTATCGCGGGTCCTTGATAATATGCCCCGTCGTGCGTTTGGCCCGACATGTTGGCACGATGCCAACTGTATGCCTTTTTAAAAATGTGAACCTATATCTGAGTGAATCTCAACACACACGAATAAAGTAGTGGAAAACAATGGCCACCTACTGCAACTATCTTCGTGTCATGCGTTTTGTATGGTACCATAGCACACAAATGATTTCCAAAAGATTATCAGATACAAAAAAATTAGCTAGCCTCACAACTACAACGCACATGGACCAGCAAATTCGCTCCAGTAGCTAGGTGCAGACTATTGACGTCTGAATGTGTCACGAGTTTGTATCTCGGCAAGACATAGGATCATGTGATATTTACAGCCTGAAATGAGGTGGACACAACAGTAGCGCTCTATTTTCTACACGATTAGAACGCATGTGTTCAACACTAACTTTGCCTCCAATTGAAGCTTGTTCAAATGTTTCTCATTAAATACCCTTATAATCTAGTTTACAGATAGTGGTTGCCCCCCCCCACACTCTCCATCCCCATCCCCAGACTCTGCTACAATGAGGTTGAAAGGTACCTTAATTGTACTGTATAAGTGATTTACATTATGTGCAGAAATATTGATCATATGTGCAGAGGGTCATATGCCCAGAGTGAACAAAGAATTTTAATTAAGGATGGTGCTTTACATATCGACTCTGATCAGGTTGCAAATTAAAGTCCTGCAATCCCGTGAATTAAACTATGCATTAATCCTTTTTATTGTGGTTTAGGCGTCACGGCTATGTTCAGTGAAAACCTAACAGCGATGTTTTTGAAATTCATGAGTGGTAAGGAACTAGCATTGGGCTGTAAAATGTTGATATTTTTAAAGTTCCTTTTTGGCTAACGACAAACGATTTATTTCCGAATCTTAAGGCTATGCCTGAAAAGGAAGCCCTGGTTTTCCACACACACATCTGCAGGAGGTACTGTGAGACACTCCCCCGCCGCCTCGCTAATGGCCTCAGCCCTGACCCACTCAGACCACACTATCAGGGGAAGAGGTGATTCAGTCTCAGCGATAACCCGGACCTGAAACCCCCCGATCACAAACTGTCAATCATTATACATTATTTATTGCACCTCCTATGACACAAATCACGGGCTCGTGCACTCAGACACAAAGAAAACCTTTCTGGAGACTGCTCTTTGTTTTATTCAGCAAGAAATCCTTGCTGAACGCACCATACTGGGGAGCTTGTTTAAGGAAAAACAATGCATGCACGTTTTAGCATTTCAGCCTTGCTCCGGAATAATATTTGCAAACTCTGTGGTAAACCTGATATGATGTCGCAGCTCTACACACCAATAGCAAAATCGATGCTTCAGTCTCATTCAGTTAGACACTCCACATGCTAAGCAGATGTCCACAGCCCATCTTACGAATTGTCCTATTTCACTCCCCAGCTTTCCTGCACTGGCATCTGGAATGCCGCATGGTGCTTTTAATGTGGTTTAAGCAGATATTGATAGGCTCAATCTGACTGTCGGGTTGTCATCGACCCTATCAGATGTGTAGAGTATCGACTACATTTAGGCTTGCACTTCTACCATTATTGATGACGGAATGCTGAAGCGCTAATATACGTTCAGCCCAGGAGCATTCGCTGCATTTGTATTGTCCTGCACATACATTTAGAATATAGGGATGATGCACCACTGCGCATAAAAGAAACACAGCAGCTCTTTAAATGCATTGTGCCAACGAAAGAGCAACATTATTTGAAAATCAAACCCCAAAAGAGCGGGAAATCGTAAATGGAAAGATACATCAAGAGAGTTTTTGAGCAAGGTTCAAAAAGAATAAAAGTAGTGGCAAAATGAAACAATAAAAGCATTTAAAATTAAGATTTCCAAAGATTATACTGCATATACGTGGTGATTACAGATGACAGTTGAAACAAATAAAATCCCAGTGTAGTGGGGATTCCAGAGGTTTAATTTTAATGGGCACTATTGCTTAAAATAGACACTGGAACGCAGGACGTCCGTTAGTGTCCATGCAAAAACGGCCCTGTAACAAAAACGGCCCCCAGGGGCTCAAAACCGGCCCCCACCCCTGCGGCGCACTGGGGGATTGCCCGGTGCCCGCAACGGCCAGTCCGGCCATGGCGAGAAAAGTAATTGTAGCAACACCTCTGAGTAAGGACATCTCTGCGTGGTTTCAAATAAAAATTACAAGACAAGGTGAAAAGAAACTATCCATTCCTTACAGGCGCGGCAACTTGTGTGTCACGTTTGGAAAAGGATGGTGGCCCCTTGATCAGGGCGAATTCTTGTGATATCAGCGGACGGGTACAACATTTCCCAGCAGAAAGGTCAAGTGCATAATGGGTATTGGCAATGCACCTGATGGAAACAGCACACTCTACAGCGGGATTCGGAATACGGAAAGACTCGTCAGAAAGGCAGTGTTATTACTCTTCCAAAGGTCATGAGGTTTATGAGACCTCACACGTACATTGGCAGGAAATCCTTACCGTGTGGACTAAGACCAAGAAAGAGGAGGCTCTGGAAGGCTTCCTCTAAAATACAGGGCTATTACATTTTATATGTTTTAAATCAAAATGTCTTCCACAGGTTGGGTAAGTGCCAACACAAGGGCGTCCACGAGTCAAGGTATGAATTTCATTCTAGTGGCTGAGATACAAAACTAGCACTGTTTATGGAAATTATATGCACCTCTTTTGTGACTGAAGAAAGAACACTGGGCAGCCACGTTACACATACTGGATCAATTTATTACGTTTTTTACATTAGACGCGTTTTTACTAGAATTAAGAATTTCCCCTTGCCGTCTCTTTCTTCTTATGGTCAATCTATGTGCTATGAAAGTTGTAGCACTTCTACTAGATTGCATTTCGTAGTTATGGCATTTCAAAATCTCAGTAAAACGAAAAAAGTTGTTCAAATATTTGGTATCAGGAATGATAGTGCAAATGAAGCACAATATAGCACCACAAAACAACGATGCCAAATAGCGTTGACTGATAACACCTATAACATAAATGAATCTTCAATGGTTTAAAATTAAGTATAGAAGATCCACAAACATTTCTGAAACATAGCATAATTAGCTTTATTGTTCCCGCATTAAATCATAATTAAAGTACATTAAAATAATTATGAAATGGGGTGAACTTATTTTTGCAAATATATTTCATAATTCATTTAAGAATTGTAGCTGCTCCTCTATGTAGCAATGAGTTTAGTATTTTTGCTAAATGTTTCGAAAACAGTGGGGGTTCTTAACTCTTTGACGTGTGGAAGAGGAACCCTAAGGTTTTGTAAAGACTAGTATTTTGAGACATTTACAATTGTGGAATGTCGGTAAGTTAATTGATAACATTCATAACAATTTTCTCAGAGGTGCCTTAGTCATGCTGGAGCGATGACAAATTCACCAAAATAGCAACCACCACATTACCAAGCTGGTCATAGTGACGTAAATCTCTTCAAAGCCCAATGAGAGGGAATTTGTAAGTCAATGAAACATGCCAGCTGGTGCCAAAGACATCATCTTTCTGTAAACTAATTGAACACAAAGTCCGGGAGTCCCTAAATGAATAATACAATTTGGTGTCTAAGTATTATAAATATCTACTATGCCATGTTGTTTTTGCATTTGTCACCCCGAGTGGGACGGGTATGCTCAGACGTGAGTCCCGTGCTCCCCATGCCACTGGAATCAAGCTATCCAGGCTGATGAGGGCTGAAAACCCGAAACCGGTCCTTGGATGCTTGTTTCCAGTCCAGGGAGGACCTGGCTTGGCAGTTCGGGCTGGACTGTTCCCATGGGGCACAGGGTCAAGACTGATTTCCATATGGCTAGGTTCAAACTGGAAAGGCATGGTGAGCAAAAAATAATGGATTTCGGCCCAGATCTCTGTACTGGGGCGAATGTATGACATTGTTCTGCATTCTGTCTATCACCTGTTGTTTTTGCATTTGTCACTCCGAGTGGGACGGGTATGCTGAGACGTGAGTCCCATGCTCTCCATGCCACTGGAATCAAGCTATCCAGGCTGATGAGGGCTGAAAGCCCGAAACCGGTCCTTGGAAGTTTGCTTCCAGTCCACGGAGGACCTGTCTTGGCAGTTCGGGCTGGACTGTTCCCATGGGGCACAGGGTCAAGACTGATTTGCATACGGCTGGGGTATAACTGGAAAGGCATGGTGAGCAAGAAAACAATGGATTTTGGCCCAGATCTCTGTACTCGGTGAATGTATGACATTGTTCTGCATTCTGTCCATCACCTGTTGTTTTTGCATCTGTCACCCCGAGTGGGGCGGGTATGCTCAGAGGTGAGTCCCGTGCTCTCCATGCCACTGGAATCAAGCTATCCAGGCTGATGAGGGCTGAAAGCCCCGAAACCGGTCCTTGGATGCTTGTTTCCAGTCCAGGGTGGACCTGGCTTGGCAGTTCGGGTTGGACTGTTCCCATGGAGCACAGGGTCAAGACTGATTTCCATATGGCTAGGTTCAAACTGGAAAGGCATGGTGAGCAAAAACAACATGGATTTAGGCCCAGATCTCTGTACTGGGGTGAATGTATGACTTTGTCCTGCATTCTGTCCATCACCTGTTGTTTTTGCATACTACTGGGAATGTCTTTGAATAATGGTATTTTCACTGTTAATAAATGTTAGTAGTCAAGTCAAGTCAAAACCACTTTATTCGATTATTTAAAATAATAAAAGTATGCTATACAAATGTCAAAACATTAAAAATATCATAAAAAAAGATGGTATACAAGAAAAAAATACATTTTAAATCGAATAAAACGCATATCCTCATTCTCATATTAAGGCAATTAATAAAAATACATTGTCTGAATATTACGGCGATTCAAGGTCTAGAATAGCTTTCTGTCTAACTCTCTTGCTTCTTACAGACGCGGCAAGAAAGCTGGCAACACAAAACATTGTTAATGGGGATTCTAACAATTGTAAAAACAATAAAGCAGGTTTACACTGGATAAAATTCATCTTGTTCAATAATGGAAGAATAAACCTTTTCCTGGCATCTTGGTACAATGGGCAAAAAATCATAAAGTGCATAGTGTCTTGCGGGGAAAAATCATCGCATTTACATGGAGCGGTATCTTCAGGTCTACTCCACCCCTCCAAATCCGAAAGTACGGTATAAATTTGGTTAAACCGAAGTTTCATCAATAACCATCTATGAAAAGAATTTGTCACGATGGTCAAATAAGGTGACATTGCTATTGACTGAATAACCAGAACATGGCCCCTAACCAAAGGTTTACACAGTTCTGCACCTTCCCGTTCTGCCTCCCTTAACTTAATGAAGTTAATTTTTACCCACTAAAGGTCTGCCTTACAGAGAGATTCCGGGTTGGAAAAGATCTCTGGTCGCCCCATGTACGATGCTACCATTTTTATGTATGACAACCAATGGATTTTGTACATATTATCAAGCATAATGCAGTCCTTTAGGATCTTATGATTTAGGGAGAGGTTCGGGTTTAACCAAGTTTTAATCCATAGCAGCATTGGGGCAATTTGTATCTGCTAGATAACCAATCCCCAATTCTAGGTGTGCAGAGTGGGTGGCAGTAGATTGGAGAAGGCCAAGGAGGGACCGTATGAATTTGTTTTCTTCAATTTGGATAGCATCGGGTTTAGTATAACCCCAAATTGAGGCCCCATACCTTGCGATGAAAATAGTTTTAGCTTTGTAGATTGTTAAAATTGCCTCACAAGGTTTCCCCCCCAGCCTTTTAGCAAAGCCTAGCACTGCAACTGAAGAATTTCTCACCGAATTTATCTTAATTGAGAGTTGGGGGGACCAAGAACCCTTATCGTCAAAAACTACTCCCAAATAGGTAAATACCTTCACTCTGGTGATTTCTTCACTACCACAAAAAAAGGTCTTGACTTTGTTTTTTGAAGGCCCCAGGGACATCACATGTGATTTGCCGTTATTGACTACCAAATCCAGGGTTTTCATAAAAACCCCAAACGAGTCCAGCAATCTTTGCAGGCCCAATGGGGTCCTAGCCAACAGGACAGCGTAATCGGCGTATAGGAATACCGGAACCGGTGTACCTCCCATACGCGGAATATCTGGGGTCGCTGTTAACAGGTTTACCTCCAATGAGTTTACATATAGTGTAAATAACATAGGGGCCAAGATGCATCCCTGACGCACCCCTCTGCCGGATTTAAAACTGGACGTACATTTCCCCTCATTAGTCATCCTGATGGAGGCGTTCAGATCCTTGTGCAGCTCGGCCAGAAAATACACAAGGGGCCGATCAAGTCCCAGTTCCAGGAGCATGGTCCACAGCTTTGACCTATTGACTAGATCAAAGGCTGTGGACAAGTCCATAAAACCCAAATAAATGGAGCCCCTAGCAGCCTTGGTGTACTTAGCTGTTATTAAGTGTAAGTTCAAACATTGGTCCTCCGTGCTCCTCCCAGCTCTAAAACCATATTGGGCATCAGACAGAATGTTATTGTCAGAGGCCCACCCTGTTATGCTTGCTAGAATTACCTTCCCCAGAATTTTAATTGAGGAATCTAGCAAGGATATAGGCCTGTAACATATAGGGTCGGCCCTTTGGCCCTTCTTAAAGACTGGGATTATTGTTGATCGGGACCAAGATTTAGGGAATCCAACACAGGCCGAGGTGTTAAAAACGTTAGTCAGGATGTTAGCCCAGTACAATGGGTTTGCCTTGTACATGTCTGAGGGAACCCCATCTGGCCCTGGTGCTTTTCGTCCTGCAGAATCTTCAATTGCTTTTACAACTTCCTCCAGATGAAACCTTATTGGCAAGACGGAAGAATCTGAGACTGGGGCCACAAAAATTTCTAAGTCCAAATGACTACCATAAATTTGTTCAAAATGGCTCAACCAGTCCTCCTCTGCAATGTTTACTTCTAAAACTTTGTTTTTGCTGTTTGAGAACAGGGGCGTGTTAACGATGGTCCAAAATTTTGCACTATCTTTTAAGGTTGCTTTGTCCATAAGCTCCACCCACGCATCATGTTTGATTTTATTTTTCCTTTCCTGTACTACTCTAGAGTACTCACTTCTGAGCTGGGCAACCAGAGCTTTATTCCTTGGTCGCTCCTGGAGAGCTTTTTTCAGGAGATTATGGGATTTGGTGCATGTGTGGTCAAACCAGCCCGCAACCTCATTATTTTTAGCTGGACGACTTTTGGACGTGAGTTCTTTGGCCACTTTGGAGCAAATAGCTTCATAAGAAGATATTATTTGCTCCCCAGATGAGTGGGGATCTCCACAGATATTTAAATCCAAAGCAGCCTTGGCCGTAATGATGTTAAAGAACTCCTCAGGCACGACCTTACTCCAATTTAACCTCCTCCCCTGGTCTTTTACTTTTACCTCAGCTACCACCGAAATTGGGGTGGTTATGTTAAAAAGCGAAAAAACGTTTACCAATTCAATTGCCACAGGATTATGATCACTAAAACAGGAGGGTATAGCATTATAAAAAACAACATATTTTAAAAGTCCAGAAGAAAGAAATATGTAGTCAATTATGGTTTCACAGTTCCTCCCTGTGTAAGTGGGGACACGAGAACTTTTATAAAAAAACTCTGCTTCAAACAAATCATTGTTAGATAAGAGTTTCTCCAGTGCCTCCCCCTTGCTCGAATGTTCAAAATGTTGCGGGGATGTGAAATCTGGCCCATCAATATCAGCTAATGAACAATTTTGACTGCATAAGTGGACATTAAAATCGCCCAACAAAATAAGTTGGCAAAAAGTGGTTTGCTTTGCAATATAGATGTTTAAAAAATCTGACAGCCACAACAAGTGTACATTTGGGGAGTCCCCGTGCTGAGAATTGTAACAATTTACTAGAATTAATTTGGTATTATTAGTGAGTTTCAATTCCAGGATTAAAAAACTGTTAGATGCGCATTCTACCCTGCTAACTGACCCTCTTACATTCACAGAGACCAGTAGCACAAGTCCCCCTTTATCTCTCCCTGCCGTCGATTTTACTGCAGGGACAAAATAAGAAGCCCGAAACCGGTCCTTGGATGCTAGTTTCCTGTCCAGGGTGGACCTGGCTTGGCAGTTCGGGCTGGACTGTTCCCATGGGGCACAGGGTCAAGACTGATTTCCATATGGCTAGGTTCAAACTGGAAAGGCATGGTGAGCAAAAAAAACATGGATTTAGGCCCAGATCTCTGTACTGGGGTGAATGTATGACTTTGTCCTGCATTCTGTCCATCACCTGTTGTTTTTGCATACTACTGGGAATGTCTTTGAATAATGGTATTTTCACTGTTAATAAATGTTAGTATTTTAGTTGTTAATTTAAAAAAGAGGAAAGACTTGGGGCTAAATATATGAAACTATTTTGGGCTCGCAAACGGGGAAAATCTAAAAATTTGTCCATTTGCGATTGCAAAATGGTCTTCCCTTATGTAGATGCTTTGTATTCATAATTTATTTAATAGCATTTTTTTAGGATTTCCTTAATTGCGAATGCAAATAGAGAATCACAATTTGAGAATCCCTAATGCACATTTAAGAAGCCTTTCCTAAATGCTAATTTTCATTTAGGAAAAGCTAACTACCATCAACATGAAGTTGATGTGACCATGTGCAAAGTTTGAAAAATGCAAAAAATTGCATTTTCAAAGTGCCATGTAGCACACACACATACCCCTAGGGAATGTGTGTGATTTAAATGTGCACACTTTCTTTTTTTTGGGGGTGCTTCATGGGGGACTGAGGCCCATGGGCACCTTTGGCTTTGCCTTAGCTAATTGGTGATTACCAAATAGGTAATCGCAAATTAGCTAATTTTAACCATTTGCATCTATGGGCATTTAGTCCCATAGGAAGGAATGGAGCAATATTACCCAATAGCGATTTGGTATTTACCAAATTGCTATTAGGTAATATTCAGGAATCACAATATCTTTGGCCATTCCTACATACATATCATTTTGCGATTCCCAAATAGCGATTCGGTTAAAATCGCTATTTGAGAATCGTCAAATGCTTTTTTGATATATCTGGCCCTTGGTCTTGTGTTTATTATGTTGGTAGTTTATAATGATTTCTTAAGTTGGTTGTCAATTGACTTGAGTAATATTGTCTCCGATCAGTGGCATACCATTATCAACCGGAGGCCCGCGATATTGTGTGAGGTTCTGGGGGCCCCCTCTAGCACTGTGCATGGGCGGCAGGCCCCTGGCCTGACTGCGTCTAACTACGTATGGGGCTTTTGTGTACTTTGCAGGGGGGACTACTCAAGTTTTGCTGTCTCTTGTATATTATTGTACTTTTATGTAATTAAAGGGAAGTAGATGTTTTTGTTGTTGATATTCAGGACAACAATTCCAATACAGTGGGCTCAAATATGAGAATGTCTTCAGCATCAGAATGTGAAGGGAATACCCCACGACTGACGCAAGTAAAGACAAAGCGGTTCCTCCTCAGAGAAACATATGTATTCGTAAAGTTATTAAATATCCTAATGCACAATTTTGTCTGATTTATCTATGCCAGATTTTCCAGCTGGCATTTATGTCCCTTTGGAACACTGCATTGACCATTGTTCTCCAGGAATTCTCACAAAATTATTTGAGATTTCCATGGATGTCTGTCATTTTCTACATACTCATGGTACCATGAAGGCAAACATTTATTTTCTCGTTTTTGGGAATTGGACCATAAAATAGGAGTTAAAGGTCACCAATGTTCTTACTCACTCCCAATGCCTCTGGCAGCTATTGGCCAACACTGGGGTAGGCTTTAAAGGAACTTACTTGTACCAGAGGGTTTATTTTCTTCACTTTTCAGGTTGGGCTATTGGAAAAGAGCCTCCTCATCAGCCTGAAACCTTTTTTTTGTACTTGACAATCAGCATGCATGGTGTGCTGATATCATTTCAGTGAAAGTGAATTGAGCCAATTGATTTATTTCACTACCACTGAAATGATCTAGGGGCACAACTCAGCCCCTCATGTACCAATTTGCATAGGGAAAGTATAATTGAAAAGGGGAGAATCTTCCATTTCCACGGCTATATCTCATTAGCGAATCATTGCTTGGGAGTTGCCCCTGGAGGGTGATCTCCAAGTTGGGATCCACCTAATAGACACCAGGGATAAGGATTGTAGGGAGATCTGCCCCCCTGGACATGGGCCTGTGCTTCCCCTGCCCTTGGCCCAATTAGTCTTTCTGCCCCCACAGGCGACAGAAAGGGATGTTCACAACCTTTGGATAGTAGAAGGCCCACTAGACTCTAGGGATGTTTGGATTTTTTGTAGGAGAGAGCACCTCCCGATCATGGGCCCATGTTCTCCCCTGACCTGGGCTCCATTATTTTTTCTGCCCTCACGGGGGTGGATGCGGTTTTCAACCCTAATTTGTCCCCACCAAGGTAGGCATAAAACCCATTAGACATCAGGGATTTTTTTTCTCATTGGGGTACTCTTTTGTGAGGGGAGCATCCCTATGTGATGGGCCTGTGGTCCTGACTCGTCCCTAGCCTAATTAGTCTTTCTGCCCTCAGGGTTGGGACGATGGGATGGCAACCCTCAATCTGCCTCCAGGTGGAAAAAAGTCAACTAGACCAAAAAGGAAAATATGATCCCAAATGAAAGGCATCAAGGAGCCACCCATCCCAGCACTGGGCTACGCCCCATCCGAAAATGCAGCCACTGTCTACCCCTCAGGGAACTGATTTATGGTGATTACCTTCAATCTGCCACTGGGGAGTATAAAACCTAGTTGACACAAGGGATATTTATTATTGTAGAAAAAATGTATAGTAGGTAGGTGGTCCTCCCTGGTGTTGAGTCTATCCACCAGCCATAAACTCCCAACAGTCTCTGCCCTCCTGGGGTGCACAGACCCATTTTCCTGGCAAATGTGACTCTTTTGGCTGTATTTTTGACATATGGACGGGTAGAGTAGGAGTAAATCCAAATTTCCTCCTACTTGCTATTGTGAATGTTTGCACTATAATTCCAAGAACTCTGGAGCGTCAATGGGACCTCACAGCAAAGGTGTCCAATTTCAATGTGACTTCATTGGAAACAGATTCAGGTTATTTCTGCTGGAGGATTTTGAGATCCATAAAAAAGCCTAAGCCCAAAGTTAGAAATCTTGATTGGGCAAAGGCATGTAAAGTGCTGCCCCAAGGAGATTACTTTGGCAGCTATTAAATTAGAATTTCTTATTCTCAGGCTTTTCCCACCAAAACCAGTGACTTCAGCAAGACCTTGACCAGTGGGTATCCGTCTTTGAGAGGATTCTGTCGGATACAACCTGCAACTTTGAGCCTCTTGAGATTTTTTACTTCCTTTTCAGAGACTATTGGCCTGATATAGAGTTTGGCAGACATTATTCCATCACAGATGTGTTGGATAGCCCGTCCACTGTATTACACGTGCCATTGGATATAATTTGCTT
This sequence comes from Lissotriton helveticus, assembly GCF_964261635.1. Classification (NCBI taxonomy): domain Eukaryota; kingdom Metazoa; phylum Chordata; class Amphibia; order Caudata; family Salamandridae; genus Lissotriton; species Lissotriton helveticus. Next base: position 991,036,468 of record NC_136065.1, on the reverse strand, counting down.
CTAATACGGCAGATGGGATATCCATCACATTTGCGATGGAGTAACCCATCTGGCAAACTCTAAATCAGGCCCGAAGTCAGAAGGAAAAATCTTTGACTGGGACAAACCCACTCATGTATTCAACCCGGGTTCCATCGTAGTCCTCCCTGAAAGCACACCTAGGTCCCAGTCAACCGCAAACCTGACTACTAATTGGCGCCTCATTTTTTCTTGCCACTTTTTGTCTTAAATCTTTAAAAAATAATATCTATAATTCCCCATGTTATATTTTTGTCTTTTTTGTGTCATTATGCTCATTCATTTTGTCTCTATTTTTCTAAATATATGATGGTGTTTTTGTTGGTTCTGTTTTATTGTTTTAACTGTTTTCTCATTGCTAAACACTTTAAACAATTTTGTAAGCAAAGTTTGTATGCTCTGTGCTATAATTACCAAGTGGTTGAGCCTAGGCATACATTATTGAAACTGTGCTTTATCTTAACAGATATGCGGTCTTGTTTCTCGTGGTAGAATTCCTTTACATTCATCAAAAATCCACTTTTGAACAGCTACAATGACCCCCCAGGTCTTTATGTGAAGATGCTCTGCTCCGTATAACCAGGAAAGACATATGTGAAAGCTGTGTCCATTGCATGTACATAAACTGGTTGACTTCCTACCACAGATCGAAGAAACAGTGCAGTAGGTTCTCTGTGGAAGGTCAGGCACCCTAGACTGTAATTGCTAGCCTTCAAAAGTAAGGGCAGGAATGGATGTGAGAATCCATGTCTTGATGTTTGCAAAGTACTTAACAAATGTAGAAGTGCATAACATATTGCATGTTTGCTGCAAATGTCAGTGGCAGACGATTTTAGTTATTTTTTCAACAGTATATTTTGATATAACAGTCCTTGTCTTAAGTCAGACCACTCAAAATATACAATTGTGAGAGGCTCAGTAGCATAGCAAAGTACAGGGAGGAGGTAAGAACATAAAGCAACGGAGCGGAAATGACAGAAAATAAATAAATGTGTTCTTCTATGCCTGTTTCTTCTGCTTCCTTACTCATTCAAAAGACAGAATATCCGGGGATGCAGAGTCTTTGCTGCTGAGCTGAGAAAGCATGTGTTTATCAAACTCATGATTTCCCTGTAGCATAGTGCTCAAGAATCAATTAAAAATATGCTGTAACGAGGCATTTTTGACAAAAGGAGCCATTGTTATTTATTAGACTGGGGTAAACCAAGTATTTTCATTTAAAATCAGTTTCCATGCCCTGTGCCAGGAATTTAAATCAACGTATTCAGTGTTTTAAATGTGTATGCACTAGAATGAGGATCACAGTTCAGAGGCAATTTGGGTAAGCTGCCATTTTCCTGTTTAAACCTCATTTTAAACTTTAATCCCAGCAATTTAAAGATGGTAGGTGATAGCCACATTTGCTGCATTCATGAAGAGGGGAAAGCGTTGTACATAAGAAGGACAGGTTAAAGGTTAGGGATTTGACCATAATACTTGGGAATTTACCTGTAGCTCAAGAAAAATAGACACTTGCAACAAAGTGAAGAATTGCTTTGGTGCACAGCAGAAAACGAAGAAACAATGACACTGTAGTAGCAAGGATGCTGTTAAATTCGAGAACACTGAAGTGTTCAAGAACTGTGAGACTCTGAGGACATGCACTAATTTCATTTAAAGTGAGGTTCTCCAAATCTGCACTACTTTAACCTGAAAATCAGAGTCCTGGCACTTCACATCAGAGTTGCAGTGCCATCATGGGAATAGTATCAGAAACACCTCAAAAAGAAGTAGATACCCTGAGGTGTGTTGCATCGAGTGGCAGTGGCCACCTACATAAAGTGGGAGGGCGGCAGCAGATGGGGAGGGCGACAGTGTGGGGAGAGCTGGGAAAAAAAAATATAAAAAAAAATAAAATGAAAAGGCTTATCTGCTGCACTGCTCCGCTCTGCCCTGCTTCACTCCTGCCTGCCTCGCTGGTTCTCTAGTAGGTCAGAAGGGGGTGGTCCCTCAGGGCATATGCGGCACACCCAACTTCACACTTTCGGGTTTGCAGCATGGCTGGACCATTTCATAATTTCCTGTGTGGTTGTGTCACATTTCCGATCTGGCATTCCATTTTTTCTACTAAAGAGTCTTTTTTCTGATGCTTCGTTATACAAATATCCAAGTCACTAGGTACACTATGGCCAAAGCATTGTTTTTTACCTTGATGCGTGGCTTCCACCTTATGATCTTTCCACTCAAGCATCATGTTTAGTGGTAAATCGTCAGTTTTTCTACAAAAGTCATCTTTCATACAATAGAGTCACCTTTACTACTCAAATATCACTTTTAGAGGTAACATGTGACTTTAAATGCCAAAGAGTCATGTTTGCTACAGGTAAGTCACCTTTCTTACTCAAACATCATGTTTAGTGGTAAGCCTTCACTTCCCATTTCAGAGTCCTGTATACTACTGAAAAGTCACTTTTCATACTATAGATTCACTTTCTTACTCAAACGTAATGTTTAGTGGTAAAGCTTCACTTTCAATACCAAAGAGTCACGTTTACTACAGAAAAGTCACCTTTCATACAATGAGGTCACCTTTTTTACTCATATGTCATGTTTAGTGGTAAAGCCTCTCTTTCCATACCAAATAAGCACCTTTACTACAGAAAAGTCACTTTTCAAACCATAGTGTCACCTTTCGTACTATAGTGTCATCTTTCCTACTAGACTGTCACCTTTCCTACTCCAACTTTTTTTACGGATACATTGCTACGGAAATGGGCAAGGTGCAAGTGACACACAACCCATGACAATCCACAGTGCATTGTTTCTGGGCCTTTGACATTGATGCACAGTGCATTGTTTCTGGGCCTTTGACATTGATGCCTGGCTTCCAACCTGATTGAAAAAATCTGAGAGCTACTTCTACTTGGTGACATAGAAGTTTCCTGGAACAGTGACATAAATGCAAAGACAATAATGTTTCAAACATATAGTCTCATGTTGAATCTTTATGACATGTTCGTTAATTTTCCATTGCCAATCATGTGGATTACATAATGAAAAGTTGCACAATGTGTGTGCGTCTGATAAAGCCTGCAGCAGTGTTTTGGATGTCTCCACCCTCTGCATCCTCCTCTTCCTCCTCCTTCTCCATTGGCTCCTTCTCCATTGGGTCCTGCAGTTGTAGGTCCTTGTCATGGGGACATTAGTACGCCCACAAATATTGTGCTGTATTGCACACACCAAGGTTATTTTGTAGACCAGTAAGGGGGAGTAGAGCAAACTACCCCCTGAAATGTCCAGGCAGTGGAACCTGGCCTTAAACCGTCCAAAGGTTTTATCAGTGAAGTTCCTTGTCCTACTGAGACCCTAGTTGTAGGCCTTCTCTGGCTCAGTATGGGGGTGTGCATGGAATGGCATGACCTATGGCTGAATCCCATATCCCTGGTCAGCTGAAAGTGAAGAGAAGGGACAACTGTCAATACTTTTGCAAACTGTTACTTATACATGGCAGACCATGAGTGTTATGTGTAGTTACATTGCCATACAGATTTCTAAAATTGCTTTCACAATATGTGTTAGTCATACAGTTGTTGATAGGTCGAAACCTTTCTCTTCCATTACCCGGTGTGGTAGTAAATGCTGAGCATGGGCTCATACATCGTACACTACAACATCCTGTCTGTCATGTAGATCCTGTAATTTTCTGTGAAGTCTATTTGGAGATGCTCCTGACCACTCTCTGTTATGTTTTCCAACTACATGTGTGAACTTGCCGATTGTTGATCTAATACTTGGAAAGTTGGTCCTGTAGGTAGATAATGACATAGGAGACATGCCTTAAACTGACACATACATTTGACCATGGTAAACCACAGATGTGGGTTGGGGGATACATGACACGCTTGATGAACCATGGAAGTGGCATGCAGACACTCCCACAATCCCCATGTAACCCCTCACTTGCACATATTGATGCAACACAACATTTGGACTAGCAATGCATTCCTCTGTACCCTTCCACCATTAAACAGAAGCCATAGTGTTTTGTGTGTCCTGATATTGGTAACTTGAGGGTTTGCCTGACACATTTACCATGATGCATGGGGCATGTATGAGCCACACCCCTATTACTTATGTTCCTATCTGTATCAACAGACACAGTGATGGCTATTATGTCATCCAATAACTGTTAGTGGGTGTGTTAGGTACTTGAGTTTTGCTTACCTACAAGTAGGCCGTTTCCATAGAGTCCATTCTGGAAGGGGTCACTATTGATGGAGTGTCTGAATATGTATGCATCATGCACACTGCCAGGATATTTAACAAGCGCATTGGTGAAGAGGCCCCAATAGTACATGATGGCCTGGACATTTATGGAGTGGGTGTGCTTCTGGTTCCTGTTGAGATGGGATAAGATTGCAGAGGATGCAAGTTGCACATGTGTGCAGTCCATGGCACCAAACACGTGTGGGAACCCAGCAATGGCTTCAAAGTCTTGTTTGATCTCCAACTGAAGTTCTCGGGTGTTGCGGAAGAGGAGGTGGCGTCGTGTCAGATGTATGATGGCATCAAGCATGGAGGGAAGGAGATTAGGAAGATGGCTTGGAGATTCTGGCCATTCTGGCGACTGTTATCTGAAAGGACCCCTATGCCAGCATGTGTAGTACAGCCATGAGCTTCACCTGTGGAAGGATGTTGGTAGCCCTGTGAGTTTTTGGCAGTAGCCTTGGGTCAATCAAGTGTAGCGGGTCTACAATTGACTGTTTCCTCAGCTGGTAAAAGGTGATGACCTCATCCTCCCTGAGACCTATTAGAGTGGTCCACTGGTGATAAATGTTCTCCCTTCTCCTGTGTTGCCTTTGTGGTGGTGAGGGGGGTGGTTGGTTCTGGTGGGGTGGATAGTGGTAGTCGCCTCCTTGTGACTCCCAGCTGCAAAATTACTACCTTGTGAGAGCGAGCCTGACATTGACTCTATGACAGCCTATCACTTACCGGGGAATAGATTCGCCGACCCTATCGCCAAAGACTCAGAGAGCGTTCAGAGAATGGAGGGGAGACAAAAGAATTAAAGCATTTCCACCCTCTCTCATGCAGGAGGAAGGAGGATTCTATCTGAAAGAGCACCAACCAGGAAGCTGGAGAGGAGGAAAAGAAGACCTGACTCCATAACAGGAAGCGCCGGAACTAGAGGTCAAAAGACAGAGCCAAGGAACGCAAGAAGAAGCCGAAGAAGATCAGGGCAAGACAATGACAAGCGGAGAATACAAGGAGGAGAGCAGACCCTGGAATGACGAGTCACCTGAGGAGTGGAGTGAGGACTGGTGGGTCCCCCCAGGAGAAGTTCTGAATGAGGTTCCTTTTGGTACAGGAATCCAAAATGTGGCTTATCCTCAAAGATACGTCACTTTGGGCCAGATGTACGACGGTAGACCTGTTTGCGCATGCAAAAACCCTATGGCCATGTACAAACCCTATTTTGCTACTCACAAAAATGTGCAACTCACAAAATAGTGTTTTGTGACTCGCTATTAGGAAGGAGCGTACCCTTCCGAATAGCGACCCCAAATGCCATGTATGACTGTTTTGTGACTGCAATTGCGGTCGCTAAACAGTCGCAGTTTACCACCCTTCACAGAAGGATGGTAAACCATTTGCAAATGTGTAGGGGTCCCCAGGGGACCCCTTCTTCGTTGTGAATGGCTCTAAAACAATTTTTTAAGTCCCAGGGACCACTAACTGCCATTAAAAAAAGGAACAAAAACGTTTCATTTTTCTTTTTTTAAATGCATCCCATTTTCCTTTAAGGAAAATGGGCCGCAAAAAGAAAAACTGCTGTATTGAAAAACAGTCCCAGACATGGAGGTCTGCTGAGCCCAACAGGCCAGCCATTCCCAGTGGGGTTACAAATTGCGAGTGCCTCATGAATATGCATTGGGCATGCAATTGTGACCTCATTGGTAATCTCAATCAGTGTCACAGACACTGTTGTACATACCAATTTGCAACACGCAAATTGCGAGTCACTATTGCGACGCAAGTTGCGAGTTGCAAGTTCTTTGGTCGTACATCTGGCCCTTTGTAAATATGGAGTAGTGATGGCACCGCCAATGCATCAAACGTTTTGACACACTGGTAGTACAAACTCCTTGTAGTAAGCCCTTAAGAATGCACGGACCACCTTCTTTCTCTTTCCTTTGTACAGATGATTGGAAATCACAGCTTCTGTAAAATATACATTGTTCATTTGACAAGTTCACTTCAAATTTGCGCTTCTTCTATTTTTTTAATGTAAAAATGTATTGATACCTCGTTTTATATGGTAATATGTTCAAAGATTGATATGAATCTTGATGAGGGTATCATTTTAACTGTCTTTTAACTCATTTACTTCCCATTTATGTTCAACCTATTTCTAGTCAACTGTTTTTACTCATATCCTGTGTGGACTTTCTGCTGACACCTGAGCTTTCAAGGCATAACATTGTGCACAAATCCTCTTTCATTCATTTGCTACTTTTTCTGTTTTATTTCCTTCTAAATAATGATAGGGAAAGCCATAATCCATTTTTCACTTTCTTCCTTTCTGCGTATTACCTTTGTTGATCTCCTTGAAGCATCACTAATTCAAGCGTCATTTCCCAAATCTCAGAGTTCACACTTTACATATCTAAACTTCATATTTTGAAAAGCATTTCTTTATTTCAACATACAAGGTTTTTGAAAAGTGCTGAAACAGCACTCTTTGTTAAATTGCAATCAGGTTGTATTGTCTATATTAGTTTTAATGCAAATAAAGGGCCTATTTCAGAGTTTGGTGGATGAGTTATTTCACAACAAACTTGACCGATATCCTATCCGGCTTATTGCAAGTGCAAGTACAGAAAAAGAATGGACCTGCTGTCTCAGGACACAGACAGCAAGTCCAGTCTTCTTCTGCTCCTCCTCAGATCCAGAAAGTGATCTGAGGTGGGTGCCTGGAAGTGCCACATTTGTGACTTACACTAGCCAGTGTATGGGAATAACTCATGGGCATGACCTAACCAATGGGGTAAAACTTTCCAGGTCCAACCCTAAACACTTTGGACATACAAGTTGGTGGAAGTCTTTGCCCACACTCCACTTGGGCTATGAGGACTGGGGTGTGTGTGGGGAGTGTGTCATGATACTCCTTTTATCCTCCCACGTCTAATGCTAAAATCCAATTTGAGGCAGCACTGTAACCACAACAAACCCAGTGACAGCATTATGGTAGGACAAAAGCAGAGCCCATCAGTACCAGACAGTGGATCAACAAGAATTGCTTTGGCATCCTATTCTCTACCCTATCAAGTGTGCCCCAAGGTAAATATGAACCCACCAGATCTGTCAAGAAGGAAGTGCCACTTGACCAGAATTTGATGATGTAGTGTCAAAATGCGTTTCCATAGCCCACCCAGCATATCCTGTGGAGTTCAGAGGAGTAATTTCTGACCATTCAGGTCAGCATATTGATTGATCCTAGGAGTCATTTCACTCTTATTCACACCTAGTTACTGCAATGGAGAAACTGGAAACCCAATGTAAATAAGCCCCCAGGAACCTCAGGAACAGAAAAGGTAACCATCTGAAAGTAAATGTTCTGCAATACTGACTATTCACCATTGAATCGGATTTTTAGTAACTATTAAAAAAAGTTGTTTCATTATTTTTCTGGCTGTTTCCAAATCCAAGATACAGTATTATAATTTTTATCTTAACTCTGTTTTTTACAAAGGACATCTAGGCTTGCTGCAGTGGAGATGGCTTATTTGGCCTTATCACTGTAGGGACATGCCAATATTTTTTTTTACATGTCCCACATTTAAAAACAATGCACCCTACCCTGTGGTCTTCGCGGACTACATAGTGGTGTCTTATCTTATTTAAAAGGAAAGTTTTGATCTGCCAAAAGGGTTTATTTTGACAGGTCTACAGACAGGGTGCAATTGTAGGCCTGGAGCCTTGTTTGCACTACCACTGTACAAGATGGCACAATAGGTGCTGAAATCCACTAGTGGCATTTAATTTACAGGACCTGGGTGCACCTACCATATACTATGGACTTATAAATATGCTAATTCAACCATGTTTAAAAGTGGGAGTCACAGGTACCTTACTGCTGGTTAGGAGAGGTAAATCACAGAGTTTCAAAACCAGCAAAAACACAGGGTCTATCTAAAGGCGAAACATCTGAAGTGACCATGGAGAGACAATGTGATTTCCTATAACATCAGATTTAAGAAAATACTCAACAATAATCATTTTATTTTGAAAGAAATGTTGATTGACAATTAATTTTGCAACCCTATTTTTAGGAGGAATAGACATGTAGCATGCATCGTCTTTTGTTTATTTAGGAAGGTAGATTATGCACTGCTTTCGTCTACAAAATAGGACGCCAATAAAAGATACATTATTTTATCCAGGACTTTTAACTTACAATGGAATGGCTGCTTTCACATTATTGTTGTGTGTACTTAGCAATTTGCTCCTCATATTACCATTTTAAGTTTTTTTAATAGATATGAGATTCTGGGTTCCTTTTTGGTATATTAAAATAAACTGCATCCTTGCATGCACTGCCCTTTGCCTTTCTTCCTCACTGCCGCAGAATCAATAAATTCGCCACTTCAAGCACATTTATTTTGTTTTTTTTATTGATGAATTTATTTTATGTTTCGTCTAGTTCTATCTTTCGCAGCAGTTAGGCATCTGTATATCCAATCACATTGAGAGCAACAAAGAGACGAACAAAATGTTTACTACAAAATTTGCCTCTCACTATTTTCTGTATTATATCGGGTAGAGTTCCTCTTGTACGTCACACCAAGCATTTGTGAATGAAGTTGTCTCATTGTTATCATCAATATGTAAATGTAAACAGATACACATGCTTCTTAGTGATACAAGGCAGACAGAAGCCTATTACCTGGGAAGTCGTGGGCCATTAGTCGAGGTCAGACAACTCATACCAAATGATCTGGCCAATCACAGAAAAACACAGGATAAAAGTGTCCTTTAGAACAGATTTTTTTTGTCATTGCTACTGAGTCCGACGGAGGATATACAAAAGTAGAATTATTTTGCAAAATATATATTGTGCAATGACCGGTGTTCTTGCAATATCATTGGACGTTTAGTCAAGAAATAGTAGGAGGTCATTTTTCATTTATGTCTGTAATATTTTCTTGTTTCCACAAGAAACACAGGTGACATATGCACGTGACAATATTGCACTGTACTGTTATTTAATGGCTTACTCCTGCTTTTTCACTAGGATAGGAAAACTGTCGCAGTAATTGGTAAGGGCTCAATCTCAACATAGTCCCGGTTGGAACAAGAGGAATGTGAGACTCAAGGCAATTTTCCTACGTTTTCACTATTAGGAATTTGGGTCAGAATACCTATTATTGCATCAACCTTAAATACCAATCTTCAGACATCTATAAATTGGGTTTTGTTGCACCTTTTAAAGAGAATGTCAAGTGAACAACATCAGAGGGAATTATATTTCACTTCAGTTTCCCTCTGAGGAAGAAGCCCTGCAGAATTTCAGTCATACTAATTCCTGGCAACATTGCAAATAGTGAACCCAACTGAATCAAGTGTATGTTGATAGGCTAGTACTTCAGTCCAATTTTGCTGATCTGTAAGAGGAGAGCCTTTGAGTAAACTTTCAGGGAATTTATTTAAAAATATTTAATTCAAGCTACACAATGGAGATACCTTTAATATGTCCATCTGAGGCTATAACATTTTAGTTTAGTGCTAAATATGAGCAAGTCGTTTCATCACTGCTTGGGTTTGTTTGTGCATATAGTCCCAGAAGTATTTAACTTACTGGGCATGACATATATTCAAGAGACTGGGATTCCCCAAAAAATTAACTAAGTGTAAAATTACTTCTCCAAAGAGAAAAAGCCTTTTTCAGAACATTTGGGACCATTTGATATTCTCAGGCTTACGTGATTTATGATCATTAGTGTTAGACATGAAGAGAGGCATGCGGACAACAATATTGAGCACATTGAAGAAGAGAGATAGATTTAGAGACAAATATATAAAAGGCAAGAGAGTGAGAGAAGAGAAGACAAGAGAAGAGAAGAGAAGAGAAGAGAAGAGAAGAGAAGAGAAGAGAAGAGAAGAGAAGAGAAGAGAAGAGAAGAGAAGAGAAGATAAGATAAGATAAGAGAAGAGACGAGAAGAGAAGAGAAGATGGTTAGGATGCTCAAAGTGGGATGGAAAGAGAGGGGCAAGAGGCAATTAGAAAATATATTTTTTAGGAATTACATTGTATCATTTTTAGAAATGGAAGTCTCCAGTTGGCAGAATAATGCACCTTTGTCCAAGTAGGGGCCCTTCCTTCTGGTCAGGATAAGGGAGTTACATACTTTAGATAACCCCTGCTCAACCACTTTGTAGCTTGGAATGAACAGACAGGCTTATGCCAAAGGCAATGTGTAAAGTATTTGCACCCAGACACACACAGTAACTTAGTGAAAACACTACAAATGGACACCACACCAGTTTAGAAAAAGCAAGCTTCTTTATCTAAACCAAACATGACCAAAATGACAACAATCCAACATACACAACTCAAATATGACTTTTAAAATGTTTCAAGCAATTCTGTTCATAGAAAACTATGGATGCATGATTTAACAAATGTACTTTTAGATGCGTTAAAATTCACAAGGCCAAACAGATGCAGAGAAGGGAAGCATTGAAAAAATCTGCAATGCTTCAGGAGAAGTGATGCTTCAAATCCAGAATGTAGGGGGGAGTGATGCATAGATTCCAAGACGGTCCTGGTCTGCAGCTAATGGACCAGAAAACTTGCTGCCCAGGTGAGATGCATGGACATTTTAGATGTGCTGGAGGTTGAAGTGGCAGTGGCAATCAGGCGCTGCGTCCATTTCTTCAGCCATGGTCCCATGCTGCATTGATTCTTTTAGCCGCACAGCAGGGTTGGAGTCTTTGCAGTGATTTCAGACTTCAGAGGTAGATGAACTGGACTAAGGCATGCTGCAGATTTTTTAGCTGCTGACAGGCGCTGCGCTGAATGTTTGGCCACTCGGCAGTGGTGCATGTGAATGCTTCTTGCACGGTGGTACTGTGTCAGAAAAACAGGTGCTGGAAGGGTGAGACATTGATTTTCTTAGTTTCTTCAAACGTTTCCAGCTCCCAGCAACAAAAACAACCTCCAGGGGCCCAGAACTGGAACAGGCCCCTCCTGGCAGGTCAGATGTGTTTTCAAGGAAGCTGGTGGTGAAATCTTTGTGTCCCTGAGACTTCAGAACAGGAAATAAGCACACACATGCCCTTGGAGATTCTCCACAAGCAGGTTCACAGCAAAGAGCCAGTCTTTGTTCTCTACATGGCAGAAGCAGCAACTGCAGGCCAACCCAGCAAAGCAACACACAGCAAATGGCAGTCTCCTCCTCACAGCTCTTCAGCCCTCCTGTCTTGACAGAGGTTCCTCTTGATTCCAGAAGTAATATAACGTTCTGGGGTTTTAGATCCAAACTTGATACCCCATTTTCTCTTTGTAGTCTTTGTTTCAAGAGTCTCTGAGCTCAGTAGAACCAGTTCTGTTCTCCCTGGCCCACCTTAAGTACAGGAAGCGGAAATAGCTTTGTGCAGAGCAGACACAGTCTATTCAGGTACTAGTGAAAACTCCTAATACCACTCTAAATGCAGAAAGGTATATTCAGCCTGGCTATGAGTCATCCATGAAATGCAAGACATGCCTCAACCCCCCTTGTGATTGTCTAGAGTGAATGCACATCCCCAGCTCCTGTCACTTCAAAACCACGTGGTGAATACACAAACAGGCAGAGGCACACAGAATGGTAAAGCAAGAAAATGCCCACTTTCTAAAAGTGGCATTTTTAAACATGTAATTTAAAAACCACCTTCACTAACATGTGTGTTATTAAGTTCGGATCACTGAAACAATATCGACGGACCGAATATCGAGTACTAAAAATTTCGACGTAAATATATCGACTACAAAAATATCGACTCCCAATACTTAAATAAAAAAATACACAAATATCGAGTCCACAATATCGCACCCAAAAAAATCAAAAACAACATTATCGACCCTAAAAAATATCACAAATAAAATATATCGACTTTCAACACATATAACGACATAAGCAAAAATATCGAAAAAAATATATAGACCACTAAAATATCGCTAAATCAAATTATCGACTTCACTATACATAATCAAAAAATGAATATATCACGAAAAAACATAGTAAATCGTAACATAAATCAGCATACTTCTATAAAATAAAACATACTGCAATCAAGCAATAAATAAACAGCAACATTTATAACATATAAAACATTTTTATAATACAACAACTTCACATAATATAATCACATAAAACATTATACAGCTCACACTACAAAACAATATTAAATAAAAAGAAAGAAAATAAACGCTCCACAATAAAAAAAACTTCACTTAGCGTCTTCAAAACGAACCACATAACTACCAAAAAAATTCAAAATATCTCAAACAACCAATAAAAACACCAAACAATTAAATAGTCCAATCAACACTATAAAAAGAAAGAAAACACACAATTAGATACCACTTCGTGCCACAAAACGTGAAGAAGGGGAAACTCTGCCAAATTTTCACCAGAACAGAAAGCTGTTACTATCAAACAAAGGATATACAAAATAAAAGTAAGTACCAGTACCTGACAACTACTAGGCTTAGAACTAAAAGCTACAAATAGTAATTTAAACAATAAACTAATCATTTTCTTTCATTCTTACCATGTCTTGCAGATATACCAAAATTAACGAAAAAAAGGCCAACATTTACAAACCTATCAACTCTAAAAACAAAGTAAGTATACAAACTAAAAGAACAGAGATAACTTCTAAAACAAAACTTAGCAAGAAAAGGTCCAAATGGAAAGAAATCCAATAATGCTAAACGAAACATCTACAATAAATCTTTTTTCTTTAACCAACAGAGCCATTAACAAAACAAACAGAGAAGAATAGAATCAAAAAACACAGCACAGCCCTTCAAACAACTGAAAAACAAGTAAATATACTGTGAAAATGTGATAAATGCTAATGATAAATGTAAAACAATTCTAAATTTCTCTATGTAACATTTATTTACTGTACAAAGAAAAGAGAACAATGACAGAAGGAGCTAAATTTATAACTTCACAGAAAGGCAAAATGCTTCTTTGTTATGTGGGCTATACATATACCCAAGAAAAACAGCATCAATTGAAAGTATTTTGGAAATGCAGCAAATATTACAGTAATAAATGTTATGGCCGTGCTGTAACTCAGGAAACAACTGTAACTAACACAACAGAACATAACCACCCTCCCAACGTAACAGAAATAGAAATTAGACAAATGCTTGACTCACTAAAAGAAGCAAGCACAAACACAGACCGCCCATCTACAACTATTCTTAAAGACCATCTAAGAACTCTCCCCCAACATGCATCAAGCCAACTCCCTTCTATAGATTCTCTAAAAAGAACAATAGCTAGGTAAAAAAGAACAACTACAGCTACACCACCTGCCCCAAAAACCTTTGAGCAAGTCCAAATACCCCCTGAACTAACAATAACCCATAATAACGAACCTTTTGTCATATATGACAATGCATCTAAAGAACAAAGAATTATAATGTTTGCTACAGCAGACAATATGGTGAAATTACACCAATGCGAAACATGGATGATGGACGGTACTTTCTCAGTATGCTCAAAACCATTCTACCAATTATACACCATCCATGGACACTATCAAAACTGCAATATCCCCTTCATATATGCCCTACTACCCAACAAACAGCAAACAACCTATGTTGAGGTAGTAAATAAAATAAAAGACCTAACAATAATTACTTCCCCCAAATAATTATCATTCACTTTGAGAAAGCAATGCTAAATACAATTCTAAAGACCTGCCCTCACACAGCAATCCAATGTTGCTACTACCACTTTAATAAATGTATATGGAAACATATACAAAAATCTGCCCTAAGCAACCAATACTGCACTGACAGCACTTTTGCCTACCAGGTAAAAAAAATAATTGCACTGGCCTATGTTCCAGTTACAGACATAGTGGAACATTACAACCTACTAATAGACAGCCCTATTATAAAAAAAAGAAACAAAACTAAGCCCTCTCTTAGATTATTTCGAAGATACATGGGTAGGGAGACTACACCGATCAGGACACAGAAGGCAACCAAAATTCCACATCCCCTGGTGGAACGTCTACCTAAGTACACTAAATAAACAAGCTAAAAGCAACAACGCTGTCTAAGGATGGCACAATGCTTTCCAAGCAAGTACAGGCAGAGGTTCCCTAAGCCTACGTAAACTCCTTCAAGCATTACAAAAGGAGCAAAGCTACCAAGAACTCCGAATGGAGCAATCTATAACACAAATTGGCCCTAAACTAACTAAAGAAACCAAAAAAATTTACAACACCTTACAAAGCCAGGTAACCCTATACCCAACTACCAGAGGCCTACCATACCTATCTACCATAGATAAAACCATTCTTTAAACATAGCTGACAAACCTACACTTTTCAAATAGTAAACATAAAATATACATATTAAACACAACTTAGAAACTGCAACAAAATTATTCAAATATATTTAATACATTTATTTAAATATATCTAAATAATTTCCTTACAATTTCTAACAAATAACATAAAATTATATAAAAAATAACTTGACAATCCCACCCAAAAAATAAATAAAAAAGACTTACTCACTTTATTGCTGAAGAGAAACCTTTGTCACGAATTAAATCCTTCCATAGAAGTAATCCATCCAAACAATCCAAACGAGATGATCCAAAAATAACACGAAATCCAAAAACGTTCTTCTCCAATACAATCCACTCGAAAACCCTTAAAACCCCGAAAATAGTTCCCAAAAACAGAAAAAACGCTCCATGGAAATGAAATATTAAAAAAAAAAAACTTCATCCATAGCGATTCTTCTCCATAATCGATCCAACGACAAGCCATTAAAAACCCCAAAATAGTGTAAAAAATAAAAAAGGCTCCTGGAAAATGCGAAAATGTTAGAAAGTGTGTCTAAAATACATTAAAAAATAATAGACACACTTCTTATGAAAAAAACGCAATCTTCTCCCAGAAACGACATCCACACGAAGTACCTGTAAACTAGAAAAAATATATAGCCACCCGCGCACAACATTCAATTTAAAACATTATTTAACATAATACAAAACATTTAATAACATTTCTAACCCTATTCCTACCTCAACATAGTAACCCAAAACAGGTAAACCGGAACGAAAACGAAAACCAAAACTACCGCCTAAAACACACACATCCTACAACTACCAAACAATAGAAAACCTACACACACTCCACAAACACTCGAACTAAACATATAACTTAAATAAAGTACTTAAAATTAAACTTACCCTTCCACACGCGAAGCAGCCTCCAACCGCGAGCTTTTCCACGTCGAAATGACCCAAAATAACATAGCGCGGTTACAAAATAAACCCCAACAAACAAATAGTCCCTTTGACATTAACATTAAATAACATTCTAAAATTATTTTACACATGTTACAATATATATTATGTAACTATTGTATTTTTTTAATTAAACAAAAATGTAACATTGTTATAAAAATTATTACAATGTACTATATGTTATTTTCAATTACTGTATATTAAATAAACAAACATTTACGTTAATGAAAATTACTTACATTACTGTATGAATATACAATACTGTTATAAATGTTACTATTATTTACTGTTTGTATAAACCAATAATTTACCTAAAAACATTACCTGTATAAAAATACTTCACCTCTGCAAAAATTATTATTATTAATATTTGATATATTAATAATAAGAATTTATTCCCAAAAATATAAATGAAAATTGTATATTAATTTAAACAAAACCTACCTTTTTTTGTTAATGTATATAAATATGTGTACTACAAGAAATGTTTACAATGACTACCACAGTGTTAAAAAATAAAAAAAATAATTGTTGTATATGACTTGTAAAATAAATCTTTATTTTTACATTAAAAACTGTGAAATAAACAAAAAAATGTACACTAGGGGGTCGATTCCGATTCGGGAAAAAAAAGTCTGTACAATTAGTATCCGGAGCCCTCTCCGTACGAATCGTACCCGTCCGTCCGAGTCGCGAAGTACGATCCGTATTCCGTGAATCCGTCCGCATCGTCGCGATCCGTACGTATTGCAAGGCTGAAACCGTGAACCGTACGACTCGTACACATACCGTACGACTCGTACACATACCGTATGACTCGTACACATGCCGTACGACCCGACAAGTACGATCCGGACCGGGGTAAGAGGACGCGATTCATATGGTCCAGGTATGGGCGAGTCGTACGGAAAAGCACACAAACACATACACACCGTACGGTCCGTACGCACCGTACACCTGCGATCATGGGGTATACGAGCCATACCCCCATTGTACAATCGGTGTACGAGCCGTACCCCCATTGTACAATCGGTGTACGAGCCGTACCCCCATTGTACGATCGGTGTACGAGGCGTTCCACCATTGTACGATCGGTGTACGAGCCGTACCCCATGTACGATGGGTGTATGAGCCATACCCCCATCGTACAATGGGGGTACGGCTCATACACCAATCGTACAATGGGGGTACGGCTCGTACACCCATCGTACATGGGGTACGGCTCGTACACCCATCATACAATGGGGGTACGGCTCATACACCGATCGTACAATGGGGGTACGGCTCGTACACCGATCGTACCACATTTCGTCGTACGTACGGGGGACGTTGCAGGGTACGATTTGTACTGGAAAAACGCTCCGAACAACTATTCGGAGCGGTTTTTCCCGAATCGGAATCGACTCCTTAATAAATATTACTTTATTTAAAAATATTTGTAAAAAATTATCTTTGCAATAAAATTTTTGGGAGACAAATGTACAACTGTGATTAAAATGTAAATGTTAAAATATATATCATGAAAATAAAAATGTACACATAACATTCAAAAATGGCAATAAAATTATTTTCTTATTTCATTATACCCTTTTTGGAAATAATAAAATATTTAAAACATGCTGTGACTCTGATTAATTTATTTTTAATTACTAACAATTACAATAATTATTTAATATTTTTATAATAATTTTACTGTACAACATGTATTTAAACATTGTTAATATCATCATATATACTCTAACAAAATACTAAACTATATATTCTACCAAGGAGCTGAACAGTCAACCCAAAGAATTTAATATTCCCGCTCCACCAAGTATAAACTCAAGGAAGTTTCTGGACACTCAACCCATATAATTTACTATTCCCACTCCACCAAGTATAAACTCAGGGAAGGTGTTGGACACTCAAACCATATAACCTACTATTCCCACTCCACCAAGTATAAACTCAGGGAAGGTGCTGGACACAAAACCCATATAATTTACTATTCCCACTCCACCAAGTATAAAGTCAGGGAAGATGCTGTACACAAAACCCATATAATTTACTATTCCCACTCCACCAAGTATAAACTCAGGGAAGGTGCTGGACAAAAAACCCATATATTTTACTATTCCAACTCCACCAAGTATAAACTCAGGGAAGGTGCTGGACAAAAAACCCAAATAATTTACTATTCCCACTCAACCAAGTATAAACTCAGGGAAATTGCTGGACACAAAACCCATATAATTTACTATTCCCACTCCACCAAGTATAAACTCAGGGAAGGTGCTGGACACAAAACCCCAATAATTTACTATTCGCACTCCACCAAGTATAAATTCAAGAAGGTGCTGGACACAAAACCCCAAT
This sequence comes from Lissotriton helveticus, assembly GCF_964261635.1. Taxonomy (NCBI): domain Eukaryota; kingdom Metazoa; phylum Chordata; class Amphibia; order Caudata; family Salamandridae; genus Lissotriton; species Lissotriton helveticus. The sequence goes on along the minus strand of NC_136065.1, from coordinate 991,018,562 downwards.
AATTTACTATTCCCACTCCACCAAGTATAAACTCAAGAAGGTGCTGGACACAAAACCCATATAATTTACTATTCCCACTGAACCAAGTATAAACTCAGGGAAGGTGTTGGACACTCAAACCATATAATTTACTATTCCCACTACACCAAGTATAAACTCAGGGAAGGTGCTGGACACAAAACCCATATAATTTACTATTCCCACTCTACCAAGTATATAGTCAGGGAAGGTGCTGGACACAAAACCCATATAATTTACTATTCCCACTCCACCAAGTATAAACTCAGGGAAGGTGTTGGACACAAAACCCATATAATTTACTATTCCAACTCTACCAAGTATAAACTCAGGGAAGGTGCTGGACACTCAAACAATATAATTTACTATTCCCACTCCACCAATTATAAACTCAGGGAAGGTGCTGGACACTCAACCCCGATAATTTACTATTCCCACTCCACCAAGTATAAACTCAGGAAAGGTGTGGACACAAAACCCCAATAATTTACTATTCCCACTCCACCAAGTATAAACTCAGGGAAGGTGCTGGACACAAAACCCATATAATTTACTATTCCCACTCTACCAAATATAAACTCAGGGAAATTGCTGGACACAAAACCCATATAATTTACTATTCCCACTCCACCAAGTATAAACTCAGGGAAGGTGCTGGACACAAAACCCCAATAATTTACTATTCCCACTCCACCAAGTACAAACTCAGGGACGGTGCTGGACACAAAACCCAAATAAATTACTATTCCCAACTCCACTAATTATATATCCTAAAACAATTAAAATAATAAACACATACAAATAACATACTTACAAAAAAAACATCGTACACCAAATTTTTTATTAACATATTAAAATATTGCAATCAATAAATAAAAAATCAATATTAACAATAATTATAACATATTCTATCATTATTTTCTTTATATAAATATAATTAATAAATATTTTTAAATACTTTTTATTTTAAAAATTATTTTTCAAATACTTTTACATTTTAAAAAATTCCAATTACAATCCCCCCAAAAATTATTTAAATATTGTTTTAGATATTTAATACATTTTTCCCCCAAAAATCAAAAAATATTTTTAAAAAATTTGAACTCCCACAATTTAAATATTTAAACTAAAATAAAATGTTTCCCAATAAATTAAATTTAACATTAAAAAAAACACAAAAAAACTAAAAACACACTTAACACACCAAAAAGCAACATTTTTACCAAATTGTATGAAAATTTGAAATCAATTTTTAAATAATTTCAATTTACATATTTTTACACAATAACAAACTATTTTCAAAATAAAATATACATAACACTCCTATAATTTTCTATTATATTTTTTTCAAATATTTAATGTTCAATATTTATAAAATTAATTTAAATTTCATTTTATTTTGTTTTAAAAACCACACTATACCCCTAAAAACACATATCCCATTCCTATAATTTATTTCAAATTTTTTAAAAATTATTTTACATTTTTTTAAATTTTAAAAATTAAAAAGAAAATCAAAATTCGCAATATTAAAACACTCCCCACCCTATTCCCCTAAAAACACACATCCCTCTACTACAATTTATGATAAATTAAAAAAAAATTTACATTAAAATATTTTAAAATTAAAAAAAATCCAAATTCACATTCTTAGAACACTCCCCACCCTATTCCCCTAAAAACCCACATCCCGCTCCTAAATTTTATTATACATTTTTTTAAAATGTCAAACCACGAATATGGGGAAGGATGCGGAAAAAATGCTGGCTTGGAGTACTAAATCAGACCAAACAAGGAATAAAATATCTTGTATTCAGAACCACAACCAAATGATATCAAGTTCTGACGACTCCGTAATAATGCAGGAGTTTACAACTTTTTTTCCAATCTATACAAGGAAGATATAAATTCAACCGAAGATCAGATTAGAAATTATCTAGACGCCGTTCCACTCCCATCGCTAATGGAGGAGGAGAAGAAAGAGTTAAATAGCGAAATTAAACCCGAAGAAGTGAGAGCTGCCATAAAAGATTTGAAAAGAGGTAAAGCTGCTGGCCCTCACGCATTACCTAACAAATTTTATTTAGCACTGAAGGAATCAGTGGTAGCCAAACTAACAGAACTAATAAATATAATCTACATGGATCATGAAAAGATTCCCGACTCATGGAAGGATGCGACAATCAGAATCATTTTAAAACCTGGAAAAAATCCTAAACTCTGTGAATCCTATAGACCCATTTCACTGTTAAATTGTGACTACAAAATCTTCATGCAAGTCATAGCAAAGAGGTTATACACAGTAATATCAAAACTGATCAATCCTGATCAGAAAGGATTCATAAAAGGAAGACAAATACACGAAATAACACATGAACTGTTCGCAACAATAGACATAGCCATCTGCGAAAAAATGCCTCTAACCATAATCTTTTTTGATGCAGCCAAAGCATTCGACAGAGTCAACTGGACCTTTTTAAACCAAGCCATCAATAAATACAATTTAGGGGAAAGCTTTGGCCACATGATAGGGGAAATATATAAAAAACCAAGAGCAAAAATACTAATTAACGGAAGCCTCACCAGCAATATTGAAATACAAAGAGGCACAAGACAAGGGTGCCCGTTATCTCCCCTACTTTTTAATCTTTATATTAAGCCACTCGCATGTTCCCTCAGAAACCATACCTCAATCTATCCATTCAAACATCAAAACTGGTCAAAAAAAGTGGCACTCTATGCGGGTGATTTGATGATATTCACAGATAACTTTGAAAACTCCACTGATGCAATAGAGGACACGATAATTAAGTTTGGCAATGTATCAGGCTATTTAACAAACCAAGCGAAAACTGAGGCTATGAGCTTGAATACGCACCCCAATACCCCATACACTAAAAATAAAAAAAAATATTTGCGAATTAACCTGGTTAAGAGCTAGAAAAAATCCCCCAACTGAACCTGAACAGAGTCCTCGTAGAAACAAGGAGACTACTCAAAGTGTGGGACGGGTTACCCTTAAGCTTTCTGAGAAGATCTAACATTATAGAAATGTCAATCATACCCAAATTCACATATCTTTTTAACACCATACCCCTGGAATTCCAGAAAGACGCATTTAAGAAAATTCAGGGTGAACTAGCCAGCTTCATTTGGTCATCCAAAAGTACAAGAATTGCATGGAACAAATTAAGGAGGAAGAAAGAGCAAGGAGGAATAGCTAGCCCAGATCTACTCGAATATTACAGGGCATTCCAATTTAAGAACATGAAAACCCTTTTTTAAGGAAGTACCAATCATACCGAGTTTTTCTACAGAATATGACATGCAAATTAGACCATTTCTTATTCAAGTATGGCCACCCAAAATCTTTTTTAAAAATAAAACTAAACATTTTATATAATGCTGCAAAAATATGGTATCAAACTAGAAACACAGTAAATATACCGTCCTACAGCACTATAGCTCTGATATGGGACTCCCCTGGCACACCAGACTGTTTAAAAGATTCTCTGGCCTTACCACTAAAAGCAACTAGAATCGAAAGCTGGGGGCAACTCCTGATAGACAACTCCATAATTACGTGGGACCAAATACTTTCAACCACTAAATCAACTTTATCTAAATTTAAATACTATCAGTTGACCAGCTGGGCCAAATCTCTTACGGAAAAAAAAATGGGTAACGAAGACTTGGAGAAGGAAATGATAAAAACCACACCAATAAAAAAGGAAATATCTAGATGGTATTGGGCTCTCATAGTGGCCGAAGAGGAAGATTATCCAGTACCCGAAACAACATGGAGAAAAGATATGCCTGGATTAGACCTACAAACTCTCTGGCAAAAATCTCTAGAAAAATGCTGGTCCACCTTAAAACCAGCCACCTTGAAAAGGAACCACTTGTTCACAATCCATAGGGCATACTGGACCCCAAAAAGATTATCGAAATTTAAAGGAACAAACACAAAATCCTGCCCCAAATGTGGAATGGAGAAGGCGGATGACATCCATATGTTCCAGAAATGCCCCTCACTCACCTCCTTTTGGCAGGAAGTTGGTAAGACGATAACTATGGTGTGGGACATCAAATAGATGTAAGTATTACTCTCATTATTTTTGGGATTTACTTCACTAATGATATGGGAACAAGTAAGTTGACTAAAAAACAGGAAAGGCTCTTGTTTGCGTTGATACTGTTAGCAAGGAGAGAGATCTGCATAAACTGGGTTAAACCAGTACCTCCTATACACGCAAACTGGCTAAACTCCATATTAAAAACTAACAAACTTAATAGGAAAGGGAATACTAGCAAAAAATCAGACTTCTGGGAAATATGGGAAGAGTACTTCCAAACAGTTAACTAACATCTTTTGTACGGACCCAGAAATCAAATCCGATGATTATATCGATGGCAAATATTCAGGCGGAAATCATCTCTGCTGAGTAGCCAGGATGGCTAGCTCCTCCCCCTTTACGTAACAGATTTATTGACAATGATAAAGGATAAAGGAGAAACCTGTTTTGAAACAACACCTAAAGGGATACTCCCCAACCAAGTATGATAAACATGGGGCAGTGACGGCATAGAACGTTGGAACAGACAACAGACAACATTTTTTTTTACAAATTCACATTCTTAAAACACTCCCCACCCTATTCCCCTGAAAACCCACATCCTGCTCCTAAATTTTATTATACATTTAAAACATTTTTTTTAAACATTTACATTTTTTTAAATTAAAAAAAACATTTTTTACAAATTCACATTCTTAAAACACTCCCCACCCTATTCCCCTAAAAACCCACATCCCGCTCCTACATTTTATTATACATTTTTTTACATTTTTTTTAGAAATTTACATTTTTTGAAATTACATTTTTTTTTTTACAAATTCACATTCTTAAAACACTCCTGACCCTATTCCCCTAAAAACCCACATCCTGTTCCTAAATTTTATTGTACATTTTTAATATTTTTTTTTAAATTACATTTTTTTTAAATTTAGTTTTTGTTGCAAATTCTCATTCTTAAAACACTCCCCCACCCTATTTCCCTAAAAACCCACATCCCGCTCCTAAATTTTATTACAATTTTTTTAAATTAATAAAATATTTTAAATATTTATTAAAATTTATTTAAACATATATATTAATTGTTATAAATTAACTAACATATTTAACAATCTAAATCCTAATATCGATATTCTTACACTCTATATTTTATCTTTTGATATTTTAACATTCTATATTTTTACATTCGATATTCTAACACTCTATATTTTTACATTCGATATTCCGACACACTATATTTTTACTTTTGATATTATTTACTAAAAAACATAAACGATATTTTACACACTCGATATTAACAACTCGATATTACTACCTTCGATTTTTTTTTTCACTTTAAAAATCGATATTACTTACCTCGATATAATTGAAAACTCGATATTCCTCACTCAATATTATGTCCACTTGATAAAAAAAAATCGATATTTAAACTGTATACCATTAAGTTCTGAGCTCAAAAAGCCTAAACTCCAATTCTGTATCTTATCCCAATTGAAAGTTGAAAGTTACACTTGGGACAGACAGCCCTATAATAGTGAAAAACGAAATGCACAGTATTTCTTTATCAGGACATGCAAAACACACCAGCACATGTCCTACCTTTCACACACACTGCACCCTGCCCATGGGACACTGGCCAGGTCAACATGGCAGTTTACAAATGAAGATGCAGACACTGCAGTGGCAGGTCTGAGACACATTTACAGGTCTTTTCATGCCGGTGGCACAACCAGTGCTGCAAGCCCACTAGTAGCATTTGATTTATAAGCCCTGGAACACTTTACTAGGGACTTGCCCGTAAATAAAATATGCCAATCAGGGACAAACAATTATAATCACAATTTACACAGGAAACATATGCACTTTATCACAGATAAGCAGTGGTAAAGTGCCAACAAAACAGGGTCAGAAAAATAGGAGGCAAAAGGCATGGGGATAAACCTGCAAAAAGGGCCTGGTCTAGCAGTCATCTTTTTTCTAGATAATAGAATACCTTAGACATTGAGGGCTAGATGTAGGTAACTCTAATTTACCGACTCATAAATACAGAATTTTACCGATTCGGTATTTATGAATCGGTAAATTAGAAGGAGGGAGATGTAGGTAATTTTTTATTTTGAATTACCGAATCTGTAACATTCGGTATTTACCAAATCGGTAAATACCGATTCGGTATTGCCCATTGATTCATATGGGCCTTGAAGCCCATAGGAATTAATGTGCAATACCGAATCGGTATTTACCAAATCGGTAAATACCGAATCCTGCAAGGGTGCAGGGGGTGTCACTTTGACACCCTCTAGCACCCCAAGTACAGGCATGTATGACATGTGGCACACAGACATGCCCTAAGGGCATGTCTGTGTGTCACATTGCACAGGTGTGCATGCACAGATGTGCATGCACACCTGAATTCGGTATTTTACCACCCAATAGGATTGGGTGGTAAAATACCGACTCTTAAGGGCCTGTGGCACTCTTAGGAGTGCCAGCTACATATGGATTTACTGAATCGGTAAATATACCGATTCAGTATTTTACCGATTCTGTAAATTTACCGATTCGGTAAATTTACAGATTCGGTAAAATATAGGCCCCCTACATCAGAAAACCCTAATACCGGTCGGTAACGGCCGAATTCGGACATTAACCACCGGTATTAGGGCTCCTACATCAGGCCCTTAGGACCTTATTCATAAACAGAGAGAGAGAGAGAGAGAGAGAGAGAGAGAGAGAGAGAGAGAGAGAGAGAGAGAGAGAGGTAAGATAATTGTAGATAAAATATGAAATTACAATAGATGGGAAATATTGATAGAGAAAGGCGGATAGAAATATGAACAAGCGAGACATAATCACAAGGAGAAAGAATATTGGAGTAAGAGATTGTGATACCTGGAGGAAGAGGATAAAAATGAGTGAGGCAGAAAAAGAGGTGGAAGAACAGTAATTTGATAATTAAATATCACAAAGAGAATCAGATAGATGTGTAGAAAGAGATGGCTAGAGAGAAAAATAAAAAAGTATAGAGATTTGTCTGAGTGTATTAAGTAGTGTCAAGATTTAGCTAGTTTATTGATACTTTAGATGTTATGACCTATTAGTAAAAATCATAAATTTATGCAGGTGGCAAATGTTATATTATTTGCATAATTGTGTTTTTATAACTTGGCATGCGCAGAGTTGCCTCAAAAGAAGACGTTGCTATGCATAAGTTAGATACATGTATTTTTAAAATATCACTTAAACTGTTTTTTAAATGTTTTCCAACATATGGAAATATTTTCCTACATGAAACCTTCACTTCTCCTACATGCCCTTGAAAAACAGGGTGCTTCATGAAGTGCCCACACTTCTGGCACCACTATCCCAGAATGGCTTAGTTTAGAAGACCAATATTTATTGGAACTCCATTAAGTCTCTGATGAACAATTGCTCCATTTTTGTTCCTGAATATGCATGGCTCATGTGCTAGAAGCTCAATATATCTTCCTATCTGTTCATTTTTGAAAAGTTATTTTCAGGCAAATAACCATTTACATTCCTAGAATGTAAATGGTTATTTGCCCTTTTTCAGGTACATTTTCAAGAATAACATATTTGGCTTGTCTCGCTGTACATTTTAAACAGTGCTTCTGCTGCAACAGAGAAAGGTGGCTTCCATTAGCTCCCAATAAATTGAAAGCTTCTTCCTGCTTCATAATTTTTTCCGATATTAGAAAGAGTAAGCAATTTAGTAGTACAACTATGTTTCATTGGTCTTACCATAAATGTAAGATTGTATCTTGTGTCTAATGAGTAGAGACATTAGAGGCACGTGGCCCCCCTCCTGAGGCCAATTTCAGTCCCGGGGACCCCATGCCCTGGGCGCCAGAACTTCACTTTTTTTAAATGGTAGGGAGGGCAGTGCAGCCTTCCTCAGAGAGCCAATATTGCTCTGGGGACCCGACCCCTTCTCTGCTTTATGGAAGCTAGAGTATTTTCCATGCTCTTGCTTCCATGAAGTGGACAAAAGTTTGCTTCAGCTTCTGCTCCCGCCAAGCCATAGCACACTACAATTTCCCGGGGGTGGGAACCACAGGACATTGCTGGAGCCAGCCCGGGAGTTTGGCGGTTCCCGGGGACATGGAGGGTTCCTGGAGGGGCACTGCGCGGCCCTCATCCCTCATTCTGTATAGCCCAGGGGAGGTGATGGTCGGGCCGGGAGGGCGCAACAGACCCCCGTCATTACTTCATTTATGCTCCGGGGAGGTGGTGGTCCCCGAGGCTGAGGGTTCACTACGGACCCCAGTCATTACTTAATTTGTTCCCTGGGAAGGTGGGTCCCCTGTAATTGTAATTGTCCCCAGGATCTGGCCCACCCAGGGGCTTGATAAAATGAAGTGCGGCATCCCACACTTTGTGTTTTCAAAAGTTTCGGTGGGAATTCGCAGATCCAACGCAACTCCAGCCAAAACATTTAAAAAAATGCTTTTAATGGCCATGGGGTCCCTGTGGGATCCCCTGACCGGTACGGTCAGGGTGTGTCTCCCCTACCCCCTTTTCTTTTTTTTCAACATGGCTACCGACACTTCCTGGCTTGAAGTGTTGGCAGCCAATCAGATCTCAGGCATGAGATTGGGAGGGGTTACGGGTCCACCACGGCCTTAGTTGTATATCAGTGAAATCTTAACATTTCTCAGAAACTACTGACCAGATGTACACCATTTAAAAAAAAGAGTGATTTCTGGAACAAGAGCTACTTTTTTGCCAAATTTGGTGCAATTCCGTTCAGCAGTTCGGGATGTAGCTGTGTCTAGAGGTTCCAATAGACATATACATGGTGACAAAGCGTTTTGCGACCCCCCCTTTTTCTAGCCCTCTGCTTGATGAATCACCCCCAAATTTTCAAGACAGGAGCCGAAGTGAGTGTCAAATTAGTTTTGAAAGTTAAGCGGAGATTCGTCAAACTGCGCAAAAGTTATTGGCAAATAAAAAACTGTTTTTTAATGGAAATCGGGTCCTAACTATAACTACTTTCTGTTGACCGCCAGTAGGGAATAAATATTATATATATATTACCTACTGGAGGTTGCCAGTAGGTAGTTATAGTTAAGGCCTAGTTTCCATAGGAAAAGCATTTTTTGATTTGCCTATAAGTTTTGTGTCGTTTGACCATTCTTTATGAAATTGAAATGTCAAGGTAGGTTCTGTGTGCCATGGATTGTTTTTGGTTGTGACCCGTGCAGTGAGGACTGAGAAATAGGGGTACAAAATAAGTGTGCATTTGTTATGTTAATTCCCTTAGGAGCATATTGTCGAACCTACAGTCCGAACTGCTGGATGGAATTATACCAAATATGGCAGAAAGGAAGATGTTACCGAGATTGTGCTTTTTAGGTTGCAGCTAGATGCTAGATGCTCTGCAAGTCATGCTGTATCCACTCTATTGGCATTGATCCAGCCTCTCGCTGCCCATTGTTACCTCTATGTGTTGTCTAAAATCTCTTCCTTTCTGTGACTAACTTTCACATTTGTCCCTCATTTCGGTGGTTGGTTCCTGTCCCTGGCGAATGCCCCCCTTACATTTGTAATTGCTCCTCTGTATACGTCTACAGTACAGACTACGCCACAATAACACTACACATAAGCTGGGGCAAAGCTTTGCAGTGGCACCTAGGTGCTCACCGCCAGTAATGTAGAAGGAAATAGTCTAGCAGAGGTGGAAACATTACGATCTAGCATTGGTTACTGAATGTTTTGTCATATTCTTTGCCACAAAATTTTTTTACTGGGCGAATTTACGAGTTCCTTCCAGAAAGGAAGCTGGAAAACCCTGATTAGTGGTATAAGATATTTATAAAGGTCATGCTGAAATCACTTTTCGGTGCTGTCTTTCTCGAATCGATCTTGCCTACATCAGCCAAGTGGCACTTTTGCTTGAAGCAATAACAGCCACCCTATTCTCACCGTCTATTCTCATTTTAGAGCAAGTGATTGCAGCTACGAAAGCCGTACGTACAGCCCCCTTTGAGTCTTCAACAGCCAATGAATTCCCTTCAACGTGAACGCCATCACGCTGATGACTCAGTGTATGTATCACGTGAGTCCTTGTTAGTTCAGATTTCAACTCAACTACCAGTTCCCATAGCATATTATGCTTAATTGTGCCACCTTTTCTGTCTTGAACCTGTTTTGATCCCAGTATTGCAAGTATTCATTATAGGGCTGCACACAGAAAATAAATCACACACAATTAGTGTGGGGAATTCTCGATCTGTTTTTACAAGTGCCAGTATCAGTGCTTTTAACTCTGCCAACTGTGCCATGCAGTCTCCCAGAGATAGCGTTTTAGTGCAACTCGGATGGAACTTTCCTTCCCTCATGCAACCTTTAACGATTGCACATGCTACGCTATATTGTTGCTTACTTCCTATGGCCGGTTGAGCAGATCCATCTGTGTAAATGATATATTCATACTGATCTAGAGGCATGATTTCATTAGGTAGAGGATATTCTTGTTCGTATTGCAGGAATGCTTGTGTCTTTAAGTTAGGGTGGAATCTATATTCAACATCCGTTGAAGTAGGAGGATTAGCCCATTGTATCCATCTCGGATGTAAGGTTTTTGCATTAGGAATGCTAGCCTTCGTAACAGCCTGGACAATTAAACGTTTCCCCTGAGCTAGTGAACTTTCTATTGCTACAGAGGTCTGTACTGAGTTTCGAATTTTCTCTGTTGATGTAAGACGTATCTCTACGTTTGTGTACAGGTGTGATTTGTATGCAATTGGTACTGTGTCATCTTCCTTATATGTTAGATAGGTGTACCTAGATTGACACACAACTATACAGATCACCAGGTGGCGTACGTTTAAGCATGTTTGGAAGTGTTTGGAAGCTATCATGTTAGGTTGTAAGGAACATAGTGTATTTGTGTGTTCCTGTGTCCAATTATTGAACAGTTGTTATTCTCGTGTAGAATAGATTTACTGTAACAACCATTAGACAGTAGCAGAGATATATGATTAGCAGTACTACAAAAGTAATGGATGGTACTGTTCTACCATTTTGCAGTAATCATGGATATATACAAGTATATAAAACACATGTTAAGAAAGTGCATACTCCTTCGATGCCTCCCTAACTAGATGTACCTAAATGTACCTAGCATCGGTGTAGGTGTTATGCGTTATGCCAAGAATCCCTCTAAGGTCTAGTCAACCCCATTACCTGAGTAAGGAGAGAATAAGGGACCCTGTCCTGGTCTCGAGTTGGACACCCCGCGAGGGATGTTAGACCACTGCTAGCTGAAGCGTCTGCATGCAGGAACCACAGCGTCTCTGGATAGTGTGTCATCTGAGAAGTCACGGTCTCCTCTGTCTATTTAAGCAAGACATGATGTATATGTACCCACTGGTCTCCCCAGGGGTCCTACATTGCTGTGTTACCGTGTCAGCCTAAAGGATGATGTTGGGCTTGAATTTTAACATAGATATTATCCAGGAGATATTCATCCTGCTGTGAGTCCTGCTGTGCTTCCAAGAAGCCTCATGCAATGTTGTATCTAGGTAAAAGATCAGTACCTATGAACCGTTATGTATAAAATGTAGGGAAGGAGATAGGTGAAAGGTTGGAGTGTTTTACCTGCGCCTATAGAGGGTACCTATATGGAATATAACAACACTGATGCATATACTGACACACCCAGGCATACACTCATGCATACACAAACACACCCAGGTACATAGTTATACATACAATGACACACCCTGATACATACTGATCCATACACTGACACACCCAGGCAGACAGTGATGCATAAGCAGACATACCCAGATACACTCTGATGCATTACCACAGGATACCCAGGCACACACTTATATATACTCAAACACATCTAAGCAGGCACTCATGGATTTAGTGACACACTCAGGCACACAGTCATCTATACAGTAATGCAACTAATGACATACTTATGCATACAGTGCAGGCACAGTCTGAAGCATACTTTGACATTTCTGGTCCGATGCTGATGCATACACTGACACACTCAGTATCACCCTCATATATGCAGTGACACAGCTAAGTACTCACTCAGTCATGCATACATTTACGCAGCAAAGCAGACAGTGATGCATACAGTGACACACCAAGGCACACACTGAAGAATACAATAACATAGCCAGACACATTGACGCAACCAAATATACTGAAATGTACTCTGCCACACTGAAGCACACTCTTATGCATACACAGACACATGCTTTTATTGATCTATACTGAGAGAAGTATACACATTTTAGAAACTAAAATCACCACTTATGTAGTTGGTTACTTGCTCAAAGTGCCTAATTTAATACTAAGTTCAGTAGAGGTAAATGTGTTCTTTCTTTGCTTTCTAGAAATCCACTTGTATTTAAAAGAGAAGATTTAGAATGCCTGAAAGAGTCAAACAAGAAACAGATAAAACACTATTACCAACTTCAAAGTGAGAGAGAGAAAGAAAATAGGGTGGAGTATGTCCAGAGGAAAAAAAGAGAATCTGGTAAGCATACTAGGCAGTTTATGAAATAAATATGCCTGAAAATGCAGAATGAGGGTGAAGTGTTATGTAGAAATGGAACTTTCTCTTCAACTAATAAAAGTAAGGTGTACATGTTCCTGACAACAGGAAAAGTTGTATGAAAACAGGGAGTTTATCAAGGAGACAGAAACAGTTTAAGGAGTTACAAGCTTAAATGTTTCGGACTAGAGTAATTCAGAATTTGTTAAAAGGATGAGAAGTGCTTTATTTAAGCAAAAGCCATTAAGAACAAAGAGGAGCCCCTTAAAACCAAAATTATTAGGGCACTATGCAGTAGAACAAGAGAAGTATCCTTTGGATCATTTAATAGCCCTTCATATACCATTCGTCTATACCTCACGGTCTAATACATGTGTACTCACCCTTCATTCACAGTCAAATTTACACTTGAGAAAAATGTACCATATATCTCCCCAAAAAGAATTCCTTAATCAAGATCAAATAACCTTTATTCCGATATTACATTATCCAAAAAGCATACACATAATTACGTACATGGTCAGGATTAAAATAAGATAACTGTACCACATTTTCCTTATTAAAAACAATGACAACGATAAAGTGCAAGATATCAATGATATCTGTGTCCACCAATTCTTGTATATTCCTATAACTTTATCTTGCGAATAAACATGTACAGAGGTCACTATTAAACCAGCAGCGATTTCCTTAACCATCAGAGTTACAAAAGTATAAATCGATGTATTAATTAAAAAACAAGTGATAAAAATACTGGTTAAAACCAGAGAAGAACCCTGTACCTAACACATACCAAGTGTGATAGTGTCAAATCAAGGATATACAAACAGGCTCAAATATGCAATCACAAATTTGTAAACAATTCATTCAAAGGGAAATACATAAAAATAATAATATATATTGTATATTCCTATAACACTATCTAGCGAATATACATGTATAATAATACTAGCAGCCCGTCCCGACGTTGTCCGGGAGCAACAGGCTTCCCCGACCCCTGCCTGCCCCTACATTGTCCAGCAGCCCGACCACCGCCTGCCCCGACCCACGCCTGCCCCGACCCCCGCCTGCCCCGACCCTCGCCTGCCCCGACATGGGTCCCCTTACCTCAGCCACCGCTCCTCCCGCCTCTCCGCTGCTGATATACTGCTTTAAATATGTCTGTTCTTCTTTGCAGAGGTGTACAGCTGACCAATCCGTTCTACAGAGTGTACATTGGCTGGGAAAGCTTACATCATAGCTAATCTTTTTGGCCTAGAGGTGTGTTAATGATTGCTGTTTCACCATAAAAATGCGAGATCATTCTCTTTTCTCCTGCAGCCCGGGTCCCCGCCCAGCCCGTCCCCCGCCTGCCCCGACACGGGTCCCCTTACCTCAGCCGACGCTCCTCCCGCCTGTCCGCTGCTCGCACCGCCACTGGCCTGTCCGCTGTTCCTCACATCAGCGCTCCTCCCCCGCGCCATGTCCGCCGCTCCCTTACCTCAGCCGCCGCTCCTCCAGCCTGTCCGCTGCTTGCACCGCCGCTAGCCTGTCTGCTGCTCCTCACATCACCGCTCCTCCCCCGCGCCATGTCCGCCGCTCCTCGTCGCGCTCCTGGACGCCGCTCCTCCCCGCGCTCCTGACGTGAGCACGCACGTCGCGGCCGGCGCTACTTTGGAGGGACTACTTTTTTTTTACTGTAAATTTTTTAAATAACGTTTTATTTATTTATTTATGTAGCCTATACCCATCTACACACCCTGATGATTCCAACTGTGTATCGGGTGTGTGGATTGGCGCTGTGGTTCCCGAGTTTACCCGCCTCAAAAGCTGAAAGTTCTTCCTTTATTATAGTAGTATAGATATATTGTATATTCCTATAACTCTATCTAGCGAATATACATGTACAGAGGTCACTATTAAACCAGCAGCGATTTCCTTAACCATCAGAGTTACAAAAGTATAAATCGATGTATTAATTAAAAAACAAGTCATAAAAATACTGTTTAAAACAAGGGAAGAACCCTGTACCTAACACATACCAAGTGTAATAGTGTCAAATCAAGGATATACAAACAGGCTCAAATATGCAATCACAAATTTGTAAACAATTCATTCAAAGGGAAATACATAAAAATAATAATAAAAGAGAGTACATAACACAGCCAAATTCAATATGTCCCTTGTTTGTTACATATCTGTGTTATGACATAAATTATGGCGTAGATCTTGGTACCCAGTACTCAATGACTTCCGCCTTTTTTACAGATTATGTATTGGAATGGGCGTCGATGTGTTTCGATGGGTTAAAATTGTTTCACCATCTTTTTCAAGACAAAGTAATTCATACTCTCTAAATATACAAGACTGTATTGGAAGCCGTCATTTGAATTCTCAGTGCCTCTGTGGTAGGAAACACATCTCAATGAACCTACTCCTAACCAAGCAATACTACAAAGTCAACATATTAAATACAATATAAGCTCTAAAAGAAATACTAACATTAAATACAATATAAGCTCTAAAAGAAATACTAACATATTTAATAAGACCCCACTTTTTTCATTGACATCATGTAGTCCCTCCCAGTCATAACCCTACTTAGCTCATCATTTTTTTTATAGTTAAACACATCTTGGTTCCACATTAAAAAATATAATAAAAATAAATTGTACTGCATTATTCGCGATTTGTGAAAAATATCACCAAAACTCTATTGTGCTGAAGAGTTGTACGTACACCTCTCTCACTCTCACCTCTCACAGTCTATTACCCTAAGGCATCTCCTGATTAACATAAGACTCTCATACTTCATTTGCTCACTCAACCCAATACTCATACATGCCATTCAAGTCTCTTTGTTTAAAACAAACACACCTTGTAAGAACAGGGAAAGATAGGATAATGTTCCTCACCTTCTTAAGACAGTGTTACTTGTAGCCCCAATACTGGTCAAATTAAAACAAGTTTTATTATTTCCACTTTTAGTTCGTTGTATTGTTCCTTCAAATCACTCTGTGGAAACACAGCGATACCATATTATGGATCCCTCTGAGTATAAAAATGAACTGGCTTTAAGTACACGGAGTGGATGGGCGGAAAATACATCTCACCTGGAAAAAGGGACGGCACACTCTACAGGCATCTTGTTGCTGCCAATTACTCCTATAGCCTACACGAGCAGATATTGTATAATTCTTATTACCTTCTTATATATCCACCATGCCACACACGGGTTGAATTAGAATAAAATTGCTAAGCATCCTTTCTCTGGGAGTTGTTTCCCCTGATACTCGTGGACTGGACTGGTTATGTTGACCAATCGTCCTCTTTGCCTCCCTCTTTGCAATTAGGGTCTAAAAAAGATAATAGGAAACCTTTGATGGGCCCACATATTTAGTACCATATGTTAGAAAGTCAGTGCTATTATTCAGTCTCCCTATTTTCTATAAAGCGTGGGTGATATAAACTAAAAATACATGACAGCTATACATAGCTATACACCTCACCGAGTAATATTGAAAATATCACACTCTTATACACTCAGGGGTGTTGTGGACCTATTCTCAATGACTGCATACCCCTGCGTGTTCAGCGAGCTTGGGTTGAATCGCTGTGGCAACGCAAAAGCGTCCGAAGTTCTAAACCGGCAACCGAAGCCTGCACTAGCCCTGCGAAACTTACTTGAATTAGATGGTCACTGCAGCCGAATCTCGTCGTAAAGGTCCAGATGAATAATCGTAGCACCTTCGGACTCATTGCATATTTATAATCCTGATCCCAATTAGAAGTACCCTCACCTGTTTCTGCATGACAGGGTTACCCATAGAGTCCACGATCTCTACTGTGTTCGACCGACTCAGTGTTTCCGGGTCAACCCTCAAGTGTATATGTGACTGTGTTTAAGCAAAAGCAACATATTGAGATCATTGTTGAGAAAGTATTTGCCTTGAAGAGGAAACTACTTATCATTAATATTTAATTGAATGAGAACACTAGAGAAAACAGTACTGTGTATAAAGAAAAAAAACCTTAGAAAAATGCTTAATAACAGAAATAATGTTTGCGAGATTTTTAAAGGTGAATGAAAGCATACCTACAGAACATTATTTTAATGAGGAAAGTTATTTACAAGAGAACACATTAGTGCATGCAGTTGATTTGACTGGTCGTTGTTATTAGGTAAAAGATGGTACTCTTGTTGCAAAAGAGGAGATGATTCCTAGGAATGTAGAAGGAGTGATAGCTAAAGACGTGCAAGGAAGGCCTAGACAGGCCCCGATATACAAATGGAACTGTAATAGTATTTGCAGTGTTCGTCAGGAATCACTAGACTTTTATATGCGAGTTTCCATGCAGATGCAGAACTTTGAAGCAGAAAATGTCAGTTTTGCAAGGATTAAATACATGCAAGGTGAGGAAGTATAGTAATTTACAGAGATATTCACTAGCATGTCTATCAGAGAAATTATGCCAAAGCACCTTTCCTCATTTCAGAATATTAGCTGTTCACCACTCCAAAATACGCAATTTGCTTAGGAGACTTTACTATGTAAAAAGGCATGCTTTATGTTTAGGACAGATGAATGGAAGTCTACTGAATGGTAAAGTAGCAGAGCTAGAAAAAGTTTGTGAATATATTTAGTTTAGTTTCTTTTGGTTCTGAAGAGGACTCTAGGGAAAACAAAAAGTTGATTGCTGGAGGTGTAGAGGAACAGGATACAGGAATTAGTATTGGAAACTTTGCACAACATGTTACAAAGTTTACCCCAGTTTGTTTTGAAAACCCAAACCTTGTTTGTATTTGCTGTCAGCGCACTTAGTACAAAAGCCAAACTCACAATGTAACTGTGTACTCAAAAGCTGAACAGGAGAACAGAGATAAGTGGCAAGAGTTTGCTGTATATTTATTTGTATTAGAGCAGTTTGATTTGAGCACACAGCAAATTATATGTAAGTACTGCTTTGATAAGTAAGAACATAATTAATATGCCAGCTAGAATAGTATATAACAAGTTAGAATTAGCTTCAATTCCACAAGAACTTCAAGATTTAAAGGTTTGTGAATCAATTTTCATACAATGTATACATCCTTTCCAAGCCGTTGTACCTATGGAACCTAAAACTGGGAGATCACCTCCAACAGAGCTTCTGAAAGGTCTTAAAGGTAGAGTTCTGTACTTGTCATTAAAGTTCAAAAAGAATATTGAAACTATAGAGATACAGAGAGATTTTGATGAGCCACTTATTATTCTGGTAAATTAAGTCCCTGAGTAAAAAAATGTGGCATGTTGGGAAGGTAAAAAAATGCAACATTATATGTGTTAGAAAATAATATTTATGATGTTCAAGACATAACGTATATGGAGGAAGAAACATTACCATCAAGTTATCAGATTGAAATTGTGGGTCATTTGAGATCAAAACACATTTAGGAACACAATGGCATCCATCCTCTGCATTCTAAAGAAATAATCGGGGATGGTATTGATCTCTTTTAAAAGAAGGAAGCAAAAGGAGCTCCCATGAGTGTGTGGGAAAACACCTTAGGGGCTTGCTGTTTTCCCCAACTGTTTCCCACTGGAGCAGGTGACCGCTATTATGAGCACCCTGTACGGATACCAGCAACTGAATACTGGTAAACTTGATTATATTCAGGGA
This sequence comes from Lissotriton helveticus, assembly GCF_964261635.1. Classification (NCBI taxonomy): domain Eukaryota; kingdom Metazoa; phylum Chordata; class Amphibia; order Caudata; family Salamandridae; genus Lissotriton; species Lissotriton helveticus. Next base: position 991,000,289 of record NC_136065.1, on the reverse strand, counting down.
ATTCAAGATTTTGACAGTGCATTACATACAGTTTCCAACTTCTATTTGAAAGTGACTTGTCTGGACTTTCATATGCTGTTAACCATATACTGAAGACAGAAGTTAATCTTCAAAATCTGTCTGCAAGGGAATTCATTTAAAAGTTATTGGAAAGGATATAAACTTGGAGTACAACTTGAATGATTTGATGGCATGCCAACATAGCCCTAACGAGTATTTATATGGCCATCATGGAGAACTTAATTGTATGGTGAGAAATCTAGGTGCACCTACTTGCTTTCTGGCACTCAGTTGTGCTGAGTACCCCTGGGATGACCTATTTAAATTTTAATGAGAAGTGAACTCTAACATTAAAGACATCAGTGTAAAGACAGCTGGAGAACTTTGCTCCTTAGATCCCACTAATATTTGCAGATATTCTAACCACAGGTTCCAAGCCATCATGTTTTTCATTCACAACAATACAAATCTTCCCCTTGGTGAAGTTATTGATTTCTTTTGGCAGAAAGAGTACCTAACAAGATGTTCTCCTCATGTACATATGCTGTAATGGATAAAAGTTGTATCAAAGTTTGGAACAGACAGTGATCAGTCTGTCTTGTCTTTCATACAACAGTATGTGACATGTGCATCCCAAAAAACGGTGGGGATAGGGACTTGAGACAACAAGTTCTACGCTTTCAAACTCATCATTGTGGGAAGTACTGTCATTGAAAATACAGATGCAAAGGAAACTTTTAGACCAGATATCGATTTAGATTTCCATGACCTGTAATTTTTTCAAGGGAGAGTGAACAGCTTTATGTCTGCAGTCAGACATACATTGACACAGAAGTCACCGAAAAACACTTACAACCTAAGAAGAACGGAGGCCTCCAAGTATATTATTGCCTACAACCCTGTGATCCTGTAGATGTGGAATGCAAATATCAATCTACAATTTGTTGCAGACAACTCTATCGCTGGTGCTCGGTACATCACTTCATACATTACAAAATCAAAGAAGACAGAGATGAATGAAAGGTGGGAGCAGATTTTTGCAGAAAAGATCCTATCTAAAAAAATTTAATAGCTTCAGAATGATAATGCATTCCCATAGGGAGTTGGGCTCCTATGAGTGGTGTGACAGGTTGAGCTCGGCCAATTTGTTCTCAAAGTCAGGGGAATTGTTTGGGTAATTTTAGGCCTTGCAAGTACTTGAAATAGGGTGTTAAATTCTTTCACAGAAATACAGTATCTAGCAGAGTTTGATCCAGGAATCAGAGATATTGTGATGTCAAATATGTTGGATACTTACTATCCCAGAAAGTCATAATCCGGACAACATATGCCTATATGAAATATTTGAAGTATTTGAAAACTACTGGTTCAAAAGGAATGTAATGGAAAACATAGAGGAAAGGAAAGTTCAAACCGGGAAGGGGTTGAGCCCTCTACACCTGCTTCTTATCAGAGAGAATCAGCATGGTCATTTTCGCTCTGTCTTGGTGTGGTTTAGGTGATTTACATGGCATACTCTCAAAGGACGCCTAGGGATACCTAAGTCAACCAAGTAGGTGACATCCCCTTTCTTCTCCACAATGAAATAGGATCCAGTCCATTTGTCCTGGAGAGCCCTGGGAGCCAGAGGCTTCAATACCCACACCAGCTGTCCTGGATGGTATTCAACTATGGCTGTATTCTGGCCAAACCACAGCATTGTGAGCTCCTGGGTGGCTTTCAAATTTCTGTTCACTTTCTTCATGTACACTGCCTTATGCAAGTGTAGGCCTGGCACATAGTCCACTATGTCCTGCTGAGGTTGTTTGAGAGGCTTCTCCTAACCTTCCCTCGCCAAACTTAGGGGGACTCTTACAGGGTGCCCAAAAAGAAGTTCAAAGGATCTAAACCCAACACCCTTCAAGGGAACCTCCCTGCATGTGAATAGGAGGAATGGCAAAAAGACATCCCATTGCCTCTTAAATTTGTCTGGGTGTTAGAAATGGGGGTCTATAGTTGGCAATGGTTTGCACCTTTCTCCAAGTAGGGACTCTTCTTCCTAGTCAGGGTGAGGGATTTACACTCCTAAAATAACCCCTGCTCACCCCCTTGGTAGCTTGGCATGAGCAGGCTTAATTCAGAGGCAGTGTGTAAAGCATTTTCACATAACCAACAGTAATACGGTGAAAACACTACAAAAGGACACCACACCAGTTCAGAAAAATATCCAATATTTTTCTATATCTAAAACAAGACCAAAAATGATAAGAGTCCAACATACAGTACTTAAAAATATATACTTTGCAGAAATATCTCCAAAACACAGCTCTTCCGAGTCAGCAGCGCTGTCCGGTGGTACCGCGATATTGAAAACAGTATCCAAGAGTTCCTTCTGACCACATCAGTAAGGGGTGTCAGCAGTCTCGTAAACAGTACCTTTTTCATTGCAGCCCACAGTTTGGTGTCAGCTAGTTGTGGCCGTGCAGTGTGAGGTGCCCTCAAGGTGTGGTGCAGGAAGAGGCTCGGTGACGGTCGTCCAGCGGCATTGGTGAGACCAGGGCTTTAATGCAGAGCTCGTTGCGTCTGGGTGCACTGCGGTGCTGGCAGGTCACGGTGCAAGTGTCAGAGTCAGTTAGTGGAACCTGGTGTTGGTCGGCCCAGACTACTGTGTGCGATGAGGTGGTGCATCGTGAATTTTTTGGGGGAAGTTTTATGTAGCAAGAACTAGATCCAAAGATATCAGGTATCAGAAAGCTTTACACAAGCACCAGTTCCGTTACATGTGGACATATTCAATTTTGTTAGGCACATGGAGATTAATTGATTTGCCCAGAATCACAGGATGTTGAGCGACGTTGCCAAGACTCAAACCCGGTTCCCCAGTTTCAAGGTTGACCGCTTTAGCCATAAGGCTACATTCTCTCCCCAATCTTACGAATCTTATGACCGATGCCCCCATCCATGATGAGGTCATGAGTTTCGAAGTCAGCAGGCACCGACAATGTCAGTGAGACCAGGGCGGTAATGTGAAGTTAGGCGGTGTGGAGTGCGGTGCCCAAAGGTCACGGTGCAAGCAGCGGCTCGGTGGCGGCACTGTCATCGCTGAGACCAGGAATGCGGTGCGAGAAACAGTGGGGCCTTCAAGACATGGAGCCAGCGAAGGATATGTTGCTTTTCCCTTCTGTGTGGCAACTGAAATAACGGTTCCAGAAGTGGTACCCAGAGGTTGCTGAAGTGTTTGCAGTCCGTGAGGCTTCTGAATAGGAGGCATGCTCTACTTCAAGCCCTTGGAGATACTCAGCACAAGTAAAGAAAGTTCAGCCCAGTCCTTGCACTGCCCAAGGCAGAAGCAGCAACTTCGGGCCAACCCAACAAATCAACAACACAGCAAAGGGGCAGTACTACTCCTAGCAGCTCTTCCAGCTCTTCTTCTTGGCAAGTTCTTTGATTCCAGTGAATTCTAAAGTTCTGGGGTTTGGGCCCCTATATTTATACTCAGTTTATCTTTGTTCTCTCAGACAGAGCTCGGGGCTCAGTCCAAACCAGTTTTGTCCTCTCTGGCTCAGCTTCCCAACAGAAGGTGGAGACAGCATTGTGTAAAGCAGACCAGGCCCATTCAGGTGCACGGAAATCTTCTTCCACTACTCTAAATGCAGCCCAGTTCTATTCAGCCCAGCCCTGGCTCATCCAGGAAGGGCAGGACACACCTCAACCAACCCCAGTGGCTGTCTACACTAAATGCACATCCCCAGCCCCTGTCACTCCAAAGCCAGACAATCAATCCACAAAACCAGCACAGACATACAGGATAAACCAAGTATGCCATTCATGGAAACACCAATCCATGACATAATTTACAACAGGAGCACTTGTACTTTAATACTGAAGAGCAGTGAGAAAGTGCTTAAAGACATACTACCAGTGAAAACAGAGTCAGAGCTGGGAGGTCAGAAAGCAAAATGCTAGGGGAAACACATCAAAAGATGCCAGGTCTAACACTGGCATCCTCTGGATCAGGCCTTTAATGGTCTTTGTTAAATCTCTCTACTAAGTCTTTATTCTGAGGGTGATAGGGGTTTGTGAATTTGTAGCTCATACTACAATCTTACCTACATAGCCTTGAGGTTTACGGACATGAAGTTGGTCTCTCTATCTGAGACCACTTCCTTAAGAAACCCAACCCTAGTGAAGATGCCAAAGTGGGCTTTGGCTACAGCTTGGGCAGTTGTAGACCTAAGGGGATTGCCTCTGGATATCTATTGGCATGGTCCACTACCAGTAGGATGGATCTATTTCCAGAGGCAGTAGGAGGGTCAAGGGGACCAACCATGCCACTCCATACCCTCTCAAAGGGAGTCTCAGCAATAGGTAGTGGAAATAATGGAGCCTTTGTAGTTGATCTACCTTTGACACTCATTTGGCAAGTTGGACAGTGTAGTGTAGTTCCTATCTTCCCAATAGGCTCTGCGCATTGGAATAATACCTACAGCAGTAAAGGCCTAGGCCAGACGTTAACTAGGTCTACTACTGTCGATACTAGACTTAAAGTTTTGGGTTTGCCAGCTTAGCTCAGAGTTCACTAGAAACTTTCTCGAATGTTCAAGGAGGAATTAACTTCCCTGATTAGACAAGAAGGGATTTAGTTTCTGACAACCATAGAACATGACAACTTTGCTCTCCCCTAATCAAGAGTCAATCTCGAGAGTCGTGTGAACAAAAGGCAAATTATTTTACTCAGTCAGTACGTGCATTCTTAGTCTCATCAGAATGTAGAGAAAAGGAAGAGACGGGCGTGTTCAATAAAAAGGTGTTATTTATTGATCAGTCTCTTTTCTCATACAAGAGAAATGGATCGATATTATTGCAATACTTATAGTTAAGTAAAGTGCATACATTAAGAGCAGCAGTATAAAATAATACTGTAAAAACATTGATATGGTTTCTAAGCCATAAGATGTTTAAAATGAATAAAATATATTATATACACATATACATTTGACTAAACGTACTCAACTGGTGTTTCTAGATACGCCTACCCCGTGTACCTGACCTAAGTCTAATACGTGGGCGGGAATAGATAGTTACAGTTTAAGTTAAGTTTGTTTTTGCCAAGTGAATAACTAAAGAATTCTCTGTGAGGGGTTATTCAGTTCTGTACCTGGAAGTTAGGATGAATGAGGAATGGTATCTCTCTCTCTGGTCTCGATATTCCAGGCTGCCTGCGAGGAATGCCCAGAAACGCCGGTGCTGGATTCTCGGCAGGAGAAAGCAGCGCGTCTCTCAGCGCGTCAGAAAGGCGGGGCTGCTGCCAGCGGGGTCTGCTCTGCTCTTCGCTTCGGCAAGTATGGCTGCTCCGTCTCGTCACCACGCGTGTGTTTGCATATGGCAAGATCGGTAATATTTATACCTTTAAGGTGCCGAGATTGACGTAAGGATGGACATAGATACGTCAATAAGGATGTCATACGACTTGCTCGTTAGCACATTCTTTTACTAAAGTTCTCGGTGAAATCAAAACAATGGCCGCAGGGTTTTGCCCAGGTTGTCATAGGTTTGATTTGTTATGAGAACTCCGTATGCCTTATCAGGGGCTGGAGGAATATCGCTTGTCTAATTAGATCGCAAGTGTTATGACCTAATCAGATAACACGTTCCTGTGCCGTAGTGTGACTGCGTCAGATAACGGTATCTGCATCATGGGGGTTTTCTGCCTCATGGGCTGACTGCTAGTTAACTTGTTGGTTTGTTTAACTAGAATAGGGTCAGGAATAGGGGGATCGATTCAGAACCTATAGGAATACATGACAACAGGAGCAACGGAACTCCTTAACCTTCTCCAACTTCTGGGGCCAAATAAATGGGCAACAACTCTTTCCTAGGGCTCAGTCTGTCCCAGATGTCCAGCGAGGAGGATTTCATGTGCCAATGTAAGAATGAATTCCCTTTATACCTGGGGGACCACCACTCTTCTGGTTGCACCTGGATTGGGGTGCCTGACCATTGGTATGCAGAATTCCATCCTTCCAATAGACCCCATAAAATCCACATGCATCACCCTCTTCTTGCCTCGCAGCTTGCTATCTCAGGTCTCCGGGGGCAGTGTACACCATCTACCAGATGCTGTCTTAGTAAATCTGTGGTATAGCTATTCAAAATGTGCTCTTTCATGATCCAGTGATAAAGCCCATCATAACTGTCTACTTGATTACCTACAATACGGCCCTCCAGTGCTTTGACTGAGGAGTCAACAAAGTTAACCCAAGTTTGATCCGGTCATTTCTGGGTCTCTTCATTTATTTATTTATTTAGGAGGTTTTATATAGCGCTAGCCAGAACCGAAGGTATCGGAGCGCTTTACAGCGAGTAGGGGAGAAAAACACATAAAAGAGGAACAAGAAAGCGTAAGTGATCAAAAGTTCCAGTGTGCTGTGCGTCCGAGGAGCACATTGAGGTAGAGTGGTTCCGAGGTACTTTCGATCCGTGGGTAAAGTCCTGAGCTCCGTCTCCCTCCGGGAGTGGAGGAGAGTAGGGGGTTAAGGGGCGTGGATGAGGATGGGAATGTTGGGGCAATTGCCTGTTGGCAGCAAGGTGTCAGCTTGTGCACTTCGGATTTCAGTTTGGGAAGGTACGGTTGAGGTATAAGTCTTTTAGGAGTCTTTTGAATTTTATGAAGGAGGGAGTAGTCCTGATGTCAACCGGGATGGAGTTCCATATTTTGGGTGCGTTTCCTGCGAAAGAACGAGCTGCAATTGTTTGCTTGCGTGCTTTCAGAGGTATTAGTAGGAGGGTGTTGGAACTCCTAAGGTTTCTTGACTGGCCGGCTTTCTTGAGCTTGGAGGCCAGGTATTCTGGTTTCCCTGTGTGTAGGGCTTTGTGAGTAAGGCAGGCAGTTCTAAAGCTGGCACGCAATTCCACTGGGAGCCATTTAAGTTCTCTGAGTGCGGGCGATAGGTGGTCATACTTTTTGACTTCGGTGACCATTCTGGCAGCCGCGTTGAGAGTTGTTTTGAGTGGGGCGGGAGAGCTGTACCGGAGAGAACTGAGTTCTTATAGTCCAGTCTAGATAACACCAGTGATTGGGTGGCTTGTTTGAGGTCCGTCGGCGGGATGAAAGGTTTGATTTTGTTGAGGAGCTTCAAATTGAGGAAGGCACTCTTGGCAGAGGTCTGAATGTGATTTGTCATGGTTAGTTTTAGGTCGAGGGTGATTCCTAGCGATTTTACTGAGTTAGCCAGGGTGAGAGTGCCGTTGAGAGCATCGATAGCTTTCAGCCACTCTATGATTTGCGGGTTTTCATCTTTGTTGGAGATAAGGAGGATTTCGTTTTTTTCTTGATTGAGTTTAAGGTGGTTTGTGGCAAGCCATTGTTGAATTTCTTTGAGAGTGTTGTTGAGTCTTAGAATGTCATTAACGGAGGAGGTTTCCAGGTAGATCTGGGTGTCGTCAGCATATAGGTGGAAGGGTATGTTGGCTATTTTTAGGATGGTTGTGAGGGGTTCCATGTATATGTTGAACAGCTGAGGAGAGAGTACTGAGCCTTGGGGGACACCTCTGTTGACGGGGAGTGGGTCTGACGTAAAGGATTTGATTTTTATCCTTTGGGAGCGACCGTGAAAGAAGGAAGAGAACCACTGAAGGACCACCTCGTCTGTACCTACTCGGTCTTTGAGAGCCTTGATGAGAAGATTGTGATCCACAGTGTCAAAGGCTGCCGAGAGGTCTAGGAGAATGAGTAGGCAACATTGGTCAGTGTCAAGGGATTTGAGGATGTCATCAACGATGTTAAGGATCGCAGTTTCAGTGCTACAGCCTTTTCTGAAGGCTGATTGGTGTTGGTTTAGCAGGTTCATATTGTCCAAGTGCCGATTCAGTTGCTGGAGAACGCATTTTTCGAGGAGTTTTACTAGGAAGGGGAGATTGGAAACTGGTCTGAAGTTGTTCAGGTCGTTGGGGTCTAGGCCAGGCTTTTTGAGTAAAGGTGTGACTTGGCTGACTTTGAGAGAGACTAACTCCTCTGCTTCCTTTGCTGGGGGACCAACAGATGAGTTGTCATCTCTATCTAGGTTTTCTGTTTCATAATACTTGAGGGAAGCAAATACTTCTAAGTTTGCATAATGCCCTCAGATCATTGATCTTTAGGATGCAGAGAATGGGTTAATTGAGGCTCCACACATGCTCCATTATGCACTATTTGTTTTATAAGGTTATGGGCACATATTACAAATCCTAAGACCTTTGAAAAATGTTGTCCTTAACTTTGCTAAAACAACTTTTAAACTTTTAACAGGGCCATCGTATTAAACCTAGCTTTTTAGAAAAATCTAAACAAAAAAACTCTTTATCTTAAGTCTGAAGACAATTTAAGGATTTCTTTGTGCACTAGAAAAACTGCTTAATGTCATGTTGTACTAATGAAACACAGGTTGTAGATCTGACCGCTGAAAAAACAATGTTGAAAGGTGGAAGTATTATGTGATATGGCTGGTGGGCCTTATCGTGTAATACTAATACACTACACAAAAGTAGACCTTGAGTTCACCCTTAGCAGCCTTAACTCGGTCCTGGTTGAGTGGCTTGAGCAGTGAGGTGTACTCTGAGGAACATGTGTTAAGCATTTCCCGGTACCAACATTGACAATAAGTAACCTTTCTAAAGAGACCTTGACATCAATTTGCAAAAATAGATTGTATTTTTATATAAATTTAAGGCCCCAAAATAAACTTGATGCATATCATATAACGGAGCTATAGATTTTCAAAGTGTTTACAAATAATTGCAGTAACAGCTGTCAAAGTTTCACGATTAAAGTCAATGGGGGAAAACACAGTTAGCAATACTATAATTGCAGGGCAAGTTCAACTGATTCCTCTTGTGGTTAAGGTTCTGTGGGCCCCTATACCAAGACTCAACAGTCGTTACTCTGTTACATTGCCCAGGGAGTCCAGGTGCAGATGTTACTTGGCTGTCCTTGGTGCTGATGGCATCCACGGGAGCTGTCAAAATGCAGCACTTAGCAAAACAACACTTGTCATTGAAGATATGCTCTAACCTCAGGAATTAGAGGCCTTTGAGGTCTCAGGACCAAGGTGCAAGAGCTGGATTTCCTCTACCTTGCTCGACAGCTCTGGGTGCAGAGGGTAGCTGCCAGATGTTATTAACTGATGCAAGTCATGCCAAAGATGCTTTGGTGCATACTAAACGGCTTCAACTTCTGGATGCGAGGACACAGCAGGGGTGTCATTGATGACGTCAGTCACTATGGACTACTCTCTGGCTGGAGATGTCTTTGGTGAGGTCAATTACAAGAATGGCAATCACCAAGCCTTGGGCAAATGTAGTATTCCGATACTTCATCGGATGGATGTCGGCTGGAGTGGACTAGTGGCTCAAGACCTATCCACTCTGTGAACACTTAGCACAAGACTTGGCATGAGCTTGGCTACCACTCCAGGCTTGCTGGGCACGACTTCTCTTTGGGCTAGCTCTTGACTGGCCCAGCAGTCCACAATTCTTGTGACACGGCGCGTTGATTCTTCTGCAGGTTGTATTCAACTGGTTGCACCAGTCAGAGGAGTCTGCTTTGGATTTCAGGCTTACACTGGTGTCCCTCTTGATGGGAGCAGTGAGTTTTCATCATGGACACATGTCAACACACAGGTTCAGTATGGGGCCTCTTCAGGGTACTTTAGTGTCCTCTCTTAGTGCTGAAGCAGAGTCCAAAGTTCTGATTTCGGTGACAGCGTCTTCTTCATGCCTGTTCTCAGATTCCAAGGTAGTACTGAAGTTCTGGTACCAGGGGAGGCACTTAGATCCTAGTTAAGGAGACATTAAGAGTGTGAGGGACAGTGGCCAATGAGCTCCTAGTCCCTATGGTTAACCCGCCCCTGTAGTGACAACATACTGAAGGTGTACGTCACTATCCTACACAGAATACCATATTTCGGGCCCATTCAAAATGGCAGGACCCTTCCGAGGATATTTAGACGTCATGCACATCCAACCAGGAGGGCAGGCTCTTGTTTGTTTGGCAAACGGCTCAGGGAAAGCATGCCAAGGCACTGGAGCTTTGTATCTTGGAAAGCACCACCCAGGGTGGCATCCCTGTGCGTGTCAGATCACCCTCGACACGAGAATCATGTTGGGGTGAAAAAGCACTGTGTTTGATGCCAAATACCTGCCACAATTCGGTTGCTCCATAATGGAGCTGGCAATCTCGAGTTTGCTGGGTAGTCCGGCCATGTTACTGTAAAGAATACAGGTCACATACAGTAAAACCTTGCTTTACAGGGTTACTCTAGGGATATGTATGTGAGAACATATATATCCACACCTTTAACATATTGCACTCTACCTACTGTGCTAAGGAGGATAACCTTAAGAGTGACTTGCTTACATTAAGGCAGTGGGATGGCTCTGCAGCACCTGGTGTATGCAGAGATCTTCTTGAGCTGACAGACTGCTCGCGCATGGCTGCAATGGCAGACTGCAGACATACCTTTATTTGGGTCCCCTAGGGTTGGACAAAAAAGTGTTGCAGGCCTGGTGACCCCTCTCATCACCCTTTGCTCTGGGTACCACTGGTACGATCTACTAGGAACTTACAAGGAGCAATAAGTGCTTGCCAATTGGGTATGCCAATTCACAGCTATAGTTTAAGGGGAAAAGCACAGGCACTGGGGGCCTTATCAGCAGGTTCCACTGTACTTCCAGACCTAAAAAGACAGCATCTAGAACAAAAAGTCGGGGTGACCATGTCTAAAAGGGCAGTTTGTAACATTCACCTATCACCACAAGAACACACAAGTTAATAAAGAGTCAGATACTGCCCTTTCTGTGATTCAATGATGGTTCTAACAAGAACCAATTTTTGGGGGTATATTTTTGCAAACGTTCTTTATTTTTTTTAAATTGTTTCTTTTCATCAAATAAATTGAAGCAAACTTTACTGAAAAACTAAATGCAGCAACGTAGCATTTCCAAAGCACAACTGTGCTGTAGAACAATCAGATGAAAATAAAATGTGAAAAAAACTAACAGTCATGTGTCTTCACCTGTGCTAAAAAAATTGGTGACATCCTTCACCTTCACTACAAGAAGTTTGTGGCAGTTGGCACAGTGGGTAATCATACCCCACAATTCGCTGCATTTAGCTGCCACTGTGATCTCTGCAAGAGTAGTTATCAAGAAGGGGAGAGGGTGATCAATAGATCTGCAGGGCACTCGTTACCACTCAAACAAGTGGAAGGTCCAGTATCAGCCTGTGCCCCCACCAAGTCAATGTAAACAAAAAGGGTAGCTGAACCGTTCCTGGTAGAGAAGAAGCTGTGTATTAGGCGTGACCATGGGTGTGTATGTGGCACCCTTGGGCATCCATTTTGTTGGAAATATTTGCCTCACACACCCGGATGGGTGTCATGCTTCATCATCGGCGTTGCTCCTCGTCGGGGAGGCGGTGCAATCCCCGACGGGCTCACCTCAAAGAGGGGCTCTTTGACAGAGATCTTTTCTTCCAACAGCCTTATGGTGAAGTGCGGGTATGTGGGCAATGGAGTAAGAGAACTAGAAGGTGATTAAAATGTAGTAGGGGGTACCAAAAAGTACTACTTTATTCTGGGGGTCTCCCTCTATGGTTAAAAACGTGAAAACAACTTCCTAAGTACCACTAAGTTAAGTGTGGTGGGACTCGGTGAAGTTGGATATTGACATGGTCAACATGTTTCTCGCACAAGGAATTTTCCGCGATTCTTCAGGACCTATAAAATATGTACTATGCAGTCATTCAACAACACGCAGGTGTCATGTGTGTAAATGCAAGCACTGTCGGTTTATTTTACCTCTGTAGTAATATCCTCTGCCTGGATTGGAGAATAAAAATCATGTAAACAAAGTTAATTGCATTGAGACATAGCAAAGAACTCAAGTGTGATCACGCCAAAGTCACACACAGGGTGTCATGCCAGTGTTGGACAATAACATGTCTACTAGCTATAGTGAACTAAAGCTGCCAAATGGCAGCGTGCAGTGAGCACATTCCACCAACCATTAGTGTCTATGAGAGTGCTCTACAATTAAAAACAAGGCTAAAAACAATTTAAAAGTAGCAGTATAATGAGGAACTTATATTGTGGTGCACATTGGTTATAAGTCGTGCTAGTCCGGTGATGGTGAATTCTGAGGGCAAGCACACATCCATCTCACCTAATAGTCGGGGGTTAATTACCACATGAGTCTTCGGCGGTAATAGAACATCAGGAGAGAGCCATAAGGTGTAGCTCCATCAGCCCGTGTTCCTGCTCCTTGACCTACCCGTGACCGCTGTAACATTATATGCAGGGCCAATGTGAGTTTCTTAATATTACCTTCGGCGGCCTGGTGCACTGGCCATTATATGTTGGCCTTATGTGGGGGTGCTCACCGCGGTCGCCATCTTGGAGAGGTTAAATAAGGTATAAGTGCAAACCGGATCACCTATATGTAACCACATTAAGGCTATGTAAATATAAGCGTGTGTGTTCCGGTGGTCTGTAGGAACACCTAATTTGTGGGAAGATTACGGTGGAGAGGTTGTACCCTGGATATATTATATATAAGTGAGCGATCAGAAAACTCATTAGGCATATCAGTATGTATATTGATGATACAAGGCGGTTGAGTGTGGGCCCTGTCCCTGTGATTTATCTGTCAAGAATAAAGGAGCCAAAGTCATGGTCTGATAGAATTGTGATGACATGAGGACTGTGGGTATATCCAAATTGTATATTATCATGGGTGATACGAGGTATGGTGTCCCCATCATGACACTGGAGGTGGTGTGGTGTCGGAAATGGCACTTAAACAGCGATAATGCTGAGGTGTATCCTGAGTCCCCTCTTCAGTCATAAGGCTCATGTGCCTCCATGGTGTATAATGCTGTCGTGGTAGTTGTAGCAGTGGGGAAACAGGGGGGCCTGTGGATGATTGTGATAGAAAACTGTAATGTGTATACAGTTGCATAGTCACCCTGGCAAGTTGTATTTAGAGAGCATGCCAGGGAATATCTTCATTCAAGCCTCAACTATCGGACGCTAATCGGTGGACCCGTCTTTGCTCTTTGCGAAACAGGGCTTGTTTAGGGCAATTGGGGCTAGATTCCAACACAAGCCATTTCAGTGAATCTGCAGTGTGATTCAAGTCGAGAAAATGTTTACACATTTTGGTGTTCGTCTTCTTGCAGAGGAAGTTACTGCGATGTTCTATAATGCGGGTTTTGATTGGGCGGGTTGTCATCCCAATATATTGTAATCCGCATGGACACGTAAGCATATAAATACAGTGGGAGGTATTACAGTTAGTATGGCCCCTTAATTCCCAGCTGAAGGTGTCACTTAATTGGATGATCTTGTGTATGTCCGTATAAGTACATACTCCACAGGATCCACAGGGATAATGGCCTCTGACTGGAGGTAAGTTCCACAGGGTCTGTTGGGTCACTTTCTTTTGTACTTTCGGTCTTGTGCTGATCAGAATGTCTTTTACATTTTGAGATCTTTTGAAAGCAAATCTGGGTGTCTCGAAACTGAGACTGCCAGTATTGAGAATACCCCAGTGCCGCTTAATTACACTTTTGATCTTATTGGACCCTGAAGTATAGGTCGTGACACAGGTCATGGGTTGATTCTCAATCGGTATCACTTCTCGTGGTCTAAGTAAGGCTTCACGATTATTGTTTCTAGCTCTTTTTTGGGCCATGGTCACCTCTCTCCTGGGGTAGCCTCTGTCTAATAAATTCCTGGATAGAATAGCAGATTCATGCTTGTAATCAGCTAGCGCACTGCAATTTCGCCGGACCCTCAGGAATTGTCCGAAGGGAAGGTTTGACCGTAAGGCTTTGGGATGGTGGCAAGAGTGGCATGGTCAGTCAATGATCTATCTGTAGCATCTGAACTTCTTCCTTCTCTCTCACTGATCATCCACAGATATACCCACTAGCGGATTGTGTAGATATGTTTCCACATTCTTGACGTTGCGTGTATATATTTTTTCCGGTGCCATGGAACAATTCTTTTCCGCAGTGTGTCATTTAAAAAATCTATCTTTTCACCACTGGTATGGTGAAGAACTGCCATACCTCACTCTCCTTTCACAATGTGGAAGGCAGTCCTTCATCTTCTTCTTTGTGTGGAAATACCACAGGTTCTGCAGGTGGAAGGACAACACTCCCTTCAGCCATCATGAAACCACTATTTCTGGAAGCTATCCAAAAATATGTTTATCCCAACACAGCTAGAAGAATAATAACTAGTTTAGGGAGTGGCCCAGCTCCAAATTAGGGGGGTCATTAGCATCGCGGATTTCCCGCATCCTCCGGGCCGGCGGAAGCCACCGCCGGCCCGGAGGATGCGGGAAATCCTCCGCGGATGAATGAAAGACCCACCGCCAAATTAGGATGGCTGGTGGGTCTTTGAATCTGTCCGCCGCTTTTCCGCCACGGTCGCCTTCCGACCGCAGCGGAAAAGCATTAACATGGCTGGCGGTGTCTATCAGACACCGCCAGCCATATTATGATGGAGTAGGAAGTATGCTTTTCCACGGTGGCTTTTCCGCCGTGGAAAAGTATACGGACCTTCACTGCGGGGGCCCGTTGCGGGCCCCCTGGGTGAAGGGGGGGTCGGGGGTGCACATGGGGGTACCTTTGGTACCCCCCTGCATTTGCGTGGACAAAGCGGCAGGCACCGCGCGGTGCCTGCTGCTTTGGGCACACAAATGCCGTGCATGCATTTTTAACATTGTGGCGGGTGCAGCTTGAAGCTGCACCCGCCGCAATGTTAAAAATAGAGGATGTGACCGCCACCCTGGCGGTCACATCCTAATCTGCATGGAGGGACCGCCGCTGCCCCTGCGGACGGTCCCTCCTACTCTATGGTGGTGGACGGACTCAGGTCCGTCCGCCATCATAATCGGCCCCTATGTGTGTTCGAATCTTAGCCAAAGAAATGGCAGAAATTCTTTTGACATCGAGCGGAACCACGGGTCAGGAGCCGCAGATTTGCTGGTCTACGCAAACATTAAAAACACCTATTTGTTCAAAATTAAATATACAGGAGAATTCCCAGCTTCCAAATATGTCCAGTCTTATGCTACATTTACAAAGAGCGACTTCTATATACTTAAAAAAAATATATAAAATTTGACAAAACCATGGATTGGAACCGCAGGCTCATTCCGATCATTTGATGGGAACAAAAACCATAGAGTTTTCCCTTTCTTTATGTACGGTATCACGGAGGAACAGTGAAACTAAATAATGTTTTAAAAACATAAGTGCAATTATTACTCCCCTCTCATCACAACTTGTTCAATCCTGTAGACACTATTGAGCATAAGCCCCTCTCCTATTTCCATCAGCAATTCACCTGAGCACTTTTACGCAAATAAGAGTCAACAGATTGCTGCAGCAATGCCATTAGCCTGTGGCACTCCTATTTTTTCCAAGCAATACAACTGACTAAGTCAGTGGATAAGTGGAATAAAAGTACCATTATTAATGGGCTAACTTTTGTCTAGTTGCAGTTGCAATATTTTAGCACAGAGTGTTAATGTACATGCTGTAAAGAACGCATACCTTATATAATATGTGAATAACTCAGTATGTTACTGTTGTAAAAATATAATAGTTTTGAGCATTGATAGTTTTGGCTCCTCATAAAGTAACAGAGAGAACATATTACGGCTGCATGAAAGAGAGTCTAACTGCATATCACAGAAGTGTATTTAATATGAAAAAAGTCAGTAGGTTGCTGCTTTCATCACTAGATAGTAGTTTACTGTCCCTCCATTTTAGCTGATTTGCAATACTTCTAAGATTTTCTTACAGTTTGTTGATCCTCAAATGTAATTTTTGATATGTATTTATTTCAATTGATTTCATATACTCACTCTCATACCCACTGACAAATACCGACAGACACTCTCACACCACTCACCCATCGGGAAAGGATAACGTATAGAACAAAGGGTGCCCCTTGGTATACTATAGAAATGAAAACAGGCCCTTCGCCAGCACGAAAGGCACTGACAGAAATCATATGCACCATTGGCTCGGGAAAATTATAAAAACAAATTAGCCCTCTACATAGCCTCATTGACAGCCACAAATTCTGCATATTATGATTTGAAGATTAGGGAAGCCACTGACACTCAAAAGGAGATGTTTAATGTATTCAGGGAGCCGAGTAAATAGAAGGAACTGCGGACGGTCGTTAATCAGGTGGACTTTGATAAGATACAAGACTTCTTCCTAACCAAGGTCGGATATATCATCAGAGAAATAGGCACTACTCACATAAGTCAATGTCCTTTCCCAGTGCTTGATTCACCAGACTATCAGGGAGGCATACTCTCTGTCTTTCCTGTACTTGATTTAAACGGTCTCGCTTATATCAAGGCCAAAGTAAAGTCTGGGTCATCGGAAGACTCCTGCCCTCCTGGGGTGTTTTAAACGGGTCTCCCAGTGATAGGGCCAGAGATACTATCCCTTCTGAATCTGTCCTTAGCAACAGGGAATGTTCCACACAAATTTAAGGAAACCATTGTAATCCCACTGCTAAAAAAGCTGGGGCGGACCCTAAGAATCTGAAACATTTTTGACCGCTATCCAGATTTCCATACCTGGCCAAGGTGCTTGAGCAACATGTGCTTAGAGTGCTTTCATCTTTTTTGAAGACCATCAGCTGCTACATACTAAGCAAGCACTGAGTTGGTGATGCTCTCAGTATTGGACGAGCTAAGGCTAACAGCTGAGAAGAAGTTCCCCTCAGTGTTGATATTACTGGACCGTTCAGCCGCATTTGACATGGTGAACCATGTACAATTGGTGGCCCGTGTCCGTCGGGTAGGAGTTACTGGGACAGACCTCCAATGGATTGTCTCCTTCCTAGAGGATCGACCCCAAAAAGGACAGAATGGGGAATGTGTATCTAGGCACGGCGCCTTGCCATGTGGGGCTCTACGCTGACCCCCTTGCTTTTAACATCTATCTCCAGCCTCTGATAGAAACATTGGCCAAACTGGATTGTCAGGTATATAATTCTGCCAATGACACCCAGAAAATCATTCACATTGATAATTCCTCCCAGACACAGCTTAAGGTACAGAACATCCTTCGGTTTACTATAAACTGAATGACTTTGAACTCATTCAAAGTAAACTCGGACAAGACGGATGTCCTTGCTATTGCTACAGGGGCTAACCCCTGGTCCAATCTCCTGTGGCCGAAAGAGCTTGACACCACTCCGATACCAGGGCCAGCTGTGAAGAGCCTGGGCATTAGGTTAGACTTCAAGTTAGTGATGGATAAGCAGGTAGCTGCGGTAGTGGGAAGTTGTGTGGGATTGATGAGGCAATTACGGAAACTTGTACTCTTGCCGTCATTTGCGACTATGCTTACCGTGGTGTCTGCTTTAATTTTATCACGCCTGGACTACGGCAATGCAGTGTATATAGGACTCCCCGATAAACTTCTGGGGAAACTCCAGGTGGTTCTAATCTATGCAGCATGATTGATTCTCAAATTGGAGAGAAGAACACACGCAACACCCTTGTTACAGCAGCTACACTGGCTCCCTATTAAGCAGAGGATCAGATTCAATGGCCTGTACATTGCACATAAAGCTAAATATGGAGCGGCGCCCAGCTACATTAAAAACCGTTTGATGCCTTATGTGCCTGGTCTTCATTCATCAGAAGCACACCTGTTGGCCTGTCCACGCTGTAACAGAACAACCTTAGGGGGATGTGCCTTCTCGTTGTGATTCCCCAGCTTTGGAATAAGCTCCCAGAGAGTCTGCATGGGGAGGCGACTCGCCTTCCATTCAGGAAGAAACTAAAGACCATTCTGTTTACTGTGGCATTTTGATAACCTTACCCCAGGTTTTGCTCTTTTTGCAAATATCATGGCATTCTCGGCTTTATAGTTTATAGCGCTTGGTGATTTGGTGCTTTACAAATATAAATGAACATAACATAACATAACTCACATACTTATGCAGACACTCACTCACCCACGCTTACATACCCATACAGAGACTCTTACAACCATGCAGACACCAATACAGACACACTCACATCCCCACTCAGAGAACCAGGCATACACCCATTCAGATCCTATACAGCTACTCACACAGAGACTACTCCGAGACTCATAGCTTCACTCAAACTGAAAAAACAAATGTTACAGGGACATTATAGTTAGGAATATTTTTAAAAACATAGAAATTCACTGAAAAAAACAAAGGTTAGAGAAAGTCACCCTATATCATGGTTACTCACAAACATCTTCCACTCAAAAGTAGCTACATTCACTTCTGTCCCAACAAAGATCCAGGATGTAACAGTTATACATTTGGTGACTGCCTACTCATACTATCATTGACCACTTGGGTTTGTTTCCAATGGTAGAGAGACAAAATATCGAAATTAAAATATCGACATACATTAATATCGATGTTTTAATTTCGATGGTATAGAATATCGATGTGCAAAATATCGATAGACAGAATATCGTTTTTAAGGTATGTATGTTACTAATATCGAAATTTTGTTTAGTGTTATGTATTTTATTATGTTGTTTATATGTTTGTTAAATATGTTTTTAATGTATGTTTGGAAATTAGTAATTTTGTTTACATTTTGCGTTTTAGTATCAGAGCGGGTTGTGGGTTTAAAGGGGAATAGGGTGGGAAGTAATTTAATAATAATTAATTAATTAATGTTTTTTTAAAAATATTTTTAATTAATAAGTAATTGGTAATTAATTATTATTAATTAGTTAATTGAATTAATTAGAGTTAATGTAGTAGTATTTACTATTTTTGTTATTGTTAATTAATAATTAATTGGCAATTAATTATTATTAATTAGTTAAATAAATTAATTAGAGTTAATGTGCTAATATATTTAATTTTTTGTTATTGTTAATTAATAGTTAATTGGTAATTAATTATTATTAAGTGATTAAATTATGTGATTTATTTATGTGTAGTGGGTTGTGTGCTTGTAGGGGAATAGGGTGTGATATAATTAAATTTAATTAATTAAAGAGATTGGGGTCCATTAGGATAGCGGGCGGACTTAGTCCGCCCGCCATCCTATCGGTCTTAGGGACCGCACGCCATAAGGGCGGGGGTCTCGGGGGGGTATTAGGAGGCACCCGCCACAGTGGCGGGCCCATCATGCATGTTTAGCATTGTGGCGGGCGGTGCTCTCAGCACCGCCCGCCACAAAGCTAAACATGCATTGTTGCATTTGCATTGACAAAGAGGCAGGCACCGCACGGTGCCTGCCGCTTTGTCAATGCAAATGCTGGGGGGTACCACAGGTACCCCCCGGGTGCACCCCCACCTCTACTTCACTTCGGGGGCCCGCAGGGGGCCCCCGAAGTGAAGACTGCATGCCTTTCTGTGGCGGCATCGCCGCCACGGAAAAGCATCCATTCTGCACCATCCTAATATGGCTGGCGGTGTCTAATAGACACCGCCACCATGTTAGGCCTTTTCCGCCCCGGTCGCAAGGCGACCGAGGCGGAAAAGCGGCGGATGGTCTTTCCGTCCGCCCCAGCTACCCCCGCCATCCTAATATGGCGGGGGGACTTCAGGGCATGGTTGGCGGGCGGATTGCCCACGCCAGGCCGGCGGTGGCTACCGCCAGCCTGGCGGAGGCAATCCGCCCGCCATCCTAATGGACCCCATTGTATTTATTTATTTGTATTTATTGTTAATTAATTGGTAAATATTATGTGTTAATTAGTTCATTTATAATTACATCAATTTAATAATATTAATTGTTATTAATTGATTAATTGATATTTATATTAATTGTGTTTTTTTGTATGTGTGGTGTGTTGTGTGTTAAAGGGGGAGTAGTGTGGGAAGTAATTTTTACCCCTACGCTATCCAACGCTTTCCCTACTGTTGCACTCTCTGGAGTGGGAATAGTAAGTTTTTACCCCTACGCTATCCAACGCTTTCCCTACTGTTGCACCCTCTGGAGTGGGAATAGTAATTTTTACCCCTATGCTATCCAATGCTTTCCCTACTGTTGCACCCTCTGGAGTGGGAATAGTAATTGTTACCCCTACGCTATCCAACGCTTTCCCTACTGTTGCACCCTCTGGAGTGGGAATAGTAATTTTTACCCCTACGCTATCCAACATTTTCCCTACTGTTGCACCCTCTGGAGTGGGAATAGTAATTTTTACCCCTACGCTATCCAACACTTTCCCTACTGTTGCACCCTCTGGAGTGGGAATAGTAATTTTTACCCCTAAGCTATCCAACGCTTTCCCTACTGTTGCACCCTCTGGAGTGGGAATAGTAATTTTTACCCCTACGCTATCCAACGTTTTCCCTACTGTTGCACCCTCTGGAGTGGGAATAGTAATTTTTACCCCTACGCTATCCAACGCTTTTCCTACTGTTGCAATATGTAAGTATATATATTAATTTATATGTAGAGTTTTTAATTTATTTTATATGTATATGTATTAGTTATTATTTTTTTAATATGTTTTAATGTTTTTATTTAATATTTGTAAAATTATATGTCTTTTTAAATAATTTTTACATTATTATTAATACATTTAAAAAAATGATATTTTTTAATTTCGATATTTTTGTACTACAATATTTTTGATGTCGATATTTTTGTGTCGATAATTTTGTATGTAGATATTCTGTCTGTCGATATTATGTCATAGATTAGTTTCCAATTATGTAGATTTGAGTATTCTATATATTTTCTGCTCACATCTCAGTTATAAACTTCATCTCATCAGGGATATTTTAGTGAAAATATATAAAATACAGATTCCCAACCATGCCTCTCTGGATTTAGCAGACACCCTTTTGGGGTACCCAACATTTGACTGCTACTCAGGACACATAACAATTGTTCCACCGAGGATTGAGACTGGATTTCTGATAGTTGTCTTAGGAAGGAGGATATTTGTTAGAATCATGTTCAGAACTCTCATATGCATTATTATGCGGTTGCCTCTGGACACTTTATCTGAATGAAAACCCTACTTGGAAGGCAGTACTTTCGCCAAAGTTGAGTAGTCTCACCATAAGTAATCAAGTATAACAGCAGTTCTTTTGAAAGATTTGTCCTCAGATTTGTCAAGGTATGTAATCGTTTGTGATGCTATATATTAAGTATTATTTACTGTACTACTGAAGGTATCTAATTCAATACTCAATACTAGTTTTCAAGGAATAAATCTCAGGAATGAAAAACCAATTTTATGTAAGTTCCTTATTTATAATCTCCTTTATTAGAATGGTTTTATCTGTCATTCATAGTTTCTAAAGAATGTTGCATTGCTTCCAAGAGGTACTCTTTTGTGAGCACCAGTATTTACACTGAGTAATAATCTTGCTTTTAACTTTGAGAGCTGAGATCAAGCCATTTCCCAACAACATCTATCAGAGTGGTATATTTCACTGTCTGTTGGGGTGTCCCTAATGATATGGACAGAATCTCAGTTGTTTTAGCATTAACATTGTCAGAACTCAGTGCATGCTTCTGATAACCCAAGTGTGTAATCCATCATGGTGACACCACATATTTGCCTTTTCTTTTAAACATATCTGCATGGCACCTTGCGATGTGGGATTCTGCCGGGCTCTGCATTGTCCCCCTTGCTTTTTAACATCTATCTCCAGCCTCTGATAGAAGCATTGGCCAAACTGGATTGTCAGGTATAAAATTGATACCCAACTAATACTACTGCCTTTGTCACAACACAATTCCTGCAACCTCTGCTGTGCAGCTATGGAGTCCATCACACAAATCATCCCTCTACTATACATCTACGATGAATACTGCAATCTGAACCAATGTGGTCATCGCCGCCAGTAAGATACCTACCCCTAAAAATTAACGTATCAACCAAGCATAATTCAATAGCATAGAAAGTGTTCTGTTGCATGTTGAGCATGGCAAATGAGAGAATGTCATCATCAGGTATCTACAGTCTGACCGGCAAATACTGGGAGAAACACATATTCTAAGCATGAACAGGAATGCCTACAGCTACATACATGTATGTATACCTAAAAGAATGGATGACTACACCACAGCACACAAAGAAACATTACAGGGTAACAGAACATCAATGCACTCACAAAAGATTGTCCACAGAAACATATGCATTGCACCAGGGCTTCACCTAGATGCATAAAAATTACCACAAGATGTCATGTCATAGGAAGTCATATTGAAGATAGTGACATTATTTACCATGATTTCCTTGCCAGTTTTCAAACACCATAGCAAGAAGCGCCTTATCTAATCTGTATATCTTGAAATTGGCTAACAATGTGCATTAACCCCCATGAGAATAATGTCAAAATATATGGCTGACCTACCAAATAGCAATACAATACATCCACCCAATCAGATGGAAAAGCTAGGCCTAGCTCGTTTACAATCTCATACCTCACTTAACCTGATGCACCAATTGTTGACAGATCAATACATGACTCTAAACACCAAATTGACTTATGCAATTCAACCTGGTCTGCCACTCCCATCAGCCCAACCACACAGTGCCACATCCTTTGTCCTGATAAGTACAGCAGTGTCTGAGCAGGCATCCACCAAGGCTTAAACTCTCCGTTATCTCAGCCTCACCGCAGGGCAAGTAGCCAGGTCATCATAGGGATTAAAACTAGCATAGGATGTTAAATGTGTCAGGAATCACAATATGTGAAGGATCCAGCACAGATCCAGGGCAGGACTCAGACAGATGAATCACTTACATGCAATGCCTAGCATGCACCCAGGTCTGCTTGCAAGCACACCTCACTCAAATACATTGGGACACAACTATCTTGGGGCCCCATGTGCTTTGCCAGGCCAGGTTCGCACGCCCCTGGTTGACCTGTGCCATTCCTCCACCACTGTTCAATGAGGCAAGTCTGCAGGGCATGAGCTAGGATACCTACCTGTACAGTCAGGACATGGTATCAAAATTTCCCTTGGAGTTACAGCGCTCAAAAAGGGTCTAAAGTGATAAGAGTCCTGTGGGAGAGAACCTGATACTCTCCGCCTCATACCTGGAATAGATTCACTGCTGACGGCCCAGAGAACATCCTGAACCTGGAGAGGGGATGAACGAGTAAAACCCTTCCCAACCTCTCCCATTCAGGAAGAAGGAGGGGTTCAGTTGAGAGAGCACCAATCAGCGAGCCAGTGAGGAGCAGTAGGTCTCGCCACGGTACAGATCATGTTAGAGCTAGAGGTCGAGAGGCGGGACCAAGGATCACCAGAGGATGCTGTAGAAGAAGGCCATCGTGGGATGCCAATGAACGAAGGAGCTGAACTGGAAAGAGATCTTGAGACTGAAGAGGAGCCGGTTGAGGAGTGGAGCGAAGACTAGTGGGTCCCCCCCAGGAGGAGTGCAACAGCCACCGCAACTCCAGAGTGTTACGGCATGGACAGTGAGTGACCAGGGACACTCCTTATAATAAAAACCGGGAGGGAAGAGAGTGAGGTGGTGAATACACCTGCGGGACCTGGGGAATCACAGTTGGGGGAAGAGGGAGTGGGGTAGGGAAGGAAGTCGGGCAGACGTATGAGCTGAGAACAGCTGTACATGCCTGAGCAGAAACAGGCTGAAGTACCCGCCTGAGCAAAAACAGACACATAATTGAAACAAGAGCACATCTGGGCACAGTAAACTAATACTTGACATAGGCTGCCTCTCTTGTTGAGTGTGGTTAGAGCCCAGAAACAGAGGGCAGGGTCCTAGGGAGCCCGGCAGGATTATTCAAGCACTACTTTTGTTTTGTTCTATTGTTTTCTCATATTTTGTTTTGTATGATCTTATCTGGCACCATGTGGGGGAGTTGCCTACCGCTTTTTGCGCTGCCTACTATTCCACTGTGCGAATGAGGGAGAAAACCACCCCCTGAAAAGACCATACTCCCCTTCACCGCTACCCACCAACCACCCCTCCTTCCAGAGTGTGTGAACCTCACTCATGACACCATTTTGGGTGCGGTTAAGGGCACAATCATACATCTAAATAAATCCGCTGTGGTACTCACTGTACTTCTGTCTTCTTCACCGAAGCATCCTGGGGTTCCCCGCCTGGAAGAAGGAACCTGTGAACAAGATGAATGAAGAAAGAGTAAACAAGCTGAATAATTTCTGAACCAAGGGAGGGAGAAAAAAACATAATACAGATCCTGTATACCTCTGATCAGTGAATAAAAGGCAAAATTGCGGCACACATGAAGCCACCTAGTTTCTATTTCCGCCTATCCCTCCCACAAATCCACACTGGTCAGGCTTCAAATCAGCAGGTGCATAAAAGGTGGTTCATTACCCAAAACCTTGGGGAAGGAAGACACAAATCTCAAAACTAAGGCAATTTACTACATACAAAAGTAAGAGACAGGGAATTGTCTTTGCTGGCATATGGCTTGTTAGAAGCGGCTGTCTCTAGTTGGCAGAGGTATACACTTCTGACAAATAGGGGCACCTTTTCCAGTCAGGGCAAGGGGATCACACACTTAGATAACCCCTGCTCTCCCCCTTGGTAGCTTGGCAAAGCAGACAGGCTTATCTCAGAGGCAGTGCGTTAAGCATTTATGACCACATACAGTAATAAAGTGAATACACTACAAATGGACACAACACCGTAGTAATATAAAAATAAGGATGTTTATATAAGGCTTAGCACAAGACCAAATAACGACAAAAATATACCACAATCTTAATAAATACTCTTGGAAGGAAAAATAATAGTTCAAGTACGGTTTCTTCTTAGCACAAAGTCTTTAGTAACAAAAGCAACTCTTCTTCTTTAAATCAAAGTTCTTGGCAACAATGTAACCCACACAGGAGTCACACGACGTCGAGGCAAAGTTAATCCTAAGGTTCGGCGTCAACCGCGAGGAGCGCTACGTCGAGCCCGGAGTCGCACAGACCCCCACAACACAGTACCTTGGAAAAGTGAAGCACACGATGATCAGCGGCGTTGAGATGTCCGGCGTCGCGTCTTCGGCGTCGATCGGGCCTCGGAGTCGGGGCGACCTGCAGCGGCGTTGACAGATGTCAGGCAGGAGCAGCGCTCATGAGGCGAAGCAGGATACGGCGTTGTCGTCGGTGTCGATGATGATGTTGCAAGAGTGAGCAGCGCTCACGGCATCGAGGGGGCTCGGTGTCGAGGCGTCGGCAGCGGCTTCGCTACTAGCGTCGATCGGGCCCGGCGGCCGGCGTCAAAGGTGCGGGACACGGGAGCTGCACTCACGATGTCGAGCTGGATTCGGCGGCGTCCGTCGGCGTCGAGATGGCTGGATTCGTCAGAGGTGCTGGATTTTCAGGTTCCAGCAACAAGCACTTTCCGCAAATGATGAAGTCCTTTAACCCTGTGACTTCAACAGGAGGCTGGCACTCTTCTAGCCCTTGGAGATTTTCCTTGGCAAAGCTTGGGAGTACACACTCAGTTCCTCTCTCCTGGTTCCTTGGCAAAAATAAAGAAGCAACTGCAGGATTCCCCCAACAAACAGCACACTGGCAGAAGGGGTAGGCAAGTCCTTGGATCAGCAGGCTTCTTGTCCTTGGTTCAGGTTTCCTTGTCAGAAGTGATCTAAAATCTTGGTTCAGGGGTCCTTCTCTTATACCCCTTTTTGGCTTTGATCCCTTTGTCCAGGCAGGGCAATTTCCCCCCATCCTGGGTTTGTTGTGGGTGTTGCCAGGCCGAGGCACCTGGCCTATTCACTGTGCAGGGCAGAGTCTTCAGCCGCCCAGCAGGAGTGGAGCCAGCATTGTCACTGGCAGGGGCAGAGCCATCAGTCACCCGGTAGGAGGTGGGCCAGGATCGTCCCTGGCAGGCACAGAGCCATCAGTCGCCTGGCAGGAGGTGGAACCAGCATTGTGTCAGGCAGGGCAGGCTATCAGGAGCTACTCTTCCCCTACTCTCAATGCAAATGCCCCACTCACCCCACACTGACTCATTCAGACCTCTGGAGCCACCCACCTCCTGTCACACGCACACCAAACCAGCAGAGACCAGTAGACAGTCAGACAAGAAACTAGCCACTTTCTAAAAGTGCTATTTTCAAACACAGAGTCTAAAAACCATCCACCCAAACGGATGCGTTATTAAACCCTGAGTTCAGGGATACCAAACTCGACATTGAACCATGCACCCCGAGCCCGCTAGGATTATACTCTTAATAATCCTGGCAGCCCATTCTAACTTATGGAGAGCAGGTTACCTTACAATAGTGAAAAATGAATATGGCTGTAATTCACTATTAGAACATGCCAACCTTGTCAGGCTTGTCCTACCTTATGCTTACAATGCACCCTGCCTGTGGGCCTACTATAGGGGTGACTAACATGAAGTTAAGGGAAGATTTAGGGACTGGCAAGCAGGTGTACTTGCGCAGCCCGCGTGACAGTCAGACTGCACGTAGGTGTAGCAATGGCAGACCTTTAGACACATTTTACTAGGCTGCTTTTGTGGGTGGCACAACACGTGCTGCAAGCCCACTAGCAGTATTTGTATTTACAAGCCCTGGCACTCCTGGTGCACGCTACTAGGGACTGACAGTAAACCAAATAAGCCAAACATGGAATCCAATCAATACATCAATTTCACATAGGGAGCACTTGCACTGTGGCACTGATCAGCAGTGGCACAGTGCCCAAAGCAATATACCAGCAAAAACATCGTAAACAGAGGAGGCAAACAGAAAAAATGGAGGAGAGACTCATGCCAATGATGCCAGGTCTAACACGTGTCCCCTCCAGCTGAAATGTGGGGAGAACTACCCTTACCCTAGGGAGTCCTCATCACTAAGGCGGAAAAATCTGGACAGACCATCAGCATTGGCGTGATCTGTTCCAGGGCGGTGTTCCACCGTGAAGTCCATCCCCTGTAGGGAAATGGACCACCTCAACAGCTTTGGATTCTCACCCCTCATCTGCATCAACCCTCTGAGGGGCCTGTGGTCTGTCTGAACCCGGAAGTGAGTCCCAAACAGGTAGGGTCTTAGCTTCTTCAGCGCCCAGACCACAGCAAATGCTTCTCTCTCTATCGCACTCCACCTCCGTTCCCTGGGAAGTAACCTCCTACTAATGAAGGCTACAGGTAAGTCTCGGCCCTCTTCATTCACCTGAGTTAGAACAGCCCCCACGCCATGCTCTAAAGCGTCCGTCTGAACAACAAATTCTTTAGAAAAGTCGGGTGCCTGGAGTATAGGTGCTGTGCACATTGCAGTTTTAAGGGTGTCAAAGGCCGTCTGACAGGCGTCAGTCCAGATCACAAGTCTTGGCTGCTTCCTGGAAGTCAGTGAAGTCAAGGGGTGCACAATGTTACCATAATCCTTGACAAACCTCCTGTAGTAACCCGTGAGACCCAAGAAGGCTCTCACCTGAGTCTGGGTTTTGGGCAGTGCCCAAGCCAGGATGGTATCAATCCTGGGTTGCAGGGGGGCCACCTTGCCGCTCCCTACTTGGTGCCCCAAGTACACCATTGAACCCTGCCCAATCTGGCACTTACTGGCTTTGATTGTGAGGCCTGCTCTGCGCAGGGCCAACAACACTTCCTGGAGGTGGCGCAAGTTTTCCTCCCAGCTGGCGCTGAACACTGCTATGTTGTCCAGGTAGGCGGCACTGAAATCCTCCAGTCCAGCCAAGACCTGGTTGACCAACCTCTGGAAGGTGGCAGGGGCATTCTTCATCCCAAAGGGCATAACCCGGACTGGTAGTGCCCATCTGGTGTGGAGAATGCTGACCTCTCTTTTGCCCCATCAGTCAAGGCGATCTGCCAGTACCCAGACGTTAGATCAAACGTACTAAGGTACCGGACAGCCCCTAACCGATCTATGAGCTCATCAGCTCTGGGGATGGAGTGCGCGTCAGTCTTGGTGACTGAATTGAGTTCTCGGTAATCCACACAGAACCGAAGTTCTGGTGAAGCACCAGGCACTGCAGCCTTTGGGACCAAGACCACTGGGCTGGCCCAAGGACTGCTAGAGGACTCAACCACCCCTAAGGCAAACATTTTGGAGACCTCCTTCTTGATGTATGCTCTGACCTTGTCAGTGTAGGCCTTGTGCTTCACAGGAGTGCTGTCCCTGGTGTCCACATCATGGACACACCACTGAGTGACACCAGGAATCAAGGAGTACAGATCAGGGAATTGTCCCAACAGTTGGCGACAATCTTGCTGCTGCTCAGGGGTCAGGGTGTCAGAGAGGATGACACCATCCACTGACCCATCTTGCTCTTTTGCATACAGGAGGTCAGGAAGAGGCTCACTCTCCTCCTCCATTCCAGCATCTGTAGCTAGGAGCATGCCCACCTCGGACCTTTCTAAGTGGGGCTTTAAACGGTTGACATGCAGGACCCGCAAGGGGTTCCTGGGAGACTTCAAGTCCATCATGTAGGTGACATCGCTCTTTTTCTCCACACCCTCAAATGGTCCAGTCCACCTGTCCTTGAGCGCACAAGGTTCCACAGGGGACATGACCCAAACTTTCTGTCCAGGCTGAAGCTCCACCAGAGTGGCATTCCGGTCGTACCACCGCTTCATCTCTTCCTGGCTGGCCTCCAGATTTGCCTGAGCAAGATCTCTGAAGCGCCTAGTCTGGTTCCTAAAGGCCAGCATGTAACTGTATACATCCTGGGGAGGTTTCCTGGGAGATTGCTCCCAGCCTTCTTTGCCCAGACTCAAAGGTCCTCTTACCGGGTGTCCATACAAAAGCTCAAAGGGGCTGAACCCTAGAGACTTCTGTGGCACCTCACGGTAAGCAAACAGCAGGCATGGCAAGAGGACGTCCCATTTACGCCTCATGGGTTCTTCAAGACCCATAATCATGCCTTTAAGGGTACGGTTGAATCTCTCAACCAACCCATTACCTTGAGGGTGGTAAGGAGTGGTGAACTTGTAGGTTATCCCACACTCCTTCCACAGAGACTTCATATAATTGGAAATGAAGTTGGTGCTCCGGTCTGACACCACCTCTCTGGGGAACCCCATTCGGGAGAAAACACCCATCAGTGCTCGTCCCACCACGGGGGCCGTCACTGTTCTGAGAGGGATGGCTTCCGGGTACCGTGTGGCATGGTCCACCAAGACCAGGATGAACCTGTTGCCCATGGCTGTCTTGGGGTCCAGGGGCCCAACAATGTCAATCCCCACCCGGTCAAAGGGGGTACTGACCACGGGAAAAGGTTGGAGGGGAGCCTTCTGCTTCCGCCCGCTTTTCCCACTTGCCTGGCAAGTTTGACAGGTTTTGCAATGGATATCTGTATCCCTTCTCATCTGAGGCCAATAAAAATGGGTGACAAGCCTGTCATAGGTCTTGTCCTGCCCCAGATGTCCAGCTAACGGAACGTCATGAGCCAAACCCAGTAGGAAGGCTCTGAAGCGCTGGGGTACCACCAGCACACGGGCTGACCCAGGCTCAGCAGCCTTAGGCTCGCTATCAGGAGGTCGTTCTCCCAGTAGACCAAATGTGACCCTGACTGATCACCTGTTGTCTGGGCTGAGGCCTGCTGCCTCATACCCACAAGAGAAGGGCACACTTTCTGTTCTGCACAAAATTCTTCCCTGGAGGGACCACCATCCTGCTGCCAGTGGGTCAGCTCGGGCAGGTCTCCCAGTTCAGCAACTTGTTCACCTGTGGGTTCCAGGGCATCCCCCTCAGGGTCTGCCTCCTCCTGGACCACGGGAACTATGGGGTCTGGTTTCCCGCGCCTCCTGCCACTTCTCTTCACAGCTGGGTCCTGGGCCATACTTTCAGGCTCCGGGACCCCATCAACACCCTTACTTGCTGTCATCGATCGAGTGGTTGCACACACCCACTCTGGCACACCCAACATTTTCAAATGTGTCTCCCTCTCCACCCTAGTCCAGGGGGATTTCTCCAAATCATTGCCCAGGAGACAATCAACAGGCATGGCGGGCCTTACAGCAACCTGAAGAGTACCTGAAACTCCCCCCCATTCAAAGGGACCTGAGCTACCTCACACTCTCTCTTGGAGTTGTCAGCAGCTATCACAGGGTAGAATGCGTGGGGAACCGCCTGCTCTCTGGACACCAAGTGACACTTGACAGCTGTCACACACGCTCCGGTGTCTCTGAGAGATTCCACTCTATGGCCATTAATGGTCACCCACTGCCTATATTTCTTAGTGTTACTAGGCAGAGGGGGTGGAGGGACCATCTCCATGTCTCCTAAAGAGACCAGGGACATCTCTTCGGGACCCTCCCCACAAGGGGCAACCATCTCTTCCCCTTCCAGGGCTACACTTGCCAACTGACGGGGGGGGCACGTGGTGGTGCATTAGAGTTCTTCAGGGGACACTGAGGATCACAGCGTCCCACCTGCTTACAAGCGTAGCAGGTCATTGGGCCCCTATGAACAGGTTTACCTGTCGGGGCCTTTGACTTCTTCACTGGGGGAGGCTGGGAACCCTTCCCTTGGTTCCCTTGGGGATTACTTTGGGGCCCTTTCTGGAACTCTCTCTGTTTACCCTTGTCCCCCCCACTCTTCTGCCGGGGACCCTGCCCACCTTTGGCTGAGTCTCCCTCTGGACCCTTGTGGACCCTGGTACTGACCCAGCGGTCCGCCTCCTCAGCAAGTTTTCTAGGGTTAGATATCTTGCTATCAATAAGGTGCTGGCGCAGCTCTGGAAAACAGTTATTAGACAAGTGCTCCCAAGCAAACGAATCATAAAGAGCATCATAGCTTTCCACTTTGCTGCCCTTTACCCAACCATCCATGGCTCTGCACAAAAATGACACATATTCAACCCACGTAGTACCAGGCAATTTCTTACATTCTCTAAAGGCTTGTCTGTACTTTTCTGGGGTTAGGCCATACCTTAACATTAAAGCATCTTTCATATGAGTATTAGACATCCTATCCTCTACAGGCATCTCTAATCTCTATCTCTCCCCTCATTCACAAAGCGACCCCATAACCCCGCTCCCCAATCCTTCTCAGGGACCCGGTGGGTCAACAATGCTAACTCATATGCTTTAAACCATTGGCCAATATCTTCATTCTTATGAAAATCTTTGATAACATCTTTGGGAAAATAAAACCTACTTTCTGCAGGCACAGATGGGATGCTGCCACCAGAGGGATTCAATTCTAAATTCTTAGCTTTGAGCTCCATTTCCCTCACCATTTTCTCACGCTCAAAAGCGAACTTTTTTCTCGTTCAAAATCTAACCTTTTGGTCTCCATTTCAGCTTCTCTCCTGCTTCTTGCATTCTCTAACTCCAAATTCCCTCCTAACTTAAGTTTTGCCATCTCTAGCTGGTGCACTCGTTCCTTTGCCCTGTCTTCCAATTCTTCAGGAGAAAGACCCTTGGAGGAAATACTGCTGCCGGGAGAGGCCTCAGGCCCATTCACGGGCTCTGCCTCTTCCCCTTCCCCTGGCGGTACCACCACCACATCAGAGGGATCTCTGGCCTCTAACCAGGCCTCCAATGCTTTGAGAAATTCTTCCTTATATTTGAGGCCTGTGGTAGGAACTTTAAACTGCTTGCAAAATTTTTCCAGCTGTTTTTTCTTGTAATCCTTTAGCAAATTTTTATCAAATTCCTCCACAACAACAGGGGTAGTGACTCCGGCATCACTCATGGTCAAAACTGACAGTTTCAAAAATCAAGCTCCAGGAAAGCGGAGAACAAAAATAGAATATCCAACCAAGTAGATTGTGGCTGCGCTATGGTCTGTTTTCACTATGTAGCGCACACTAATCACTGCACATGGGCATAAATGCAAAGTTCAAATCCTCACCGCTGACCCACCAATGTAAGAAGCGGCTGTCTCTAGTTGGCAGAGGTATACACTTCTGACAAATAGGGACACCTTTTCCAGTCAGGGCAAGGGGATCACACACTTAGATAACCCCTGCTCACCCCCTTGGTAGCTTGGCAAAGCAGACAGGCTTATCTCAGAGGCAGTGCGTTAAGCATTTATGACCACATACAGTAATAAAGTGAATACACTACAAATGGACACGACACAGTAGTATTATAAAAATAAGGATGTTTATATAAGGCTTAGCACAGGACCAAATAACGACAAAAATATACCACAATCTTAATAAATACTCTTGGAAGGAAAAATAATAGTTCAAGTACGGTTTCTTCTTAGCACAAAGTCTTTAGTAACAAAAGCAACTCTTCTTCTTTAAATCAAAGTTCTTGGCAACAATGTAACCCACACAGGAGTCACACGACGTCGAGGCAAAGTTAATCCTAAAGTTCGGCGTCGCCCGCGAGGAGTGCTACGTCGAGCCCGGAGTCGCACAGACCCCCACAACACAGTACCTTGGAAAAGTGAAGCACACGATGATCAGCGGCGTTGAGATGTCCGGCGTCGCGTCTTCGGCGTCGATCGGGCCTCGGAGTCGGGGCGACCTGCAGCGGCGTTGACAGATGTCAGGCAGGAGCAGCGCTCATGAGGCGAAGCAGGATACGGCGTTGTCGTCGGTGTCGATGATGATGTTGCAAGAGTGAGCAGCGCTCACGGCATCGAGGGGGCTCGGTGTCGAGGCGTCGGCAGCGGCTTCGCTACTAGCGTCGATCGGGCCCGGCGGCCGGCGTCAAAGGTGCGGGACACGGGAGCTGCACTCACGATGTCGAGCTGGATTCGGCGGCGTCCGTCGGCGTCGAGATGGCTGGATTCGTCAGAGGTGCTGGATTTTCAGGTTCCAGCAACAAGCACTTTCCGCAAATGATGAAGTCCTTTAACCCTGTGACTTCAACAGGAGGCTGGCACTCTTCTAGCCCTTGGAGATTTTCCTTGGCAAAGCTTGGGAGTACACACTCAGTTCCTCTCTCCTGGTTCCTTGGCAAAAATAAAGAAGCAACTGCAGGATTCCCCCAACAAACAGCACACTGGCAGAAGGGGTAGGCAAGTCCTTGGATCAGCAGGCTTCTTGTCCTTGGTTCAGGTTTCCTTGTCAGAAGTGATCTAAAATCTTGGTTCAGGGGTCCTTCTCTTATACCCCTTTTTGGCTTTGATCCCTTTGTCCAGGCAGGGCAATTTCCCCCCATCCTGGGTTTGTTGTGGGTGTTGCCAGGCCGAGGCACCTGGCCTATTCACTGTGCAGGGCAGAGTCTTCAGCCGCCCAGCAGGAGTGGAGCCAGCATTGTCACTGGCAGGGGCAGAGCCATCAGTCACCCGGTAGGAGGTGGGCCAGGATCGTCCCTGGCAGGCACAGAGCCATCAGTCGCCTGGCAGGAGGTGGAACCAGCATTGTGTCAGGCAGGGCAGGCTATCAGGAGCTACTCTTCCCCTACTCTCAATGCAAATGCCCCACTCACCCCACACTGACTCATTCAGACCTCTGGAGCCACCCACCTCCTGTCACACGCACACCAAACCAGCAGAGACCAGTAGACAGTCAGACAAGAAACTAGCCACTTTCTAAAAGTGCTATTTTCAAACACAGAGTCTAAAAACCATCCACCCAAACGGATGCGTTATTAAACCCTGAGTTCAGGGATACCAAACTCGACATTGAACCATGCACCCCGAGCCCGCTAGGATTATACTCTTAATAATCCTGGCAGCCCATTCTAACTTATGGAGAGCAGGT
Organism: Lissotriton helveticus; assembly: GCF_964261635.1. Classification (NCBI taxonomy): domain Eukaryota; kingdom Metazoa; phylum Chordata; class Amphibia; order Caudata; family Salamandridae; genus Lissotriton; species Lissotriton helveticus. The sequence goes on along the minus strand of NC_136065.1, from coordinate 990,966,689 downwards.
TACCTTACAATAGTGAAAAATGAATATGGCTGTAATTCACTATTAGAACATGCCAACCTTGTCAGGCTTGTCCTACCTTATGCTTACAATGCACCCTGCCTGTGGGCCTACTATAGGGGTGACTAACATGAAGTTAAGGGAAGATTTAGGGACTGGCAAGCAGGTGTACTTGCGCAGCCCGCGTGACAGTCAGACTGCACGTAGGTGTAGCAATGGCAGACCTTTAGACACATTTTACTAGGCTGCTTTTGTGGGTGGCACAACACGTGCTGCAAGCCCACTAGCAGTATTTGTATTTACAAGCCCTGGCACTCCTGGTGCACGCTACTAGGGACTGACAGTAAACCAAATAAGCCAAACATGGAATCCAATCAATACATCAATTTCACATAGGGAGCACTTGCACTGTGGCACTGATCAGCAGTGGCACAGTGCCCAAAGCAATATACCAGCAAAAACATCGTAAACAGAGGAGGCAAACAGAAAAAATGGAGGAGAGACTCATGCCAATGATGCCAGGTCTAACACGTGTCCCCTCCAGCTGAAATGTGGGGAGAACTACCCTTACCCTAGGGAGTCCTCATCACTAAGGCGGAAAAATCTGGACAGACCATCAGCATTGGCGTGATCTGTTCCAGGGCGGTGTTCCACCGTGAAGTCCATCCCCTGTAGGGAAATGGACCACCTCAACAGCTTTGGATTCTCACCCCTCATCTGCATCAACCCTCTGAGGGGCCTGTGGTCTGTCTGAACCCGGAAGTGAGTCCCAAACAGGTAGGGTCTTAGCTTCTTCAGCGCCCAGACCACAGCAAATGCTTCTCTCTCTATCGCACTCCACCTCCGTTCCCTGGGAAGTAACCTCCTACTAATGAAGGCTACAGGTAAGTCTCGGCCCTCTTCATTCACCTGAGTTAGAACAGCCCCCACGCCATGCTCTAAAGCGTCCGTCTGAACAACAAATTCTTTAGAAAAGTCGGGTGCCTGGAGTATAGGTGCTGTGCACATTGCAGTTTTAAGGGTGTCAAAGGCCGTCTGACAGGCGTCAGTCCAGATCACAAGTCTTGGCTGCTTCCTGGAAGTCAGTGAAGTCAAGGGGTGCACAATGTTACCATAATCCTTGACAAACCTCCTGTAGTAACCCGTGAGACCCAAGAAGGCTCTCACCTGAGTCTGGGTTTTGGGCAGTGCCCAAGCCAGGATGGTATCAATCCTGGGTTGCAGGGGGGCCACCTTGCCGCTCCCTACTTGGTGCCCCAAGTACACCATTGAACCCTGCCCAATCTGGCACTTACTGGCTTTGATTGTGAGGCCTGCTCTGCGCAGGGCCAACAACACTTCCTGGAGGTGGCGCAAGTTTTCCTCCCAGCTGGCGCTGAACACTGCTATGTTGTCCAGGTAGGCGGCACTGAAATCCTCCAGTCCAGCCAAGACCTGGTTGACCAACCTCTGGAAGGTGGCAGGGGCATTCTTCATCCCAAAGGGCATAACCCGGACTGGTAGTGCCCATCTGGTGTGGAGAATGCTGACCTCTCTTTTGCCCCATCAGTCAAGGCGATCTGCCAGTACCCAGACGTTAGATCAAACGTACTAAGGTACCGGACAGCCCCTAACCGATCTATGAGCTCATCAGCTCTGGGGATGGAGTGCGCGTCAGTCTTGGTGACTGAATTGAGTTCTCGGTAATCCACACAGAACCGAAGTTCTGGTGAAGCACCAGGCACTGCAGCCTTTGGGACCAAGACCACTGGGCTGGCCCAAGGACTGCTAGAGGACTCAACCACCCCTAAGGCAAACATTTTGGAGACCTCCTTCTTGATGTATGCTCTGACCTTGTCAGTGTAGGCCTTGTGCTTCACAGGAGTGCTGTCCCTGGTGTCCACATCATGGACACACCACTGAGTGACACCAGGAATCAAGGAGTACAGATCAGGGAATTGTCCCAACAGTTGGCGACAATCTTGCTGCTGCTCAGGGGTCAGGGTGTCAGAGAGGATGACACCATCCACTGACCCATCTTGCTCTTTTGCATACAGGAGGTCAGGAAGAGGCTCACTCTCCTCCTCCATTCCAGCATCTGTAGCTAGGAGCATGCCCACCTCGGACCTTTCTAAGTGGGGCTTTAAACGGTTGACATGCAGGACCCGCAAGGGGTTCCTGGGAGACTTCAAGTCCATCATGTAGGTGACATCGCTCTTTTTCTCCACACCGTCAAATGGTCCAGTCCACCTGTCCTTGAGCGCACAAGGTTCCACAGGGGACATGACCCAAACTTTCTGTCCAGGCTGAAGCTCCACCAGAGTGGCATTCCGGTCGTACCACCGCTTCATCTCTTCCTGGCTGGCCTCCAGATTTGCCTGAGCAAGATCTCTGAAGCGCCTAGTCTGGTTCCTAAAGGCCAGCATGTAACTGTATACATCCTGGGGAGGTTTCCTGGGAGATTGCTCCCAGCCTTCTTTGCCCAGACTCAAAGGTCCTCTTACCGGGTGTCCATACAAAAGCTCAAAGGGGCTGAACCCTAGAGACTTCTGTGGCACCTCACGGTAAGCAAACAGCAGGCATGGCAAGAGGACGTCCCATTTACGCCTCATGGGTTCTTCAAGACCCATAATCATGCCTTTAAGGGTACGGTTGAATCTCTCAACCAACCCATTACCTTGAGGGTGGTAAGGAGTGGTGAACTTGTAGGTTATCCCACACTCCTTCCACAGAGACTTCATATAATTGGAAATGAAGTTGGTGCTCCGGTCTGACACCACCTCTCTGGGGAACCCCATTCGGGAGAAAACACCCATCAGTGCTCGTCCCACCACGGGGGCCGTCACTGTTCTGAGAGGGATGGCTTCCGGGTACCGTGTGGCATAGTCCACCAAGACCAGGATGAACCTGTTGCCCATGGCTGTCTTGGGGTCCAGGGGCCCAACAATGTCAATCCCCACCCGGTCAAAGGGGGTACTGACCACGGGAAAAGGTTGGAGGGGAGCCTTCTGCTTCCGCCCGCTTTTCCCACTTGCCTGGCAAGTTTGACAGGTTTTGCAATGGATATCTGTATCCCTTCTCATCTGAGGCCAATAAAAATGGGTGACAAGCCTGTCATAGGTCTTGTCCTGCCCCAGATGTCCAGCTAACGGAACGTCATGAGCCAAACCCAGTAGGAAGGCTCTGAAGCGCTGGGGTACCACCAGCACACGGGCTGACCCAGGCTCAGCAGCCTTAGGCTCGCTATCAGGAGGTCGTTCTCCCAGTAGACCAAATGTGACCCTGACTGATCACCTGTTGTCTGGGCTGAGGCCTGCTGCCTCATACCCACAAGAGAAGGGCACACTTTCTGTTCTGCACAAAATTCTTCCCTGGAGGGACCACCATCCTGCTGCCAGTGGGTCAGCTCGGGCAGGTCTCCCAGTTCAGCAACTTGTTCACCTGTGGGTTCCAGGGCATCCCCCTCAGGGTCTGCCTCCTCCTGGACCACGGGAACTATGGGGTCTGGTTTCCCGCGCCTCCTGCCACTTCTCTTCACAGCTGGGTCCTGGGCCATACTTTCAGGCTCCGGGACCCCATCAACACCCTTACTTGCTGTCATCGATCGAGTGGTTGCACACACCCACTCTGGCACACCCAACATTTTCAAATGTGTCTCCCTCTCCACCCTAGTCCAGGGGGATTTCTCCAAATCATTGCCCAGGAGACAATCAACAGGCATGGCGGGCCTTACAGCAACCTGAAGAGTACCTGAAACTCCCCCCCATTCAAAGGGACCTGAGCTACCTCACACTCTCTCTTGGAGTTGTCAGCAGCTATCACAGGGTAGAATGCGTGGGGAACCGCCTGCTCTCTGGACACCAAGTGACACTTGACAGCTGTCACACACGCTCCGGTGTCTCTGAGAGATTCCACTCTATGGCCATTAATGGTCACCCACTGCCTATATTTCTTAGTGTTACTAGGCAGAGGGGGTGGAGGGACCATCTCCATGTCTCCTAAAGAGACCAGGGACATCTCTTCGGGACCCTCCCCACAAGGGGCAACCATCTCTTCCCCTTCCAGGGCTACACTTGCCAACTGACGGGGGGGGCACGTGGTGGTGCATTAGAGTTCTTCAGGGGACACTGAGGATCACAGCGTCCCACCTGCTTACAAGCGTAGCAGGTCATTGGGCCCCTATGAACAGGTTTACCTGTCGGGGCCTTTGACTTCTTCACTGGGGGAGGCTGGGAACCCTTCCCTTGGTTCCCTTGGGGATTACTTTGGGGCCCTTTCTGGAACTCTCTCTGTTTACCCTTGTCCCCCCCACTCTTCTGCCGGGGACCCTGCCCACCTTTGGCTGAGTCTCCCTCTGGACCCTTGTGGACCCTGGTACTGACCCAGCGGTCCGCCTCCTCAGCAAGTTTTCTAGGGTTAGATATCTTGCTATCAATAAGGTGCTGGCGCAGCTCTGGAAAACAGTTATTAGACAAGTGCTCCCAAGCAAACGAATCATAAAGAGCATCATAGCTTTCCACTTTGCTGCCCTTTACCCAACCATCCATGGCTCTGCACAAAAATGACACATATTCAACCCACGTAGTACCAGGCAATTTCTTACATTCTCTAAAGGCTTGTCTGTACTTTTCTGGGGTTAGGCCATACCTTAACATTAAAGCATCTTTCATATGAGTATTAGACATCCTATCCTCTACAGGCATCTCTAATCTCTATCTCTCCCCTCATTCACAAAGCGACCCCATAACCCCGCTCCCCAATCCTTCTCAGGGACCCGGTGGGTCAACAATGCTAACTCATATGCTTTAAACCATTGGCCAATATCTTCATTCTTATGAAAATCTTTGATAACATCTTTGGGAAAATAAAACCTACTTTCTGCAGGCACAGATGGGATGCTGCCACCAGAGGGATTCAATTCTAAATTCTTAGCTTTGAGCTCCATTTCCCTCACCATTTTCTCACGCTCAAAAGCGAACTTTTTTCTCGTTCAAAATCTAACCTTTTGGTCTCCATTTCAGCTTCTCTCCTGCTTCTTGCATTCTCTAACTCCAAATTCCCTCCTAACTTAAGTTTTGCCATCTCTAGCTGGTGCACTCGTTCCTTTGCCCTGTCTTCCAATTCTTCAGGAGAAAGACCCTTGGAGGAAATACTGCTGCCGGGAGAGGCCTCAGGCCCATTCACGGGCTCTGCCTCTTCCCCTTCCCCTGGCGGTACCACCACCACATCAGAGGGATCTCTGGCCTCTAACCAGGCCTCCAATGCTTTGAGAAATTCTTCCTTATATTTGAGGCCTGTGGTAGGAACTTTAAACTGCTTGCAAAATTTTTCCAGCTGTTTTTTCTTGTAATCCTTTAGCAAATTTTTATCAAATTCCTCCACAACAACAGGGGTAGTGACTCCGGCATCACTCATGGTCAAAACTGACAGTTTCAAAAATCAAGCTCCAGGAAAGCGGAGAACAAAAATAGAATATCCAACCAAGTAGATTGTGGCTGCGCTATGGTCTGTTTTCACTATGTAGCGCACACTAATCACTGCACATGGGCATAAATGCAAAGTTCAAATCCTCACCGCTGACCCACCAATGTAAGAAGCGGCTGTCTCTAGTTGGCAGAGGTATACACTTCTGACAAATAGGGACACCTTTTCCAGTCAGGGCAAGGGGATCACACACTTAGATAACCCCTGCTCACCCCCTTGGTAGCTTGGCAAAGCAGACAGGCTTATCTCAGAGGCAGTGCGTTAAGCATTTATGACCACATACAGTAATAAAGTGAATACACTACAAATGGACACGACACAGTAGTATTATAAAAATAAGGATGTTTATATAAGGCTTAGCACAGGACCAAATAACGACAAAAATATACCACAATCTTAATAAATACTCTTGGAAGGAAAAATAATAGTTCAAGTACGGTTTCTTCTTAGCACAAAGTCTTTAGTAACAAAAGCAACTCTTCTTCTTTAAATCAAAGTTCTTGGCAACAATGTAACCCACACAGGAGTCACACGACGTCGAGGCAAAGTTAATCCTAAAGTTCGGCGTCGCCCGCGAGGAGTGCTACGTCGAGCCCGGAGACGCACAGACCCCCACAACACAGTACCTTGGAAAAGTGAAGCACACGATGATCAGCGGCGTCGAGATGTCCAGCGTCGCGTCTTCGGCGTCGATCGGGCCTCGGAGTCGGGGCGACCTGCAGCGGCGTCGACAGATGTCAGGCAGGAGCAGCGATCATGAGGCGAAGCAGGATACGGCGTCGTCATCGATGTCGATGATGATGTTGCAAGAGTGAGCAGCGCTCACGGCGTCGAGGGGGCTCGGTGTTGAGGCGTCGGCAGCGGCTTCGCTACTAGCGTCGATCGGGCCCGGCGGCCGGCGTCGAAGGTGCGGGACACGGGAGCTGCACTCACGATGTCGAGCTGGATTCGGCGGCGTCCGTCGGCGTTGAGATGGCTGGATTCGTCAGAGGTGCTGGATTTTCAGGTTCCAGCAACAAGCACTTTCAGCAAATGATGAAATCCTTTAACCCTGTGACTTCAACAGGAGGCTGGCACTCTTCCAGCCCTTGGAGATTTTCCTTTGCAAAGCTTGAGAGTAAACACTCAGTTCCTCTCTCCTGGTTCCTTGGCAAAAATAAAGAAGCAACTGCTGGATTCCCCCAACAAACAGCACACTGGCAGAAGGGGTAGGCAAGTTCTTGGATCAGCAGGCTTCTTGTCCTTGGTTCAGGTTTCCTTGTCAGAAGTGATCTAAAATCTTGGTTCAGGAGCCCTTCTCTTATACCCCTTTTTGGCTTTGATCCCTTTGTCCAGGCAGGGGAATTCCCCCCCATCCTGGGTTTGTTGTGGGGGTTGCCAGGCCGAGGCACCTGGCCTATTCACTGTGCAGGGCAGAGTCTTCAGCCGCCCAGCAGGAGTGGAGCCAGCATTGTCACTGGCAGGGGCAGGGCCGTCAGTCGCCCGGTAGGAGGTGGCGCCAGGATCGTCCCTGGCAGGCACAGAGCCATCAGTCGCCTGGCAGGAGGTGGAACCAGCATTGGGTCAGGCAGGGCAGGCTATCAGGAGCTACTCTTCCCCTACTCTCAATGCAAATGCCCCACTCACCCCACACTGACTCATTCAGACCTCTGGAGCCACCCAGCTCCTGTCACACGCACACCAAACCAGCAGAGACCAGTAGACAGTCAGACAAGAAAATAGCCACTTTCTAAAAGTGCTATTTTCAAACACAGAGTCTAAAAACCATCCACCCAAACGGATGCGTTATTAAACCCTGAGTTCAGGGATACCAAACTCGACATTGCACCATGCTCCCCGAGCCCGCTAGGATTATACCCTTAATAATCCTGGCAGCCCATTCTAACTTATGGAGAGCAGGTTACCTTACAATAGTGAAAAACGAATATGGCTGCAATTCACTATTAGAACATGCCAACCTTGTCAGGCTTGTCCTACCTTATGCTTACAATGCACCATGCCCGTGGCCCTACTATAGGGGTGACTCAGAATCCCGTCACAACACAATTCCTGCAACCTCTGCTGTGCAGCTATGGAGTCCATCACACAAATCATCCCTCTACTATACATCTACGATGAATACTGCAATCTGAACCAATGTGGTCATCGCCGCCAGTAAGATACCTACCCCTACAAATTAACGTATCAACCAAGCATAATTCAATAGCATAGAAAGTGTTCTGTTGCATGTTGAGCATGGCAAATGAGAGAATGTCATCATCAGGTATCTACAGTCTGACCGGCAAATACTTGGAGAAACACATATTCTAAGCTTGAACAGGAATGCCTACAGCTACATATATGTATGTATACCTAAATGAATGGATGACTACACCACAGCACACAAAGAAACATTACAGGGTAACAGAACATCAATGCACTCACAAAAGATTGTCCACAGAAACATATGCATTGCACCAGGGCTTCACCTAGATGCATATAAATTACCACAAGATGTCATGTCATAGGAAGTCATATTGAAGATAGTGACATTATTTACCATGATTTCCTTGCCAGTTTTCAAACACCATAGCAAGAAGCACCTTATCTAATCTGTATATCTTGAAATTGGCTAACAATGTGCATTAACCCCCATGAGAATAATGTCAAAATATATGGCTGACCTACCAAATAGCAATACAATACATCCACCCAATCAGATGGAAAAGCTAGGCCTAGCTCGTTTACAATCTCATACCTCACTTAACCTGATGCACCAATTGTTGACAGATCAATACATGACTCTAAACACCAAATTGACTTATGCAATTCAACCTGGTCTGCCACTCCCATTAGCCCAACCACACAGTGCCACATCCTTTGTCCTGATAAGTACAGCAGTGTCTGAGCAGGCATCCACCAAGGCTTAAACTCTCCGTTATCTAAGCCTCACCGCAGGGCAAGTAGCCAGGTCATCATAGGGATTAAAACTAGCATAGGATGTTAAATGTGTCAGGAATCACAATATGTGAAGGATCCAGCACAGATCCAGGGCAGGACTCAGACAGATGAATCACTTACATGCAATGCCTAGCATGCACCCAGGTCTGCTTGCAAGCACACCTCACTCAAATACATTGGGACACAACTATCTTGGGGCCCCATGTGCTTTGCCAGGCCAGGTTCGCACGCCCCTGGTTGACCTGTGCCATTCCTCCACCACTGTTCAATGAGGCAAGTCTGCAGGGCATGAGCTAGGATACCTACCTGTACAGTCAGGACATGGTATCAAAATTTCCCTTGGAGTTACAGCGCTCAAAAAGGTCTAAAGTGATAAGAGTCCTGTGGGAGAGAACCTGATACTCTCCGCCTCATACCTGGAATAGATTCACTGCTGACGGCCCAGAGAACATCCTGAACCTGGAGAGGGGATGAACGAGTAAAACCCTTCCCAACCTCTCCCATTCAGGAAGAAGGAGGGGTTCAGTTGAGAGAGCACCAATCAGTGAGCCAGTGAGGAGCAGTAGGTCTCGCCACGGTACAGATCATGTTAGAGCTAGAGGTCGAGAGGCGGGACCAAGGATCCCCAGAGGATGCTGTAGAAGAAGGCCATCGTGGGATGCCAATGAACGAAGGAGCTGAACTGGAAAGAGATCTTGAGACTGAAGAGGAGCCGGTTGAGGAGTGGAGCGAAGACTAGTGGGTCCCCCCCAGGAGGAGTGCAACAGCCACCGCAACTCCAGAGTGTTACGGCATGGACAGTGAGTGACCAGGGACACTCCTTACAATAAAAACCGGGAAGGAAGAGAGTGAGGTGGTGAATACACCTGCGGGGCCTGGGGAATCACAGTTGGGGGAAGAGGGAGTGGGGTAGGGAAGGAAGTCGGGCAGACGTATGAGCTGAGAACAGCTGTACATGCCTGAGCAGAAACAGGCTGAAGTACCCGCCTGAGCAAAAACAGACACATAATTGAAACAAGAGCACATCTGGGCACAGTAAACTAATACTTGACATAGGCTGCCTCTCTTGTTGAGTGTGGTTAGAGCCCAGAAACAGAGGGCAGGGTCCTAGGGAGCCCGGCAGGATTATTCAAGCACTACTTTTGTTTTGTTCTATTGTTTTCTCATATTTTGTTTTGTATGATCTTATCTGGCACCATGTGGGGGAGTTGCCTACCGCTTTTTGCGCTGCCTACTATTCCACTGTGCGAATGAGGGAGAAAACCACCCCCTGACAAGACCATACTCCCCTTCACCGCTACCCCCCAACCACCCCTCCTTCCAGAGTGTGTGAACCTCACTCATGACACCATTTTGGGTGCGGTTAAGGGCACAATCATACATCTAAATAAATCCGCTGTGGTACTCACTGTACTTCTGTCTTCTTCACCGAAGCATCCTGGGGTTCCCCGCCTGGAAGAAGGAACCTGTGAACAAGATGAATGAAGAAAGAGTAAACAAGCTGAATAATTTCGGAAGCAAGGGAGGGAGAAAAAACCATAATACAGATCCTGTATACCTCTGATCAGTGAATAAAAGGCAAAATTGCGGCACACATGAAGCCACCTAGTTTCTATTTCCGCCTATCCCTCCCACAAATCCACACTGGTCAGGCTTCAAATCAGCAGGTGCATAAAAGATGGTTCATTACCCAAAACCTTGGGGAAGGAAGACACAAATCTCAAAACTAAGGCAATTTACTACATACAAAAGTAAGAGACAGGGAATTGTCTTTGCTGGCATATGGCTTGTTAGAAGCGGCTGTCGCTAGTTGGCAGAGGTATACACTTCTGACAAATAGGGACACCTTTTCCAGTCAGGGCAAGGGGATCACACACTTAGATAACCCCTGCTCACCCCCTTGGTAGCTTGGCAAAGCAGACAGGCTTATCTCAGAGGCAGTGCGTTAAGCATTTATGACCACATACAGTAATAAAGTGAATACAGTACAAATGGACACGACACAGTAGTATTATAAAAATAAGGATGTTTATATAAGGCTTAGCACAAGACCAAATAACGACAAAAATATACCACAATCTTAATAAATACTCTTGGAAGGAAAAATAATAGTTCAAGTACGGTTTCTTCTTAGCACAAAGTCTTTAGTAACAAAAGCAACTCTTCTTCTTTAAATCAAAGTTCTTGGCAACAATGTAACCCACACAGGAGTCACACGACGTCGAGGCAAAGTTAATCCTAAGGTTCGGCGTCGACCGCAAGGAGCGCTACGTCGAGCCCGGAGTCGCACAGACCCCCGCAACACAGTACCTTGGAAAAGTGAAGCACACGATGATCAGCGGCGTTGAGATGTCCGGCGTCTCGTCTTCGGCGTCGATCGGGCCTCGGAGTCAGGGCGACCTGCAGCGGCGTCGACAGATGTCAGGCAGGAGCAGCGCTCATGAGGCGAAGCAGGATACGGCATTGTCGTCGATGTCGATGATGATGTTGCAAGAGTGAGCAGCGCTCACGGTATCGAGGGGGCTCGGTGTCGAGGCGTCGGCAGCGGCTTCGCTACTAGCGTCGTTTGGGCCCGGCGGCCGGCGTCGAAGGTGCGGGACACGGGAGCTGCACTCACGATGACAAGCTGGATTCGGCGGCGTCCGTCGGCGTCGAGATGGCTGGATTCGTCAGAGGTGCTGGATTTTCAGGTTCCAGCAACAAGCACTTTCAGCAAATGATGAAGTCCTTTAACGCTGTGACTTCAACAGGAGGCTGGCACTCTTCCAGCCCTTGGAGATTTTCCTTGGCAAAGCTTGGGAGTACACACTCAGTTCCTCTCTCCTGGTTCCTTGGCAAAAAAAAGAAGCAACTGCAGGATTCCCCCAACAAACAGCACACTGGCAGAAGGGGTAGGCAAGTCCTTGGATCAGCAGGCTTCTTGTCCTTGGTTCAGCTTTCCTTGTCAGAAGTGATCTAAAATCTTGGTTCAGGGGTCCTTCTCTTATACCCCTTTTTGGCTTTGATCCCTTTGTCCAGGCAGGGGAATTTCCCCCCATCCTGGGTTTGTTGTGGGTGTTGCCAGGCCGAGGCACCTGGCCTATTCACTGTGCAGGGCAGAGTCTTCAGCCACCCAGCAGGAGTGGAGCCAGCATTGTCACTGGCAGGGGCAGGGCCATCAGTCGCCCGGTAGGAGGTGGGGCCAGGATCGTCCTTGGCAGGCACAGAGCCATCAGTCGCCTGGCAGGAGGTGGAACCAGCATTGGGTCAGGCAGGGCAGGCTATCAGGAGCTACTCTTCCCCTACTCTCAATGCAAATGCCCCACTCACCCCACACTGACTCATTCAGACCTCTGGAGCCACCCAGCTCCTGTCACACGCACACCAAACCAGCAGAGACCAGTAGACAGTCAGACAAGAAAATAGCCACTTTCTAAAAGTGCTATTTTCAAACACAGAGTCTAAAAACCATCCACCCAAACGGATGCGTTATTAAACCCTGAGTTCAGGGATACCAAACTCGACATTGCACCATGCTCCCCGAGCCCACTAGGATTATACCCTTAATAATCCTGGCAGCCCATTCTAACTTATGGAGAGCAGGTTACCTTACAATAGTGAAAAACGAATATGGCTGCAATTCACTATTAGAACATGCCAACCTTGTCAGGCTTGTCCTACCTTATGCTTACAATGCACCCTGCCCGTGGGCCTACTATATGGGTGACTAACATGAAGTTAAGGGAAGGTTTAGGGACTGGCAAGTAGGTGTACTTGCGCAGCCCGCGTGACAGTCAGACTGCACGTAGGTCTAGCAATGGCAGACCTTTAGACACATTTTACTATGCTGCTTTTGTGGGTGGCACAACACGTGCTGCAAGCCCACTAGCAGTATTTGTATTTACAAGCCCTGGCACTCCTGGTGCACGCTACTAGGGACTGACAGTAAACCAAATAAGCCAAACATGGAATCCAATCAATACATCAATTTCACATAGGGAGCACTTGCACTGTGGCACTGATCAGCAGTGGCACAGTGCCCAAAGCAATATACCAGCAAAAACATCGTAAACAGAGGAGGCAAACAGAAAAAATGGAGGAGAGACTCATGCCAATAATGCCAGGTCTAACATGGCTCAATGCATGTACATGCACACAAGTCACAAGACATTTAAAAATCCAAACAAATCCCTTACTATAAGCTCATTATCAGTCTTGGCACAAATTTGGATGGATGTAAATCATCTTACATTAAGCAGGCAATGCAGATCAGGTCAGCTGGGCCTTACAAACATTCATCATTGAATCAAGCTTACCACAACAGGAGCATATTGTGGTTCTGAAAATCTTGATTCGTGTAATCGTTCTGGACTCGAGAATTAAAACTTTGTCGAAACATGTCGAATTTGGTATCAAAAGACCGAGAATGACGAGTACATCATGTACTTATATTTTCAGAATATTCGAGTGACGATTTCACCTCGAAATCGTCATTTGCGTTCTGAACCCTTGGCTTCCATTTATGAGTTGCCCTTTACATAGGCCTTAATCCAGTTGAATTCAATCTCACAAGGACACACACTTCTTAATCGACTTTTCCATGACCTGTGCAAGTTGGAACCATTGCCCCAGGCCGAACTCGTTAGGTCAGTTCCCCTCCCAGTGGCCGAGCAAGATAGCATCAAGGCTCAACAAGCCATAAAACCATTTCAGCGCGCACACCTGCTGTATCTTGCTCACATCTGTCTCTACTCTTTTGCTTCACTTACTTTATGATGGGGAGGTGCCTGTTTTATTGGGGGTCCACCGATATCTGATGAAATGCTGGGCCTTGCCAGGTGATTTGTTGTAGGCAGCACAAAGTGAAATATGGACATGTCATCATGAGTCTGCTTTTTCTTTGTATTGGAAATATGTCAACGATTTACTTTACAACCAAGAATGTTTTGCCTGAAGCCTAAAATTGTGTATAAGAAGAGAAGCCTGACTTTGTAAAAGGGCAGCAGTCTCCTGAGAATATACTTCCCCGTGTTGTACTTCTAGGACGCTTGTTACCTTGGTTGCAGCCAATAAACCAATCTTTGACTTCACCTAGAAGACTCTGAGTTTCTGTGGTCTGGATCAGGAAGAACCCGAGGTCTCTGGGTGTACCCTGACACCGCTGGGTTACCGGTTCTCTGCCGGTTCTTAAAAACCCAGTACCTCAGCTGGCGCCCAACGTTTGGGGCGATTCCAGTGGTACCAGTCAGCCAGAAGATCGTGAGGAGCTTCGTGTGAAAATTCCGGATGACGGCCAACCACCTCATCGACCCCTGCATGTCGACGTGGTCCGAAGGTCTTTGCTGCGAGGTTCCCCGCTTCCCGACGGCTACAAGGACTGCTGCCCTGGCTATCGCCCTGATTTGGACCCTTGAAGTTTGGTAGAGCGAAACACTAAGACAAGTCTTCTGGTGACGTCATCGATATTTCAGTTAAGTATAAGTGGAGCGTCTCCCAGTCCTTAGTTGGTCTTAGTCTTGGGTATCCTTTGGGATAATTTGTTGGTACTTGCAAGCACCAAAACCGAAGGACTCGTGTATTCACGAGAAATATCGTAATCGATAATCCTTTGAAGTTTGGAACTAGACTAGAGAGCGAAGATGCCTAGTCTTAGACTTGGAAATTTGTTTTGTCTTGGTGGTAATAATAGGGACTCCCGATTGGAGGACTCATGTCCGGTTCCTCCAGTTGGAACTCCGACTTACGAGCTATATGTGAAACATGGGGTAGGTCCCATCACCTACAACGAAGTATGGATTAGATACACCAGGAAAGATGGTGTTCTAAAATGGCCCCAATATGGTAGCTTTGATTCTGAAATCTTAGACAACCTTGAAGTTAAACTCTTTAAAAAGAAAGCCCGGCCGGCGATGTTTGACTCTTTTCGCCTATGGCGTAAGGAGGCCAAACAGAAGGAAATTAAATTAGCTAAGAAGAATAAAAGAGAAGAGGGAATTTCAGTAATGCAAGCTGCTATGCAGTTTAAAGACAATGAAGACGAACAAATGAGTGAGCAGTTGCACAGGCAACGTAAAATGGCAATAGATAAATGTTATCCAGTTTTGCCGTCTCTTCAGCAAGAGGCAGCAAAAGAGCGTGAAAAAGACCCATTAATGTCGCATTTACTAAATTCACCACCCCCCTATGCGCAGAGTGCCACGGCACCCCCGCAACCTATAGTTGCGCAAACTACGCCTCCTGCTCCTCCATAGCACCTACCAGCTGTTCTTCAGCTGGCTCCTACTTCTTTGGTGCAGCCTCCTCCAGGCCCACCGACCACCTCTGTTTCACCTGTGTTTTCTACGATTTTGCCTGCTGTATTTTTCACGTCTCCTAATGCTCCCTCTACGATTTTGCCTAGTGCCCCCTCTTTTTCCCCTGATACCTCTTCTGCTATCTCTGCCCCTGCCTTATCTCACCCCGTTTTTCCATCCATTCTTCCTTCAGTTTCACCTTCCATTCGGCAGAAAATGGCCAGCACTGTTACTAACCTTCTTTTACCTCTTTTCGGGTCGCCTACTACGACCCCTAACATGGGAAGAAGACAGTTGCGAAGTCGACTGCCTGATTATCAAGAGAGAGACTCACTGAATAGTTTAGCACGGAAATGGGTCATGGACACTGTAAGATATGATGTACAGTCTGTCATGGAAGTCTTCCATCAATGGGAAGCAGCGACACAGAGATATGTTTTCGAACAGATGTGTGTTTTCCTTTGCGAGGATTTAGAAGACAATGATCTGGAATGCATCCCACAAGAGATGTGTCGTGTACGGTTTAAGTTAGGAGAGGGTATGATTGTAGGTCCAGATGTGGAGAAAGCAGTTGAAATGTTGTTATCATATCGGAGTAAGGGGAGCAGTTCTGGGTCACAATCTGAGCCTAGTACATCTAGTAGGAAAAAGGCGCGACAATACCCTATGAGAGAAGTTCCCCCACAATGGAGAGAGGGTGACACGACTGCTGTCCCACCTATTCTACCACACTTTCAGCGTGTATGGGTACATGTGCCATGGAAGCGAGCTGAAGTTTTAGCACTCAAACAAACATTACCCGATCCGCGTAAAAATCCTGCAGGGTATTACAAAGAGTTGTCGCAAACTGCTGGGTCATGTATAATGAATTTAGCCGATATCGATATGTTATTTTGGAATGTTGGTCCACAGCCTTTACGGGGTAAAATTCGTCATATAGATCATGATCAGGAATTAGGTGACTCATGGGCTAATATTACTGCTGCAGATGCCCGACAAGTTGGTGGTGCCAAGCCTGAGCCTTTGATAGCAGAACTCCCTGGTAAAATAGTAGATTACATTAAAACGATAATGCCTGCAATACGTGTAAATTGGGATAAGTTGTCTGCATGCAAGCAGAAGAAAGAAGAAACAGTCTCAGATTTCTTCACCAGATTTGAAGAAACATTCGTTGACCACAGCGGTCAAGATATGACCACAGAAGGTGGTCAGAGATTGTTTGTCGATAAATTTGTGCGCAATCTGCTTCCAGAATTGTGTAAAAAATTAAAGGATTCAGAAAGTTCTTGGGCAGTCTCATCGTCAGCCCAGATACTGGCTACTGCGCAATATTACGAGAATAGAGACAAAGATGAGAAAGATAGAGTAGAAAAGAAAACTAAGGAACTAAAAACAAAGGTTTTGCTACAGCAAGCCTATCCGCCACGTGGTGGTGGTAATCAAAATAATAATGATCAGAATCACTACCAAAATACTTTTCAGCAGCCTCAACAGTATCAGAGGAACTCGCAAAGAGTCGAGTATACTCAACCCCGTGTACCTGTAGGCCCCAACCAGTGTTTATATTGCAGACAAGAGGGTCATTTCAAGTATAATTGCCCTATTCTATTACAACGTACAAATGGAGTTTCTGGTGTGAGAGGCCGTGGCAGTCAGCAAGCACCTAGAGGTAGAGGGTGTGGAAACGCCCCTCAGAACACACGTCCCCTTCCACCACAAAACTCTATGAACAGGTTTGATCAGCAAAATAACGTATCTGACAGGACAGCTCAATACTACGTTGATGATTACTATACAGAAGATGAGTATTTGGAGAATAATGATTGCTAGGACAGCCATAGGCAAAGAGAGGGAGTTGTTTCAGTTCCAGTAGATCAGAGTGGACCTTACGTTGAGGTGATTACATCAGGTGTGTCAGAGCCTTTTCTGTTGGATACTGGTGCTACAAAGAGTTCTATTATGCACTCCAAACTCCCTGGCGCACCTTTGTCTGGCGAAATTAATGTTTCTGTAGGTTTTTCTGGTGCCCCAGTTAGAAATCCGATTTCTGACCCTTTGTCTCTTTCTGTTGGTCCCTGTGAATTCGAAGCACCCCTCATTCTGACAACAGGTTGTGGCGAAAATTTGCTAGGACTGGATTTGTTAAAAAGATTGTATGCGACTTTGTACTGTTCTCCTTCAAGAGTACAACTTACTTTAGGTAAGAAAGTAGTTTCTCCCATGTATTTGTCGAGAGATGCACTTCCAGCAGAATTGTCATTTCTCCCAGATATTCTTTGAGCCACTGGTCCTAATGATGTAGGTCTTTTAGAAATTCCACCATATGTTGTAACATTGAAAGCAAACGTCAAAATGCCACGAATTCCCCAATACAAAATATCTAATGAGGGTGAAAAAGCTTTGCTAGCGATTGTTTACGAATTGATTGAAAAGGATGTGATTGAAGAAACACGAGGCAACGTTTGCAATAGTCCTGTTCTGCCTGTTCTAAAACGAACTGACCCTTCTCAGCCACCTGTGTACAGATTCGTGATTGTTCTTAGAGAAGTGAATAAGATAGTTGTGCCACAATTCCCAGTTGTCCCCGACATTACCACATTATTGACTATGATTCCAGCTTCTGCTTCGTGGTTTTCGGTGATTGACCTGAAGAATGCCTTCTTCAGCATCCCGATTGCTGAGGAAAGCAGGGATATTTTTTTCCTTCAGTTTAGGAGGTCGCAGCTTCCGCTTTAAACGCGCTCCTCAGGGCTACTGTGAAAGTCCATCAATATACAGTCAAGCTCTGAAAACACAGCTTGATACGATTGTTTTGCCTAAAGGTGCTACTCTTGTACAGTATGTGGACGATTTGCTCATTGCTGCAGACACTGAGAAAATTTGTAAAAAGGCCACGCTGTTATTATTGCGTCATCTGTGTGCTTTACATCACAAGGTGTCACTTTCCAAGCTTCAATATTGCCGACAAGAAGTGACCTACTTAGGTCACCTCTTATCGAAGGAGGGAAGGAAACTGACCCCAGAAAGAATTCAGGCAATAGCGAAATTGAATGTGCCAAGAACACAGAGAGAAGTGCGTGCTTTCTTGGGCATTACATCGTACTGTAGACAGTGGATTCCAAATTTTTCGTTATTGGCCAAACCCTTGGTGGCATTAACGTGTAAAAATACACCCAATCCCATTCCTTGGTCTGAAGAGTGTCAGAAAAGTTTTCTCGAATTACGCACAGCATTATGCTCGGCTCCTGTGTTAGGTACCCCCAACTACAGTAAGCCTTTCACATTGTATGTCCACGAGAAGGAGGGCTGTGCATTTTCTGTGTTGACTCAGTTATTTGGAGGTAGACAGCGCCCATGCGCCTATTTCTCGTCAACTTTGGATCTGGTAGCTAAAGCATTGCCAAGTTGTTTAAGGGCCACAGCAGCAGCAGCAGCAGCTGTTTCTATTCGACAGTCTGCTGGTCTAGTAATGAATAATACACTAATCGTGATGGTCCCGCATGCAGTAGACACATTGTTAAATAGGACCAAGACACAGCACTTAACTAGTGCTCGACTGTCCAGTTACGAATTGACACTGCTAGCGAGCCATGTGCACATAAAAAGGTGCAGTACCTTAAATCTAGCCACGTTGTTACTAATTGCAGAGGAATCAGATGCTTTAGAACAGCACGATTGTTTCCTCACAACAGAGGAAGAGACAAAAGGGAGAGTGGATTTATCTGACACTCCTCTTACTGAATGTGATGGTACATTATGGGTGGATGGTTCATGCTTTAAGCTCCCAAATGGTAACGTGACTGCAGCATATGCTGTCACGACTTTGCACACAGTTGTTGAAACTGCACGAGTACCACATGGTTCAGCTCAAGCTGCAGAATTAGTTGCACTCACAAGAGCATGTGTATTGTCTGAAGGAATGAAAGTGACTGTCTACACTGATAGTCAGTATGCGTTTGGAGTGGCTCACAGTTTCGGACGATTGTGGAGAGAACGTGGGTTCCTGACTTCGCATGGAGCTAAGATTCAGCATGGTCAGTTGGTGAATGAGCTTCTTGAATCACTGACCTTGCCTCTGCAAATGGCGATTGTGAAATGTAGTGCTCACAAAAGGGTGACTGATGATGTTGGTCGTGGGAATGCAATTGCTGATGAGACTGCTAAAGAAACGGCAAAGAATGTGATGAGCCGAATGTATGTTGCAGGCCCTGAAGGATGGACTGGTGATGTCGGAATATGTGCGGACACGTTAGAGAGTGTGAAGTCCATCCAAGCTGAGGCCACAGAGAAAGAGTTGAGCACGTGGAGAGAGAGTACAGGTAGAATGGATGCAAATGGTTGTTGGATTGAATTGACAGAGCATCAGAGATGGTTGTTACCCGATGCATATGTACTTGCAGTGGTTACAATGGCTCATGGAATGGCTCATATCAGCGTGAAAGGGATTTGCGAGTTGTTGGCCCCAGTGTGGAAGAATTCAGGGATTCCCAAGTGTGCAGAGAATGTTGTCATGAACTGCATGGTATGTCTGAAGCACAATCCTGGTAGGGGAACCCCAACTCCAGCTGGTCATTTTGCACCTCCTACGTATCCGTTCGAGGTTTTGCAGCTAGATTTCATACACATGGAGAGGTGCAACAACTTAAAATACGTGCTCGTTGTTGTTTGTGCTTTCTCAAGATGGGTAGAAGTATATCCCCTGAAAGACAATACTGCCTTGTCCACAGCAAAAGCCCTTGTGAAAGAGCACTTCCCCAGGTTTGGAATGCCTAGAATGGTCTGGTCTGATAATGGAAGTGAATTTGTGGGTCGTGTGATGAAAAGAGTGTGTGAAGGGCTAGGCATTAGGCAGAAGTTCCACGCTGCAAATCACCCCCAATCAGCTAGATTAGTAGAATGTTACAATGGCACTTTAAAACTTAAATTGGCCAAAATCCAAGCGAGCACAGGTCTTAAATGGCCTGACGCTCTACCCTTAGCACTCCTATCCACCAGAATGACTGTGCATTCGCGAGTGAAACTCAGCCCTTATGAAATTGTCTTTGGCCGGCCATCCAACATATGGGGAGTGCCTAGGCCCACGAAGTTCAGCGAGCTAGAACACCCTATTTTGCTTGATTACCTGTATGTATTGACGGCTAAATTGCGTGTTTTGCATCAACAGGTACATGACTCCCTGCCTCCGGCCTCTGATACTCCAGGACACCCCATAAACCCTGGATCCTGGGTGTTGGTAAAGAATTTCCAAAGGACTAAAAACGACCAGCCCAGGTGGACGGGACCATACCTCGTCCTTCTCTCTACCAGATCGGCAGTTCGAGTGGAAGGGAAGAAGGCCTGGATCCACGGGGTCCACTGTAAAAGGGTACCCTTACCTCTGCCCTATGACCAGTGGGTCCAGGAGGGTGCCGCTGACCAGCAACCTGATGCCGTGCCAAATACCGTCCCTTTTAATGATTCACATGTGAAAGGAACTGACTCTGAACAAGAAAACGAAAACATTTTGCACAAGGCTGTGCCACCATCCAAGCGAGTGAGCATTACAGAGCCTGACCTTTTGTTCCCAGATCAGACGATACCTGGGAAACTATGGTATAATTTGAGACCGAGAAAAACGAACTAATAAAATACTTTCTTTTGCAATTTGAGACTAAAAATCCATGGACAAATAAAAAGATATTTTCTTTTTCCCCAAGTACTATTTTTGAAAGTGCAGCTCTCCCATCTAAGAAACTTGCTCATTTTTGTTTTTCGAACCGCCATCCGGGTTCCGCTGCTAGGGCCGCGGTTGATTAAAGTCTTTGGGGTGCAGCTGACGACGTTAGGTCGGTAGTTCTGGTTGGTCCAAGGGAGTTGCCCTAGACTGACGGAAGCATCCCTTAGCAGAGGCAACCTCCCACCGCGGGCAGCACCTTAGAGAGGATGGAGTTTCCTGATGTAGAGAGACCTGCCAAACAAATGAACTTTAAGCAGAGACTGTGTAACACGATGACAAAGAAAAGTTTTATAATATTGTGTATTTTTATGCTATTCAGCGTAATGATCTTTTTGATAAGTTATGTTTTATTCTCTTTCCATGTAACATTTGCGCCCACTGCATCGCCCATACCTCCTCCTACTGTTTCTTCTCATTCTTTCCACCCTCTGCCTGACCACGAATCCAATAGAAGGTTAGAGTTCATTAATAACTCCTTCGTTCAGCTTTTGCACCAACACCAACTAGTAATGAACACGACTAACTGTTGGGTGTGTGGCCTTATGCCTCACACTACGGATAAAGGTATCCCTTATCTAGTTCTGCCTTTCAGCCACAATGGTTCTGTGTGGGCATACAGAACAATGTTCATATATGCACGAGAAGTCCAACCCCTACGTTCTGTAAAAGACAACCTCAAGACTAGCGCCCTAGTCAAAGGTATAGTTGACATGATTAAGGAAGTAACTTCTTATGAAGATACTCCGGATGATGAGATACTTGCATATGTAGGTTGGAACGTGACCGGATATGGAGCTACTTTAAGTGAGAAACAGCAAGCTAAAAGATCCTCCCCAATCTGGATCGTACCCCATCAGGGTCACCTGTGTCTGCAAGGTATTGGCAAGAATCCCAGAGCTCAGATAGGGAAGAGTATCTGTACAGAAATGTATGTTTTTGGATCTCAGACTTCCCCTGCGTTTTTAGCCGCTAAGGGTACTTATTTCATCTGCCATGATAGAGCCTATACATGGTTGCCCCCTGACTTCTCGGGCTCATGTTTTGTTTCATTCCTGTTACCTCCCACCTACACAGCAGCGGCGGATTACCACCGGACAAGGGTAGTTAGAGGTGTCTTGAGTAAAGAAGACACTGCGGGTCAAGAATTTGGAGACTTTGCAAAGGGTTTTCTGCCGTTCTGGGGATCCATGGCTAACAGCAGAAACATAAGGCAATTAACAAGGGTAGTTGAGTCCACCGTGACTAAAACTGCTGGTGCCCTTAGTAACTTGACTGCTGAGCTCCAGTTGGATCGACTTATGACCCTTCAGAACCGGGTCGCTTTGGATGTTATACTTGCAGACCGAGGTGGAGTATGCAGATTGATCCAATCAAGTTGCTGCATTTTCATCCCTGATAACGCTCCAACGGTGTACCGGGCCATCTCCAAACTACATAAGATTTCCGAATCTATTCATGTGGATAAAGGAGATTGGTCGTTAATGGGATGGTTCTGGGAACTGATATCTGCCTGGGGATGGAAAATTCTAATGGTCATTGGGATGGTCTTAGCCATTCTTTTCCTGTTCTGCCTATGCATACAGTGTGCTCCTGCAGTATGTGGCCTCTGTGTTGCCTCATGTGTAAGGAAACCTGTGTCAAGAGATGAACTAAGTACTAGAATGATGTTACAGCAACATCTCAATGACTTTAGGAATATAGATCTGGACCCAGACTAACATGAGGGTAAATTAATTGCCTATGTAAGGGCAAAAGGAGGGATTGTGGTTCTGAAAATCTTGATTCGTGTAATCGTTCTGGACTCAAGAATTAAAACTTCGTCGAAACATGACGAATTTGGTATCAAAAGACCGAGAATGACGAGTACATCATGTACATATATTTTCAGAATATTCGAGTGACGATTTCACCTCGAAATCGTCATTTGCATTCTGAACCCTTGGCTTCCATTTATGTGTTGCCCTTTACATAGGCCTTAATCCAGTTGAATTCTATCTCACAAGGACACACACTTCTTAATCGACTTTTCCATGACCTGTGCAAGTTGGAACCATTGCCCCTTGCCGAACTTGTTAGGTCAGTTCCCCTCCCAGTGGCCGAGCAAGATAGCATCAAGGCTCAACAAGCCATAAAACCATTTCAGCGCGCACACCTGCTGTATCTTGCTCACATCTGTCTCTACTCTTTTGCTTCACTTACTTTATGATGGGGAGGTGCCTGTTTTATTGGGGGTCCACCGATATCTGATGAAATGCTGGGCCTTGCCAGGTGATTTGTTGTAGGCAGCACGAAGTGAAATATGGACATGTCATCATGACTCTGCTTTTTCTTTGTATTGGAAATATGTCAACGATTTACTTTACAACCAAGAATGTTTTGCCTGAAGCCTAAAATTGTGTATAAGAAGAGAAGCCTGACTTTGTAAAAGGGCAGCAGTCTCCTGAGAATATACTTCCCCGTGTTGTACTTCTAGGACGCTTGTTACCTTGGTTGCAGCCAATAAACCAATCTTTGACTTCACCTAGAAGACTCTGAGTTTCTGTGGTCTGGATCAGGAAGAACCAGAGGTCTCTGGGTGTACCCTGACACCGCTGGGTTACCGGTTCTCTGCCGGTTCTTAAAAACCCAGTACCTCAATATGGTACAATATTGAACAACTTCAAAAGCATGATAACAATAACAAGACAGATGAGCACAGAGGGATCATGGGCACTTAGAAGGTCAGCATAACATACACCTCTGAGTCCACATATGGGGGTGAGACCGTGGCCTCTAGTACAATATCCATTGTCAACAGTTGATATTGTAGCATATGTGAGTTCTAAAAGACACGCCTACATGTGAACGAAGGGGGGAAATGTCAGGCAGCCAGTCTGCAACCTATGACAGAGCAGCTGCCTTATTTAGTCATGTTCAGACCACCTTTGATAGGTCAATGACAACATGTCTGTGACCAATACTAGGGAGTTGGCTCGGCGCACAGCGTGGGTTGAAGAGATTCAATAGGGAGACGTTGCAAATTGAATAGTGGAGGTTAAAGGTGCTCCTACAGGTGACGCAACTGTCCAAATGCGTCTGAATGATGAACAGAGTTGAGTGCGCTACTGGGGCGTAGGCGCATCCCTGTGGGTTGGGCACACTTATGGGGTTCAGTGTGAAACAACACTGACTCCGGAAAAGTTCAATGAAAAAGTTCAGTAAAGAAGTTTCCAAATGTTGCTTTATTTAATTTTCGAGATTTCATTCTCTTTTTTGTTATGCGTTACATCACGCAGTTCATAAAGTTCAAAATAATCCAGATTAAATCAAAGAATGCTCCGATGCATTTCGGACTCAAGCGAGTCCTTTCTCAAGGAGCGCTGTAGAGAGGAATGCAAAAAATACATTTTAGATCATGGTTCATCGAATGAGTCTAACAAAACATGCATCAATCAGGGGTGCAAAAAAACAAAAGTCAACCGCATGCATACAGGGGGGCTGTGGGGGAAATGAACGTATGCCTGGAACGGGGTTGCGTCCTGTGAGGGGAAGGGTAAAGCGTGGCTGTTGAACACGGAGGGTGAAAGGCTGGGGATGGAAGGTGGATGTTCGAGTCGAGCAGGGACTTACGTGCGAGTGTTCAGTAACAGGCTCTCGTGGGCACTGTGGAAAAACGGTAAGAAACCGTTAGGTGGAGCAACCCAAAAGTAGGGTTCTAAAAGAGTCGAGGGAATCAGATGATGGAACTTACTGAAAGTAGCTGAAATCGCGTGTAGCGTGTAGGCGGGGTCTGTGTCCATGAGCGCGGAGCTTCGTGTAGTGACAACGGAGTTCTGGGGGAAGATGAGGGAGGTAGTGGAAATTGACAAGGGACTGTGAAGGAACAAGAGGATGGGGCGGCCATATTAGAGTGGAGGCACATGAATCTGGGTGTAATATACATAGACTGTAACAAACAGAACAAGGGTACAGTGTATCAACAAGGTACCAACAGAGGTACTATAGATAGCAGCTCAATTCAGTCCGGTCATTGAGACCGAAAGGTTTCAAGGATTGGAGTCTATAAATCCATGATGTCTCCCGTTGTAGGAGAATTTTGTTGTTGTCTTTTCCCTCTGTGATTGGGACAATTTCAAGGACCAGGTATTTAAGTTGAGCCACGTTGTGGTTGGCTTCATTGAAGTGGGTTGCCACGCTGGATTTGACGTTTTTGGTACGAATGTTCGACTTATGTTCGTTCAGACGAGTTTTTATTTTCCTGCTGGTTTTCCCAACATAGATTTTTCCGCACGGGCATTTGAGTAGATAGATAAGGTTTGCAGAATCGCATGTGGCGTCTACTTTCAGTTTAATGTTGAAGCCTCTCATTGGATGATTGATGTTATTACCTCTAATAATGTTATTGCAATTATTGCAATGGTGGCAAGGGCATGTGCCCGTATGTTGCGAGGGTGCATTAGTAGTTTTTGACAAGATCTCTTTGATGTTCATGGGTCGGGTGTGTGCGAAAATGGGAGGTTCCTTGAATAGATCCCCGAAGTCTGGTTCAGATGACAGAATGCGCCAATGTTTCAGAATGATTTTCTTGAAAGTTTTGCTGGAAGTTGAGTATCTAGAAACTAAAGCCATTCTTTGGTTGTCATTCTTCAATTTGCTTTTTAAGGCTTCTGGACGGGGAATTGCAGATGCTCTGTTTATGGCTTCATCGATGACTTCCTCTGGGTATCCTCTGTTGAGGAACCTGGTTGCCATGGTTTTTATTTGAGAGCTTCTGGTGTTGGGGTCAGATACAATGCGTGTAACTCTTAGCATTTGGCTAAATGGTAGGTGTCTTTTAAGGGAGTCTTGATGGAAACTGCTGTATTGTAAAGCGTTGTTCCGGTCAGTGGTTTTTCGGTAGAGATCTGTCACAATGCCATTAGGGGTAACTTTAATGAGTACGTCCAAGAAGGCAATTTCTTGGTCGGTGATATTCCAAGTGAATTCAATGCGGTCGTCTTTTGTGTTGAGATCTGTAAGGGCCAGTTCTAGGTTTTCACGGGAGTCCTTCCAAATGAAGAATAAGTCGTCTATATAGCGCACGTATAATTTCAAATTGTCAGTCCAGTTTTTGTTTCTGTAAATGTGGTTAAGCTCGAAGTTGCCCATGTAGATGTTGGCGTACGTTGGGGCCGCACAATTGCCCATGGCCATTCCGGACATCTGTAAATACCATTGTTGTTCGAAAGAGAAATAGCTGTGATATAGTGTAAATATCATGAGTTCTAAAATGAAAGTTTTCAAAGGGTCAGTTATGTCAGATTTGAGTAAGGCTTGTTCAACTGCCTCAATCCCACCATCGTGGGGAATGGAGGTGTATAGACTCTTAACATCAGCTGTGCATAAAATCACTTTTTCATCCTCATTGATTTGTGTCGATGCCAGTTTATTAATGAAATCCGTTGTGTCTTTAATGTAACTTTCTAAACTCAAAACCATTGGTTGCAGGTATCGATCAATAAACTTGCCGATTGGTTCATGTATGGATCCTCTGGTGGAGACGATGGGACGGAAAGGAGGGTCAGTCAGGTTTTTGTGTATTTTAGGTAGCATGGTAATGGTAGGGCTCCTGGGATGTTCCACTGTCAGGTACCTTTTAGTTCTTTCGTCAATGATTTCGTCCTCTGTTGCTTTTTGGATGATTTTGAGTAGGTCGGTTTTGTATTGATTGGTGGGGTTCCCACCAAGTGGCATGTAGGTATTGGTGTCCATAACGTGTTCCGTTATTCGTTGGTTGTAAAGGTGAGTGTTGAGGATGACTAACGCACCTCCCTTGTCAGCTTTAAGGCATTTAATTGCAGTATTGTTGGCAATCTTCCTTAAGATGTCTTTGTCTTTGTTTGTAATGTTACTGCGTGTTTTTTTCCTGAAGTTGATTTTAGAGATGTCTTGTCGTACCAAGGTCTCAAAGGTGTCAATACTCTTGTGACTGCTCGTGGGCATGTAGCTGCTGGATGGGCGTAAGCCTAATAAGAGGTCTGGTTTGCTTTCCTTAGGAGGTTCCAATATTTTCTCGAAGAAGTGTTTCAATCGGAGTTTCCTGGTGAGTTTGAAAGTGCTGACTTCTAGCTCGAGTAAGTTAGTATTGCTCGTGGGAATGAATGTCATGCCTTTTTGTAAGATCCTTATTTCGCTTTTGGTGAGGTTGGTGTCTGAAATGTTGATCACTAGCGATTCTTCCTGGTTTTCGGTTTGTTCTTGAAAGGTTGTTGAGTGTTTTCGTTGTTTTTTTCCTGCCCTTTTACCCCGTCTGGGTCGTCTGTTCTGTCTGGGCGTGCCTCTAAAAAAGGCACGGAGATGGTAAGATCCGTGTTGGATGTTGACGTAGTTGGTTGATCGGTTGAGGATGATGGTCCTGTTGGGTGTCTCCTTGGTGGGCGGTTAATGTTATCACTGCCAGAGGATGAGGTATCAGTGTTTTGATTGTACGGTTTATTCCTGCGTCGTTGGGCGTAAACGTCCGCCCAAGTATACACCTCTCCTAATTTGTAGTCCAGGGTGTCACGGCGAAATTTACGTATTTTTCGCTCATTAATTTCTTTAGCATGTCTATCCAATTGTCTGTTGACATCTTCCATGGTTGTTGCTAGTTCTTCAGGGGTGATTAAGTCCTTTAATTCGCCCTCAATAGTTGTGATCTCTTGTGTCAGCTCTAGCAATATTCCTGACAACTCCTCAATAATCAGTAGAATAAGGTCCAAACTGCATTTGTTAAGGATGGCGTACCATCTCTCTAAAAAAAAATTTGAGTTCTTGCATAAAGACGGTTTAAGGGCTATCCGTAGGCCACGGGGGATGCGGAGTACTTTGTGGTATTTAATTAAGGTGTTCGCATGTAATTTTTGATTTATGCGACGTTTTGAGAGATATATAAGTTGCTTGATACATTGTTCCTTCGTTCTGCTTGAGGATGTTTGAGTCAGATCCTCATTGATCAATGCATAGATCCTCTCTGTTGCTTCTGCATCAAACGCTAATGTGTCAGCGTGGGCTTCAGTTGATTTTGAAATTTCGTCGTACTGCGTTTTGAAGTAATGGTCAAAGTGCGTGCCGCCAGCCGGTAGGGCAGTAGAATGAGAACAATACTAGGGAGTTGGCTCGGCGCACAGCGTGGGTTGAAGAGATTCAATAGGGAGACGTTGCAAATTGAATAGTGGAGGTTGAAGGTGCTCCTACAGGTGACGCAACTGTCCAAATGTGTCTGAATGATGAACAGAGTTGAGTGCGCTACTGGGGCGTAGGCGCATCCCTGTGGGTTGGGCACACTTATGGGGTTCAGTGTGAAACGACACTGACTCCGGAAAAGTTCAATGAAAAAGTTCAGTAAAGAAGTTTCCAAATGTTGCTTTATTTTATTTTCGAGATTTCATTCTCTTTTTTGTTATGCGTTACATCACGCAGTTCATAAAGTTTAAAATAATCCAGATTAACCCTCCCTGTTCAACAGCCACGCTTTACCCTTCCCCTCACAGGACACAACCCCGTTCCAGGCATACGTTCATTTCCCCCACAGCCCCCCTGTATGCATGCGGTTGACTTTTGTTTTTTTGCACCCCTGATTGATGCATGTTTTGTTAGACTCATTCGATGAACCATGATCTAAAATGTATTTTTTGCTTTCCTCTCTACAGCGCTCCTTGAGAAAGGACTCGCTTGAGTCCGAAATGCATCGGAGCATTCTTTGATTTAATCTGGATTATTTTGAACTTTATGAACTGCGTGATGTAACGCATAACAAAAAAGAGAATGAAATCTCGAAAATAAAATAAAGCAACATTTGGAAACTTCTTTACTGAACTTTTTCATTGAACTTTTCCGGAGTCAGTGTCGTTTCACACTGAACCCCATAAGTGTGCCCAACCCACAGGGATGCGCCTACGCCCCAGTAGCGCACTCAACTCTGTTCAACATGTCTGTGACCCTCACCCTTCAAAGTCCTTCACTGATCCAGTGGTTCTTCCTCTGCATCCTGTAATTTCTGTGCCAAGTGTTTCCACAGCTTCGCTATTGCAATCCTATGAACACAAAAAACTCACTCCCTGTGCTGCACAGTAGCCTCAGCCCTGCACCATTAGCGAGTTGCTGCACCCAAGTGTTGCAGTGTTGGGACTGCAGTGGCCTAACAATGCATGCAAATGTCCTTGCATGTGACGAGCACTCTACAAATTCATCCTCTCATTGGATACCTTTAAAAACCTCATCTACATGAATATCCCTCTCTGCATCCCCTCCGATGGAAGGAGTTTGAACTAACTTCTCACTAGGCCAAGTACATCTGCAACTCAGGACCACAGGTTTGCAGCATACAGCCATTTCCAGAACATACGTATCAAGTACAAATTAGGTGCACTACATTCTATGCACAGAGGGCAGTACATAAACTTTCGGCGTCGGACAGCTGAGGTCAGATATTCCCTGTGCCAGATGTCAAATTAAATGGACTTGAGCTTGGCATCACGAGATACAGTCTTCGGTAGTGCCTAGTGTATGACATTGGGGCATTCGTCATGTGTTCAAACCCATCAACAAATAAGGTCACCAGTGTCTTCCCTCTACCCATTACGTGCAGAACATGGGTTGGGGTGATGTGGCGATTCAGTGTCTGTGACTCTCCACAAGTGTTCCATCTTAGCTGTCAGTGTGCCATGTGCCAAGAAATGCCCCCCTGGAATGTCAGGATCTTCCTTCAACTGGCCAAATGTAATGTGCTCCGAGACCCTGAATAGGTCCCCGACTGTGCTCAATCCCATGTCTATCTATGCTGTCAGTTCTTCTCAACAATGCTTCTATGGAAAAGTGCTAGGAAAAGCAGAATAACAGATGGAGAGTACGGAATCATGTCCCTCAGTAGCCTCCGGCCCTTTAAGCTCAATCAACATTCACCAGGCTGTCAGCTCCACAGGGGAGCTGCCCTCGAGGGAGCACCATTGACCCTATCAGCTCCTGTACCTTGCATGTTGGGAATATAAACACTTCATAGGACTGCCTCGCAGCCAAACAGCACACCGTCTATTGGAGCGGTGCTGACATATTTATTTATTTATTTATTTATTTTGAAGCTTGTAAAGCGCGCAGCTACCCCCGATGGGGGTGTCCCGGCGCTGCGGACAGCAGGCTAAACTATAGAGTGGTAGCCACTAGGGGCTAACGAACAGCCAGGTTTTCAGTCTTCTCCGGAACAGTGATTCCGAAGAAGTAAACCTAAGGTCTAATGGAAGGCTGTTCCAGAGTTTAGCGGTTACAACCACAAACGCTCGACCCCCCATTCTGGACTGGCAAAAACACAGGGTGACCAGGAGGCGGAGATTGTTGGACCTAAGGGATCTGGTGGAATAGACAAGTTTGAGCCTTTTTCTCAAGTAGCCTGGGCCTACATTGGTGGTTGCTGTTTCTTAGTCTTTTTTATTTAACTACCCTGACTTTTCTGATCTTATACTATGTGATGACCCATGAACATTTATTTGATACCCCTGTATTTATGCAGTTTTGCAGTTATGCAGAATATTGTTTGTCCTGAGGATGACCACCCAAATTTGATGTGGTTGAAATGCCGTCAATGCCTACATGTGGCCTTAATTGAAGAGGATGCATTTTCTGCCTTTCTTGTTTTTTGTTTTGTGTAAACAGTGTATATGTAAATTTCCTCAGCCGCTATTTATGTTTACACAGTTTATTGTCCTTATGGTCTTTTGTGTAACTTATTGAACGCCATCGTCTTTGGTTTGTTGATTTTTTAATCATTGTCCTATTCATTTTTGTGCTTTTTGAATCTGTGTAGGGGTGTTACTTCTTAAAAGTTTTTCATTAGTCTTCTTGTTTTGTTTCATGTGATCAATATTTTGTAATTAATGTTATATGAGATCCAGGTTAGGATTCAAGTCTTTACCTTACCCCTGGATCAGGTATTAGGGCTGCCCATGTTGATGGTAATCATCTGTTTACATTAAAGCCCTGAATATATTGGCCATAGCCATCACAAGAGCCACAAACACCTAACAATCATTACGCTTGCAGTGCTTCCCACTCTAACATCCTAGAAGTGGGTGTGTCCCAGTTGTCAGTGAAATATTTGGAGGTGGAATCCCTCAGTAATGAGCAAAATGCATGGGCCAAAAATAACAACGTAGGATGCAGTCACCATGTGTGGATGGCGAGGCTGCACACTACACCCAGTGTGTATATGTATTGTGCTGTATTCTGAGAATGTTCTTCACAGGTATTCATCCTCTAGCATGTAAGGCTGTAGTGTGAGCATCTAACAAATAATTCAATTTAGAATGTGCAGATTATTTTCTGCAGAGTAGTAGGAGTACTCATGAGTCTCAGGATTTGGATCCACCAACAGTGTTGGAGGGAAAGTGTGCAGCCCATTGAGTAAGGGAGAAGTGTGGCTCACTGGTTAGAAGCAGCAGACCCTGAAGCAGAGGTCTGTCGCCTAGGTGCCTAAGCTAACCATGGTTCCCACTCTGCAACTCTGGGCAATAGCTTGCTTAATCTCCACAACGGCCCCATCAGCGCCGGGGATGCCTGGCTTCACCTTGGGGGTGCCCAGGAGGGACCATCTCACAGGGAAAGCCAGTACGGGTTCCCCAGCGGTATACAGCACCAGGACACTCCGAGATGGAGTAACAGTGTGCTTTACAAGTATACATTTACATTACATTTACATGCTGCCAACACTGGAGAGGATGCCGGGGGTTGACGGTTAGTCTGAAGTTCATGGTTACAATTGACATTCCCATCCACAAGCCTGGGGATATGGGTACACCTCGTGAGGATGAGGGATAGGTGCAGAATGTAGTCCGGTTTCTCCCCATTTGGCACAGAAACACTGCACCGTAACCTTAGAAAACATCAAGGAGCCCCTCTGCAAAGACATATTGCCCTCAGGCTCCATAGCAGTGTCTAATGGGCTAAATGGGACCCTCCATACAAACCCACACAAGGGCTACGCTTGTTAAGCCAGTTTAGATTATGCAAAAATATTGGTCCTGCAAACACTTCTGGAACTGGGTCTAATGTTCCAGTGTCACATGTGTCTCTAGTAACAGTCCAATGTTTTTTCCAAGAGTATCCAGATATATCATCACAATGCGTGTCTCTTCCTTGTTGTCTCAATACTTCTGACATTCAAAGTCATAATGTCATGACTACCCATGTGTGTATAGTGTACATGGAAATGTGGGGAGGCGTTTCTGGAGAAGTCTTCCCCCAGGTGGCCCACTAACCCACATCCTATGGATTTCACTTGGGGGGCTATGGGCCTCTAATCAATGGACTGCCAGTCAATGGTTCTGACTCATGAAAGTAAACATGAACCCTCAACACCTTCATCCCAGGGCAGTATCCAAGGGGAAGACGGAGTAATCAGTGACAACATCAACCTACAAAGGAAAACTTATCAGTTATGCACACACAAAACTCAGCCTAAGTAAAGCTGGGTGGAGGGAATATGTCCTGTGATGCCAATAGGTTTTGAATATGCTAGTGTTCTTCTAGCGGCCATGTCAACAATCTGTCATGAACAGAGGCAGACAGGAAGCGGCTGCTAACACATACTACATTCTAAACTTTCATCTGGCAACTGTTTTGCATACTTAGATCTATCTATCCTCTCCATGTGTACATTTCAAAATTACCTCTTGGCCTGCATAATCTCTATGTGTGCTTGTGTGAACCCTCTCACATCTATCTCAAAGTACATGCTCATCTCTGAGCCTTTCTATCATATCATATCATACACAAGCTCTTTACAATCACCCTCTGGTGCTGCTATCCTTAAAACCATTTCTGCCCTCCAGGCTCTACCCTTCCACTCAGACTCTTACATTCTCATTCTGGTGCGGCACCTCTTACATCCACACCTACATCCACACCTACATTCCCAGCACCACTCGTCACCACTATGTAAACAACACTTCCCCTTTCATGCTATGTACACAATGTACTGTACTCATCACCTCCTGAGCAGACGATAACTGTATCATGTCAAATGCACAACTCTCATCCCCATTTTGCCCCTCACTAATGTCTTTGACTGTACATTTTCACAAGGTGCAGCATCATATCGAACTCTGACATTCACACTTAACACCTCACCACATCTCTCATCCAGACACTTACATCGATCAATGAATCTGTCCTCATTCGCCTCTCACCATTCACTTACCCTCCTCTGCTTAAGGCCTACTAATAGTCATTTGACAAACTTGTGCATCCACAGATTCAAACACAACATCCATCTACTGGTCAACACCTCGCATCTCCCCATCCAGCACCCTAGCTTACACTACTGGTGTGTACCCTTGACATATACCTATCCACGTTGTTTCATTTAAAATATTTAACCTTGACTTACTGTGAATCTGTCACTCCTATATCTCAGTTCCATACTCCATACCTCTATTGACTTCTGCACATTAACAACTACCTTTCTCAATTAATCTGCCCTATCAGAACCATCACTCACCATAGTGCCACAGACTACATCTCTCATCTCCTGCCATCCTCTAACGTTCTCTAGCTGGTTCTACACTCTGATATCCACTCCCAAGCATTTACAAAAATTCACATTGTAATAATGAGGATGCTTCAGGTATCCTATCCAAGAACTGCCTCTGACGTTAACTCCTCCCTTCCACTCTCATAAAAATTGTTACTTGTTCTGCCCCTATTACGTCTGAGTCTCCCCAACATTTCCAAAATGGAAACACAAGTCACTCTCACCTCTACCCTTGTTTAGTTATCTCAGCCCCTACACCTCTCCAACATGTGCAGCTAGGCTTCACATACCAACATCTACCTCCTCCCCTCTCTGTCAATTTAGTTCAAGGGTGTAACACAGGCTCCTGTAGCACCTGCCCAGCAGATGGGCCCACAACACTTCTGTGCACTCACAGCCACTCAGCTTACCACATGTAGCTCAGGGCAATCAACTAGCCATAAAAACCCTCCAAGTTAATCTCTGTGTGATCTTGGCCAGCATTAAACGTATCTCAAAAGTATTCCATTGTTTCCAATACACAAATGACTACATACACACATATTAAATTCTCAACTACAAATCATGTGTGGGTTAAATTGTATAGCCCTGGCTTGTACAGACAAAACAATTGTCAGTGGAAAAGTGTACAAAAATCCAAAATCTCATCCATTCTCCACTCTTCTCACTCTGCCCTCATCCCTGTTGAGAAGTGCCAATTGTGCTACTATGCGATTATGTCTGTCAGACTTCAGCTGTGTGGGCGTACCATAGGATTCCCTGATGTTCATTCAGGCAGGGGCAGGTTTCGGTCAGATCCATAGCACCCTCAAGTGATGTGGCCAGATACTGTATTGATGACGATGCATTGTGTATGCTGAGTGGGGGGTGAGGGCAAGTCAATTTTGGCATGAAAAGAAACTCAGATTAAACATTCTCGTTCCAGTCTGTAAACTGATGGTCCATTCCTAGGAGTCCCAGCTGAGGGTTGTGTGGGTTGATTGTGTATCACCCTGATGCACCATGGATGAATACCCAAGGAAGCGGTCTGTCGCTTGATCCGTGCACCAGTGACAGGCCACTAAAGGCAGTGCTCTGTTGCTGGGCTCTGTAGTCATTAGCATTTGTGAGGCCATGGGCAGCTGTCCAAGGGCAGCATCAGCCCGGGCTGGCACACAGCATCCACCCTGAACTAAATCCACTTTGCACCACTCCTGTTACCAACCGCTGAGTTCAATCTACTTGCATGAACTGAACCAAGAAGGAGATTGTTGTCATGCGTTGTCATGCAGCAAAGGTATACTTTCATCTGTGTCACACGAGGGGCCTAGGAGGGGCATTGGATGACCAAGCACAGACAAATGTTGTTTACTCATAATGTACTGACAGGACTTGACCTGGCCTAGCATTACCCATAGGGCAATTTGATATACATAAAAATACCCTTTAAAAATTAACGGACTTTGGATAATTGTAGGAAACATATATGATACACTTAGACCATTCAGCACCCAGCAGCACCATTGAACAAGTAGATGACATATCTTGCACACAACAAGCACAATCCACACCTGACAGTACTGTGACAGCTCCTAATCCCTATGGAGCTAGGTCACATGCCTGTCACCTAACTGATATGACTATCATAGCCTTTGGCAAATACAAACGGTCTGCCATCTTAGTCACAATGTTAGGCATGTCATATCCATCTCAGAATCATCACATGCCTTAAACCACAACAGTTAGAACTAGTGCCCATATTTGAAATGCACTAGCAAGTTGCTCAGTTGGATAGAAAAGGTAGACACATACTCTTGATACACATCCATATGACTACACACAAACAAACCCTTGTCAAACTAGGATACACAATATTGTTTCCTTGACGGAACAACATAAAGCTTGTCACAATGCAAAACAAAAGTAGAATAAACCACAAAACCACAAGCCAGAAGTACCATACATTGTGTCTTGGTCACAGTTAGCTTGTCACACCTCTTCGCTGGCCATTTAGACACACTCAACAACACTTATCTTACAAATACTCATTGAAAAGCTTGGACAATATATTGCAACTAAAACATCAGCCTGGTATAGGCCATACATTCCCATCCTGCTACTTACCATACTGTCTTCTGCTGCATCATATTTCTGGGTGAAGGAGCAAAGGCACAGCCATGTCAATACAGAATCCAAAGGAGCATCACATGAGCATGATGTGGCCTATGTCCAGTTCACAGAAAAAGGAAATGCCCAGACTCTCACACTCTAAGTGTGGCATAAGGCCTGATTGAGATGTACATTACAACGCTAGGCACTGTACAACTCACAGCATGTCATCACTAACATTCTAATTGTGTGACAACCATTCATGTTCCATAAGCTTTGTACACATTCAACTAACACATTTAATATTGTATCCATGTAAAGACAGTAAAACACTGTAACTTACTGAGACGTCCTGGACACAGACACCATCCACATAATGTACCCAAACAAAATCTGGATGTAATGACTGACATCTGACATTTTAAAGGCCCTGGACAATACAGACCACAGACACCTTGCCTAACAGGAATGTCTGCAGAAATTGAAGTCCTCGAAGGCAGCAGGGTCAAGACACTGTCAGAACAATACCTACTTTACACTCACCATAGGCACAGGAAATGTATCATATGGGTCCACAGCCGTGAAAGGGTATTGGCCTACAGTGGCATGCCACCGGTGGCAAGTTTGTCATTCCAACTAGTCAACCAGATCTATAGAAGGCACAGACATGGGTCCACCCCTATCAAGTCACATACAGCAACTGTACCATTACTATATGTACATATGTGTGCCCAAAGTCACTACCATCTAGTCAAAGTCCTTTGTATCCAGGTGTATTGATGACACAGTTGTTTTTCAGCCCATGACAAACGTATGCAGCATGCTTCTCCTAAACTGTTGTACTTTGCCAAACTTGCACTATGTTGACATCTGAAAGCATGAACTATGTGGAAGTGGGATTTTCAACGCAAAGATCTGTGACTACATGTTGCAATCCTAGTCAAAACTAATGTTGACATTGACACCCAGCCAATGTAGGCACAACATTCTAGACTACATACTGACCAAGTGCTCATACTCCATGGAGCATATGCAATCCATGCCATACTAACATCATTGTATACTTACATCACAATTCACACATGAATGACAGTTAACAAAAAACTCCATTTTGAGGACACACATCTTAAAGCAAAATTAGAACTTGCCTTATTCAGAAAAATAAGGTAAGAAATACATTAAATTATGAAATGGCCTGTCCAATAAAGTTCTTCACATTCATGAGCCACAAACATCATCCCTATTTTATCTTGCCTGCACTAATGCTGCAAAGGGACAACTCCTACAGGAGTGGAATCTAGGTGGCAGGCCAGGCACCAAGGGGAGAAGTCTAGGGAGGACTGGGTTGGGTTTTGGGAGGGATGTAATCAGGAGAGAGGGTTGGACAACTGCAGTGGTAGGGTCAGATAGAGAGGGTGAGACAGCTGGAGTGGTAGGGTCAGATGGAGGGGGTGGGGCATTGCACTGGGAAGGCTAGATAAAGGGGGGATGGGCTGGGCTTCACAAGTTTAGGGATTTGATAAAGTTGAAGTGTCTGCAAGGGAATGGGGAGGGCAGATGATTTGTTGGGGTGGAATTTCTTGGGTGTGGAGGTACTGGGGTGGGATGTGGGAGTCTGATTTTCAGGAGGGGTGTGACTTTTTAGACCAGAGGAATTTTCATTTTGGTGAAGGTTTGGGGGTACTGTTTTGGGGTGATGGAGAGAGTCCGAAGTGATTGGGAGGGGCTTCAGGGTAATTTTCATCTTTTTTGGAGGTGGTTGTGAGGTTTAGGTAGAGAAGAGGTCAAGGGCAATGAGGTGGAGTTTCCGGGCAGAGTGGGTAGGAGGAGAGGCAAGAGTAGGGGTTATGGAATAAGAGGGGTGTGAGGTGTGCATCATGTCTGTGGATGCTGGTGTAGTCTCTGTTGGCATATCTGTGGTGGTGAGTGTGACGTCTGTCTTGTGACCGTGCATGGATATGTTTGCATGTGCTTAGGTCAGGGAAGGTAGTTGGGACTGTGGATGGCAAAGAGGCAGGACGGGGGTAGGACAACTAAATTTGGGATAATGCTGCCATCAATGTGGAGGCTAGACCCTGGCTGGATTTCTGTAGATAAGACATGTCTGAGTGAATGCCCTCCAGGAAAGATACCATTTGTGTAAGCTGAATGGTATGTATCTGGAGGACATTCAGCACTGCTGTCTACCCCACAGAGATCTGCCTCAGGATGTTGATGGACTCCACACTCAGGGCAGCAAGGGAGACAGAGGCCGGGGGTGAGGTACCTGGTGCGAAGGAGATGACGCCTCTTCTAGGGTATCGGCCATGGACAGTGGGCTGGGGAGCAGCTGGGAGGGTGGAGATGCTAGGGTTGGTGGTGGACTCTGATGGAGTGGATCCAGTTCCTGGTCATCCACCACCACATGGGTGTCCTCACTGGAGCTTGAGCTCAATCAATCAAAATTCTTTATTTCGGTTACACAAACCATAAAAGGAGCAACCATGCAGATCGTGAATGTATCATATTAGATTAAAAGAACATTTCTGAAGACAATTGTGCAAATAAAGAATAAAAGGCGCTCAGATTAATATAGTAAAACAGCATTGACACAACATGAATAATGTGATTCCCCATAATTCATGATTTGGGTCTCTCTGGCTGGACTTTGGGGCTAAAGTGCAAATGTGTTATCAAAATTTGTGCAAATCAGTTTCCAGGTTTTTTAGCCCACACATTGAGCAGTAAGGAATAATTGCCACTTGTCTAAGGATAAGTCCCTTACTCTAGTCACAGTAGACAGGAGCTTGAACTCGTCATCGTAGAGCTCTCAGATGTGACTTCAGACGTGCCCTTAGGGATGTTCCCTCTTGCTCGGTCTCAGCACAGGAACCACTCTGGCTAGCTGCTTTCCCAAGTCCTGTGGTGCTATCTCCTGTGCTGGCCAGTTCTGATGCTGTGAACAAGAAATACAATGAATCACATATGTACTTGGCACATAGGTTTCAACAAACCTCTTCTAAGATTACACAACTACATCAATCGAATTTGTGGGTGAAATATTTGATACTATTCCTTAAATACTACATGTTAGGATGCAAGTAAACTTATGCACCCTCACACATGATGATGTCAGCGTCATTGTGTGTAGAAAATTTTAATTCCGCATCTACAATGTCCACTACATCAATAAGTACCAGCTGATGTATCGTCTTTTGCTACAGATGGCCTTGTGTCATAACACTGTCTCATCTAATGCAAGGGAGTTTAGACCTCATACTGGGAATATGAGTCACACAATGATTTGAGACATGGTTTCCATTCTGCAATCCCTAGTCATCAACTTCAGAGTTACAGGTCACATATCATTCTTGTCATACATCAAACTGGTGTAGTCATTGCATAGGCCATGTCACACAGATAATATTGATTTTGCTAATCTGTCCAATAGCTGAAGTAGTTGTGTGTCAGGTCACATGTCTAACTCTTCCTGTCGAGACACCAAGGAAGTAGGCATAGGTAGGGTGAAAGGTATATGACCCACAGTCTTGTGGCAATTATGCACAGTGTTGAAAGATGAATCAGATTATTGTCCACATTGGATACATCTCACTAGTTTGCCATGTAAACACATGTTAGCACACTGCCAAGTCCAATGACTGCATCCTTCCCATGACTCATGTGGAACATTATGCCTCTGGGCCATCTGGATGCATCGTCTGTACAAAGTGAACATCTTACTTGTTAATGCGTATTGTACACTTAGTACCATTTTGTTAAGATTGCAGAAGTCTACATTTGTAAAGGAGAAAGCCTGAATGTCCCTCCCTTATATTTTTGCATTGTGCACACTTTGTACAGCTTAAATGCTATTGCTTTCCATCCCATTTTGGTAAGTTACTTCTGAATTAAGCTCATGTGACATCACTGAATCTAACAGTAAGGAAACCAAAGCAGGATTTAAAAAGCATCAAGTACAACCAGTCAAGAGCATTAATACACATGAGTACTGTTGTGAATGTGTATCTGACATCATCCATTTCAACCAAAACCCTCTTTCCACCAGAGACCTACTTTGTTAGCCACTGAATGGGATGTGTTGTCACTATAACAGAGTCATAAACATGGACTCACTCTTTGGTTTAGAGTGGATGGAATCTTACACCCAATCTTGTGAAAGGCCAGTGTGGCAGGTGACATAAGTTAGCAAACCGGTAATTTGCCCATGGGATACATTGGAGTACACTGAGCACCAGTGCTGGGCCCTAACATTGGCGCACTGACCAATCACTACTCAGCAAGTTCTCCACATAAATATTACCTGCTACCTGGATGTATAGCATGGGAATTTACAGTTGAGTGTTCCAACATCCACATACTACACAGAGTTGCTGTGACCACACAGAGAGCAGTCCAGACATTTGTCAATGTGCTGACACATGTTGATCACTTACAATAGTTCAGAAGGTTATCTCCATGCACATGCTGTTCTCATACGTTCAGATTACACTACTGTCAATACCCTGACCATTTTATCCTCACATGTTCCAAATGAAAGGGGCATAACCATGCATCTACTTATCCTTGTGCATATGCGTCTTTTAACACTGAACAGTGGTTTTGTGTGTATTGCAACCTGAAAAAAGGCCAAAAGGCTAAGATACTTGCACATGCATGGGCTAATATGTTGTGCAACAAGGCACAGACTCACCCCCTCCTTGCTGCTGCCTGGCTCTCAACTGTCTATCCAGGTCAAGGAAGACCACCTCAAGGATGCATAGCATTAGGGGGGTCAGGTTGTAGTGCACACCCCTCTTCCCTGGAGGTGACAGGCCCAGCTGGATTTTTGCAAACTTCTTGGTCCAGCTTCTCAAGTTCTGCCACCGTTTCCTGCAGTGGGCGCTGCACCGATGGGTGATCCCCATGGAACGCACCTTTCGGGCGATTATCCTCCACAGCTTGGCCTTCTGATGGGAGTTGACCTGTAAGGATGACATGGTGACAGGGCCTTAGTTCACATGCAACATGTACAGATACAAATACTGGTACACATAGGTCATGAGCAGCTTGCTCACACTGTCTAAAGGTTAGCAAAGTGGCATTCTGTGTAATTCACCAGTGTTCAATGACGACTCTCT
This sequence comes from Lissotriton helveticus, assembly GCF_964261635.1. NCBI lineage: Eukaryota > Metazoa > Chordata > Amphibia > Caudata > Salamandridae > Lissotriton > Lissotriton helveticus. The sequence goes on along the minus strand of NC_136065.1, from coordinate 990,926,576 downwards.
CCCATGAGAACGGAGATAAGATGTTTACACCAGTACATTCACTTGTACAGCTGTGTACCTGCCCAGAATAGTTATATGCACACTTTTAAACTTTAAAAATAAAGTTTAATTGGTTGTCAGTAGGATGCAATTAGTGCATGGTTATTTCACATGTAAACTGATAAGGCTGTCTGATCTTTACTCCTTCTCCTCTGGTTTGCCATAGAGCTGCCTGTACAGGGGCAGGAGCATGTCCAGCAGAATCTTGTTCTCCTCAGCTGTGAAGGCTGGGGCCCTGCGCTCTGTGTAGCTCCCAGAAGATGTGAACAGAGAGTTGGGGAGGTCCTGGAATCATGCAGTTAGTGCAGGCAAGTGCACTCTCTAGGGAACCAACAGACATATCTAAACCACAGAGGTGGTCTTCAGTCCATGCGGCCAAAGCGATAGGTCCGCGTCGGTCACTTTTTCCGAAACCGTACAATGCATTCTACTGCTTATTAATGACACGCCTACCGCTTTGTGACATTATTGTGTATAATTTACATTGAAATACACTGTATGTACGTGTCCCACATGTCATGCATTACATGATCCTATTGAGTGTACATATGCACCAAATGATTGTTCTCATAAACATAAATCTAGGCTTTTTGGCTTGTGGGTTTTGGAGTATGTCCTGCTTGATTTACCTGATCAGTCACAGATACTGGTGAAGTGTACACTACTGCACTGTAATTGCTGTGTCACCAAACCTTTCAAACATGTCTGGCAATTACCTGAATGCTGTGATGTGTATCTAAGGTCAACATTGTTCCTTTAAATGTGTGTTTTCAGTAACATGTAGTTTTAGGTGTGGTTATTTTTTTTGCTCTTGGTCTCAGTCCATGTTGCTTGGTACATTGTGAACTAACACCAACTGTGTATGCACTCTACGCATAGGTATCGCAGAGGAGGTGGCAGGCAGTCTCCTGTGTACATGCCCTTTCCAGACCTACAAAGACTGGAAGAACAAGACATCATCCAGAAATACAGTTTCACAAGGGCAACAATTGATGAGTTATGCCAGCAGTTATCACCTTATTTGCAGCCGTAGCAAACTTATCCGACCGCACTAACCCCCAAGGAGAAGGTGATGGCAGCATTGCATTTATTTGCCATGGGAACATTCTTGTACACAGTGGCAACATCGAGTGGAATGTCCCAGCCCATGTTCAGTAATGTCCTTCTTGATGTGTTGCAAGCATTAATCCGTTACATGGACCACTACATCAAGTTCCCTAAACTTGGAGAATTTTCTGACATCAAGGGTGATTTTTATGCATTAGGATGAATACCTCATGTAATAGTGTCTATTGATGGTACTCATGTTGCGTTCATCCCACCACAGCCCAATGAACAAGTGTATCGCAACTGCAAACATTTTCACTCCATCAATGTCCAGATGGTGTGTTTGGCTGACATGTGCATCACACACGTCTGTGCATGTTTTCCTGACTCTGCACATGACGCATATATTTTGCGTAGAAGCATTATCCCCGATTAGACGATTAAAATGCAACCTGACTGGGCCTGGCTTGTTGGTAGGTGAAGTTGTATGTGGATGTTGTACCGTGTGTTGTTTGTATGTCTGATAGTGATATGTTTTTAGACAACTAAACTATTTTCTGTGTTCAAGGTACTAGACTCTGGATACCCCTACCAGCCATGGTTACTGACACCACTGCGCAACCCAGTCACCCCAGCAGAGATGCGCTTTAAAGAGGCTCATGAACAGACCAGGCAGACAGTGGAGCAGACTTTTGGCCTCCTGAAGTCAATCAATCAATCAATCATAACATTTGTATAGCGCACTACTCACCCGGAAGGGTCTCAAGGCGCTTGGGGGAAGGGGTCCGCTACTGCTCGAACAGCCAGGTCTTGAGTTGTCTCCTGAAGGCGAGGTGGTCCTGGGTCAGCCGAATGTGGATGTGGAGGGAGTTCCATGTCTTGGCCGCCAGGTAGGAAAAAGATCTGCCTCCGGCGGTGGCTCTTCGGATGCGTGGTACGGCGGCGAGGGCGAGGCTAGTGGACCGTAGCAGGCAGGTGGGCGTGTAGAAGGTCAGGCAGTCATTGAGGTACTTGGGGCCCAGGTCGTGGAGAGACTTGTGTGCGTGGGTGAGGAGCCTGAACGTGATCCTCTTGTTGACGGGGAGCCAGTGCAGGTCCCTCAGGTGGCCGGAGACGTGGCTGCGTCAGGGAATGTCCAGGATGAGTTGGGCGGAGGCGTTCTGGATGCGTTGGAGTTTTTTCTGTAGCTTGGCTGTGGTACCGGCGTAGAGGGTGTTTCCTTAGTCCAGTCGGCTGGTGACAGGGGCCTGGGTGACCGTCTTCCTGGTTTCAGTCGGGATCCATCGGAAGATTTTTCGAAGCATGCGAAGGGTGTGAAAGCAAGATGAGGAGACGGCGTTGACTTGTCTGGTCATCGAGAGGGAGGAGTCCAGGATGAAGCCCAGGTTGCGTGCGTGGTCTATTGGCTTGGGAGCGGTGCCCAGGGCTGGGGGCCACCAGGACTCGTCCCAGGTGGTGGGCGATGGTCCCAGGATGAGGACTTCCGTTTTGTCTGAGTTCAGTTTCAGGCGGCTGTTCTTCATCCACTCGGCGACGTCTTTCATCCCTTCGTGTAGGCTGGTTCTGGCGGTGTCGGGGTCTCTGGTGAGGGAGAGGATCAGCTGGGTGTCGTCGGCGTAGAAGATGATGTTGAGGTTGTGTTGGCGTGCGATGGCAGCAAGAGGTCTCATGTAGACGTTGAAGAGGGTGGAGCTGAGTGATGAGCCTTGCGGGACGCCGCAGATGACTTTGGTGGCCTCGGATCGAAACGGGGGGAGGCGGACTCTGTGTGTTCTTCCGGCGAGGAACGAGATGACCCACTCCAGTGCCTTCTCTTGGATGCCGGTGTTGCTGAGGCATTGGACTAGTGTGCGGTGGCAGACAGTGTCGAACGCTGCAGAGAGGTCCAGGAGGATGAGTGCCGCTGTTTCCCCGTTGTCGAGCAGGGTTCGGATGTCGTCGGTGGCTGCGATGAGGGCGGTCTCGGTGCTGGGGTTATTTATTTATTTATTTTGCATCTTGTAACGCGCAAACTAAAACCCGAAGGTGTCAAGGCGCCTAACAAAAAGATCAGAAAGCGGGCACAACTACTCATACGCTTGGACAAAGAGGCGTGTTTTGAGGGCAGCTCTGAAGGTTTGAAGGGAGGGGAGGGACCTGAGCTCTAATGGAAGGTCGTTCCACCATTTGGGAGCCAAGAGGGAAAAAGCCCTACCACCCCATCTGGCTTTCCGAATGCGAGGGATGTGGAGAAGAAAATGATTGGAGGAGCGGAGGTTCCTGCCTGGGTTGTAATAGGTCAAGATGGATCCAATGCCTGTAGGGCTAATTTTTGCCAAGGCCTTATAGACCATACACATGGACTTAAAGACAATCCGCTCCTTTATCGGAAGCCAGTGAAGCTGCTTCCTGGCCAACGTGGCCGAAGAGCGTCGGGGAAGATCAAGGACAAATCTGGCTGCCGCATTCTGGACTACCTGCAAGCGCTGCAGCTGACTCTTATTCAGTCCAGCATACAGCGCATTGCAGTAGTCCAGACGAGACCCCAGAAGGGCGACAGCAAGTTGCCTTCTTTCCTGCAGGGAAAGGTAGTTCCTAATTTTCCTAAGAACGTAAATTATACCCCAACAGGTAGATACCGTCCTGTTGACCTGTTGGCGCATGTCAAGAGTAGGGTCAATCATCACCCCGAGATTTTTAGCCGAGGAGGTAGGCTTAGGGCAGGGACCCAATGAGTCAGGCCACCACTCCATGGACCAAATATCTTCCCTTCCGCCGAACACCATCACCTCGGTCTTCTCCCCATTCAATTTCAGTGAGTTGTAAATCATCCACTGGCCGACGGCCTCCATGCAAGATCTAAATCTGGAGGCCGTCAGTTCAGTTGACTGGGAGAGAGACACGAGGATCTGGGTGTCATCCGCGTAGGAAACTACCTCCAGCCCAAAAGATCTAATAAGTCTGGCAAGGGGGGTCACATAGATGTTAAAAAGGGTGGGACTAAGCGCCGACCCTTGAGGGACCCCACATTGCACAGACAGGGATGGAGATAGAAATTTTCCCAGCATTACCCTCTGCTCCCTATGATCGAGAAAAGAAGAGAGCAAACCCAGGGCTGCCCCCCGGACCCCAATCTCACCCAGTCGAGATGTTAAGACACGGGGAGATAGGGTATCGAAGGCAGCCGTGAGGTCCAGAAGGATCAGGAGGGATGTCCGACCCTCATCCACACTCACACGGATGGAATCGAGCACCAGGGTGAGGGCGGACTCGGTGCTATGTTCCCTCCTGAAACCATGCTGGGAAGGGTCCAGGCAGCCCGAATTCTCCACAAAGACAGCTAGATGCCCATTTAGATGGGACTCAAGCATCTTTGCAGGGGCCGGAAGCAGTGAGATGGGGCGGAAGTTTTTTAATACTCCGGGATCTAGGGAGGGTTTCTTAAGAAGAGGTTTTACCACAGCATTTTTCCACTGCTGTGGAAAGACACCCTCCCTCATTACCCCATTCATGATCTCAAGTAAGGGGGGTAAAAGAGATCCTCTACACTGCTTCATGATCTTAAGAGGGCAAGCATCTAGCGGAGACCCTGACTTGGTTTTCTCAAGCAGCATGTCAAGATCTTGTAGGGAGAGCGGAGGAAAAGATTCCATATAGCCGGCCAAGGGAGGCTCCGCCGAGGAAACATCCGGGACCGCAATAGCCGGAGGCTCAGCCGTTGAAAGCCTCTGTGACTCCAGAGAAGTGTAAATGTCCGATATTTTGGACTGAAAGAAGAGAGCTATGTCATTGCAGAGCTCCTGAGATGGAATGACAGGATCGGGGACCTGAAGAGATGTGAGAGAGTCCATGATCCTGAAGAGCTCTTTGGGAGATGAAAGGGAGGAAGTCAGGGCCACAAAGTAGTCTTGTTTGGTCCCAATGACTTCCAACTTATATCTCTTGAGCAGGGTTTTATGAGCTTCCCTGTCTTTGAGATCCTAACTGGCATGCCATCGACGCTCCTGTCTCCTTACTTCCTGTCTAAGGAGTCTGAGTTGTTCAGAGAACCAAGGGGCTGATGGTCTTTTCCTGGCTGAATAACAGGACCGAGCCGGCGCCAGTTCGTCCAAGGCCTCTGTAAGAATGTTATCATAATGCGGCACCGCCGAAGAGGGATCCATCTCCCAAATAGAAGACAAACTAGGAATCCACGGGTCAAAAGAGTGTTCCCCGATGTTTTTAAGATTCGTACGTACTTCAAAAGTACTCGGAACTTTCCTGAGAATTTCCTGGCTAGGGAAGGCCACGTTGAAAGGAACGGCCAGGTGGTCTGACCAGGAGAGGGAGAAAGGATCCGTAGCTGACAGTCTCTGATCGTTAGAGAAAATCCCATCGAGCGTGTGACCAGCTCGGTGGGTGGGTCCTTTCACCAGTTGGGTGAGTCCACATGCTGTCAGTGCTTCCAGCAACGCGGAAGTGTCATGAGATTCCAATAACTCTAAGTGAAAATTAAAATCACCCAGAATCGTTAGATTCTCACGACCAAAGTAGGGCTCCAGGAACTGAAGCAGTTTTAAGCTAAAATCTGCTCTAGGACCGGGCGGACAATAGACCAGAATCCCGTTAAATGGAGAGATATAGGGGTCATGTAATGAAAAATACAACACCTGGATAGCATCCTTGGGGTCAGATAGAGGCATAGTATGACATTGAAAGCTGTCTCTATGCAGGATGGCTAATCCACCACCGACCCGGCCTATTCTGTCCTGCCGAGTCAGGCGGTACCCATCAGGGACTGCTTCGATGAGGTCTGGACTGCGAGGGGTCGAGGGATCCGTTCATCTCGAGGAAGGCGGCAAGCTGTCTGTTGACGATCTTCTCGATGACTTTGGCAGGGAAAGGGAGGAGCGAGATGGGGCTGAAGTTTTTGAGGTCGGTGGGGTCCGCTGTTGGTTTCTTCAGTAGGGCGCTGAGCTCGGCATGCTTCCAGCTCTCTGGGAAGGTGGTGGTGTTGAAGGAGGTGTTGATGACGTCTCGGAGTTGGGGTGCGATGGTGGAGTCGGCCTTGTTGAAGACGTGGTGGGGGCAGGGGTCGGTTGGAGATCCGGAGTGGATGGTGTTCATCGTGCGGGCTGTGTCTTCGGTGGTCACCGTGGTCCAGGTGCGGAGGGTGGCGGTGGGGTGCGTTGGTTCGACGGTTGGGTGTGTGGATGGTGTGTCGAAACTGTTGTGGATGTCGGCGATCTTGCGGTGGAAGAACGATGCGAGAGAGTCGCAGATATCTTGTGAAGGGGTGATGTCGTTGTTGCCGGTGCTGGGGTTGGAGAACTTCTTGACGATGCTGAAGAGTTCCTTGCTGTGGGCGTTGTTCTCCAGTCGCTCCTTCAGTGATTTCTTCTTCGTGGTGAGGATGATCTGGTGGTGCTTGCGGGTGGTGTGTTTGAGGGCGGTCATGTTGTCAGTGGTCTGGTCGAGGAGCCAGGCTTTCTCGATGGTGCGGCAGGTCTTCTTGGAGTCCTTGAGTTTGTCGGTGAACCAGGGGGCCCTCTTGCTTCTGGGTCTGCTGGGAGGGTTCTTCAGTGGTGCGGGGTCATCGGCGCAGGTGGTCAGCCACTGCGTGAAGTTGCGGGCTGCTTCGTTGGGGTCCGTTGTGCTGGCAGGTGGGTTCTGGCTGAGGGAGGTGGTGAGCTGGTCGGCGGTGATCTTGCTCCAGCTCCTGTGAGGAACCTGTTGCGGGTGGTGGTGGGTTGTGGTTTTTCTGAAGCTGAAGTGGACGCAGCTGTGGTCGGTCCAGTGGAGTCCGGTGGAGTGGCTGAAGGTGATGTGCTTGCTGGATGAGAAGACGGGGTCAAGCGTGTGGCCGGCGTAGTGGGTGGGGGTGTTCACCAGTTGCTTGATGCCGAGGTTGGCAAAGTTGTCCAGCAGGGCGGCGGTGTTGCGGTCCTTGTTGTTCTCCAGGTGGAAGTTGAGGTCCCCTAGGAGGATGTAGTCGTCGGAGGGGAGGGCGTGCGGGCTGATGAAGTCCGTGATGTCTTTGCTGAATTGTGTGCGTGGTCCCAGGGGTCTGTAGATGAGGGTGCCTCTGAGGGTCGTCTTTGGGTCGGTGTGAATCTGGAAGTGGAGGTGCTCGGCGGCGGCGAAGGTGTCGTTGGAGTCGGTCGTGATGCGGATGGTGTTCTTGTGGATGATGGCGATGCCTCCTCCGGTCTGGTTGACGCGGTCCTTCCTGATGATCTTGTACCCGTTCGGGATGGCGATGGTGATGTCGGGGGCTGAGGAGGCGTTCATCCAGGTTTCCGTGAGGAAGGCGATGTCTGGTGATGTTGTGTCGAGGAGGTTCCAGAGTTCCACTGCGTGTCTGTGGACGGAGCGGGTGTTGAGTAGGATGCACTTCAGGTGGTTGCTGCTGGTGCTTGGCTTGGCGGGCGCGGTGCCGGTTCGGAGGCAGGTGAACTTGCAGGTTCTGTCAAGTCAAGAATCAGCTGTCTGGATAAGACAGGAGGAGCCCTCCAGTATGCCCCAGGAAAGGTGTGCCAGATAAGCGTGGCTTGCTGCATGCTACACAAAGTAGCAATACATAAGGGCATACCTCTGATAGTGGAAGAAGAAGACCCCCAGGTGCCATCAATTGAGGATCCAAGACTGGGCCATGATGACAGTGCTGATCATAATGATGGAGGCAATTTCAGACAACAGCTTGTCCACAACTTTTTCACATGACTGTAAGTATGTAATGAGAAGAGGTGACTAACCCCCATTGCTTGTTGTTGTGTAGCTGGCGAACAATGTGTATGTATGCTTGAGAGTGTATGATAAGTTTCCTGAAGGTTTTTTTCAAATAGTGGTTATTGGAATGGTCAAATTTATATTGACAGTGTTTCAGTGAAGCCTATCTAGTGTTAACAATGAAATTGTTGTGCTTGAGATATCATACTTCTGTGACTTGTGCTACCTTATTTCTGATTGCTAAACTCTGTTCTTTATGCTTTTTTACCAGTGTACATTGGCATGTCATCTACCGAGTGGATTTGCAAGTTGTGACCACACCAGACATTTGATGCTGTGACAGACACCGACATGGAAATTGTGCTGAATTCCCTGGCACTGGCTACCTTCGGACCTTATAGTGTGGTGATTTTGTTATTAGTGCCTTTCAGTACTGTGTGATGTGATTTTACTTTGTGTTCAGACACCAGATTGTATCTGGGGAACAAAAATGTGTTCCACATTGAGGTGTGCCTTGTCTGATATTAAACATCCAAACATGTTCAAATCAAAGTTTGACCATGATGAACTAGTTGGCTTAGAAGGATTGTTTACTGGGCTGGCAAGCAATGGTAGCTATGTAGACAATTGACTTCCAGTGAATATGTACTGTGTGGTAAAGTGTGTCTGAAAAACATGGTTGTGTACATCTACCATGCAGTTCAAAACTTAATTTACTCACAGGCACTTCGTTTACTACTTACAAGTTATTGATTACCAAGGTTGTTGACACTTTCATCATTATGATTAGAGGGTGATTACAATACGTACATTTTGAATTCAAAGTCACAACATGAGCAAGTATTCATGTGTAAACTAGTTTATTTTGAAAAACTCGAGCTAAATTTAAGCCACAGAACCGTGGTGTGCTCATAACAAAAAATAAAGTGCATATTGGAGTTGATAGTGTTTGCTGATGAAATCTAGCAGAGACAAGCCAAAGGTATTCAAGTTCAAAATTCCAATTTTGACCCTCCATCAGTTGTGGGAAAGTTATTTTTGACAGTCAACAAAGTGAACGCTTGGTAAACACTGGATGATATCAAGAGTACCTTTTTACTTCCTGAGGGTGGTGCACTACATTCTGACTCTCACTGATGTTTCCTTGGATGCCCCACTCCTCGTTTGGGTGAGGGAACACAGCTGCAGGCTCCTGGGGTACAGGAGACTCTCTGTCTGACTCAACGTCCCACCCTGTTGCTTGTGCAGATGTAGTAGCAACTGATATTATGGGCACACAGGGAGGTGTGCTTAGTTGACTAGTGATCTGGTGAAGGCTGGTACGAATATCCCGCAGCACCCCAGTAATGTCTTCCATTTGACTGTTGAACCAGCCTAGATGTTGGTTTTATTCTGCCTGCAGCTGCTCGATGTTTCTGAGGATTTGTATGACCCAGCCCATTTCTCCCTGGTAATCCTCATGGCCATTGATTACCCAGGAGAGGTTTGGGTAGTCATCAGCAGCACCAGCTACTCTTAATAAAAAAAAAATAATAATAAAAAACATTCAGGATGAAAGAACAATTTTACGGCTCATCTGAGTAGGTCAAGCATTAAAATAAAACTAAGTAAGCAGCACCAGCTGCTCAACGGCGTGTATCCACATGAACCCTCCCACCACTCCATCCCTCATGAGCATGCACATTTTGCAGTGGCACAGTCAACCCAGAGCCTCCTTCCTCACTGACAAGGGTGTTATCGTCAGTCAACTCCAGAGTGCCCTGTGTTGCTGTGCTGTTGTCATTGTCCGGGGCTGCAGTGTCTATCAGGGTAGGGGACAGCTGGGTGTCATTAGCTGAGGTGGGAGTTGCCGCAGTGGATCCAGCTGAAGCTGCTAGTGCTGTGTGCTGACCCAAACCTGATGAGCCAGGTTGCTCCTCCTCGTCCGAGGATGAGTGAGAGTCCTCAATGCCAGTGAGCTCATGGTCGGTTGATGTCTGGGACTGGCTGCCATAATTTTATATGGCAGTGTTCCCAGCTCGCCCTGTGGGTACACAAATAACACAGTCAATTATGAAAATGTCCAATGCACCTCAAATGTTACCCATTATATAAATGCCTGGACGAAAAAATCAGTTTAGGCTGACTTATTGGCCTCCTTTATCATTGATGGTCGTCTTTGACAAGATGTGGATTGGTAATCAGCTCCACCTATGTGCAGAATTGGGCATGTTCTGTTTAGTTCTTATGACATGTCCACTGACATTGACTTGCACCTCACACTCTGTAGATGACACTGGTGGCTTAGTGTGCTCAACATCTGTAGAATAACATGACATACGTACTCTTTTGATCCAAATGTTGGAGTTTTTCAGGCTTTTTTACTAGGCTTAGTCCATGTATCAACAGTCACATAGGTGTGGCTGCCTACACACTCACAGTCTTTTGCTTTCCCAGTAATTTTGTGATAATGGTTTGAGTGAGGTGCTTATTGTTCTCATCTCATGATCCTCAAGTAAATGCCTGTAAGGAGTCAAACATATGACTGCTTAGCTTTGTACATATACAGCTCATGGATTTTTTATTTTGACTCCATAGTTAGACAGGAGCTCAAACTTTTTTGTTGCTAATTTATGGCTAACTAATTTCATGTGCTAGGGTTTGTGTGGTGAAGGGCTATGTGGGAAACTTAAACACTTCCCACCCAGCCAAACAGGCCACCTGGAAGAGTGTTTTCCAGACAATGATGAGAAGTGTACTTGCAAGATGGCTTTCACTGGTGCCTGGTGTTAGAAGCACAAGGCCCAGTTGGTAGTTATGATTGAGACAGACACCAGTCCCCAATGTCAGCCATCCTGCTAGTACATTTCAACTATCTGTCAGGTAACAATAGACCCAGGTGAACTGGTTGTGCTGGGTGGAGGGGAGGAGTGGTTGCTATTACTCTAACTCCCATCAAGCTCTGCCATGCACACACTCTTCCCACCCATCCCAACCATCCTTACCTAACAGTGAGTGGAGGTGGACTCTCAAGATGTCTAACACTGGTGCCTGTTGTTTGACTTGACCACGACTACCATCCAAGCCTCATGCTCCAAACACCAGTACACGGTCTCAGCCATTTTGGCAGTACATTTCCCATCACTGTCAGGTAAGCATACTTCCAGGTGGGCTGGTTGGGCTTGGTGAGAGGAGGAGTGTTTACAATGACTACAACTCCCATCAGGGTCTGTCCTCCACACGTCTTCCCACCCTTCCCAACCAGGCCCACCTGGAACTGTGCTTTCCTGACAGTGAGTGGAAATGTACTGGCAAGATGCTTCCCGATTGTGCATGGTGTTTGGAGCAGAAGGCCTTGATTAACCCTGGGCGTAGTGGGGCGTAGTGGGGCTCCGCGGAGCTACGCGGAGAGGGCGAGAAGCTACGCCCACTCCCGCACTCCGCGTAGCCCCACTACGCACCTCCCTCCCGCTCTCCCCTACATACTTTATTTAAGCATTTACACGGATTAAAACAAGTTAAAAGCACTTACCTTGTCCGGGGCTCGTCCGGGTCTTCATCTTTGAATAGCGTCCTTTGCCTGGATACCAATGCGCATGCGCGGGCGGCCGCGCATGCGCATTTCTCCCGAGAAATGCGCATGCGCGGCCGCCCGCGCATGCGCATTGGTATCCAGGCAAAGGACGCTATTCAAAGATGAAGACCCGGACGAGCCCCGGACAAGGTAAGTGCTTTTAACTTGTTTTTATCCGTGTAAATGTTTAAATAAAGTATCTAGTGGAGGGCGGGAGGGAGGCGGGTGGCGGCCGACTCGGCTACGCTCACGGAGTGGGCGTAGTGTTGCCGGCTACGCTGTCTACGCAAAATGCGTAGAAGGCAACACTACGCCTACTCCGTGGGCGTAGCCGATTCGGACGCCCACCCTTAGCCTTGATGTGAATTTGGGAGAAGTGTTTACATGGCAATAGTTTAGAGCTTTTTCATCCTCATTGCAGGTATGTGTGTTATTTATATTACATACACAGCACATGATCATTGACTATTGGTTTATTTAAATCTAAAACAGTCATTTTGTTAACTGGGTCCATTACAGCGATGTCTACATGAGTGTAATTGCTAACTTGTGTGAAATGTGGAGTTCCTACTTACCAGACTCCATTCCTTCTGGGATTCCATACAAGCTCTCCAGCAGAAGGATGGCATGCACCTTCTCCTCCCAGGAAGTAAAGTGCACAGGTTGTGCAGGAGGGCCACCACCAGTCTGTTGTGCAGCCCCGGGTGCTTTACCACACACGATTTTGACCCTCCATCTCACATAATACCACCTCTTTTTGATATCATCCAGTGAGTCCCATACAAGTGTTTCAGCATTCACCTTGTTGAGTATCCTGTCCAACATCTTATTTTTCTGACTGATGGGGTCTGTTGGACAAGGGGCCCAAATAAATATGGCTCTACATTGATGATTTCATCATCAAGGACTATCAACTTCTTATCTTTAAACCGTGGCTACTTCTTCCTGGGCATGGTGAGACATGGTGAGGGTGAGGGTGAATGGGAATGGGAATTAGAAGGTGTGTTTAAGAAAAGGAATCTGAACCAAAAAGTGATATATGCAGTGTGTGAGTGTGTGCAGGGCTGACAGAGGTGACTGGCAAAAACTACTCTCTGGGGCTTGCAGCAGTATTGTGTAAGCAAAGGATCATGGTAATTTTTGGGTCTTTATATAGCTGGATTGGTGGGCGTGTCTACTATTCAATAAAACATTTTGGCACTGCCTATGCTTGTTGTTGTTAGACCAGTTTTTTCTATTTTGCACTTGCCATGTGGCACAGAAACCGACATGATTCTGTAACTGCGTCAGATGCATCCTATTCTGCTCGGTGGGACAACCAATGCTTGATGGTGACTGAAATGCCTACGGGACCCCCTTTCTGACTGTATCGGTCGGTTCGGACTTGTTTCCGAATGACGCTGGTGGGTCGGAATGGTCTCCAACCGACACGGTCAGAGTTTTACTTGCTATTCATCATAGTACGGCTGTCGGACACATCGCAGTCGAGTCGGTCCGAATATTTCCAAGAACGAGTCGGCGGGATGGTCTGTCTCACCGCCATCGTAATAAGCCCCTTAGTGCCTTTTCTACAGGCATTTTGCAGGTTGATGATAAAACAGAGAAATATCTGGATACCTGGGTAAAGCGTTTGTAAAAAGTGTTATGATGATTTAGAATTCCTGCTACAAGTTAACTATAATTTCAAAATGTATGTTTAAGAAGTCAATTGATGGGCACTGATGCGTGAAACCATGGATGGTAAACAGGAAGATTATGGAGGCAAGCCCATTTAATTGTTAGAATCTTTTACTATGGGATGTCTGTCTGGGTGCACAAGAGATAAACAGTAAGGTGTATGTGTCTCAACAAGGTGATGCAATTTTGAGTTGGCAACATCAACAATAATTGAGTATCATAATTGATCCTAAGACTGTCCCTTACGTGTGAATAAACCAGAGACTGTTTGGATAAGAATCAGAACCTTTGTGCCATAATGTATTTGTAAACAAAGCTGGATGCTTAAAGAACTATGTGCATGAGATCACAGGGAAGTCTGGTGCTGAGCCATTATCTGCTAAAGTCAGGACGTTGGCCATTGCAGTCAAAGAGGAGGTTCAGAAGGAGCTGGATAAGTTGTGCAGTACAGGCGTAATTACCCTGATGAGGCAACTGAGTAGCTGGTTTCAATTTTTGGAGCTAGGAAGGTCAATGAATAAGTTTGGTTATGTTTAGCTCTATGTGCTCCCAATAAAGAAGGAGTAGTGGGCACATTTCCACTACCAAACATAACAGAGATGTTGACATCTTTGGAAAGAGCTAAAATTGTCACAAATCTCGACCTGAGCTTGGCGTCTCACTAGATTTGATTAAACTCAGATTCTACAGAATTAAGGCATTCATCACTCCAATTGGTGCATATATGTGCAATTTGGGCATGTAATAGCTGGTTTGGTTTTCCAAAGGCTGATGACATTTTTGTTGAATGGCATCTTTGGAGCGTTTTTTTATCAGGATGATGTTTTGACTTACGGGAAGTATTTGGAAGAGCACAATTCCAGAGCAAAGGCAGTATTAAAGATCTTTGAAAACATTGGATTAATCTTACGTGTAAAAATGTATGGTTTTGGTAAAAGGAACATATCATATCTAGGCCATGAAATAAGTGGAGAAGGTGTTCATTCAATAAAGGTATTGGTGGATGTTATGAAAAAATCTAGAATGTCCTTCTAATAAAGAGGAAATGCTTTTACTCATTGTCACTGCAGAGTAGTTGTTGAAAAAGTAGCAGCTAACAATCAATCTATCAGAGAATTAACTAACAACATCATTTTCTGGACACAGCAGTGTAATGGGGAGTTTGAGTCTGTAAAAATGGACTTGGAGGATGCACCTAGTGTGCAAGCTTTTATACTGGGGCAATAATGCATTTTGATCACTGATGCCAACAATAAAAATACTTGGTGCTGCTTTGTTGCAAATTATGATTGGTAAGGAAAGAACAATAGCTTTTGCTTTGCGGAGTTTACAGGGTGCTAAGGTAATCTATTCAGTAATTGGAAATGAGACTTTAGCTGTCAAGTAGGCTTTCTGCATGTTTTTTTTTTTTCAATGGAGTTGAAATTTGAAGTAAAGACTGATCACAGGCTGCTAGTGGGAATCTTGACATCCAAATGTTTAAACAATGTCTCTGCAAGAAAAAGCAGGGGCATGATTTGTCGTCAGGAATTTTCTTTCTATATGTGTTACCTACCAGAGGTGGAAAATACGGAATTAGACTGTCTATCATGTTTGGTGATTTTAAATTCAGAGACAGATCAAGAAGAAATAGATAGTGATGATTAGTGGGTAGGAGTTTGTGTTGCTACAGACGGGGCAATCGATCAAGAGGAGTGGGTTATGTGAATTTAGAGTCAACTCAATCATGAGTGGTTTCATTGTATGGATACGAAAATAATAAAGTGATTGCAGAACGTTTGCTGCTACATGAAGGTAATAAAGTTTTGTAAATAATGAGCTGTTAGAGATAGGTGTTTTGTTGTTTAGAGGTGCCAGAATGGTTATTGAAGTTAAGAGAAAAGAGCATTCATGTTGCACATTCAAGACATCGAGGCATGAAAATGATACAAACTGATTTCTGGTGGCCAGGTCTGGATCTCTAAGTAGAAAGAGCTGTAAGGAATTGTTTGGAATGTGTCAAACATGATAACGGCTATCGTCTGCTATCGCCCCCCGGGAGCTTTTAATTCCCAACAACAACAGTCGCTACTCACCTGCCTTTCTAATATGGCCACTTCTCATAGCAAACTGATCGTTCTAGGTGATTTTAACCTTTGGCCAAACGGCAGCCTGGACACTGCACTGCACAATTTGGTACTCTCGTGTGAAAGCGTAGGACTTTCTCAACAGGTTAACAAACCCACCCACACAGCAGGGCACCAACTTGACTTAATTTTTTCCTCCCCTCAGTTGGTACACCTGATAGACATCCTGCCTATGTGCTGGACCGATCACGCGCTCATTAAATTTTTCATAACCAGCAATGATGCCAAAAGGCCGCCTTATAGTGCCTCTCCCGAATTTCTGTACAGAGACTGGAAAGCTCTGGATAAATTAAGATCAGCCGGCACCGTATTTACTGTGGAAAACAGCTTTTCCCCCGCTAACTCGGTGGAGGACAACTACAAAGCCTTCTGTACTAAGCTATCCTCTACTTCTGACTCCTTCGCCCCGAGAAAAAATGCAAACCTAAGAGCAGAGCACCAGCCCCCTGGTTTGACGACGCCTTGAAAGTCCTCAAACTAGCATGCAAACAAGCGGAGAGGAAATGGAGGCAAGGATACTCCGACAGCAATAAGTCACTTTGGAAAAACAAACTACGGGCATATAAAACTGCTATTGATCATAGCAAGGCTAACTACTTTTGTTCCACCATAGCTAACGCTACCAATGGCTCGAAGAGTATCTTTCAGATTCTCAATAATCTTACCCAACCTGACAGTGCCAAAAATACTACCCCACCCACACAAGCACTCTGCGACAATCTCGCATTATTTTTTAAAAATAAAATTGAGACCATCATCCACAACCTGAACACGTCCCTACCACTGGACAGTTCCAACCACGCTGGCCCCGGGACCGGCATCACCGTCCCTGACCAGATTCACACCTGGCACCTCCCCATAGAAAGGTTGCGGGAATTTCCCCCCATTTCAGAAACCGACTTTGACAGTTTGGCGCTTGGGATCACTTCGGGCTCCCCTCTCGACCCTCTGCCTCCAAAAATCTGGAAAAGTTTTGGAACAGAACTCTTCGGCACCCTGCGCAGGATTTGCAACCAATCTTTGGGTTGCGGATTTGTTCCAACTCCTTGGAAACATGCTCTTGTCACCCCGCTGCTGAAAAAACCATCCTTAAACCCAGAGTGCCTGTCGAACTATCGGCCTATTTCCCTCTTGCCATTCCCGGCAAAGATCACCGAACGATGGGTGAGTTCCTGTCTCTCTCAACACCTGGAGCAGAATCACATCCTGGACGATGTCCAATTCGGTTTCCGTCCAGCGCATGGCACCGAAACGGCTGTCCTGACAGCCATGGTAGATCTTCGTATGCGTGCAGACAGGGGCCAGGCAGTAGCCTTGATCTTACTGGACCTGTCTGCCGCATTCGATACGGTTAACCATGGGATTCTGTTGAAGAGACTCTGGGAGGCGGGAGTGGATGGTACGGCTCTGCTATGGTTCCACTCATATCTACGGGACAGAAAGCAGGCTGTGTCCCTCCCCCCTTTCCAATCCGCCTCTACCTCGGTGCCCCACGGGGTGCCCCAGGGGTCGGCTATCAGCCCCATTCTTTTTAACGTGTACCTTAAGCCCCTGATCGCGTTAATAAAGTCCCATAGGGTAAAAGCCATCAACTATGCGGACGACACCCAGCTCATTCTCTCCTGGGAGGGAGATGAATCCATCTCTCTAACATCATTTCACGACTGCCTAAGAGAGACGGCTGGCTGGCTGCATATTAACTCCCTGCAATTCAACTCCTCCAAAACTGAGGTTTTGTTTTGCGCTGGAAGGCGAATTCCACACCTATTCCCTACCGAATTTTGCCCCCGGAAGCACCAGAAAAACCACAGCCAGTCACCATTGTTCGCAACTTGGGTGTCACGATGAATAACAAGCTGAGTATGGAATCCCAGGTTGCAAAAACAGTGGGGATCTGCTCAGCCCTACTGCGCTCTTTGCGCAAGATCATGCCACTCCTCCCCGCACAAGCTCGAGCGTTAATAGTCCGGTGTACCATTCTTAGTCGCCTGGACTATTGTAACGCACTATTACTTGAGTCCCCAGTCGTGCTGCTGGACCGACTCCAAAGAGTTCAGTCAGCTGCCGCCAAACTAGCTCTGGGCTGGACCAGGAGGTCCTCTGCCACAGCGGCCTTGGCCGAGTTGCACTGGCTCCCTCACAGACAACGAGTGGCCTTCAAAGCCCTCTGCCTCGTCTTTAAGGCTTTGCATGGAATTGGACCCAGACCTTTGGCCATGTTCTCTTGGTACACTCCCACCAGAACGCTCCGCTCTGCCTACGCCTGCCTTGTCACAGTTCCTAGATTCAACAAGGTCAGGACTGGGGGTAGATCCTTCAGAGTCGCAGCTGCAAAACTGTGGAACAATCTGCCCCTTGACATCCGCCAAACACCACAACTACTTCCCTTCCGAAAACGTCTCAAAACCTGGCTTTTTCCCTAATCCTATCTATCTGCCAATCAATCTCAGTACCCGCATTTAAGAGTATTCTCCAGCGCCAGGATACCTGCAAGGTGACAGCCGCGCTATACAAGTGTTTTAAATAAAATAAATAAATAAATACAAGTGTTCCTCTAATGGTAATAAGGAAGCATTCGACTCTAACTTGGCAGGATATTGCTTTGGATTTGATGGACCTCTGCAAGGGGAAACGGCAACACCTTATTTTTTGATCTAGGTAGATCTGTATTCGAACTGGCCGTAGCACAGTCCATCAATGACATCACAATGAACTGACTGACAAAGATTTTAAACTGCTTTTGAAAGTGAAGGACTTCCTGAAATGTTAATGAATGACAATGGGGTGCAACTGTGCTAAAATGAAATGGAAGATTTTCTAAAGTCTTGTGGCAACATACATGAAAAATTCTCTCTTTATGCTCTGAAGTCTAATGGAGTTGTCAAGAGGTTCAACAACACCCTCAAAGAGATAATACAGTTTGCTTAAGCTGCAGAGTTCAACTTGAAAACAATGTTACATGTAAAAATAACGACCAATCTTTTAGCTCCACACTAGACTACAGGTAGATCAGTATTGTTCGGGGGAAGGATACCAAACAGGAGATTGGTTCCTTCCTGAATGAACTGGGTAAAAGGATGGTGTGATGATCCTGATGAGAAGTGGAAAAAGAAACTACAGGAATACTGTAAAAAAAAGAAACAAGGAACAATAGGAAAATAATATATATGATGAAAGAACAGGGTGTGTGAGACTGAGGTGAAAATTGGTGATTTTTTAAAAGTGCATACACCTGCATATGTTCTGCCCAATTCGAGAATCTCTGTCCCATTAATAGTGGAGCTTTTCAAGTATGCTGAGAAAAAAATTGTGAATTTGAGTCGCATAGCCATTTTCTTGAAATTATCTAATTCAAATAAACGCATGAGAGAATACTATTGGAGATGGCAATATGGTTTCTAATTCCACTGAAGGTTTGAACAATAAATATGGGTGTTTGTTCAGAGTGACAAAAACACTTGAACATCTTAAATACTTTGTATAAAGCTTATGTTTCGGCTATGTAGTGTTTCCTAATTTCAGTTGTATTTATTTGAATAGCGAGTAAGATGTGTGATGTTTTAAGCTCCTCAAAGCTAAGGATTCTTTTCTAAAGTGTTTAGATATTAACCGGTCTAGAGGTTCCAATGTGAGCAATTGGACACAGTGGCTAAGACATCCAACCACAATAAACATTTTTATTGAAATACTCACCATTTCCTGTCATCTTGCCTTCTGAATTCAGTTTTCCACAACATAGTCCAGGAAAAATAGTCTCATGCTTTTGCAGTTCCACTCCTCCAGCCACCCAAAAGATAGTAATGATCCACTAATAACTTTACAGCTGTCTATTCCATGTAAGTTAGTAGAAAGCTATATCAATTTCTGAATACTTTTAAAACATTGGATGAATGCCAGATAGCAATCTATCCTGAAAGAGGAGCAGAGCAGGTGTTAGTATCAGCCATCGATGAGCTGCACATTTTACTGCATATGAAGGTGCCTGTTCATTGTTTAGGTCTTGCCTAAGCATCGCTTGTGCTGTCTCTTCGAGACATGTTGTATTCAGAATATGAGCTTTAAGCTCCGCCCAGCACTTCTGGTTGGTTGTTTGGCCTGCCTTTTGGAAATTCCTTTATTGTGTTTGGTCAATAGTGTCTATCTGTCCTGCCTTGGGTGCTTGGTTCCCTCCCACAGGGACATCACTGATTGTTTGTTTTGGTTGTCCATCTATGGCCATCTGTTGCCTCCTCCCGCTCAGACCACCCCCTTTCTACCATTTTTTCTTTGCAGTGCTTTCGTCTCTGCATTCTCTCTCATTACGTTGGTTCGGATGTTCCCACTTCACTTCGCTCAGATTAGCTGGTCTAGTTTTAATTGTCCTGTCCCTCTTGCCTCCTCGCTCACTGCCGCAATCCCTCCCTCCTGTCATTGGCAGGCAATTTTGTCTCCTGTGAAATAGTGTATTGCATAATTGTAGTATAGCGTGTGCAGCTCGCGTGCAGCTTGTAACCTGTGCCTGAGCTGCACCACGTGCACCCCAGCCGTCACGCCCCGCGGTGGGCGTGTGCTGATGACGGCTGGGGTTCGTCACGGCCCGCCCTGTTCGTTTGTTTACCGCACAGGGGAAAAATCGCGGCCGCAGCGAAGGGGTTAAAGTGATGCGTGCTGTGTATGTGTTTTATAGCGCAAGCAGCCAACTAACTAACCTACTTCTTGGCACATTACCGATGACCAGTCAGTCCTATTAGCCGAAGGTTATCAATCTAAGGACTCATTTGGTGTCCTTCAAGCCAAACATATGAACTTCAGAATGCATGCACATTTCCTAGTTCCTGTTCTGCTCACCATGCCATTTTGCAGACTTTGTGGTCATTGTGTATGATTCTTTTGAGGCCACAGGGGGGGGGGGGCGGCGAGCTACCAGCCCTCTACAACACCACCCGTTTGTGGTAACCATGTGGGTAGCTTGCTTATTAGTAGACCATGCCTTGGCGATGGGTAGCTTCCTTATTAGCAGCCATGCTGGGGCGTGAGAAGATGGCAGATGTGAGGGCGAGACTGCAAGTGGCCTGCCTACTTAGGCACAGACAGCCATTAAAAATATGGTCGCTAACGGGTGAAATATAATCTGCTTCTCAGCACACAATGGCAGCAAGATGTGACATTGTGCCGCATTGCCTGCTTTTCCGAGGTGCCGTCTCCCCCCTGGGCCCCGCTGTGTCCTGCGTCCTGCTTCCCGACCCCTAGCTCACCTGCTCCAGCTGGGCGACTCAGTGGGGGACGCACTGGCAGAGGCATACGTATTTGTATGCCAGAGACAATGTTGTGCGGCTGCAGATGGCACTGCCTGGCAGTGGGCTTTGCTCCCTGACACCCCTGTAAGACTCAGAGTAGCATTGGCAGGGAGGGGTTACCTCCTCATCCTCTTTAGACTTGCCACTCTTCTTTTCTCTTCTTTTTTAAATCTTTTTTTTAAGTGCAAAGGATACTAGAATTCTTGCTGATCCGCAAAGGGCTCATATAGTCTACCTACTCTAAGGTTGTGTGGCCAGGATGGTTTCCAGCTACATCACACACCATGCTGTGTTTTGGCATTTTGTGGTAAGTGTTTTCAAGTACGGTGGGGACCCTCACAGCACTATGTGGCCCGCTATCTAGAGGTACATGTTGGTTGCTGCAAACTCCTGCCAAGTTCTTAACTTGGGCATAAAACGTTTAGAAATGTCACACCCCTCAGTTATCCGTTTGCTGCAGTATAGGTTAACTTCCAATATATATTGCTTAATAACATTTAACCAGTTACAAAGCTTTTCTAGGCTTGACAAGTTAAGAAACCGAGGCACAGGGCGATAACTTACTTACTAGTGGGTTACACATTTTTGGTAATGAGTGACCCCTCCACAACAGTGCATGCCCACACCCACCACCTCTCTGAGGTCGCAGCTTCTTCCGACTCATGGCGGTGCTTTTTCAGCTTATTCTGTGCCGTCCCGCCCATTGTATAAGTAAAAAACACTTCCATTACAACGCCAATAGCTTTAACTCTAAAAACATGCAAGAAAAACTGCGTTGCAAATGCTTTCTTTGAATTGTATGTCTTGTGTGCTTAAAACGGTGTGAAGCATTTAATTCTAAGGAAGATGGACTGAGTCATTTGAGTGCATTGTAACACCTGGCCAGGCATATATGGATGATGTTGGCCCTGTAAACCTGAATGTAAGGCAGTCATCTGCATTTTAAGCAGATTTTTCTAAAATGTGTATTTTTTATCATCAGAATCTTTATTTAGGGTTTGATGGAGTGGGAGACCATTACAGATTGGTGGTGCTTCTGCCCTACAAGCTCACACTTTCTTGCCTCATTAAGGGTGGGGAGCTGCTCATTGTGTCCCCGAGTAACCCCTGTCGCCTGTATTGCAGTACAATGATAGCTGGGGTCCATTGGTCAGGGCTATAGCCATTAGTGCATCTGGCGAATGGTCTTTCTGATACATAACTACAAAGTTTACCATATTGTCTTACACGCCACTGCTACAGAACTATAACCGCATTACTAAGCATAGTTCTCTTGTTTTAGGTTTTGTAAGGTTTTTGACGATGGAGGGAGGCTAATACTGTTTTTATTTTGCTTCTTTCAGGCCTTCAGAAATTTAACATGTTGACCAATATTTTGGCTAATTGTCAGCATGGCATTTCTGACAGTGGTAAGATGAAAAAAATAATAATAGTTGCATCTTTCATTCACGTGTTGGATGGTTACCATTGAAAAGTTATTACTTTCTACAGCATGAGCTATTATTAAACATATCAAACACAAAACGTA
Organism: Lissotriton helveticus; assembly: GCF_964261635.1. Lineage (NCBI taxonomy): Eukaryota > Metazoa > Chordata > Amphibia > Caudata > Salamandridae > Lissotriton > Lissotriton helveticus. Next base: position 990,904,643 of record NC_136065.1, on the reverse strand, counting down.
TCAAACACCATATCAAACATGTCAAACACCAATTCAGGAATGGATGGCTTTTGTTGTCGAACGCTCGAGCAAAAAATAGGATAACACTTAATATTTTCCATGCTACTATTATAATTATTTTCTTTGTACTACAGTTCATATCACAGTAATTCGCTTTTTTAAGTGCTGTGTTTAGCCGGTGTCACTATAACACACTTTCCTGTTGCTTATTTAAATGACCTCACACATCTATTAAGATCGCCACTGAGGGATACAATGAATGGATTTAAACTATTTAAACCACCGCTATATTTACAATGTCAAAATAAAATGCACGCTAGATGGTAAACCCTGACCAAATGGGATTCCAAAAAAGTGCCTCCGAAAACGCAAATCGGTAAGGTAAGTGAGGTAAGCTAGGATGGACGAAGGCACGTATGTTTTTTAAAAGCCTTTGAACCATGTTTTGTTGCTTTTTGGACAACTAATGCAACAATACACGGACATAAAAGACAGAGATACACCTTTTCAGATGCTTAACTTCTACAGACCCAGTGGCCCCTGGAGGGAATCACACATGTCTGAATTATGTTTGGCAGTGCTCTGCTTACAGTGCATCGATTTATGGCGGTTACTGGTCCTGTACATAAATTTGTGTCTGAAGGCTGACTGTGGATAGGAGACAGCTAATCTGTTTTATGTGTGCTTATCTGCAGCAGTACCAAGCAAACAATCAGTTATGATTCTCGTGGTGAACAAACAGATTTAACATCTCTTTTATTGGCCTTTGTCACAGGAAAATGCCATCACGTACCCTGCTGTCAACAAGCAGCTCTCACTTCCCCTGTCTGCCCACCGTCCAGAGTGTTTGTCAAGACCTGTGACAGACTGGAACATGAAAACCAGGCTAACTGTGATGGGAGGGGGGACCCGCTGGTATTTTTAGCCGTAGCAACACTATAGTCACATCATAAATCTTAGGTAGTATAATAAAAGAAGGAAAAGGAAGCTAGGAAAGAAAATGAAACACGTAAAACAAAGGAGAAAAGTTAAGGAGACAGGGAAGGATAATTTAGAAAGGTAAATGGTGGGTTCTGAAGATGGGAGCAAGAGCTAACGAAGCAGTTAAGGGGAAAATCGTACCGTGAAAAGGTATGTTAGATATTACATTGAGGAACAGGAAGCAAATAGACACTCAGAGACTTGGTGAAAGACTGGCAATACCGAATAAATTAGGAGGTACAAGACAGAGGAAAAAAAGACGTAAAAGGTGACGACAGAAAGGAAGGACAGACAAAAGGACGCCAGAAGGAGAATATAGATAATACATTTGAAATAGAAAGCACAAGCAATAACGAGAGAACGCAAATGTGTTTATAAACCTCTTCACCTGTTGATGTCAATTATCATTATATACTGTATGGTTTGTAATGACACTCTAATAAACTGATCTCTCCTAATGTACATAATGGAATAATGATTACATACTGTGGTGCTTGTCGAAATGTATTAATGTATTATTCAGCATTAAACAACCTAAAAACACAATACAAATTATTAGAAATAAAATTGAAAGCTAGAATCTGCTGACAGACTTTGTAATGATAATGCACCACATCGTGAACACATTCACTGCACTATTTAAAACAAATTTTCGATTTCTGTCCTGCATGATTGGGCCTCATACTTTGTGATGCAATAAACACATTGAAAAGCTTTTTGTTCTGGGGCTCTCAGATGGAATTTTAGTATCTTTATTTGTTACACTATTAGCCTAATGTGAGGAGACAATAGATGCAGTGCATCATATGAAGGAACTGGAAAATGCCATGTGCAACACAGTACCAGAAATGGGTTTAATAATCTGTGAGTCACAGCACATCAGATGTAATTTGTATAGGTTGAATTAGCCTAGTTCTAAGTTCTTCGGTATAAACTCAGTAGGTGATTCAGATTCAAATGTGGATATTGATATTTCTGGTATTTTAAGATATGAATGAAAATCAAAATCAAATGCCTTCTATAGAGAACACTCTGTATTAAAGACTTCCTAAGGTTAGTGCAGGTATTCCATCATCAAAGTCTTTATTTCGGTTTTACAGTACCATAAAAGAGACAAACACATGAAACTTGGTTGACAATATTCAGGTTAAAAGGTACTATGAAATGCTCCCTATAAAGACTCTTGGGAAAAAAAGAGATGAATAAAAATTGATAAATTGATGATGCAAATGTACAAAAACAATAAGGGAATAAAGCTAATCACATTTCAATATTTAAATGATTTTGCCTATCGGGACAAAGCTAAAGTGCTAGTGCATTGATAAATATTGTTTATATCTCATTTCGCTAATGAGTGCAGCCTGATTATGCAACAACAGCCATTTTAAAACCCGTGCCCCAAGTGACCAATAAAAAGGATAAAAAGCTTAAAATAGTGACATAAAAACCAATTATTTACAAGCCGAAATACTAGTGCAAAATACACACCTGACTGGGCTGATCATTATAATTTCAGTTTGATTTATTCATGCCAGTCGGGGAAGTAGATAAAAGCCCCAGAAATTTTGCAGTTGCACAAGCATAGAGTGGTCTCACATCTGAATTTAAAATACGTAGGGCGTCTTTGTGTCTTTGTGTCCCAAGTTGTGTACATACCGGTGTTACGGCAAAACACACAAGGTGATGGACGGAATGTTGCACATTGGCAAAACATTCACCCCCAGTCACAGATCTGGGTTTAATCCATCGTTATTTTGCTCACCACGCCACCCCAGTTCCGACATGCCCATATGCAAATCAGTCTTGACCCTGTGCCTCATCGGACAGTCCAGCCCGAACAGCCAATTCCTTCTAGGTCTGGCATAGGCAGCACAAGCAAAAAAGACATAGGCTATTGTTTCATACAGGCATGGACAAGAGGACAGCCCTTGGGCTGAGATTTGTTTGTCAGTCAGGAATTAGTGAAAGCATTAATGGGTAGATAGCCATGTCTGAACTGGGTGTACAATTTCCTGTCTGCCGGCACTTTAATAAAATATAGATAGCTTTCTAGCCGGCTGATGGATTTTATGTCAGTAAAAACATCAGTTAAACAGCCATGACGGATTTTCATGAGATTCTTCTGTTCAACCCATGCCCAATACTGAGATTTTAGTTGATCCCTATAGTATGTGAGTGGGAGACCATCTAGCTCCATAGGCACACCTATGCCTACCCGGATGGTGTCTATGTCTATAATCCACCCAATTTTATGTTTTTTATCCAAGGCAGAAACTTCGGTAAAAGAAGCAGCAAAGGGGGACAGGTCAGGGTTTGTGACCATTCTATGCCAAAAGAGCAGTGGGCGTAAGCTCGCCTAGTCATTAATAGACTTGACACCCAGGCCATGTTTCAAGGGGAGAAGGGGCATTCTATGGGGGAGTGATACCAAGCTCCTAAGGAACTTGTTTTCCACTGCTGAAAGAGTGTTACCATTTATGGAACCCCACAGTTCTGCCCCGCAAAGCACAGTACTCACTACCTTGAAGCTATGCAGCTTAAGTACAGGAGCTACAGGCTTGGTATAAGAAAGGCAGTGTTCTCACCGCAAGGCTCCAGTTAACTGGGAACATTTCAGGGACGCCTTCTATAGGTGTTTCTTCCAAGCCATTCCCTCGGACAACTTGATTCCCAGGTAGTCGAAAGAACCAACTTGCTCGAGCGGAAAATTATCTAGAAGCAAGTTACCTTTAAAGGATTTGTGGGAATTTAGCAATCTTGGTTTTAGTGGTGTTGATGACCGAACCCCTCACATCACAAAAGGCCTTAAAATGATTTAGAAGTTTTTGTAGCCCCATCGGAGTTTTGGACCCCAAAATGGTGTCATCCGCAAACAATAATGTAGCTATTTTGTGATTTGCCAACGAGGGGGCGTCAGCCAGAATGCGGCACAAGAGATCGGCCACCTGGTTTACATATAGGGAAAAGAGGGTGCAAGCTTTGTCAAGTCATTTTCCCATTCAATGAAAACAAGTTCCACTCATGGCAATTCCACCTTTACTAGGGCTTAAGGTAACTCTGTGTGCCTTATTCTGAAAAAAACCTTTAATTTGCACATGATGAGTCCTTATATCCTATGCATACATTGACGTACAAATGTTTAATGTAAAGAAATTTGTAAAAAAGAAATAGTTATTGTTTTAGATAATCCTACCTAACATGTCTTTACTTTTTCCATTGTCTTTCCCCTATAAAATCATGGTAATTGGTTTGCTTGGATACACTTGCATACTGCGCAAATTTTTGCCCTGTGGGGCGATTTAAATAGTGGGCGGGATTCGGACAGCCCCTGGCCGTCCTCCGCACTCGCTCACCGTGACGTATGACGGCTGGGGGCTGTACGAAGCATGCAAGGGGTTAATAAACGACTATACCTCAATCATTAGGGTGATCTTTACATGGCCAGAAATCTGAAAAACTGATTTCCAAAGGTTTGTGGATCCTCATTACGTAAACATTTGGTAAGCGCTTATTATCTTTGCATAGATTGTATCTGCCAACTTCTTTAAAGCATTCCTGGAAAGGTCCACAAATGCAATAACACACTTGTTTGTAGTCTATTCATGAGTGAATAGTACATGACAAGAACACATGTAATATATTTTGGCCTGCTCTTTTGCTAATCAATAGTCCTTTGTTAATAGTTAGCAGAATGGGCTTCTTTACCCTCGTCGGATAGTCTCCCAGATAGACCCAGGGCCATCCTTAAGAAAAGGGAGCTCTGGTGGGCAAGATGGAAATTTCTTGGCAAGGGAGGGTTAATTGCACACAAATTAAGTTCATTCCTAGACGCTGGGACTTTTCCAGTCCTGTTCCCCCCAGAGGTTGCTAAGAAAAAGCTCTGAATATTTATTTCAAATAATAAGGAACATTAGACTACCAAATCTGCATTATAAAAGACGCCTTATGAGGGAAGTTTAGGAGTCCCAGATGTTAGCAGGTGTATTTTTTTGACACAATTGAAGAGGTTGTATCATGATGAGCTCCACTGCTTCAGTGCAGAGACAAGAACCTGTTTTCATGTGCTGCAATGTGTAAAGTCATACCATTTAACCCAATATTTCTTGGAGTAATAGCTTCCTTTTCAAACAGTACAGCGTGGAAGCTGTTTAACTCTTTCTTTTTCTGAGATATCTAAAATAATGCACTAACTCGGAGGAATATCATGTTAAATGAATGAACTTTATGCATGCAGGGGCATAAAAACAAGTGTTCCTTATCTGTGCTGAGCCAGTAGAGCCCATCATGATATGGCACTTGGTGAACCCAAGAATGCAAGATGAGCACAAAATACACCTGGGACTAGATGAATCTTTTCTCCCCTTTACTAAATTCACATTTAGATATTAAAACATATACACAAGAATATGTTAAATCATGACTTTTCTATCACACTTTGACACTGTCATTGGGTAGTCCCGAAGTTCTACTAGCATGATAGAGAAGATATTTTATAGATGTCCTGCTGATGTATCCTGCCAACTATAGTGTTGCTATGAAATATTAGCATTCTCAACTTTGCAGAGTAATGATATGCAGAGTTTTTACTGTGAGTGAGGGATGCATGTAGGCTGACACAACTCACAATATGAGTAAAGGGTACCCCAAAAGTAACTGATATAGGAGCAGGACAGGGAAAAACTAAGCAAAAAGAAGAAAATCAACCAGCAACCCACTTCCAAAAACATGCTATAACAGTAGAATCATAGATCTAATACAACAGGAAACTAAATGTCTTTATGCAGTGGAAATATCTCTATTCTTTTTGTTTATTAAATACATAAATATGTTTGCAAAGCAATGATTTGCATATACATATGTATAGAGTGTCTAACCCCCACACACATAAGGAAAAACATACAATTTCACATAAACTACACACATACCACTCATACAGTACATATCCTCCTAACATAAAAAACAGAACCTTTAAAACACATCTAATGACCCATAAACAGCATCAGAATTTATCAAAATGAACGTCTCCTGACAATGTTCAATAGATTATTATGACTTAATACTGTCTCAGATGGTACAGATACATGTAGACCAAAAATATACATTTACAGGTCCACCAGGACATATATTTCTATACACAGTGTTGGAAATTGAGTCTCTACTTGGCAGAGGTTTGCACCCTATCCAAGTAGGGACCACAATCTTGGTGAGGGAAAGCTAGATACACACTTTAAATTAACCTGTGCTCACCCTCTGCTAGCTTGGCACAGAGCAGGAAGGATTAACTTAAGAGGCAATCTGTAAAGTGGTGGTGCCCTCCTCACACATACACACACACACAGTAGCAGAATGCAAACACCACAAAAAGACTCCATACAAGTTTTGAAAAATAGAGAATATTTATCTGAGTAAACCAAGACCAAAGTAGCAAAAATCCAATCAATAGAAGTCGAGATAAAGAATTTTTAAAGAATAAATCCAAAGGCAATGCTTAGAAGACAATAGCGCGATAAGGTTACTCGAGGTTGCGTGTGACAAGGGTGAATGCAAAGTTCAGACTGACTGCGATGGAGGGCAGTCTGGCTATGAGACTCATGCCGGTCCCTCTGAACAAGTACCTTGGATGGAACAAAGCGTCAACATCAAGAGCACAATGCGTAGGGTCCGATTCACGCAGTGGATTTCTGCACCGTCGTCAAGCTCCATAGAGATGCAGGCAATGCGTCATCATTGAGCCGCGCAGAACATTCTCATCAAACCATGCAGGTTGTAGGACCACTGGTGTCAAACAGACTCTGCATTGGTATTGAAGGGCGATGTGTCAGTTCTGACCAGCGCAGTGGTGACGATATGTCTGTGTATTAGCAAAACAGTTGAAGAACCCACTTCAGAGGCCTAAGACTAGAGGGGGCACCTCAGAGAAGCATAGGACTCACAGATAGTGTAGGACTCACTGATGGCATAGTCCAACAGCACCAGCAGGACTGCATGAAGCCTTTTGTGTCCCTGAGACTTCAGAAAACAGGAGACAAGCCAGCAAGCCCATGTAGTCCTATCTGGGTTGAAATGCGATGGATCCAGTCCTTGTCCTCAGCAGAGCAGAGATCTGCAAGCAGCAGCACAGCTCAGCAAAGCACAGAAGCAGTTACTCAGAACAGTTAGTCAAGGTAACGTAGCAATCCTTCCAGCACAGCAGTCTACTCCAGTAGATTCATTTTCAGGTCAGGTAGTGTGCTGATTTGGTAGGGTCAGAGCCCCAGTACTTATACACAAATATGCCTTTGAAGTGGGGGATGACTTCAAAGCAGCTACTTGAAGTGCACAGGTCCCCTTTTAACCCAGCCCTATCTGCCAGGCTCTCTGTGGGGGGTAGTCACTAATCCATACAACAATTTAACATAGAGATCATATGCACTTTAGCAATGATCAGCAGCGGTAAAGTGCCCAGAGTCATAAAACAGCCAACAACAGCTCAGAAAAAATAGAGGAGGAAGGCAGAAAGTATAGGGATGACCCTGCAAAAGGGCCAAGTCCAACAAGAAGGAATAGGCCTTTTGTTTTTACTTTGTAGTAAAGTGACATTTTCAATTTCGACTGAAAGACAGGAGAGGCATTGCGAGGTAAGATCATTGAAATCAGAGTAGGGGGTTTAGATTGGAAGTGATAACATAGCAGAATTGCACTAAAAGTCAAGGTCGATGTTTTTGGTGTTACGGAACCAGGTAGTAGTACTTTTAGGTTGGTCAAGAGTTACAGAATGAGATAAGTGCAGAGAGAAGGGGATGAGGAAGTGGTCAGAAAAGTCTACTTGCGTAGGGTCAACAGTAGTTAGCATATCTGCTTTGGACATAACAAGGTCAAGAATTGAGCCCTTAGAGTGTGTCGGTTTTGTGCAGTGGTGGATAAGATAATTTCCTAAGAGAAAATGGCAAGCATGTTGGCACCTGAGTCTTCCAAAGAGCCCCAGTTAAGAATAAAGTCTCCCAGAAAAATCTGTCTGTCACTTTGAGAAAGAAACCTTGCTTGGTTCCAGCCCCCATACACTCACCTCTCCCAGCCCACGTCCCCTCTCAAGCCTTACTCCTCTCTTCTACACAGATCTCCTGCCCTTCTCTGACTCCCCTCATTCCATCCTCACACCACAGCCCATCTCCTCCTAAGCTTGAACTCAATACTTCTTTTTGTTCAATATATGTCCATATAATTTTCTCTCCACCATAGCTACACCGACAATATCTACCAATCAACATCATATGAGTCTCACTCCCCCTTTTACTCCTACACCCCAACACTCCTTCCTCCCCCTCTCCTTGCTCTCCCTCTCAAGCTGCACTCCCTCCTGGACCAATTGAGCCACTTAACATTCTATACTCAGCACTACTCTCCTTAGAAAACAAACTAGGATATCTTATCTCCTTTATCTCCCAGCTTGAAGCTACCACCTCACGTCTAAGTGCTAAAATATCCACTTTACCCAACAAACCAATCCCCCCGGTGAGCACTCACTTCCCCAAACTCCCGAGGAGTAGCCTGCTCCCAAACCCCAAAAAAAGTATGGTTCTCCTTGGCCAGGGGGAAGTGGGAGGGAAAAGTAAGAGATTGCCATGAGAAGATAGTGGGTCAAGCAGCATTACTTGAGATATGGGGGGTGAAGAGAGATGAAAGGGGTTTGTGCAGAGTTCAGATTAAAGGGAGAGGGGTAGAATGGGTGGGGTAGAAGAAAAGGGACAGAATAAGGTGGAAAGTTCGCTAAGCAAGCTGGGGGGTCAGGCTGTAGGAAAAAAGGACTGATAAGGGGTTTGTTAGCCTGGTGGAGTGGAAGGTTACATCAGAATTCCAGGATGGTGCTGAGGGATGAACAATAGTGCTGGCCATCGGCATGGCTGGTGTGTTGAGGGTAACATCCCATTTTGAGAGGGGCAGATTGGGAGATGGGGAGATAGGGAAGCAGGGGAGAAGGAGGGGAACAGGTCTGCTAGGGGGAGCCTGCCCATTGGTGTCCAGAAGAGTCAGAAGAGATGAGAGGGAGTTGAGGGAGGAGTTAGTTGAAGATTCAGGGGAGATCACAGTCCCAGGGATGGGGAGCAGGGGCTGAAAGTGGCAGTCGACAAGAGAGAGACATGTGTCTTTAGCTTGAATCAAGACTTTGCCATTGCTATAGAGTGAGATAATGAGTGAGCCATTGAAACAAGTAGAAAGAGAGATTTTTAGTTGGTGCCCGTAAGGGATAGAGCGGGAGGAAGTAACATTGAAGGAGTTGCTGAAGATAGTGGTCCAGGAAGGGATATCGTAGGTGAAGAAAATTAGGTCAGTTTTAAGCCTCCCATAATGACCGCTATAGTATTGTTTACGGGTGTAATGTTTGAACCGTTTTGCTGATTCTGTGGAGAAATTGGAGGGGGGGTAAATGATCTTGAAGCAGTTGACTCCAGTCTTTACACGACTGGCTTACATAGTTAAAAAATGAAGAGGGTGAGGAAGGTGGGAATGATGCGAAGAGGATGAATGCGCCTCGAGGGTAGCGACATTGAGTAACTGCAGTAGGAGGAGATGGCACAAAGCTCTGGGGAGCATTAATTAAGACATGTGGAAGGAGAGGACAGGTATTGAAAACAATGTTGATGAAGCTGAGACTCCGGGGCAGGAAGTGTTTCAGTCCCAGCAAGATGTACTTTGATGCAGCATATCTCCGGTAGTGTAGGAAGTGACCTTCTTTTGTGTCAGATGGCTTGTGCTGCTGAGACCTTACTTAGTTCTCAAGGCGCTCCAGGAGACCTAACTTCATTTGTTTCAGCCTTCACAGAAGGGGAGAAGCTGGGTCTAATTTGCTACCAGTGAGTAAGCTGTGAGGCTGGAAATTAGTGTCCTTTGACCCTTTTTTTTTTTCCGCCCTGTGGATTCTGTGTAGTGTTGTGCGGGTGTAGTAAACCCTATGCAATATTTTAAATTGTACCAATCTAAATCGTGTGGATACACCCGCCTCTCTGGGCGATGCCAATGCCGCATTCCAGTTTGCCTCATCCAGATCCCCAATCTCCTCCTCCCAACGTTCTTTCAGCTTCACCAGCGGATCCGGTAAGTTGTTTATCATTTTACGGTAGGTGAGGGAGGTGGCACCTGCCTCCATGTAGTCCGTGAGCAGTCGGTCCTCTAGCGGAGCCGACTCCGGGACAAGCACACCAGGCTCTAACACAGACATGAGTGCATGTCTAATTTGTACATATCTGTACGTTTCATTCACTCCCATGTCATATTGTTCCCTCAGTGTCGCAAAGGAGATCACCCCATCCCTTGTCCACATATCGCCTACTGTGGAGATTCCAATGTTGTCCCATTGGTCAAACCCTTTGCTACCGCGCAGATTCCCTAGGACCTTGGCATCCCATAATGGTGTGAGTTTGGTAATCACTCCCTCCCAGGCCAGACGCCTTTGAGCCCTATGCCATAAAGACACAGTGTGTTTGGTTGGGCCTCTCAATGTCCTCACCAGTCCCTTATTATAAAGTGGGGCAAGTAATGTGTTCGTGCCCAGTTGACGCCTATCCGCCAGGTACGCCGGGTCATCCTGTGCACCATGAATCCATTGGTTGATCACCTTAAGGTGAGCCGCCCAGTAATACAATTCAAGGTTCGGGAGTGCTATCCCTCCGCTGTACCAGTCTCTAATCAATTTCAATTGTGCGACTCTGGCCGGCTTATCTCCCCACAGGAGGCCCGACAGCTGTGCCGAGACTTGGCGGAAGAACGATGGTGGGACCATTGCCGGCGTATTTTCCAAGACATATAGGAAGCGAGGCAGTGCCATCATTTTGAAGAGCGCCGCCCTGCCTAACAATGTTAAAGGGAGGGTCTTCCAGTGGCGCACATCTGCCTTCAACCTGTCCAGCAGTGGCTTAAGATTCAGGTCCTGAAAAGTCGCATGGTCTCGTGTAATTTGAATCCCTAGGTATTTGAAGGCGAAGGGTTCCACCAGCAACAGGCAGTCAGGGTCAAGGGTCGGTGGAGCGCCATGTATCATGTAGAGTACTGATTTTGACCAGTTAATTTTATATCCCGAAGCCGCGCCATGTCTCTCACACAATGCCAACAGGACCGGTATACCAATCGTGAGGTCGGTGAGGTAGATTAACATGTCGTCGGCATACAGGGAAACCCTATCCTCCCAGTCGCCTCCCCATTGTATGCCCTTCAGCAGCTGGGTGGTTCTGATAACCGTGGCCAGGGGTTCCAGCACTAAGGCGAATAACAGCGGTGAGAGCGGGCACCCTTGTCTCGTGCCCCTCGCCAGTGGGAGCTCCCTCGAGATGTGGCCATTGGCCGTCACCCGCGCAATGGGTTTGGTGTATAATAGCCTGATCCATGAAATGAATTTCGAGCCAATACCCATGTGCTCCAGAACCGCAAAGAGATAGCGCCATTCCACCATGTCAAACGCCATTTTGGCATCTAACGATAGCACCGCTGCCGGTTCCGCCAGCAGTGGAGCACGTGCCATTACCCCGTGCAGCCTCCTAAGATTCAGCGCCGTACTCCGGTGTGGCATAAAGCCCGACTGGTCTGGGTGAATTAGGTGCGCCAGATGAGGCAGCAATCTAGTGGCCAATAATTTTGCCAAAATTTTACTTTCGGCGTTAAGGAGGGAGATTGGGCGGTATGATCCGCAGTCTTCAGGGGGTTTGCCGGGCTTTGGAATTGCAATTTTAGTGGCCGTTCACTGGTCGGGCGGCAGTTGCCCCCGTTCCTGGCATTCCTTAAACATTTGGAGTAAGGGTGTGGACAGTGTCTCCGACATGGTCTTGTACCATTCGATCGGCACCCCATTGGGGCCTAGCGCTTTTCCCGGGTGCAATGCCGCGATGGCTATTTGTATCTCCTCAGCTGTCAGGTCCGAGTCCAGCTCGTCCCGTCCGTCCTGGGGCAGAGTACGGATTGGTACGCCTATGAGAGATCCCTCTGCCATCTCCCGTGTGACCTCGAATTCAGGGGAGTATACTGACTGGAAATGATCTGCCAGGATTTCCACTATTTGTGACGGCCGGGTTTGTACCACACCTTCAGAATCTTTCAGTTGCAGTATGGCCCTCTGACCTTCCCGTTTTTTTTCTAACCAGGCTAGGAGTTTACCCGCCTTATCGCCTACCTCATAGACCCTGTTTGTCGTCGCTTTCATATTGTCCACCACCTTGCGGCGCACATGATCGGTATGACGCTGCTGACACAGCCGGAGCGCATGTAGCGTAACCCCGGTCGGGTATTTTTCGTGGTTTTGCGTGGCCCTGTCAAGTTGTCCCTCCAGATCTAACAGTTCCTGCCTTTGTGTGCGCGTATGTTGTGCGATAACGGAAATGGCCTGCCCGCGAAGAACCGTCTTATAGGCTTCCCACAGGGTTGTAGGGGATTCCACCGACCCAACATTTTCGCTGAGGTAAGATCTCGTGCCTCTTTTTAATGCCTTGGCTACAACGGGCTCTCTGAGGTATCCCGGGTAGATAGGGTAAATACATCTGTGGGTTCGCTCATGATTGGAAAGCGTCAGTGTCAGCGGGGAGTGATCTGATACCCCTCGCGGCCTGATTTGAGCTTCGGCAACAGTGAGGAGGCCCCCCCTAGTGTGAGGAGGTAGTCGATCCTCGATAGGCTGCCATGGACCGCTGAGTAGTACGTGTATTGTCGTTCGTCCGGATGAGACTGTCGCCATATGTCTACTAAACCCTGCGCTTCCAGAAAGTCATGCATTCGAGAGGGCCCCGGAGTTTGTGTGCGCACAGGGAAACGGTCTAAAGAGTGGTGAGCCACCGCGTTGAAGTCTCCTCCCATAATGAGATCCCCTCCGGTAGGTCTAACAAAAATTTTCCCAGCTCTGGGAGAGCTATGGCGTGTAGTGCTGGCGGAATATACACCGAGACCACGTTTAACGGTTTCCCTTCCCACTGCCCATGTGTTGCTGCAAAGCGCCCTTGTGTGTCGATTTTAGTGGATTGGGTTATGAATCGCGATGATCGGTGCATCAATATCCCCGTACCACGGGACCCCTTAGTAAACTCAGAGTGAACGATCATACTGTACCCTTTCCTATCTAGGGCCCTCGTCGCTGTGCCTGTTAGATGCGTTTCCTGTAGTAGGACCAGGGCGGGATTTAATCTCTTTATGCTCTGTAATACCAACCCTCGCTTTATTTTGTCCCCCAGACCCCTCACATTCCAGGACATAAGGCTCAACGGGGTTGCCTGCCCTATGCTAGTGTCCCCCCCCACCGTGCTTGAATGAGTGGATTGTTCGTCTATGTTTGCAAGGATCAGAGAATCTCGTGGAGTGAGCATGAGTGTTATGCCATAGTACCTCTACTCTACGCGCGTGTGCCCAGTGGTTCCATTCCCGACCCTTAAAATTAACTAAAACCCCAACACCTGTCCTACCCCCAACTCCCCCCCTCCCTGCCCCCCTGCTTAACGGACTTAAAACTGCCCGCCCCCCCAACTCAGCAGAGTGCCTGATCCCAACCCAAAACAGAGTACTTGCTCGCTGGGGTGAAGGACTCTCCGGAGTCGGCGGCCCCCTTCCTAGGCTGCGGAGGCCCTCAGCCCAGTGTCCAGGGCGGCATCGCCAGCCAGCGTTTAATGTAGTTCAAGCAGAGAATACCAGAGGATCACTGATCTTCGTTATCGCCCATCTCCTGAATATCGTTCAGAGGTGAATGCGTATCCGCCTCCTCACCGGTTGATTGTGAGCCCGGACGGGACCCCTCAGTGCGGTGCTTGTTCTGTCTGTTGGATCGACGAGGGAGGCCCGCCGTCCTCCAACCCTCCAGCCATTCCGGTGCCATCTCCGGGGAATCAAAAAACCAGGTTTTATTGTCGGCCACAATCCGAAGCTTTGCCGGAAAAAGCATTGAGTAAGGGATCTCCCTGGCTCTCAGTTCTTTCTTAACCTCAAAGAAAGTTCTCCTTCGCCTTGCGACCTCTGCTGTGTAGTCCGGAAAAAATGCTAGCGTAGAGTTTTGGATCCTGATCGGGGGTGAGGTCCTCGCCGCCTGTAGGATGGCATCTCGATCCCTGAAGTTAAAGAGTCTAGCTATGATCGGCCTGGGGTTAGCGCCCGTTTTCTGGCGCCCTCCAGGGACCCTGTGCGCCCTTTCCACCGTGAAAAAATCGGAAAGTCCCTTAGGTTGTAGTTTTTGTTTGATTAGCTCCTCCACATACAGGTCCATCGCCCTCGTGTCTTCCGATTCCGGCACACCTATGATACGGATGTTGTTCCGCCTCGAGCGCCCTTCCTGGTCATCGAGCTTGTCACGTAGTTCCTTGTTTTCCTTCGAGATGCGTTCCATATTAATCTGCAATTCAGACACATCTTCCACCAAGGATTTTGTCACTTTTTCCATCATGTTCACTTTCTCCGTCATCTTATGGAAATCTGCCCGTATCAGTGTTATTTCAGCTGAGATCGACCCCACCGTGGCCTGCACTTGCGTGAGGGCCCGCATGACATCATCCAGGGTTGCCTTCTTGCTCCCCGCCACTTCCGTGGTTTTGCCCGTTTGTGACTTGGCATCCGGCGGGGAGTCAACGGGTTTCTCATATGCGAAGCGTTCAAGGCGGGATTGCGCCGCTCCGGCTTTCGGCCCTTTGCCGGCCATTTTGGCAGGGGTACTCGCTAGGGGTGAAGGTTGCCAAACACACAGTCCCCTGTTCGATCGCACCCGACCTTCTTCACTCTCTCCCGGCCCTGCCGGTGCAGTCCCTCGCCACTTATTTCCCCCAGATGGCTGCAGGGTCACAGCCTTCTAACAATCGTGGTTTTCGGCGGTCAGGTGTGGTCCTCTGGACTCGTCCCCGGTCCAGGAGAGTAGTGTTGGCAAAGGTTATCACAGGGCCCCGCTATTGTTTATCCTCTTCTGCAGCGGTATGTGGAGTCAGTGGGATAGTTACGCCAGTGGGCAAATAGATTCGGCCGAGGGGTGGCAGAGACTCTTGTCCCCTCCTGGAAGTGCGTCCGCTGCGCCCCACCGATGCCGCGTGTGCTGCCCCTGTGCTGCGGTTGTGAAGTGTCCCGCCTTTCACCCCCCTAGCAGCTGTGGGGCCCGTGGCCCTGTTGGCTATGCCGGCCCGCCACCGGGGGGAAAGTCTTTCGTGGATGAGCCTGGGACCCTGGGGCAGCCCTGTGGTATTGCGCAAGGATGTCCGCTGCACTCACACTCCTCCCCGTAGCGGCAAGCGCCTCAACGCAGGAGCTGTATCTTGGCTTGCCGGGCGGGGGTGTATCGTCCGCTGACTGTCCCCTTGCTCCGCCGGCGTTGACGGGCCTGCCTCGGCTGGTACGGGCCTCACACTGCGTCCGCAAGATGGCGGTTCCTGCTCCGGATGTTGCAGCGCCGAGCGCCTCTTCTCGCCTCTGCAGGTCGTCAGGGCAGTGCCCCTCCACTCACCGAATGGGCGCCTGTGCTCTCGGTCTGGGCTCCCGAAGTCCGGCTGTAGCTACCGGCTGCCGACTTCGTCCCCCCTCCGTCGTCTTTCACGGCCGGGTGCTTCCGGCGTGACCCCGCCCGGGTCAGCGCCCTTCCTGTCGGCTCGACCGTGCAGCCCACTCCCCGGCTCGGATCTTCCACAAAGGCCCACACGGGGTCTTCTCCAAACTGGGCTTTCCGATCACGGATTTTGATCCCGCTTGTCAGTGCTCATGCCGCCCGGTCCTGGGCATCGGTACCTTCCCGCATGGGAAATTCTGGACACGGATAGATGATCGGATGTCGTAGGAGGCCGCCTCAACCGCGGAGCTCTCCTCCTATGCTGCCGCCATCACCGGCTGCTAGCCACGCCCCCTCCTTTGACCCTTTTTAATTCTGTGAGAGTATTGTAGGTTCTTTGTCAGTTTCAACCATTTTTGCTGTGTGGGTGGATTCAGTCCACTTTCAGTTTCTACCATTAGTTCCAAGGCTGAACTGTTCAAAATGGCCAAATTTATGATCCTTGGAAAATAACATGGGGTAACAACATAGAAGGTTCCAGGTTATCATGTTATGGGTGCTGCTAGGATGTGAGTGCTTCAGTCATCAGCGTCTCTGTGGTTGCTGGGGACATTGAAAGCTGAGACAGCAAACACCAGTGGTGGAGCAGGTCTGCTCCAGGAGCATAGCAGGATGGCACAGAGGACCAGCAACCCCAGTCAGGGGAACATGCAGGTCAGTTTCCTGTGGGTGAGGGCAGCAAGGAAAGTGATTGAAAGAGTCTCTGGGATAAGCTCTGCACCAATTTCAGTCTCCTACTCTTAGCCACCGCTTCAGTTGCTGAGCTCAATGTGCCAAGCGGATCTGTGCTCAGTTGTGAGGTGGGGGCGGTGATGTCGCAACCACCCTCCTGCTCTCCCGGCTCCACCTCTGAGCCACTTGTCTGCAGCGTGTGCTGTGGCAAGGTCAAACTTGTGGACTCAGCCATCCGGTGGCCTGGGGCCTGACTGGGCATGAGAGCCAAGCACACCCTTCAGAGCCTCAAGGTGAGTCCTCAGACTTCGGTCAAAGGCACACACTCCTCTCGGCAGCTCCGTGGTGCCTTGCTTAGCCCAGAAGCCAGCCAGCCCCTCTCCTTGCATGGTTCGATTCAGCCCTGGTCATGATTCCTCGAGGCGCATGGTGATTGTGCTCTATTTCTTTTTTTTCTGGTGTAATTCGTGTATTTCGTCTGCTTCATTGTGTGTGCTATTTTCATTCATTTTACTGCTAACTTCTGTTATTTCGGGGATTGTTTCTCCCCCTGGTCTCCCCTCCTTTTCCTGCCACCACTGACCCCTCCCCCTAATGCCCCCCCTCCCAGCTCCTCATCCCTCCCCCTCCCCTACATCATGGCGACCGCTGTGTAGTCACATAGCAGTCGGGCGCAGCATGCGTGCCGCTGGCACACCGAAGGCGCGCCTAAAGCAAGCCCGACTGTGCCCATCCATGCCTGGACCATGCCCAGCGCCAGACCCCCTGGCCTTCATGAGAACCACGACGCTAGATGCCACTTCAATACCAACACCCTCCACGCA
Source organism: Lissotriton helveticus (assembly GCF_964261635.1). NCBI lineage: Eukaryota > Metazoa > Chordata > Amphibia > Caudata > Salamandridae > Lissotriton > Lissotriton helveticus. Next base: position 990,887,645 of record NC_136065.1, on the reverse strand, counting down.
CTCAACAACGTCCGATCCTCCACCTGCTTCCAGGCCACGCGGAAGCTCACCCATGGGCCCTTCACCTGCCGAAACTGCAGCTACACCTGCCCGCGCACACCTGCACGTCCTGCCCACCCCACCAAAGCGGACCATAACCACCTCAGATGCCTGCTGCTCAACACCCGCACCATCCACAGGCACGCCATTGAACTCTGGGACATACTTGACTCAAAATCCCTGGACGTCGTTTTCCTGATGGAGACCTGGATGAACTCCTCATCGGCACCTGACATTGCCATAGCCATCCCGGATGGCTACAAGATCACCCGCAGGGACCGCACCAACTGACTGAGAGGAGGTATCACCATCATCCACAGAAATACCCTCAGAATCTCGACCAACACTGAGGACACCCTCAGCACCACAGAAAATCTTCACTTCCAAATCCACATCGATCCCAACACGACCCTCAAAGGATCCCTCCTGTACAGACCCCCTGGAACCCGACCACAGTTCATCGACTCCAACACACGCCCTGGTCTCCAGAGACTACATCCTCCTCGGAGACCTGAACTTCCATCTCGAGAACAACAATTCCAGCAACTCCACCACACTACTGGACAACCTCATCAGCCTCGGCCTCAAACAGCTTCTCACGACACCCACCCACTCCGGCGGACACACGCTCAACCCCATTTTCTCCACCAGCAGGCACGTCTCCATCAGCCACACCACCGAACCCCACTTGACCGACCACCACTGCTTCCATTTCTCCTTCCAAAAAACCACAGCACACAACCACCAGCAAAGAATCCCCCACCGCAGCTGGAACAAGGTCACCGAAGACCAGCTTACCACTCCCCTTGCCTGAGACCCACCGACCGACCATATCGACACCGACACAGCCGCCTACAACCTCAAGCGATGGATCGAAGGCTGCACCAACACCCCAGCCCCGATCAAGAAACCCGCAAACAGACACACCGACAGAAGAGCCATCTGGTTCACCGCTGACCTTCTGTTATGTTAACGTCATCAGGATCGGTTTGTTGAATAGTATGCCCACCTCTAGATCGAACCAACGCCTGAATAACCGTAATGGCACAGAGCATTGAGAAGATCAAGTGAGGGGAAATAAAGGAAGGAACAGGGAAGGAATGGAAGGGGACAGCAGGGAGGGAGATCTGAAAGACATAAACAGAACACACACATGAAACTGCGATTTCGCTACAGGGCTAACACTTTACAAATCACACATACTCCTATTGGTTATACCTGTAAAGGAAAATATAAATCTTGTAGATGTGTAGAGGTATCTGGTAGCGTTGGAGTTGTTGCGGTGAAACTACAGCAATACACAAAGGCATGGAATAGTCATATGAAACATATTGGAACCAATATCGGAGGTCACACAGATCCCAGATATCACAGGTAAAATGACCTACCTAGGTATACCTCTATAATGCTTCACAGGGGTTGAGTGTAAATGATACACCTCCAAAGAACCCCTGTTAATTAGAAGAGGTATAAACAGTAGCTAAACACCAAGACACAATTCAATGCACGCTGCCACATACGTAAATATATATATCCAATCCAAAAGGAAATAAGTATGGAAGCCCTCACAATAATGAGTATATTCCTAGATCCATATAATGCCTCTTATAGGGGTGGGGTAGGAATCCAGAGTGCATACGAAGCCCAACCAATGGGGTATTGGGTGCACACCAAGGCACCTAAAGTCAGTAACAGAGGAAGTCTTTGTCAGACACCCAAAACAACCTCCTCTCCTCCGTCGGCCAAAAATGCCAACCGGGACAAAATCCAACACTTAGTCAAATAATCACAGAAGCAAGAGGGATTTCTTTGAGCGGAAACACAGAGTTACTGAATCCAGCGAGCCCGCTGAAAATCACAGTGGCGCAAGGCACCCTTACCACACCGTCGAAGAATACAGCACCGGAACGCGAACAGCAAGAGCACCAAAGAAATTCCCGATGCTGAATCCCTGCTTCCGCCTTTCTTATGTTTCCTCGCGCGAGTTCGCGATCCGTCGCGAGGAATCATGGGACAAGTAGTTCTGGCCCAGGGTATGCCGGGAACTGTAGTCCTGTCCTAGCGCGATCATGACACCTCCAGACATCCAAGTAGACCTGCCGGAGGCTAGAGAAGAAATGGCACCGCAATCAAATGCCGGACAACCATGCAGCCCTCAAGAATGCCAGCCACAGATACCACCAACTTATTCGAATGGCCAAAAGGACCTCCTTCAAGGTACGCATCGACAACAGTTCACACAATAGAAAAGAGCTCTTCAGCACCGTGAAGGAACTCACCAACTCGAGCTCCAACGACATCCCACCATCACAAGTCCTCTGCGACTCCCTAGCTACCTTCTTCCACCACAAGATAGCAGACATCCACGACCGCTTAAACACCCAGACCTCGCCGACAGCCACCGACACCCCAGACTCACCGCCCCAGTCACACTGGTCGCCTGATCTCCTGGAATCACGTCAACCAGCCGCGGCCGGTAGTGGGAGTACCTGCCGGGTGGTGATGTGGGGAGGGGGAGGGGCAAGGTGGGGAGTAATAATGTATGGATTACGGACCTTAACAGGTAAGTAAATAAATAAATAAATAAAACAAATTTCGGTGTGCAATGCATCACCAAATGTGATGCAGTGCACGCAACGAAATTCGTCACCGCCCGGCAGGTACTAAGTGTGGGCTGAAAATCCGTTCCGCTCGCGGACTTTGCGAATACTTGGCAATTTCGCGGTCCGCCAATCACGTGAAATTGCCAAAGAATTCGCAACTCGCAAGTTGGCGGATTTTTTTTGCTTGGTCGCGCTTCAAAAATACAATCTCGCACGCGCGGCGTTGACTTACTGAGTTCGCCAAGTTGTTTTCCTCCCAGTGTGCGTGCGCTGCGCCATTTTCGGTCTTGTTGCGTGATTGTGCGAGACTTTTCGACCGCGAGTACGTCATGGCGTGATCGCGCAAGACTTTTCGACCGCGAGTACGTCATGGCGTGATCGAGGGAGACTTTTTGACCGCGAGTACGTCATAGCGTCCCACCATCTTGCACTGGGAGACTTTCAGAACGCGAATACGTCATAAGGGAGATTAAACAATTGCGAACACGAAGATGCGCCGTGCAGCTGACAACCAGTGGGAGACTTGAACAGCTCGCTTTCCCGAAATAGCAAAAATTGCAATTCTGCACACGAAATCTATCGCTGGCAGCATAAACCTTCTGAAATTGATGATTTGGATAAGAATAACTCCTCAGATTGACATTTGGCTGCACTTTTTTTGTGCAACGAGTGCATTTTTGGGAGGTTGGGAGGAAAGAAGTGCTCCAGAGTCTCCAACTTTTTGTTCCTGTATAGCAGGCTACTCCCAGTGGTTCGTCCATGTCCTAGTCACTTGTCATTTGGATCTGGAGCTGGAAGGATTACTCTTTGGCTCCTGCTAGATATTTGTATTTGAGGACTTTTTGTTTGGATCACTTTTGGAGTTGAAATTTTACAAGTAAGTTGGCGTTGTTTGTTTGGGCATTGCAGTTGCTGCAACTACAATTTCTTAACTTTTTCACAACTTTAAAAAAATATATTGTGAGTAGCCACAGTATCTAGTAGGCCCAGGGATAGTCATGGGTGCACGATACAACTGTTTCTGTGAGGTTTGTTGAACTTAAATATCATTTATCGCATGGAATTGAATAGCTCACTGTTATTATATCTATGTGGATGTTTTTTGTAATTTTGGGGTGCGTGTTAAAGCCACACTGGCCAGTAGGCCCAGGGGTAGTCAGTGGTGCATGGGCCATGTCTTTCTGTGGTGTCTCTTGAATTTAAACATCATTTAGGGCATGGATGCCATCGGATTGGGATGATTTATGTGTGTATTTCGATGTTTTGGGTGTTGTTGGGGCCTGGCCATGTGGGTGGGGCCATTTTGAGGCCTGGTCCAGGGCCTGGCCATGTGGGTGGGGGTCTAGGGGCCATTTTGAAGCCAGGCAGTGTGCTTTGTGCCATAGGCCTGCACCCAGTCTGCCTTGCTTTCATCCATTATCATGCCCAGGGGCAGTGAGTGGTGCAAGGGCCAAGTCTTTCTGTGTGTTCTCTTGATTTTAAACATCATTTAGGGCATGGATGCCATTGGATTGGGGTGATTTATGTGTGTATTTCGATTTTTTGGGTGTTGTTGGGGCCTGGTCCAGGGCCCGGCCATGTGGGTGGGGGTCTAGGGGCCATTATGAAGCCAGGCAGTGTGCTTTGTGCCATAGGCCTGCACCCAGTCTGCCTTGCTTTCACCCAGTATCAGGCCCAGGGGCAGTCAGTGGTGCTTGGGCCAAGACTTTCTGTGTGCTCTCTTGATTTTAAACATCATTTAGGGCATGGACGCCATTGGATTGGGGTGCTTTTTGTGTGTATTTCGATTTTTTGGGTGTTGTTGGGGCCTGGTCCAGGGCCTGGCCATGTGGGTGGGGGCCATTTTGAGGCCTGGTCCAGGTCCTGGCCATGTGTGTGGGGACCTCCATTACCTCAAGTAGTGGTGCTGTACGTGCACAACAGAGTCAAATTCAGCCACGCCCATCCTTCACTTCATCTGGCATTGAAAGTAGCACCTCCACCACCACCAGAAATCTCAACTCCCCAGTTTGGGACTTCTTTAGTATTAGCAAAAAGGCAGAAAACCTAGTCATTTGTTCGATTTGTAAACAAGTAGTTAGTCGGGGTAAGCTTGGTACCAACTATGGTACCGGAGCCAGAGAGGTCATCTCAAAAAACACCTCATTATCCATGGCAGGCGCACCTAAGTAACATCCGGAAAGCCAACAGTACAAATCCAAATGTAGACATTGATATTGCATCTGATGAGGAGGAGGAGCTGATCGTGCAGGGGGAGGTGAACAACCGAGAGACATTTTTTCTGGTACACACAGTACCCCTGGCAGCAGCACTGCAGTTGTAGCGCCCACACCCTCCTCTACCCCAGCAACATCAAGGAGGCACAGTAGTCTGGTAGAGATATCAATGTGAAAAAGTACATCAATGAGCCTAACTGGGTTGAAGAGGTCTGGATCCTCATCACAAATGAAAACGGTCCAGACCACCATTAAAAGCATGTTTTGGTCGGAGGCGCCATTGGAATGCAACCACCCAATGGCACGTCTTTATAATGCAATGCTGGCTAAAATGTTAGCGCTGGACCTTCTCCCTTTTTCTTTCGTGGAAGGGGTGGATTTACTAGAATTTGTAGCAGCAGTCTGCCCTAAATGGAAGGTTCCTAGCAGGTCCTATTTTGCCAGAATTGCGATTCAGCACTACATCAAGATGTGCTGGAGGTGATTGGGCAGCTTTGCAGAAGAGTGCTGTTCACACTATAAACCTGACAACAGACATGTGGACCAGTTGCCAAGCAGTTGATTACATGTGCATCACTGCACACTGGGTCTCTTTTGCAGGGGTTAGAGACAAGATAGCTGCAGGTGGTCACAGTGCCACAATTTTTCAAGCTACTCAGAAACATGCAACAGTAGCCATGTTTGCCATGGAGAAATCTCATACTGCAGTAAACATTTTGGAGCAGTTTAACAGTAAGGTCTTTGAATGGCTGCATCCAAGAAAGCGCATGATTGGCTATGTTTCCACGGATAATGGCAGTAATATAGTTAGGGCCATGTCTGATGGTGGCTATTTCAGAGTGCCGTGTATTAACATTGTTGTTTAAGATTTCTTGAAAAAAGAAAACTCAGTCAGCAAGTTACTGACCACCTGCCGAAGAATCTGCACACATTTCAGCCATTCTTTTAAGGCCCGGAAGCATCTGAGGATCATTTAACGTGTCCGTAGAGTGCCAGTCAGAGGACTCATCCAGGAGGTGGCAACACGTTGAAACTCAGCCTTCTACATGCTTGAGCGTCTATTTGAGCAGTACTTGGTAATCAATGAGTATGTTTTAAATGCATGGGGTGCTTCTATGAAAGACATGAGGCTAGAGGTGGAGGAATGGGACCTAGTTAAAAGCCTGACAGACATGCTTCGTCCTTTTAAGGTCTTCACGCGTGAAGTCAGCTGGGAGGACTGTACTTTGGGCAAAGCTATCCCATTGTTGAGCATGCTAGAGCACCAACTGAAGGCGGTGTCTTCAACTTTCCAAGATGATGCTGATAAGCAAGATGCATATCAGTTGACGGAGAGCTTATTAATCTGCCTACTTGACAATGCAAGGCTTAAAGGAATACATTGTGAACAACATTACATTTGTGCCACTATTCTGGACCCACGGTTCAAAAAAGGCACTGGCCAGCAATACATTCATTCCTTTTAATGAAGCAGATGTTTCAAAGTACAAACATTGGCTAGCTCTGTCAGCCACTCGGTTCGAAAAATAGTGGCAGGAAATTGAAGGACCCGCCACAAGTACTACTGAATCAGCAGGCCATCCGGCGTCAAGGTCCACTTCTGTGGCCGAAGGCAGTAACTTTCCCTCAGAGCCGTTACCGACACCAGAAACCGTATCATCATCATCATCTGCACCAGGCCCAGTCATAATATTGTCGGAAGCGGATTGGATAACTCATCAAGGGTTTGCTCGTTCCAGTGTTGATGCAAAGGCCACAGATGGTACGCAAAGTGGAGCACCCCTGGATGACCTTGAGTGGATGGTGCAGGCTTATCTAGATGACCCAACAGAGGTCTTCTTTGATCAGAACCCATTGCTGTATTGGTATGGGAAAAGGGGTCAATGGCCACTGATCACCAAGCTGGCTCTAAATTATTTGCCTTGCACACTCGCAAGCGTGTCTTCTGACGGTGTTTTCAGTGCTGCTGGTGCCATTGTAACTTAAAAAAGGACCCGCCTTTTGCCCAAAAATGTGGAGAGGTTAACAATGATCAAGATGAATCAGCACTTCATACCACCAGATTACAAAATAAGTGAATCCACGCAGGAAGAAGAGGACACCGACTTAGGTGATGGAAGTTCTTCTCTGTTAGCTGACCTACTCCCGTTTCAATTGACAGAGTTTGAGGACGAGCTCTACTTCCCTGACACCTAGGCCTGAAATACTGACTTTTTTTCATCCTTATTCACTTTTATTCCTGTGTGTCTTTCTTTCTTTTGCAACTTTTGGCACAACAAAACTCTAATCACTACAAATCCATCAGCAGCACTGTCTTCGTCTTATTTCCTTATTGAAGGTGCCGCTTTCTGCATTCCTGAAGTTCACAAGTTCACAACTCAGTCATGCTCCTCTATCCTCCTCCACCAGACTTCCCCTATCCATTTCCCTCAAGGCAGATGGCTGGATTACACAGAATCAAGAAACTGTCGCTCCGTAGACGAGTCCCCTCAAAAGAAGTGGGACTGGAATTACTGACTATATGCTGACTGTTACTTCTAAAATTGACACGAGAGGCTGTCCTGTGGGCCTTCACTTGAAGAATAAGATGTGGACAAAAAGTGGAACAGGTAATGAATAATGAGATGGCATGCAGTGGACAACACTGGCTGTCCGGCTCTGATGAAAGCAATTGCTGTTTGTTTGTTGTCCATGAAATGAATCCTATGTGTTCTGTTATTATTAAATCTTTTACACACTAAATGTAACTCAAGTCTACTCTGTTTTTACATTGTTTAATTCAAATTGTACTTCTACTGCAGGGGCCACTAAGTTGCATTTTTTAATATGGAAAATGTCCTTGGACTCACTGTGTGTAGACTGTGACTGCATGAACAACATTGAGTTTGCCAATACCATGATGATGATGAGTCTTGATGATCAAAGTTAATATCTTTACAGTCACTCACTCGGATGGATGGATCATCATCGTCAGTTTACAGAAGAACCATGGCCATTTCGTGAGTGGCAAACAGGCAAACAAGTCAACAACAACCACAGCAGAACAACATGTCTGTCTAGTCGTGGTATGGAGTGGTCGAGCCAGTGTAGTGTTGTTATGGCAGAGCCCAGACAGCAGTTCATGTAAAATTGCGGCTATGTGGCTTGCTGCATAAAATTAGATCTGCTTTGTCTGTCTGTGTCAAAGAGGTATGCTACATGGAGGTTTGTTCACTCAGTGGTGTCTGCCTTGACCGTCTGCATGGCCCTGGCCTGCTGTGTGCTAATTAATATCCTTGAAAAGGAGACTCAGAGTACGCACTTTAGAAATGATGCTTCTGTGTAATACTCAGTGAAAGAAGGGTGGGTAACCCAATAAATATGTAATACTGTCGCCTCTGAAAGTCAAAGTGTTATTTTTGCACTACACACCGTACCTTATATTTTTTCTCCGTGGTGTTTTAATATCCCTTCCTGTTTTTCCATCGACAATTACAGGCCGGCTTTCCTTTTACCCTGTGCGATGGGAAAACATTAACTCAGGCTTACCATAGCAATCCGCAATTCCGCATCCGCCAGGCAGGCAGTGGACAGTGTGTCTGGTCACCAAGATTGATTGACAGAGCGTCAGATGTAATGGAGGAGTACCGCGAACAAGAGGAATGGCTCGATGCATGCAACTTCCCAAATTGAACAGGACAACTACAACATACAGTTACAGTATCCTCTTCACTTCTCCTTATCTTTTAAATAATGTTATTGTTGTGAACTTCTATGAGTGCTACTCTGTGCGTTTGCTCTCTGCTTCAAATTTATCCCTATAGCTATTTTATAAGTTTCTTTGCTATTTTTAAAACTAATTTTTTTAATGTACTAATACGTGTTTATTCTCTCTGAGGGTAGATAGGCAAGTGAAATTGCGTAATTACTGCAGCCCTGTACTGTGAAATTGTTTATTCATAGTTAGAAAGTTGTGGTAACTACAACTTTTCAGTAACCTAACCATCCATTTAGCAAACAACTTCATGCATGCAGTGCACTTCCTTTATATCCCTTAAAAGATTTATGGATATCTTCATATCCAAAGGTTTGTCTTTCTTCATTTGTCGTTTGTCCATGCTGTGTTTTTTTTTCCTCTCTCCACAAAACTTTCCCAATAACCCCCATTCCCATCCAATTTTCTAACCCTAACCCTCTTCCCCCGGGCTGTGTGGTTTTCATTGAGGTGTGACAGGCTAAATGACAACAATAATTCCACACACTTGCTGGGGAGGATAAGGTCAAAGCAACAGAAAATCAATTTCAAGGCTGGTGAAGGAATCCGAGGATATATTCTTATTCTTATTCTGCTTGATACACACCCATGAGTATTTGCAAATCAAATGAGAATTTCATGTGTGCCATCGAGTGGATTCATAATCAACAACAACCGCCTCCTACACGTGACAAATGCGTACACTGCTGTGTCCTTCACCTTCAGTACTATTTCTTGTAGTAGCCATACTCCACGCAACTAGTAGTTATATTTTGAATACTTTAGCATTGCTTAGGCTATAGCTTATGGCACTGTTCTTGTGTACTGTACTATTTATCATCCACTCAGGCAACTCAATGTTTCATTTCCTTTTTTTCATATGCTGCTACTGCCAGTGTGTACCACTACTACTACCACCACAACGATGACATTTCATCCTTCCAGGATTCCATAGCCAACCTTAATCGCCATTTGCCATGCAGCCAGCCCTGTGCCTAGCCCTATTCTCAAACACGAATCACAGGTAAGATAAGCATTTTGGGGGAGGAAGAATAATGGAGTAGGAGGAGAGGAGAGACTGACGGTAGTACTAGTAAAGTAGTAGAACAATTAAATTCACTAACTCTGTCAGTGGCACTTTTGTACAAATTTGGGTGATTAGACAATTTGAATCAACCAGTCAGTTAAGTTTCAGCAAAACAAACGTACAGTTAACCCCCCCTGCCTCCCCCACAAAACAGTAAAAAAAAGTGTATGCTATGTTTAAGTTGAAATAAATATTTATTTGAGCCCTAACAAAAATAAACTATCCCACAAGAATACCTGACCCAACCCCCTACCTAACCCCAACCAATGTCCATGAAATCAGTCCCCAAAAGTCCAAAAACCCCAACGCCCAATTCCCCCCAAAAAAAGTGTTTTAAAAAGGGACAAGGGACAGTATCTCTACTTCCGCCGGCGGTGTCCTTTGGCCAGGTGGTCACGCTGCTCTATCCGGTGGTCCTTGAGCAGGGCTTTCAGCCTCGCCACCTCGTGCTCAAGGTTGGACACTCGCAGGGTCAATCAGTGCACACAAGCCTTGCACTTGCAGGTACTGTGGGGGCAGCTGTTGTTTTTGCTGCGTGGCGGCGGCGGATGGCTGCCGGACCATGGCTCCGTACCGCTGGTGTTTTGCGCTGGCTATACGACCCAGGGGCAGCGGAAGAGGATGCAGCTGTTGTGGATGTTGTTGACTGCATGTCATCCTCCTCCTCCTGAGCCACCAGCCGCCGATATTCGGCCACAATTGCCTCCAGCTTTCATTGCCAGGCCCTGATAGCCAACTCCTTCCTTGTTAGTTTAGAAGGAGTATCATACTGTAACCAATGCTCTTTAAGAATAACACAAAACAAATCTGCAGAAAGTTGTGTCACAGTAGCACTAGCAACTTGCAAGCATAACATTTGTGGCATGTATCTATCTAACCTCCCACTTCTTTGGCCTCTCCTCTAACATTAGTGGGAGTTTCAGGAATTCTACTAGCACTTTATGGACTCACTAAATTAGACTCAGACAGTACACCAGTCTTCTTCTTCTCTCTTGTTTAGCGAAAATGGTACATAAACTTATGGAAGCCGGCATAATGCCAGCGCAGTCAACTTGCACCCGAGAAAAACAGACGCAAGCCATCATGACACAGACTTGCGCTACTATTACCAGTCCAGTACATGCAGGTAGTGAAGCTCTTACTTTTCTATTACGGGCGCACTGGCCATACTCGGTTACAAGGGCTACTGCTTAATTAATTTAACTTTCACCCTGCCCTGCCCCTGACTACTACAAAAGGAAAATGAAGAAGATAAATAATATGATCATCTATACCTTCACAGGATATTTGCTTACATATGGGATGACTTTAGGTGCTTTGTTTTTGATTGAGTGAACACCGATAGGCCACACATGAATGACAGAGTTGTAAAAAAAATTATTAACAGATGCTCTTCAAAGTAACACTCTTCATCCAGTGACCATCTACTCTCTCTACATAAACCTATGCTATCTATGAGGAAGATACCATCCAGGCATCCATCCATTCAAAGTAAATGTCAATCATTCTTCTTAATGTCTCAACTGGACAAACCTTACTTTTTCTCACCGAAAAACAACCTTTTTATTTTATTTTGTAAACCGCCAGCCATGCATCTGTGCTTGACTTGCATTTGAATTTGAACCAAATGATATATTGCGCATACATACAGTTTCTGTTTCACCCACCCAGGCAGTCTTCTTTTCTACCTCCTTCCACCCATCCTTGCTTCAGCCTTCAACCGGCCATGCATCAGATTCCCAGCCACCTCGGGCAGCATTCAAAAGCACGTATCATTCTTTGCCAGTCATTAATTTTAACTCACTCGTCCTTCCTTATGCCCTTCTTTCCCTTTTCGTTCATCCCATCGATCAAGTTCATCTCTGATCTGACTTGGCTTCTCGATAAAACTTTCACAGCTGAGTTGAAGTCAAATTTAGAGGAGGCCATTGGTTACTCATCAACTCCCGCCGCTAATGCTATTGCTAATGAGAAGTCAAGGGTGACTGTCTTCTACCTGGTTGACAAAAACTTAGTTCTAAATTTGTAAGTCTTCTTAACAGTAAAGTGTACTTGTACTGTACAACATATACACCCCTGCAGAGAGCCCACTCTGCAATCTCAAAAAGTAAGGAATATAATAGCTTACCACTGCCGGCCACTACTGTGGCATCCCCCACAACAGTTCCTGCTGGCTCAGGCACCTCATCCGTCCCTGGAGTGACCACCTCCGCGCTGGCCCCGGCACTGGTGGTGGGCTGTGCCGATGGTGTTACGCCTAGAAAATACATTTAATATTTTTAGATGCCATATACACCACTCCCTATTTCGTCAAGGAATGAAAAAAAAATGTTACTAGTTCTACATAAACAAATTTATTAATTTGTGACTCTCTAGTCTAAATTAAAATTGTCCCTTTCTTCAGGGAAGGGTGTTTTTTATTTATGCTTAGCCATAACATGTGATGCTACACTTTTTGGCACAACTGATGAATGCTTGCTTTTTAACACACACCATTTTTCTCGTAACAGACAGAAGTTTCCCTTCTACGAACAAGAGCAAGATAATATGAATGTTAGTCGGAGTCGTCATCATCACCACCAAGACTTTAAGTTCCAACCAGGTGAGGGGTCTCCCACAATTACTGTGTAAATCAGCCACTGTTCAGTTTTCATGACTTCACTGTTTATCTTCCATTTAGTTAATTTTAATAAATGTTTTTAATGCACTATTGAAAATTAATATACAGAGTACATACAGAGCTAGTTGTTTTACTTGTAATAAAGCTTTAAAACGTACATAGACTCTGGTGTTTAGTCTTGAGTGAGGGAGCAAAAGGGTTTGCAATTTGCAAGCATGAGTCCGTGACTCTGAGAGGTCAGGACTCTGACTCCGCAGTCTTATGTTCTGGGTTGTATAATCATTGGGGATCATCGCTGCATTCGGGAGCTAAATAATGACTCTGACACACTAGCTAGTCAGTAAGGAGATTGGGGGTTCAACTTCTGTTATGACGGTAAACAACCTTTACAACGCAACTTTTACATCGCAGAGCCTTTACAACGCAACCATTACAACGCAAACTATTACAACGCATTGCTCTGGGGGGCGCTCTAGGATAGGGAATATGTTAATTTACTATCCAATAACCTTCCCTAGTGTCCACGGGGACTGGAGTTGGAATAGTAAATTAAACTATTCACTATCCAGCACCCCAAAGCACTATGCGTTGTAATGGACTGCGTTGTAATACTTGCGTTGTAAAGGCATGCGATGTAAAAGCATGCGTTGTAATGTCATACATCCGTTATGACTGAGGTATGTGGAACGTCTAACTGCACCTATTATCACCAATGCCCTATTTCTTGTTCATAGTTCTGTATGTGCAGAATAGTCCCTGAAACAGTAGTAGTATGTCCTCCTATCCAATCAAAATGTAAACTAGTATCTTATTCTTGGTGGCCATTGATATTTTATTGTTGGGAATTGTCAAAGCATAAACATTTAGAAGACTTCAATATACATTATGGACAACCCAGAGGACTGCACTCAGTGCCTAGAGCTATTGCTGAATAGGAGTTTTGTTTAACACCTTTTGCCAACTATGCAAGCTTAGCTAGCTACACAGACAGACTAATAATAATCTAGTAGTAGCACAGAGAGTCATAGTAGAGTCAGGATAAGAATTTAGAAACAGTCTACAAGAAGATCAAAGACAATTTAGGAAAAAATAGAATTAAGAGGAACGTTTGGAATAAATAGGTGCTGTAAAAGATAAGGAAGTATAATTAATAATATTAACAGGAAAGCTTACTGGTGCCAGCAGAGGAGCCCTCGGCGGACCTATCCTGGCCTTCCTGCTTTGCCGGCACCGCTACCTCCTCCTCTGTCCTCTTGCCCCTCGGGGGAGCTGATGTACAACATGAAAGAAAGACACAAACGTGGATAATTGTTGTCAACCAAATCAAACATTTCAAAAAAACAATAACAAATTATTTCGGGGAAATAGACAACAATTGCACTAAATGTATTGACCTATCTGATGTGGTCTACTAGGATACTAGTATTGCTGGATTCGCGGACCATCTACTTGGAAAGTTATGTATCTCACTAAACCAACTACAAAAAGGTTCTACTAGGACTGGCAGGCAGCACTCCACAGCACGTGAAGTAACAGACACAGTCCGTCATGATTGCAGACCACTAAAAAGTATCCTACTAAATAACCAGTCATAATATACTCAAACTATCTATCCACCACCACTATCTCTTCTTAGTGGCAGGAGTACAAAGGAAGGACTGGACTTGAGTTTCTAGTGTCTAGCATTACGCAGTTCTGTAAAGTACACTCATACATAATCACTCTGGTCAAATGAGCACAAAATTGAAAACAAGTAAGCATAGTAGCACCGCCAGTGAGCAGGCGAGCATCTGCAATCACAGAAGCTTTTGAAACATAATTTACCTGCAATGTAATCTCAAGTGTCCAGATTTACGCAGTTCTGAAAAGTACACTCATACATTATCACCCAGGCCAAATGAACACAAAATTGAAAACAAGTAAGCATAGTAGCACCGCCAGTGAGCAGGCGAGCATCTGCAATCACAGAAGCTTTTGAAACATAATTTACCTGCAATGTAATCGGCAGCATTCTTGCTCTTCGGAAAAAACAAATATTTGCAATCATAACACAGAGCAGGAGAAAACAAAGTAGTGATTAAATAGCTACTAGTACTCACCAAACCCAGGGATCTCGACGCCAAGCAGGTCGAGCAGGTCTTGTTCCAGGTCCAGGATGTCGGACCACCCGTGCGTCACCTTATTGTAGGTGCGTCGGACCCCAGACTCCCAATACATGGCCTGCACACCTTACCCCATAGCTGGCGATGCTCCCTTAGCCCGTACACGGTACCGGGCCTGCCGCGATGGTCTTGGGGAGGTGGCGCTGGACAAAGAAAACCAGTGCGGCCACCTCCACTGCGCTAAAGTTCTCCCTGGGACTAACCGTCTCCCCCCTTAACCGCCCGCAAGGGAGCTGGCTACGGGGTGCGGGACCCTTCCCCTTCAGGATTTTGCCGGCTCCCTTTGCCATGGTCCTGGACAGTTAAGTGAAAATAAAATTGGAAAGAATAGGGAAAAAGTAAATAAAAAGAAAAGAGAGTTAAAAAAAGTAGTTTTAAAGTAATCAAAAGTAGAAAAAAAGACAAAATATAGATGTACAAAAATAAAGAGATAGATAATGAGTAAAAAAGATTTAAAACAATTTCAACCAGACAAAGTATTACAAAGATTAAAGGAGGATTGAAAAAGCATGCCCAGAACCATAGCAATGAATGAAAAACAAGATGGCCGTGCCCATTGCGACTGCGTGGGTAAGTTCGCGCGATATTTCCCCGCGAGCACGCAAAAACGGACGCAAACACGCAATTGCGCCCCGCACGTAGGAGATGCACAACGCAAGCATGCAACTAGTGCCCGGAAACCGAAATACGCAACTCGAACACTGAAAACAAGATGGCCACGCCCATGTACGACCGCATGGGTAACTTCGCAGTAGCCGCGCTGAAAAAACCCCCACAAGCACGCAAAAATAAAAAAAATTGTGCAAATTAGTGGATTTTGCAGACCGCGAATTCGCACGAAGGCGAATTCGCGTACCGTGAATTCTCAAATTTCACCCATACTTAGCAGGTACTCCCATTACTGGTCGCGGCTGACCTCAGCGTCGAAGACACCATCATGACCTTGAACACCATTCACTCTGGCTCACCATCAGACCCCTGACCCCACCACATCTTCAACAATGCGAGCTCCATCATCGCACTCCAACTCCGTGAGATCTTCAACAGCTCATTCGAGACTGCAACCTTCCCGGAAAGCTGGAAACACTCAGAGATCAACGCCCTACTCAAAAAACCCAAGGCAGACCCAAAGGACCTCAAGAACTTCCGGCCCATCGAGAAGGTCATCAAGAAAATTGTCAACAAACAACTGACACAATTCCTTGAAGAGAACAACACCCTGGACTCATCCCAATCTGGATTGCGCAGCAACCACAGCACCAAAACCGCCCTCATTGCCGCCATCGACGACATCAGGGCCCTGCTGGACAACGGCAAAACCGCGGCCCTCATCCTCCTGGACCTCTCAGCCACCTTCGACACATTCTGCCACTGCACCCTGCGGGCACAACTCTACACGCGGGGTTCCGCGACAAAGCCCTGGACTGGATCACCTCCTTCCTCACTGACAGAACCCAGAGAGTCCTCCTCCCTCCATTCCGATCCGAAGCCACCAAGATCACCTGCGATGTACCCCAAGAATCATCCCTCAGCCCGAACCTCTTCAACGTATACCTGACACCGCTCGCCAATATTGACCGATCACACAACCTCAACACAGTCTCATACGCCGACGACACCCAGCTGATCCTCTCCCTCAAAAAGACCCTGCCACCTCCAAAACCAACTTCCACGCAGGGATGAAGGCCATCGCCGAATAGATGAAGAGCAGTTACCTGAAACTGAACTTGGACAAGACGGAGGTCCTCATCCTCGGGTCCACCCCTTCCGTCCGGGACGACTCCTGGTGGCCAGGCTCGCTGGGATGTGCGTCGACACCCACCAACCACGCCTGCAACCTGGGGTTCATCCTGGACTCAACGCTCTCAATGACCTAACAAGTCAACACTGTCTCCTCCTCCTGCTCCAACACCCTTCATATGCTTTGCAAGATCTACAGATGGATCCCCGAAACCAGAAGGACGGACACCCAGGCCCTCGGCACCAGCAGACTGGACTACGGCAGCACCCTCTATGCTGGAACAATGGCCAAACTCCAGAAGAGACTCCAATGCATACAATATGCCTCAGCATGCCTCATCCTCAACATTCCCCACCACACCACAGCCACATCACAACTTGCCTGAAGGACCTGCACTGGCTTCCCGTCAACAAGAGGATCACCTTCAAGCTCCTCACCCACACTCACAAAGCACTCCACAACATAGGAGGAGCATACCTCAACAAGCGACTCACCTTCTACACCCCCAGCTGCCAGCTCTGCTCCGCTGACCTCGCCCTCGCCACCGCTCCACACATCCACCGAACAACCACTGGTGGCAGATCCTTCTCCCACCTCGCCGCCAAGACTTGGAACTTCCTCCCCATCCACCGACGACAGACCCAGGACCTGCTAGCCTTCAGGAGACTCCTCAAGACCTGTCTGTATGATCAGTAGCTGCTCCCCCATCTCCTTGAGACACTCACAGGTGAGTAGCACGCTCTACAAATGTTTGATTGATTGATTGAGACCCCACCCCAAGCAGCAGGCACCTGCCAGGCTAAACCTGGTCACTCTGGTCAAGCGGGTAGAGTGCTCACACTGCACTGGGTAGAACCCAGGACATCAAATGCCAGGCGTGCTTACCTCTTTCCAGGGGCGGCCGAGGCAGTCAATGTAATCCGACATGGCAACCTGTCACTCGGTCAGAAGAGTGGCTCCTTGAAGTCTCAGATAGGAGACAATTGTATTTTGAGATGGGGATGCAACTGGGATATGGTGATCCTTACACAGGGGTGATGATGATGATGATGCTGCTCATTGGAGGGGGGGTGCTTTTAGGTAAGAGTGTTCCTTCTACCGTTGCCCATTCGTCTTGGATAATGCAAAATGGATTTAGGCCCAGATCTGTGTACTAGGGGGAAATGTTTGACATTTTCAGCATTCCATACATCAATTGTTCTTTTTGAAAATGTCACCCCGAGTGGGATGAGTATGCCCAAACGTGGACTCCATTCTTGCTATACCACTGGAGTCAAGCTAACATGGCTGATGAGGGGTGATACCCTGAAACTGGTCCCAGGATGCTTGTTTCCGGTCCAAGGAGGACCTGGCATGGCAGTTCGAGCTGGACTGTTCTCATGGGGAGCAGGGTCAAGACTAATTTGCATATGGCTGGGTCTAAACTAGAATGGCATGGTAAGCAAAAAAATTACAGATTCAGGCTCAGTTCTCTGTACTGGGGGTTCATGTTTGACATAGTTCAGCATGCCTTCCATCAATGGCTTTTTTTGCACTTTCTGAAAGTGGCATTTCTAAAATAGTAACGTAAAATCCAACTTTACCACTAAAAATGATTTATCATTACCATTGAAAGCTATGAAACATGATCTAGTTACTTTTTCAAATCAGGAATTGCAGCTTAAAAGTGTTTTAAGGAATTACCAATGCTAGTCTGTGAGAGGAGTAGGCCTCACAGTAGTGAAAAACAAATGTAACTATTTGTCACTACTTGGACATGTAAAACTTAAAAGTACAAGTCCCTCCTTTTACCTACACAGCACCTTGCCCTTAGGGCTTCCTAGGGCTTTCCTTAGGGGTGGCCTATGTGCAACAAAAGGTAGTTTTATGGCTTGGCAAGTGGCTTTAAATGACAAGTCAATGTGGCAGTAAACTGCACACACAGGCCTTGCAGTGGCAGGCCTGCAACAGGTTTGAAATGCTACTTGTGTGGGTGACATAATCAATGCTGCAGGCCCACTGGTAGCATTTAGATTTCAGGTTGTGTGTATATGGTATACCACTTTACAAGGGACCTACGAGTAAACTAAATATGCCAATCAGGTATATACCAATGTCACCATTTTTAGGGGGAAGGGCATGCACTTTATCACTGGTCAGCAGTAGCAGAGCGCTCAGAGTCCTAAGGCCAACAAAAATATACAGCAAATGTTGGGGGATAACCACCATAAGGAAGACAGGTCTAACACACAGTGTAATCATATTTTATACATTTGTCATAATATTGAGAGAAAAAGTACATATTTCACATATATTGGTTCAACTTGATTCAGTGTCTGAATGGCTGTAGCACAGGCACTGGCACGCGTTTTAAAGTGAAGTGGTCAGCTGACCACACACTTTCTTCAGGCACAGAAAGATATTTTAACAATGGATAAAAGCAGAGAACAAACAAAGAGGGTGCAGCAGCAGCCCAACTGCTCTAAAAAATATAAAGAAATGCCATATCAATAATACTCTTCACATTCATGTAAATACCTTTAATACATTGAAACATGAAAAACTAAACATAGCTTAACATGCAAATACTTAGTAAACAAAAAAGTGCTCTCAGAAATGAAGTGCATTAAACAAGTGTCAATTACCAGACAAACCATATATATTGCAACACCTCATGTGCACACATAAAACACATTTATAAAGCATCAACCACAATGTGAATACACCTACTTTAGTAGTATCTATAGGTACTAAGCACCCCTACCTCCACCTACAAATTTAGGGTGTGTGATACCTGTCGGAATACTTTGAAAAGGCGTGATAGATCGGACCCAAATGCAGTTATAGAAAGAACAAAGTCCAAATAAATGTCTGGTGGTTTCTTCTCAGACGAGACTAGAGAGAATAGAAAAGGGCAAATAAAATACTGACGAAAGTCTGAATGTTAACTAGAAACTCCAGAGGAAGGACAGCCATCTTATAATATGTAAAACTTATTACCTGAGAAACCTGGTCCTGGCTGACAAAACTCATACATTAATTTTTTCCCGAAGTTTTATATAGCACAAACTTGACCCGAAATCAGGTATCAGAGCTCTTTACCTGAGCAAACGTTGCCTTACATGAAGGCACAATCATTTTTTGTTAGGTAGGGGGAGATTAAGTAATGTGCCCAGAATCACAGGATGTTATGCGTCATTGCCTCTGACTCGAATCTGGTTCCCCAGATTTGAGGTCAACTGCCCTAGCCGTTAGGCTACATCCTCTCCCCAAATTGATGTGTAGTGTAAAGCAGGGATTGAGCATAAAATCAACGAGAATGAAGAACTAATTTTCTGAAGGTGTTATGACATGGGCTAT